>NC_135898.1:79606204-80836713 GCF_964194155.1 Cetorhinus maximus | reverse complement strand
CACACACCCACTCCCTCACTCACCCCGCCCCCACGCACCCACTACCTCACTCACCCCTCCCCCACACACCCACTCCCTCACTCACCCCCTCTCCCATGCACCCACACCCTCACTCACCCCCTCCCCCACACACCCACTCCCTCACTCACCCCCTCTCCCATGCACCCACACCCTCACTCACCCCCTCCCCCACACACCCACTCCCTCACTCACCCCCTCTCCCATGCACCCACACCCTCACTCACCCCCTCCCCCACACACCCACTCCCTCACTCACCCCCCCACACACCCACTCCCTCACTCACCCCCTCCCCCACACACCCACTCCCTCACTCACCCCCTCCCCCACACACCCACTCCCTCACTCACCCCCTCCCCCACACACCCACTCCCTCACTCACCCCCTCCCCCACACACCCACTCTCTCACTCACCCCCTCTCCCATGCACCCACACCCTCACTCACCCCCTCCCCCACACACCCACACCCTCACTCACCCCCTCCCCCACACACCCACCCCCTCTGACACACTCCCTCCCCCACTCAGCCCCTCCCACACAGGGTGAGGTGATGGCCTAGCCATATTCTCGCTGGACTAGTAACCCGGAGACCCAGAGTAATGCTCCTGGGACCTGGGTTTGAATCCTGCCAGAGCAGATGGTGAAATTTGAATTCATTAAAAAAATCTGGAATTAAAAGCCTAATGATGACGATGAAACCATTGCCGATTGTCGTAAAAACCCATTTGATTTTCTAATGTCCTTTAGGGAAGAATATCTGCCATCCTTACCTGGTCTGGCCGACATGTACCTCTTAAATGCCCTCTGAAATGGCTTATCAAGCCACTCAGTTGTATCAAAAGGCGAAAAAGCCTAAAACACTAAAGGAATGAAACCGGACGGACCACCCGGCATCGACCTAGGCACCAGAAACAACAACGGCAATCTCAGCCCTGTCAACCTTGTAAAGTCCTCCTTGCTAACATCTGGGGGCAAGTGCCAAAATTGGGAGAGCTGTTTCACAGACTAGTGAACAGCCTGATGTAGTCACTCTCACGGAATCATACCTTACAGATGCTGCCCCAGACACCATCATCACCATCCCTGGGTACGTCCTGTCCCACCGGCAGGGCAGACCCAGCAGAGGTGGTGGCACAGTGATATACAGTCAGGAGGGAGTTGCCCTGGGAGTCCTCAACATCAACTCCAGACCCCATGAAGTCTCATGGCATCAGGTCAAACATGAGCAAGGAAACCTCCTGCTAATTACCATGTACCGCCCTCCCTCAGCTGATGAATCAGTGCTCCTCCATGTTGAACATCACTTGGAGGAAGCACTGAGGGTGTCAAGGGCACAGAATGTACTCTGGGTGGGGGACTTCAATGTCCATCACCAAGAGTGGCTCGGTAGCAGCACCACTGATCGAGCTGGCTGAGTCCTAAAGGGCACAGCTGCTAGACTGGGACTGCGGCAGGTGGTGAGGGAACCAACAAGAGGGAAAAACATACTTGATCTCATCCTCACCAACCTGCCTACTGCAGATGCATCTGTCCATGACAGTGTCAGTAGGAGTGACCACCGCACAGTCATTGTGGAGACAAAGTCCCAACTTCACATTGAGGATACCCTCCATCGTGTTGTGTTGCACTACTACCGTGCTAAATGGGATAGATTTTGAACAGATCTAGCAACTCAAGACTGGGCATCCATGAGGCACTGTGGGCCATCAGCAGCAGCAGAATTGTACTTGAAAACAATCTGTAACCTCATGGCCCGGCATATCCCCCAATCTACCATCACCATCAAGCCAAGGGATCAACCCTGGTTCAATGAAGAGTGCAGGAGGGCATGCCAGGAGCAGCACCAGGCATATCTAAAAATGAGGTGTCAACCTGGGGAAGCTATAACACAGGGCTACTTGTGTGCCTAACAGCATAAGCAGCAATTGGGGAGGCGGTGACATAGTGGTATTGTCAGTGGGCTGGTATTCCGGAGACCCAGGGAAATGCTCTGGGGACCCGGGTTTGAATCCCATCATGACAGATGGTGAAATTTGAATTCAATAAACATCTGGAATTAAAAGTCTAATGATGACCATGAAGCCATTGTTGATTGTTGTAAAAACCCATCTGGTTCACTAATGTCCTTTAGGGAAGGAAATCTGCTGTCCTTACCTGGTCTGGCCTACATGTGGCTCCAGACCCACAGCAATGTGATTAACTCTTAACTGCCCTCTGAACAAAGGCAATTAAGGATGGGAAATAAATGCTGGCCTAGCCAGCAACGCCCATATCCCATGAACCAATTTTTTAAAAAGTGATAGACAGAGCTAAGTGATTCCATAGCCAACGGATCGGACCCAAGCTCTGCAGCCCTCGGCCCAACCAGCTTCAGCTGCTTCATCAATGACCTTCCTTCCGTCAGGAGTGGGGATGTTCGCTGATGATTGCACAATGTTCAGGACTATTCGTGACTCCTCATGTCCATGTCCAAATGCAGCAAGACCTGGACAATGTCCATGCTTGGGCTGACAAGTGGCAAGTAACATTCATGCCACACAAGTGTCAGAGAGACCCTAACAATTGTCCCCTAACATTCAATGGCATTACCATCACTGAATCCCCCACAACAACATCCTGGTGGTTAGCATTGACCAGAAGCTGAACTGGACTAGCCATATAAATACTGTGCCTACAAGAGCAGGTCAGAGGCTAGGAACCCTGTGGCGAGTAACTCACCTCCTGACTCCCCAAAGCCTGTCCACCATCTACAAGGCACAAGTCAGGAGTGTGATGGAATACTCCCCACTTGCCTGGATGAGTGCAGCTCCAATGACACTCAAGAAGCTTGACACTGTCCAGGACAAAGCAGCCCACTTGATTGGCACCCCATCCATAAACATTCACTCCCCTCACCACCGACGCACAGTAGCAGCAGTGTGTACCATCTACAAGATGCATTGTAGAAACTCACCAAGGCTCCTTAGACAGCATCTTCCAAACCCACAACCACTACCATCTAGAAGGATAAGGGCAGCAGACAAATGGGAACACCACCACCTGGAAGTTCCCATCCAAGTCACTCACCAACCTGACTTAGAAACATATTGCTGTTCCTTCACTGTCACTGGGTCAAAGTCCTGGAACTTCCTAACAGCACTGTGGGTGTACCTACACCACATGGACTGCAGTGGTTCAAGAAGGCAGCTCACCACCACCTTCTCAAGGGCAATTCGGATGGGCAATAAATGCTGGCCCAGCCAGCGAAGCCCACATCCTGTGAACGAATAATAAAACCTTCCACCTCTCACCCATGCCTCTCCACCTCACATGCTCCTCCTCCACTCACGTACTCCTCCTCCCACTCACCCGCACTGAACCCCTCCCCTTCCCGATGCCTTTCCCTCTGCTCTGACTCACCCAGTCCTCCCATTCACCCTCCCCCCCCCCTCAATGTGTGTACCCTCTCCTGGTCCCCGCCAGGACACAGCCCCCTGTCCCAAGTTGTGTTTTGGTTTGACTGGTGAAACTCTTTCGAGTTATCAACAGTCACAGATTGCAACTCTTTTTCGAGTACAATCACAGTTCTTGGTTTACGGGACTGGGACATGAACCCACAACCCTCTGATTCAAAGGCGAGGGTGCTATGAACTGAGCCACAGTGAAACCAGACTCCAGGTGAGAGCTGCTGTTTTCGACACTGTTTGATCAGTTTAGATTGGGAAGTTTGTTGATGATAGGCAGGGGGAGTCACAGTGTTTTAATCTTGCAGTAGCCTCTTGTCCCTGGGCTCAGGATGTCACCTAAAGCCTGGCTAGTGTTTGTTTAGCAGACTGTGTTATGGGTTTCTCGCTGTGATCTTTCCTTATCTCACCTTCCCTGTCCATTGTCTTATCATCACTGACAGTTGTTTGTTGTTTTTACCTGGTATTAGTTGGGTCATCAGCCGCGACCTTTAACCCCCACCAAGTGTCTTTTTCTGTCTTTCAGGCCAGGACTGTAAGTGAGAGAAGAGGGCAGAGAGAGTCAGACACTGGCTGCAGTGCCAGTCTCCATGTTCTCTCAAGCTGCTTATTCTAGGCCTGACACACACACACCTCGCCTACCTGCCAGAGTACACAGTTCCACACACAGCCCTGCACATCTGCACTGACACACACACTTAGCCCTGCACATCTGTACTGACACACACACATAGTCCTGCACATGTGTACTGACACACACACACAGTCCTGCACATCTGTACTGACACACACACATAGTCCTGCACATCTGTACTGACACACACACATAGTCCTGCACATCTGTACTGACACACACAGTCCTGCACATCGGTACTGACACACACACATAGTCCTGCACATCTGTACTGACACACACACACAGCCCTGCACATCTGTACTGACACACACACATAGTCCTGCACATCTGTACTGACACACACATAGCCTTGCACATCTGTACTGACACACACACACAGCCCTGCATATCTGTACTGACACACACACATAGTCCTGCACATCTGTACTGACACACACATAGCCTTGCACATCTGTACTGACACACACACACAGCCCTGCATATCTGTACTGACACACACACATAGCCCTGCACATCTGTACTGACACACACAGACCTGCACATCTGTACTGACACACACACATAGCCCTGCACATCTGTACTGACACACACACACACAGCCCTGCACATCTGTACTGACACACACACACAGCCATGCACATCTGTACTGACACACACACATAGTCCTGCACATCTGTACTGACACACACATAGCCTTGCACATCTGTACTGACACACACACACAGCCCTGCATATCTGTACTGACACACACACATAGCCCTGCACATCTGTACTGACACACACACACACAGACCTGCACATCTGTACTGACACACACACATAGCCCTGCACATCTGTACTGACACACACACATAGCCCTTCACATCTGTACTGACACACACAGCCCTGCACATCTGTACTGACACACACATAGCCCTGCACATCTGTACTGACACACACACAGCCCTGCACATCTGTACTGACACACACATAGCCCTTCACATCTGTACTGACACACACAGCCCTGCACATCTGTACTGACACACACATAGCCCTGCACATCTGTACTGACACACACACACAGACCTGCACATCTGTACTGACACACACACAGACCTGCACATCTGTACTCACACACACACACACACACACATAGCCCTGCACATCTGTACTGACACACACACAGCCCTGCACATCTGTACTGACACACACACACAGCCCTGCACATCTACACTGACACACACACACAGCCCTTCACATCTGTGCTGACACACACACACAGCCCTGCACATCTGTACTGACACACACACATAGTCCTGCACATGTGTACTGACACACACACATAATCCTGCACGTGTACTGACACACACACACACAGCCCTGCACATCTGTACTGACACACACACAGCCCTGCACATCTGTGCTGACACACACACAGCCCTGCACATCTGTACAGACACACACACATAGCCCTTCACATCTGTACTGACACACACACACATAGCCCTGCACATCTGTACTGACACACACAGCCCTGCACATCTGTACTGACACACACATAGCCCTGCACATCTGTACTGACACACACACAGCCCTGCACATCTGTACGGACACACACACATAGTCCTGCACATCTGTACTGACACACACACACATAGCCCTGCACATCTGTACTGACACACACACACACATAGCCCTGCACATCTGTACTGACACACACAGCCCTGCACATCTGTACTGACACACACATAGCCCTGCACATCTGTACTGACACACACACAGCCCTGCACATCTGTACTGACACACACACATAGCCCTGCACATATGAAACACAGCCCTGCACATCTGTACTGACACACACACACACACACACACACACACACAGCCCTGCATATCTGTACTAACACACACACAGCCCTTCACATCTGCACTGACACACACATCGCCCTGCACATCTGTACCGACACAAACACATAGCCCTGCACATCTGTACTGACACACACAGCTCTGCTCTTCTGTACTGACACACACAGCCCTGCACATCTGTACTGACACACACAGCCCTGCACATCTGCACACAGCCCTGCACATCTGTACTGACGCACACACACATAGCCCTGCACATCTGTACTGACACACACACAGCCTTGCACATCAGCACTGACACACATACATAGCCCTGCACATCTGTACTGACACACACAGCCCCACACATCTGTACTGACACACACAGCCCCACACATCTGTACTGACACACACAGCCCCGCACATCTGTACTAACACACAGCCCTGCACATCTGTACTGACACACACAGCCCCGCACATCTGTACAGGCACACAGCCCTGCACATCTGCACACAGCCCTGCACATCTGTACTGACACACACAGCCCTGCACATCTGTACTGACACACACACACATAACCCTGCACATCTGTACTGACACACACACACATAACCCTGCACATCTGTACTGACACACACAGCCCTGCATATCTGTACTGACACACACAGCCCTGCACATCTGTACTGAAAGTCCAACACATCTGTACTGACACACACAGCCCTGCTCTTAAAACTCTGGTATATGGTTAAAGTTTCCAACAACCCCCTGCCTCCCTGTTTCCTCCATCCCCAAAACCCATGCTCCAGCCCCTTTCCCCCATCCCTCCTGCACCAGCCCCCACCCCCCTCCCCACCCCTCCGCCCACTCCCCAGCACCATATCTCATTGTTTGAAATTTTGCTGCATTTATTCTGCACAATGTAGTTTCAGATTTGCTGGACTGGTCCAGAACACTAAACTGATCTGAGTTTGCTGGTATAACTGTGTCCAGCATCCTTGTGTCAATCCCCTGTAATCCATTATCTCTCTGATATCTCCCCCAACCCAGCTCTTCTGGATTTCCTCAGGTCTTCCTCTTGCTACTCTGAATCTCTCTGTTTAACACTTTACTCTCACTGTAAATATCCACTCTCGGAGAATTCCTGTTTTGCACAGTCATTAAATATCTTACACCGTCTGCTAATCTAGTCTGTCACTCCACTGGTTTCACTGGTTTCTGTGTTGTTAGTGGAATAACAGAAAAATCCATTGAACATAAGAGATTAGAATTTAAGTTAATTCCAACTGATTCTGGGTACTCTCCTCAGAATCACACGTCAGTCTCTCTGAGCTCCCCCCCACTCCAGTTCCAGACCTCTCTCTCCTTTGTGTACATCTCCAGTTGAGGGCAATGCTTCTCCGCATGGCACTAACAGGCCAGCAGCACTTCCACAACCACTTCATAATCTGTTTACTGTTTATATATTCCAGCCCCCCTCCACACCCTCATCTTCAATTAGACCAGGCTCTGCACCCAAACAAACAGGCTATGGCTTAGAAACACACAACACAATCGCAGACAGACTGGAGCCACTGAGGGCCTTGGGCTCCAGTCTGACAGACAGACTGATAGCTTCACTGTGACAGAGGTTTCCTGCACTGTGACCAGTGTCACCAGGAGACTCCCTCCGACAGCCAGTTACCAGCACACATCAGTAACCGAGCCAATATTCAACTCCATTTATCAGTTGGTGGGTTCTGGCCATTTGCCTGAGGAGGGAGTCTGAGGACACTCACTCTCACACACACACACACACACTCCCTCTAACACTCACACACACATACTCTCAAACACACACTCTCTAACACACACATACACTCCCTCTAACACTCACACACACATACTCTCAAACACACACTCTCTAACACACACATACACTCCCTCTAAAACTCACACACACACACTCTCTCTAACACATACACTCTAACACACACACACACTCTCACACACACACTCTCTAACACACACACACACGCAAGTTCTTACACACGCACTTACACACACGCACACTCTCTCTAACACTCATACACACTCACAAATTCTTACACGCACACTCACACACACACTCGCACACATACTTACACTCACACACACACTTTCTCACAAAAACTCTCATACACAATCACACCCACATACTCACACACTCTCATGCATTCACACACACTCACTCACACACATTCACATACACTCTCACACATACTTTCGCACAGTTTCACAACTACACATACACTGTCTCATACTCTTGCACACTCTCACAAACACACACACATTCTCACATACTCTTGCACTCTCACAAACACTCACATACTCTCACACACTCTCAAACACACACACACACTCACATTCTCACATACTCTCACACATTCTCACAAACACACACACTCACATACTGTTGCACGGTCTCAAACACACACACAAACACACATACATTCTCACATACTCTTGCAGGCTCTCACAAACACACACACACACACTCACACACACACTCACATTCTCATAAACAACACACACTCTCACAAACACACACACTCTTACAAACACACACACACACTCACACACATACATTCTCACATTCTCATGCAGACTCTCACAAACACACACACACACTCTCACAAACACACACACACACACTCACATTCTCATAAACACACACACACTCTCACAAACACACACACTCACACACACACACAAACACACACACACTCACAAACACACACACTCTCACAAACACACACACACAAACACACACACACACACACACTCACAAACACACACACTCACACAAACACACACACTCTCACAAACACACACACACACACACTCACACACACACACACACTCACTCACAAACACACTCACACACACACACAGAGCAGTGGAGGTTTTTGGGATTACCCAGACTGGCGGCTCCAGCCAGTTGTTTGAACTTTTAACAGAAACAGGTCTTTTGACCAAAGTTGTGTGTGCTGATTACGGCGTTCCCAGCTCTCCAGGGGTCTGCTGGGATCTGCAGGAGAAAAATCATCACGACTTTAAAATCAAATCGTTGATTTCTTTTCATTTTCATTAAACACTTTCAGTTGTGGGTTGTAAAGATATTGAAAATGTGGAGCAAAGACTGACAGCCAAGAATCATCCAATTTGATAACAAGGATTCTGTTCACTTTATGACTGACAGTGGGAAGGCGGAGCACTGTGGAGATGGACCAATTAGAGGAGAGTGGCAGTGGGCTGGGAGGAGGCAGGACGCCCTTCAATGAAATCTCCAGGTACATGTCCAGCCAATCCCCAGTGTTTCTGTTTCACACGAGCCTCGTGCCATTCCTGACTCCTCTGTCCCTGTCATGGGTATGTCATAGAATCCGCCAGCAGGAGGCATCACTGCAAAATGTTTAATTGTCCCCATCGTTAACACCTCCATGTGTGGAAAGTACTATTTCTGTACGGTGCTGTGTCCAGCAGGTAATCTGAGAATTGCCTGAAGAGGAGTCAACCCCAACACCCGTGCTCATGATCACTGTTAGAGATGACCAGTCATCTGATAGGTGAACTTTCTCTCAACCTCACTGACCAACCCAGCCAACTCCCTTTCACAGCCTACCTTGTCTCTCTGGCATCAGCTATTCCATCAATGTTACTCTAAACCTCCTTCTCTAATTCCTCCCCCACCCCTAATCCACCACCCAACACACCAATAGCTACTTGTTTGGTTTTACAGAACTTAGGCATTGCTGAAAAAAAGAGACATGTTGAAGCTTTTCGTCTTGCACTCATCAGGACATTCAGAAGACATTCGGTATTCTTTACATTCGGTATTCTTTACATTCGATATTCTTTACATTCGATATTCTTTACATTTGGTATTCTTTACATTTGGTATTCTTTACATTCGGTATTCTTTACATTCGATATTCTTTACATTTGGTATTCTTTACATTCGGTATTCTTTACATTCGATATTCTTTACATTCGGTATCCTTGCAAATGTCCTGATGAGGACAAGATGAGAATCTTCGACATGTCTCTTTCTTTCTCAGCAATATTTACAGCTCCTCACTTTGTTCAAATATTGACCCCATTTCCTGCTCTTAACTCTTTCCCCCAAGGACTTGCTCCCCTTCCTCCTTTCAGTCTAAACCTCTACAATCTACAGGCTTTTCAATCACAAACTGGATGTTATTTGTTCAAACAAGTTTTACCTTGCATTATTTCTAGGATGTCAGGGGCTTCATTTAGAACAAATTTCATGTTTGCAAAGCAGTATTTAAGTCTTCGATTGTCTGAGTTTGATGGAAAATTGTTGAAGTGACAGGGTTTAGTCTGGAAGAGGAGGCAGTTTGGAGGTAACCTTAGAGACGGACGAGGAAGAAAATTTCACACGAGAGGAGCAGAGATGAAGATCAGGACATTGCACTAAGGAATGATGGGGGAATATGATGATTGGGGCTACATTATGTAAGAAATAGATGAATGTTGCATGGATTCAAATTTATGGATGGTTGTGGCTGAATACTGAGGGAAAAAATCGCGTATAAATGAGACAATACAAGAATTAGGATAAGGAGTAGGCTATTCGGCCCCTCAAGCCTGCACCCCATTTGATAAGAAAGACCATATAATTCATCCCAGTTACTATCAGTTATTCTGTATATAAACTCCTCTTGATCAAGTTCCTGCCTGTAACTCACTCCCAGGTATCCATTAGTATAGAGTCACAGGGCAGAATCTCCTGCTCTCTCTGGTGGCGAGCTTGGAGACGGGAAAGGCGTATAATTTGGTGGGATGGTGGCATTCCAGAAACCCGCCACTTTCCCATCTCCGCCAGAATGAAGTTCTGGGCAGGAAGGCCCCTTGGTCAACCTTCTCGCCCCGCCTGATCAAGGGACTAGACATCAGAAGGGAGGGGGGGTGCTGAGAACCATCGCCTCTGCCCTTCCTGCCAATCCCTTGCCAACCCCCCCCTTCTTCCTGCAAAACCCCACCCCACAAAACTCCCCTCCACGTTACTTATCTGTGGCCTGGGTCGCTCTGCAATCCTGAGTCTCTGGTGCCTGTCCTTCCGGCAGTAGCCACCACCTCCCCTGTGGCGCTGCTGAACACAAGTACTGCCAGCCTCTGATTGGTCAGCAGCCCTCGGTAGCCGAGACTTCCACCCCCAGGGTCTTAATTCCAGGGGAAGGCCCATTGCTGGCCTCACCACTGCCTGATTGGCTGGTTCAGTGGGCTTTCCAAAGAAGAAGCAGTGCCGGTTTCTTGCCGGCTCTCCAGCCAGCGGCCAAGATGCCCAATGCCTCAACAGGATTCAGCTGATAGAGTCATTTATGGCACAAAATGAGGGTATTCGGCCCATCAAGTCTATGCCGGCTCTCCATTGAGCAAACCAGTCAGTCCAGCTTCCCCATTCGATCCCTGTATCCCTGCAAGTTTATTTCCTACAAATGCCCCATCCAATTTCCTTCTGAAAACAGTGACTGTCTCCACTTCCAGCAGCCAGTAAAAGCTGGGAAATAAAAGTACTTGTCTAAGCTGTTTTATCTTTCTGGGTACCCTTGAGGGCAGTGAGTTTCAGGTCATTACCACTCGCTGTGTAAAAAAGTTCCTCCTCACATTCCCCCTGTATCTCTTGCCCAAAATCTTAAATCTGAGTCTCCAAGTGCTTGTATCATCAGCGAATGGGAACAGGTTTTCTTTGTCTACCTTATCTAACCCTGTCATAATCTTGTCCACCTCTATCAAATCTCCCCTCAATCTCCTTTGTTCCAAGGAGAACAACCCCAGCTTCTCCAACCGAACCTTGTAACTAAAATCCCTCATCTCAGGTAAATCTCCTATGCACCTTATTAAGGACCTTCAACTTTCTTAGTGTGTGGTGGTCAGAACTAAACACAATACTCTAGTTGTGACCCAATCAGAGCTTTATAAAGGTTCGGTATAACCTCCCTGCTTTCATTCTTAGCACCTCTATTTATGAAGCCCAAGATCCCATATGTTTTGCTCACTGCTCTCTCAATGTGTCGTGCCGCCTTCAAAGATGGATGTACGTAGAGTTTCAAAATTATGCCATTAAATATATAAAACAAAATAAAAACAGAATTACCTGGAAAAACTCAGCAAGTCTGGCAGCATCGGCGGAGAAGAAATCAGTCAACGTTTCGAGCCCTCATGGCCCTTCAGCAGAACTGCTGAAGGGCCATGAGGGCTCGAAACGTTGACTGATTTCTTCTCCGCCGATGCTGCCAGACTTGCTGAGTTTTTCCAGGTAATTCTGTTTTTATTTTGTTTTGGATTTCCAGCATCCGCAGTAGCTTTTAGCTTTTTGTTTTTGCCATTAAATATATGTTGTCTCTCCCTATTCCTTCTGCTGAAATGCATCACCCCACGCTTCTCTGTGTTAAATTCCATCTTCCACTTGTCTGGGCAGTCTGCTAGCCTATCAATATCCTGTTGCAGGTGCTTTGTAGAATCCTCACTGTTTGCAACTCCCTCCAACTTTGGTATAATAAAATTTTGAAATTCTACTTTCTATTAACTTATTTATATATAGCAAAACAAAGCAATGGTCCTAGCAGTGACCTTTGAGGAACACCACTGTCTACCATCGTCCAGTCTGAAAAATAACCATTTACCATGACTCGCGGTTTCCTGTCCTGAAGCAAATGTTTTTATCCAGCTGGACTTTTGGCAGATGGAGAATAATGTGGGAAAATGTGAACTTGTCCACCTTGGCAGGAAGAGTAAGAAAGCAGTGTACTATTGTCATGAGGCTATTAATATATATAGTATTATTGGAAAATATTTTTCTTTTAAAATAGAGGTTTAGTCTGTGGGTGTGTTTTAATTGGATTAAAGCCAACTAGTCTGGGTACTTTGATGTGTACTAGTTTTGAGATGTAAGAGAGGTAGAGTGTATTTGCATTTGTTGTATTGAGTATTCAAGAAGGCGCGCGAAATCTGGCACCTAGCTAGCAGAGACCAAGCAATATGTTTATATCACTAATAAAATTGGTACTATGAAAGGGGTTTTATTGCTGGAAGAGGTGGAATTCAAAGAGGCTGGTGATACAATGAGAATTTACATTCAATGAGCTGTGAGGGGTATAACAGAGGACAGTTTTGTGTGTGCAGAGCAGAGGCAATGTGAGATCAAATCAGCTGTAAGCCTACAACTGTCTCCACAGGAAAAAGTGAAAAGAACCTCATTTTGAATTCATAAGTTGAAAATGTTTTGCCTGGTGTCTTGTTAAGTCTATGGGTTGCTGTTGCCTTAATGGAGATTAGTTTGGGAATTTGTTAAAAGCCATGATAGCAGTAATTTGTAGCCATGTGTATATATTTAACTTGTGCAAATTAACTGACATGTTTCATTTAGTCTAACATAATACCTCTCATGAACTGGTGGCCTGATTCCTGAATTTAGAGTTGCATCTCAAACATACCACTTAAAAATATAGGTTCTGACAGTTATTTAAAGTTTCCCTCTGGGATTTTTTAATAACTCAGCTTTACCGAAAGGCTGTCTCAGAACAATTGGGGAGTTGTCTGGGATCAAAATATTTCTAATTCCTTGATTGGTTTGGAATTGGTGAATCTTAAGGTTACAAATACAAGAAGCACTTTGAATTCAGGAGCTGGTGAGGTATTTTAGAAGTGGTGAGACTGCAAGATGGCTTTGGCAATTGCTAAGACTTGCCTGGGAATAGAAGAGATAACTCTGATTGGGTTTGAGGAAATAACCAAAAGTAAGTGAACAGAGTTGGCAGATAAGTTAAAATTGGGGTACCTGTGAGGGCTAGGAAATCAGATATTATTGAAAGTATAGCACAGCATCTATAGTTGGAAATTAAACCTGACACTAGTGGGTCACAGTTGGAGGTAGTGAGACTTCAGTTGCAAATGAAAAAGCTTGAATTAGAAGCAATGGAGAGAGAAATTGCTTTTAAAAAGGAATTCAAAATTGTGATGATTGGGAAGGAGGAAAGAGAGAGAGAGAGAGAATTCCAACTGAAAATGTTGGCAGTTAAAAAAGAGATGCCAGTAGGTGAGGAAGGATTTATCTCCAGAGTAGAATCCAGTGGGGAGATGTTTAAATTTGTACAAGCTCTTCCAAAGTTTGAGGAAAAAGATATTGAAGCATTCTTTATTTAATCTGGAAGCTAGCTAAACAGATGAAATGGCCACAGGAAAACTGGACATTATTATTACAGTCTAAGTTGTTAGGTAGGGCACTTGAGGTATATGCTTTGCTTTCAGGAGAAATGTCGGTGAATTATGATGTGGTGAAAAAGGCTATTTTGAGTGCATATGAGTTGGTTCCTGAAACATACGGGCATAAATTTAGGAATATGAGAAAACAGCCTGGGCAAACTTATATTGAGTTTGAAAGAGTAAAACCAAGTAATTTTGACAGGTGGACATGGGAGTTAAAAATAGAAACAACCTATGCAGCTCATAAAGAAGTAGTTCTTTTGGAATAATTTAAAGTTTCAATCCCTTCAGTAATGAGAACTCATGTGGAGGAACAGAGGGTTGATTCTGTAAGACAAGCAGCACAGATAGCTGATGATTATGAGTTAGTTCATAGAGCTAACCCTTTTTTTCATCACCTTTTCAAATTGGCAAAGGATAAAAAGTGGGATGGTGAAAGGAAGGCAGGTATTCAGGGAAGAGAAGGGGTAGCTGGAAATTCCCAGGAAGTTTTTTCTCAGAATAAAAAGGAAGGTTCTGAAGGTAGAAGTGACATTCGAAAATTGAGGTGTTTTCATTGTAATAAAGTGGAACACACGAAGTCAGTGTGTTGGAGAATGCAGGAAAAATCTGTAGGAATTGTTGGGGTACAGAAAAGATCTGGAAGTAAAAGTACTGTGGGCTCTGAGGTTCAGGCACAGGAGAAACCAATGGTTTGTGTACAGGTGTAACAGGGAGAATCAGTGAAAGGTAAAGAAGTGGGAATGCGTTCACAGTTTACTCAAGAGAATTCTGAGGAGCAGGTTGCAGAAATGTTTAAAGACTTTGTATGTGAAGGGAAAGTCTTTCCATGTGTACAGGATGGAGTAGGTAAAGATGTTAAAATTTTAAGAGACATGGGCTATTCAATCCTTAATGTTGTGGGATATTAATATTTGTTATTCAAAGGGAGTATTGCAGGAGCAGCTGATAATAAGTGGGGTTCATGGAGATGCTAAATCTATTCCATTGCAGAAGGTAAATTTAAAGAGCAGATGGAAGACAGGTGATGTTATAGTTGGAGTGGTAGAAAAATTGCCCATTGCAGGGGTTCAATTTATTCTGGGGAACGATATAGCTGGATCACAAATGTGGGTGATGTCTATTGTAGTTGAGCAGCCTGTAGAAGTGTTTTCAATAGAGGTGTTGCAGAAGGAACATCCTGGATTGTTTCCTGGTTGCGTTATAATGAGATCAAAGGCCCATAGGGAAGAGCAAGATAAACAAGATAACCAGGCAGTTCAAAGGCAAGAAGGTATTGAAATCCAATTAGCTGGCACTGTGTTTGATAACATTGTTCAGGAGGAAGGAATGCAGGGCAGTTCAGTTGAAATGTTTAACTCAAAGAGGTTAGTGGAGTTATAGAAAAATGATTTGCAATTAAAACAGTTATATCAGAAAGTTTACTCAGAAACCAAAGCAAAATGTATTCCAGTATGTTATTATCTTCAGGAAGGTATTCTGATGAGAAAATGGCGGTCAGATCATGTCTCAGCAAATGAAAACTGGAGGGAAGTGCATCAGATTGTTATCCCAATAGGGTATAGAAATGAGATTCTGAGGATAGCTCATGAAATTCCAATTTAGGAATTAGGAAAACACAGGAAAAAATACAGAGGCTTTTTTTTGGCCAGGGTTGTATAGGGATGTAGTCAAATTTTGAAGAAACTGTTATACATGTCAAATAACAGGAAAACCACAGCAGCGATTAAGCTGGTGCCTTTAATCCCAATACCAGCATTTGAAGAACCTTTTACCAGGGTCATGATTGATTGTGTAGGACCCCTCCCTAAGACTAAAAGTGGAAATCAGTATTTATTGACAATAATGGATGTATCTACCAGGTTTCCTGAGCGATACCTTTAAGAAATATTACAACGAAGAAGATTGTGGAGGAGTTAATTAAATTTTTTACAAGATATGGTTTTCCTAAGGAAATACAATCAGATCAGGGGTCACATTTCATGTCACAGCTGTTTAAGGAAGTAATGAACAGTTTGGGAATAAAACAGTTTAAGTCAACAGCTTATCATCTGGAGTCACAGGGAGCTTTGGAATGACAGCATCAAACTTTAAAAACTATGATAAGAGCATACTGTCAGGATTATGCACAGGATTGGGATATAGGAATTCAATTTTTGTTATTTGCTATTAGAGACACCCCCAATGCATTGACTGGTTTTAGCCCTTTTGAACTAGTTTATGGTCATGAGGTAAGGGGACCACTGAAATTGATTCATGAGAAATTGGTGGGTCGAAATTCAGAAACTATTCACCTGGATTACGTATCAAATTTCAGGGAAAGATTGACCAGAGCATGTGAATTGGCTAGGGAACATTTAAAGACATCACAGCAAGTGTTGAAAGTGAAAGCAGGTAAGAAAGCTAAAATTCACAGTTTTGTTTTTGGAGAGAAAGTACCAGTTTAGTTACCGGTACTAGGTAATTCATTAAATGCAAGATTTAGTGAGCCTTATAGGGTTGAAAAGAAATTGAGTGAAGTAAATTATTTAATAACTACTCCAGACAGAAGGAAGAAGCAGGGGGTGTGTCATGTGAATATGCTTAAAAG
The DNA here is from genome assembly GCF_964194155.1 of Cetorhinus maximus. NCBI lineage: Eukaryota > Metazoa > Chordata > Chondrichthyes > Lamniformes > Cetorhinidae > Cetorhinus > Cetorhinus maximus. The sequence goes on along the minus strand of NC_135898.1, from coordinate 80,819,955 downwards.
TACTTTGACAGTGAAGAGGAACAAAAAGAGATGTTAGTGATGGTGGATAATGAGAAAGAGGGAGAAGTGCAGGAATCTGAAATCGATTTTCCTCTAATCAAATTGGATAGTGAGGGGGTGCTTGAAAATTTAAATGAAATATTGAGTTACCTTCCGAGCAAGTGTCAGTGATTTGGAAAAGCTATTGCAGTCACACAAACCTATTTGTGGAAATAAGTAGGTAAAGACACAAAAGTGTCACAAATAGCTTTACATGATGTATGTATAGAAATATCATCTTCAATAAGGCAACAACCTTATAGATTAAATCCGGTAAAGTTATCATAAGTACAAAAAGAAATTGATTTTATGCTTCAAAATGATATCATTGAGTTTAGTTGCAGTAACTGGAGCTCGCCTATTGTACTGGTACCGAGACCGGATGGAAAACACAGACTGTGTGTGGACTTTCAAAAGGTGAATGCAGTGACATAAGTGGATTCATATCCCATACCACAGTTGAAAGATTGCATTGAGAAAGTGGGACAATCAAAATTTATCACAAAGATTGACTTGCTAAAAGGACATTGGCAGGTATCATTGTTGGAGAGAGCAAAGGAGATATCAACTTTTGTGACTCCAAGTGGACTATATCAGTTTAAAGTCATGCTATTTAGTATGAAGAATGTACCTGCGACATTTCAAAGACTGACAAACAAAGTCATTGCGGGTCTAAGCAATTGTGTGGTTTATATTGATGATCGAATCGTTTTCAGTCAAAAGGGGGAGGAGCATTTACAGCATCTGGAAGAATTATTTACTCAACTACAAGAAGCTAATTTGGTAGTGAACTTGGCTAAAAGTGAATTTGCAAAAGCGCAAGTTACGTATCTTGGCCATACCATTGGACATGGTAAGGTGGCCCCGAGAGATGTGAAAGTCAAGGCTATCATGGATTTCCCAGTGCCGACAACAAAATGAGAAGTTTTGAGATTTCTGGGCATGAGTGGGTTTTACTGGAAATTTGTACCAAATTTTAGCTGAGTGGTTGCTCCACTGACTGAACTATTAAAAAATAACAAGAAGCTTCAATGGACACAGGAGTGTCAGAAGTCATTCGATAGTTTGAAAACTGTTTTAACTATGACACTAGTGTTGGCACTACCCAATTATGCTAAGCAATTCAAGTTGGCTGTTGACGCAAGCGACTTGGCATTAGGACTGTACTGTTACAAGAAGATGACACCGGGATTGAAAAACTGATAGGGTATTTTTCACGGAAGCTGAATGTAGAACAGAGAAGATATTCAACGATCGAAAAAGAGACTTTGGGCAGAATTTTCTGGCTGACGTGCGGGTGGTGGAGCCCGCACATCAGCGTTTAAAATGTCGCGCTCTGATGCCGCGCGAGCATCCCGACGTCAGTGCGCAGCATCACGATGTTTAGGTGGGCGGGTGCGCTTTGCAGCGCGACGCAAGCCCGCCATTAAATAAAGGCCTTGTCAAGGCCCTTAACTCGGCAATTGACGCCAATTTTGAGGAGCCCGTGCGAACTTCAGCTCGGCGCACGGGCCCAACGGGCAGGCGGGTAAGTGATTTTTTTTAACAAACCTCATCCACGGGCGGGATATGTGGGCTCAGGGGGCGTTGTTCATGTTTTTTCCGAAGTATTTAATGCAGAAAGTGTTTTAAACTTGCCTGTGTGATTGTTAGCAGTTCAGATCGATTTCCAACAGCTTTCTCTGTACTTTGAAGCTTCAGCTCAGCACTCTGCAGACAGTAATCTTTATCGGGCCTGCAGCTTTCCGAAGGCCTCCATTTAGCCTGGGTATGGATTCTGACATCTCCACTGGAGGCAGCTCCTCTGGGGAGGAAGGGAGGGATAGAATAAGGAGGAGGCCAGGAGTGGACAATCAGCCTCCAGGGGACCCACCTTTAGGAGGCCAGGCGCAGGCACAAGGGGCGCAGGGCCAAGAGGTTGTCCAAGGTGAAAGGGGCCACAGAAGATGCCACTATCCTGCTGCCAGGGTTTACGGGCGGCGAAGCAGCTACCTCGATATGTCTGAGGTGCAGTGCCGAGGGAGGCTCCATCTCTCAAGGGAGATAGTCAACTATATCTGTCAGATGATTGGCCCTGAGATATCTCCTAACTGTGTGGGTGGACACCCCATGCCAGCGGCTCTAAAGGTCACAGTTGCCCTCCACTCCTACGCCTCTGGCTCCTTCCAGGGCTCGGTGGGTGATCTTTGTGGTGTCTCCCAATCAGCTGTCCACACTTGTGTCAAGCAGGTCACAGATGCTCTGTTCAGACGGGTATTGACCTTCATCCACTTCCGCTGCGACCAGGCAAGCCAGACAGAGCGAGCCAGAGGCTTCGCGGCCATTGCTGGCTTCCCCGTGTCCAGGGTGCTATAGACTGTATACATGTGGCCATCAAGGCGCCAGCAGGTGAGCCCGGTGCCTTCGTCAACAGGAAGGGCTTCCACTCCATGAACGTGCAGATAATGTGTGATCACAGGATGCTGATTCTGCAAGTTTGTGCAAGGTACCCAGGCAGCTCCCACGACGCTTACATCCTCAGACACTCCCAGGTGCCGGGGCTCTTCAGTGCTCCAGCCCGGCTTGATGGATGGCTACTGGGTGACAAGGGCTATCCCCTCAGAAGGTGGTTCATGACGCCTCTCTGCCATCCAAGAACAGAAGCTGAGCAGCGGTACAATTGGAGCCACGGCACCACAAGGGCTGTGGTGGAGAGAGCCATCGGTCTTCTCAAGATGCGCTTCCGTTGCCTGGACCGTTCAGGGGGCGCACTCCAGTACCCCCCAGATCGCATCTCTCTGATAGTGGTAGCATGCTGCGCTCTGCACAATCTTGCGCTGGAAAGGGGGGATGTAGTTGACGATGAAGACCTTGATGCCCTGGATGAGGCTGCACATGATGAATCCAGCAGTGGCTCAGAGGATGAGAAAGCACAGGGCGATGATGATGGGCATCACACCGGCCCACTATTACACCAAGGAGGCAGGGACACCCGGGATAATTTAATCCAACGAACCTTCAGCTAGCTCCACACACATGGATCAGCAGGAGCAGCATTGCCTGGCGCTTCCACACATGGCACTTAGGTGCCACATCTTCCACCTTATCAGCTACAACTAAGGGCTTCGTACAGAAACATCAATGTCCACTCAAACACCCTTGATATGTCTGTGAAAAAGACAAATGTAGCACAAAGGAAACACCCTCAGCCATGGTCAGAAAAGTGGACTTTATTATGTACAAAATATAACAGAGACTTCTCCATTGCAAACATAAGTATATTTTTCCCTATTCTAAGGCCAAAACAAAATCACCAGTGACATACCTGTTGAGTGCCTAACGTGCCTTTTGCTTTCGTTTGTGGGTGCAATGTCTTGGTGCCGCCCCATCAGTCGGAGTGGCTTGTGAGACAGCCTGCTGATTCTGCTTCCTGTTGGCGTCGATGACCCTGGTGGGCATCTTCTGGCCCGTGGAGCCTGTGTTGGTCCCACCTGGGAGGGAGTGGCCAGTTCCAGAACTGGCACCTCCCCAGTTGTCGCAGCCTCAACGGAAGCAACGTTGACTGGCAGAGGGGCGGAGGAGCTGCTGCCCTCATCCAGAGCGCCCTGAGAGGAGCTCGCAGCGATGACAGGCAGCTGCTGCGCCGACGTGAGGTCCCATTGGACCTCCCTGCTCACCGCAGGTGCGTAGGCACGGAGCGCTGACGCTTGGTGCCCACAATATCTCCCACATTGGGAATGACCATCCGTGGCCAGTACCGCTGCAGGGCTTGCAGGTCGGAGCGTAACCCAATCAGAAGATTCTCCATCCGATCGAACCCCCTCTCCATGAGAGTCACCAATCTCTCAGTGTAGGAAGCCTGAAGCTCTGCCCTGAGGTTCATGCCTTCATGTGCACTCTGCCTGGACTCCTCCACCACAGAGAACAACTGAAGCACACCCTCATGCAACCCTGCCAGATGCTCCCGCGAATCTTGCCGCTTGTCCTGCAGTTGATGCATGGCTGACATCTCCAGAGGCACATCATCACTGCTGAACTCAGCATGTGCCTGGTCCCCTGCAGTCCTCCGGCTGCTGGCGCCATCGGCACTCCCTGTCCTTGCCATCTCCTCCAGCGATTGTGAAGTGCCCTCGCCACTGTGCCCTGGGACACTAGCCAACGTTATATTCCCCACTGAAGTGCTCGTCGCTGCGCTGGTGCCTGGCTGGCTGAAATGATGTGCTGCAAGTTGCAAGTCTTGGCCCTCAGGTGTGGAGGGGGGGTTCCGGACGTGTTGGGGGCGGCTATGCGGTGGTGATGCTGAAATTAACAACAAGGACAGTGCATCTGTTAGCGTTCAGTCAGTAACACCTTTCATCCCTTTCCCCTTAGGTCAGATGGCCTAAGGAATGCCACATGGAATGTTATGTGGATAAGTGTTCGGTTAAGCACTTGGGCAAGAGAAGTAAGGTACGGGAATACATGAGCAATGGTAGGACCGTGGGAAGTCACGACAATTACAGGGACCTTGCTGGGCAGACCCGTTAAGGTAGCAGAACAGGAGCATAAGGCGTTTAACAAGGTCGAAGCCAGACTTGCCTTTATTAGCCGAGGAATAGAATGTAGGAAAAGGGAGGTCATGTTGCAAGTGCAGAAAACGCTGTCGAGGCCACATCTACACTTCTGCATTCAGTTGTGACCTGCACTTCATGGGAGGGATGGCATTGGAGTGGGGAAAGTGCAGAGGTTCCTGACCTAGATGCATGCTGGCCTGGAGAGTTGCGGGGCTGAGGAAACATTGCAAACGCTTACAAGATTTGCCGTGGATCACAGGAGATTGACAGGTCACATTATTGACCTTCATACCGTTATGAGGGGCATAGAATGGGTGGACAGAAGGCAACATTTCCCCTTGGCGCAGGGATGACTAACGTGGTGGCATTTATTTAAGTTGAGTGCCATGAGGTTGACAGGTGAGGTGCTGAAGACCTTTTGGACAGAGTAATGTGGGATGCACTGGCTGAAAGGGTGGTGGAGGTACAAACCCTCCTAAGACACAATAAGTCTTTGGATGTGCAGCAGCAATGCCATGGCATGTTAGGCCATGGGGATAGTGGTCGCAAATGGGATAAGGCGACTTTGGAAGGTGCTAGAGACACGCATCCTCAAGGGGCCAAGGGACCTTTGTGTATAACCCGCACGTCTGACTGTATCAGTCTGTGAATGAGTAGTGTTGCTGCATTAACGATTGCAGCAACCATCAGTGGTTTGGATGAAAAGTAAAAACAAAAATAAAAATACCTGGAAAAACTCAGCAGGTCTGACAGCATCTGCGGAGAGGAACACAGTTAATGTTTCGAGTCCGCATGACTCTTCAACAGAACTAAGGAAAAATAGAAGAGAGGTGAAATATAAACTGGTTTAAGGGGGCTAGGACAAGTAGAGCTGGACAGGGGGTCAATGATAGGTGGAGATAACCAAAAGACAAAAGGACAAAGAGGTGTTGAAGGTGCTGATATTCGCTAAAAAATGTGCTAATAGGTGACATTAAGGGTAGAAAGCAGGACGAGCAAGGTACAGACAGCCCTAGTGGGGGTGGGGTGGGGGGAAGGGATCGAAATAGGCTAAAAGGTAGAGATAAAACAATGGATGTAAATACATTTAAAAATAATGGAAATAGGTGGGAAAAGAAGAAAATGTAAATAAATTATTGGAAAAAAGGGGGATCAGAAAGGGGGTGGGGATGGAGGAGAGAGTTCATGATCTAAAATTGTTGAACTCAATATTCAGTCCGGAAGGCTGTAAAGTGCCTAGTCGGAAGATGAGGTGCTGTTCCTCCAGTTTGCGTTGAGCTTCACTGGAACATTGCAGTAGGCCAAGGACGGACATGTGGGCATGAGAGCAGGGTGGAGTGTTGAAATGGCAAGCGACAGGGAGGTCTGAGTCATGCTTGCGGACAGACCAAAGGTGTTCCACAAAGCGGTCACCCAGTCTGCGTTTGGTCTCTCCAATGTAGAGGAAACCGCATTGGGAGCAACAAATGCAGTAGACTAAATTGAGGGAAGTGCAAGTGAAATGCTGCTTCACTTGAAAGGAGTGTTTGGGCCCCTGGACGGTGAGGAGAGGGGAAGTAAAGGGGCAGGTGTTGCACCTTCTGCAGTTCCATGGGAAGGTGCCGTGGGAGGGGGTTGAGGTGTAGGGGGTGATGGAGGAGTGGACCAGGGTGTCCTGGAGGGAACGATCCCTGTGGAATGCTGCCGGGGGGGTGAAGGGAAGATGTGTTTGGTGGTGGCATCATGCTGGAGTCGGTGGAAATGGCGGAGGATGATCCTTTGAATGCGGAGGTTGGTGGGGTGATAAGTGAGGACAAGGGGGACCCTATCATGATTCTGGGAGGGAGAGGAAGGTGTGAGGGTGGATGCGCGGGAGATGGGCCGGACATGGTTGAGGGCCCTGTCAACCATCGTGGGTGGAAAACCTTTGGATGGTGGGCAGACAGAGTGGATGGGACTGTGGCCCTCAAATACCTAGTCGCTGTACCGCAGCCTCACCGACACCTGCCAACCTGGCCGCCTGCCACCTCCCCAGCTCCATGGCCTGCTCCTCATAGGTGGTGAGGCGCTGCAGCACGGCCTGGCCACCACCAGTCCGCTGCCGCTCCCTCATATTGTTCACTGTTTTTGCCTGCAGAACAGAGAAGAGGATTTATTGGGGCTGATCGCTCATGTACTCTGCACCCGCAGGCCACACCACAACCACAGTGGCCCATTTGAGGCCTCCAGTGGCTCCTGTCCACACCACTGTTGATCAGTCTCCAGAAGATAGTACGGCTGGTCCCAACCCCCTCCTCCAACGGCCACCTCGGACACATTCGGCATCCATCACTTTGAATAACACACGGGTCTTAGCGCCCATGGCAAGGAGGCGCAACTAGGTGCGGCACCGAGGCCAACAGATGGTTCTTGGCCACAACACCTTGAGGCTCCCCTTCCACCATCTCATCACCGTCAATAAGACATGTGTTGGAGTTCTGAGTATGTGTCTAGCTGCCTCCCCTGCAGGTTGCCCCCAAACTACTCAAATGCGACAAACACCAACATATGCTGCGGGGAGAACCCATCTTCTCCTCAACCACTAAGGCTGATGTAAGCATGGTCACTATCTGTTTGCCCACCTAGTGTGCGCCAAATGCCCAATGCAGTATCGACACTAAGACGTGGGCGGGGGCTCAAAGGCTAAGGCTGCCTGCTGGGTCAAGTGGCCAAGGCTGACATGGTACTCGCCCTTCCAGAGCGCAGCAAATCATTGAAGCGCTTGCGGCACTGCGTTCCAGTGCGCCACACAGCATCTTGAGAGCTTACAGCCTCCGCCACCTCCTGCCATGCCTGCCTGGTGATGTGGGGGGCCCTCCTCCTCCCATCCTCTGGAAACAAGACATCCCGATGGTTGGACACCTCTTGGAGGAGGACAGCAAGGCAGGAATCGGAGAACCGAGGGGCACAGTGACCCCGTCCCCGCTGGCCTATCCTGCAGCCTTTCCTCCCTCCTCCTCCTCCTCTGCCCTCAAATCATGTCCTTCCCTATGAGTGGCCATAGTGAACAGCCTAAAGGAGGCTGCCTGGCCGCTCTTTATACAGACGGCTGGTTCCCCATTGGAACTGGTGGTCTGAACACGCCCGCCGCCGATTGGATTTTCCCGTGGTATACGGGAATTGCAAACCCGCTGGGCGGGCCTTAATTGGCCCGCCCATGAAAAATGGCGGCACGGCCCGTTTCGGCAGCGGCAATCGGCTGCCCGCCCGCCCACTGAGTCGGTCAGGCCCACCCACCCGTCAAGGGCAAAATTCAGCCCTTTGAGTTTAGTGTTAGCATTGCAGAATTTTGAAATTTATGTTGTAAACAATTCATCAGAAACAATTGTTTATACAGACCATAATCCTTTGAAGCTTTTGGACAAATTTCGAGACAAAGGCTTTTCAGATGGAGTCTGAATCTAGGGATTATACATATTGCATATACTACAAATTATACATATTGCTGGAAGAGAAAATCTGTTCACAGATGCGTCATCAAGAGGTTGAGCCTAAAAGAAAATGGGGCATTTTTTTAAACACCTGGACACTGAACTGGAGTGATTTCTGTTGATAATAAGGACTTGTCTATATATATCTTGTTATGTTAATGCATGCATCTGGTAATGTAATAATGTAATAAACATAGGAGATAGTCTGAGATGGGTTATTAAAATGAAACCATCTTTTAGAATTATGATGATTCATTTTTCAATAGGGGGGGGCTGTCACGAAGCTATGAATGTATATAATATTATTGGAAAATATTTTCCTTTTAAAATAGAGGTTTGGTCTGTGGGTGTGTCTTAACTGTATTAAAGCCAGCTAGTCTGGGTACTTTGATGTGTACTAGTTTTGAGATGTAAGAAAGGTAGAGTGCATTTGCATTTTTTGAATAGAGCATTCAAGAAGTTGAGTGAAATCTGGCACCTAGCTAGCAGAGACCAGGCAATATGTTTATATTACTAATAAAATTGGTACTATGAAAGGGTTTTTATTGTTAGAAGAGATGGGTTCAAAGAGGCTGGTGATACAATGAGAATTTACAGTCAATGAGCTATGCTAGGTATAACTTCAGCAGTTTTGCATGTGCAGAGCAGAGGCAATGTAAGATCAAAGCAGCTGTAAGCCTACACTGTCTCCACAGGAACCAAAGTGAAAGGAATCTCATTTTGAATTCATAAGGTGAAAATGCTTTTCTTGGTGTCTGCTTATGTCTATGGGTTGCTGCTGCCTTAATGGAGATTAGTTTGGGAATTTGTTAAAAGTTATGATAGCAGTAATTTGTAGCCATGTGTATATATTTAACTTATGTAAATTAACTAAAATATTTCATTTAGTCTAATATAAAACCGCTCGAGAACTGGTGGTCTGATTCCTGAATTTAGAGTCAAATCTCAAACATACCACTTAAAAATTTAGGTTATAAAATATAGGTTATGACGGTTATTTAAAGTATCCCTCTGGGATTTTTAAATAACTCAGCTTTACTGAATGGCTGTCTCATAATACTAATTAAATGGAGAGGGATTGCAGAACTCTGAGGTACAGAGGCATTTGGGTATCCTGGTACATGAATCACAAAAAGTTATTATGCATGTACAGCAAATGATGAGGAAGGTAAATGGAATGTTGGTGTTCGTTGCAAGGGGAATGGAATATCAACATAGGGAAGTTTTACAGCAGCTATACCGGGCTTTGGTGAAACCACATCTGGAGTACTGTGTACAGTTTTGGTCTCCTTATTTGAAAAAAGATATAATGGTGTTTAGAAGCAGTCCAGAGAAGGTTCACTTGACTCATTCCTGGAGTGGTGGGGTTACCTTATGAGGAAAGGTTGGACAGGCTGGACCTGTATCCATTGGAATTTAGAAGTTTGAGAAGTGATCATACTGGAATTTATAAGATCCTGATGGGGATAAAAGCAAAGTACTGCAGATGCTGGAAATCTGAACTAAAAACAAAAAATGCTGGAAAAGCTCAGCAGGTCTGGCAGCATCTGTGGAGAGAGAAACAGAGTTAACGTTTCGAGTCCATATGACCCTTCTTCAGATCCTGAGGGAACTTGACAGGGTAGACGCTGAAAGGATGATTCCCCTTGTGGAAGAGACTAGAACTAGGGGACATAGTTTAAAAATTAAGGGTCTCCCAACGAAAACGCAGATAAGGAGAAATTGTTTCTCTTAGAATGTCATCAGCCTGTGGAACTCGCATCCCCAGAGAGTGGTGGAGGCAGAGTCATTGAATATATTGAAGGCTGAGTTAGTTATATTATTGACCAATAAGCGAGTCAAAGGTTATCAGGAGAAGGCAGAGCGTGGAGTTGAGGCCTCAATCATATCAGCCATGATCTTATTGAATGGCAGATCAGGCTTCGGGGGCTGAATAGCCCACTCCTGCCTCCTACTTCAAATGTTTGTATGACACTGACCCTCCTATTCCATGAACATCAATTTTGTTAACCAGCCTTTTATGTGGTACTTTGTCAAACACTTTCTTAAACTCCATAAAGACAACCTCCACCACATTCCCCTCATAAACCTTCTGTATTACTTCATCAAAAAATTCAAGTAGGTTAGACAATCACAATCTTTTACAAATCCATGCTGGCTCTCCTTAATTAACTCAAGCCTCTCCAAACGACTGGTGATGTTTTCCCTGATTATTGATTCTAAAACCTTCCCCATAATTGACACTAAACTAACTGGCCTGTAGTTGCTGGGACAGAGATGCTTAATCAATATTTTGCCTCAGTTTTCATGGTGGAGGACACTAGTACCACCCCAATAGTAACAGGTAGTGCAGAGGGTATAGAGAAGGAGGAACTTAGAACAATCACCATCACTAGAGAAAAAGTACTGAGCAAACTATTGGGAGTAAAGGGTGACAAGTCCCCAGGACCTGATGGCCTACATCCCAGGGTCCTAAAGGAAGTAGCAGTGGAGATAGTGGATGCATTGGCTTTAATATTCCAAAATTCCCTGGATTCTGGATTCTGGAAAGGTTCCAGTGGATTGGAAAAATGCTAATATAATGCCCTTATTCAAAAAGGGGGGGAGGTAGAAAATAGGAAACTATAGACCAGTTAGTTTAACATCTGTCATTGGGAAATTGTTGGAATCCATTATTAAGGAAGTAGTAATGGGGCATTTGGAAAGTCAAAATGCAATCCATCGGAGTCAGCATGGTTTTATCAAGAGTAAATCATGTTTGACTAATTTACTAGAGTTCTTTGAAGATGTGACAAGCAAAGTGGATAATGGGGATCCTGTAGATGTAGTATATCTGGACATCCAGAAGGCCCTTGATAAGGTGTCGCACAAAAGATTAATACACAAGATAAGATCACACGGAGTTAGGGGTAATATATTAGCTTGGATAGAGGATTGGCTAACCAACAGAAAGCAGAGAGTCGGGATAAGTGGGTCTTTTTCTGGATGGCAAGCTGTAACTAGTGGGGTGCCACAGGGTTCGGTCCTTGGGCCCCAACTATTTACAATCTATATTAATGACTTGGATTCAGGGATAGAAGATATTATAGCTAAATTTGCAGATGACACCAAAATAGGTGGGAAAATAAGTTGCAATGAATAAATAAGAAATTTACAAATGGATATGGATAGGTTAGGTGAATGGGCCAGAATTTGGCAGATGGAGTTTAACGTGCATAAGAGTGAGGTTATCCATTTTGGTCGGAAGAATAAAAAGGCGACTTATTATTTAAATGGAGAGAAACTTCAGAATGCTTCAGTGCAGAGGGATCTGGGTGTCCTCGTGCATGAATCGCTGAAAGCTAGTATGCAGGTACAGCAGGTAATAAGGAAGGCAAATGGAATTTTGGCATTTATTGCTAAAGGAATAAAGTATAAAAATAGGGAAGTGTTGTTGCAAATGTACAAGGCATTAGTGAGACTGCATCTGGAGTACTGTGCACAGTTTTGGTCCCCTTACTTGAGGAAGGATGTAGTTGCACTGCAGGCAGTTCAGAGGAGGTTCACTAGATTGATTCCAGAGATGCGGGGCTTGTCTTATGAGGAGAGATTGAGCAGTTTAGGTCTATACTCGCTAGAGTTTAGAAGGATGAGAGGAGATCTAATTGAGGTATATAAGATGCTAAAGGGGATAGACAAAGTAGACGTGGAGCGGATGTTTCCCATTGTGGGGCATTCTAGAAAGAGAGGCCATAGTTTTAGGCTAAAGGGTGGTAGATTTAAATCAGAGATGAGGAGGAATTACTTTTCTCAAAGGGTCATGAATCTGTAGAATTCACTACCTCAGAGTGCAGTGGATGCCGGGACGCTGAATAACTTTGAGGAGGAGATAGACAGATTTTTAATTAGTAACGGGTTGAAAGGTTATGGGGAGAGGGCGGGAAATTGGAGTTGAGGCCGAAATTAGATCAGCCATGATCATATTGAATGGTGGGGCAGGCTCAAGGGGCTGAATTTCCTACTCCTGCTCCTAGCTCTTATGTTCTTATATTCTTATAAGCCCTTCCAATATTTCCAACCAACTTCCTTCAGCAACCTGGGATGCAAACCATCTGGACCAAGTGACTTCTCTACCTTAAGCATGTCCAGCCTCTCCAGCACTTCCTCCCTTTCAATCTTCAAACTATCCATTGCTTTTACTATTTCTGCATCTATCAATATTTTGTCAGATGCACCCCCCTTAGTAAAATCAATCCAAAGAACTCACTGAGATACAAAGATACAAAATAAATAACTCACTGGGGCACAGTTCCTGAAGGTGCTGACTCTCACTGGGGTACAGTTCCTGAAGGTGCTGACTCTCACTGGGGGACAGTTCCTGAAGGTGCTGACTCTCACTGGGGGGCAGTTCCTGAAGGTGCTGACTCTCACTGGGGGACAGATCCTGAGGGTGCTGACTCTCTCTGGGGGACAGTTCCTGAAGTTACTGACCCTCACTGGGGGACAGTTTCTGAAGGTGCCGACTCTCACTGGGGCACAGTTCCTGAAGGTGCTGACTCTCACTGGGGGACAGTTCCTGAAGGTGCTGACTCTCACTGGGGGACAGTTCCTGAAGGTGCTGACTCTCACTGGGGGACAGTTCCTGAAGGTGCTGACTCTCACTGGGGGACAGTTCCTGAAGGTGCTGACTCTCACTGGGGGACAGTTCCTGAAGGTGCTGACTCTCACTGGGGGACAGTTCCTGAAGGTGCTGACTCTCACTGGGGGACAATATCACAGAGCTTGGGAGCTGTCTAGGACCTCATCCAATTTGTGATTCTTGACTTGGCAGTGGGGGACACAAATTCTGCTGCATGTGATCAGCTATAATTCAGGCAGTCAGAGACAGGAGGCTCTGTGAACCACTGGAAAGTCAGCAGCCGGGCACTCCACTGTTTCATGAAGTTTCTTGATTACCTTGGACGGGGCAACTTTTAATCGGTCTCTCTCATGGCAAATGTTGCTCAGTGAGGTGAGCCAATGTCTTCAGTCCACATTTGCACTTCAACCAACATCACTAAAACTGATGACCTGGTCATACATTTCTCCCATTGCTTTTGGGATCTTGCTGTGCACAAACTGGCTGCTGTATTTCCTGCGTTACAGCAGTGGGCTGGATTTAGTGTTCCTGACATGATTCCTCCCACCAGATGGAGAACCAGTTGGGTGCCCCATATCGCTTGAGTGGTGGGGGGCGGTGGGGGAGGGGGAGACCTGACCAAATTAAGTGCAGCTTTCCATTTCCCATCAGCGCCAACAGAGTGGCGGGCAGTGTCGGTAATGCACCCACCAGAGGCCTAGGATTGGCATGGGACCCAGGCCACAGAGGTGAGTGATGGAGGGATGAGTGTCACAGGATGAGAGTCAGGTGCAAGGGCTACTTTTAGCAGACACCCCCCCTTCCTGACGCTGGGTCCCTCGATCAGGCACTGAGGACCCTCAAAGAGAGAGGCTGCAGCAAACACAACAGGGTTTGCCATGTGGCCTTCAGAAGACACGGGAAACCCATGTGAGTTAGGGGGATTCCCTTAACTACCACTAACCCCCTAAGGCTTAGGGATAATGGCCTTTACATGGCTCAATAGTGAGCCTACTTAGCGAGTGGGCAGGTTTCCCGCATCACCCCTGTCTTAATGGGGGTGAGTTTTGCCACTGATGTGTGAATGGGATCTGTGGCCTTTCCTGGGGGCCTATCCCCGCACCTAGCCCACTCCAGTAAATCCAGCCCAGTGACAACACTTCAAAAGTACTTCATTGGCTGTAACATTGGGACATCCTGAGGTAGTGAAAGGCGCTATAGAAATGCAAGTCTTTCTCAAGGATTGGTCCAGAGGAGGAGGAGGAGGAGGAAAGTTTGGTAAAGAGGGTCCAGGGATGTGACGGAAGGAAATCCCGAGGATCGTGGATGTGGAGTCTGGTGGCAGGAGTTGAGTGGAGGAGGTACAGGGTCAGGTACCGTGAGGCTGAGGTGTCTGAATCAGAGGGAGGAGGGCTGAGAGAAATTCTGTGTGCACAGCTTTACCTCAGTGTCTGAAATTAGCCCTTATTTCTGCCCTCAGAATCTCGGGTACGAAGGAAAAAAAATCTTAAATGGAAGCCCAAACTCAGGGGCAGTACAAATGAGAATGTCATCAAAAGGACCTAGCTGAATGGAAAATGCTTTCTCTCTCTGCAGGAGATTACTATAAAGACACTGTCCTCCCTACTCCTGCCCTCCTCTGATCTCACATAGTGCTCAAGTGGTTTGTCCGATGTCAGAGAATTCCTCAAACTCGGAACAAACATTTCCCAGCTGGAATCTCACTGACAGGGCAGTGAGGAGGAGCCCATTAGTGTTTCAAACCTTCATTCACCCAGGACCTGAGCTATGTGGTAAGGTCGTGGGATAAGCCGAATGGTCAGAGATTGGAGCCACCATGCCCGACCTGTCAGGCCTCCCCGGCAGAGGGATGAACTGAAGGAGGAGACTGCAGCCTTGAAGGAACTCGTATGTTGGTCATTCCTGGGAACCTTTTCCAAATCGCTTTTTTAACATTTAGTTTCCGGTTATTTCTCTCCTTTTATTCTACGGTCTTCATGAAGATGACAAACCTGTCGCTAGTTCAACAACAACTTATTCATGTAGCATCTTTAATGCAATTAATTGTCCCCAGGACAAGTGCTTCACAGGAGCGATTATAAAACAAAATATAACACCGAGCCACAAAGGAGATATTAGTCAGACGGCCAAAAGCTTAGTCAAAGGGGCATATTGTAAGAAGCATCTTAAGGGAGGGAGGCAAAGTGGAGAGATGGAGAGGTGGAGAGATGGAAAGATGGAGAGGTGGAGAGATGGAGAGGTGGAGAGGTGGAGGGATGGAGAGGGGGAGAGATGGAGAAGTGGGGATGGGGAGAGGTGGAGAGGGGGAGAGATGGAGAGGGGGAGAGATGGAGAGGTGGGGACGGGGAGAGTTGGAGAGGGGGAGAGGTGGAGAGGGGGAGAGATGGAGAGGGGGAGAGATGGAGAGGTGGAGAGGTGGAGGCGTGGAAAGGTGTAGGATGGGATTCCAGAGGTTGGGGTCCAGACAACTGAAGGCACTGCCGCCAATGGTGGAGCGATGTGAATCAGGGAGGTGGAACAGGAGGAGCACAGAAACCTCGGAGATTACAGAGATAGAGGGGGCCAAATCCATGGGACAGTTTGAAAACAAGGATGAGAATTTTAACAATACCATTGGATTGCTCTTAACCTTCTCTGCTCCAATGAGTATAGAAGAGCTGGTCATGTGACCATCTGCATTTTAATGCATTGCAGTCACCATCAAGGGGCGGAGTTACCTTGTTTGCAGAATTCCGCCACTGTTGGGAAGAAAGTCCAGAACAGGGCAGCACCGATAGGCAACAAGAGGAAAAGGTCGCGGAAGGAGAGTTTCTGCATCTACATCCACAAAGTGATGAAGCAGGTTTACCCCAACCTTGGCATCTCCTCTCGGGCCATGAGCACCATGACCTTGTTCGTCAACAACATTCTCTGGCACATTGCAGGTGAGGCTTCCTGCCTGGCCCACTACAACAAGCGCAGAACCATCAGCTCCCGGGAGATCCAGACCAGAGTGTGCCTGCTGCTGCCCGGGGAACTGGCCAAGCACGCCGTGCCAGGGGGGACAGAGGCAGTGACCAAGTACACCAGCACCAAGTAACGCTCCACACTCTAGTGAAAATACCACACACACCTCCCGCAACAGACCACAGCTAATCACCAGCGGCCAATTCAGCATGAGCTGGTATGAGGGGGTGCATTGTGGCGGGGGTGGGGGTGCAAGAGAGGGACAGGGTGGGGTATGGGGGAGGGCGAGAGGGACACAGCAGGATATGAGGGTGGGGGAAAGGCAGAGAGAGGCAGGTCGGAGTGTGAGAGAGAGGAGACTCATGGTTAATGTAACCATTGCATCAGCCAGTGGAGCTTGTGTGTGGGGCAGCGCAGCTGCAGAGTGAGCTCACTCACTGATTCACACAGAATCCTGAATTTATACACTGAATCCCCGCTGCCTTTGTGCCTATTGCCCACATTGGATTGAGGGTAAGTGTGGGTATCAGGTCTCTGTACCCAATACAATCGGGTGAGGAGCCCAAGCTCGCCACCTCCCCCACCAGCCCCCGCACCAACCCCCATCCAAGAACGCCCTTCAATTATCTTATTGTCCAGAGTTAGTGTTAGGGTCTGGGTCAGGATGAGGGTTAGGCTCTGGGTCAGAGATAGAGTTGGGTTCAGGGTCAGGGTTAGGGTTAGGGCCATGGTTAGAGTTGAGGTTATGGTAAGGGTTGGGGTTAGCATTAGGGTAAGTCTCAGGTTTATGGTCAGGGTTAAGATTAGAGTTAAGGTCAAATTTAGGATTAAACTGGGATTAGGGTCAGGTTGAGAGTTAGGGTCGGGATTAGGGTCAGGGTTAGGATTAAAGTTAGTGTCAGATTTAGGGTTAGGGTTCAAGACAGGATTAGTGTTTGGGTTAGGGTCAGGGTTAGTTTAAGGGTGGGGGTTAGGGTCAGGGTTAGTTTAAGGGTGGGGGTTAGGGTCAGGGTTAGTTTAAGGGCGGGGGTTAGGATCAGGTTTTGGGTCAGGGTTAGGGTCAGGGTGAGTTTAAGGGTGGGGGTAAGGGTCAGGGTTAGTTTAAGGGTGGGGGTTAGGGTCAGGGTTAGTTTAAGGGTGGGGGTTAGGGTCAGGGTTAGTTTAAGGGTGGGGGTTAGGGTCAGAGTTAGTTTAAGGGTGGGGGTTAGGGTCAGGGTTAGTTTAAGAGTCGGGGTTAGGATCAGGTTTTGGGTCAGGGTTAGGGTCAGATTTTGGTTTAGAGTTGGGATTAGGGTTAGGGTTAGGGTTAGGTTTAGACTCAGGTTTAAAGTTCGGCTCAGGGTAATCAGCTTAAGTTGTGGGTCTGAGGTCACTTGCCGGGGTGGAGAATGAAACCAAGAATTCCAATGCACAATGCGACCTGGCTGTGTTTAACATTATCAAATTCCCTACAGGTATATACCATGGTGGAAACCATGAGAGGGGAGTGTTTAACGTGAGTTCAGAGGCTGTATTATATTCACAGGATTGATTAAATATCTTAAACAGGTTAAAAATGGCATCTGGCATTCTGATTGCACCAATCAAAACCTCAGGATGTCCAATGGTGCCTTACAGCCAATGAGGTGCTTTTGAAGTATAGCCACTGTTGTTATGCAGTCCGACAGCCAATTTATCCAGGCCAAGACCCTGTAAACAGTAATGTGATAATGAACAGATCACCTGTTTTAATTGATATAGTTTGAGAGATAAATATTGGCTGCAGAATACCGGAGAGAGCACCACTGCCCTTCTTCAAATAGTGCCATGGGGTCCTTTATCTCCATCTCTGACAGTGCAGCGCTCCCTCAGTATGGACCTCGGACAGTGCAGCACTCCCTCAGTACTGACCCTCTGACAGTCCAGTAGTCCGTTAGTACTGAATCTCTCACAGTGCAGCACTCCCTCAGTACTGACCCTCTGATAATGCATCACCCCATCAGTACTGACCTTTCGACTGTGCAGCACTCCCTCAGTACTGACCCTCTGAGAGTGCAGCACTCCCTCAGTACTGATCCTCTGACAGTGCAGCATTACCTCAGTACTGGCCCTCTGACAATGCAGCACTCCCTCAGTACTGACCCTCTGACAGTGCAGCATTACCTCAGTACTGACCCTCTGGCAGTGCAGCGCTCCCTCAGTACTGACACTCTGGCAGTGCAGCACCCATTCAGTACTGACCCTCTGATAGTGCAGCACTACCTCAGTACTGACCTTCTGACAGTGCAGCACTCCCTCATTACTGGCCCTCTGACAGTGCAGCACTCCCTCAGTACTGACCCTCTAACAGTGCAGCACTCCCTCAGTACTGACCTTCTGACAGTGCAGCACTCCCTCATTACTGGCTCTCTGACAGTGCAGCACTCCCTCAGTACTGACCCTCTGACAGTGCAGCATTCCCTCAGTACTGACCCTGTGACAGTGCAGCACTCCCTCAGTACTGACCCTCTGACAGTGCAGCATTCCCTCAGTACTGACCCTCTGACAGTGCACCATTACCACAGTACTGACCCTCTGACAGTGCAGCACTCCCTCAGTACTGACCCTCTGACAGTGCAGCATTTCCCTCAGTACTGACCCTGTGACAGTGCAGCATTACCTCAGTACTGACCCTCTGGCAGTGCAGCACCCCCTCAGTACTGACCCTCTGACAGTGCAGCACTCCCTCAGTACTGACCCTCTGACAGTGCAGCACTCGCTCAGTACTGACCCTCTGACAGTGCAGCACTCCCTCAGTACTGACCCTCTGACAGTGCAGCACTCCCTCAGTACTGACCCTCTGACAGTGCAGTGGTGCAATTTGATCCTATCCCCCCCAGAGCATGAGCCTGGGCCCCTGGATTACTATTCCAGTGAAATTACCACTACACCATCATCTTCCCGCAGATTATCCAGGTCAGTGAAAGGGAATGTCCATGGGCCACCTCATAGCATAATTATATTTCCATTTGAAACTGTTGATGTTTCAGTATCTGGCTCCAGGGGGGAAATTACTGTAAATGCATTTGTCAATTCAGAACATAATAACCGCAGCAATTCAGCGTTCAATTCCCAAAACATGCATTTCATTTACTTGGGATGAAATTTACCATTTCTCAAAATGGGGAGCTTTATCTAACCCCGTGCTGTACCTGTCCTGGGAGTGTTTGATGGGGTCAGTGGAGAGGGAGCTTTACTCTGTATCTAACCCCGTGCTGTACCTGCCCTGGGAGTGTTTGATGGGGACAGTGGAGAGGGAGCTTTACTCTGTATCTAACCCCGTGCTGTACCTGTCCTGGGAGTGTTTGATGGGGACAGTGGAGAGGGAGCTTTACTCTGTATCTAACCCCGTGCTGTACCTGTCCTGGGAGTGTTTGATGGGGACAGTGGAGAGGGAGCTTTATTCTGTATCTAACCCCGTGCTGTACCTGCCCTGGGTGTGTTTGATGGGGACAGTGGAGAGGGAGCTTTATTCTGTATCTAACCCCGTGCTGTACCTGCCCTGGGAGTGTTTGATGGGGACTGTGTAGAAGGAGCTTTATTCTCTATCTAACCCCGTGCTGTACCTGTCCTGGGAGTGTTTGGTGGGGACAGTGGGTGTGTTGGTCTAATCACTCTCTGTATCCTGATGTTGAAAGCTGTTTCCATCTGCAAATCATTGACATAAATATGAGCAATGCCTCAGGAAACGGTTATACAGATACTGGCTGTGGGAGGAGGTGAGCCATTGATTAATGGGACTCCCCTTGCTTGTGATCTGAGGCTGCGTTCAGGATTTGCACTATCCGAGTTTGCACTGAGCTGCCTGTTACTCCCGGTAGTTAATAAAGTTAGATCAGCAGGCTTGCAGTTAAAGGCTCTGAATTGCCCCTCAGGGATTGGAGACTGTCCTGTTAAATATTGTAAACAAGGCAGCCTCCCCAGCCTCAAACATCTCATGTGTTAAGTAAATGAACTTCAGCCAGTTTGAGTGTTTGTCTAGATTTATGTTCTAACTGGGGAGGGGCGGGTGGGGGGTGAGAGGAGGCTCGGTGATGCAAAACAAGGTTATGGTATTTGCTCAGTACAATAAGTTTTTGTTAGTTTCTAATCATGCAATATTGGCAGAAAAGTGGAAATGAAGCATAATATTTATTTTGTCTTATTTTAATTTCTAGAGATGGCACCGAGGTGGCGGGAGAGGGAAATAAAATCACACATAATGCAACGGTTAAAAAGCAGACTCCAATATTCGAGACAAATGAAATAAAAACACAGAGAGAAGCAGAGAAAGATCCCATTTTTTTAATGGCACCTTTCACCAGCTCAGACATCCCAAAGTGCTTTCCAGCCGGAGAAGTGTTTTTGAAGTGAAATGCCTGTTGTGGTCTCGGAAACACAGCAGCTGATTTGCACACAGCGGTTAATGTGCACACAGCAAGCTCCCATAAACAGGAGTGAGAGAATGAAGCAGATTTCTGCTTTTGCTGATTCCCATTCAGGCTTGAACATTCGTCACTCCGGCAGAGCAAACTCTCTTCATTTCTTCAAAAGAGAAACATGGGATGCTTTACACCCACGGGCAGAGTCGAAGGGGGCCTGAGTTTAAGGTCTCGCCTGGAAAACAGGGCAGCCCTCCCTCGGCACTGCAGCAGACTGTCGGCCTGGACTCGGTATTCAGGAGGTGAATTACACTGGATACTTTTTTTTTCATGGGACGTGGGCCCACGGCAGCGCTGAGTTGGCAGGGGTTTGGCATTTGGCATGTGTTCAGTGTCTGAATTAATCGAGGTCTTGAGGTCCCAGCATTGTGAAGGACGGATGAAAAAATGTACCTTGAGATAAAATAATGAAATATTAAGAATGAATGCTACTCAATGGCAGATATACCAAATATACAGGATATACATTGGAACTGTACCCGCAAGAGATGCTCTGTATGAAATGTTCACAACAACATTTCCACTATAGAAATATACCATGAAGAGTACACATGGTAAATCCGGATGGGCGGGAGGGGATTACTTTGGGAATGTGGATATTTTCAGTTTGGAGTGAACTTGTCTCTGATTCAGAAGCAGATTGTGGCGGCTGAACAGCAGAAAAATCAGCAGCAGCCGCGTCAGGAACAATTTTAACAAAATAGAGAGAGAGAGAGAGAGAGGCGGAGTGACCCTGAGAGAGACGGAGTGACCCTGAGAGAGGCGGAGTGACCCTGAGAGAGACGGAGTGACCCTGAGAGAGACGGAGTAACCCTGAGAGAGACGGAGTGACCCTGAGAGAGGCGGAGTGACCCTGAGAGAGACGGAGTGACTCTGAGAGAGACGGAGTGACTCTGAGAGAGACGGAGTGACTCTGAGAGAGGCGGAGTGACCCTGAGAGAGACAGTGACCCTGAGAGAGACGGAGTGACCCTGAGAGAGACGGAGTGACCCTGAGAGAGGCGGAGTGACCCTGAGAGAGACAGTGACCCTGAGAGAGACGGAGTGACCCTGAGAGAGGCAGAGTGACCCTGAGAGAGACGGAGTGACCCTGAGAGAGATGGAGTGACCCTGAGAGAGACGGAGTGACTCTGAGAGAGACGGAGTGACTCTGAGAGAGATGGAGTGACCCTGAGAGAGGCGGAGTGACTCTGAGAGAGATGGAGTGACCCTGAGAGAGGCGGAGTGACCCTGAGAGAGACGGAGTGACTCTGAGAGAGACGGAGTGACTCTGAGAGAGACGGAGTGACTCTGAGAGAGGCGGAGTGACCCTGAGAGAGACAGTGACCCTGAGAGAGACGGAGTGACCCTGAGAGAGACGGAGTGACCCTGAGAGAGGCGGAGTGACCCTGAGAGAGGCGGAGTGACCCTGAGAGAGACGGAGTGACCCTGAGAGAGGCGGAGTGACCCTGAGAGAGGCGGAGTGACCCTGAGAGAGACGGAGTGACCCTGAGAGAGGCGGAGTGACTCTGAGAGAGGCGGAGTGACCCTGAGCGAGGCGGAGTGACCCTGAGAGAGACGGAGTGACCCTGAGAGAGACGGAGTGACCCTGAGAGAGACGGAGTGACTCTGAGAGAGGCGGAGTGACTCTGAGAGAGACGGAGTGACTCTGAGAGAGACGGAGTGACCCTGAGAGAGACGGAGTGACTCTGAGAGAGGTGGAGTGACTCTGAGAGAGACGGAGTGACCCTGAGAGAGACGGAGTGACCCTGAGAGAGGCGGAGTGACCCTGAGAGAGGCGGAGTGACCCTGAGAGAGACGGAGTGACCCTGAGAGAGGCGGAGTGACCCTGAGAGAGGCGGAGTGACCCTGAGAGAGGCGGAGTGACCCTGAGAGAGACGGAGTGACCCTGAGAGAGGCGGAGTGACCCTGAGAGAGACGGAGTGACCCTGAGAGAGGCGGAGTGACCCTGAGAGAGGCGGAGTGACCCTGAGAGAGATGGAGTGACTCTGAGAGAGATGGAGTGACCCTGAGAGAGACGGAGTGACTCTGAGAGAGACGGAGTGACTCTGAGAGATAGGTCCAGACAGACTGAGTGAGAAACTGAAAATGACCGATTGAGAGAAAGACAGATTTAGAGGGAAACAGAAAGGCCAGGAGAGGCAGAGGGGATTGAGAGAGGGGTAAAAAACCAGGGAAAAAATCACCAGGAGGAATAAACAGACAAGGGCTGGAAAAATATAGAGGCAGAAAGGCTGAGAGAGAGAGAGAGATTGAGGCTAATGTGTGTGAGGGAGGCGGGTGGATTAGATTGAAGAGAGAGCTGGAGACAGGCAGAGACTGGGAGAGAGAGAGTGACTCGTGTTAAATTGCGGGTTGTATGGATTCTGTCAGCGTGTGAAATGCTGCAAATATTGACAATGTGAGCAGTGCCCACTGTCTCACTCTCCCTCCCACCCCGTCCGAGACAAACTAACCCAGGCTTGACCCGCTGAAACCGATTCCGCAGCTCACCCGGGACAGGGAATATGGAATTACTAAAGGAGATGATTCCAGGAAAATCCCGGTGCCGCTGAGTTTCCGGGGAGTTTCTGCAGCTTAGTTTCAAAGAACAAAGCTTCTGACTTCACTCAATTTAGAAATATTGACAAAAAAGACAGCATCGGGAGAGGGTCTGGAGTTTGGACTGGATCACAGAGAGAGATCACTGGGGTGTCGAATGGATCACAGAGAGAGATATCTCTGGGTGTAGAGTGGATCACAGAGGGAGATCACTGGGGTGCAGAATAGATCCCAGGAGGAGACTGCTGGGGATGTGGAGTGGATCACAGATGGGAGTCGCTCGGGTGTAGAGTGGGTCACAGAGGGAGAACACTTTGGGTGTAGAATGGATCGCATATGGATATCGCTGGGCATTGAGTGGATCACAGAGGGAGATCGCTTGGAAGCAGAGTAGATCACAGTGGAAGATCACCGGGGTGAAGAATGTATCACAGAGGGAGATCATTGGGTTGTAGAATAGTTCACAGAGGGAGATCGCGGGAGTAGAGTGAATCACAGAGGGAAATCACTGGGGTGTAGAATAGATCACAGGGAGATCGCTGGGGTGTAGAGTGGATCACAGAGGGAGATCACAGGAGTAGAGTGAAATCACTGAGGGAAATCACTGGGGTGTAGAATAGATCACGGAGGGAGATTACTGGGCGTTGAGTGGATCACAATGGGAGATCACTGGTGTGTAGAGTGGATCACAGAGGGAAATCGTTGGAGTGTACAATAGATCACAGGGGAGACCACTGGGATGTAGAGAGGATCACAGATTGAGATCACCAGGTGTAGAATGGATCACAGAGGGCGATCACTGGGATGTAGGGCGGATCACAGAGGGTGATCACTGGGTGTAGAATGGATCACAGAAGGAGATCACTGGGCTGTATAGTGGACCACAGAGGGAGATCACTGAGGTTTAGGGTGAATCACAGACGGAGATCACTGGGGTGTAGAGTGGATCAGTGAGAGGAGGTTACTGAGAATAAGATAATGTCAGGAAGGGGTTTATATTACGATTTAGAGAGAGATAGAGAGAGATTACTGGGTTAGACTCTGGGGTTCAGAGAGGGGGAATTACTGGTTAAACTGGGTACAGAAAAGGGAAATTACTGAGTTAAATTGGGGAGGGAGATTGCTGGGTTAAACTTTGGGGGTCAGAGAGGGGAAGTTACTGGATTAAGATGGGGGTCAGAGGGGGAAATTACTGGGTTAAACTGGGGGTCAGAGAGGGGGATATTGAAAGTCTGAGTCAGGAATATCAGAGATTTTTAATACTTGCCTCTAATGTGAAACTGAGCTATTGTGATGGGAGCCGCTTTAAATGAAGCCGAGGTTATGTTCAGGTTGATCTCCAACCCCCTGAGTTAGGACAGAGATGGGGTTTGTTTCTGTCAGCCTTTCTCCCACATTCTGTTCCTTTTATTAAACTGATTTGGTTTGGGGGAGGCGGGAGAGTGAAGACAGAAACCAGCTCTCTATGAGATTAACAAATTCCTGGATTGCATTAAGAGCAGAGGAGCTCCGGGTCTCATTATCGGATCGATTCCCGCTCGCTTTCCTCCGGCTGAATGTAATTATTGGACAGTTGGAATTCCAGGATTAATTTGAATTTGATCGTTATGGGAATAAAAAAAATGAAGTAAGGCCCGGTTGGATTCGTCGCTCCGGGCTTTTGGCTCACAGTGTTAATCGGTTTGTGGCGTATCAATAATCTCAGGATTATTCCAGTTGGGAACAGCGGAGTCCGAGACTCCAGTCGTGAACAATCATTTGAAATCAATGCGACCTTTTAATAGCAGCTCCCGGGCTTAGGGCGGTGAATTAAATTGTTTAAGGGTCTCTCTCTCTCTCCCCCTCTCCCAAAAACCACAGAATGCACAACACCTCCCCTCCCTCCCATAAATTAACCCACAACACACTCCAATGCAAACGCACATCAGAAAATCACCGTCCATTAACCTCAATCACCAAACTAGTTGCGGTTTTCAACTGATTTCACTGCTCCGGATTGGCTGTGACACATCCGGAATCGCTCCGATTCACAAACCACTGCAGATTAATGATAAATCTCTCATTAATTGAATGTAGCAGTTTGGGTATGCGGCTTTATAGTGGGGATCTGTTCGAGGGCGAGAGAGGCTTACATCACAAACCTGTTCCTATTTAAACCTTCACACCTGACTTACAAATTTACAAAGGTTTATACAATGAATAGATTTATAACTGAGATTTCTTGATAATAGAATTTTACATAATCATCCGTATTGATAATGATCTTCATATACAATATATATCTTCTATATATAAGATAGAGTCTTATGTAATAAGGATTTACATATAATTCATAAAGTGACTTGGACGTAACAGGTAATCGAAGTTATTGGAATTGTACATTATCGAGATGTACCAGGTTCCAGGAACTAATATTATACCGAGGTATCTGTGAAAGATTTATATAACACAGAATATAATGTGGAACATATCAGAGGGATTTCTAAGCAACATTGTTTTTAAATGTGAAATACATTTATATATAATATTTAAAGATGGAATAGGAGAAAGGTAAGCGGTTGATATAATAAACCAGTGCACGGTATAGATCTGCATATCATATAGCTTTCTAGATGATGATGTATGTTTTCTAATGGTATTCAGAATCTCCTCCATGAACCTGAGCAGGGAACAGACAAATCGAACAAGGACTCTGGGATCTTTCCGAGCTCCCGGTGAGGGAGTGAGAGGAGACAGAGAGGGGAGCGGGTTCTATCCGTTACCGGGACTAGCAGCAAGTTACAGAGCGGAATAGTGACCTCAGGCACCGGCCACACGGGGGGAATCTCCTCCATTTCCTTTTGTATTTCGATTTGAAAACAAGGCTGCTAACTTCAAATGTGGAAGCGGCGCCAGGTTTAGAGAGAGAGAGAGAGTTCAGGGGGAAGATGGTTTATTCCCAAAGCCCGCTCGCTCCTCCCGTTCAAATTCAGCTGGGAGATGGAATCCCGGATCCGGTTTCACTCCCACACTGGGAGATGGAATCCCGGATCCGGTTTCACTCCCACACTGGGAGATGGAATCCCGGATCCGGTTTCACTCCCACACTGGGAGATGGAATCCCGGATCCGGTTTCACTCCCACACTGGGAGATGGAATCCCGGATCCGGTTTCACTCCCACACTGGGAGATGGAATCCCGGATCCGGTTTCACTCCCACACTGGGAGATGGAATCCCGGATCCGGTTTCACTCCCACACTGGGAGATGGAATCCCGGATCCGGTTTCACTCCCACACTGGGAGATGGAATCCCGGATCCGGTTTCACTCCCACACTGGGAATTTACTGTCTCACTGAATCACCGAGTGAAATCCCAGTCCCAGACTTTCCAAATTAATTACAGAGACTGTTAAATCTCTCTCCCAAAAAGTAAGACTCCAATCCCATTCCCAGTATCCGAATCCCAGTCTCTGAATCGGATCCGGTCCACTGTGCTGGCCTCCGTTGTGAGTGAAGTTGCTCTATTTGTGCTGTTTGGTTTTGGACACTCTTGTGTAATCGACATTACTCTGTAACACTCTGTATAATCGACATTACTCTGCGTAATCTACGTTACTCTGTGTAACACTCTGTATAATCGACATTACTCTGTGTAATCGACATTACTCTGTATAATAATATGTAATCAACATTACTCTGTAGACATTACTCTGTAACACTGTGTAATCAACATTACTCTGTGTAATCGACATTACTCTGTGTAATCTACATTACTCTGTGTAACACTCTGTATAATCGACATTACTCTGTGTAATCGACATTACTCTGTGTAATACTCTGTATAATCGACATTACTCCGTGTAATCGACATTACTCTGTGTGACAACTGTGTAATCGACATTACTCTGTGTAATTGACATTACTCTGTATAATAATCTGTAATCAACATTACTCTGTAGACATTACTCTGTAATACTGTGTAATCGACATTATTGTGTAACACTCTGTAATCAATATTATTCTGTGTAACACTGTGTAATCAACATTACTCTGTGTAATCAACATTACTCTGTGTAATCAACATTACTCTGTAAACATTACTCTGTAACACTCTGTGTAATTGACATTACTCAGTGTAACACACTGTGTAATCGACGTTAGTCTGTGTAATACTCTATATAATCAACATTACTCTGTGTAATCGACATTACTCTGTGTAATGCACTGGTAATAGACATTACTCTGTGTAGCACTCTGTGTAATCAGCATTACTCTGTGTAACACTCTGTAAAATAGATATTCTGTGTAACATTCTGTGTAATCGACATTACTGTGTAATTGACATTACTGTGTGTAACACACTGTGTAATTGACATTACTCTATGTAATCGACATTTCTCTGTAGACATTACTCTGTAACACCCTGTGTAATTGACATTATTCTGTGTAACACTGTGTAATCAACGTTACTCTGTGTAATCAACATTACTCTGTAGATATTACTCTGTAGCACTCCGTGTAATTGACATTATTCTGTGTAACACACTGTGTAATTGACATTAGTCTGTGTAATACTCCATGTAATTGACATAACTCTGTGTAATCGACAGTACTCTGTGTAATGCACTGGTAATAGACATTACTCTGTGTAACACTGTGTAAAATAGATATTACTCTGTGTAACACCCTGTGTAATCAACATTACTGTGTAATTGACATTACTCTGTATAACATACTGTGTATTCGACATAACTCTTTGTAATACTGTGTAACTGACATCACTCTGTGTAATCGACATTACTTTGTGTAACACTCTGTGTAATTGACATTACTCTGCGTAACACTCTGTAAAATAGACATTACTCTGTGTCATACTGTGCAATCGACTTTACTCTGTGTAACACTCTGCATAATCGACATTCTCAGGAAGGACCTGAGCTCAGATTTTAAATGGATTTGTCACTAAATAGATGATTGGTTAATTCAATAATAAGTTAAATTAATGATATTAGAATATGAACCATAGAATGTTAAAGAGTACTGACAATAGCAACATTAATATTCAGAACCAATGGTGACATGAGAAAGCTTTTCCCTGCGGCCAGTGGTTAGGATCTGGAATGCACTGCCTGAGAGTGTAGTGGAGGCAGGTTCAATGGAGGCTTTCAAGAGGGAATTAGATCTGAAGAGAAATGTGCAGGGCGAGGAGAAAGGGCAAGAGAGTGGGACTAGCTGAGTTGCTGTTGCAGAGAGCTGGTAGGAACAGGATGGGCTGTATCCCCTTCTGTGCTATAACCATTCTATGATTCTAACCTTGGCTAGACCACACCTGGAGCACTGTGCAGAATCCTGGACCCCATATTTTTAAAAAAGCAAATAGAGGCAATGGAGAAGGTGCAAAAAAGGTTCACAAGAATGATGCCAGCATTGAGAGGTTTTTTTTTGGAAACATTTACTTAATTCATAAAACATCTGAAAGAACATTACAAAACATTTCTAAATGGCCATCCCAAAAAGTGCAATCAGATTCAACTTTTACACATTGATCACGAGGTACTTCAATACAATCAATGAATATGATGCCAGCATTGGGAGGTTATAACAACTGTAGGAGATTGCACAGGCTCCTTCCTTTAGAAATGAGAAAGCTGAGGGATGATCTGCTAGAGATCTTCAACATCACATAAGTGTTTGATCGAGTAGATGTGGAAAAAGATATTTCCACTTGAGGCTGAGACCAAACTAGGATCCATCAATATCAGATAGTCACTAATAAATCCAACCGGGAATTCAGGAGAAATCTCTTTACCTAGAGAGGGAGAATGTGGAACTCGCCCCCACAGGGAGTGGCTAAAATGAATAATATTGATGCATTTAGGGGGTGCTGAATAAACACAAGGGGGACAAAGGAATAGAAGGAGATGCTGCTGGGAGGAGACTCGTGTGGAGTACAAATCTCAGCATGGATCGGATGGGCTGAATGGCCTGTTTCTGTGCTGTACATTCTATTTAATATGCACCCACAGTAACAACAGTGAACATAGAAACAATCAAAATAATGTTATTAATATTAATTTTAATAATAACAGTAATGGTAGTAACAGCTCTTGGGAATAAACAGTTTTTAAATATTAGTGATAGAGTGTGTGTGGGTGTGTGTGAGATAGAGGGAGAGAGAGTGAGAAAGACATTGTGTGTGTGTGTGTAAGAATAGAGACAGGCTGTGTGTTTGTGAGAGTGTACATGAGCGTGTGTGAGAGAGAGAGTGAGAGAGTGAGTATGTGGGGGTGAGAGAGAGAGGGAGAGAGATAGTGGGTGTGTGAGAGAGTGAGTGTGTATGTGTGTGTGAGAGAGAGACAGAGTGATAGAGAGACTGGGGTGAGAGCGAGAGTGTGCATGAGTGTGTGTGTGAGTATGTGTATGTGAGAGAGAGTGTGAGAGAGTGTGCGTGCGTGTGTGAGAGAGTGTGTGAGAGAGACAGTATGTGGGTGTGTATGTGTGTGAGAGAGACTGTGTGTGAGTGCGACTGTGATGTGAGAGTGAGTGTGTGTGTGAGTGTGAGAGTGTGTGTGTGCGTGCGTGTGTGACAGTATGTGGGTATATGTGTGTGAGAGAGACTGTGTGTGAGTGCGAGTGTGAGAGAGTGTGTGTGTGTATGAGAGAGTGTGAGTGAGTGTGTGTATGTGTGAGTATGTGTATGTGAGAGAGTGTGTGAGAGAATGTGTGTGTGCGTGTCACAGAGTGTGACTGTGTGAGTGTGAGTGGGTGAGCGGGAGTTGTGTATATGAGTGGTTGTATGATAAACCCCCCTGGGGTTTGGTCTCTCTCCGGGGGTAACCCGCCCTCTTTTAACCGCTTTTTAATAAATTAGATATATTTGATCAGATTCTCGCCTTCCAGGAGTTGGCACAAGTTTCTGATATTTTAATCGTTAACTTAATTTAGAAACGGAATTGGTGTAAACTTTTTTTTTTAAGTGTCCATTTCTGCAGAGAAAAAGCAGAAACAGTTTGGTTAAAGAGAACAGGAATTTGGAAATAACTGGCTGGTGATCCGGGACATCGCCTGGACTCCTAGCTAGGTCAAATTATCCCGAATAAATGTTTCAATAGAGTCACACACTCTCTATACATCATTGCAGTTATTCTCGACATCACAATAATATTTATCGAATAATGTGTATAGAATATTTACATGAACTTCATTTACCATGTATGTACATGTTTATGTTTACTTTCTATAATATACAGAATGTCCTTCCATTATACATTCTGTACAGCCGGTTTGTTTCATATATGTCACATTTATCCATTGTTTCCTATACATTATACCAAATTTCATTTCGTCTCTAGTCAATTCGATACAGTCAAATGATTCCGACGTTATGGATAATGTTCTGTTTGTTTACCCATGTAACATGGTTTTTATATTATAAACTAAATCCTGTTGTATTTGGACACGGGGGTGGTGTGATTTTGCCCGATACAGAATGAGCCTAAATCCTGAATCTTTCAGACTCAGTTTCTGTCTCTGTACAAGGTTAACTTTGTTGAATTAAATCCGCTTTCTCCTTCCCTGAATTCTCACACGCCGGCTCAGGAGATTTTTCCCTGGCTTTAAAAAAAATATTTTTTACTCCGGGTTGTATAATCCGGTTTGTATAACCCCCCCACCCCCACCCCGGATACTCCGGATCACTGCTGGTTTCTTCTCGTTTCAAGAATCTAAAACCCGAAACATTCTTCCCCAAATTGTTAGAAGCCGATTGTTAACATCCATCATCAGCCGCCCCGATTAGAGAGAGAATGTAGAACAGACAAGAGGAATTCCCCTAATCGAGTTTGGAATACTGTCCGGAAGGGAGGGAGACAGAGAGAGATAGAGAGAATGTGACAGAGGCTGACACTCTGTCGGACAGATAGAGAGAACAGGGACAGGCACGGAGATAGAGGGAGAGAGAGAGAGAGAGAGAGTGGGGGACTGAGAGAAAGACATAAGAGGGAGGGACAGACAGAGAGAGAGAGAGAAATAGAGAAGTGAACAGAGAGACAGAGAGAGAGAGACATAGAGAGAGAGGGGGACTGAGAGAAAGACATAAGAGGGAGGGACAGACAGAGAGAGAGAAAGAGAGAAATAGAGAAGTGAACAGAGAGAGACAGAGAGAGAGATAGAGAAGTGAACAGAGCCAGACACAAAAACAGAAAGAAAGAGACAGAGAGAGGTGAGAGAGGAGCAGATAGAGAGAATAAGAAAGATTGAGAGCAGAGAGAGAGAGAGGGACAGAGAAAGAGAGAGACAGAGAGATGTGGACAGGGGGAGAGAGGGAGGGGGTCTGTCATTAAAGAGGTGGATAAATGGATATTAGAGGGGACACAGACTGGGCCGCTGGGATTCTCACATTGGCCCAGGATATGTTTGGCCGTTTTCTGACACTGGGATAATGGAACCCAGGCCTGTCGGGCCCGGATATACGCCAGGTAGCGGCAGAGGCTCAGCTAAGTGCAGGGTAGGGAATAGCAGGGAGAGAGAGTGAGGAGAGACCGGTGTAGGGAGTGAGTCCCCAGCGAGCAGGCAGCTCCCGCCGGGTTGCAGCGGCTGGATAACCCACCCAGGGGCAAGGGGAATCGGTATAACTGGGACAGAGGGAGAAGGGGGGAGCCTGGAGCGGCTCCTGGAGCGGTGCAGACAGCAGTTGAAACCCAGCTGGTGGCACACAATCTGGCCTCTTACTAAATCATTACCTTTCACTAATTAAACCGTCAAAGCTCTCCCAGTACATGCAGGGTCCAATCGAGTCCTGGGTCCCTTACTGTTCACTATTTCCATAAATATTCTAAAGAATGGAGCGGGAAGCACATTTGTTCCGCTATAGTTTTACCGAGAGAAGGCGAGTTCAAACCCCGGACTGGGCACTTTGACAACTTCAATTCAGTCTAAAATCTGGAAATTCAAAAGCTGATCCCAGTAAAAGTGGCCATGAAGCACTCGGGGTGCTGTAAAATCCCACCTGCTTCACTAATGTACTCGAGGGAGGGAAATCTGCCGTCCTTACCTGTTCTGGCCTACATGTGTAACACTGTGTAGCCGAGCCAGTCACTCGGTTGTATAAAAATACAAGGAGGTGCCTTCGACAAAACAGCACTCCCTCAGAACTGCCCCTCTGACTGTGCAGCACTCCCTCAGCATGACCCTTCAATAATACAGCAGTACCTCAGCACTGACCCTCAGGAAGTGCAGCACTCCCTCAGCACTGACCCTCTGACAGTGCAGCATTCCCTCAGTACTGACCCTCTGACAGTGCAGCACTCCCTCAGTACTGACCCTCTGACAGTGCGGCACTCCCTCAGTACTGACCCTCTGACAGTGCAGCACTCCCTCACTCCTGACCATCTGACAGTGCAGCACTCCCTCAGTACTGACCCTCTGACAGTGCAGCACTCCCTCAGTACTGACCCACTGACAGTGCGGCACTCCCTCGGTACTGACCCTCCGACAGTGCAGCACTCCCTCAGTACTGACCCTCTGGCAGTGCAGCTCTCCCTCAGTACTGACCCTCTGACAGTGCAGCACTCCCTCAGTACTGACCCTCTGACAGTGCAGCTCTCCCTCAGTACTGACCCTCTGACAGTGCAGCACTCCCTCAATGTGATCCTCCGATCAGTGCAGGAAATACTTGTTATCTGGTTTGGACGTTTTCCTTCCTCCAACAAGTCTTTTTGTGCCTGATCTTGGAGTCGGGGAGCTGAAAGAGGAACATTTACAAATTGCAGAATTTGGGCTGGACAGTTTATACTGTCCATCTGCCTTCCACCTACTTCATGCTGCTCCTCTGAACATGTCTGCTATCCACAGGCAATTACCATTCATGATTTTTGATTTTAACTTGGTTAATATAATAAAGGGGCTATTTTTCTTAATTGAACTGTCAGTCCTAACAAGGATTAATTGTTTTCAGCTAATTAGATATCTAATCCTTCCCAGTTAGATGTAACTTTCTCAAAACGGTTCACTCCTTTGTCTAATAAAGAGATACAGAAGGTTGAGTTTTGTGATTTTTGACTATTTGCTCTATGAGTGATTTGCATCATTTTATATTGAGACAATGGTATTGAGTTAAATTCACATTACAGGACATGAAATGACCACAACATCACCGACCTTCAAGAATGTGGATTAGAGCCCGAGGCAGCAGCCAGGGAAATAGTCTTCCTTGCGTACCACATCTACTTGAGAGAATGGGGTGTCTGGCATATTACCACAACATCTAGGCCTGATACTTTAGACTAACTTCATGTTAGTCTATGTGGGGTCATATCTGTAAGACCATCTGGTTCCATAATATAGATTCCAAGTTCAATGGACCAGGTTTTGGGTTCAATGGGGCAGGTTCTGGTCTTCTGGCCAATACTTATCCCTCAATCAAGATCACTGAAAGACATTGGTCACTCCTCTCATTTGCTGTTCAAGTGATGTTGCTGGCTTAGATTGACTAAATAACAATGGCTGCACATCAAAGTCACTCATTATTTGAAGCTTTGATGCCTGAATTCATGCTTAGCTAAGCCCCTCCTTGCCCTGTACCAGTATTAATTTGTTTGGAACAAGTGAGTCTTTGATCCATTTATAATTTTCTGAGTGAAAATCAAGTTCAAACCCCTTCCAGGCAGTCCTGCCACAGAATCACAGAATCACAGAATTTTAACAGCACAGAAGGAGGCCATTCAGCCCATCGTGTCTGCACTGGCTCTCCAAATGAGCATTATGTCCTAGTGCCATTGCCCTGCTTTTTCCCAGTACCCCTGCACATTGCTTCTATTCAAATAATCATCTAATGCCCTCTTGAATGCCCCGATTGAACCTGCCTCCATCACACTTCCAGGCAGTGCACTCCAGGCCCAACCACTTGTTGTGTGAAAAAGTTTTTTCTCACGTCACATTTGCTCCTTTTACAAATCACTTTAAATCTGTGCCCTTTCATTCTTGATCCTTTATGAGTGGGAACAGTTTCTCCCCTAACTACTCTGTCCAGCCCCCTCATGATTTTGAACATCTGTATCAAATCTCCTCTTAGTTTTCTTCTCTCCAAGGAGAACAGTCCCAATTTATCCTCATAGCTGAAGTTTCTCATCCCTGGAACCATTATTTTAAGCCTCTTCTGCACTGTCTCCAATGTGTTCACATCCTTCTCATAATGTGACAACCAGAACTGTACACAATGTTCCAGCTGAGGTCTAATGAATGTCTTATATAAATTCAGTATAACCTCCCTGCTCTTGTACTCTGTGCCCCTATTAATAAAGCCCAGGATACTATATGCTTTATTAACTGCTCTCTCCACATGTCCTGCCACCTTCAATGATCTATGTACATATACACCAAGGTCTTTCTGCTCCTGCACCCCCTTCAAAATTTTACCTCTTATTTTATATTGTCTGTCCATGTTCTTCCTACCAAAATGCATCACCTCACACTTCTCCGCATTGAACTTCATCTGCCACCTATCTGCCCACTCCACCAACTAGTCTATGTCCTTTTGAAGTTCTACACCATCCTTCTCACAGTTCACAACACTCCCAAGTTTCGTATATCTGCAAGCTTTGAAATTGTCCCCTGCACACCAAGATCTAGGTCATTAATATATATCAGGAAAAGCAAGGGTTCCAAGACCGACCCCTGGGGAACTCCACTACAAACCTCCCTCCAGCCTGAAAAATATCCATTGACCATTATGCTGGAGATTCAGCTCTGAATTCCGGGCTAACATCCAGTAAGATGCTCATGTTCGGTGGATGTGGGCGACCCCCTGCGTATCTCCCCCCCCCCCCCCGCCACCCTGCCCACTCTATGGGATGTGGGGGTCTATAAAACCCACTCCAAGTCCTGTTCCCCTATCACACCTTGTGTTCACTGACCTACATTAGCTCCTGGACTGACTATGCCTCAAATGTAAAATTTTCACCCTTGTTTTCAATCTCTCCATGGCCTCCCCCCTCCCTATCTCTATAAGCTCCTCCAGCCCCCAACCATCCGAAGTATTTGCAATCCTCCAATTCTGGCCTCTTAAGCATCCCCAATCTTTCCACCTTCATCTGCCTGGGGCCTAAGATCTGGAATTCCCTCCACCTCTCTACCTCAGTTTCCCTCTTTAAGACGCACCTATCTCTTTGACCAAGCTTTTGTTCATCCACTCTAATATCTCAAATTTGGCCCAAGTTGGTGTTATAGGACTCATTAAATTTTCAGGACTAATCCATCCATTCGTTGTTTTTGGTGGTGATAGGCTATAAAAGATGAATTCAAATTGTGAATTCACATTGTCAGACTGTCAATCAGCCTCTGAATCCTTTACCCTATTCTCTCCAAATGAAGAGTGCGAAGAAGATGTAAAAAGCAACAGGTCTTCAGGAAGCCACAGCATAGCCTCCTTAGATTACTGAGACTGGCAGGAAATGAAGTAGATAAGAGCTGTCTGTTACGTTTTGACAGACATCCCTCATGTATCCTGATTACAATTGATTGAATGATAGAGTCTAAATATTCCCTGGGGAGTCTGAATCCAACAATCATTTTGTTATTTGTTGGTGTGTTGGAGCTTACAGAAGCTGATAGATTCTGTTTGGAAAGTAGGCAGTGCAGCTGTAACTCAGGCTGGGAACCTCAGAGGAACCATAGATTCTGCCCATGTCCTGTTGTTTCATGTAAACATCCCAACACCCAAATTAGTGAGAATTGTGTCATCTTAAGTACCACCTGCTCCTGTCTTACGTTTTACACTTTTCATTCATATTGTTGTTTCCCACTGAGTGATGTCTAATGATTTGTTCTAAACCTGACAGTTCCTGCTGTTCAGAGACCACCTAGCAAGTGGTGCAATTTTTATCGTAACAACCGAACTGGAGGAGGCCTTTCAGCCCTTCCAGCTCGTTCTGCCATTCAGTCAGATCATGGCTGACCTACACCTGAACTCCATGTATTCACTTTGCTTCTGTAATCCTTAACCCCCTTACCCAACAAAAATCTATCAAGCTCGGTTTTGAAATGTTCAATTGACCCCCCAGTGTCAACAGATTTTTTTGTTGGGGGGGGAAGGTTCCAGATTTCCACTCCACTTTGTGTGAGGAATTGATTCCTGACATTGCCCCTGAATGGCCTGGCTGAGATTTTAAGGCTCTTCCCCCTTGTTCTGGGCTCCCCCCACCAGAGGAAATAGTTTCTCTCCATCGACCCTCTCGAATCCTTTAATCATCATTAACACCTCAATCAGATCACCCCTTAATCTTCTAAACTCAAGGGAATAGAAGCCTTGCCTATGAAATCCGTCTTCATAATTTAACTGTTTTAGACCTGCTATCATTCTGCTAAACCTTCACTGCAGCCTTTCCAAGGCTCATATACCCATCCAGCTGGGTAGTTCATGAGGAATCTCCTATTCTATAACATCGGTGACAGTCAAGGGGGCATGATGTAATAATTGGAATGGCTGTAGTCTGATTTTTAATTTCCCTGGCAGCGTTAGCCATCACCCCAAGGGAATGGCTCCTATAGCCCTTACACTAATTGTTACATGAGCCCACACTTGGCTTGTCAACTGGGTGTCATTTTAAACTCCCTGGGGCAGCACAGGCACAGGACAGGTGAGCTGGCCTCAATGTCTAATGGGATTCAAAATTCAGCCAGGATTTCTATCAGACACATGGATTTCAGTTGAGGCTGTGATGGGACCGTGATGACCCATAACAGTGATTGGCTTTGACTCACTTCTCCTTAGAGTAGAGAAGGTTAGGGGGACAGTTAATTGTGGTGCTCAAAATCATGTGGAGTTTTGATAGAGTAAATAAGGAGAAACTGTTTCCAGTGGCAGGAGGGTCAGTAACCAGAGGGACACAGACTTAAGCTGATTGGCAATAGAACCAGGGAGGGAGATGAGGAATCATTTTTTTAATACAGCGAGTTGTTGTGATCTGGAACGTGCTGCCTGAAAGGGTGGTGGAAGCAGATTCAATAGGAACTTTCAAAAGAGAATTGGATAAATAAGTGAAGGGAAAACATTTACAGAGCTATAGGGATTGTCTTATGAGGAAAAGTTGTACAGATTGGGCTTGTTTCCACTGGAGTTTAGAAGAGTGAGGGGTGATTTGATTGAAGTTTACAAGATCCTGAATGGCCTTGACAAGGTGGACGTGGAAAGGATGTTTCCCCCTTGTGGGTGAGTCCAGAACTAGGGGGCACTGTTTTAAAATTAGGGGTCGCCCTTTTAGGACAGTGATGAGGAGAATTTTTTTCACTCAGAGAGTTGTGCGGCTTTGGAACTCTCTGCCTCAGAAGGAGGTGGTGGTGGGGTCACTGAATATTTTTAAGGCGGAGGTAGATAGATTATTGTTAGGCAAGGGAATCAAAGGTTATCAGGGTTAGATGGAAATGTGGAAATTGAAACACAAGAATATCAGCCATGATCTTATTGAAGGGCAGAGCAGGTTCGAGGGGCTGAATGGTCTATTCCTGTTCCTATTTCGCATGTTCATAAAGAGCAGGAGAGTGGGATTAGTTAATCTGCCAAATAGCTAGCAGGGGCACGATGGGCCAAACCATCTCCTTATTCGGCAGTGATATTACTGCAGCCTTTGTTTCTCCAATAATTACTCAGGCTCCTCCCCAACCCGATGCTCAGCACCAAAAAATGTAAATAATTAAAATGTAATAAAAACAGATAGAACATTACTGCTGTTGAAAGGTCATGACAAAAATGACCTGATTGAACTGTACCAGCAATAACACCAAGAGAGCCTCTCCCGGGACAGGAATGTGTTCCAAACACGTGTTGTTTTAATGAAAGCTTCGGAGAGTTCATCGCTTTGGGTAACAATATCTGGACATTAATCCACCTGCTTTGCTGAATGATCCTGGGTTCTCCCCGAACTCAATTTACATCATCTCAGCACTTCCAAGATCACAGGAAGTTTCATTGCAGCCCACTCCTTGATACAGGAATAGTAACATCAGAGCACTGATCACCTGAGTCCTTCCCCATTTATAGGGCTAATTCTCCAAGAGAGAAAGGAAGGGAAGAGAGATGGAAACAAAGGAAGAAGGTACATTTCCAAAACGTCTTTCATGGGGTCAGGGCATTCCAAAGAGCTTTCCAGCCAATGTTTTGTTTGAAGTGTAGTCAGTCACTGTTATAATGCAACAGCCAATATGCGCAAAGCAAGATCCCACAAACAGCATGAGCAGATTTAGTGATGTTTCAATGATGTTGGTTGAGGGGTCGATATTGCTGTTCTTCAAAATAGTGTCGGCAGGATCTTTTACATCTGGGAGGGCACACATCTCATCCAAAGGGCATAGGGGTGTCCCTTCATTCAAGAGTTAATACCCCTTTATTTAAGGAGTTAGTCCCCCCATTCAAATGTTGGGTAAAGAAATGCTTTCCAAATCTCTGACGTTTTCACATTGTTACACATTCTGGCCTATATTTCAGCAGAATTTATATTTCATGTTTCAGCAGAATAGACTTTTTTTCAGAACCAATTTACGCTTCTTGGTCTATAAATTTTTCCAAGCAAAGATGCTGTTTAGTATGAATACATTGGTTATGCTGGTATAGAAATGCAGACGGGCAGAAAGTGCCAGCAATCTCTCAAAATCTCCCACATTTCCCTATTTCCTGGTTGCTGCAGGCTGCTCAGGGGGTGACTGGGAGCGGAAGAAGGGAGCAGAGTACCAACGCAGAGGGCCCAGGCTGATAGCAGACAGAGTGGAAAATCCGTGCTCAATTCTTGCACCTTAGAGAGAAGTATCCGTTATATTAAATTTTGAAAGATCTCTATCCAACGCCAAAGTCAGAAATTCCTCCAAAATGGAAACTAGAACAAAAAGTCATGTAAAGTATTAACACAAAAAGAGAGAGAGAAGAAAAAGTTGAACGAGAAAGAAGGTGGGAGAAAGAGGAAAAGAGACAAAAGAGGAGGAGTGGATTTCCAACTCCATTCCTAAATCCAGGGTAACCATCCCCCCCACCCCCACCCCCCAACTAGACATCACGACATTGATAATGTTAATTCCATTTAATATTGGTTAGAAACTTTTGGTGAAGTTTGGGCTAATGTTTCACAAATTGCTGCATCGATGTCACCCTCTGACATTCTTCAGAGTTCACACAGCTCCCGGGATGTGTCAGATTGTTTAGTTTATAACAACACCGTCCTCATATGCTCAGTGTTAAACCCTGGAAAAGGAATTAACTTTGCGTGTATCATAAAGTAAATATCAGTATATCATTAGCTAATAGTGGGATGGAGTCAGTGGCAGTGAAAGGTAATTAACCTCATTGATTAATGACTATTTAATGGAATGGAAATGCAGCCAGCCTGCGGTTTCCATTCTGAAATAGAATTCTCCTGACTGGCTTAAGAAAATTCCCAATTCGTTACTCAGACCTTGTCTGAAGCCTGAATCCAAAGCTCTTAATAAATTCCAAACTCAACCTTAAACAGCTCAATTCAAACCGAGGAAGCTGGGAGTTAAGGCTTCATTTCCAGTCTCTGAAACTCAGTCTGTAATAATCACCCCCCGTCTCTGAACTTAGGAACAAGGAGGAGGTCATTTAAGCCCTTCCAGTCTCTTCTGCCATTCACTGAGATCATGGCTGACATGACAGGTAACTCCATGCACCCGCCTTTGCCCCTTACCTCTTAATATCTTTGGATAAAAAAAATCTATTAATCTCAGAATTAAAATTAACAATTGATCTAAGCTATCATCAATTGCTGTTTGTGAAAGAGAGTACCAAACTTCTCCCACCGTGTCTGTGTGCACACGTGTGTGTGTGTGCGCGCGCGTGTGTGTGTGCACGTGTGTGTGTGTGCACATGTGTGTGCGTACGTACATGTGTGTGTTTGTGCACGTGTGTGTATGCACGTGTGTGTGCGTACGTGTGTGTGTGTGTTTGTGTGCGTGTGTGTGTGTGCATGTGTGTGTGCATACGTGCGTGTGTGTGTTTGTGTGCGTGTGTGTGTGTGCATGTGTGTGTGCATACGTGCGTGTGTGTGTTTGTGTGAAGTGTTTCCTACTTTCACTCCTGGAAGCTCTGGCTCAAATTTTTAGACTCTGCCCCCCAATCCTAGGCTCTCCAACAAGCAGAATTAATCTCTCTTTCTATCTGCCTGGTCCCCATGATAGCTTGAAAACTCGAATCAAACCACCCTTTAAACCTGGAAACTCCAGGGGTACAAGCCTAGTTTGTATAATCTCACTTTGTAATTTAACCCTTGGAGTCCAGGTATCATCCTGGTAAATCTACGCTGTACTCCCTCTAAGACCAGTATGTTCTTCCTAATGTGTGGGGCCCAGATCTGTTCACACTAACTCCAGGTGTGGTCTAACCAGGGCTTTGTGTAGCTGATGCGTGACTCTTACCCTCTTGGATTCTCGTCCTCTATGTATAAAGACCAGCATTTCATCAGCCTTTTGATTATTTTCTGTATCGCTTCAGAACATGTTAATGCCCTGTGGATCTGGATCCCAAGTCTCTTTGAACACCCACTATTTCCAGATTTTCACCATTTAGAAAGTCTCCTGTTCTATCCTTTTTAGTTCCAAAGTGGATGATCTCACATTTGCCTAAATTGAAATCCATTTGCCACTGTTCTTTCCATTTCTTAATCTATTAATATCTCTTTGTAATTTTATGCTTCCATCTACACTGGTTACAATGCCATCTATCTTTGTCTCATTGGAAAATTTGGATATGGGGCTTTCTATCCCATTATTGAAGTTATTAATAAATATAGTGAATAGCTGACGCCCCAACACAGATCCTTGCCTGACACCACTAGTCAAATCCTGCCAATGAGAGTACTGCCCATTATCCCTACCTTCTGTCTCCTGTTGCTCAGTCAATTTCCTAACCAGGTCAATCATTTGCCTTCAATTCCATGAGTTTCAACTTTAGCCAAAAGTCTCTCATATGGAACTTTATTAGATGCCTTCTGAAAGTCAATTTAAATAACATCCACAAACATTCCCCTGTCCTTTCTTTAGCCACCTCCTCAAAAACTTCAATCAGGGTTATCAGGGGTGATCTACCCTTTACAAACCCATGCTGGCTCTCCCTGATCAGTTGAATATTTTCAAAGTCTTCAATCATCCTATCCTTATAGACTCTAGCAATTTCCCGACATCAGATGTTAGGCTAACTGATTTCTAATTCTCTGATACCTCTCTAAAGTCTTTTTAAAATATTGGAGCAACATGCACTGTTTCCCCACCCAAAGGGAAGATTCCAAAATGGAGGGAATTTTGAATGTTTATGGTTAGAGTATCTGTAATGTTCTCACCAACTTCCTTTAAAGTCCTGGGATGGAACCCACCTGGTCCAGGGGGCTGGTCGCTCTTTCATGCTATTAATTTTTCTGTTACTG
The DNA here is from genome assembly GCF_964194155.1 of Cetorhinus maximus. Taxonomy (NCBI): domain Eukaryota; kingdom Metazoa; phylum Chordata; class Chondrichthyes; order Lamniformes; family Cetorhinidae; genus Cetorhinus; species Cetorhinus maximus. Next base: position 80,778,993 of record NC_135898.1, on the reverse strand, counting down.
TCATCTTGTTATCCCTCATTCAATAATAGTTTCCTTAGGATGTCTGGCATGTGGACATCTTCCAATGCTGTAAATACTCTCCCTTGCTCAACCTGTGATCATTCCCAGTCTCTGTTGCTCTCTCTGTAATGACTCCCAATCTGTTACTCTCTTTGTGATCACTCTCAGTCTCTGATACTCTCTCTGTAATCACTCAGAGTCTCTGTTACTCTTGCTGTAACCACTCCCCTTTCTGTTACTCTCACTGTGCTCACTCTCAGTTTCTGTTACTCTCTCTGTGACCACTCCCAGGGCAGAATCATCCCAGATTTGCACTAAGTGCGGTAGTGAGCGTATAAAACGACATTTTACCCACCAGCTGAGATGGTGGTTTTCACGCCGTATCATCCCAAACCCACAACATTATTCATGCATTCCCGGGATACACGCTGTTTCCATGGCGAGCGGGCTCTGATTCGCCTGCCACACTGTCACCTCGCCACCTCATCACGCCTGGCACCACATTTAAAGTACAGCCGCACCCGCGCTTCCAGCCCAGGACCGCAGCAAAGAAGACATGGCCCCGAAAGGCAAGAAGACTGCAGCCCTCGAGGTCCTTATGGACACTGTGGAGGCCGCTGTGATATCCTCTACCTCTGTTCTGGCCGCATTACCACTCCGGCTTGGTAGGCGATGGCAGTGGTGATCAGTGCCAATGCTGCACAGAAGAGGCTGGCCATCCAATACCGATAGAGGGTGAATGGTCTCATCCATACAGCCAGGGTAAGGCAACCATCTCATCATTCTAAACTCACACACTCAAGCCCATCACACATTCACTGGCATCTCACTCACTGGCAGCTCAAGGGACATCACCACCCATTCTCACACACATACACTCACATCTCCATCTGGCCTCATCTCCTCTGGAGACTGCCTCCTCAGCCCTCACCATCTTGAGGCCACTTGCACAGATCAACATGTGCCCCCACACACACACACACACCCTGGGATACCCTCCTTCCCCTGTACAGCCTTCATCCTGTAGCCTTTTCCCTTGCCTGAGGCCACTTCTCCCCCTGCCCCAAGCAAGCCCTATCCCTGCAGACATTGAAAAGCCACCTCCGCCTTACGGCTGGTCTGGTAGGTAGAGACCTGCCCGTGAGCCCCCCTAAAAGTGATGTGGTGCTGCCTGTGAAGCTTGGCGCTGATGACTGCGAGTGCTGCCCAAAGCAAGGTTGGTAAACAAACCTCGAAGTCCTGAGCAAAGTGCAGCCCGCCAGGTACATGTCGCCTATGTGCTATTGTGAAACAATCGGTGTTTTCCCACCGACGTGGGCAGACGATCCAGTGGGGGAATGATTGTGGTGGGCTGGCCTAATAATGATATGCTGATATATTACAATGAGGTTCCTGATGTCTGAGGAGTGCTGCCCGCCATTGGTGGGCTGAGTGGATAATTGCAAACTCATTTCACGCCGTTGTGAAACCATTCCCACCAGCATTTATTGCCCATCCCTAACTGCCCTTAAGAAGAGGTGGTGAGCTGCCTTCTCGAACCGCTGCAGTCCATTTGGTGTGGGTACGCCCGGGGTGTAACTACACCACCTGGTCGTGTAGCTGAAGGTGTATTGTGCACTTGCACCACCCAACATGCCAGAGAGTAACAGAAACTGGGAGTGATAACAGAGAGTAAAAGAGACTAAGAGTGATCACAGAGAGAGTAACAGAGCCACACCATCGAACACACCCCATGCCGGAGGGTACAGAAATTCCTGGCCCCAGTCTCTGTTACTCTCCCTGTGATCACTCCGACTCTCTGTTACTCTCACTGTAATCACTTCTAGTTTCTGTTATTCTCTCTGTAATCAATCCGAGTCTCTGTTACTTTTTCTGAGTCACTCCAAGTTGCCGTTACTCTTTCTGTGATCATTCCCAGTCTTTGTTACTCCCCCTGTAAACACTCAAAATCTCTGTTACTCTCTCTGTGATCACTCCAAGGCACTGTTATTCTCTCTATGATCACTCCGAGTCTCTGTTATTCTCTTTGTGATCACTCCAAGGCTCCGTTACTCTCTCTGTGATCGCTCCCAGTCTCTTACTCTCTCTGAAAATTCTGGTCTCTGTCACTCTCTCTGTGATCACTCCCAGTCTCTGTTCCTCTCTCTGAGATCATTCTCAGTCGCTGTTACTCTCTCTGTGATCACTCCCAATCTTTGTTACTCTCCCTGTGAGCACTCCCAGCTCTGTTACTCTCTCTGAGATCACTCCAAGATGCTGTTACTCTCTCTGTGATCACTCCTAGTCATTGTTTCTCCCTCTGTAAACATTCGCAATCTCTGTTACTCTCTCTTCAAACACTCACAGTCTCTGTTACTCTCTCTGTGATCACCCCAATTCTCTGTTACTCTCTCCATGATCACTCTCACTCTCTGTTACTTTCCATGTAATCACTTCCAGTTTCTGTTAATCCCTCTGTGATCAACACAAGTCTCTGTTACTCTCTCTGTGAACATTCTGGTCCCTGTCACTCTCTTTGTAATCACTTATAATCCCTGTTACTCACTCTGTGATCACTCTCAGTCTCTGTTACTTTCTATGTAATCACTTAGTTTCTGTTATTCTCTCTGTGATCACTCCGAGTCCCTGTTAGTCTTTTGTAATCAATCCGAGTCTCTGTTACTCTCACTGTGAACATTCTGGTCCCTGTCACTCTCTTTATAATCACTCCTAGCTTCTGTTATTCTCTTTATAATCACTCCGAGACTCTGCTATTCTCTTTTTGATCACTCCGAGGCTCTGTTACTCTCTCTGTGATCACTCCAAGGCTCTGTTACTCTCTCGGTGATCACTCCAAGGCTCCGTTACTCTCTCTGAGATCACTCCCAGTCTCTGATCCTCTCTCTGTGAACATTCTGATCTCTGTCACTCTCTCTGTAATCACGCCCAGTTTCTCTTACTCTCTCTCTGATCACACACAGTCTCTGTTACTCTCTTTGTAATCACTCCCAGGCTCTGGTACTTTCTCTGAGATCACTCCAAGTCTCTGTTGTTCTCTCTGTGATCACTCAAAGTCTCTGCTATTTTCTCTGTGATCACGTCCACTCTCTGTTACTCTCTCGGTGATCACTCTCAGTCTCTGTTACTTTTTATGTAATCACTCCTAATTTCAGCTGTTCTCTCTGTGATCAATCCAAGTCTCTTTACCTCCTCTGTAATCACCCTCAGTCCGTTACTTTCTATGTAATCACTCCTAGTTTCTGTTATTCTCTCTGTGATCATTCCCAGGCTCTGTTACTTTCTCTACAGTCACTCTGAGTCTCAGTTAGTCTCTCTGTGATTACTCCAAGTCTCTGTTACTCAATCTGTGAGCACTCACATTCTCTGTTACTTGCTATGGAATCATTCAGTTTCTGTTATTCTCTCTGTGATCACTCCGAGTCTCTGTTACTCACATTGTAATCACTCTGAGCCTCTGGTACACTCTGTGTGATCACTCTGAGTTGTGTTACTCTCTATGTAATTACTTCAATCTCTGTTGCACTCTCTGTGATCACTCAAAGTCTCTATTACTCTCTCGGAGATCGCTGTCAGTCTCTGTTACTTTCTATGTAATCACTCCTAATTTCTGTTATTCTCTCTGTGATCACTCCCAGGCTCTGTTGCTTTCTCTATAGTCACCCCGAGTCTCTGCTAGTCTCTATATGATCACCCCGAGTCTCTGTTAGTCAATCTGTGATCACTCGCATTCTTTGTTACTTGCTCTGTGATCACTCCCACTCTCTGTTACTCTCTCTGTGATCACTCCCAGTCTCTGTTACTCTCTCTGTGATCACTCCGTGCCTCTGTTACTCTCTCTGTGAACATTCTGATCTCTGTCACTCTCTCTGTAATCACTCCCAGGTTCTGTTACGCTCTCTGTTTCACTCTGAATCTCTGGTACACTCTGTGTGATCGCTCTGAGTTGTGTTACTCTCTCTTACTTCAATCTCTGTTGCTCTCCCTGTGATCACTCTTAGTCTCTCTTACCCTCCGTGATGACACTCAGTCTCTGTTGCTCTCTCTATGCTCACTCTATCTCTGCTACTCTCTCTGTCATCACTCCCAGCCTCTGCTACTCTCTCTGTGATCACTCCTAGTCTCTGCTACTCTCTCCATGATCACTCCCAGTCTCTGCTACTCTCTCTGTCATCACTCCGAATCTCTGTTACTCTCTCTGTGATCACTCACAGTCTCTGTTACTCATTCCGTGATCACTCCATGTCTCTATTACTCTCTCTGTGAACATTCTGGTCTCTGTTACTCTCTCTGTAATCACTCCCAGGCTCTGTTACCCTCTCTGTACTCACTCTGAGCCTCTGGTACTCTCTGTGTGATCACTCTGAGTTGTGTTACTCTCTCTGTAATTATTTCAATCTCTGGTAGTCTCTCTGTGATCACTCTTAGTCTCTCTTACTCTCTGTGATCATACCCAGTCTCTGTTACTCTCTCCATGTTCACTCCGTGTCTCTGTTACTCCCCCTGAAATCACTCTCAGTCTCTGTTACACTCTCTGTCATCATTCCAAGTCCCTGTTACTCTCTCTCTCTGATAACTTTCAATCTCTGTCATTCTCTCTGTGATCACTTCCAGGCTGTGTTACTTTCTCTGTCAACTATCCCAGTCTCTGTTACTCACTCTGCAATCACTCTTACTCTCTGTTGCTCTCTGTGATCACTCCGACTCTATGTTACTCTCTCTCTGATCACTCTGGGCCTCTGGAACTTTCTGTGTGATCACTGCAAGCCTCTGTTACTCTCCCTGGAATCACTTGCCATCTCTGTTACTCTCTCTGTGATCACTTCCAGGCTCTGTTACTCTCTCTGAACACTCTGAGTCTCTATCACTCTCTGAGATCACTTTCAATCTTTGAACTCTCTCTATGAACATGCTGAGTCTCTGTTACTCACTCTGTGATCGCTGCCAGGCTCTGTTACTCTCTGTGATCACTCTGAGTCTCTGTTACAATCTGTGTAATCACTCTCAGTCTCTGTTACTTTCTATGTAATCACACCCAACCTTGGCTACTTTTTATGTAATTACTCCCAGTCTCTGTTACTCTCTCTCCCTGATCATTCCGAGTTTCTGTTATCTCACTGTAATCACTCTGATTCTCTGCTGCTCTCTCTGTGATCACTCCCACTCTCTGTTACTCTCTCTTTGATCACTCCCAGTCTCTGTTACTCTCTCTGTGATCACTCCGTGCCTCTGTTACTCTCTCTGTGAACATTCTGATCTCTGTCACTCTCTCTGTAATCACTCCCAGGTTCTGTTACGCTCTCTGTTTCACTCTGAATCTCTGGTACACTCTGTGTGATCGCTCTGAGTTGTGTTACTCTCTCTTACTTCAATCTCTGTTGCTCTCCCTGTGATCACTCTTAGTCTCTCTTACCCTCTGTGATGACACTCAGTCTCTGTTGCTCTCTCTATGCTCACTCTATCTCTGTTGCTGTCTCTGTGATCACTCCCAGTCTCTGTTAATCTCTCTGTGATCACTCCGTGCCTCTGTTACTCTCTCTGTGATCACTCCCAGTCTCTGTTACTCTCTCTGTGATCACTCCGTGCCTCTGTTACTCTCTGTGAACATTCTGGTCTCTGTCACTCTCTCTGTAATCACTCCCAGGTTCTGTTATGCTCTCTGTGATCACTCTGAATCTCTGGTACACTCTGTGTGATCGCTCTGAGTTGTGTTACTCTCTCTTACTTCAATCTCTGTTGATCTCTCTGTGATCACTCTTAGTCTCTCTTACCCTCCGTGATCACACTCAGTCTCTGTTGCTCTCTCTATGTTCACTCTGTATCTCTGTTGCTCTCTCTGTGATCAGTCCGAGTCATGTTACTCTCCCTGAAATCACTCTCAGTCTTTGTTGCACACTCTGTCATCACTTTCAGCATCTGTTACTCTCTCTGTCATCACTTCCAGACTCTGTTACCTTCTCTGCAAACACTCCCAGCCCCTGTTATTCACTCTCTGATCACTCTAAGTCCCTGTTACTCTCTGTGACCACTCCGAGTTCCTGTTACTCTCTCTCTGATCACAAGTCTCTTTCACTCTCACAGTGATCACTTTCAGTCTCTGTTATTCACCTGTGATCTCTTCCAAGCTCTGTTACTTTCTCTGTGATCACTCCACATCTTGTTATTCTCTCTGTCATCTCTCCCAGTCTCTGCTACTCTCTCTGTCATCACTCCCAACCTCTGCTACTCTCTCTGTGATCACTCCCAGTTTCTGCTACACTCTCTGTCATCACTCCAAGTCCCTGTTACTCTCTCTCCGATAACTTTCAATCTCTGTTATTCTCTCTATGATCACTTCCAGGCTGTGTTACTTTCTCTGTTTACTCTCCCAGTCTCTGCTACTCACTCTGCGATCACTCTCAGTCTCTATTAATCTCTGTGATCACTCCGAGTCTATGTTAGTCTCTCTGTGATCACTCTGAGTCCCTGTTACTCTCTCTGCTATCACTCTCAGTCTCTGTTACTCTGAGATCACTCCCAATCTTTGTTACTCTCTCTGTGAATATGCCGAGTCTCTGTTACTCTCTCTGTGATCACTCCCAGTCTCTCTTACTCTCTCTTTGATCACTCTGGGCCTCTGTTACTCTCACTGTAATCACTCCCAGTCTCTGCTATACTCTCTGTTATCACTCCCACTCTCTGTTACTCTCTATGTCATCGCTCCCAGTCTCTGTTTGTCTCACTGTAATCACTCCCACTGTGTGTTACTCTCTCTGTGATCACTCCCAGTCTATGTTACTCTCACTATGGTCATCCAGTGTCTCTGTTGCTCTCTCTATGAACATTCTGGTCTCTGTCGCTCTCTCTGTAATCACTCCCAGCCTCTGTGAATCGCTCTGTGATCACTCTGAGCCTCTGGAACTCTGTGTGATGACTCCGAGTTCTGTTACTCTCTCTGTAATTACTTCAAACTTTGGTACTCTCTCTGTGATCACTTTTAGCCTCTCCTACTCTCTCTGATCACACCATCTCTGTTACGGTCTCTGTGATCACTTTCAGGCTATGTTACTCTCTGTGATCACTCTGAATCTATGTTACTCTCTCACTCTGATCACTCAGGGTCTCTGTTACTCTCTCTGTGATCACTCTCAGCATCTGTTACTCTCTCTGTTATCACTCTCAGTCTCTGTCACTCTCTCTGTAATCACTCCCAACCTCTGTTACTTTCTATGTAATCAATCCCAGGCTCTGTTATTCCCTCTGTAATAAATCACAGGCTCTGTTACTCTCTCTGTGATCACTCCAGGCTGTGTTACTTTCTCTGTGACTTTACTCTCCCAGTCTCTGTTACTCACTCCGCGATCACTCTCAATCTCTGTTAATTTCTGTGACCATTCCGAGTCTATGTTAGTCTCTCTGTGATCAGTCTGAGTCCCTGTTACTCTCTCTGCTATCACTCTCAGTCCCTGTTACTCTCTGAGATCACTCTTAATCTTTGTTACTTTCTCTGTGAACATGCTGAGTCTCTGTTACTTTCTCTGTGATCACTCCGAGTCTCTGTTACACTCTCTGTGATCACTCACAGTCTCTGTTACTCTCTCTTTGATCACTCTGGGCCTCTGTTACTCTCATTGTAATCACTCCCAGTCTCTGCTACACTCTCTGTTATCACTCCAAGTCTCTGTTTGTCTCTCTGTGATCACTCCCAGTCTCTGTTACTTTCTCTGTGAAAACTTCCAATCTCTGTTACTCTCACTGTAATCACTCCCAGTCTCTGTTACTCTCTTTATGATCACTCTGTGTCTCTGTTGCTCTCTCTGTGAACATTCTGGTCTCTGTCACTCTCTCTGTAATCACTCCCAGCCTCTGTTAATCTCTCTGCGATCACTGAACCCCTGGAACTCTGTGTGATCACTTCGAGTTGTGTTACTCTCTGTGATCATTTTTAGTCTCTCCTACTCTCTATGATCACACTGTCTCTGTTACTCTCCCAAGAATCACTCACCGTCTTTGTTATGCTCTCTGTGATCACTCTGAGTCTCTGTTACTCTCTGTGATCACTCCGAGTCTATGTTACTCTCTCTCTGATCACTTAGTGTCTCTGTTATTCTCTCTGTGATCACTCTCAGCCTTTGTTACTCCCTGTGTTATCACTCTCAGTCTCTGTTACTCTCTGTGATCACTCAGAGTCTCTGTTACTTACTCTGTAATCACTCCAACTCTCTGCTACTTTCTCTGTAAACACTCCCAGTCTCTGTTATTCTCTTTGTGATGACTCCGAGTTTCTGTTACTCTCTCTCTCTGATCGCTTTGAGTCTCTGTTGCTTTCTCTGTGATCACTCCAAGTTGTGTTAGAATCCCTGTTATCACTTCCAGGCTTTGTTACTCTGTCTGTTATCACTCTCAATTTTTGCTACTCTCTGTGATCATGATGGGTCTCTGTTACTTACTCTGTGATCGCTCTCAGTCTCTGTTACTTACTCTGTGATCACTCTCAGTCTCTGTTACTTACTCTGTGATCGCTCTCAGTCTCTGTTACTTACTCTGTGATCGCTCTCAGTCTCTGTTACTTACTCTGTGATCGCTCTCAGTCTCTGTTACTTACTCTGTGATCGCTCTCAGTCTCTGTTACTTACTCTGTGATCGCTCTCAGTCTCTGTTACTTACTCTGTGATCGCTCTCAGTCTCTGTTACTTACTCTGTGATCGCTCTCAGTCTCTGTTACTCTCTCTGTGATCACTCTCAGTCTCTGTTACTCTCTCTGTGATCACTCTTAGTCTCTGTTACTCTCTCTGTGATCACTCTCAGTCTCTGTTACTCTCTCTGTGATCACTCTCAGTCTCTGTTACTCTCTCTGTGATCACTCTCAGTCTCTGTTACTCTCTCTGTGATCACTCTCAGTCTCTGTTACTCTCTCTGTGATCACTCTCAGTCTCTGTTACTCTCTCTGTGATCACTCTCAGTCTCTGTTACTCTCTCTGTAATCACTCCCGCTCTCCGCTACTTTCTCTGTAAACATTCCCGGTCTCTGTTATTCTCTCTGTGATGACTCTGAGTCTCTGTTACATTCTTTGAAATCAATACCAACCTCTGTTATTCCCACTGTAATAAATCACAAGCTCTGTTACTCTCCCTGTGGTCAATTTCAGTCTCTGTCACTCTCTCTGTGATCACTCCAAGTCTCTATTACTCTCACTGTAATCACTCTGAGCCTCTGGTACTGTCTGTGTGATCACTCTGAGTTGTGTTACTCTCTCTGTAATTACTTCAGTCTCTGTTGCTCTCTCTGTGATCAATTAAAGTCTCTGTTACTCACTCTGTGATCACTCACAGTCCGTTACTTTCTCTGTAATCACTCCTAATTTCTGTCATTCTCTCTGTGATCACTCCCAGGCTCTGTTACTCTCACTGTAATCACTCCCAGTCTCTGTTACCCTCTCTGTGATCACTCCCAGTCTCTGTTACTCTCTCTGTGATCACTCCCTGTCTCTGTTACTCTCATTGTAATCATTCCCACTCTCTGTCACTCTCTCTGTTATCACTGTCAATCTCTGTTACTCTCTCTGCGATCACTCTCAGGCTCTGTTACACTCTCTGTGATCACTCCCAGTCTCTGTTACTATCTTTGCAATCAATGCCAGTCTCTGTTATTCCCTCCGTAATAAATCACAGGCTCTGTTACTCTCTCTGTGGTCAATTTCAGCCTCTGCTATTCTCTCTGTGACCACTCTGAGTTTCTGTTACTTTCTCTGTGATCAGTTAGAGTCTCAGCTACTCTCACTGTAATCACTCCCAATCTCTGTTACTCTCTCTCTCTCTCTGATCACTCCGAGTCTCTGTTACTCTCAGTGTAATCACTTTTAGTCTCCCCTACTCTCTCTGATCACACTGTCTCTGTTGCTCTCTCTGTGATCACTTCCCAGCTCTGTTACTCTCTGTGATCACTCAGAGTCTCTGTTACTTACTCTGTAATCACTCCCACTCTCTGCTACTTTCTCTGTAAACACTCCCAGTCTCTGTTATTCTCTTTGTGATGACTCCGAGTCTCTGTTACTCTCTCTCTCTGATCACTCTGAGTCTCTGTTGCTTTCTCTGTGATCACTCCAAGTTGTGTTACAATCTCTGTTATCACTTCCAGGCTTTGTTACTCTCTCTGTGATCACTCAATTTTTGTTACTCTCTCTGTCTTCATGTTGAGTCCCTGTTACTTACTCTGTGATCACGCTCAGTCTCTGTTACTCTCTCTGTAATCACTCCCACTCTCTGCTCCTTTCTCTGTAAACACTCCCAGTCTCTGTTGTTCCCGCTGTGATGACTCTGAGTCTCTGTTATTTTCTTTGCAATCAATACCAACCTCTGTTATTCCCGCTGTAATAAATCACAGGCTCTGTTACTCTCTCTGTGGTCAATTTCAGTCTTTGTCACTCTCTCTGTGATCACTCCGAGTCTCTATTACTCTCACTGTATTCACTCTGAGCCTCTGGTACACTCTGTGTGATCACTCTGAGTTGTGTTACTCTCTCTCTCTCTGTGATCACTCCCACTCTCTGTTACTCTCTCTTTTATCACGCTCAGTCTCTGTTACACTTTCTGTGATCACTCCCAGGCTCTGTTACTCTCTCTGTGATCACTCCCAGGCTCTGTTACTCTCTCTGTTATCACTCCCAGTGTCAGTTACTCTCTCTGCAATCACTCCCAACCTCTGTTACTCTCGCTGTAATCACTCCCAGTCTCTGTTACTCTCGCTGTAATCACTCCCAGTCTCTGTTACTCTCGCTGTAATCACTCCCAGTCTCTGTTACTCTCGCTGTAATCACTCCCAGTCTCTGTTACTCTCGCTGTAATCACTCCCAGTCTCTGTTACTCTCGCTGTAATCACTCTCAGGCTCTTTCACTCAGCCAGTAAATGCTCTCATCGGTAAGGATGCCAGGGTTTCTGATACACTGTGGTTGTTCCTTGTACATTATTTTTTAACGTGATGAGCCTTGGATTTTTTATTTAAGCAGCTGTAAGTTAAATTTTGCTGCCATTGTTGGTTTATGCAATGGGATTCCTCTGTCCATAGTTTAAATAAATGTTAAACCTTTTCCAGGGCCCCAGTGCCAGCTCTCAGTCTTGTCCACCCTTGATGGTTTCATTCCTTCCCTCTCTCTGAATCTCCATCCAGCTCTACACACCTCCCAGGTTTCTCCGCTCCTCCGCTTCCGGCATTTTGTGAAGACCAAATTTAATTGATCCACCATTGTTGGCTGTGCCTTCCGCTGTTTAGGGCCTAAACTCTGGAATTCCCTCCATAACCCCACGACCTTTCTCGCCTCCTTTAAGACATTATATAAACCAAACTCTTTTTGATCACCTGATCACCAGATGCTCCCCATGGAACACAGTGTCAACATTTATTTGATATTCCTGTGAAATGCCAGAGGACATTTGACCATGTTAAAGGTGCTGTATAAAGACAAGATCTTGCTGCTCTCAGTGAGGAAATAGAGTAACATCCACAGCTGGAGAGAGGGGGGATCCCACAGGCTGATGGACACCGCACCAGGAGATCACAACTCAGGCACCACAGCAGCAGCAAGAGGCCCGGACACTACCAACATTCCCCACTAAACATCTATCAGCTTCACATCAACTGCTGATGACCAGGGGAAAGTGGGGCTGAGCAAAGAGATACAAACTGAGGGACTGTGCCTTTTGTCTGAGTCAAGCATCTCCACTGTTGGAAGTTCACAGGGGTGAATTAATGTATCCCTGTCGACCTTATTGTTTAGAGGCTCTTACGCTGGGATCAGACAGATGAGTGCAGCTCCCACAGCTCTCAAGAAGCTTGATACCATCCAGGACAAAGCAGCCCTGTTTGATTGGTGCCACATCCACAAACATTCACTCCCTCCACCACCGACGCACAGTAGCAGCAGCGTGTAACATCGACAAGATGCATTGCAGGAATTCACCAAGGCTCCTTAGACAGCACCTTCAAAACCCATGACCTCTACCATCCAGAAGGACAAGGGCAGCAGATACATGGGAACATTGGGCATTGCTGGCCAGGCAAACATTTATTGCCCATCCCTAATTGCCCTTGAGAAGGTGGTGGTGAGCCGCCTTCTTGAACCACTGCAGTCAATGTGGTGTAGGTACTCCCACAGTGCTGTTAGGGAGGGAGTTCCAGGATTTTGACCCAGCGACAGTGAAGGAACGGCGATATATTTTCAAGTCAGGATGGTGAGTGACTTTGAGGGGAACTTGCAGGTGGTGGTGCTCCCATCTATCTGCCTCCCTTGTCCTTCTAGATAGTAGTGGTCATGGGTTTGGAAGGTGCTGTCTAAGGAGCCTTGGTGAGTTTCTGCAATGCATCTTGTAGATGGTACACACTGCTGCTACTGTGCGTCGGTGGTGGAGTGAATGAATATTTGTGGATTGGGTGACAATCAAGCGGGCTGCTTTGTCCTGGACAGTGTCAAGCTTCTTGAGTGTTGTTGGAGCTGCAGGCAAGTGGGGAGTATTCCATCACATTCCTGGCTTGTACCTTGTAGATGGTGAACAGGCTTTGGGGAGTCAGGAGGTGAGTTACTCGTTGCAAGATTCCTAGCCTCTGACCTGTTCTTGTAGCCTCAGTATTTATATGGCTGGACCAGTTGAGTTTCTGGTCAATGGTAACCTCTAGGATGTTGATAGTGGGGGATTCAGTGATGGTAATGCCATTAAATGTCATAGGGCGATGGTTGGATTCTCTCTTGTTGGAGATGGTCATTGCCTGACACTTGTGTGGCGCGAATGTTACTTGTCACTTGTCAGCCCAAGCCTGGATATTGTCCAGATATTGCTGCATTTGGACATGGGCTGCTTCAGTATCTGAGGAGTTACAAATGGTGTTGAACACTGGGCAATCAGCAGCAAACATCCCCACTTCTGACCTTATGATGGAAGGAAAGGTACAAAAGATTCTAAATCCATCTCTGGTTGGAACTGGTGATCCTGCAAGTTAAAAAACACTTGTCAATGTTTAGCATTCTTCCTTGCTTCATTTAAAGCTTCTTGAAGGTGCCAGCTGTAGCTAGAGCACAACATCCACCTCGGAATCAGAAAGTGATGAGGTCAAATTCCACTGCGGAGACCCAAGCACAAAATTCCACCAAATACAGCTAGTACAGAACTGAGGGAGTGCAGCACTGTCAGAGGGTCAGTATTGATGGAGTGCTGCACTATAGAGAGTCAGTACTGAGGGAGTGCTGCACTATAGAGGGTCAGTACTGAGGGAGTGCAGCACTGTCAGAGGGTCAGTACTGAGGGCGTGCTGCACTGTCAGAGGGTCAGTACTGAGGGAGTGCAGCACCGTCAGAGGGTCAGTACTGAAAGAGCGCTGCACTGTCAGAGGGTCAGTACTGAGGGAGCACTGCACTACCAGAGGGTCAGTACTGAGGGAGTGCTGCACTACCAGAGTACTGAAGGAGTACTGTACTGTCAGAGGGTCAGTACTGAGGGAGTGCAGCACTGTCAGAGGGTCAGTACTGAGGGAGTGCTGCACTGTCAGAGGGTCAGTACTGAGGGAGTGCAGCACTGTCAGAGGGTCAGTACTGAGGGAGTGCTGCACTGTCAGAGGGTCAGTACTGAGGGAGTGCTGCACTACCAGAGTACTGAAGGAGTACTGCACTGTCGGAGGGTCAGTGCTGAGGGAGTGCAGCACTGTCAGAGGGTCAGTATTGATGGAGTGCTGCACTGTCAGAGGGTCAGTACTGAGGGAGTGCTGCAATGTCAGAGGGTTAGCACTGAGGGAGTGCTGCACTGTCAGAGGATCGGTACTGAGGGAGTGCAGCACCATCAGAGGGTCAGTACTGAAAGAGCGCTGCACTGTCAGAGGGTCAGTACTGAGGGAGTGCAGCACTGTCAGAGGGTCAGTACTGAGGGAGCACTGCACTGCCAGAGGGTCAGTACTGAGGGAGTGCTGCACTACCAGAGTACTGAAGGAGTACTGCACTGTCGGAGCGTCAGTACTGAGGGAGTGCTGCACTGCCAGAGGGTCAGTACTGAAGGAGTGCTGCACCGTCAGAGGGTCAATACTGAGGGAGTGTTGTACTGTCAAAGGGTCATGATTGAATTAGTGCTGCTCTGTTGGAGGATAAGAACAGAGGGAGTGCTGCACTGTCAGAGGGTCAGTACTTGAGAGAATGCTGCACTGTCTGTTGGTCAGTACTGAGGGAGTTCTGCGCTGTCAGAGGGTCAGTGCCGAGGGAATGCTGCAGTGTTAGGGGGTCAGTGCTGAGGGAGTGCTGCACTGTCACAGTCAGTAATGAGGGAATGCTGCACTGTCGGAGAGTCAGTACTGAGGGAGTGTTGCAATGTCGGGGGGTCAGTACTGAGGCAAAGCTGTACTGTCGGGGGTCAGTACCTAGGGAGTGCTGTATTGTCAGCGGGTCAGTGCTGTGGGAGTGCTGCACTGTCTGTTTATCAGCACCGAGGGAGTGCTGCGCTGTTAGAGGGTCAGTATTGAGGGAGTGCTGCCCTGTCAGAGGGTCAGTGCTGAGGGAGTGCTGCACTGTTAGAGGGCCAGTGCTGAGGGAGTGCTGGACTGTCTGTTTATCAGTACTCAGGGAATGCTGCCCTGTCAGACTTGCCATCTTTCAGATGAGGCATTAAATCAGGGACTCCAAGCAATTCTGGAAGAGCAATAGAATGGGCCATTCAATAGTTAGGGGAATACACACATTTTTTCTGTGGCCGCTGACATGAATCCCGGATGTTGTGTTTCCTCCCTGGTGCCAGGGTCAAGGATGTTACTGAGTAGCTGCAGGGCACCCCAAGGGACAGGGTGAACAGCCAACAGTCATGGTCCACATTGGTACCCATGACATAGGTAGGAAGAGGGATGTGGTCCTGCAGTCAGAATTGGGGTTCTAGGTAGCTAGTTAACAAGCAGGACCTCAAAAGTAGTAATCTCCGGATTACTCCCAGTCTCCCACGTATGCGAGTACAGAAATAGGAGGATATGACAGGTGACTGTGTGGCTGGAAAGATGGTACAAGAGGGAGGAACACTGGGACTGGCTCTGGGGGATATGGGGCCTGTACAAGGCAGGTGGGTTGCACCTAAACAGAGCCGGGACTGAGTGCCTTGTTTATCTGTTAGTGCTACTGGGGAGGGTTTAAACTTTCTTGGCGGGGGGTGGGGGCAAGTTAGTGGGAGTGGCAACCAGGAGGTAATACTGGAGAGGGATACCCAGGTACATTGTGAGAGTCAGATAGCACTAAAATCGAGAATATTAAGTTAAAACATGGGGTCAGAGTAAGGGAGAAAGTAATAGAGTTTAAATCAAGGTTACTGGGCACATATGTGAATGCACGGAGTGTGGTAAATAAGATTGATGAGTTAAAGGCACAGATTGCCAGGTGGAATTATGAAATTGTAGCTATAACAGAGACCTGGCTCAACGAAGGGCAGGACTGGGTGTTGGATATTCCTAGATACAAGCTGTTCAGGAAAAATAAGAGGGGTGGTAGTATTAAGGAGAACATTGCCATGCTGATGAGAGAATATCCCAGAGGGTTTGAGGACAGGATCAATTAGAACCAAAGAGCAAGAAAGGTGCAATTATGTTGCTTGGCGTAGTCCATAGGCCACCAACTAGTGGGAAGGATGGAGAGTGGGAAGGAAAAATCTGCAAGGAAATTACAGAGAGCTGCAAAAGTTATAAAGTAGTTATAATGGGGATCTTTAATAATCCAGATATAGGCTGGGATAGCAGTAGTGTAAAGGGCAGGGAAGAGCAAGAGTTCCTAGAGTGTGTTCAGGAGAATCTTCTACAGCAGTATGTGTCCAGTCCAACGAGAAAGCATACAATAAAAGAAAACTACTGTGGGTGCTGGAAATCTGAAATAAAACAGAAAGTGCTGTTAAAAACTCAGCAGATGTGGCAGCATCTGTGGAGAAAGAAACAGGGTTAACATTTTGAGTTGAATATAACTTCTTCGAAACTGTGCTAGCCTTAATTTTTCAATCTACCTTAAACTCAGGGATGTTCCCAGCAAGCTAGACAATTGCAAACGTTACACCCTTGTTCAAAAAGGATGTGAGGATAAGCCCAGCAACCACAAGTCAGTCAATTTAACCTCGGTGGTGGGGAATCTTTTCGAAATGATAATTTGGGACAAAATGAATAACCAATTTGGGACATTTAGGTTAATTTTTAAGGAAACCAGCATAGATTTGTTAAAGGCAAATTGTGTGTAACTAACTTACTTGAGCATTCTGAAGGGGTAACAGCGAGGTTTGATGAGGGTAGTGCTGTTGATGTGGTATACATGGACTTCTAAAAGATGTTTGATAAAGTTCCACACAACAAACTTGTGGGCAAGGTTATAGTTCATGAACTAAATGTGGCAGTAGCGACATGACTATGGAATTGGTTAAGCGACGGGAAACAGAGAGTAATGGTTAATGTTTTTCAGATTGGAGGAAGGTTTGTAATGGAGTTCCCCAACAGTACGTGTTGGGCCCCTGCTCTTCCTGATGTATATTAATGATTCAGGCCTTGGTGTACAGGGCACAGTTCCAAAATTTGTGGATGATACAAAACTTGGAAACATTGTGAACTGTGAGGAGGCTAGTGTAGAACTTCAAAAGGACGTAAGCAATTTGGTAGAACGGGCAGGCAGGTCACAGATGAAATTTAATGCAGAGAAATGTGAAGTGATTCATTTTGAACACAGAGGGACAATATAATATAAAGGTTACAATTCTAAAAGGGATGCAGGAGCAGAGGGACCTAGGTGTATACGCACATAAATCATTGAAGGTGGCAGGACAGGTTGAGAGAGCGGTTAATAAAGCATACTGTATCCTATGCTTTATTAATAGGGGCATAGTGTACAAATCAAGGAAGTTATGTTAAACCTGTACAAAACACTGGTTTGCCCTCATCTGGAGTATTGTGTCCAGTTCTGGGCAGCGCACTATAGGAAGGATGTGAAGGCGTTAGAGAGGATGCAGGAAAGATTCACGAGAATGGTTCTAGAGATGAAGAACTTCAGTTACGTGGAGATATTGGAGAAGTCTTCCTTGAAGAAGAGAAGGTTGAGAGGGGATTTGATAGAGGTATTCAAAAACATGAGGGGTCTGGGCAGAGTAGATGGAGAGCAACTGCTCCCATTGGTGGAAGGATCGAGAGCCAGAGGGCACAGATTTAAGGTCATTGGCAAAAGAAGCAATGACGACAGCAACGAAGGCAGCGAGTGGTTAGGATCTGGAATGCGCTGCCTGAGACTGTGGTGGAGGCAGGTTCAATCGAGGCTTTCAAAAGGGAATTGAATAATTAACTGAAGAGGGAAAATTTGCAGGGCTACAGGGAAAAGGCAAGGGAGTGGCGCTAGGTGAATTGCTCCTTCGGGGGCAGCACAGATACAATGGGCCAAATGGCCTCCTTCAATGCTTAACCATTCTATGATTCTATCTGGCCTCTCAGGTGGATATCAAATATCTGATGGCACCATTTGGAGATGAGCAGGGGACTTCTCCCTAGTGCCCTGCACAATATTTATCTCTCAATTGACATCGCTAAAACTGTTAATCTCATCATTATCTTATTAAAGTTTGTGGAATCTTGCTGTGTGAAAATTGGCTGCTGAGTTTCCTACATGACAACGGTAGGATATTCCAGAAGTATTTTGTTGGCTATGTCGTGTTTTGGGACATTCTGTGATTGTGAAAGATGCTATAGAATTGTAATTTGAAATGCAGCAGCCTGTCGGGGGAGGGGAAATGTTCTGTCTAATGTGTTTACTGATGAACAACATCCTGTACACAAGGGGAATCTGCCTCATCATCCACCAATTGTTTATTCATTGATTATAAATAAATGATCAATTGTTTTTTTCTTTCAAAACTGTCATTATCTTCCCCCTGATTCAGCTCCAGTTTTCCAACAAGACTTTGATCTGGTGATTGAGGGCAGCTTGCATGGGTTTGGATTAAATAACGGGTCTATGTCCAAATGGTCACTGTGATGGAATCTGGGAGAAATCCGGGACGATGCAGGAATATCAGCTTCACAGAAAGAATCCTTCGTACAACTTGGAACAGAATTAGTGATCAGTGAAGAAATACGATGGTAAAAGGGGGGAATTACCAGGATACAGTCTAACATTCACCGTTCTCACCACAGGTACAGTCTAACATTCACCATCCTCACTACGGGTACAGACTGACATTCACCACTCTCACCATGGGTACAGTCTGACATTCACCACCCTCACCGCAAGTACAGTCTAACATTCACAACCTTCGCCACGGGTGCAGCCTAACATTCACCACCATCACCATAGGTACATTCTGACATTCACCACCCCCACCATAGGTACAGTCTGACATTCACCACCCTCACTATGTGTACAGCCTGACATTCACCACCATTACCACAGGTACAGTCTAACCTTCACCACCCTCACCATGCTTACAGTCTGACACTCACAACCCTCACCATGGGTACAGTCTGACATTCACCACCCTCACCGTGCATACAGTCTGACATTCACCACCCTCACCGTGTGTTGAGACTGACATTCACCACCCTCATCACAGGTACAGTCTAACATTCACCACCCTCACCATGGGTACAGTCTGGCATTCCCCACCCTCACCATGCATACAGTCTGACATTCACCACCCTCACTATGTGTAGAGACTGACATTCACCACCCTCATCACAGGTACAGTCTGACATTCACCACCCTCACGATGGGTACAGTCTGACATTCACCACCCTTACCACAGGTACAGTCTAACCTTCACCACCCTCACCATGTGCACAGCCTGACACTCACCACCCTCACCATGGATAGAGACTGACATTCACCACCCTCACCATGGGTACAGTCTGACATTCACCACTCTCAGCATGGGTACAGTCTGATATTCACCATCCTTACCACAGGTACAGTCTAACCTTCACCACCCTCATCATGCGCACAGTCTGACACTCACCACCCTCACAGTGGGTAGAGACTGACATTCACAACCCTCACATGGGTACAGTCTGACATTCACCACCCTCACCATGCATACAGTCTGACATTCAACACCCTCAGCATGCATACAGTCTGACATTCACCACTCTCACCACGGATACAGTCTGACATCCACCGCCCTCACCATGGGTACAGTCTGACATTCACCACCCTCACCGTGTGTTGAGACTGACATTCACCGCACTCATCACAGGTACAGTCTAATATTCACCACCCTCACCATGGGTACAGTCTGAGATTCACCACCCTCACCATGCATAGTGTCTGACATTCACCACCCTCACCATGTGTAGAGACTGACATTCACCGCCCTCATCACAGGTATGGTCTGACATTCACTACCCTCACCATGGGTACAGTCTGAGATTCACCACCCTCACCATGCATAGTGTCTGACATTCACCACCCTCACCATGTGTAGAGACTGACATTCACCGCCCTCATCACAGGTACGGTCTGACATTCACTACCCTCACCATGGGTACAGTCTGACACTCACCATCCTCACCATGGTTAGAGCCTGACATTCAACACCCTCACCATGGGCACAGTCTGACTTTCACCACCCTCACCATGAGTACAGTCTGATATTCACCACCCTCACCATGCATACAGTCTAACATTCACCACCCTCACTGTGTGCAGAGACTGACATTCACCGCCATCATCACAGGTACAGTCTGATAATCACCACCCTCACCACGGGTACAGTCTGACATTCACCGCCATCACCACAGGTACAGTCTAACATTCACCACCCATACCTCAGATACAGTCTGACATTCACCATCCATACCTCTGGTACAGTCTGACATTCACCACCCTCACCATGGGTACAATCTAACATTTGCCACTCTCACCTCAGGTACAGTCAGACATTCACTACCCACACTGTGGTACAGTCTGACATTCACCACTCTCACCTCAGATATAGTCTGACATTCACCAACCACACCGTGGTACAGTCTGACATTTACCAGCCTCATCGTGGGTACAGTCTGTCATTCAAAACCCTCACCTTGACTATAGTTTCACATACACCAGCCACACCATGGGTACAGTCTGACATTCACCACCCTTGAAGTGGGTATAGTCTAACATACACCACACACACGCGGGTACAGCCTGACATTCACAACTTTTAACACGGGTACAGCCTAACTTTCACCACCCTCACCATGGGTACATTCTGACATTCACCACCCTCACCATGGGTATAGTCTGACATTCACCACCCTCACCATGGGTACAGCCTGACATTGACCATGGGTACAGTTTTACATTCAGCACCCTCATTGCAGGTACAGTCTGACATTCACCACCCTCGCCACGGGTACAGTCTGACATTCACCACCCTCACCACGAGTACATTCTGACATTAACTACCCATACCTCTGGTACAGTCTGATATTCACCACCCTCACCATGGGTACAATTTAACATTCAGCACTCTCACCTCAGGTACAGCTTGACATTCACCACCCACCATGATACAGTCTGATATTTACCAGCCACATCGTGGGTACAGTCTGTCATTCACCACCTTCACCTTGGCTATAGTTTAACATACACCAGCTACACCACAGGTACAGTCTGACATTCACCACCCTTGAAGTGGGTATAGTCTAACATACACCACCCACACCGTGGGTACAGTCTGTCATTCACCACCCTTACCATGGGTACAGTCTGACATTCACCACTCTCACCACAGGTACAGTCTGACATCACCACCCTCACCATGGGTACAGTCTGACATTCAGCACCCTTGAAGTGGGTATAGTCTAACATTCACCACTCTCACCACAGTTACAGTCTGACATTCACCACCCTCACCATAGGTACAGTCTAACATTCACCGCCCATACCTCAGGTACAGTCTGACATTCACCACCCTCACCATGGGTACAATCTAACATTTGCCACTCTCACCTCAGATACAGTCTGACATTCACCACCCACACCGTGGAACAGTCTGGCATTTACTAGCCTCATCCTGGGTACAGTCTGACATTCACCACTCTCACCTCAGGTACAGTCTGACATTCACCACCCTCACCATAGGTACAGTCTAACATTCACCGCCCATACCTCAGGTACAGTCTGACATTCACCACCCTCACCATGGGTACAATCTAACATTTGCCACTCTCACCTCAGATACAGTCTGACATTCACCACCCACACCGTGGAACAGTCTGGCATTTACTAGCCTCATCCTGGGTACAGTCTGACATTCACCACTCTCACCTCAGGTACAGTCTGACATTCACCACCCTCACCAAGGGTACAGCCTGACATTGACCATGGGTAAAGTTTTACATTCGGCACCTTCATTGCAAGTACAGTCTGACATTCACCACCCTCACCATGGGTACAGTCTGACATTCACCATCCTCACCATGGGCACAATCTAACATTTGCCACTCTCACCTCAGGTACAGTCTGACATTCACCACCCTCACCACGGGTACAGTCTGACATTCACCACCCTCACCACGGGTACAGTCTGACATTGACCATGCATACAGTTTTACATTCAGCACCCTCATTGCAGGTACAGTCTGACATTCATCACTCTCACCACGGGTACAGTCTGAATTTCTAATTACAGCAGTTTTGCAATTCAGTCCTTGAGCGTTCCTGATCCCAATCGCTCCACTCATGGGTTGCATTCCGCTGTCTACATGTTCTAGAATGCTCTCCCTCAATCTCCCCGCCTCTCTCCTTTAAGACATCCACAAAATCATCCCTCTTTCGCCACGTTTTTGACCCCCACGTCCTAATAATATCTCCTTTAGTGAGTCAGGGTCAAAGTTTGCTTGAGAATCACTCCCCCTGAACCCCTTCACTGCATTAGGGGCGCTGTGTAAATGTAAGTTGTTGTGGATGCACTGTCTTCCTCTGCTCCCTGTGGGATCTATCCTCCCGATAGGTTGGAGGGGAGGGGAGGTGGGGTGGTGCAGGGAGGTTTGACACCTCCCACCAGTGCCTGGACGCTTCACAGAAACTCCAGCCTTTTCTTTCGCCAGCGCCCGTAGTTAGCCTGACAGCCCCTGGCGCCAAGGCTTTCCCCAAAGGTTCAGGAGTCAAGGGCTCGGCAGGTAAATTAATCCGCAGAGAGGTTCCCGGAAGAGAGCGAGCGAGACAGGGGCGGAGACCACTTCATCCCCCCGCTGCTGTACTTAAACTAACGCCACTGCCACAGCGCGACTTAATGCATAATTAAAACTCGCAGTCATAATACATAATGCAGCAGCAACCTGGCTCAGGTCACTTACTGAGACATCCCCAGGTCAATCAGTTGGGAAAACAAGAGGAGGAAAGATTAAAGGGGAAGGAGCACATTAAATAGAAGAGAGAGGGAGAGGGCGGACAGAACATGTCCAGATTGATTGGGAGAGACGGAGCAGAGAGAGAGAGAGCTGAGAGATCACAGCCACGAGAAGGATGTTTGCTGGAGAGAGGGGGATTTGTGGACTCTGCAATTTTCGGCTAATCCTGAATTTACTCCGGCTTCTCTTGTTTGTGTCGGGGAAACGACCCCGTTTGAACCGGATTCTCGCTGCACCAGACGGTAGGAAATTAGCGGCGATCGTCCCAGAGAAAAACCAATGGGCTGTGAGCATCAGTGCGGAAAGCGAGAGAGGGACAAGAGCAGGGGGAATGATGCAGCTAGCCCCAAACTAGGAAACTGGGAGCAGGGACTGGGATTGAGGCAGGGATTGGGATTGGAATTGGGACAGGGTTTAGGGCAAGGACTGGGATTGGGACAGGGATTGGGATTGGGGCAGGGATTGGGATTGGGACTGGGATTGGGGCAGGGACTGGGATTGGGACAGGGATTGGGATTGGGATTGGGGCAGGGATTGGGATTGGGACTGGGATTGGGGCAGGGACTGGGATTGGGACAGGGATTGGGATTGGGCCAGGGGCTGGGATTGCGACTGGGATTGGGGTAGGAACTGGGATTGGGGCAGGGACTGGGATTGGGATTGGGACAGAAATTGGGATTGAGACAGGGACTGGGATTGGGGCAGGGATTGGGATTGGGACAGGGACTGGGATTGGGATTGGGACAGGGTTTAGGACAAGGACTGGGATTGGGGCAGGGATTCGGATTGGGACAGGGACTGGGATTGGGGCAGGGATTGGGATTGGGACAGGGACTGGGATTCAGACAGGGACTGGGATTGGGGCAGGGATTGGGACAGGGACTGGGATTAGAACTGGGACAGGGACTGGGATCGGGATTGGGATAGGGACTGGGATTGGGACAGGGACTGGGATTAGGACAGCGTTTGGGATTGGGGCAGGGATTGGGATTGGGACTGGGATTGTTGGTGCAGTTTGCTTTTTAAGGATTTATGGGATGTGGGTATCACTGGCTGAGCCAGCATTTATTTCCCATCCCTAATTGCCCTTGAGAAGCTGGTGTTGAGCTGCCTTCTTGAACCGCTGCAATCCATGTGGTGTAGGTACACACACAGTGCTGTTAGGAAGGGAGTTCCAGGATTTTGACCCAGCAACAGTGAAGGAACAGCGATATATTTCCAAGTCAGGATGGTGCGACACTTAGAGGGGAACTTCCAGGTGGTGGTGTACCCGTGGGCCTGCTGTCCTTGTCCTTCTAGATGGTAGTGGTTGTGGGTTTGGAAGGTGCTGTGAAAGGAGCCTTGGTGAGTTCCTGCAGTGCATCTTGTAGATGGTACACACTGCTGCTACTGTGCATCGGTGGTGGAGGGAGTGAATATTTGTGGATGGGGTGCTAATCAAGCGGGCTGCTTTGTCCTGGATGGTGTCCAGCTACTTGAGTGTTGTTGGAGCTGCACTCATCCAGACAAGTGGAGAATATTCCATCACACTGCTGACTTGTGCCTTGTAGATGGTGGACAGGCTTTGGGGAGTCGGGAGGTGGGTTACTCATTGCACGATTCATAGCCTCTGACCTGCTCTTGTAACCACAGTATTTATATGGCTAGTCCAGTTCAGTTTCTGGTCAATGGTAACTCCCAGGATGTTGATAGTGGAGGATTCAGTGATGGTAATGCCATTGAACATCAAGGGGCGATGGTTGGATTCTCTCTTGTTGGAGATGGTCATTGCCTGGCACCTGTGTGGCGTGAATGTTACTTGCCACTTGTCAGCCCAAGCCTGGATATTGTCCAGGTCTTGCTGCATTTGGACATGGACTGCTTCAGTATCTGAGAAGTCCAGAATGGTGCTGAACATTGTGCAATCATCAGTGAACATCCCCACTTCTGACCTTATGGTGAAAGGAAGGTCATTGATGAAGCAGGTGAAGATGGTTGGGCCGAGGACACTACCCTGAGGAACTCCTGCAGTTATGTCGTGGAACTGAGATGACTGACCTCCAACAACCGCAACCATTTTCCTTTGTGCTAGGTATGACTCCAACCAGTGGAGAGTTTTCCCCGATTCCTATTGACTCCAGTTTTGCTAGGGCTCCTTGATGCCACACTCAGTCAAATGCAGCCTTGATGTCAAGGGTAGTCACTCTCACCTCACCTCTGGAGTTCAGCTCTTGTGTCCATGTTTGAACCAAGGCTGGAATGAGGTCAGGAGCTGAGTGACACTGGCAGAACCAAACTGAGTGTCAGTGAGCAGGTTACTGCAATGTAAGTGCCACATGAGAGCACTGTTGATGACCCCTTCCATCACTTTACCGATGATCCTTCCTAATGTGTGGAGCCCAGGTCTGTTCACAGTAACTCCATGTGTGGTCTAACCAGGGCTTTGTGTAGCTGAAGAATGTCTCTTACCCTCCTGGATTCTCATCCTCTATGTATGAAGACCAGCATTCCATCAGCCTTTTTGGTTATTTTCTGTATCTCTTCAGAACATGTTAATGCCCTGTGGATCTGGATCCCAAGTCTCTTTGAACACCCACTGTTTCCAGATTTTCACCATTTAGAAAGTCTCCTGTTCTATCCTTTTTAGTTCCAAAGTGGATGATCTTACACTTGCCTAAATTGAAATCCATTTGCCACTGTTTTGTCCATTTCTTAATCTATTAATATCTCTTTGTAATTTTATGCTTCCATCTACACTGGTTACAATGCCATCTATCTTTGTCTCATTGGAAAATTTGGATATGGGGCTTTCTATCCCATTATTGAAGTTATTAATAAATATAGTGAACAGCTGATGCCCCAACACAGATCCTTGCCTGACACCACTAGTCAAATCCTGCCAATGAGAGTACCTGCCCATTATCCCTACCTTCTGTCTCCTGTTGCTCAGCCAATTTCCTAACCAGGTCAATCATTTGCCTTTTCAATTCCATGAGTTTCAACTTTAGCCAAAAGTCTCTCATATGGAACTTTATCAGATGCCTTTTGGAATTCCATGTAAATAACATCCATAGACATTCCCCTGTCCTTCCTTTAGCCACCTCCTTAAAAACTTCAATCAGGGTTGACCTACTCTTTACAAATCCACACTGGCTCTCCCTGATCAGCTGAACATTTTCGAGTCTTCAATCATCCTATCCTTACAGACTCTAGCAATTTCCCGACAACAGATGTTAGGCTAACTGATTTCTAATTCTTTGTTTTTTATTTCTTTCTAACCTTTCTTGAATAGCAGTGTGGCATACAATTTTCCAATCTAAAGGAATGGTTGCCATATGAGGAGAACTTTAGGAGGCTATAGTGTACACATTTACACATGTACACATTTACACGTTTACACATGTACACATTTACACATGTACACATTTACACATGTACACATTCACACAAATACACACTTACACATTCACACATGTACACATGCACACATGTACACATTCACACATGTACACATATACACATTTACACATGTGCACACTTACACATTCACACATGTACACATTCACACATTTACACATTCACACATGTACACATTCACACATTTACACATTCACACATGTACACACTTACACATGCACACATGTACACACTTACACATTCACACATGTACACATTCACACATGTACACATTAACACATGTACACATTCACACATTTACACATTCACACATGTACACACTTACACATTCACACATGTACACATTCACACATTTACACATTCACACATACCCATTTACACATGTACACATTTACACATGTACACATTTACACACTTACACATTTACACATGTACACATTCACACATGTACACATTCACACATTTACCCATTCACACATGCACACACTTACACATTTACACATGTACACATTCACACATGTACACATTCACACATGTACACATTCACACATGTACACATGTACACATTTACACATTTATACATGTACACATTCACACATTCACACATGTACACACTTACACATTCACACATGTACACATGTACACATATTGCCACAGCAGGGAGAGGGATGGATAGATAGACAGAAAGACAGACAGATTGATAGACAGATAGATAGACAGACAGAAAGACAGACAGACAGATATAGATAGGCAGATGGCTGGACTGGTGGGCGGGTGGGGCTGGTGGACGAGCAGGCAGGCTGGTGGGCTGTTGGGCAGGCAGCAAACACACTGTACAGTTGCTGATCTCATCCCCCTGCTTCAGCCCGGAGGCCCCAGTATGTTTACCAGGTGGCCTGTTACATATTGGTCCAGGAATGAATGTCTCTGTGAACCAGAGGAGCCAGTTTTGAAACATCATATTAAGATAAATAGACCATAATTACCCAGAAATGCTACATATCCACACAAACATAATTTTCCTCCACCACCTTTTATTTCTCTGCACCTTTCTCTCGCTCTTGTACTTCTTTCCTCTTTATTTCTCAGCCCCTCTCTTTCCCCCTTCTATACTTATCTGTCTCTCATCTCCTCCATTATATGCTTTGCTTCCCTCTTTCTCTCCCAATCTATATTTCTTTTTTTCCAGTCTCTCTCCATCTCACTTACCTCTGTAACCACCATTCTCTACCCAGCTGCCTCTCATTTTTCTGATGAAATGTCGTTGACCTGAAACATTAACTCTCTTTCTCTCCCCACAGGAGCTGCCTTCCCTCCTCAATACTCCCAGTATTTGCTGTTTTGATTTCAAATTTCCAACATCTGCAGTATTTTGCTTTAGTCTCATTTTTCTTTGTTTTCATCACCTCCTCCTCCCATTCTTACTGACTATTTTGCTCACTCCCTCTTCCTCTCCCTAGTCTAATATTTTGGCAGAGGCACACTCAGAAACAAAGCACCACATCTGTCATTTCTTTCACAAAGTTTTGTTCTTATATATTCATGTTTTTGTTTTGATTTGACTCCATGTAGTTTTAAATAGCAATGCAGGTCCATGTGTGTCTGGATGTGTTTCGTTAAGTTTATATATGTGTGTGAGTGCATGTATGAGCATACATGTATGTGAGTGTGTGTGTCTGTGTAGGTGTGTGAGAGTGTGTTTGTGTGTGTATTTGAGTGTGTGTGTGTGTGTGTCTGTGTATGTGTGTGTTTCTGTGTGGGTGTGTGAGAGTGTGTGTGTGTGTGTATGTGTGTGTTTCTGTATGGGTGTGTGTGAGAGTGTGTACATGAGTGTGTGTGCATGTGTGTGCATATGTGTGTCTGTGAGGGTGTGTGAGAAAGTGTGTGTGGATGTCTGAGTTTGTGTGTGTCTGTGTATGAGTGAGTGTGTGAAAGTGAGTGTATGAGTGAGTGTGTGCATGAGACAGTGTGTGTAAGAATGTTTGAGTATGTGTGAGCGTGGGAGTGAGTATGTGAGTGCAAGAATGTGTGTGTGAGAGAGTGTTTGTGGTGTGTGTGAGTGTGTGTGGGGTGTGGATGAGTGTATGTGTTTGTGAGTATGAGTGTGTGAGATTGGGTGTGTGAGAGAGTGTGTGTGAATGTTGGAGTGTGTAGCTGTGCAAAGTTGATGTGTCAGAGTCTGTGTGTTAGTGTGTGAGAGAGTGTGTGTGAATGAGAGTGTGTGTGAGACTGTGTTTGTGTGTGTGAGAATGTTTGAGTGTGTGTGAGAGAGAGTGTGTGTGTGTGTGAATAATAGTGTGTGAGTGTGTGTATGAATGATGGAGTGCATGAGTATGTGTGTGTGTGTGTTTGAGTGAGTGTGTTAGTGTGTGTGTGTATATATATAATTGCATGTGTGTCTGAATGTTGGAGTGTGTGTGTGAGAGGGAGAGAATATTTGAATGTGTTTGAGAGTGTGAGAATGTTTGTGTGTGTGTGAATGTTTGAATGTGTGTGTGTGAATGTTTGAGTGTGTTACTGTGAGTGTGTGAATGTTTGAGTGTGTGTGTGTTTGTGTGAATGTTTGAGTCTGTGTGTGTGTGAATGTTTGAATGTGTTTGTGTGAGTGTGTGAATCTTTGAGTGTGTTTGTGTATGTGTGTGACTGTTTGAATGTTTGAGTGTGTTTGTGTGTGAATGTTTGTGTGAGTGTGTGTGTTTGCATGAGTATGTGTGTGAATGTTTGAATGTGTAAATGTTTGAGTGTGTGAATGTTTGAATGAGTGTATGTACGAATGTTTGAGTGAGTAATTGTGTGTGAATGTTTGTGAGTGTGTGTGTGAATGTTTGTGTGTGTATGTGAATGTTTCGGTGCGTGTGTATGTGAATGTTTGAGTGTGTGTGTATGTGAATGTTTGAGCGTGTGTGTGAATGTTTGAGTGTGTGTGAGTGTATGAAAGTTTGAGTGTGTGTGTGAATGTTTGAGATTGTGTGTGTGTGAATGTTTAATTGTGTGTCTGTTTGTGTGTGTGTGCGTGAATGTTTGAGTGTGTGTGAATGTTTAATTGTATGCATGTGTGAATGTTTAATTGTGTGTGAATGTTTGCTTGTGTGCGAGAATGTTTAATTGTGTGTTTATGTGTGAATGTTTAATTGTGTGCGTGTGAATGTTTGAGTGTACATGTGTGAATGTTTGATTGTGTGTGAGTTTGAATGTTTGAGTGTGTGTGTGAATATTTAATTGTGTGTGTGAATGATTGTGTGTGTGAATATTTGAGTGTGTGTGTGTGAAAGTTTGAGTGTGTGTGAATGTTTGAGATTGTGTGTGTGTGAATGTTTAATTGTGTTTGAATGTTTGCGCGTGTGCAAGAATGTTTAATTGTGTGCGTATGAATGTTTGAGGGTGTGTGTGAATGTTTGAGTGTCTGAGTATGTGAATGTTTGAGTGTGTGTGTGAATGTTTAATTGTGTGTGTGTTTGTGTTTGTGTGCGCGAATGTTTGAGTGTGTGTGTGAATGTTTAATTGTGTGTGTGTGTGAATGTTTAATTGTGTGCGTGTGAATGTTTGAGGGTGTGTGTGAATGTTTGAATGTGTGTGTGTGAATGTTTAATTGTGTGTGTGTGTGAATGTTTGTGTGTGTGAATGTTTAATTCTGTGTGTGAATGTTTGAGTGCGTGTGTGAATGTTTAATTGTGTGTGTGTGTGAATGTTTAATTGTGTATGTGTGTGAATTTTTGAGTGTGCATGTGTGAATATTTAATTGTGTGTGTGTGTATGTTTGAGTGTGTGTGTGAATGTTTAATTGTGTGTGTGTGAACGTTTGAGTGTGTGTGTGTGAATGTTTGAGTGTGGGTGTGAATGTTTAATTGTGTATGTGTGAACGTTTGAGTGTGTGTGTGTGTGAATGTTTGAGTGTGTGTGTGAATGTTTAATTGTGTGTGTGTGTGAATGAGTGTGTGTGTGAATGTTTGAGTGTGTGTGTGTGAATGTTTAATTGTGTGTGTGAATGTTTGAGTGTGTGTGTGTGAATGTTTGAGTGTGTGTGTGAGAATGTTTAATTGTGTGTGCATGAATGTTTGAGTGTGTGTGTGTGAATGTTTGAGTGTGTGTGTGTGACTGAGTGTGTGTGTGACTGAGTGTGTGTGTGAATGTTTGTGTGTGTGTGTGTGTGAGTGTTTAATTGTGTGCCTGTGAATGTTTAATTGTGTGTGTGTGAGTGTTTGAGTGTGTGTGTGTGATTGAGTGTGTGTGTGAAAGTTTGAGTGTGTGTGTGAATGTTTAATTGTGTGCGCGTGAAGGTTTAATTGTGTGTGTGAATGTTTAATTGTGTGTGTGTTTGTGTGTGTGTGCGAATGTTTGAGTGTGTGTGTGAATGTTTAATTGTGTGTGTGAAGGTTTAATTGTGTGTGTGTGTGAAGGTTTAATTGTGTGTGAATGTTTGCATGTGTGAATGTTTAATTGTGCACGTGTGAATGTTTGAGGGTGTGTGAATATTTGAGTGTGTGTGTGAATGTTTGTGTGCGTGAATGTTTAATTGTGTGCATGAATGTTTAATTGTGTGTGTGAATGTTTACTTGTGTGTGTGAATGTTTAATTGTGTGTGTGTGTGTGTGTGTGTGAATGTTTAATCGTGTGTATGTGAATGTTTGAGTCTGCGTGTGTGAATGTTTGAGTGTGTGTGTGTGAATGTTTAATTGTGTGTGTCTGTGTGAATGTTTGAGTGTGTGTGAATGTTTAATTGTGTGTGTGTGTGAATGTTTGAGTGTGTGTGTGAATGTTTAATTGTGTGTGTCTGTGTGAATGTTTGAGTGTGTGTGTGAATGTTTAATTTTGTGTGTGTGAATGTTTGAGTGTGTGTGTGAATGTTTAATTGTGTGTGTCTGTGTGAATGTTTGAGTGTGTGTATGTTTAATTGTGTGTGTCTGTGTGAATGTTTTAGTGTGTGTGTGTGAATGTTTAATTGTGTGTGTCTGTGTGAATGTTTGAGTGTGTGTGTGTGAATGTTTAATTGTGTGTGTCTGTGTGAATGTTTGAGTGTGTGTGTGTGAATGTTTAATTGTGTGTGTCTGTGTGAATGTTTGAGTGTGTGTGTGAATGTTTAAATGTGTGTGTCTGTGTGAATGTTTGAGTGTGTGTGTGTGAATGTTTAATTGTGTGTGTCTGTGTGAATGTTTGAGTGTGTGTGTGAATGTTTAATTGTGTGTGTCTGTGTGAATGTTTGAGTGTGTGTGTGAATGTTTAAATGTGTGTGTCTGTGTGAATGTTTGAGTGTGTGTGTGTGAATGTTTAATTGTGTGTGTCTGTGTGAATGTTTGAGTGTGTGTGTGAATGTTTAATTGTGTGTGTCTGTGTGAATGTTTGAGTGTGTGTGTGAATGTTTAAATGTGTGTGTCTGTGTGAATGAGTGTGTGTGTGTGAATGTTTAATTGTGTGTTTCCATTTATCCCCCATCCTCTTTTTTCCCTCTATCACCTTTTCCATTCAGTTTCTCTCTGAAACTTTTCGATGTGTCTTCCTTTCTGTTTCTCTCTCACTCTTTTCTCTCGGAGATAAATCCCATCCTGCAATTTGTAAAAAAAAACTCTTTCCCGTTGCTGGGTGCAGCTCATTGCCTGACCTGGGCTCCCGGCCTCTCTCTCCAGACCAATTCCCGGGGCAATCGCTTGGAGGGAAGCCGGGAGGAGTGCGCCTCTCAGGGGCTGTGTCGCGGAATTCCCCGGCACTCTGAGGGGAAACTTTCACACATGTTCGCTGTTGTAGCAAAGAGAAGCATTTGACCAGAACTCCGGCTCGACCTCTAGCCGGAGGAACTCTCCTCAACACACACGGCCTAGGAGTGAACTCAACAACTCGCTGTCCCTCTGCCTCTCCCTGCAACTCTACCTCCATCTCTCCCTCCGTCACTTTGTCGCTCTCTCTCTCTGTGTTTCTGTTTTTCTCTCTCTCTGTTTCTGTTTCTCCCCCACGCTCTCTTTGTTTCTGTTTCTCTCTGTGTGTTTATGTTTTTCTCTCTCTGTTTCTGTTTCTCTGTTTCTGTTTCTCACTCTCTCTGTGTTTATGTTTCTCTCTCTCTTTCTGTTTCTCTCTCTTTTTGTTTCTCTCTGTCTCTGTCACTCAGCCTCTCCCTCTCGCACATACACAGCAGAAAGCTGTTGCTCCGGGGGATTTGTTTACAGGTTTGCATGAGGGGTTTTCTGTACTTTGATTACAATTCAAGACTTCTGCTCCAACATTCTGATTTTTAATTTCATTAAGTTGGTATAGACTCAGAGACATCGTTAAATAAACAGAATTAGTGAAACAGTCCGGGTATTAACACAGACCGGCAGATACATCCATACACCCGTGTAAGAAAGACAGTGAGGAGGGTCTACCTCCGTGTCTGTGTTTGTGTGTGTCTGTTTATGTGTGTTAGTGTGTGTATGTGTGTGTCTGTATATGTGTGTTTGTGTATGTGTGCCTGTGTTAGTGTGGGTTTGTGTATGTGTGTGCCTGTATGTTAGTGTGTGTTTTTGTGTGTCTGTGTATGTGCTAGTGTGTTTGTGTGTGTCTGTGTATGTGTGTTAGTGTGTGTTTGTGTGTGTGTTAGTGTGTGCCTGTGTGTTAGTGTGTGTTTGTGTATGTGTGTTAGTGTGTGTTTGTGTGTGTATTAGTGTGTGTCTGTGTGTTAGTGTGTGTTTGTGTATGTGTGTTAGTGTGTGTCTGTGTATGTGTGTTAATGTGTGTTTGTGTGTGTGTGTTAGTGTGTGCCTGTGTGTTAGTGTGTGTTTGTGTATGTGTGTGCCTGTATGTTAGTGTGTGTTTGTGTGTGTCTGTGTATGTGTTAGTGTGTTTGTGTGTGTCTGTGTATGTGTGTTAGTGTGTGTATGCGTGTTTGTGTGTGTGTGTTAGTGTGTGTATGTGTGTTAGTGTGTGTTCGTAGATGTGATCGAGTGTACTTGTGTAACACGAGTTAATATTTCCAAATGAGGCAATGTGTTTTGTAGCAGAGTTAATTGTTTTCATATATGTGTGTGAACGCTGGTAATGTGTTGTAGAGAGAGTACATATTGTACACGTGAGGGACAGAGTGTGCATCTTACATATCTGAGAGTGTTTCTATAAGCGTGTGTCCAGCCCCTGTTTATGTATGGTCAGTGTGAGGGTGTATATTATATGAATGTTTTCTTTATTCATTCATGGGATGTGGTCATCACTGGCTGGGACAGCATTTATTGCCCACCCCTAGTTGCCCTTGAGTAGCTTCCTTCTTGAACTGCTGCATCCCATGTGGTATAGGTACACCCACCGTGCTGTTAGGAAGGGAGTTCCAGGATTTTGACCCAGCGACAGTGAAGGAACAGTAATATATTTCCAAGTCAGGATGGTGAGTGTCTTGGAGGGGAACTTCCAGGTGGTGGTGTTCCCATCTATCTGCTGCCCTTGTCCTTCTAGGTGGTAGTGGTCATGGGTTTGGAAGGTGCTGTCGAAGGAGCCTTCGTGAGTTGCTGCAGTGCATCTTGTAGATGGTACACTGCTGCTACTGAGTGTTGGTGGAGGGAGTGGATGTCTGTGAATGTGGTGCCGATCAAGTGGGCTGCTTTGTCCTGGATGGTGTCAAAGTTCTTGAGTGTTGTGGGAGCTGTACTCATCCAGGCAAGTGGGGAGTATTCCATCACACTCCTGACTTGTGCCTTGTAGATGATGGACAGGCTTTGGGGAGTCATGAGGTGAGTTACCCATCACACTATTCCTAGCCTCTGACCTGCTCTTGTAGACACCATATTTATATGGCTAGTCCAGTTCAGTTTTTGGTCAACGGTAACCCCCAGGATGTTGATAGTGAGGGATTCAGTGATGGTAATGACATTGAACATCAAGGGGCGATGGTTGGATTCTCTTATGTTGGAGGTGGTAAATGCCTGGCACTTGTGAGCTGCGAATATTATTTGCTACTTGTCAGTCCAAGCCTGGATATTGTCCAGGTCTTGCTGCATTTGGACATAGACTGCTTCAGTATCTGAGGAGTCGCGAATGGTGCTGAACATTGTGCAATCATCAGCGAACATCCCAACTTCTGACCTTATGATGGAAGGAAGGTCATTGATGAAGCAGCTGAAGATGGTTGGGCTGAGGACACCACCCTGAGGAACTCCTGCAGTGATGTCCTATGAATGGACACAGCTCCTGTTGTGTACTGGTGGTACGAGTGTGCTCATGTGGGTGACGTTAGACGGAAGCCCTGTCCAGTGAGTGTGAGCTGAGCTCGGTTTCAGATCATTACACGGTCACGGAAAAAGCCAGTTGCCCCATGTGTAAGACAATGAGACAAAGTGTGTAGAGGCAGCAGGTACTGGCGACCCGCGGCTCTCCCGGAGTCTCCGACTCTCAGTCAGCGCCCTTAAACATCTGATTCAGTGGCAAACCCTCCTTTTAACTCACATCCAAACTTTATTTGGGTTGATCGCTGGTGTTGACAGGGAAAGCATTGTCATTTGGATATTCGTGTGGGCCCTTGGCTTCGGTCAAATGGCGCTGATTTGTGACATTTCCGGTGAACTCAACTCATTCAAAAGCCGCCGCCTGGTTCGCTAAGAGAGTGTCTCCTCTTACCGACTGTCTGCTCCCGGGTAGAATAGGGACTGGGCTGTCAGCTGGCACTGCGGTGACGCTCAGTGCCCTCAGTGAGCCCCTGGCATGGGGCACGGTTCTCTCGGCAATATCCTAACTCATGGCATTGTCGGGTAGGGCCGGGGAATCTGCTCTCTAGTGTTGACCAGTGTTGGGGGGAGAGAGAGAGAGAGAGGAAGGGAAAGACAAAGAGCAGAAAGAAGAGGGAGTGAAAAAGAATGAAATAAAAGGAGGGATAGAGAGAGAAATTGAGAGAAATATAAGTGGGTGTAAAAGAAAAACAGAAAACCGATTAGAAATAGGGGCTGAAAGGGGGTGTGGGAGAAACAGGAATGTGTGTGGGGGGGTGGGAGGGGGGGAAATGTGGGAGAGGGAGTGCGAGCAATTGAGTGAGAGGCTGAGTAACAATAAGTTAGAGAGAGAGTTAGAGTGTGTGAGTGAGAGAGAGAGGGTGGGAATAAGACAGAGAGAGTAGGTAGGAATGAGAGAAAGGGTGGGGATGTGAGAGAAGGAATGAGAGAGAGAGAGAGTGGGGGGTGGAGAGAGTGGGAGTGGGAATGGAGAGAGAGAGAGTGGGATTGAGAGAGAGGGGAGAGGGATGAGGGATGAGGGAGGGAGAGAAGGGGATGAGAGAGCCGAGGGGGAATGAGAGAGAGAGGGAGAGAGCCGGATCACGGAATATCCTGCCAAATGTAGCAGTGAAACGGATCAGTGACCTGACCATAAAACATCAGACTTGCCAAATTCACATTGTTTTTTTAAGAACGAATTGGCATATCTGGGTTGTGACAGTGGACACGGTGTTGAGGTACAGATTAGGGACAGGTGTCCTGAACTACAATACCCGCCGAGAGTGTTAAAGCCAAACTGAGAGGCTTGTGTGCAAAATACGAGGTTCATACCCACCTTCATTTGATTCATTCACAATTAAACCAAGACCAGAAAACAGGCGGCAGTTTGTCTCCATCCATCCAAACCTCTTTTTCGTTACATTTTACAACTTGAAATAAACCCCTCTTCCTCCCGCCGTTAAACTCTCTCCAGAAATATCAGGTTTTCGATTTCCGTTTCCAATCCAAAGAGACTAATCCCAACATTCGTTTGTTTTAATTTTAAATCGTTAACTTTTCGAATGGTTCATTTATTTGACTGCTTCGAAGTAATTTTTCATCTCTGCGTATTTTCTGCTGGATATCTGAATTTTAAAAAATGGAACTTTCTGAGGTTCTATGTAGAATGAATGAATTATATTTTATGAATTTTTGTTGAAGAATTCTTGGAAATGTCTTTTCCTGCCTGATTTAACTATTTGTAAGGGTGTTTTTTTGGGGGAAGGAGGTGGGGGATGTGACTCCGGGTTGACAGGGAGTAACTCTCCCAATCTCTCTCTGGAACAAATTCGCAATTATGTGAGCCTTTAGAATGATACACATATATATATATATAATATAGAGAGAGACTGGACCCGAAAACCCATTGGCTCTATCACGACACTATATGAATTTATATTCATATTCTTCATTTTCACTGAACAATTAAAGCGCTTTTTAGGACCGTTCGAATGGGTTTATTGCATCTTTTTAACATGGCAATCATTTTTTTGTTGTTGTTGCTGAAATTCTCTGGATTTCTGTCGATCGGGTTCCCAGCCCCGGGACACTGGTGGAGAGAAACTGAGAGCTCGAACCAGACACGAGGGGAGATTAAAGGCTGAGGCGGGGACGAGTTATAAATTCTGATATACGAAGGGATTTGTTTGTGGAGCAGAGTTTTCCACTGAGAATATTCGATGGTAAAATATGACCCGCTTCTCCCTGACTATTGAGAATGATTTCATTATGAGATATTGTAATAAATAATTTGAGAATCCGAGGCGCCTTTTTTTTTTGTTGCGTGAATTTGTAACTTGACTTTATAAGGTTATAGGGACTCGCCATCTCTTTTGCTGCCCTGTTTTATTGTCAAGCCTCCCCCCTCCCCTCTCTCTCTCTCTCTGTCACTCAGTCCTGAGCCAATGACGATGGACCCAGCCCACCAATGCACGATGCATTCTGCCTGCCAGTTGTTGCCCCGCAATGATTGATGCTTTGAGCTGGAAGTTGATTCTGAAATTCTGTGCAGTCGGGTCTCGCCAGCTTCCACGAGAGGGGAAGGAGCGGCAGAATTCAAGCTTTTTTTTTTGCTTAAGAGATTGGGGAGCTCGGTTGGTGTCTCGGAATCGCCTCAAACACCATCAAACCATTGTTTCCCTTCCCCCCCCCGCCCCTCCACCCCCACCCACCCCCACCCCACCCCCAGAATGGATCACATAGGGGCCCATGCCGCTCATCACACCCACTCCCAACACGAACCCATTAGCTTTGGAATAGACCAGATCTTGAACAACCCGGATCAAGGGGGCTGCATGATCCCGAATTCCCGACTCCAGGATGTGGACTATGGCCTGGGATGTATGGTGGGCGGTAACTACAGCAACATGACCGTGAACTACAGTAACAACGGCGGCGGGGGCGGCTATAATAACGCCTGCAGCCTGGCCCCGCTGGCGGGCCCGTACGGGGTCAACCTGGCCATGAACAATAGCGGCTTGAACCCCGCGGGTGTGATCAGAGTGCCGGCCCATCGGCCCATCACCACGGGGGTGCATCAGCCTATGGGCGCTGGGGTGGCAGCCGTGCCCAACTCCAATAGCAACCTGAGCAACCTAACCTTCCCTTGGATGGAAAGTAACAGGAGATACACCAAGGATAGATTCTCAGGTGAGTGCAGAAAGTGCGAGAGGGACACAGGGGGAGTGGGGTTGGGGGGAGAGGGAGGAAGGCAGAGAGGGAGGGATGGGTCCCACACCGCCTCGAGTCACCACTCAAATCAACTTTTAACTTTCTCCTTTCCTTAAATTCTTTGTCATTCAAAATACGTCTCAAATCTCTGGAATAATCTGTAGTTTATTCACCGATCTTAATGGAAACCAGAACAGACTGTGTCTCTGCAACTTCATCTCGGTGTAACCCACCTTTATAAATCCCCTCTTATTAATAATGTTGGGCCCGTTCATAAACCTCTTTCCGATAGTTAAGCTATTTCTGTAAGGCCCTAACTGCTTTATTTCGTTCTCCACTTGTGAAGAAACGGTTAAACTGTGATGATAAAAAGTTATTTTTAAAAAGATAGGAAGGATTGGATGTGCAAGGCGCGGGTCCGAAACTTCACCGTTTGGAAAATGTTCCTTAATCGTCACTACCCTCGCAAACATCACCGGATTCAAACCCTTCCTCTACCGGATTAAACAACTCACTCCTCAATGTTAAATCCAGCCCAGCGACCAAGGTACCGCGAATCCCCTCTCCAGAAGGTCAATTCATTTAAATCCGAACGAATTCTCCCTTCCCAGGGCGGTTTGGGTTTAATTCCAATCTTCTCTGGTAATCGGCTAACGCGATTCTGAAAACTTAATGGCAGGAACTTTAACTAAAATCCGGCAGAGAAACGTCTCCCTATCAACAACATTTAGGCGGGGAAGGGGCTAAATTAATAATCACATTTTTATTTTTTTTAAAAACTTGGCGTTTATTTGCAAATTAAACCAAATATATTTGAGGATTTAGCGTGTATACGATTTTAATCTCAAATGTGTTAATAGGTTACATATATCAATATAATGTTGGCACACATTTAAATATATTTACAAATGTTCAGCCATATATTAATTTTAAATGTAACTAATTTTTAACGCTAGGTTTACGCAGAGATTATGAGTTGAGGCAAATCCTGTCTCTAAAACTGTTGGTTAAAAATGGGCTTTTTATAATTCTAATTCCGTCTTCTTGATGATAGAATTTAGAAAACAGATATTGTTTAAAGTATTTTACAATGACTTTTTTTTTTACAATTCCTCTTTTTTATAAAAAAAAAACGTGCAATAGTAAAAATTGCACTATTGTAAGAGGTTAGGGCCGGACACATGTCTCACTGACAGGATAAGTGGGAAGCCAGGCAGGCTGGAGTTATTCTGAGAACTCTCCTCGCCAGTTTGTCTCGGTGTCCTTTAGCGGGGAAAAGCGTTTTATCGGAAGGTTTCAACTTCTTTACTGTTCCACTCAAGGAGATTCACATCTTCGGGACAGTCTCGCCCATCGCCCGTCCCCGTCTCCAGCCGGGCCACCGACACCCCCCCACCCCACCTCCAAAAAACACCCGAGTGCACAGACCCCCGGAAAGCGGGCGGGAATTACTTACAAAACAGCTGGAGAGTTTGCAGCCAGGATTTAGTTTAAATACAAGATCCCACCCCCCGCCCCTCACCGCCAGCACTCACAGGCACCCTGACAGTATAAGCCCTGGCCCGGTCGGTAGAAGCCGGGAGGTCGCACCGAGTGTTCGATGTCCCTGGATTTTATTACAGACACTGAACAGGAACAAATACTCTCCACTTTCTATCAAATTCCCTGTCATTTTATCAAATTCCCCATCTTTCTCTCATTCTCTCTCTTCTATCTAATTCTCTCTGTTTAATCCTATTTTCTATCCTAGTCTCTATTTTTTTTAAATCCAATTCTCACACTCAGTTTTCTATTATTCCTTCCTGTCCATTGCCCTCATCTCAGCTTCTGCTCCTCTCTCTCTATTTCCCTCTTCCCGCTCTCTATTTATTTTACACTCCGTCCATCTTCCTCACTCTCTCACTCTCTCTCTCTCTCTTCCCTGGGTTTCCCTCACTCCCTCAAGCCTCTCGTTGCTGTTGTGTGTCTTGGTGAATCTGCCTGTCTGTCTCTCCCTCTCTCTGCCTGGCCCCTCGCCACCCTCCTCTCAGGCGCTCGATTTATTTCGCTCCTTTGACCTCCCTTGAATCAAAGCCTGGGATATTTATTGTAAATCGCTGCTGGAAAGTCCCCGATCTCCCCAGCCCCGCCAAAGCCGGTTAAACACCAGGAGTTAAATCTCTCGCCAGCACATGGAGCCAGAAATCAGCTCTGAACTCTCTGATAATGGTCAGGGTGATGTGGATAAATGAATGGGGAATTGACGAGGGGCTTGTCTCGTGTTTAAATCTCCAGCTCCGTTTATTTGAGGCGAACAGTAATTCACTGGTTTCGCTGGAGAGCAGTTTGCTGGAATGATTGTGAGTGCAGCCACTCTCTGACCCTCTGACTTTCCCAGTCCAGGACTGTGTGTGTGTTTTTTGCTCTGTGCGGACAGGAGGAAGATTCACCCCTCTCCTCTCCTCTCCTCTCCTCTCCCTGAAGCTACTCTGCATCCACCTCTCTCCTCTTGCTGCTTGTGTTCCAGTGACACTCTCTCCTTTCACCGTGACCCGCCGGATAGGACACCCGTATCAGAACAGGACCCCCCCAAAAAAGAAAAAACCTCGGACCTCGTTCACCCGCCTCCAGATCTGCGAATTGGAGAAAAGGTTTCACAGGCAGAAATACCTGGCTTCAGCCGAGAGGGCAGCCCTGGCCAAGGCTTTGAAAATGACCGACGCTCAGGTTAAAACCTGGTTCCAGAACCGGCGGACCAAGTGGAGGTAAGAGAGAGAGAGGCTTGTACCTCGGGTTGAGTGTAATGAAACCTCTGTCTGCCCCTCAGTGCCCCCTGTTCCACACCGTCTCCTCTCTCTGCAGTAACCCCTCTTCCATAAAACATCAATAAACTTGCAGAATGGGCATGTAATTGGCAAATGGATTTAATACAGGTAGGAGTGAAGCGCTGAATTTAATATAGTGCTCGGAAAGTGACCGAGTCTAAATGGGATAGAGGAGTAGAGAGGCCTGGGGGTGTCGATAACTAAAACCATTGTCGCAGGTCAACAAAACCATTTTTTTTAAAAACAAAAAGCCCTGAGATTGGTTTCTAGTGAAGTAGAATTGGAAAATAGGGAAGCGGTGGTAACCTTGTATGAAACCTTGGTTGTAGCAGGCGGAGAATGCCGTGACCGGTCGGCTTTTTATATGATACAAAGGATACAGGGACGGTGGAGACAGTACAAACATGATTCACAGGGGAAGACGCCAGAACTGAAAGGATATAACTAACAGGAGAGACTGAACAAACTGAAACTCTTCCCCAGAAAAGACAAGGCTGGGGAGTGAGCTGGTGGAGTTTTTTTTTCCCCAATATAAAATTCCGAAGGGTAGACGTTAGAAAAGATGATTTGTGGATAAGTCAAAGTATCCGGGTCATAAATAATAGATCGCCACCGATAACTCACTATCACACAGAGTGGTTAAATTCACCATAGGACAGACAGGAGGAAGCTGGATAAACACATGGAGGAGAAAGGAATAGAAGGATATGGTGATGGGGTGAGATGAAGAGGCGGGTGGAGGGGAGAGAAATCTCCTAAAACCAGTTGATCGGTGCTGTCGGCTGAATGTGATTCTCTATATAAAACCCATCTCCCAAATTCTCAATGTCTCCCTTACTCTCCCCCACCCAATCTGCTACATTCGTTCCCTCAGTCGACTGTAACTATTCAAATTCTCCTTTAAATCGGAATGTTTTACCGAATATTTTCTTTGACTGATTATTTCCTGAAATGGGGCAGAAAGGGATTCGTTTACAACCATTCCCGCCGGTTCGCTCGTTAACTTCAATCAAAAATAAAATATTTGGGGCTTTTTAATGAACGCTGTAAAGGTGAATCGTTTTCAGGATAGTCATAAGGAGCTTTTCCCCAATTCCCACCCTCTCTCTATCTGTAGCCGATAATTCCCCGCTCAGTGTGTTAATTCACAGTCAGTTTCTAACACTAAACTCGAAGTGAAAAGTTCACTCCTGACTTTTCCCAGTAACTGGTATTCTGTAAGTGACTGAACTCGGAGCCCAGTCCAGCGACATTATCCCGGCTCGGAGCTCTTCACTCTCCTGTGTTCATCTGCGGGGTTGGCAGAATCCGGATCATTTCAATGTGAACTACACCCAAGAGAAGCCGCCCTGTGTCAAACCGGTTCGCCGAATTTAAACCAGGAACTCGTGGTGATTTCCACCGGAGGGAGAGGTGCTGAAACCCGGGCAAAGCCTGGAGGCAAAGGGTCCAGTCACAACCGAGAGGGGCCCGACCGGCAAGAGAGCGGGGACCGGGAAACAGTGAGAGGACGAACCCAACGATCAGGGAGTGAGGGGAGAGTTAGAGAAGGGAGAGAGGGAGGGGAGAGTGAGGGAGGGGGGAGTGAGGGAGGGGAGAGAGAGGGAGGGGAGAGTGAGGGAGGGGGGAGTGAGGGAGGGGAGAGTGAGGGAGGGGACAGTGAGGGAGGGGAGAGAGGGAGGGGAAAGAAAATGAGGGAGGGGAGAGATGGGAGGAGAGGGAGGGGAGAGTGAGGAAGGGGAGAGAGGGGGAGAGTGAGGGAGGACAAAGCGAGGGAGGGGAGAGTAAGGGAGGGGAGAGTGAGGGAGGGGAAGTGAGGGAGGGGAGAGAGGGGAGGAGAGGGAGGGGAGAGTGAGGGAGGGGAGAGCGAGGGAGGGGAGAGAGGGGGAGAGTGAGGGAGAGAGAGTGAAGGATGGGAGAGGGAGGGGAGAGCGAGGGAGGGGAGAGAGGGAGGGGAGCGAGGGAGGGGAGAGAGAGGGGGGAAAGTGGGGGAATAGAGAATGAGGGAAAGTGAGGGAGAGAATGGTTGAATAGTTACGGGATTCTGGGGCAGAATCATTTAGATTTGGACACATTTATGAAGTATTTAAACTCCAGAAAATAATCCAAGTGTCAAACCAGTAATTATCACTCTCAGACAAAGTCAAGTGGAGCAAAATCCTGACCTTGATGGTTTATAAAATGATAAGATACAATCAGGTCACCGTAACCGTATCAGCCTATCCTTCTACTCCTGCCTGCCTCGTGTGTTTATCTAGTTTCGCCTTAAATGCATTTGAGTTATTCATCTCAGGTACTCCTTGTGGTAGAGTTCCATATCCTAACCACTTTCTGGGTTAAGTTTCTCCTAAATTTGGATTTATTAGTTATTATCTTATATTTATGGCCCCTAGTTCTGATCTTGCCTACAAGTAGCATCATCTTTTTCACATCTACCCTGGCAAACCCTTTCATAATCTTCAAGACCTCTATCAGGTCACCTCAGCCTTCCCTTTTCTAAAGAAAAGAGCTCCAGCCTGTTCCAGACCCATCATTAAACAAGTTATGCAATAGGCATAACTCCTTAGTTCTGTATTACTTTAAAAAACCTTTTTTGTACCTCTCCAATGTCTCCAAATCCTTTTTATAACATGGAGACTAGAACTGTTTACAGTACTTTAGGTGTGGTCTAAACAAGGTTTGATACAAGTTCAACGTGAATTCTCTGCTTTCAGTTCGATCCTTCTAGAAGTGAAGCCCAGATGCTTTGTGTTTTTGTATGGCTTAGTAACCTGCATCGCTACTTTTAGTGAGTTGTGTATCTGTATCCTCACACTTTATTGTTCCTCTATCCCATTTAGACACTTATTTTCCAAAGAGCACATGATCCCTTATTCTTCCTACCAAAATATACCTCATACTTATCAATTTGAATTTAATTTGCTAGTTGCACATCCATCCTGCACGTTTATGAATGACTTTCTGTATTTTCCAGCAG
Source organism: Cetorhinus maximus (assembly GCF_964194155.1). Lineage (NCBI taxonomy): Eukaryota > Metazoa > Chordata > Chondrichthyes > Lamniformes > Cetorhinidae > Cetorhinus > Cetorhinus maximus. Next base: position 80,736,113 of record NC_135898.1, on the reverse strand, counting down.
TCCTCCTCTGTATTAACTACATTTCCCAATTTGGGGAAATTGGTGAATTCAATGTTCTCTCATTTCTCTCATTCTCCCTCCGCCTGGCGAACATGTCGCAGAAACCGAGAGGGAAAATAATCTTCTCCAGTCAACAGGTTTCATCAATTAAACTTCTTACCTAGAATTAGAATTGGATTATTTCATAACTAGGATTTCTCCTGGGTGCGTCCGCTCCCTGGGACAGTCCTTTTCTGTCAGGGTGACCCTCACTGATCGATGGTTGCAAACTGACCCCAATCTATCCCATTCCGGAATATTCCAGAAATCATTTGTTGAAAAAAATAAACTTCATAAAAATCTCGGCCGGCTCCGGGTTTCTCTCTGTGTGCGTCTCTCTCTCTCTCTTCTCTTTCTAGTTGTTTTATTCGCTTTTACTGTCACTGTCTCTCTCTCTCTCTCCTTTTCTCTCTCTTCGTTACTCTCGGATTCACATTAACCTGTAAAATTTCCGCAATCTTTGAACAACATTCGGGACAAAATGGGTTATTTGAAGCGGTGTGATTGAGGAGCCGGGATTTCTCTAGGAAGCGAATTGCCGAGGGAGGGGGTTGACAGTCTGGGAGTTATAAGAGGGATTGAGAGTCTGGGGGTTTGAGAGTCTGAGGGTTATTGGGGTGGGTTTGAGAGTCGGGGTTATGAGTGGCGGGTTTGAGAGTTTGGGGGTTGTTGCGGGGGTGGGGGGGATCTGAGGATTATGGGTGGGTTAGAGAGTCTGGGGGTTATGGGGGTTTGAGAGTCTGGGGGTTATGGGGGTTTGAGAGTCTGGGGGTTATGGGAGTTTGAGAGTCTGGGGGTTATGGGGGTTTGAGAGTCTGGGGGTTATGGGGGTTTGAGAGTCTGGGGGTTATGGGGGTTTGAGAGTCTGGGGGTTATGGGGGTTTAAGAGTCTGGGGGTTATGGGGGATTGAGAGACTGGGAGTTAAGTGGGATTGAGAGACTGGGAGTTATGGGGGTTTGAGAGTCTGGGGATTATAGGGGGTCAGAGTCTGGGGGTTATGGGGGGGGTCAGAGTCTGGGGGTTATGGGGGTTTGAGAGTCTGGGGGTTATGGGTGTTTGAGAGTCTGGGGGTTATGGGGGTTTGAGAGTCTGGGGGTTATGGGGGTTTGAGAGTCTGGGGGTTATGAGGGATTGAGAGTCTGGGGGTTATGGGGAATGTTATCTCCCACTCTCCCACAGCCGGACCTGGTGCCCGTTCCCCGCTCACTTTCTGTTAAACTTCAGCCTCCGGCGGGAGTTTCCGTTGTGGGAAATCATCATTGAACATATCAGAGCAAATATTCTCCCGACTCTTTTCCTCTGGCTTTCCCTGCGCTCTGTTTCCCTTTATTTCGTTCTCTCTGTCTATCAATTTGTTTCTCTCTCTCTCTCTCTCTCCCTACCTCCCTGTCTATTGTCTCTCAATCTCTTTATTTCTCTCTCACACACTCAGTCTCCGATGAGGATTCAGTTTTGTTATTCAGTAGCTCTGCCAACGTGTCTGGTTTTACCACGAGTCAAACGACCCGAGTGTAAAAGGTCAATTGTCTCGATAGCATCACTAAAACAACAGGCACTAAAATGGTTTTTGTATAAAGCTCCCGAGCCGGGAGCAGGGGTGGGAGGGAAACCACAGACCCGCCCAGGAAACCATGAAAACCGAGAGAGGGAAATCGATCAGCCAGCTGGAACCGGGCGAAAGGAGCCAGGAATTCCCAAACCCGAGCCCAGAAGGAGCCGGGAATCCAACGCCTGGAACTGGGAAAATGCTGGAAGACTGGGGAGGTATAAAACACAGATTAAATCTGAGGGGAATCTTTCCACTGACCAGTTAAAACTCAGTAAAGTCCAACATGGGGAACACTTGGTAGGGGGTAGGGGTTGGGGCCGGAGTGGAATCTGTGGATTTGCTGGATGGACATTCCCATGGGAACTGCGCTGGGACACGGGGAGGAAGCGATGCCCTCAGAGAGCAGAGCTATCAGTAAGGGTTACCCCTGCTCAGCGTGGCCAGGGTCACTGTCCGTGTGCAGCCTGGAAAAGGGCAAGCCGGCCATGTACAATTGCGAAAGGATATTTTTACAGATATCCCTTCATCACGGCCGCGAATGGGCTGAAAAGTCTGGAGCTAAAGGCCCCCGACTGGCAAAAAGACCCAGAGGTAACCCGAGGCCAAGCCATTTTGCTCAATAAACCGTTAGGATTGAATTGCACTGTTCATAGGGTGGGGGATACGGATATAACTGTAGCTTTCGAAAGAGAATTGGATAAATATTTCATAGGAAAGAGCTGGGGAGGAGGGCAAACTGTTTCTCTTTGAATGAACCAGTGCAGAGTCAGAGGGCTGAATGGCCTCTGTGTGTGCTGCACTACAGTATCCTATGATCCTATCCTTCTGTGGGACGTGGGCGTCACTGTCTAGGCCAGCATTTATTGCCCATTCCTAATTGCCCTTGAGAAGGTGGTGGTGAGCTGCCTTCTCGAACCGCTGCAGTCCATGTGGTGTAGGCACACCCACAGTGCTGTTAGGAAGAGTGAAGGAATTCCTCATCATCTCAGTCTTAAATGGCCTCCCCCTTATCCTGAGACTATGTCCCCTGGTTTTAGACTCAGCAGCCAGTCTGGATGAATGGCTTGGAGGGGAACTTCCAGGTGGTGGTGTTCCCATCTATCTGCTGCCCTTGTCCTTCTAGATGGTAGTGGCCGTGGGTTTGGAAGGTACTGTTAAGGAGCCTTGGTGAATTCCTGCAGTGCATCTTATAGATGGTACACACTGCTCCTACTGTGCATTGGTGGTAAAGGGAGTGAATGTTTGTGGATAGGGTGCCAATCAAGCGGGCTGCTTTGTCCTGGATGGTGTCAAGCTTCTCGGGTGTTGTTGGAGCTGCACTCATCCAGGCAAGTGGAGAGTATTTCATCACACTCCTGGCTTGTGCCTTGGCTAGGGGTGCGGCAAGTTCCGGAGCATAAATCTTCAGTATTATTGCTGGAATATTGTCAGGGCCCATAGCCTTTTCACTATCCAATGCCTTCAGCCAGCTTGACATCATGATATGGTTTTTGATATTTGATAATAATCCACACTAGAGAAAGTGAAAGAACATGAGTTGGAGATAACCTTGTGATGTGGATTGGTAATGGGGGGAGGGGGTGGTAGGACACAGAGTGCAAGGGTAAAGGGTGCGTACTGTGATTGGTGGGCGTGACAGTTGATGCTTCCCAGGGAACTGTTCTGGGACCCCAGCTTTTCACTGTGCTTGTTAATGACTTGGATGGAGATGGAGAGTTGGATATCCAAATATGCAGATGACACAAAGTTCAAAGTGACAGTGTATTGTGTAGATGGGGCCAGCGAGTTGCAAAGTGACAGAGATAGATTAAGTAAATGTACAAAACTGGAACCAATGGAATTCAACGTGGAAGAATGCCAGGTCATCCACTTTGGATTGGAGAAAGGCAGATCAGCTTATTTTATAAATGTTGAGAAACTAGAAACTGGAGCAGCAAATAGATTTTGATGTCCTTGTACACAAATCACTTAAACAAATGAACAGGTAGAGAAAGTAATTTGTCCCTGTGCATAGGGGAATCTTTGTCCCTGTGTGTGTGTATATAGGTGTGTGTGTGGGTGTGTGGCTCTGTGTGAGTGCTTATGTGTGTGTGTGTGTGTGGGTGTGTGGCTCTGTGTGACTGCTTATGTGTGTGCATATGTCTGTGACTCTGTGGGTGTGGGTGTGTGACTCTGTGTGTTTGTGTGTGTGTGTGTGTGTGTCTGTGTCTATGTATTGTCTGTGATGTTCTCTGTCCCTGTATGTGTGAAGATCTCTGTCATGTGTGTGTGCGTGTTTGTGTATGTATGAGTGTGTGTGTGCATGTGCGCGCATGTGTGCGTATGTGTGTGTGTGTGTGTCTGTGATGCTCTCCATTCCTGTGTGTCTGCATCTCTGTGTCTGACTGTGAGGCTCTCTGTCCCTTTGTGTGTGTGTGTGTGTGTGTATGTCTGTGACTCTGTGGGTGTGGGTGTATGTGTGTGTGTATGTCTGTGACTCTGTGGGTGTGTGTGTGTCTGTCCATCTGTAAGGTCTCTTGCCTTTTTTATTTGAGAGTTGCTGTTCCTTTGCGTGTGAGGATTTCTGTCCCTTTGTGTGGGAGAGTCTGTGTCCCTGTGCTTGGCTCTTCTGTTCTATTTTCCCATGTAGACTCACCCTGTGTCCAAGAATTCTGTGAGTCTTTGGATAAGGACAGTTTAGCAATCACACTAACAATGTAATGGTTTGTTTCTGGCGCAGGGAGTTAAATTCCTGATAAATATTAGTTTAATCAAGAAGAAAGAAGATGAAAATAAAAAAGAGAAATCACTGGCATTATTTGACAGTTCCTGGGGTCTCCTCTATATTGGCCAAATGAATGGTAGATTGAGAATCGTGTTGGTGGAAGCTCCCATTTTTTTTACAAGTACTCGCTCTCACTCCCCATTTCAACTCTCCTCACCAGCTCTGCCTTCAAGTTTCTCCAAAGTCCCAGTGAAGCTGAACACAAGCTCAAGGGATATCATCCCATCCTCTACTCAATGCTTCAGAATCTTCCAATCTTAAGAAGCAGAGGTGATAATAGTGAAACACCTTTACACAGGAAAGGGCAGAGGGTACAGATTCAATAGTAACTTTCAAGAGGGAAATGGATAAATACTTGATGGGAAACAATTTGTAGGGCTATTGGGAAAAAGACAGGGAATGGGACTAATTGGATAGCTCTTCAAAGATGGGCCAAATAGCCTCTTTCTGTGCTGTGTCATTCTGTGATTCCACTGACCTTTACTTTTCATTTCATACCTGGCCCACCTCTCTCAATCTCCCTCTCCCCAGCAGCCAGCGCTAGTGAAGGATGGCTGGATGAGGAAGGGACTGGGTAGGATGTCGCCAACACTACATTATTACATCCACAGCTTGCTGCTGATTGCTTCCCATTTTCCACTGGAACCTTGTCAAATTTGTCTTCTTCTGTACTTCCCTTTCTGCACATTCCCTGCGATTCTCCACACTCCCCTCTGTGCGGATCTGTCCTCCCTGAGCTTTACTGGCTACAGTTCACCAATGCTTCGAATTTAAAATTCTCATCCTTGCGTAGGAATCCCTTCATGGCCTCACCTCCCCCTATCTCTGGAATATCTTCCAGTCCGACACCCTCCATGATATCTGCATTCCTTTAATTCTGCCCCCTTGAACATTGCCAATTTTACTCGCTCCCCACTGGTGGCCATGTGTCCAGCTGCCTGAGCCCCAAACCCTGGAATTCCACCCCCCACCCCCAATCTCTCTGTCTCTCTACCTCACTTTCCCCCTTTCAGATGTTCTTTAAAACCCACCTCTTGGACCGATTATCTGACCTAATCTCTCCTTACGTGGCTCAGTGTGTTTTGTTTGACCACACTCCTGTAAGTGCTATGGGATGTTTTACTGCTTTGAAGGCGCTATATAAATACAGGTTGTTGTTGTTTTGTGTTTCTTGCTCGTATGACAACGTTTAATCATCTCCTGCTCGCCTTCCAAGCACGTCACACCTCCTTCTGCGTGTTTTTATCTTTCCTTTCTCCCCACCACCTGGTCACCCTCCTTGTTAACTCCTGCTCATTGGCCAGAGCCTGAAGAAGGGTCAGGGTCCGAAAGATGGAATGACACCCAATTAATTCCCCGTCTTTGCTGCCTGAAATGTCGTCCATTCCCAGATGTTCAGTATTTATTTTTAGTTATTCCACTCCCTGGGGGTTGGGGTGTGGGCTGAGGAGTTGGGGGTGGGTGGGGGGGGGTCGGTGTGGAGAGAAGCTATTGGTCCATGTCCGACAGCCGATTGTCCAATAGAGAGTTAACCGTAGCTGATGATGGAATTAAAACGAGGAGGAGGTTTGACGTTTCCTGTTTGGGGGTGAGACTGGGTCTCTGCAGAACCCTCTCAAACTGAGGAGGGGGTGGGGGGGGCATTAATATAATTGAACCTAAAATCTAATTCAAGTATATTTCGAAACCATGAAGGATAGAGTAATTCAGGAGAAAGTGTTTCCAGCGGCAGGAGGGTCGGTAACCAAAGGGGCACAGGTTGAGGAGAACCGGTGAAAGAGCCAAAGGGGGAGATAAGATCTTGTTGTGAGCTGGAAGGCGCTGTCTGGGAGGGTGGAAACAGCTTCAGTTGGAACTTTGAAAAGAGGAATTGGAGAAATACTTGAAAAGGAGACGTTTGCAGGGCTATGGGGAAAGAGTGGGGTGGGGTGGAGGTGGGATTAATTGGGCAGAGCTGTCACGGACACCATGAGCGAGTGAGTGGCTGTAAGATTCTTGTGAATTTATAATTTAATCTTGTGTTTTCAGCACCTGCAACATGTCGTCCCTCCCGCCCTGTGCTTTTTAACAGGTGTCACACCAGCTTTCCCTGATACACCCCAAAGGGCAGCCAGAGTTACTCTCCTGCTGAAGGGAGGGGTGGGGTGGGGAGGGCAGTTCCGGTGGATGCCCAGAGGACCAACACCAACCGAGGCATTTTCAAAATCAGCTTTTGCATTGATGTAGCGCCTTTGGCGCAGCAACACGCCCCAAAGTAACCCCCGCAGGAGTTGTGATGAGAGATTTGACGCAGTCCCACTGGGAGATGTTAGGATAGATTTTAAAGGAATGTCTGCTCGGAGGAGAGGGGGAGAAGCTCAGGGAGAGAATTCCAGAGCCCGGTGTTTAGGCTGATTTGTCTGAAAGGGAAGGGGGCTGATTTCCCCACCCTGACCCCTGTAAGGTAGATTGTGGCGCGGCTGCTCCTCAGGGAAAGGTGTGTGACTGATGCTCTCTCTCTCTCTCTCTCTCTGCTCTCTCTGTGTTGGTTCTCTCGGGCTGTTTTTGAACAAGGCGGCAGACAGCGGAGGAGAGAGAGGCGGAGCGACAGCAAGCGAACCGCATCCTGATGCAACTCCAGCAAGAGGCTTTCCAGAAATCCCTCAGCCAGCCCATCCAGCCTGACCCCATCTGCCTGCACAACTCATCCCTGTACGCCCTGCAAAACCTGCAGCCGTGGTCTGACGACAGCACCAAGATCGCCTCTGTCACCTCCGTGGCCTCGTCCTGTGAATAACAGGCTCAGCAAAATCGTGGGAGTCCCAGAGAAAGAAAACAAACCGGATTTCTCTCTCTTTTTGTTGTTGTGGTTGTGGTTGCGGCGGAGAGACGCTCAGAGACAGAAAACTCCGGCAAAACGCAGCGCCCGCGGCTGCCGGGGAGACACAGTTCCCAGCTCCAGACTTTCCCTCTGAAACACCCACCACCCCACCCGCTGGCACTTTCCCGCCGGGCTCCGGCTGGGGCCCCGGCCTCCCGGTGCTCGTTACAAAGGCAATTTGGGGGGGCCTGCGGCCAAGGCGGCTATTCGGGAAACCCAGAACTCCCTCCATTAACTCAACCGGCAAAGTAAGGGAGACTTTCAAATGCTACAAAACACAGAGACCTAGAGACAGAAACACCAAGACTCCGACAGACACAGAGTCAGATTTCTACAGACACACAGATAGAGCCAGATAGCTGGGCAGAGACAGTCAGGTACAGACACAGACAGACAGGTACCTACAGACAGACACAGACACCGAGACCGACACAGACAGGCACTGAGACAGACACAGACAAACACTGAGACAGATATACAGACCCAGATAGACAGCTATCAATATACAGACACAGGCAGACAGGTACCCATAGACAGATACAGATAGACAGCTATCAATATACAGACACAGGCAGACGGGTACCCATAGACAGACACAGGCAGACAGGTACCCATAGATTGATACAAGCAGACAGGTACCCATAGACTGATACAGATAGACAGCTACCCATATACAGACACAGGCAGACAGGTACCCATAGATAGATACAAGCAGACAGGTTCCCATAAACAGATACAGATAGACAGCTACCCATATACAGACACAGGCAGACAGGTATCCATAGACAGATACAGATAGACAGCTATCAATATACAGACACAGGCAGACAGGTACCCATAGACAGACACAGGCAGACAGGTACCCATAGATAGATACAAGCAGACAGGTACCCATAGACAGATACAGATAGACAGCTACCCATATACAGACACAGGCAGACAGGTACCCATAGATAGATACAAGCAGACAGGTTCCCATAAACAGATACAGATAGACAGCTACCCATATACAGACACAGGCAGACAGGTATCCATAGACAGATACGGACAGACAGCTACCCATATACAGACACAGGCAGACAGGTACCCAGAGACAGACACAAACAGGCAGTTATCTCCAAACAGAGACAGACACTGAGACAGACACGGACTAACAAATATCTATCAACAGATACAGATAGAAATCTACAAACACCTAAAGGTGCTGCCACATTAGACACACACGCAGTGACCTGGGGGATCAGTGCCTGTTGTAACATGAAATGACATGGAAACAGGGAGAAGTCCATCCAGTACCAGCTCACTGTCCGGGTGTGAATACCCAGACCGGCACTCACCTACCCACCAACTCAGAAACTGTCTGTCCAATCTCCAAGCTGCTTTCACTTCAAGGCTGGGCCCTGGGGATTGTACAGTGGGTTAAAGAGAAACTACAATGAGTATTGGGGAATATAAACTTCTGTTTCTCAGCTAAAAGACAAAGGTGAAATATGTATAGATCATTAACCCTATCGGGCATGAGGCTAAATGAGCTCATATAAGCAAAGAGTGAACGAGTTGGGTTTTTATGACAATCTGACAGCTTCACTTTTACCAAGGCAGGCTTCACATTCCAGATTTAATTTCTTACAGTTCAGATTCTCAAATTGCTGCAGTTGGGTTTGAATTCCTGTTTTCTGAATTATCAGCCCAGTAACATGAGGACTACATGACCATGTATAATAACAGCAACCCCCCTGAGGAAGAAGATGGTAAACGTTACACTCGAATGGGATTACCATGTTGCTAAATTTGATGCCTGGATCTAATCATTCCACTCTAGTGCAAGTTGTTTTACACGGAGTTCGATGATCTGCTAGCGATAGTAGGTTTCAGTTTCATGGGCTAAGAGGTCCATGGAACAAGCCAGTGCAGAGGGAGACCAGAATTTCACAGTTTACACAGCTATTTTTTAATATAGGGAAAGTATGTCCACCCTCAACCACTGGTGAGTCAGTGCACAAGGTCGGTGATGTTCCAATTCATCATTAAGATGTGTTTTTTTTTAATTCAAACTATTGTTTAGTCTTCAAGGAATGGGACTCATTGTCCTATAAGACATATAGTGAGTACACTTTAAAAGACATGTGAAAGTGCGCAAGACAGCTTCCTGTCCTTTATATAGATATAAATATATATATAAATATATAAATATATAAAATAATAGTAAAAATTAGTGATGAAAGTATTTTGTTTCCTGAAGGTCAGTGTTAACATTAAGTGTGTCTGCTAGGAATCTTCGTTGGGCAAAGGTTTGAAAGTCACAATATTCCAGCATGCAGACCCCTCCTTAAAATGGACCCAGCTTTCAAAATAAGTTATGCACTTATGATCAATATTTTCTGTAATCAACTTTCTACAGTTCTTGTGTAAATTATGTCTAAAATGGAAAAAAAACAAAAAACAAAAAAAAGTCCCGCCAGCACCAAGTGCTGTAATGGAAGAGTTTCTGATTTATTTTTATATAAAAAAAGCTCAGCCTCCGGACAAGAGATGTCCTCGTTTAAACAGCAAAGTACAATAACGAAAACTGCCAGTGCTGGAAATCTGAAATGAAGGCGGAAAGCATTGGAAATGCACAGAGGGTCAGTCAGCATCTGAAAGGAAGGAGGATTTTGCATTTTTATTACGCCTTTCACAACCTAAGGTTCTCCACAGCCAATGAAATGCTTTTTCTGAATTGCAGTCACTGTTGTAATGTAGGAACCACGGCAAGCAATTTTCACGGAGCAAGATCCCACAACCAGCAGTGTGATAATGACAAGGTAAATTCTTTTTTATTGGTGTTGGTTGAGTGATAAATATTGACCAGGACGTTGGAGAGTCCTCCCCAGTTCCTCATGTTAAGGTTTTGAGTGAGAATGCACTGATGCAGTTGGCACTACCTTACCTGAGATGTTAACTTGGCGCCTCTCTCTCTCAGATGCTGACAGACCTACTCTGTGTTTCAACAACAGCTTGCATTTATATAGCGCCTTTAGCAGTGAAACGTCCCAAGGCATTATTTCCACCATTCTTTTTTTAATCTCTACTTGATCCAAAGTCACTTTCACCCTCCACCAGGAAAAGATGTTTTTGCTAATTTGGTCTGAACAGCTTTGATTTGTATTATCTGGGGAGTCCGAACTACACAGCCCAGCCAATCAGCTTCCAGGCAAGCGAACAATTCGATCCTATTTGTCAATATAGCTCTTACTTTATGATGGTTTGAATTCGCTGGGCCTGCAGTTTTGGAAAGAGATTTTCCTGGTGCCTCACTGATGAATTACTCTTCAATTGCAACACTGAGATTTGTTCATATCAGAAACTCAAGAGGCCTGGGAATTCATATGAACATGGATTTAAACTTTACACACAGTTTACAATCTGCTACTGAGTGGAAAAACCTTGGACACATCTCTCTTATACAATCTATTAATCAGTTAGTTTCTCAAATAGTTCTCGACACAGTTACTACCAGCATCCTCCTCTCATTACAGAACCATTTCACTTTTGTAAAGTTGTTATTTTTTTATCCAGTCCGTGAGTTTTTTTTCCTGTTTTTCCATCAACCAATGTTTACACAATGTAAATAAAACAGAAATTGTTTTTTGGTGTGTGTTGTCTATCCCTGCTGAGTTCTGACAGGAGTCAACTATTGGAACGGTTCCTCAGATCGATCATATTCTCACAGTCATAATCCCACTGCCATAATCTCAGTATCATAATCTCACTGTCATAATATCATAGTCATAGTCCCACTGTCATAATCTCACTGCCATAATCACACTGTCATAATCTCACTGTCATAATATCACTGCCGTAATGACACTGTCATAATCTCACTGTCATAATCTCACTGTCATAATATCACTGCCATAATGACACTGTCATAATCTCAATATCATAATCTCACTGTCATCATATCATAGTCATAATCACACTATCATAATCCCACTGCCATAATCACACTGTCATAATATCAGTATCATAATCTCACTGTCATAATGACACTGTCATAATATCAGTATCATAATCTCACTGTCATAATCTCATAGGCATAATCACACTGTCATAATCTCACTGTCATAATGACACTGTCATAATCTCAGTATCATAATCTCACTGTCATAATCTCATAGTCATAATCCCACTGTCATAATCCCACTGCGATAATCACACTGTCATAACCTCACTGTCATAATGACACTGTCATAATATCACTGTCATAATCTCATAGTCATAATCCCACTGTCATAATCCCACTGCGATAATCACACTGTCATAACCTCACTGTCATAATGACACTGTCATAATATCACTGTCATAATCTCATAGTCATAATCCCACTGTCATAATCCCACTGCCATAATCACACTGCCATAATCACACTGTTATAATATCAGTATCACAATCTCACTGTCATAATCTCATAGTCATAATCTCATAGTCATAATCACACTGTCATAATGACACTGTCATAATGACACTGTCATAATATCATAGTCATAATCACACTGTCATAATCCCACTGCCATAATTACACTGCCATAATCTCACCGTCATAATGACACTGTCATAATCTCAGTATCATAATCTCACTGTCATAATATCATAGTCATAATACCACTGCCATAATCATACTGCCATAATCACACAGTCATAATCTCAGTATCACAATCTCACTGTCATAATCTCATAGTCATAATCTCATAGTAATAATCACACTGTCATAATGACACTGTCATAACCTCACTGTCATAATATCATAGTCATAATCACACTGTCATAATACCACTGCCATAATCACACTGCAATAATCTCACTGTCATAATGACACTGTCATAATCTCAGTATCATAATCACACTGTCATACTCACACTGTCATAATGACACTCATAATCTCAGTATCACAATCTCACTGTCATAGTCTCAGTATTATAATCTCACTGTCATAATCTCAGAGTCATAATCACACTGTCATAATCTCACTGTCATAATCTCAGTATCATAATCTCACTGCCATAATTTCACTGTCATAATGACACTGTCATGATCTCAGTATAATAATCTCACTGTCATAATATCATAGTTATAATCCCACTGCCATAATCACACTGTCATAATGATACTATCATAATCTCATAGTCATAATCCCACTATCATAATCACACTGCCATAATCACACTGTCATCATCTCACTGTCATATTCTCACTGTCATAATGACACTATCATAATCTCAGTATCATAATCTCAGTGCCATAATCTCACTGTTATAATGACACTGTCATGATCCAGTATCATAATCTCACTGTCATAATATCATAGTCATAATCCCACTGTCATAATCCCACTGCCATAATCACACTGTCATAATCACACTGTCATAATATCAGTATCATAATCTCACTGTCATAATCTCAGTATCATAATCTCACTGTCACAATCTCATAATCATAATCACACTGTCATAATATCACTCCCATAATGACACTGTCATAATCACAGTATCATAATCATACTGTCATAATCCCACTATCATAATCCAACTGTCATAATATCACAGTCATAATCTCACCGTCATAATATCACTTTTATAGGATCAGTGCCATAACTTCACTTTTATAAACTCACTGTCATAATCACACTGCCATAATATCACTGCCATAATCTCAGTGTTACAATATCACTGTCATAATCTCACTGTCATAACATCACTGTTGGAATCTCACTGCCATAATCCCACTGTCATAACCTCACTGTCATAATCGCACTGCTATAATATCACTGTTATAATTTCACTGTCATAACCTCAGTTACAATCTCACTGTCATAATCTCACTGCCACAATCTCACTGTCATAATCTTGCTGCCATAATCTCACTGTCATAATATCATTGCCATTATCGCTCTGCCACTATCTCACTGTCATTATCTCACTGCCATAATATCACTGCCATAACCTCACTGTCACAACCTCAGTTACAATCTCACCGCCATAATCCCATTGTCATAACCTCACTGTCATAATCTCACTGCCACAATCTCACTGTCATTATCTCACTGCCATAATCTCACTGTCATAACTTCATTTACAATCTCACTGTCATAATCTCACTGCCACAATCTCACTGTCATTATCTCACTGCCATAACCTCACTGTCATAATCTCAGTTACAATCTCACTGTCATAATCTCACTGCCATAATCTCACTGCCATAATCTCACTGCCATAACCTCACTGTCACAACCTCAGTTACAATCTCACTGTCATAATCTCAGTTACAATCTCACTGTCATAATCTCACTGTCATAACCTCACTGCCATAATCTCACTGCCATAATCTCACTGTCATAATCTCACTGTTTCAATATCATTGTTATAATCTCACTATTACGGTCTCACTGTCATAAACTCACAGTCATAACCTCACTGTCATAATTTCACTGTTATAATCTCACTGCCATAATCTCACTGCCATAATCTCACTGTTATAATCTCACATTATAATCTTACTGTCATAATCTCACTGTCATAATCTCACTGTTTCAATATCACTGTTATAATCTCACTATTACGGTCTCACTGTCATAAACTCACAGTCATAACCTCACTGTCATAATTTCACTGTTATAATTTCACTGTCATAACCTCACTGTCATGATCTCACTGCCATAATCTCACTGTCATAATCTCACTGTCATGATCTCACTGTCATGATCTCATGGTGATAATTTCACGGCGATAATCTCACTGTCTCATAGACTCATAGATGTTTACAGCACAGAAGGAGGCCATTCAGCCCATCATGTCTGTGCTGGTCAACAAAGATCTGACAACACTAATCCAATTTTCCAGTTAAAGGCAAAGAAAAAGAGTCATACGGGCTCAAAACGTTAACTCTGTCTTTCTCTCCATTGTTGCTGTCAGACCTGCTGAGTTTTTCCAGCATTTTTTGTTTTTGTTCCCATTTTCCAGTGCTTGGCCCATAGCCCTGGTGGCTATGGCAATGCAAGTGAATATCTAAATACTTCTTAAATGTTACAAGAGTTTCTGACTCAACCACCCTTTCAGGCAGTGAGTTCCAGACTCCCACCACCCTCTGGGTGAAAGAATTTATCCTCAACTCCCCTCTTAGCTTTATACCTCTTACCTTAAATCTATGCCTCCTGGTTATTGATCCCTCGACTAATGGAAAAAGTGCCTTCCTATCCACCCTATCTATCCCCTTATAATCTTATACACCTCTATCAGGTCCCCTCTCAACCTTGACTGCTCCAAGGAAAACAACCCCAGCCTATCCAATCTTTCCTCATAGCTCAGACCCTCCAGCCCAGGCAGCATCCTGGTAAATCTCCTCTGCACCCTCTCCAGTGCAATCACATCCTTCCTATAATGTGGTGGCCAGAACTGCACACAGTATTCCATTTGTGGTCTAACCAGCATCTTATAGTTCCAGAATAACCTCCCTGCTCTTGAATTCTATGCTTCGGCTAATAAAGGCGGGTATCCCACCTGCCTCCTTAACCACCTTATCTACCTGTCCCACTACCTTCAGGGATCTGTGGGTATGCACTGTCATTATTTCACTGACATTACCTTATTGGACTAATCTCATTGTCAAATATTATTGCCATAATCTCATTGCCATAATCTCATTGCCATAATCTCGTTGTTATAATCTCACTGTCATAATTTTATTGTCATAATTTCACTGTCATAATCTTGAAAACCAAACACCTCTCTATTTATCTTAAAATGCAAATTTCATTCACACTCTATCTGCTGACTTTACCCTAGTTCACTCATTGGCCCTTTTACACCTAGACTCTTTTGATAGTGTCAACCTTGCAGTCTATCCCTCTCTAGTTTAATTAAATCAGCCACACAGACAGAACCATCCACACACATACAAACATAAGCCTATTTTACATACCCCATCATAATATTATGAAAAATATGATAGCTTGTGATTCCTACATCCTTGTGGAAAAATGAACTGTCAACATTTTAAAAGACATCTTCATTTTCTCAACCCATTTTGTATTACTTTATTTATCTATATACACAAACTATTACATTACCAGCTGTATACATTAACATAACAATATATATACAAATCCTTTGTATCAACAGAGGTCATTTCAGTCCAGTGTCCACGTTTTAAATGTCCAATTTCCTTTGAACTTTAAACTCTCGACAGTGCATCTGCGATTAGGTTTTCTCGTCCAGCCACATGTATAATCTGTATATTAAACGATTGCAATAATAAACTCCATCTGACCAGTCTTGCACTTCGGTCTCAAAATTTGTCCAGATATTTTAAAGGATTGTGGTCTGTATAAACAATTGTTTCTGAAGAATTGCTTGCAACATAAACCTTGAAATGCTGCAATGCTAACACCAGACCTAGAGTCTCTTTTTCGATGGTTGGATATCTTCTTTGATGTGCATTCAGCTTCTGTGAAAAATATCCTATTGGCTTCTCAATTCAAGCTTCATCTTCTTGCAACAACACAGCACCAATACCCAAATCACTGCCATCCACTGCCAACCTAAACTGCTTGGCATAATTAGGTGCTGCCAAAACTGGTGTAGTGGTCAACTCCATTTTTAAACTGTCAAATGCATTCTGACACTCCTGTGTCCGTTGAAATTTCTTGTTCCTTTTTGGTAGTTCAGTCAATGGAACAACCACACTGCTAAAATTTGGTACAAACTTCCAGTTAAACCCACTCATGCCCAGAAATCTCAAAACTTCCCATTTTGTTGTAGGCACCGGGAAATTCATGATGGCTTTTACTTTCACATCTTGTCAGGCCACCTGACCATGTCCAATGGTGTGACATAGATATATAACTTACGCTTTTGCAAACTCACTCTTAGCCAAGCTCATCATCAAATCATCTTCTTGCAGTCGATCAAACAGTTCTTCCTGATGTTGTAAATGCTCTTCCCATGTTTAACTGAAAACTCCCAAGTCATCAATATAAACAACGCAATTGCTCAGCCCTGCAACTTGCTTGACAGTCTTGAAATGTTGCTGGTACATCCTTCATACCAAACGGCATGACTTTAAACTGATATAGTCCATCTGACATCACAAAAGCCGATATCTCCTCTGTTCCCTCCGATAATGGTACTTGCCAATAACCTCTCAACAAGTTAATCTTTGTGATAAACTCTGATTGTTCCACTTTCTCAATACAATCTTTCAACCATGGAATAGGATATGAATCTGCTTTTGTCACTGTGTTTACTTTTCGATAGTTCACACACAGTCTTTGTGTTCCATCTGGTTTCAGTGCCATCACAATAAGTGAACTCTAGTTACTGCAACTAGACTCTATGATGTCATTCTGAAGCATGAATTCAATTTCTTTCTGTACTTGAGATAATTTTACTGGATTTGATCTATAAGGATGTTGCCTTATTGTAACTGAATCACCCACATCTACATCATGTGTAGCTAAATTTGTCTTCCCCAGCTTATCCCCACAAATAGCTTTGTCTGACTGCAATAGCTTTTCCAAATCACTTTGACACCTGTCTGGAAGGTGACTCAATATTACATTTAAAATTTTAAGTATCCCCTATTTGTCCAGATTGATTAGAGGAAAATCAATTTCAGAATCTTTCATTTCCACCTCTTTCTCCTTATTTACCACAACTAATAGCTTATTTTGGTTCTCTTCCCTGTCAAAGTACTTTTTAAACATATTTACATGACACACCCTCTGCTTCTTTCTTCTATCTGGGGTATTTATTAAATAATTTACTTCACTCAGTCTCTTTTCAATTCGGTAAGGCCCACTTAACCTTGCTTTTAATGGTTCACCTAACATTGATAACAAAGCTAACACCTTTTCCCCACCACGAATTATGAGATTTGGCCCTCTTATCTGCACTTATCTTTATCACTTGCTGTGATATTTTTCAATGATCCTTAACTACCTCACGTGCTCTGTTCAATCTTTCTCTGAAGTTTGTCACATAATCCAGGAAAGTAGATTTTGAACTTTGATCCACTATTTCTCCTGAATCAACTTGAGTGGTCCCCTTACATCATGACAATTGACTAATTCAAAAGGACTAAATCCTGTAGGTCCATTAGGGGCATCCCTAATAGCAAATAACAAGAATGGAATCCCTCGATCCCGGTCCTGTGGGTAGTATTGACTATACGCTCTCATTATAGTTTTTAAAGTTTGATGCCATCTCTCTGAAGCACCCTGTGATTCAGGATGATAAGCTGATGACTTAAACTGTTTTATTCCCAAGATGTTCGTTACTTCCTAATTGGAATTACATGAGCCACTCTCAATATCTCATTTCTGTATCCAAATTGTATAATTGTTTGATGTACTAGCTCCCATTCCTCATCTGCTGAAACATGAGACAGTCTCCACTTCCTCATGAACACATTACTTTTAAGGTAATAACATTCTGGAATACATTCTGCCTCTGTTTCTGAATAAGCTGTCTGATATAACTTCTTTATTCGTGAATCATTCTGCTGTAACTCTACTAATTTCGCTGAGCTAAACACTTCAGCCTCACTCTCTCCAACATTCTCCTCCTGAACAATCTTTACAAAGACAGACCCTGCAGACTGGATGTCAGCGTCCTTCTCCTGTCTTTAGACATCTCCTCTTCCTGTTTCAACCTGTGAGTTTGGGGTCTCGTTATGACACAATCTGGAAACGATCCAGGATGCTCTTCCTGCAACATCTCTGTTGAATGCATCTCCACAGGCTTTTCAACTACAGTAGGCATCACCACCATCTGTGACCCAGCTGTATCAATACCTAAAATGAATTGAACCCCTGCAATGGGAAATCTTTCCACTATTGCAACAATCACCTCACCTGTTTTCAACTTACTTTTTAAATTTACCTTCCACAATGGGATAGGTTTAACATCTCCATGAATTCCACTTACTATCATTCTTTCCTGCAATACTGCTTCTGGACAATAAATAGCACTATCCCATAACATTAAAGACCAACCAGCCCCTGTATCCCTTAAAATTTTAACATCTTTACTTGCTCCACCCTGCGCACATGGAAAGACTTTCCCTTCACACACAAAATAATCTTTAAACATTTCTGTAACCTGCCCTTCTGAACTCCCTTGGGTAAATTGTGAACACATTCCCACTTCTTTACCTACTACTGATTCTTCCTGCTCCACCTGTACACAATTCACTGGTTTCTCCTGCTTCTGGATCTCCTAAACCACAGTACTCTTTTCCCAGAACTTTTCTGTGTTCCAACTATTGCAATTGACTTCGTGTGCCCCACCTCATTACAGTGAAAACAGCTCAGTTTTCAAGTTTCGCTTCTACCCTCAGCACCTTCCTTTTTAGTCTGAAGAGAAACTTCCTGAAAATTTCCGACAGCTCCTCCTGTTCCCTGACCAACTACTTTCCTGTCACCTTCCCGCTTTCTATCTTTTTCTGATTTAAAAGGGTGACGAAATAAAGGTTTGGGCCCATGAACTAACTCATAACCATCAGCTGTCTCTGCTGCTTGTCTTACCGTTTTAACCCTCTGTTTCTCCACATGAGTTCTAGCTACCGAAGGAATTGAATCTTTGAATTCTTCCAAAAGAATTATTTCTCTAAGAGCTGCATATATTGTCTCTACCTTTAATGCCCATATCCACCGGTCAAAATTACTTTGTTTTACTCTCTCAGACTCGATATAAGTCTGTCCAGGCTGTTTCCTTCCACTCTGAAATTTCTGCCTGTACACCTCAGGAACCAACTCCTATGCACTCAAAATGTTTTTACTGCCTCAATCCATTGATATTTCTTCTGACAGCGATGCAGAATCACTGAATCACAGAATTGTTACAGTGCAGAAGGAGGCCATTTGGCCCATCGTGCCTGCACCCACTTTCTGAGCAATTTAACTTAGTGCCAATCTCCTGCCTTTCCCCCATAACCCTGAACATTGTTCCTATTTAAATAATCATCCAATGCCCTCTTGAATGCTTCAATTGAACCTGCCTCCACCACACTTCCAGGCAGTGCATTCCAGACCCGAACCACTCGCTGGGTGACAAGGTTTTTTCTCACATCGCATTTGCTTCCTTTACAAAACACTTTAAAAATGTGCCCTATGGTTCCCGATCCATTTACGAGCGGGATTAGTTTCTCCCTATCTACTCTGTCCAGACCCCTGGGGCAGCATTTTTCTCTCTGTGAGCAGGGGGCGGGGCCCACTGGCCGACACGTAATATGACGCGCGGTGACATCAGGCGGGCGTCCTACTGTCACTGCACGTCATTCAGATATTCAGTTCGGCGGGCACACACCAGAGTCGGCTGCGCGCCTGATGTCAAAAGCCTTACCTTAAGGCTGGCGGGGGGGCAGGCGAAGAGCCCAGGCAGCCTTCGCATTTTTCATGAAACCTCATCCACGGGCGGGATGAGGTTTTCATGAAGGGTTTATTATTTAAATAAACATTTTTGAAATAAATAATGGACGTGTCCCGGCTCATGTAACAGTTTCACATGAGGGGACATGTCCTTAAGTTTTTTACCCACCTTTTTTCAAATTTCCAAAACTTAAACAAATCTCCCTGAAGCACCTCTGTGCCTCAGGGAGATCGCTGCGCTCGTTCACACACATGCGCGAAAGAGCGCAGGGAGCCACTCAGGCAACCCCACCCCCCAATCCCCCACCCCCCAACCCCCCACCCACACAGGGAGCGCTCAGCGCTTCCGGGTGCTCGTCATGCTGGGCGGACCTTAATTGGCCTGCCCACGTAAAATGACGGCGCCCAGCCAATCGCGGGCAGCGATCAGCTGCGCACACACCCGCGCCCGTTCCCACCCAACCCCCGACGGGGAGAAAATTCTCCCTCTTATGATTTTGAAAACTTCTATTAAGTCTCCACTTAGCATTCTCCTCACCAAGGAAAACAGTCCCAACTTCTCCAATCTTTCCACATAACTGAAGTGTCTCATCCCTGGAACCATTCTCGTAAACCTCTTCTGCACTCTCTCCAATGTGTTCACATCCTTCCTATACTGTGGCACCCAGAGCTGTACACAATACTCCAGCTGAGGTCTAACTAGTGTCTTATATAAGTTCATCATAATCTATCTGCTCTAGTACTCTATGCCCCTCCTAATGAAGCCTAGAATACTGTATGCTTTAGAAACAGCTTTCTTTACCTGTCCTGCCACCTTTAATGACTTATGTACATATACACCCAGGCCTCTCTGCTTCTGCATACCCCTTCAAATAGTATAATTAATGCATATATCTCATGAGCGCTACCTACCAACCAAGACTGTAAAAGCAATGTCCAGATTTCCTGCGGCCATTTCATCTGCTTAGTTATCTTCTCAAATGAAATAAAGAACGCCTCCACGTCCCTTTCCTCAAACTTCAGAATAGCCTGCACAAATTTAAACATCTCCCTATTGGGCTTTAAGTTAAAAGTGATCATTTCCACCTCAGAACCTTCCTCGGCATCTGAGATCTCTTTTAGCTTCCAGCCTTGTAAGCTGATATTCTCTTTCTCTTTCCTTTTCTCTTTCCCCCATTGCTAATTTCTCCAGTCCCAATTCCCTTTCCTGTTTTCTTTCCCTCTCCTGCCTCTCTGCCTGCTCCCTTTTGAAATGCTCGTGCTCTTTCCTTTTCCTTTTCCTCCTAATTCAATTTTTTTTTTCATTTCCTTTGCTTGTTCAAGTTCAAGCTTCTTCGTTTGTAACTGAAGTCTCACTACCTCCAGCTGTGACTCATTAGTTCCAGGTATCCCCTCCGATTCCAAATGGTGCCCTATGACTTCAATTATGTCCGCTTTCTTTGCCTCTGCGGTTAATCCTAACAGCAACTTATCCACTAGTTTTGTTTACTGTGCCTTAGTTACTTTTTGTAAACCAATCAGGGTTACATCTTCTACTCCCAGAAAGTCTTTGCAATGGTTAAAGCCATTTTTGCAGTCTCATTATTTTAAAATCCCTCAATACCGCTCCTGAGTTCTATGTCCTTCTCATACTCGTAGCCTTGAGATTCACCAACTCCAAGCCAATCAAGGAATTTCAAATATCCCACAAAGAGCCCCCAATTTCATTATGATTCGGCAGGTGGTATTTGCTAGGCTGACCAAATCCACAAGGGAAACTTGGCCATGCTATCACAATGGGTTTTTTTTTCATTTGTATTTATTACGAGAAGATTTGTGCACTGAATTCAGAAGTAATGAGTCCATTAACTCCTTTAGAGATTTAATAAATTAATTTAAAACATTCATTAACAAAAGAAAAGAATAAACCACATACACAAGATTACAATTACACTGTTACTTAATATTGTAACATTTCCCAAAATTCATAGTTAACCAGACTCCCAACTAACACCCCCTTTAAGGCAACAGTCCAAAATAGATTTTAAGTTTATAGCGGTAATCCAGCAAGGTTACCACAAGCACCTAATCGACAGTGGAATTTTCAAGGCTTTTAACACAACTTTGGTTACTGGAACAGCAGACTTCTGCAAAGTGGCTAGAGGCTTTTCCCCAGGTCTGTTTCACATGGTATATCTTTCAGATCTCACATGGCTGCACCACACATGACCTTCCATCCTTCCTTAACTATGTTTTTTCCCCTTTAATCTGTAAATCCCATTGCTCCCCCATGTCTTTGGAATTTACTTTTCCCATAATGTAAAAATCTTTTATCTTGTGATTATGGTCAACACTTTTGGGAAAAATCAACATAATAACTTACTTATTTATCTTGTTAGTTGTAAACATCCTACCATGAAAAACAAATGTCTCTCCACTTATCTTAAAATGTAAATTTCTTTCACACCCTATCTGCTGAGATTTTACCCTAGTTTAATCATTGGCATTTCAAATGCCCTTTTTATACCTAACTCTTCTGTTAATTTCAACCTTGCAGCCTATCCATCTCTAGTTTAATTAAATAAGTTACACAGACAGAACCACCCACAAACACACAAACATAAGCCTACTTTACAATATCTTACTGTACTATTATGAAAAATATGATAGTTTTATGACAAATCTCATTGTTATCTCATTGTCATAATCTCACTGATATTTTTTAAATTCAAGGGGTGTGCACTTGAGAAGGTGGTGGTGAGCTGCCTTCTTGAACCACCGCAGTCCATGTGGTGTAGGTACACCCACAGTGCTGTTAGGAAGGAAGTTCCAGGATTTTGACACAGCGACAGTGAAGGAACGGCAATATATTTCCAAGTCAGGATGGCATGTGATTTTGAGGGGAACTTCCAGGTGCTGGTGTTCCCATCTATCTGCTGCCCTTGTCCTTCTAGATGGTAGTGGTTGTGGGCTTGGAAAGTGCTGCCTAAGGAACTTGGGAATTCCTGCAGTGCATCTTGTCGATGGTACGCACTGCTGCTACTGTGCGTCGGTGGTGGAGGGATTGTGAATGTTTGTGAATGTGGTGCCAATCATGCGGGCTGCCTTGTCCTGGATGGTGTCAAGCTTCTTGAGTGTTGTAGGAGCTGAACTCATCCAGGCAAGTGGGGAGTATTGCATCACACTCCTGACTTGTGCCTTGTAGATTGTGGACAGGCTTTGGGGAATCAGGAGGTGAGTTACTCGTCACAGTATTCCCAGCCTCTCACCTGCTTTTGTAGCCACAGTATTTAAATGGCTAGTCCAGTTCAGTTTCTGTCTTGATTTCAAGGGCAGTCACTCTCACCTTATCTTGGGAGTTCAGCTCATTGGTCCATGTTTAAACCAAGGCTGTAATGAGGTCAGGAGCTGAGTGACCCTGGAGGAACCCAACTGGGCATCAGTGAGCAGGTTATTGCTAAGCAAGTGCCACTTGATAACACTGTTGATGACCCCTTCCATTACTTTGCTGATGGTCGAGAGTGGACTGGTGGATTGGTAATTGGCTGGGTGGGATTTGTCCTGCCTTTTGTGTACAGGACATACCTGGGCAATTTTCCACATAGCTGGGTAGATGCCAGTGTTATAGCTGTACTGGAACAGCTTGGCTAGGGGCGTGGCAATCTCTGGAGCACAAGTCTTCATTACTATTGCCGGAATATTGTCAGGGCCCATAGCCTTTGCAGTATCCAGTGCCTTCAGCCGTTTCCTGATATCACGTGGAGTGAATCGAATTGGCTGAAGACTGGCATCTGTGATGCTGGGGACCTCTGGAGGAGGCCGAGATGGATCATCCACTCGGCACTTCTGGCTGAAGATTGTAGCAAATGCTTCAGCCTTATCTTCTGCACTGGTGTGCTGGGCTCCTCCATCATTGAGGATGGGGATATTTGTGGAGCCTCCTCCTCCAGTGAGTTGTTTAATTATCCACCACCATTCATGACTGGATATGAGGACTGCAGATTTGATCCATTGGTTGTGGAATCGCTTAGCTCTGTCTATCACTTGCTGCTTTTGCTGGTTGCCACGCAAATAGCCCTGTGTTGTACCTTCACCAGGTTGACACCTCATTTTTAGGTATGCCTGGTGCTGCTCCTGGCATGCCCTCCTGCACTCTTCATTGAACCAGGGTTGATCCCCTGGCTTGATGGTAATGGTAGATTGGGGGATATGCCGGGCCATGAGGTTGCAGATTTTGTTGAAGTACAATTCTGCTGCTGCTGATGTCCCACAGCGCCTCGTGGATGCCCAGTCTTGAGTTGCTAGATCTGTTCAAAATCTATCCCATTTAGCACTGTGGTAGTGCCACACAACACGATGGAGGGTATCCTCAATGTGAAGGTGGGACTTCATCTCCACAATGACCGTGCGGTGGTCACTCCTACCGATACTGTCGTGGACAGATGCATTTGCGGCAGGCAGGTTGGTGAGGATGAGGTCAAGTATGTTTTTCCCTCTTGTTGGATCCCTCACCACCTGCCGCAGACCCAGTCTAGCAGCTATGTCATTTAGGACTTGGCCAGCTCGGTCAGTAGTGGTGCTACCGAGTCACTCTTGGTGATGGACATTGAAGTCCCCCACCCAGAGTACATTCTGCACCTTTGCCACCCTCAGTGCTTCCTCCAAATGGTGTTCAACATGGGGGAGCACTGATTCATCAGCTAAGGGAGGGCGGTACGTGGTAATCAGCAGGAGGTTTCCGTGCCCATGTTTGACCTGATGCCATGGGACTTTAGGGAGTCTGGAGTCGATGTTGAGGACTCCCAGGGCAACTCCCTCCTGACTGTATACCACTGTGCCGCCACCTCTGCTGGGTCTGTCCTGCCGGTGGGACAGGACATACCCGGGGATGGTGATGGTGGAGTCTGGGACATTATCTGTAAGGTTTGATTCCGTGAGGATGACTATGTCAGGCTGTTGCTTGACTAGTCTGTGAGACAGCTCTCCCAATTTTGCCACTAGCCCCCAGATGTTGGAGGACTTTGCAGGGTCGACAGGGCTGAGAATGTTGCTGTCATTTCCTTTGCCTAGGTCGACGCCGGGTGGTCCATCCGGTTTCATTCCTTTATTGAGGCTTTGTAGTGGTTTCTTACAACTGAGTGGTTTGCTAGGCCATTTCAGAGGGCATTTAAGAGTCAACCACATCGCTGTCTTCATCATCCTCCTGCAGTCGAGCGACTCTTAGTGCCTCCGCTGCGTTCCATGACAGGAGCATTCTCACAGAGGGTATGTACGCTGCCATAAGCCAGGCTAGAATCAAACATTTACTGATGCATTGTGAGAATCTATGGTGTCTCCTCACTGCAAGTCAACATCATCTTCCACAAATCGAGCAGCTTTGAGGGTCTCCTGAGCACGCCTGCCTCATCTGGCCATGTGAGAGCCTCATCGCTGTCATCCTCGCCTTCACTGATCTCCTCACCCTCATCCCTGTTGACGTCCTCCTCATCTGAGGAGACCTCCAGCTCCTCTATCTCCTCCTCAGCCAGCTCCTCTCCCCATTGGAGTACCAGGTTGTAAAGGGTGCTGCAGACGATGATGATGTGTGACACCCTCTGTGGACTGTATTGCAGGGCTCCACCAGACCGGTCCAGGCACTGGAACCGCATCTTCAACATCCCGATAGTCTGCTCCACCAAGTTGTGAGCTGCTGAATGAGCCTCATTATAGCGTCACTCTGCTGCAGTCTGAGGCTGCTGCACGGGTGTCATCAGCCATGGCCTCTGTGGGTATCCCTTGTCCCAGAGGAGCCACCCCTGCAGACTCTGTGGACCCTGGAAGATGTCAGGGATCAGTGGCCGATTGAGGATGTAGGAGTCATGGACACTCCCTGGAAACCGTGCAAGATGTGTTTGTGGTGGTCGTCCACCAGCTGCACATTCAGTGAATGGAAGCCCTTGTGGTTGACTTGGTTGACCCCTTGTTGCCACAGAGATCTGAGCACCACGTGAGTGCAGTCGATGGAATCCTGCACCTGTGGGGAACCCGAGAACTGGGCGAATCCAATCGCACTTGCATTCTGGCTGTCCTGGTCCCGGGTGAAATGCACAAAGTTGTGTGGCCCTCGAGGAGATGGCATCCGTGACCTCATGGGATGCATTTGTGGGTGGCGAATTGTGAAATCCCACAGAGCCCTGAAAGGAGCCACTGGCATAAAAATTGAGCTCCATGGTCACTTTCACAGCCACTGGCAGTGGATGCCCTCCATGTCCCCTTAGCACCAAATCCTGCAGCAGTTGGCAGATGTGGCCAACCAGTTCCCCAGATATGCAGAGTCTTTGACAACACTGGTTCTCAGTCATCTGCAGGAATGACAGGAGGTGTCTGTAGACCCCGGGTGTCACTAGGCACCAACCAGCCACAGCTCACCATGGCTCTTCAGTGACATGTGCGGGAACCCCAGCTGCCCCTTCTTCCTGAGGGTGCTGCTCCTCCCTCGTCACAGCCAGGAGCCTCAGTCTCTCTCTTCTCCTTCGCCTCCGCTCTCTGTAAGCCATGAGGCATATACCTAGGTCACCAGGCTCCTGATGTCCTCCTCCTGCAGGATGAAAGAGAGAGACATGTGGGTTAGCATGGGTGTTCTAAGAACCTCTCCTGGTTAAGTTTGAAGGCCCCTTAATGTTTCCTGGAGAGTGCTGGACACCACTTGGATGGCCAGAGTTTAGTGCGCTGCATGGCTGCCCAAAACCGCACCCACCTCTGCCTCACTCCACCTGACCGATTGGTGTCAGCTTTGCCCATGGGACTGCATGCTGTGCCCTCAGCTCAGGTGCAGGTATTCTCCTAACCTGCACTGCAAGGCTGCACTGTTAGCTTGAACCATGGGGGAGACTGGTCCAAACCAGGATGATGACATTGCAAGGGGCTGTGAGCACCTCCACCAGTGACTGCTCCATGGCCAGCATTAGCAAGGAGATTGTACAATGTGCCCAATTGTCCAATTGTTCTGCAGTCCGCTGAAACACTCATTAGTTTTCAGTTTGTGCCTGAGGGGTGAAAAGCTCTGGAGTGTTTGGTAGCACTTTCATGCCTCTGCATTGCTTGAATAGGCAGATAAGCTAGAGGCCCGACTCCATGCATGTCAATGTGGCTGTGCCTGAACTGTCTCAGCTGCGGAGGAATGGTCACTTTATACAAGGCTTCCCTAATGCGTGGCTGCTTCCCTCCCCACCCCCTCCCCCACCCTCTCCCCACCCGCACGTGTTAGCACTACCATCAACTGCAGTGCAGCCCATGCCCCCCCCTCAACTCATCTCAACTGCAGTGCAGCCCATTCCTCGGCACCGCATTGTCAGCCAGCAAGGAAAATGCGACTTGCCTGTGCCCTCATCTGAATGCGCGTTGAGGTCCAACAGGCAGCCCTTGCAAGTGCTGTGCTACATTACTGTGCACTCACCCCCGAGTTATTTTACAAGTACATTAAGAGTAAGAGGATAACTAAGGAAAGAATAGGGCCCATTAAGGACCATAGAGGTAATTTATGTGTGGAGCCGGAAGACGTAGGTAGGGTTCTAAATGAATACTTTGTGTCAGTGTTCACAAGTAAGAGGGACGACGTGGGTATGGAAATCAGGCAGAAGGACTCTGATATAATTAAAGAAATTAGCACAGAAAGGGAGTAGGTTTAAGTGGTCTGACAGGCTTAAAAGTAGCTAAATCTCCAGGCCCGGATGAAATGTATCCCAGGCTGTTGAGTGAGGCAAGGGAGGAGATAGCAGGGGCGCTGGCAATAATTTTCAATACCTCTCTGGCCACAGGAGAGGTGCCAGAGGACTGGAGGACAGGCAATGTGGTACCTTTATTCAAGAAGGGAGGAGGGGATAAACCAGGGAACTACAGGCCAGTCAGTCTAACCTCAGTGGTGGGGAAACTATTGGAAGCAATTCTGAGGGTCAGAATTAATCTACACTTGGAGAGGCAGGAATTAATCAAGGACAGTCAGCATGGTTTTGTTAAGGGGAGGTCATGTCTGACCAATTTGATTGAATTTTTTGAAGAGGTGACCAGGTGTGTAGATGAGGGCAATGCATTTGAGTAATCTACTTGGACTTCAGCAACGCTTTTGATAAGGTCCCACATGGGAGACTGAGAATGAAGGTAAGAGCCCATGGGATCCAAGGCAATTTGGCAAATTGGATCCAGAATTGGCTGAGTGGCAGGAAGCAGAGGGTGATGGTCGAGAGGTGTTTTTGTGACTGGATGCCTGTGTCCAGTGGGGTTCCACAGGGATCGGTGTTGGGTCCCTTACTGTTTGTGGTATATATAAACGATTTAGACTTGAATGTAGGAGGGTTGATCAATAAGTTCGCCGATGACATGAAAATTGGTGGGGTGGTAAATAGTGAGGAGGATAACCTTAGATTACAGGAGGATATAGACGGGCTGGTCAGATGGGCTTATCAGTGGCAGATGAAATTTAATCTAGATAAGTGTGAGGTGATGCACTTGGGCAGGACAAACAAGGCACGGGAATACATGATGAATGGTGGAACCCTGGGAAGTACCGAGGTTCAGAGGGACCTTGGTGTACATGTCCACCAGTCCCTTAAGGTATCGGGACAGGTAGATAAGGTGGTTACGAAGGCATATGGGATACTTGCCTTTATTAGGTGAGGCATAAAATATAAGAGCAGGGAGGTTATGCTGGAACTGTATAAAATGCTGGTTAGGCCACAGCTAGAATATTGCGTGCAGTTCTGGAATCCGCATTATAGGAAGGATGTGATGACACTAGAGAGAGTGCAGAGGAGATTTACCAGGATGTTGCCTGGGCTGGAGAGTTTTAGTTATGAAGAAAGATTGTGTAGACTGGGGTTATTTTCCTTGGCGCAGAGGAGATTGAGGGGGGACATGATTGAGGTGTCTAAAATTATGAGGGGCATAGATAGGGTAGACAGGAAGGAACTTTTCCCCTTGGTGGAGGGATCAATAACCAGGGGGCATTGATTTAAGGTAAGAGGCAGGAGGTTTAGAGGGGATGTGAGGAAGAATTTTTTCACCCAGAGGGTGGCGGGAATCTGGAACTCACTGCCTGAAAGGGTGGCAGAGGCAGAAACCCCCATAACATTTAAGAAGTATTTGGATGTGCACTTGCGATGCCATGGCATACAGGGCTATGGGCCTAGTGCTGGAAAATGGGATTAGAATAGTTAGGTATTTGTTTGACCGGTGCAGACGCGATGGGCCGAAGGGCCTTTTTCTGTGCTGTAGGCATCTATGAATCTATGGCTGCCCCTCAAAGTGCCGCTCGCCAGGTGCGCACCTTATAAATGCTGTTGTGAAACATGTCGGCGTGAGGGCTCAGATGATCCAGTGTAGGGGGTGATGATTCTGGTGAGCAGGTCTTCTAATGATATGCAGATGTATTAAAATGAAGTTCCTGACATGCAGCGCTGGGAAACGTGGCCCGCCATTGATGGGCGCAGCGGATTTCAAACTGGTTTCACGACGTTATGAAACTGATTTTTGGCCTTCCCGCCATGACGCCCGACGCCAATGGGCACGGAAAATTCCGCTGGTTTCTATCAGCACAGCCAGTGGAATGGGATCTTCCTCTCCCCCTCTTGTTATCCTGATGTATAAATTGGGGTGTGACTGGTTGGAGGGAGGTTAGAGAGGGAGTTTCAGAGAACTGAGAGAGCCCCATCTCACTTAAAAGCAGGAAGGAAGGCTCTTTACCCTGGTCTATTCGAAATTCAATATCGATTCCTCTGGTCACTCAGATACAATGCTGTCATTCCGGGGAACATCACCGAGATACTTGACAGAGTAGTCAGTTACAGATTGCCTGATAACATCCTATGTTTATCTAGTTGTCAATAACCAATCCCACTCCTCGAATGATCAAGGGATTGGAATAGAGCACAGGTCAAATTATAACTTCCCAGCTCAAATAACTTGAACTGCATATTTCACTATTTGAAGTTCACACGGTCACTGACACACACACCTCACACTCACAGTCACTGACACACACACTGCACCCCCAAACTGTCACTGACACACACACCACACCCCCACACTGTCACTGACACTGACAAACACACCGCACCCCCACACTGTCAGTAACACACACTGCACCCTCACACTGTCACTGACACACACACCACACCCCCACACTGTCACTGACACTGACAAACACACCGCACCCCCACACTGTCACTGACACACACACTGCACCCTCACACTGTCACTGACAAACACACCACACCCCCACACTGTCACTGACACACACACTGCACCCTCACACTGTCACTGACACACACACTGCACCCTCACACTGTCAGTAACACACACACTGCACCCCCACACTGTCACTGACACACACACCGCACCCTCACACTGTCACTGACACACACACCGCACCCTCACACTGTCACTGACACTGACAAACACACCGCACCCCCACACTGTCAGTAACACACACACCGCACCCCCACACTGTCACTGACACACACACCGCACCCTCACACTGTCACTGACACACACACTGCACCCTCACACTGTCACTGACAAACGCACCGCACCCTCACGCTGTAATTGACATACACACTGCACCCCCACACTGTCACTGACACTGACAAACACACCGCACCCCCACACTGCCAGTAACACACACACCGCACCCCCACACTGTCACTGACACACACACCACCCTCACACTGTCACTGACACACACACTGCACCCTCACACTGTCACTGACACACACACTGCACCCTCACACTGTCACTGACACACACACTGCACCCTCACACTGTCACTGACACACACACTGCACCCTCACACTGTCACTGACACACACACTGCACCCCCACACTGTCAGTAACACACACACACCGACCCCCACACTGTCAGTAACACACACACACCGCACCCTCACACTGTCACTGGCACATGCACTGCACCCTCACACTGTCACTGGCACATGCACTGCACCCCCACGCTGTCAGTATAAGACTCACACTGTACCCATATCATGTCAGTAACACAGAATAAGACTTCGCTTTTGTTAAGCAGAATTCGAATATGATGAAATGCTATTCAGCTGGTTCCAGTTTAAATGTCCTTGATTCCAGTGGCAGAGTGTATTGCTCTGGGAGTTAGTATCCAGTTTCAGTGAGACAATGCCTGGCACCAATAGAATAAGAAGCAGATTATAACCGGAGTACTCACTCCAGTCCCCACTGGATTGATGGGACAATTTGTGTAAATCTAATTTAAGGTCCTGTGTAAAAAATGTTTCTATTAAGAAAGTGAACATGTTTTGCATTTTATAGAAATTGCTAACAAGTGATTGCTGAAAATAAAGTTAAATTGGAATCATTGGTGACAATGAGGGGCTTAGACATGGTAGACAGCAAAGACTTGTTTCCCCTAGCTGAGGGGTCAATTACCAGGGGGCACAGATTTAAGGTGATTGGTAGAGGGATTAGGGGGGTCATGAGGAAAAACTTTTTCACTAGAGGGTGGTGGGTGTCTGGAATTCACTGCTTAAATTGGTGATTGAAGCTGAAATGCTCAATTCATTTTCAACGTTACTCAGCAATACTCCGCATTACTCAGCAATACTCCGCATTACTCAGCAATACTCTGCATTACTCAACAATACTCAGAAATACTCCGCATTATTCAGCAATACTCCGCATCACTCAACACTACTCCGCATTACTCAGCAATACTCCGCATTACTCAGCAATACTCAGCAATACTCAGCAATACTCCACATTACTCAGCAATGCTCCAGATTACTCAGCAATACTCAGAAATACTCTGCATTACACAGCAATACTGCGCATTACTCAGCATTACTCCGCATTAATCTGCATTACTCCGCATTACTCAGCAATACTCAGCAATACTCAGTATTAATCAGCATTACCCAGTATAACTCAGCAATACTCCACATTACTCAGCATTGTACAATATTCAAGAATAGAAGTTAGATTATTAGCTGTTTACAACACATTAGGAATCAATACCAACTAATTTCTTCATGAAAAATAACCAGCTCTGACACAGGTACAAGTCTCCTCATTGCTTTGTTTCATCCACAATCATGCAACGCTCTACCTCAAAGCATCATCAATATTATATTAAACAATCCTAGATTTAAAATGACAATGCCACAATGTTGAAAGTGTATTCACTGTGTTAAAGGGACAGGCTCTGCATGTTAATAAAGTCATCACCATATTAAAGAAAGGGGCTTCTGTTTTATAATGAGGCAATGTGCTTTAATAATGGATAAAGTCAATCTATTAAAATAACAACAACTTGCATTTATATAGCACCTTTAGCACAGTAAAACCTCCAAGCGGCTTCACAGGAAAGTTATCAAACTTAAGTACGGCACTGAGCCACAAAAGGAGATATTAGGTCAGGTGGTCAAAATCTTGGCCAATGAGGTAGGTTTTAAAGAGCGAGTTGAAGGGGGAAAGTGAGTTAGAGAGGTGAAGAGGCTTAGAGAGGGAATTCCAGAGCTTAGGGCTCAGGCAGCTGAAGGCCCGGCCGCCAATGGTGGAGCGATTAAAATCGGGGACGTTTCAGAGGTCAGAGTTAGAGGCGCGCAGATATCTCAGAGGGTTGTGGGGCTGGAGAGGATTACCGAGATAGAGAGGGGCGAGGCCATGGGGAGATTTAAAAACAAAGATGTACAGTTTAAAATTGTGTGTTTGGAAATGAGAGTGTGGTGGAGGCAGATTCAATCGAAGGTTTCAAAAAGGAATTGGATCATTATCTAAAGAGAAAACAAATTGCAGTTACAGGGAAAATGTACGGGTGTGGCGCTAGCTGAGCCACTCTTACAGAGAGCTAGCATGAGCATGAGGGGCTGAATGGCCTCCTTCTGCGCTGTAACCATACTATGATTATTTGATGCTAAGTACTCATCCAATCCCGTTTTGAAAGTTACTGTTGAATCTGCTTCCACTGCCCTTTCAGGCAGCGCGTTCCAGATCACAACAACTCTCCGTGAAAATAAATTCTCCCTGTCTGGTTCTTTTGACAATTGCCCTAAATCTGTGTCCCTCTGGTTGCCGACCCTCCTGCCATTGGAAATAGTTTATCCTTATTTACTCTATCAAACCATTTATGATTTTGAACGCCTCGATTAAATCTCACCTTAGCCTTTGCTGTGAACAACCCCAGTCCCTCAACATAACTGAACTCCCTCATCACTGGGGTCAACATTCTCTAGCAGGGATTACACAGAGAGTAAGCTACTGGGAGCGTGGGGATGGGGAACTCTGTTATCGCAATAAGCTGGAGTCAACACTTTGAGCAGGGAGAGAATCAGAACATTCAGAACCACCTGAGAGCTCAGATCACTCAGCGTTCTCTCTGTCTCTCTCCCCCCCACCTCACCAGCCTCTCTCTCTCCCCACACCCACTCTGTCTCTCTCTTTCTGACCCTCTCTCTTCCTCTCAAATCACTCAGCATTCTCTCTCTCTCCCCCCCCCACCTCACCAATCTCTCTCTCTCTCTCTCCCTACAACCCCATCTCTCTCTCTTTCTGACCCTCTCTCTTCCTCTCAAATCACTCAGCGTTTTCTCTCTTCTCTCTCTCTCTCTTCCTCTCAGAGGCCAACTGGCTATTTATCAATAATTGATCCTTGTTTAAATGGCAAAGTGAACAGATTAAACTGTTGCATCCCCCACTCTCCCCACGACACACCTTAAAATAGCTGCTCAAGGATGCTACTTAGAGTTGGCCTGTAACTTAAAAAGCTTTTAAAAGGTCAGTTCATTCTGGGAGACAGTTAGTCTGAGGCGGAGTTATTTATAGCAAACCCTGTATCAGGTAACCCCATTCACAGAAAGTAACCACATTCAGTGAGCTCGCAGTCCCTGGGATTGATGGTCAGTGATCCTGGCGGTGCGAGTGCTCACACATTGGGTACCCCCACATGGGTCTCACCAACTTACCCATGGGCAGGGTAGGGTGTGGGCATATGACCCACATTTCCCACACTGCTCTCTCTCTCACACACTTTATCTTCCTTTCATTCCAATTGCCAATCTATTCCTCTCTCCTCACTCTCCCTCCTCTCTCTCTCTCGCTCTCTCTCTCTTTCTCTCTCTCTCTCGATGCTGTTTTCTCTCTATCTTTGTCTCTTTCTCTATGGCCAGAATTTTGGAAGCCCCCTGGTGAGAGGCTGGGAGGTGGGAAGGCTCCTAATTCATATGTTCATATGTATGTAAAATGTATGTATGTATGTGAAATGACACAGGTAGGCATTGAGGCTGGGTGGGGCTGGGCTGGGTGGGGTGGGGCTGGGCGGAGGGTGGGGTGGGGTGAGGTGGGGTGGGGCTGGGCAGAGGGTGGGGTGGGCTGGGCTGGGCTGGGCTGGGCTGGGTGGGGCTGGGTGGGGAGGGGCTGGGCTGGGCGGGGCTGGGTTGGGAGGGGCTGGGCGGTGCTGGGCTGGGCAGGGCTGGGTGGGGCGGGGCTGGGCTGGGTGGGGAGGGGCTGGGCGAGGCTGGGCTGGGTGGGGTGGGGCTGGGCGGGGCTGGGCTGGGCGGGGTGGGGTGGGGCTGGGCTGGGCTGGGCTGGGCTGGGCGGGGCGGGGCGGGGCGGGGCGGGGCTGGGCTGGGCTGGGCTGGGCGGGGCTGGGCGGGGCTGGGCTGGGGTAGGGTGGGGTGGGGCTGGGCGGGGTGGGGTGGGGTGGGGCTGGGCGGGGTGGGGATGGGCGGGGCTGGGTGGGGTTGGGCTGGGCTGGGGTAGGGTGGGGTGGGGCTGGGCAGGGTGGGGTGGGGTGGGGCTGGGTGGGGCTGGGCGGGGCGGGGTTGGGGCTGGGCTGGGTGGGGTTGGGCTGGGCTGGGGTGGGGTGGGGTGGGGCTGGGGTGGGGTGGGGTGGGGCTGGGCGGGGTGGGGTGGGGTGGGGCTGGGTGGGGCTGGGTGGGGTGGGGTGGGGTGGGGCTGGGTGGGGTTGGGTGGGCCGGGCGAGGCTGGGCTGGGCTGGGTGGGGTAGGGCTGGGCTGGGGTGGGGTGGGGTGGGGCTGGGTGGGGTGTGTTGGGATGGGGCTGGGTGGGGTGGAGTGGGGTGGGGCTGGGTGGGGTGGGGTGGGGCTGGGTGGGGTGGAGTGGGGTGGGGCTGGGTGGGGTGGAGTGGGGTGGGGCTGGGTGCGGTGGAGTGGGGTGGGTCTGGGTGGGGTGGGGTGGGGTGGGGCTGGGCGGGGTGGGGTGGGGCTGGGTGGGGCTGGGCGGGGTGGGGTGGGGTGGGGCTGGGCGGGGTGGGGTGGGGTGGGGTGGGGCTGGGCGGGGTGGGGTGGGGCTGGGCGGGGTGTGGTGGGGCTGGGTGGGGCAGGGCTGGGTGGGAGGAGCTGGGCAGGGCTGGGCTGGGAGGGGCTGGGCAGGGCTGGGCTGGGCGGGGCGGGGCGGGGCTGGGCGGGGTGGGGTGGGGTGGGGTGGGGCTGGGCGGGGTGGGGTGGGGCTGGGCGGGGTGTGGTGGGGCTGGGTGGGGCAGGGCTGGGTGGGAGGGGCTGGGCAGGGCTGGGCTGGGAGAGGCTGGGCAGGGCTGGGCTGGGTGGGGCGGGGCAGGGCGGGGCTGGGCGGGGCGGGGCTGGGTGGGAGGGTCTGGGGGGGTGGGGGGTGGGTACTTGAGGTTTTCCTGCTGTTATTTAACCAGCGATGCGAAAACTGGAGATCAGCCGCCTGTCAGGAGCCCAGCTGAGCCGCTTCAGCACAAAAGGACCAGCTTCCTGGGGACATTCTGCCAGGGGAGGGAGGAGTTGCCGTGACTTGAGGCCATCCAGTGAAACCTGGCAACGTCCGAGGGCAACGTCCGGCCGACAGGGCCAGGGAGAGGCCCCCTGGAAGTGACCACCCCCATTGGCAACGCTGCTCCCCCGACTACATGGTCACCGCACCCCCCCACCCTCACCCCCACCCCCACCCCCACACTCACACTCACCCCCACCCCCACCCCCACCCCGACCCCCACCCCCACTCCCACCCCCACCCCCACCCCCACCCCAACCCCCACCCTCACGCCCACGCCCACCCCCACTCACCTGACTTGGCCCAGCAGCCCCACCCCCTCTCATCTGTTTTTGGGGCTCCTTTGAGTTTGGGGCGGCCAATCTGTGCAGCTACAGCTACTCAGGTCCCAGCCCTCTGTCAGGCGGCTGCCATCGTTAATTGGGACAACGGCCCATGTGGTGGAGAATCGGCTCCTTCTGGGAATATGCCAAACCTGGTCCCGCTGCTGGTTCAACAGGGTCTGCTCCTGCTTTCGTTTCTGGTCACGGGACTTTAGCTGTAAGGGACATATTTAGCCTCTGTCTCTCCCTCGCTCCGTCTGCCTCTCTTTCCATTTATCTCTCTCGTCCTCCCTCACTTTCTCTTTCCCCTGTCTCTCTCATTTTCATTATTCCTCCTCTATTTCCTCTTTGCTGTCTATTGTTCTATCTCTATCATTTTTTGATGCTCTCTATGTTTCTCTCTGTCATTGTCCCTCTATGTTGCTTTCTCAGGCTTGCTGACTGCCACTCACTGCACGTTGACAGGTACTCAATATCAGATAGAGATTTAACCAATTTTTATATTAGTCACTTTGAAATATAAACTGATCAATAAAAAAATCATGTTTATCTGCATTTAAAATATGCCTCACTCCTGACAACCATAAATCTCACATCAGTATGTTTCTGACAGCTCCCCTCTCTTTCGTTTCCCTTCCAGTAAATTTCTCTTTCTAACTTGTTCACTGTCAATCTTTCGAACACACACATTTGCGCTGTAACTGCCCTGGGAGTGTTTGATGGGGACAGTGTAGAGGGAGCTTTACTCTGTATCTAACCCCGTGCTGTACTTATCCTGGGAGTGTTTGATGGGGACAGTGTAGAGGGAGCTTTACTCTGTATCTAACCCCGTGCTGTACCTGTCCTGGGAGTGTTTGATGGGGACAGTGTAGAGGGAGCTTTACTCTGTATCTAACCCCGTGCTGTACTTATCCTGGGAGTGTTTGATGGGGCCAGTGTAGAGGGAGCTTTACTCTGTATCTAACCCCGTGCTGTACCTGTCCTGGGAGTGTTTGATGGGGACAGTGTAGAGGGAGCTTTATTCTGTATCTAACCCCGTGCTGTACCTGTCCTGGGAGTGTTTGATGGGGACAGTGTAGAGGGAGCTTTACTCTGTATCTAACCCCGTGCTGTACCTGTCCTGGGAGTGTTTGATGGGGCCAGTGTAGAGGGAGCTTTACTCTGTATCTAACCCCGTGCTGTACCTGCCCTGGGAGTGTTTAATGGGGACAGTGTAGAGGGAGCTTTACTCTGTATCTAACCCCGTGCTGTACCTGCCCTGGGAGTGTTTGATGGGGACAGTGTAAAGGAAGCCTGACCTGTGCCTGGTAGGTCTGTTTAACTGCAAATGCAGCTTAAATAGAGGGTCCAAATAAAGCTGCAACTCAGATGTCCTCAGGTTGTCCTCCTCTCGCCATGAGGAAGATGCACTATGATCCGAACATTCCCGGTTTAGTCATTGTGAAGATTGTCTCAGGGTTTGCGAATGGCCCAGTTAATGTTCCTGTCTCTGAAAAGCAGCTGATTTTCACCCTCCCTCTGAGGCACCAGCAACCGTCTGCTTCACAAATAATATCGGGTAACATTTTAGGAAAAAATAGGAACACTATCATCCAAGGAATATTCCCTCGATCTCTTTAGAACATGTTATGTTCTGTCAAGTTTGATAATTCCCTTTGAAAAACCCAATTTAAAGGAAAGGAATCGGATTTCGATGTAATCACCTGCTCAGCACCTGGTGCGAATTTCCAAGTGAGATCACACATCCCATTTCATACAATTCAAACCCACTCCACATTCATATCACCTGTAGAATCCCAATGGACCAATCCCCTTCCTCTTCACTCCCATTGTGCACAATCCCAATGGGCCAATCCCCTTCCTCTTCACTCCCATTGTACACAATCCCAATGGACCAATCCTCTTCCTCTTCACTCCCATTGTACACAATCCCAATGGACCAATCCCCTTCCTCTTCACTCCCATTGTGCACAATCCCAATGAACCAATCCCCTTCCTCTTCACTCCCATTGTACACAATCCCAATGGACCAATCCTCTTCCTCTTCACTCCCATGGTACACAATCCCAATGGATCAATCCCCTTCCTCTTCACTCCCACTGTACACAATCCCAATGGACCAATCCCCTTCCTCTTCACTCCCACTGTACACAATCCCAATGGACCAATCCCCTTCCTCTTCACTCCCACTGTACACAATCCCAATGGACCAATCCCCATCCTCTTCTCTCCCATTGTACACAATCCCAATGGACCCAATCCCCTTTCCTATATTTCCATTGTACACTATCCAAATGGACCAAACTGCTTCCCATTTATTCACATCATATACTTTTCCAATGGACCCAAACCACTTCCTATTTATTTCCATTGTCCACAATCCCAATGAACCAAACCCCTTCCCATTCACTCCCACTGTACATAATCCCAATGGACCAAACCCCTTCCCATTCACTCCCACTGTACACAATCCCAATGGACCAAACCCCTTCCCATTCACTCCCACTGTACACAATCCCAATAGACACAATTCCCTCCCCATGTATCCTCATTGTACACAATCCCAATGGACCCAAAATGTTTCCCATTCACTCCCACTACATCAATTCCCAGTGCCCCTATTAATTCCCTGTTGTTCCATGTAATCTGTAAATTGGCTGTCTGATACATTTCTATCACATGATAAAATTAGTCAATAAGCAAGCAGGTTTTTTATTTGATTGATACAGAGGGTCAGACACAAGTTAATTTGTCAATGGAGGAAGATGACTGCCCCTCTTTAGAGGAATCCTCCTTGATTCTGCACCCGAGAATACTTGATCACCTCGGAATGATGCCTTTACATGAGTGATCTGGTCTGATTTCCTGAAATCGGTGTGTCCTGGATCAGAAACATTCCCATTCCGATCAATCCTCTGTGAAGTTGATTCTCTTTATCCCCACCCCCCCCACCCCCCCTTCCCTTAGATTCCAGGTTTCCCACGACAATTCGTTGAAACATTCCTGTTGAAACTTTTGGGAATTGGAGTTTGGATTTTGCTTCCTTGACTGACAGGTTTGCTATGGATCAGTACTGTTCAGGCCAGTTTTCTAGTTGTCACAGGGTGTCAGGGTTTGTAGGGTCTCCTCTTTAACCACCTCATTCCCACAAAAACGGAAACTATCCGGAGGAAAAAGGAAGAGGGGTTAGAGAGTTTACACAACACCCTGAACGGCTAATAATAAACAAAAACAGAAAGTGCCGGAAAAACTCAGCAGTTCTGACAGCATCCAGAGAGAGAGAAACAGAGTTAACGTTTCGAGTCCATATGACCCTTCTTCAGAGCTTACATTTTTAGGTTGGGATCCTGAAGATAGGTTTGTATGAGGGATACCGCCCACCTTCCTGAACAGAAGCCTACTGTCTCTCCATTACAAACACAGGCAGACAGGAGACCATTGAGCCCCTCAAGTCTGTCCTACTAGTCAATTAAATCATGGTTCATCAATATCCTAACTCCATCCACACAGCTCTCCCTCGGTGCTGACCCTCTGAAAGTGCAGCACTCCCTCAGTACTGACCCTCTGACAGTGCAGCACTCCCTCAGTACTGGTCCTCTGACAGTGCAGCACTCCCTCAGTACTGGTCCTCTGAAAGTGCAGCACTCCCTCAGTACTGCTCCTCTGACAGTGCAGCACTCCCTCAGTACTGCTCCTCTGACAGTGCAGCACTCCCTCAGTACTGCTCCTCTGACAGTGCAGCACTCCCTCAGTACTGCTCCTCTGACAGTGCAGCACTCCCTCAGTACTGCTCCTCTGACAGTGCAGCACTCCCTCAGTACTGGTCCTCTGACAGTGCAACACTCGCTCAGTACTGGTCCTCTGACAGTGCAGCACTCCCTCAGTACTGACCCTCTGACAGTGGAACACTCTCTCAGTACTGGTCCACCGACAGTGCAGCACTCCCTCAGTACTGACCCTCTGACAGTGCAGCACTCCCTCAGTACTGACCCTCTGTCAGTGTAGCACTCCCTCAGTACTGACCCTCTAACAGTGCAGCACTCCCTCAGTACTGACCCTCTGACAGTGCAGCACTCCCTCAGTATTGACTCTCTGACAGTGCAGCGTTCCCTCAGTGCTGACCCTCTGACAGTGCAGCACTCCCTCACTACTGACCCTCTGACAGCGCAGCACTCCCTCAGTACTGACCCTCTGTCAGTGCAGCACTCCCTCAGTACTGACCCTCTGACAGTGCAGGACTCCCTCAGTACTGACCCTCTGACAGTGCAGGACTCCCTCACTACTGACCCTCTGACAGTGCGGCACTCCCTCAGTACTGACCCTCTGACAGTGCAGGACTCCCTCACTACTGACCCTCTGACAGTGCAGGACCCTCTCAGTATTGACCCTCTGACAGTGCAGCACTCCCTCAGTACTGACCCTTTGACAGTGCAGGACTCCCTCAGTACTGACCCTCTGACAGTGCAGCACTCCCTCAGTACTGACCCTCTGACAGTGTAGCACTCCCTCAGTACTGACCCTCTGACAGTGCAGCACTCCCTCAGTACTGACCCTCTGACAGTACAGCACTGACCCTCAGTACTGACCCTCTAACAGTGCAGGACTCCCTCAGTACTGACCCTCTGACAGTGCAGCACTCCCTCAGTACTGACCCTCTGACAGTGCAGCACTCCCTCAGTACTGACCCTCTGACAGTGTAGCACTCCCTCAGTACTGACCCTCTGACAGTGCAGCACTCCCTCAGTATTGACTCTCTGACAGTGCAGCGTTCCCTCAGTGCTGACCCTCTGACAGTGCAGCACTCCCTCACTACTGACCCTCTGACAGTGCAGCACTCCCTCAGTACTGACCCTCTGACAGTGCAGCACTCCCTCAGTACTGACCCTCTGACAGTGCAGCACTCCCTCAGTACTGACCCTCCGACAGTGCAGCACTCCATCAGTACTGACCCTCTGACAGTGCAGCACTCCCTCAGTACTGACCCTCCGACAGTGCAGCACTCCCTCAGTACTGACCCTCCGACAGTGCAGCACTCCCTCAGTACTGACCCTCTGACAGTGCAGCACTCCCTCAGTATTGACCCTCTGACAGTGCAGCACTCCCTCAGTACTGACCCTCTGACAGTGCAGCACTCCCTCAGTACTGACCCTCTGGCAGTGCAGCACCCCCTCAGTACTGACCCTCTGACAGTGCAGCACTCCCTCAGTACTGACCCTCTGACAGTGCAGCACTCCCTCAGTACTGACCCTCTGACAGAGTGGCACTCCACCTGTTTTGTTAAATCCTGGATTGAGGTTCGGAACCCAGAATCCTTTAAGGCAAGGTTTCTAACCTAAGCGTATCCTCACATCCTCCATGCCTGACCCTGCCTGAATTTATGCTCCCAGTCTTCCCAACACGCGCTCCTTCCACTGAGAAGTGCTGCAGTTGGCAGTAGTAACTGACCTGGCGTGATCCTTCCCTCGCACCAAGGTGATGTTCTCAGCTCCGAGTTTGGGGTGGAATATGTTCATCATGTTATTGTCCCACAGAAACTTCACTTGGGTAACATCGCCCACATCCAGTTCTGCATCAACAAGAGCCCAATATGTTCTGCCTGGGCGGAGGTTCTTTCTAGGAAAATGGAAAACGTTACCTAATTCAACTCCCTGCTTATATTTCAACCTGCGAGTCTGAGCGAAGAGTTCAGCGTGTGACCGCGCGGGATCCAGTGAACAGCACAACCCTTCAGCTGAGAAACTGAACATCTCCATCACATCGAAGAGAGTTCAAGACCCAGTGAGACTCAAGGCAGTGATTCATCCCACACCAGAGAAAGGGTGAAATATTTTAATTAATGGATAGAATATTTAAATTAAAATATGAAGTATTATAATGAAGGACTTTAGTATTTAACAAAAGGACAAAAAGATAACAAAGGGACAGGATATGTTGATAAAGGGATGAGTGTAACAATATAATGATGCTGTAATGAAGACGTGAAACTTACTTGGTGATTTCATGCTGACGAGTATTCCCCTTGGTTCCATACAAAGCGACATTCAGGATACCAGAAACAGAATGAGAGCCAGAGAGTGTCACAGACACATTATAACGCCAAACTAGGAGTTAAGGCAGGCGAGAAAAGAGGCAGTGAGTTAGTCACAGTGAGAGAGCTGGGCTTGACTGAAATATTGGGATAGTTGTGGTAGAGTTTAGACACTGAGTTCTGGTACTGCCTGAGGCTCATTGGACTCAGTGATCTGTTTGAGGTAGTGAGTGTGAGATTTAAGGGAGTGAGTCTGAGATATGAGGGAGTGACTGTTAGGAATTCACCAAGGCTCCTTTAACAGCACCTTCCAAACCCAAGATTACTACCTTCTAGGAGGACAAGGGCAGCAGATGGATGGGAACACCACCACCTGGAAGTTCCCCTCCAAGTCACTCACCATACTGACTTGGAAATATATCACCGTTCCTTCACTGTCGCTGGGTTAAAATCTTGGGACTCCCTCCCTAACAGCACTGTGGGTGTACCTACACCACATGGGCTGCAGCTGTTCAAGAAGGCAGCTCACCACCGCCTTCTCAAGGGCAACTAGGGATGGGCAATTAATGCTGGCCTAGCCAGCAAAGCCCACATCATGTAAATAAATGAAAAAAAAATTGAGGGAGTGAGT
Organism: Cetorhinus maximus; assembly: GCF_964194155.1. NCBI lineage: Eukaryota > Metazoa > Chordata > Chondrichthyes > Lamniformes > Cetorhinidae > Cetorhinus > Cetorhinus maximus. Next base: position 80,693,780 of record NC_135898.1, on the reverse strand, counting down.
GTGAGGTTTGAGGGAGTGAGTGTGAGGTTTGAGGGAGTGAGTGTGAGGTTTGAGGGAGCGAGTGTGAGGTTTGAGGGAGCGAGTGTGGGGTTTGAGGGAGCGAGTGTGAGGTTTGAGGGAGTGAGTGTGAGGTTTGAGGGAGCGAGTGTAAGGTTTGAGGGAGCGAGTGTGAGGTTTGAGGGAGCGAGTGTAAGGTTTGAGGGAGCGAGTGCGAGGTTTGAGGGAGTGAGTGCGAGGTTTGAGGGAGCGAGTGCGAGGTTTGAGGGAGCGAGTGTAAGGTTTGAGGGAGTGAGTGTGAGGTTTGAGGGAGTGAGTGTGAGGTTTGAGGGAGCGAGTGTGAGGTTTGAGGGAGCGAGTGTGAGGTTTGATGGAGTGAGTGTGAGGTTTATTCGGCACATTTGTTTTTTTTGAGTTCCTTTCTGAAAGTGAAGGTCTAAGTTCATTTTCATTTGACAGTTTTCCCAGCCCCTCTGGCCAAGTCCCTCTTGCCTCTCTCTCTCTCTGGCCCCACGTGCACAATAGATGTTCCATCACTTTCCGGGAAGTTGGGTCAGGTTAACTTGCTGCATTGGAACATACAAACATACGAATTAGGAGCAGGAGTAAGGCCATTCAGCCCCTCGAGCCTGCTCCACCATTCAATAAGATCATGGCTGATTTGACTGTAACCTCCCAGCTACCCCCAATAACCTTTCACCCCTTTGTTAATCAAGAATCTATCTAGCTCTGCCTTAAAAATATTCAAAGTCTCTGCTTCCACCGCCTTTTGAGGAAGAGCGTTCCAAAGACTCACAACCCTCTGAGAGAAAAAATATCGCCTCATCTCTGTCTTAAATGGATGACCCTTATTTTTAAACAGTGACCCATCGTTCTAGATTCTCCCACAAGAGGAAACATCCTCTCCACATCCACCCTGTCAAGACCCCTCAGGATCTTAAAGGTTTCAATCAAGTCGCCTCTCACTCTTCTAAACTCCAGCAGATACAAGCCTAACCTGTCCAACCTTTCCTCATAAAACAACCTGCTCATTCCAGCTAACCCTCCTATGACTACATCCAATGCATTTACATCTTTCCTTAAATAAGGTTACCAACACTGTGCTCAATACTCTAGATGTGGTCTCACCAGTGCCCTGTACAACTGAAGCAAAACCTCCCTACTTTTATAATCAATTCCCCTCACAATAAATGATAACATTCTATTAGTTTTCCTAATCACTTGCTGTACCTGCATTCTAATCTTTTTGGGACACCCGGATCCCTTTGAATCTCAGTGCTCTGCAATCTCTCACCATTTAGAAATATGCTTCTTTTTTATTCTTCCTGTCAAAATGGACAATTTCACACTTTCCCACATTAAACTCCATTTGCCAGGTCTTTGCCCATTCACTTAACCTATCTATGTCCCCTTGTAGTCTCATAATATCCTCTTCACAACTTACTTTCCTACCTATCTTAGTGTCATCAGCAAATTTAACAACCATACCATCATCCCTTCATCCAAGTCATTTATAAAAATTGTAAACAGTCGAGGCCCCAGCACTGATCCCTGTGACACACCACTTGTCACATCTTGTCAATCAGAAAAAGGCCCATTTATGCCTACTCTCTGTTTCCTGTTAGCTAGCCAATCTTCTATTCATGCCAATATGTTACCTCCTACACTATATATACTACTCCATCAATCAGTTAAACATGATTTCCCTTTCACAAAACCATGTTGACTCTGCCTGATTACCTTGAATTTTTCTAAATGCCCTGCTATAACATCTTTAATAATAGCTTCTAACATTTTCCCTACAACAGATGTTAGGCTAACTGGCCTGTAGCTTCCAACTCTCTGTCTCCTTCCCTTTTTGAATAAAGGAGTTGAATTCACTATTTTCCGACCCAAATGTAGGGAATTCTGGAAAATTAAAACCAGTGCATCAATTGTCTCACTAGCCACTTCTTTCAAGACCTTAGGGTGAAGTCCATCCGGACCTGGGGATTTGTCAGCCCGCAGCCCCAACCATCTGCTCAATACCACTTCCCCGGTGATTGTAATTTTCCCGAGTTCCTCCCTCCCTCCCATTTCCTGACTTGCAGCTATTTCCAGGGTGTTTGTGAAGGGTTAAGAAGCTGCTGAAGAGTTGTACTCACGTCCGAAGGGGCTGGATTCTCCTGTTTTAAGATAGAATCTCTGGTGTAGGAGGCCAGCTGCAGGTCGGTACGTCCCAATGTTGTATCCCATGGTGGGACAGCCTTCAGCTGGACAAGCAAAGCACTCCGCCTGACAGAAACACAACCCGTCATTCGCCAGCAACCTCAAAACATCACCACACCCCTCAGCTTTGCTCTGAGCAGTGAAGGAACAGGTGCAGGGAACAATCCCAGGAACCAATGACAAGGGGCCCTGAAGATACCAACCAGTTGGCCCCTGGGCCTTGGATCTATTTCGGGGGGAAGCCTGCCAAACCTTCAGAGCCCACGCAGCCCAACCGAGGGGTTAAACCGCCCGGCAGACAGGTTTAGGGGAGCCCCAGGGTTCATTGCCAGTTTGTGGGGGGTGGGGTGGCGATTGGAGAGGGGAGGTGTGGGTGCTGCTAAAGACAGAAACTCTCAGGTAATCGCCTCAATTTGAGCGGAATGGTTTTTCATGGATCAGTTTTGTGAATTTCCTGCATTACACAGAAAGAGGGATCAGCCATTCTCCCCATTCCAGCCTGTTAACCGTACAGTTAGTAAACCTCCAAAGCAGGATGGAGAGTAGCTGAAGGGTAGGTGGAGGGGTAGTGGAGGAGGGTGGTTTTAGAATGGAGTGACTGGGAACATTTCAAATTGTGATAAACCCATTGGAGTTTCAGACCAGATTTGGAAAGTATTAGAAAGCTCACTGGCACCACCTGTTGGAGGGGAGAAACTTTTCAATCTGAATCTTTTAACACGTTCTCACCCTTCACTCAAATTAGACCTTTGACATTGGGTTGTTAACTGAGGATTAGTTGGTTGGTCCTGAATGGACTATTGGTTCACATGTCTGCATGGTTCACAGTTTGGGAGACCACTTGTGATTATTCAGTCATCGTTGTTGGCAGGATCTTCATGAGTTTGCACACAAAAGGGAGACCAAGTGTGAATTGTCATTAACTGTCCAGGTGGACAGGTTGGTGGACACATACTGCATAAAAAAACCAACACTTCAGCACTGAGCCTGCAGCAGAGGTCCCTCGGAGAGAGTGCCCAGCGCTCAGCACAGGACGTGGACGATGCAGCCGCTGGCGCCACGAGTGGAAGATGAAGAACAGCACAAAGTGGCCATGATCCCCAGACAGTGAACAGACCACATCGACTGGGCCAGTGAGATCTGTGGCAGACACCTCACTTCCCCAACTGCAGCTGGAGAGGACACTGAATGGACAAGCAAACTAAACAAATCTTTATAAATTTATCCTGACAAATGAAAGAGCTCCTGTATATATATTATACACTAAATTATCAGAAACAGGAAGGCTGACTCTGTGTCTAACCCCGTGCTGTACCTGTCCTGGGAGTGTTTGATGGGGACAGTGTAGAGGGAGCTTTACTCTGTGTCTAACCCCGTGCTGTACCTGTCCTGGGAGTGTTTGATGGGGACAGTGTAGAGGGAGCTTCACTCTGTATCTAACCCCATGCTGTACCTGTCCTGGGAGTGTTTGATGGGGACAGTGTAGAGGGAGCTTCACTCTGTATCTAACCCCATGCTGTACCTGTCCTGGGAGTGTTTGATGGGGACAGTGTAGAGGGAGCTTTACTCTGTATCTAACCCCGTGCTGTTCCTGTCCTGGGAGTGTTTGATGGGGACAGTGTAGAGGGCGCTTTACTCTGTATCTAACCCCGTGCTGTACCTGTCCTGGGAGTGTTTGATGGGGACAGTGTAGAGGGAGATTTACTCTGTATCTAACCCCGTGCTGTTCCTGTCCTGGGAGTGTTTGATGGGGACAGTGTAGAGGGAGCTTTACTCTGTATCTAACCCCGTGCTGTACCTGTCCTGGGAGTGTTTGATGGGGACAGTGTAGAGGGAGCTTTACTCTGTGTCTAACCCCGTGCTGTACCTGTCCTGGGAGTGTTTGATGGGGACAGTGTAAAGGGAGCTTTACTCTGTATCTAACCCTGTGCTGTACCTGTCCTGGGAGTGTTTGATGGAGACAGTGTAGAGGGAGCTTTACTCTTTGTCTAACCCCGTGCTGTACCTGTCCTGGGAGTGTTTGATGGGGACAGTGTAGAGGGAGCTTTACTCTGTATCTAACCCCATGCTGTTCCTGTCCTGGGAGTGTTTGATGGGGACAGTGTAGAGGGCGCTTTACTCTGTATCTAACCCTGTGCTGTACCTGTCCTGGGAGTGTTTGATGGAGACAGTGTAGAGGGAGCTTTACTCTTTGTCTAACCCCGTGCTGTACCTGTCCTGGGAGTGTTTGATGGGGACGGTGTAGAGGACGCTTTACTCTGTATCTAACCCCGTGCTGTTCCTGTCCTGGGAGTGTTTGATGGGGATGGTGTAGAGGGAGCTTTACTCTGTATCTAACCCTGTGCTGTTCCTGTCCTGGGAGTGTTTGATGGGGACAGTGTAGAGGGCGCTTTACTCTGTATCTAACCCTGTGCTGTACCTGTCCTGGGAGTGTTTGATGGAGACAGTGTAGAGGGAGCTTTACTCTGTATCTAACCCCGTGCTGTATTGTGGAGATAAAATGTCCTTTTACTGCCCTCAATGATTTGAATAGGACAGAGAAAGATCCAAACCAAAATCAATGTTGAGTGTTTTTGAATCCATTGTACTGGTCCCGTGTATTAGGGTGAAGAACTCTCTTTGTTTCCTGAGTATCTGATTTGATGAATAATGCAGCAATGATCCAGGTGAGTGGTGTGAATTGCCTTACCTTCTGGAAATTTTTCTCATTGCCACAGGGGAAGGCTAGAAAACCACCTGGCGACAAAACACTCTCCGAGAAATATTTAACTGCACGGAAATGGTTGCAGGAGATAAAGCTCTTTGTACCTGTGGAAAAAAAAACATTTCAAACTCATAATTAACCATGTGCAACGTTGATGGAGCAGGATTGTGGTCTGATCCTGCATTGTGAAAGAACAGCGGCTCTGTCATTGTCATCTCGAGGTGTACGTGTGGAATATTCCCCAGTTTAAAGACGACAATAAACTAGGAAGGACACTCCAGCTTTCCGGAAAGTTCAATCACGATTGCTTAGGATGATGGGTCTGTGCTCTGTGGAGAGACAGTTACGAATGGCATTACGATCCCTGATTACGGGCTGATTAGATTTGGTTTTGGACATGGGCGTCACTGGCTAGATCAGTATTTCCTGCCCATCCCTGTACCTCTGAGTGGCTTGCTGGGTCATTTCAGAGGGACTATTAGGGTCGACCACATTGCTGTGGATCTGGAGTCACATCTCTAGGCCAGGCTGGGTAAGAAAAGCAAATTTTGATCCAAAAAGAGCATTAGTGAATCACTAAGATTATCTTTTTATTCAAAAATTAATTTTAACTTAAATTCCCCAGTTTCCATTTTGGGAATTTGAGTCCAGATCATTAGTCCGGGCCTCTGGTTTACTAGTGCAGTAACATAACCACTATACCACCATTCTCTATGGAGATGAAGAGGTTAAAGAATGCTGTTGTTCTTGTATCTCTATTCTCTTTTGGAAAGTTTTGTGAGGTACTGGTAGGAGTCACAGCTGATAGGTCGCAGCATGAATATTCCATCATTGGCCAGAGCCACATGTCTCCCAACCAATAAGAGTCAGTCCTACACATCAGGAGAGTCTATAGATCCCTCAGTCCATACGATAAGAGAGAGTCACCCACACCCAGAGACAAGGATCTAACTAGATATTTAACCAGAGCACAACTCTCCAGGACTGTCACTAGTGAGATTTGAACCCAAAACCTTCCTAACTCTGAACTAAGAGTGTCTACCCTGGAGTCACAGGATCACTCCAGATTGAGAAGGGTGATGGGACAGAGAAGGAGAGGTCTTACTGTCCCTCATTGTGACACCACCATCTTAAACATTTTCCATTGCATTCCAGCATGGAGTCGATGGGCCAAATGGCCCCTGTCTGTGTTGTAATGTATTTCTGACTCTGTGACTGTCTCGCTCCATGCAGGGACATTTTATTCACAGGTGTAATTATAGATAGGCTCGTGTTGATGTTAGGAGAGAGCTGGGGGGACTGTCCGAGCTTCTGAATGGCCGTATCCCTTGGCAACGTGCAGTGCTCCCACCAGCAGCGTCTCTCTGAGCAACAGTCACACCCCCTGTTCCTCACCTTGCCAGATCTCATCAATGTCCAGGATGGTCGAAAGGATGTTCTTGCTGCAGCCCGGCATATCCTCACCACCGTTTGGGTAGAAGTCAACATGTCCACAAGCCTGAATCATCCCGAACCCTGTGACAGGACATCGGTAATCAGACTGGTCAATATCGTAAGGTTCTATGTTGTCTCATGAAGAGGTCTAGAGGCTTGTATGGTTGAACAATAATTGTTTATTAATAACACATAATAACACTGTATACATGGATACAGGATACAGTCCTGACTAGGTGCTATCTTCATGCCGACTTCTACCAGGCCCAACCCTACACTCTGCTTCACCCATGTGGTTCTGTACATCATAATATGGGTGGTATTGTTTCCCCAGTCCCATATAACCCTTACAGGCCCGAACAGCCAAATACTACACCTCCCCCAAATGTATTTACAATAATATTTACATGCTACCCCTTCCCCCCCAAAGTCTCTGGTTTTACAGATTCAGACAGTCTGGAGACTTTGTGACTCTTCCAGATGTGGTTCTTTTCAAGTTTGGAGGAGATGTCGTCTCAACTGCTTTGGGCTGACTTTGTTGGTCTGCAGTTGAAGTTGTAGTACTTAGTGTTTCAAATACTCGAATGTCAACATCTGGTCCGCTTCTTGTGCCCCTTAGGGTCGTACTTTTCTTTGTTGACATTTTGTCTTCCTTGGTTGGATATCATTGGCTTATCCCTCTCCATCCGGAGCGAATGCTCAGTCCGTTCATTCTCAGAGAGGACTCGAGTTTTCTCTATCAGTGGGTAGTGGATTCGAGTTTTCTCTATCGGTGGGTAGTGGATTTGAGTTTTGTTTTCATGGGCTCCGTCAGGTTCTTCCACAAAGTTGAAGGTTTACCTCCCTTATGTTCATATGTTGCTCATCCTTGAGCTCAGCCTGCGGTTTGGCTTTTAATGCTGCGCTCTATTTCTTCATGGGCACTTGTGGCTCCCTGAGTTTTGTTTCGGAGAGTTGGTGGTCACTTCTCCCCTACTCCAGGGTCGACTTCATGTTGTGTGTGTGGGTCTGAATCTCCAGCTTAGTTGCTGTAGTTTTTCTGGGTTCTGTGGCAGCAACTGTTTGACTTTGAAGCCCAGACTGAGCCTTCTGCCACTGCTCCTTCTCCTCTGCATCTTCTATTTGAAGTATGTTGGTGCTCATCTGGACATCTGGCTGGTTTGGCTGAAGAAGAGTGTTTTCTGCCGCTGCAAAGGAGCTGGAATAACTGCGTCTGCATGGAGTGGGGGCAATTCCGAACTGAAGTCCCAGTCCAGATCATCAGCACTGGGGTGGACCTCTTGGGAACATTCAATTCGGTGTAGCTGACCACAGGGGTTGTTTTGATGTCTTCTGCCATTTTGAGGAGGTTGAAGGTAACACAGGCACCTCTGCTCAGGAGAGAAAAGGGTTGATTGCAGATGACATAGAGAATTTCAATTATTTGCTTGGTGCTGTACTGGAGCAGCTCCGGAATCATGCCTATGGTCAGTGGTTGGATTCCTCCGGGACAACACAGTGCTGTGTCTGGCATCTGTAGCCAGAGATCTTTTAGCCATGATCCCTGAACCAACAGGACTGTCACGCTGGCTCCTGTGTCTAACTCGAAATTCATGAGGTGACCATTTACAGATATGTCAGCTTTCCAAAATGAGGGCCTGGGATCCTTTGTTTCTCCCAAGAAGCTTTGTTGGACATCTTCTTGGTGTGGCTCATCTCATCTCATGGGCTCATTTGGGATCCTCCATATGTCTCGAGGTTTTGGTTAGTAGGGTGGATAAAGGGGAACCAGTAGATGTAGTATATATGGATTTCCAAAAGGCATTCAATAAGGTGCTACACAAAATGTTAATATACAGGATAAGGGCTCATGGAGTTGGGGGTGATATATTTGCATGGACAGAGGATTGGTTAATGGGCAGGAAGCAGAGAATAGGGGTAAATGGGACATTTTCAAGTTGGCAGGCTGTGACTAGTGGAATGCTGAAAAGATCAAACTCATCTACAAGGCGCAAGTCAGGAGTGTGATGGAATGCTCCCCACTTGCCTGGATGAGTGCAGCTCCCACAACACTCAAGAAGCTCAACACCATGCAGGACAAAGCAGCCTGCTTGATTGGCACTACACCCACAGACATTCACTCCCTCTCCCTCCACCACCACCAACGCACAGTAGCAGCAGTGTGTACCATCTATAAGATGCACTGCAGAAACTCACCAAAGCCTCAGCTATTTACAACCTGTATTAATGACTTAGATGAAGAGACAGAGAGTAATGTATCAAAGTTTGCTGATGATACAAAGCTAGGTGGGAATACAAACTGTGTGGGAGGACACAGAGAAGCTGCAAAGAGATATGGGCAGATTAAGTGAGTGGGCAACAAGATGCTAGTTGTGAGGGAGTGGGCAGTTATTCATTTTGGTTGTAAGAATAAAAAAAAGAATATCTTTTTAAAGGGAAACTTGTAAATGTTGTTGTTCAGAAAGACTTGGGTGTGCTCATACAAGGAACACAGGAAGTTAGCATACAGGTGCAGCAAGCAATTAGGAAGGCAAATGGCATATTGGCTTTTATTGCAAGGGGATTGGAGTACAGGGATAAAGAAGTCTTGCTGCAGTTGTACAGGGTTTTGGTGAGACCACATCTGGAATATTGTGTCCAGTTCTGGTCTGCACATTTAAGGAAGGAAATACTTGCATTGGAGGCGGTACAGGGGAGGTTCACTGGATTGGTCCCTTGGATGAGGAGTTTGTCCTATGATGAGAGGCTGAGTAAATTGGGTCTATACTTTCTGGAGTTTACAAGAATGAGAGGCAATCTCATTGAAACATATAAGATTCTGAAGGGGCTTGATAGGACAGACACTGAGAGATTGTTTCCACTGCTCAGAGAATCTAAAACATGGGGGCACAGTCTCAGGATAAGGGGCCGATCATACAGGACTGAGATGAGGATAAATTGCTTCATTCAGAGCGTTGTGAATCTTTGGAATTCTCTACCCCAGAAGGTTGTGGATGCTCCATCATTGGATACATTTCAGGCTGGGATAGACAGATTTTTGGTCTCTCAGGGAATTAAGGGATATAGGGAGCGGGCGGGAAAGTGGAATTGAAGCCCAACACCAGCCATGTTCGTACTGAGTCATGGAGCCTGCTGCATGGGCCGAATGGTCTACTCCTGCTCCTATTTCTTATGTTTTTACAACGAAAGCTCAGTCCACAGGTCTCTCAGTCACCACCAGCCTCCAACCCCATACTCTTTCTCTCACTCTCTCACTCTCTCACTCTCACTCTCTCTCTGGACCTGTCTGTCTCCCTTGTTCTATCTTTAGCTCTTTTCCTCTTTCTCCCTCTTTTTTGTTCTTTGTCCCCTGGACTCACTTACTCGTTCTTGCATGCTCTTTTGTCCTTTCTCTTTCCCTGACTATCTTTCATTCTCAAAACATTTTTCATCTCTTGCTCCTGGGAGCTCTAATTTCCCAGTCCCACACTTTTCCTCTTTCCAGCACCTTCATCACTTATCAGGGCATCTTGAAATGATTCTTTCCCAAGCCCAGGAGATCCACAATAGCCCCTGTTACAATCCCAATAGCCAATCCTGTCTCTGATTTAATCCCAATAGCCTATCCTGTCCCTGATTTAATCCCAATAGCCAACCCTGTCTCTGATTTAATCCCAATAGCCAATCCTGTCTCTGATTTAATCCCAAAAGCCAATCCTGACTCTGATTTAATCCCAATAGCCAATCCTGTCCCTGATTTAATCCCAATAGCCAATCCTGTCTCTGATTTAATCCCAATAGCCTATCCTGTCCCTGATTTAATCCCAATAGCCAACCCTGTCTCTGATTTAATCCCAATAGCCAATCCTGACTCTGATTTAATCCCAATAGCCAATCCTGACTCTGATTTAATCCCAATAGCCAATCCTGTCTCTGATTTAATCCCAATAGCCAATCCTGTCTCTGATTTAATCCCAATAGCCAATCCTGTCTCTGATTTAATCCCAATAGCCAATCCTGACTCTGATTTAATCCCAATAGCCAATCCTGTCTCTGATTTAATCCCAATAGCCAATCCTGACTCTGATTTAATCCCAATAGCCTATTCTGTCTCTGATCTAATCCCAATAGCCTATTCTGTCTCTGATCTAATCCCAATAGCCTATTCTGTCTCTGATCTAATCCCAATAGCCTATTCTGCCACCCATGCCTAGATATCTCCCATATTTCAGAGATGACACTTACCAAGACTGGGGAATTTGGACGAGCCATCCGTGTGAATCACATCAACAAACAATGCATCAGTAGGATCCAGTCGGACTTCAGGTGGAGTGTTCTGGAAATACGGTTCAACGGGATCAAGTCCTATGGAATAATTCTGATTTCCATGAATTGTTTTTCAAAACCTTCATCAGGACATTTATAGACATCAGAAAATAGAGCTTTAATTCCAGGTGGCTAATTTTGTTCCACCTCATTCACTCCCATCAAAAAGAATTCCATCCCCATTCACTCACAAGTTCCCCTCAAAGTCACTCCCCATCCTGACTTGGAAATATATTGCCGTTCCTTCACTGTCGCTGGGTCAAAATCCTGGAACTCCCTCCCTAACAGCACTGTGGACTGCAACAGTTCAAGAAGGCAGCTCAACACCACCTTCTCAAGGGCAATTAGGGGTGGGCAATAAATGATGGTTTAGCCAGCGACGCCCACATCCCATGAATGAATAAAAAAACAAACTCACATTGAATGATATCGAAATAAATAAACCCATTCCAATTCACTCCCATGACATAGTGTCCGAACAGGCCAAAGTCTTTGGCTGGGATTTTCAGGTCAAGGCAAAAGCCGATTGACTTCAGCGGGACTGGAAGATCCCACCCCTTTGTCTTTCACGCCCACTATATGTGATTCCGCTGGTCCAACCCCTCTGACCTTTGACTCCCGTAATTTGGGATTCCATTGGTCCAACCCCTTCTCTTTGACTCCCATTGAATCACCGGGTTGCGCTAGTTTGGAAAATGATGATAGAATGAGTTACCAGTAATCCGTGCAATGCCTGGCATCCGCTTGCCTGCCTCACCAGCAGCGTGGGCGCCCAGACTGTATCCCACCAAGTACACATCAGACAAGGTGTAATTGTAGTTACCCTGAGGGAGAGAAAGAGCAGCAGGAAAATAAATCCACAGATAGTTGAAATGAATTTCCTAGTTTTGAGGAAAGGGTTACCATATCTCTGTATGAACTCTCCCCGTGTTTCCCCTCCCCCGTGTTTCCCCTCCCAATGCAATCCAACAGAACTTGACAACATTCTGGGGGCACAATTTGGATCCAGAGGCCACATGACTCAATGGGCAGAATTTTACGCCTCGCAGTCGGGCACGAGCCCGACCCGAACAGGCGTGAGATAGCGTGAGATAGCGTGAGGTAGCGTGAGATAGCATGAGGTAGCGTGAGGTAGCGTGAGGAAGCATGAGATAGCGTGAGATAGCGTGAGGTAGCGTGAGGTAGCGTGAGATAGCGTGAGATAGCGTCAGGTAGTGTGAGATAGCGTGAGGTAGCGTGAGAAAGCGTGAGGTAGCGTGAGGTAGCGTGAGATAGCATGAGGTAGCGTGAGGTAGCGTGAGGTAGCGTGAGGTAGTGTGAGATAGCGTGAGATAGCGTGAGACAGCGTCAGGTAGCGTGAGATAGCGTGAGGTAGTGTGAGGTAGCGTGAGATAACGTGAGATAGCGTGAGGCAGTGTAAGATAGCGTGAGGTAGTGTGAGATAGCGTGAGATAACGTGAGGTAGTGTGAGATAACGTGAGGTAGCGTGAGATAGCGTGAGATAGCGTGAGATAGCATGAGATAGCGTGAGGTAGTGTGAGGTAGCGTGAGATAACGTGAGGTAGCGTGACATAGCATGAGATAACATGAGATAGCATGAGGCAGTGTGAGATAGCGTGAGGTAGTGTGAGATAGCGTGAGATAACGTGAGGTAGTGTGAGATAACGTGAGGTAGCGTGAGATAGCGTGAGATAGCATGAGATAACGTGAGGTAGCGTGAGATAGCATGAGGTAGTGTGAGATAGCGTGAGATAACGTGAGGTAGTGTGAGATAGCGTGAGGTAGTGTGAGATAGCGTGAGATAGCGTGAGGTAGCGTGAGATAGCGTGAGGTAGCGTAAGATAGCGTGAGATAACGTGAGGTAGCGTGAGATAGCGTGAGGTACCGTGAGATAGCGTGAGATAACGTGAGGTAGCGTGAGATAGCGTGAGATAGCTTGAGATAGCGTGAGGTATTGTGAGATAGCGTGAGGTAGCGTGAGGTAGAGTCAGGTAGCGTCAGGTAGCGTGAGATAACGTGATGTAGCGTGAGATAGCGTGAGATAGCGTGAGATAGCGTGAGGTAGCGTGAGATAGCGTGAGGTAGCGTGAGATAGCATGAGATAGCGTCAGATAGCGTGAGATAGCGTGAGATAGCATGAGATAGCGTGAGATAATGTGAGGTAGCGTGAGATGGCGTGAGGTAGCGTGAGATAGCGTGAGGTAGCGTGAGATAACGTGAGGTAGCGTGAGATAGCGTGAGGTAGCGTGAGATAGCGTGAGATAACGTGAGATAGCGTGAGGTAGCGTGAGGTAGCGTGAGATAGCGTGAGGTAGCGTGAGATAGCGTGAGGTAGCGTGAGATAGCGTGAGGTAGCGTGAGATAACGTGAGATAGCGTGAGGTAGCGTGAGGTAGCGTCAGATAGCGTAAGATAGCGTGAGGTAGCGTGAGGTAGCGTGAGATAGTGTGAGGCAGCGAGAGGTAACGTAAGGTAGTGTGAGGTAGCGTGAGATAGAGTGAGATAGTGTGAGATAGCATGAGGTAGCGTGAGGTAGTGTGAGGTAGCGTCAGATAACGTGAGATAGCGTGAGGTATCGTGAGATAGCGTGAGATAGCGTGAGGTATCGTGAGATAGCGTGATATAGCGTGAGATAGCGTGAGATAGCGTGATATAGCGTGAGATAGCGTGAGATAGCGTGAGATAGTGTGAGATAGCCTGAGGTAGCGTGAGGTAGCGTGAGATAGCGTGAGATAGCGTGAGATAGTGTGAGATATCCTGAGGTAGCGTGAGGTAGCGTGAGATAGCGTGAGGTAGCGTGAGGTAGCGTGAGATAGCGTGAGGTAGCGTGAGGTAGCGTGAGATAGCGTGAGGTAGCGTGAGGTAGCGTGAGATAGTGTGAGATAGCGTGAGGTAGCGTGAGGTAGCGTGAGGTAGCGTGAGATAGCGTGAGATAGCGTGAGGTAGCGTGAGGTAGCGTGAGATAGCGTGAGGTAGCGTGAGGTAGCGTGAGGTAGCGTGAGGTAGCGTGAGATAGCGTGAGATAGCGTGAGGTAGCGTTAGATAGCGTGAGGTAGGGTGAGATAGCGTGAGGTAGCGTTAGATAGCGTGAGGTAGCGTGAGATAGCGTGAGGTAGCGTGAGGTAGCGTGAGGTAGCGTGAGATAGTGTGAGGTAGCGTTAGATAGCGTGAGGTAGCGTGAGATAGCATGAGGTAGTGTGAGGTAGCGTTAGATAGCGTGAGGTAGCGTGAGATAGCGTGAGGTAGTGTGAGGTAGCGTGAGGTAGCGTGAGGTAGCGTGAGATAGCGTGAGATAGCGTGAGGTAGTGTGGTATAGCGTGAGGTAGCGTGAGAGAGCGTGAGGTAGCGTGAGGTAGCGTCAGGTAGCGTGAGATAGCGTGAGATAGCGTGAGATAGCGTGAGATAGTGTGAGATAGCGTGAGGTAGTGTGGGATAGCGTGAGGTAGCGTGAGGTAACGTGAGATAGCGTGAGATAGCGTGAGATAGCGTGCGATAGCTTGAGATAGCGTGAGATAGCGTGAGATAGCGTGAGATAGCGTGAGATAGCGTGAGGTAAGGTGAGATAGCGTGAGATAGCGTGAGATAGCATGAGATAGTGTGAGATAGCGTGAGATAGTGTGAGATAGCGTGAGATAGCGTGAGGTAACGTGAGATAGCATGAGATAGCGTGAGATAGCGTGAGGTAGTGTGGGATAGCGTGAGGTAGCGTGAGAGAGCGTGAGGTAGCGTGAGATAGCGTCAGGTAGCGTGAGATAGCGTGAGGTAGCTTGAGGTAGCGTGAGGTAGCGTGAGATAGCGTGAGATAGTGTGAGATAGCGTTAGATAGCGTGAGGTAGCGTGAGATAGTGTGAGATAGCGTGAGGTAGCGTGAGATAGCGTTAGATAGTGTGAGGTAGCGTGAGATAGTGTGAGATAGCGTGAGGTAGCGTGAGATAACGTGAGGTAGCGTGAGGTAGCGTGAGGTAACGTGAGGTAGCGTGAGATAGCGTGAGATAGCGTGAGATAGTGTGAGGTAACGTGAGATAGCGTGCGATAGCGTGAGGTAGCGTGAGATAGCGTGAGATAGCGTGAGATAGCGTGAGGTAACGTGAGATAGCGTGAGGTAGCGTGAGATAGCGTGAGGTAGCGTGAGATAACGTGAGATAACGTGAGATAGCGTGTGATAGCGTGAGGTAGTGTGAGATAGCGTGAGATAGCGTGAGATAGCGTGAGATAGCGTGAGGTAGCGTGAGATAGCGTGAGGTAGCGTGAGGTAGTGTGAGGTAGCGTGAGATAGCGTGACATAGCGTGAGGTAGCGTGAGGTAGCGTGAGGTAGCGTGAGATAACGTGAGATAGCGTGAGGTAGCGTGAGATAACGTGAGATAGCGTATGATAGCGTGAGATAGCGTGAGATAGTGTGAGATAGCGTGAGGTAGCGTGAGATAGCGTGAGGTAGCGTGAGGTAGCGTGAGGTAGCGTGAGATAGCGTGACATAGCGTGAGGTAGCGTGAGGTAGCGTGAGGTAGTGTGAGGTAGCGTGAGATAGCGTGAGATTGCGTCAGGTAGCGTCCGGTAGCGTGAGGTAGCGTGAGATAGCGTGAGATAGCGTCAGGTAGCGTGAGTTAGCGTGAGGTAGCGTGAGATAGCGTGAGATAGCGTTAGGTAGCGTGAGATAACGTGAGGTAGTGTGAGATAGCGTGAGGTAGCGTGAGGTAGCGTGAGGTACCGTGAGATAGCGTGAGATAACGTGATGTGGCGTGAGATAGCGTCAGATAGCGTGAGATAGCGTGAGATAGCATAAGATAGCGTGAGATAACGTGAGGTAGCGTGAGATAACGTGAGGTAGCATGAGGTACCGTGAGATAGCGTGAGATAACGTGAGATAGCGTGAGGTAGTGTGAGATAGCGTGAGATAGCGTGAGATAACGTGAGGTAGTGTGAGATAGCGTGAGATAGCGTGAGATAACGTGAGGTAGCGTGAGATAGCGTGAGATAGCGTGAGATAACGTGAGGTAGCGTGAGGTGAGGTAGCGTGAGGTAGCGTGAGGTAGCGTGAGATAGCGTGAGGTAGCGTGAGATAGCGTGAGATAGCGTGGGATAGCGTGAGATAACGTGAGATAGCGTGAGATATCGTGAGATAGCATGGGATAGCGTGAGATAACGTGAGATAGCGTGATGTAGCGTGAGGTAGCGTGAGATAATGTGAGATAGCATGAGGTAGCGTGAGATAGCGTGAGATTACGTGAGATAGTGTGATGTAGCGTGAGGTAGCGTGAGATCACGTGAGATAGCGTGAAATAGCGTGAGATAACGTGAGATAGCGTGAGATAGCGTGAGGTAGCGTGAGATAGCGTGAGATAATGTGAGATAGCGTGAGGTAGAGTGAGATAACGTGATATAGCGTGATGTAGCGTGAGGTAGCGTGAGATAACATGAGATAGCATGAGGTAGCGTGAGATAGCGTGAGATAACGTGAGATAGTGTGATGTAGCGTGAGGTAGCGTGAGATAACATGAGATAGCATGAGGTAGCATGAGATAGCGTGAGATAACGTGAGGTAGCGTGAGATAGCGTGAGATAACTTGAGATAGCGTGATGTAGCGTGAGGTAGCGTGAGATAGCGTGAGGTGAGGTAGCGTGAGGTAGCGTGAGGTAGCGTGAGATAGCAT
Source organism: Cetorhinus maximus (assembly GCF_964194155.1). Lineage (NCBI taxonomy): Eukaryota > Metazoa > Chordata > Chondrichthyes > Lamniformes > Cetorhinidae > Cetorhinus > Cetorhinus maximus. The sequence continues at coordinate 80,677,484 of NC_135898.1, read as the reverse complement.
GAGGTAGCATGAGATAGCGTTAGATAGCGTGAGGTAGCATGAGGTAGCGTGAGATAGCGTGAGGTAGCGTGAGATAGCGTGAGATAGCGTGGGATAGCGTGAGATAACGTGAGATAGCGTGAGATATCGTGAGATAGCATGGGATAGCGTGAGATAACGTGAGATAGCGTGATGTAGCGTGAGGTAGCGTGAGATAACGTGAGATAGCATGAGGTAGCGTGAGATAGCGTGAGATTACGTGAGATAGTGTGATGTAGCGTGAGGTAGCGTGAGATCACGTGAGATAGCGTGAAATAGCGTGAGATAACGTGAGATAGCGTGATGTAGCGTGAGGTAGTGTGAGATAATGTGAGATAACGTGAGGTAGCGTGAGGTATTGTGAGATAACATGAGATAGCGTGAGGTAGCGTGAGATAGCGTGAGATAACGTGAGATAGCGTGAGGTAGCGTGAGGTAGTGTGAGATAACGTGAGATAGCGTGAGGTAGCGTGAGATAGCGTGAGATAATGTGAGATAGCGTGAGGTAGAGTGAGATAACGTGATATAGCGTGATGTAGCGTGAGGTAGCGTGAGATAACATGAGATAGCATGAGGTAGCGTGAGGTAGCGTGAGATAACATGAGATAGCATGAGGTAGCGTGAGATAGCGTGAGATAACGTGAGGTAGCGTGAGATAGCGTGAGATAACTTGAGATAGCGTGATGTAGCGTGAGGTAGCGTGAGATAACATGAGATAGCATGAGGTAGCGTGAGATAGCGTGAGATAACGTGAGGTAGCATGAGATAGCGTGAGGTAGCGTGAGGTAGCGTGAGGTAGCGTGAGATAGCGTGAGGTAGCGTGAGATAACGTGAGGTAGCGTGAGATAACGTGAGGTAGCGTTAGATAGCGTGAGGTAGCGTGAGATGACGTTGGGCGAGTGTTCCGATGCCATCCAGCACGTGCGCAGTCTTCAGGTCAGCCGGCATTTGCGGGTGTCCGCTCCACACCTGGTAACTATTAAAAGGCCACTTAAGGCCATTAAAAACACAATTAGTCACGATTTCATGTTGCCTGTGTGATTTCGAGCTTGTTGCACAGACAAAACGGGCAGGCGGGCAGCCCACTTTTAAAGAAAACTCATCTAAGGGCGGGATAAAAAGGGTCAGCAGCATTGTCAGTGTGAGTAGTGAGGAGTTTAGGAGATAGTTTGCTGCTGGTTGCTGATTGGTACTTGGCAGCTTCATCTGTGTTCTGAGCTTCATTCTTAGCATTTCCAGGCTTCATTTCGGGACTCATTGGTGTCTCCAAAGCCCCCAGATAATTTTGACCATGTGGCCCGAGTATCAGACAGCCTTCCATTACCCTGGGAATGGGGATTGTGGTCTCCGCTGGAGGCACCTCCTCTGAGGGGGAAGAGAGGGGCAGAAGGGAGAGGAGGCCAGGTGTCCCAATGCAGCTTCCAGGGGAGGGACCTGTGGGGGGAGAGGCGCAGGCACAAGGGGTGCAGGGCCAGCAGGTAGTCCAAGGTGGAAGGGGCCACAGAAGAAACCACTATCCTGCTGCCAGGGTTTATAGGCGGCGATGCAGCTGCCTCAGTATGTCCGAGGAGCAATGCTGAAGGAGTCTCCACTTCTCAAGGGAAACAGTGACCTCCATTTGCCAGCTGATTGGCCCTGAGATCAGCTCCAACTGTGTGGGTGGACACCACATGCCAGTGGCTCTGAAGGTCACAGTGGACCTCAACTTCTATACCTCCGGCTCTTTCCAGGGCTCAGTGGGGGATCTTTGTGGAGTCTCCTAATCAGCTGTCCACAGTTGTGTCAAGCTGGTGACAGAAGCTCTGTTCAGGTAGGTACTGACCTTTAATCTTTACCATACGGACGAGGCCAGCCAGGCTGAGTGAGCCAGAGGCTTCGCGGCCATTGCTGGCTTCCCCTGCATCCAGGGTGCTATAGACTGCACACATTTGGCCATCAAGGCACCAGCGGGTCAGCCGGGTGCCTTCGTCAACAGGAAGGGCTTCCACTCCATTAACGTGCAGATAGTGTGTGACCACAGGATGCAGATTCTCAAAGTCTGTGTAAGGTACCCAGGCAGCTCCCATGACGCTTACATCCTGAGACACTCCCAGGTGCCGGGGCTCTTCAGTGCTCCAGCCCGACTGGATGGATGGCTGCTGGGTGACAAGGGCTATCCCTTGAAGAGGTGGCTCTTGACGCCTCTCCACCATCCAAGAACAGAGGCAGAGCAGCAACAGGAGTTTACAAAATTATGAGTGGCATGGACAGAGTAGATAGTCAGAAGCTTTTTCTCAGGGTGGAAGAGTCAATTACTAGGGGACATAGATTTAAGGTGAGAGGATAAAACTTTAGAGGAGATGTGCGGGGCAAGTTTTTTACGCAGAGGGTAGTGAGTGTCTGGAATTCGCTGCCAGAGGAGGTGGTGGAAGCAGATACGATAGTGGTGTTTAAGAGGCAGCTTGACAAATACATGCATAGGATGGGAATGGAGGGATACGGATCCCGGAAGTGCAAAATGTTTTAGTTTGACAGGCAATATGATCGGCGCAGGCTTGGAGGGCCGAAGGGCCTGTTCCTGTGCTGTACTTTTCTTTGTTCTTTGTTCTTTGAGTCATGTCTCCATGAGGGCGGTGATAGGAAGGACCATAGGTCTTCTGAAGATGCGCTTCCGATGCCTGGACCATTCGGGGGAGCACTACAATACCCCCAGAGGGGGTGTCACTGATAGTAGTTGCATGCTGCACTCTCCACAATTTGGCACTGGCAAGGGGGGAACCCTCTGGAGGAAAGGGATCTTGATGCAGCTGCACAGGGCACAATGATGAATCCAGTAGTGGATCCAAAGAGGAGCACGGTGAGGAGAACGCTGAGGGCGTGGAGGCAGACCCCAGTAACCTCCAGGGAGGCAGGGACACCAGGGACACCTTGATCCAATGCTCCTTCAGCTTGGCTGCAATAGATCTGCTTCCACCTCATGCCAAGGCTGAAGCCTCCATCCCGGATGTTTGAAATGACCCTTTCATTTGAACCCAAAGTCCACTTGGTGCATGTGCAATAAAGTTTAGACCCTCTCACATCCAGCATGAGATATTGGCGTGTCCTGCACCAGAAAATAATTGAAACATACTCAGGCTATTTAGACAAAAGCAAAATTTATATCATGTTGACACTCACATCAAATGAACAGAAGTGTATCTGGTGTTAATGGTCACACCAGTAAACATATTAACAAAACATTGCAGAACAGAAGCTCATCCTTGACCGGTCCCTCTTGTGCTCATGGTGCCTTAAACTTAGGTTTCTGAGTGCTGTGTCTTGGTGCCCCCAAGTGTGAAATTCAGGCCATTATGTTTGGCCACTGTCCCTGTGTTGGATCAGCTCCTGATCCAACCACTCACTACCTAACTCCAGAGTGCTACCTAAGGTGCTCTCAACTAAAAACCATGAGGTTTATTTGACCTGCTCAATGGGGGTGATTACATCCAATAAGATAATTATCTGGCTTGGTAAGGTTATTACTGTGATCAATAGGGTGATTACTTTGGCTTCACATTCTACAGGGTCAAACACATGGCCCTGTCTACAGGTCATTGCTCCTGATACATTGTTCTATAGGGTGATTATTCCTTATTCTATAGGGCTTTCATTACTGCTCTGTCAGATCATAGCCACCATTCTATTGCGTTCTATAGGGTTAGGGTTGTGTTTTAACACTCACCTTCAGCTCATCCAGAAAATATGCGATTTCTGCTCCCACTACCCGGACATTCTGAGCAGCCTGTCTGAATGCACATTGTGAAGTCCCTTTCCAGTCAACGCTAATACAGTTTACATTGTCCACTTGCAGAATCATCTTAAAGAGGACAAAACAGAGTCCAAAGTTAATTTGGTGATCTCACCATCTCCCAGCACCCATCTCCCAGCACCCACCACCCAGCACCCATCTCCCAGCACCCAGCACCCATCTCCCAGCACCCATCTCCCAGCACCCACCTCCCAGCACCCATCTCCCAGCACCCATCTCCCAGCACCCATCTCCCAGCACCCCCCACCCAGCACCCATCTCCCAGCACCCATCTCCCAACACCCATCTCCCAGCACCCATCTCCCAGCACCCATCTCCCAGCACCCACCACCCAGCACCCATCTCCCAGCACCCACCACCCAGCACCCATCTCCCAGCACCCATCTCCCAGCACCCATCTCCCAGCACCCACCACCCAGCACCCATCTCCCAGCACCCATCTCCCAGCACCCATCTCCCAGCACCCATCTCCCAGCACCCCCCACCCAGCACCCATCTCCCAGCACCCATCTCCCAGCACCCACCTCCCAGCACCCACCACCCAGCACCCATCTCCCAGCACCCATCTCCCAGCACCCACCTCCCAGCACCCATGCAGCGGGGATGACGGAAGTACATAGAATTTACAGCACAGAAACAGGCCATTCAACCCAACTAGCCCACCCACACACACCTCCCCCCCATCCAGTCCCAACTCCTTCCAGCAGGGGCTGGCAGCTCTGATTGGACAGATGCCTGGAGGTTTCATCATGTGGGCCCCCATCTCCCAATCAAACTGCCTTTTATTTTATCTTCACTACTCCATAATCAATAAGTCAAAATGTTCAAAAGGAGTAAAAATATATCACAGAATTTATTTTAACACTCGATGATTTTTCTCCCAGTTTTCCTGGAGGTTAATTGTCAATTCCTGGAAACTCCAAGGAAATTCCGGAGGGTTGACAACTCCACTTCCCACCTGTATCCCTCTGTATCCCTTTTCCTGGTGTTCATGTGGCCTTCCTGGAATTATGTTTGCTGCTTCAGTCACCCCACCTGACAGTGAGCTCCATATTCTCACTATTCTCCGGGTAAATTAATTACCCATCTGTTAGTGGCTGTTTTATACCTGCCACCGATTTGACTTCTCTGTGACCCTGCCTCAAATCCCAAGCAAAGAGATCATTAAATGTAATAAGGGCCCGTGTCAGCGCGGGAAGGAGCAGGAATGCACCCCCCAGGCTCCATAAGGAAAGTTGAGGCCTTCCTATCCCGGGAGTCCTCACCGACTGCAAACTCTTCTCGAAAGCCCAGAGTGTGAGGGCGATTGCTCTTTCAGATCTCAGCAGAGGCCCCTTCTCACCCAATAGTCCATTCACAGCTACCATTACCCACCAAGTTCCAGGCTGGACACTGACCTGGGTGGATGGGGGTAGAACGCAGATAAAAATTGGAAATTCCAATTCCCCAGGTCTCACTCCACTGAGGTCAGGATGATTGAACACCCCTTCCTCACTCTCCAATTCCCACTCACCTCCTCCCCTCTGAGTTTGAATCTTGTCAGTGTGGTTGGGGGGGGTGCAGAGAGGAGCCTTCACACAACAAGTGCCTGGAGGGAAACATGGGGGTAACAAGCTGCCTGAGCAGATCCCAGCTGGCACCTTATGCAGATTGCCCAGAGGAGGTGGTGGCAGAGTGGTATTGCCAGTGGACTGGTATTCCATAGACCCAGGTTAATGCTCTGGGGGCCTGGGTTCAAATCCCACCACAGCAGATGAAGGAATTTGAATGCAATAAAAATCTGGAATTAAAAGTCTGATGATGGCCATGAAACCATCTGTTCCAGGTATCAATCTAGCAAAAATCCATCTACTTCACTAATGTCCTTTAGGGAAGGAAATCTGCTCTCCTTACCTAGCCTACATGTGACTCTAGCAGTGTGGTTAACTGTTAAATGCTCTCTGGACAAGGGTGGATGATAAATGCTGGCCTGGCCCCCACATCCCACGACTAAATAAATGTTTTGAAAGATTACACCTTACACAGATTCTCCCAGATCACACCTATAGATTCCCAGATCGCACCTTACACAGATCCCCACAGATCCCCAGATCATACTTTACACAGATGTGCTGCCCAGCTGGGATCTCCATTTTCCAGGTAACCTTGGATGACAAAGACAGTTTTCTGATCAACGTTGAAGTTTGAAATGTTGACTGTCTCAGGATTCATTCCGCTAATTTCCTAAATAAATAACAAGAGGCTGGTTCAGAATCAGATCATAAATGATTCCCCTTCAGAAATTTGTGAACTGTATTAGGAAATGGAGATCGTTTAAGTAAGCTATGATTGTATTTGCGTGTGTTAGGAATAAGGTATATATTTAAAATTAAGTTCGACTTATCTTTTGTCTATTTGTGGATCAAAAGGTGAAACCTGGGACCCAGTTGCATTTTTGATTGGAGACAGCAGGTCTAAAGCTCTGTTTGTATACCTGCATTTCTAATGAGATTTTAACAACATTTGAAGGAGAGTAGAAAAAGACTAGAGCTGTTGCCTAGCAACAGATGTCCAGAGAGGGAAGCCACTCACACACACACACACACAACACACACACACACACACCACACACACACACAGAAAACTGAAGAAAAGCAGTTTGAATTCATTTGGAAGCAGTTGCTAGCAGAAGCAGGTTCCAGAAACTAAAGAAGAAAGTCCCAAAATCCAGAGGAACAGGAAAGGTCCCAAAAGGACAGTCTAGTCAAAGTACAAGGAGAGGAATATGGGAGAGGATTCTGTTTGGGGTGACATCTGTTGCTTGGTTTCAGAGTGTGGTGTGTCTGACCACAGGTCGTCTATTGGTTTACATGGACTGTATACTTTTACTGTGAACATTAGAATATAAGATAGCTTTTGTAACTTGTGTTATCCTTACAAATCTGTATATATCTGTAAAGGGTGAAGGAGTATTGTTATATAGTTTGACTTTATCTTTTCTTGTTAAATAAATGTTAAAAGTTCATCAGCTGACTCCTGTGACTCTGTTCAGTAGCTACTCTTCATGTCTCTAAACAAAAAATAAAAGTTAGGATCTATCAAGCTGGGTTCCACCCTGGGGTCTGGCTTGTCCAGGGCTAACATCAGCTGGGATCATAACATAAGTAAAGCAGTCACAAGCACACGTTTGTTCACATTGACCTGGATTCTGTGGTCAGTAGCAAAGGGGTCACACTCTCGACTGGCTTTGAGAAACGTTGCCCATAAAGATTTAGTATCCACGGGAGTGAAGATTTCCATTCTCCTGAGGTCTCTTTAAATCTGTTGTCCAGCAGCATGCGAGCTGGCAGGCTCATCAGCCAATCAGACTGAAGAATCAAAGCTGGCAGTAAAAAGCAGGGATTATAATTCACTTTTTAAGAACATAGTACAGGAAGCAAAATGGGATTAGGGGAGAAGCTGATATTAAACAAACTTCAAAAGATAAAGTAAAAATTAATTTCATAATTAAAAAAAAAAATTTAAATGCCATTCTGAGGGAACAGGGTTCCACACTTGTAGAATTTGCTTTTCAGGGTCAGAGAGGTTGTTCAGCAGTAATGCTGCCTTAGTATGTTGGTAATAACCCAGTTACACCTGATTAAACAGGGCTTCATTCTCTCAATGTTTTTTTACAGTGTACATAATACATAAAAAGCTGCAGATCATGCCAAATCACTGAAGCTGTGTGGATGCCATTGGGAAAGTCTCCAAGGGTCTAGGGCAGGGTATCACTGACGGCAACTTCTGGATTTCTGCTTTTAACTGAGTATCTGTCAATGCCAGAAGTTACTGTTAAATTTACACAGTGATTATGTCCAACGCTCCCTCAGGACTGAACCTCCAATGGTGCGACACTCCCTCAGTACTGATCTTCCGACAGTGCAGCACTCCCTCAGTTCTGCCGTTTGACAGTGCAGCACTCCCTCAGTACTAACCCTCAATAGTGTAGCACTCCCTCAGTACTGACCCTCCGACAGTGCAGCACTCCCTTAGTGCTGACCCTCTGACAGTGCAGCATTCCCTCAGTACTGACCCCCGACAGTGCAGCATTCCCTTAGTACTGACCCTCTGACAGTGCTGCACTCCTTCAGTACTGACTCTCTGACAGTGCTGCACTCCCTCAGTACTGACACTCTGACAATGGAGCACTCTCTCAGCTCTGACCACCTGACAGTGCATCGTATAGTATCAGGGTCTGGCCCATGCAGGGTTACTGCGCACACAGTGAGGTAAGAAGGTACATGACCTAGACCCAGGGGTCAGTGTGGTGTTGAGCAGAGACAGATAAAGACCTAAACAGGGAGATAGTTCCTAGCCTGTACCCTTTACTGTAAATGAGTAAATAATTCTAGTAATTAATAAAGGCTTATAGTTAACCCACAAGAAGACTACGAAGACTTCTTTAAGAAACACAGTTCTTTAACCAACACCTTCCCTACCTGGTGGAATCAGAGGATCAAAATCCCTCTACCTCGCTAAAATCCTGAAACAAACTTAAATGCTGGAAGACTAAGAGAAACTTCAACAAAGATTTTAACCTGAAAGAAGCTCCCAAAAGAAGCAGAGAAAAAATAGCCAAAGTAAGCTCCAGAAAAAAGACCCGGAAGCTGAAGGCAGAGATTTTACTGTCGCGGAAGACTCCATTGAATCTCCCTGGGGCATCCAGCTTCAAAGTGTAGAGTCGACAGAATGTGCAAAGGTGACTAAATCTTTTAAAGTTCCAGCCTGCAGCCAGTCCTGAGACCCCTTTCACTAATTTAGTGTCAGAAGTGAAACCCGCCACTAAAATCCAATCACTAAGTCGGAGCCTCAACATGTGGCCTCTGAGCCTATAAAAAGATAAAGTAATTAAATCTCTTGGGAACGTTGCATCTGTGCAACTCAGAAAACAATCTACGATGCTTAAGTTTGACTTTGGATGCCTCATTTTTCAGCAAAGCAAACCACTGAACCAAAGATAAAAACAAAAAATTGCGGATGCTGGAAATCCAAAACAAAAACAGAATTACCTGGAAAAACTCAGCAGGTCTGGCAGCATCGGCGGAGAAGAAAAGAGTTGACGTTTCGAGTCCTCATGACCCTTCAACAGAACTTCTGTTGAAGGGTCATGAGGACTCGAAACGTCAACTCTTTTCTTCTCCGCCGATGCTGCCAGACCTGCTGAGTTTTTCCAGGTAATTCTGTTTTTGCATTGAACCAAAGAAGCTGGCAGACAGCCAACCCAGGCAGCCATCGTTAAAGGTTCTTTTTTAAGAAATGCTCCATCGCCATTTTGCAGAGCCTGTAAAAACTGGCAAATGCGAAAAACCCCTTTGTCTCTGAGTCACTGGTGACACCATCTTAAAAGTCCGGAAGCTCTTAAAGCTGCACATATACTTTTAAAAATTTCAACACGGGTCACAATTCCATACTTCCAGCTCAATTTGGGCTAACCCAAGGCCCAGACCAATCACAAAATTGGGGTCTTTGGAGGAAAAGATTCTTAAGATACAGCACCATTTCAGGTTTACATAAAAAGTCGGAAGAAGAGCGGGTGAACACATTGTTTTACTTGATAGGCCCAATTGCAGACAACATCATTGTAAGCCAGGGAATTAATGAATCATCCACCAAATTCGAGGAGGTACTAAAACCTTTTGACATTTATTTTAATTTAAGAAGTAACAAAATACTAGAGAGAACCAAATTAAATAAGAGAGTCCAACTGCCAGGGATACCATCGATTCCTTCATAAATGATCTCTATAGGATTGCAGAAGGTTGTGATTACAGAGATTTAAAGTCTGAATTTATCAGAGACAGAATAGTGGCAGGAGTAAGAGATGATGTACACTCTGGCTTCTACAAGCTAAGGATGATCTAACCCTGGAAAAGGCAATCCAGATTGATAGATAGTCAGAACTCCATGAGCAGCACAGGGCATAACAATCTTAAGGGGAGAGAACAAAACATGGTGCAGAGGCCAACCCTCAATCCAGCTTCTTAGACCACAAAGACACACAGAGACACTCAGTCAGGGAAAGCAATTCCCAAACCACCCAGCAGAGCGACCTTGCTAGCCCCTGTGGGGTAAAGTGCCCTCACAGGAGAGATCAATGTCCTGCGAGTACAGCCCAATGCTTCCACCGCAACAGAATTGGACACTATGGCAAAATGTGCAAGGCAAGAACTCTGAATTGCATGGAAGGCCCTAAGATAATCTACGACGTCGAAACTGCAGAGCCAGAAGATCTTGGCCTCTCATTTTGGAATGTAGACATTTCTGTCAATGGCCCTCTAACACATTTCAAATTAGGTAAAGGAGACAGTATGACTGTCCTGTTGGGCAAGGAGCCGTGGCTGAAGGATATCTGGCTTTGGACAATAGACACACCACTTTACAAGCCCTGAGGAATCCAACTTCCAGTCATTGGTTTGATCCTGGAACCACTGGGGTATGGTGGCAAACAGATCTTCAAGCTGATGTGTGTCATCCATAACCAGCCTTTCTCTCTCCTGAGCAGGGATGCGTGCATAGCTTTGAATCTCCTCAAGATGGCAGATGATGTTGAGACATCGTTAACCAGACAGAACTGCACGTTCCAGAGTACTCAAAACAAAAAGTGCGTATCCTGACTAGAGCTTCAGATCTGAACTCACTTCTCTCTTTGCAGAGAAGGTTTATCCATTCTCATTGCAAGTCCCAGAAAACTCTCAGTGGTCAGGCCAGCCAACCATCCTTAAGATAACCAAGGCACCTCCAATGGAAGTGGTGCAAGAGAGAGATCAGCAGTCTGAGAAGCCTCTACCTCCAGTCCTGACGATGGGACAGATGGTCAACACGGCGACCACTGTGCATACACTGCAACTCCTAGCCAGCATGCCACAACTACAAGAGAGGCTGGAACCTGGTAGCAGTTGCCCACGGCTGACAACTAAAAGCAGAGGTAAGCGTACCACTAAACCATCTTCTCACCACAAGAACACTCTTCCTCAGCCACAGAAGACATCAAGATGGCCTACACGGAGAAAGAAGAAGAGAAGGAAGCAACAAGGAGATGAACACAATGTTGGTCCACTCCACAAGAAATGAGTTAGAGTAGCAACAACTATCGATCAACACAACAACCGAACTGACCAAGCGCGTTCAGCACGAAGGAATGGAAGAAAAGAGTGAAAGTGTATCCAGATGCCAGCTCTACCTCCAGAGCAACAGGGAGAACCAGCAACGACAGAGCCTAATGCTCCTCCGACAGAGCAGTGAATGAGATATGGAAGAGTTATAACTCCTCCAGATCACCTGAATCTCTAACTTCAAGGACTTGAAGTGAGGGAAGATTGAGTAATAATAATGTAGTAACAGTGAGATTGTGGTAACAACAATGTAAATACGAACAAAAAAATTAGGGGCAGGAGTAGGTGACTAGTAACAACGTGAGACAAAGTAAACCAGTGTAACTCCATATACTGGATAAAGACCTGGGGGGAGGTGTAGTATAAAGGTCTGGCACGTACAAGGTTAATGTACATCACCACACAGTGATGTAAGAAGGCACATGACCCAGACCCAGGGGTCAGTGTGGTGTTGAGCAAAGATGTGTATAGGCCCAACCATGGTGAAGCTCCTAGCCTGTACCCTTTATTCTACATGTGTAAATATTTCTACAAGTTAATTAAGACTTAGATAGCATACTGAAAACTATGAAGATTTCCTTCAGACACAATGCTCTGTAACCAACACCCTCCCAACACAGCGCTCCCTCAGTACTGACCCTCTAACAGTGCAGCACTTCCTCAGTACTGTACTGGTGAATATAATGTGTCCTTTGCCTCAGCGTCAGGAAAATATAATAACTTTCATAATGTTACTGGAATTTATTGTAAGGTTAGGAATAGTGTGTGTCTGTCTGTGTGGGGTGGGTAGAGGGGAACATAACTGAATTAGAGACAGCTGGTCTGAAGTCTTTGGTGTAAGAATACAAGCTAGGTTTCAAATGTTAAATAGGTAAATATGGTTGAAGTTGTAGAATGTGAGGTGTAAAAGGAAAATTTGCATTTTTAGATAGACCCGAGTAGTGAATTTCAAAGAGGTGGTAAGGTGTTACACTTAGCCAACAGAGGCTAAGCCAAACAGTGTGTTTATTTTTCCCAAAGCTTACTGATAAAATTGGTATTATGAAATATTTTTATTATTAGAAAAGTAGAGTTGAAAAGACATATTGGGGCAATGGGATTCACATTGAAAAGGAAGAAATATGTATAAAGGAGATGAGGTTGTGTATAAGAAAGAAGATCTAACAAATGTGAAAAGCCTTCAGCCTCTGTGCCCAAACTGCTGTCTGCAAGAACTGAAGTTAAGAAAATTTACTTTGAATTCGACTGTTCAGAGTATCGTGTTACCTTGCCTGGATCTTTTCAAATCTATGTGTTTTTACTGTTGCCTTAATGGAGGTGTAACTGGGAGTTAGATTAACTAGGGGCGCTAGGAGTTATCATAGTAGTAATTTGTAGACCTATGCATGTGCTTAATATTACTTCTTTATTTAATAAATGTTTAATTTAGTTTTGTAAAAACCGTCTAAGCCTCGGTGGCCTTCTTTTTACTGAATTCAAAGCCCGCATCTCAAAATAAATACAAATTGCAAATAGTTGTGGCAGCTGCTTCAAGTTTCCCTCTGGGATTTGAGCAGCTGAGCATTTACCATCGACTGTGCCATAACAAAATTGAGGGCTCTTTGCGGGATATATTTGAAATTCCTTGATTGGTTTGGAGTTGGTGAATCTTAGGGTTACGAGTCGGGAGCACTTTGAATTCAGGAGTTGGGGTGAGGAATTTTAAAGTGGTGAGACTGATAAAATGGCTATATCCACGGCTAAAACTTTTTTGGAAGTAGAAGCTGTAGCTCTGATTGGGTTACAAAAAAATATCTAAGGGTAAGTTAACAGAGCTGGTGGATAAGTTGCAATTGAGGTTAGCTGTGGGGGCAAAGAAAGCAGACGTAGTTGAAGTGATAGCGCAGCATTTAAAGTTGGAAGTGATACCTGACACTAGTGAGTCACAGCTGGAGGTAGTGGGACTTCTGTTAGAAATTTGAACAAACAATGGAACTGAGAAATCTTGAATTGGAGGCAAATGAAAAAGAAAAAGAATTGGAAATGAAAAAACTGAAAATAGAGGCAGCAGAAAAGGAAAGAGAAAGGGCATTTCGAAGGAAGCAAGCGAAAGGGCAGGAGAAAGAAAATAAGCTGGAACTGGAATTCCAGGCAAGAGAGAAGGATAAAGAAAGAGAGGCAAGGGAAAGAGAGTAGGAAAGAGAAAGGGAATACCGGCTTAAAAGGCTGGAAGTTAAGAAAGACATTTTGAGGAAAGTTCTGATGATGAAAAAAACCTTTAACTTAAAACCCAGTGGGGAGATGTTTAAATTTGTACAAGCTCTTCCAAAGTTTGAGGAAAGGGATGTTGGAGCATTCTTTATTTCATTTGAGGAGGTAGCTAAACAGATGAAATGGCCACAGGAAAGCTGGACATTGTTGTTACAATCCAGGTTGGTGCATAGAGCACATGAGGTTTATGCTTCACTGTCAGAAGAAAAGTCAGTGAACTACAATGTGGTAAAAAAAAAGGGCTATTTTGAGTGCATGTGAGCTGATTCCTGAGGCATACAGGCAGAAACATAGGAATATGAGAAAACAGCCTGGGCAAACTTATATTGGGTTTGGAAGTGTGAAATAAAGGGCAGGATTTTTCCTTCTTTGGGCAGACGTAGCGGGCAGGCCTAGGAATGGCAATTAATGGCCAGCAAGTGTGAAACGCGCGCTGAGATCCTCAGCACTGCCGGGGGAGGGGGGAGGAGGAGCTGCCTCAGGGAGCTGAAGAATTTTACAATGAGAAAGTAAAGATTTTTAAAATAATGGAAACGTCCCCACATGTGACTCAGTCACATGAACAGGGACATGTTAAAAATGATGTTTAATATTTTTAATTTTTTAAAATTACTGTCTGAAACCTCATCCCTCCCATGGATGGAGCTTCCTAAAAAATGCAAAGGCCGCTTGGCATATTCTCTCACCCGCCAACCGTAAAGTTGGACAGGCAGCAGGAAATACAAATCAATTGATGGGTTAATGGCCTTAATAGGCCTCTTGATTGTCAGCGGGCGCGCTGTCGACTCTCGCACAGGCCTGCCGAGCGAAATATCGTGCGCGTGCGCAATGACATCGGGACACTCGCCTGGACGCTGGACTGGAATGATTTCTGTTGACACCAAGGATTTGTAATTGTGCTCATGTATGCATCTGGTAATGTAACAGTGTAATAAATATAGGAATTAATGTAAGATGGGTTCAGAAAATGAAGCTGTCTTTTTAAATTATGACAGTTCATTTTTTTTAGTGAAGGGGTTGTCAGGAAAATATAATAATTTTCATAATGTTATTGGAATTTATTGTCAGGATCAGAATAGTGTGTGTGTGTGTATGTGTGTGTGCCTTAATTGAATTAGAGACAGCTGGTCTGAAGGCTTTGATGAAATAAGACAAGTTAGGTTTGAAATGTTAAATAGGTAAGCATGGTTGAAATTGTAGAATGTGAGGTGTAAAAGGAAAATTTGCATTTTTAGATAGACCCGAGTAGTGAATTTCAAAAAGGTGGTAAGGTGTTACACTTAGCCAACAGAGACTAAGCCAAACGGTGTGTTTATTTTTCCCAAAGCTTACTGATAAAATTGGTACTGTGAAATATTTTCATTATTAGAAAAGTGGAGTTGAAAAGACATATTGGGGCAATGGGATTTTATATTGAAAAGGGAGAAATCTGTTTAAAGGAGATGAGGTCATGTATAAGGAAAGAAGGTATTCTAAGATCTAACAAATGTGAAAAGCCTTCAGCCTCTGTGCCCAAGCTGCTATCTGCAAGAACTGAAGTTAAGAAAACTGACTTTGAATTTGACTGTCCAGGGTATCGTGTCACTTTGCCTGGATCTTTTCAAATCTATGTGTTTTTATTGTTGCCTTAATGGAGGTGTAACTGGGAGTTAGATTAACTAGGGGAGCTAGGAGTTATAGTAGTAATTTGTAGACCTATGCATGTGCTTAACATTATTTCTTTATTTAATAAATGTTTAATTTAGTTTTGTAAAAACCGTCTAAGTCTCAGTGGCCTTCTTTTTACTGAATTCAAAGCCCACTTCTCGAAATAAATACAAATTGCAAATAGTTGTTGCAGCTGCTTCAAGTTTCCCTCTGGGATTTGAGCAGCTGAGCATTTACCATCTGCTGTGCCATAATCCTCAGTGTTGTTGAAATGCAGCTTTTAAAATTAAGTCACTTTACAAACATACACCCCATAATCTAGTTCCTGCTTATTGTTTCTCTGCTGTTGGTCACTGCCTTTGCGAGGCTGCTCTTGGTGAAAGTGTCTCTACCTGATAATTGTCTGGGTTCTGCCTGGTGTACAGTAGGAAACGGGTATGGATCTTTTCAGGGCTCCAGGGGAGCTTGTTGCCAGGCCTCTCCTTTGTCCCAGTCCATGGATATCCATTTGGGAAACAGCCGAGTCTGTCAAAGCAAATTTCCTCCACTTCACCGAAATGTGATGCTGACAGGAAATAAGAAAAAAGCAGAGGCATTAAGAAAGCCGACACAGTACACAGGCTGAAATGTACTCCTCCCAAACTGCCAAATAAAACTACTGCAGTGTGAGTCACATGCCACAAACTGAGGGCAGCATGTCACAGGCTGCAGTATACCTACAGTCTGTATCACATGAGATAATATTACTGTCACAGTGTACAGTACCAGATTTCAACAGCTGGTACATCTTGCATGTTTTCCTATAACAGATTGGCATAAAATATCAGAGTTTGTGATACCAGAACAACAGCTTATATTGATAGAGCACCTTCAACACAGTAAAATATCCCAAAACACTTCACAAAAGTGTTAGAAAACAAAACTTTTACACCAGGCTACAGGGCAGCTAAGTAAAAGATTAGATAGTGATAGGTCTAAAGCTATCGGCCTGCATTATCCTATATCACTCAGTGTGATATCCCACCTCAGCCCTTCACAAAAGCGATAGGTGCTTTCACTAAGTGTGTCTTTGAAGGGAGGTGTTTCATAAGGACAGTGTAGAGGGAGCTTTACTCTGTATCCAACCCTATGCTGTACCTGTCCTGGGAGTGTTTGATGGGGACATTGTAGAGGGAGCTTTACTCTGTATCTAACCCCATGCTGTACCTGTCCTGGGAGTGTTTGATGGGGACAGTGTAGAGCGAGCTTTACTCTGTATCCAACCACATGCTGTACCTGTCCTGGGAGTGTTTCATGAGGACAGTGTAGAGGGAGCTTTACTCTGTATCCAACCACATGCTGTACCTGTCCTGGGAGTGTTTGATGGGGTCAGTGTAGAGGGAGCTTTACTCTGTATCCAACCCCATGCTGTACCTGTCCTGGGAGTGTTTGATGGGGACAGTGTAGAGGGAGCTTTAATCTGTATCTAACCCCGTGCTGCACCTGTCCTGGGAGTGTTTGACGGGGTCAGTGTAGAGGGAGCTTTACTCTGTATCTAACCCCGTGCTGTACCTGCCCAGGGAGTGTTTGATGAGGACAGTGTAGAGAGAGCTTTATTCTGTACCTAACCCCGTGCTGTACCTGTCCTGGTAATTTTACTTTTAAATTATTTGTTCTTGGAATAGGGATATCATTGGACAAGGTTACCCATTCCAAGTAGCCCTTAAACCACTGAGAGTTTTGAGCCACTGATAGCCCAGGTTGGGTTTGGTTTCCTTCCTTAAAGGGTGTGAGGATACTAGTTGATTTATGCAATCTTCGGGCAATTTTCAGTCACGCTCCTGGTGAATTCAATTCCCCAACTTTTGCCCTTGTGAGATTTGAGCTTGTCACTTCAGAGTGAGTAATGCAGTATCAGAAGCACCAGGATAATGTACCCACTCTTTGACCGAGAGTGTGGAGGGAACATTCCCATAAAGAAGAATGTTTCCTTACCATCGGCTTGGCTGAGAACGAATACCAGGGGAAGGAGCACCACGGGGAGCCATAGCCTCAGCATCTGAAAGAGGAATCGAGTCACCAGGATGATTAGAGCACCAAGCTTTACGGCCTGCAATATTCCTCATTTAGAAAATTACCATCATCTTTAAAAACATAACCTTGCAATGTCAGTACACGGACACTTATGGGAGGCACTGAGTTATTACACAGGGCCTCGTTAATTCACTTTTATTGTTAATGCTTCGAATCTAAGAGAGTGCTAAGTCACCTGTCTGATTAGTAACTAGTAACTGCTCAACTGTAACTCCCTTCCAGAATTCTCTCTTCCTGAACTCCTGGCCGTGTTCAAATCCAAACTCATCACCCTCCGTCCTCACCTCCCTCAGGCTGCACAACCCTTCGTCCTCATATCTCTTAATGTTCACCTCCCTCAGTCCTCACCTCCCTCCATCCTCACCTTCCTCAGTCCTCACTTCCCTCTCTCCTCACCTTCCTCAGTCCTCACCTCCCTCCATCCTCACCTTCCTCAGTCCTCACCTCCCTCCATCCTCACCTTCCTCAGTCCTCACTTCCCTCTCTCCTCACCTTCCTCAGTCCTCACTTCCCTCTCTCCTCACCTTCCTCAGTCCTCACCTCCCTCCATCCTCACCTCCCTCAGTCCTCACCTCCCTCCATCCTCACCTTCCTCAGTCCTCACTTCCCTCTCTCCTCACCTTCCTCAGTCCTCACCTCCCTCCATCCTCACCTTCCTCAGTCCTTACCTCCTTCAATCTTCATCTTCATCACCCTCCCTCAGTCCTCACCCCCCACCATCTTCACCTTCCTCAATCTTCATCCCCCTCCATCCTCACCTTCAATTTTTACCTCCCTCAATCCACACCTCCCTCCTCACCATGCTCAATCTTCACCTCTCTCCACCCTCACCTCCCTCCATCCTCACATCCCTCAGTCCTCACATCCATCAGTCCTCACCTCCTCCCTTATGTAGGAAAATGTGAAGTTGTTCACTTTGGCAGAAAGAATAAAAAAGCAGAGTATTACTTAAACAGAGAACGACTGCATAATTCTGAGGTGCAGAGGGATCTAGGTGTTCTAGTACATGAGTCACACAAAATGAGTATGCAGGTACAGCAAGTAATTAAGAAGGCTAATGGAATGCTGTCCCTTATTACAAGAGGATTTGAACAAAAAAGTAAGGATGTTATGCTCCAGTTATACAGGGCACTGGTGAGACTGCACCTCAAATACTGTTTGCAGTTTTGGTCTCCTTATTAAAGGAAGGATGTAAATGCATTGGAGGTGGTTCTGAGGAGGTTTAGTAGGTTGATACCTGGAATGAGTGAGTTGTCTTATGAGGAAAGGTTGGACAGACTGGGCTTGTTTCCACTGGAGTTTAGAAGAGTGAGGGGTGATTTGATTGACGTATACAAGATCCTGAACAGTGTCGACAAGGTGGACATGGAAAAGATGTTTCCTCTTGTGGGTGAGTCCAGAACTAGAGGGCACTGTTTTAAAATTAGGGGTTGCCCTTTTAGGACAGAGATGAGGAGAAATTTTTTTTCTGAGGGTTGCGCGACTTTGGAACTCTCTGCCTCAGAAGGCGGTGGGGGCGGGGTCATTGAATATTTTTAAGGCAGAGGTAAATAGATTCTTGTTAGGCAAGGGAATCGAAGGTTATCGGGGTTAGATGGGAATGTGGAAATCGAAACTCAAACAGATCAGCCACGATCTTATCGAATTGTGGAGCAGGCTCGAGGGCTGAATGGCCTACCCCTGTTCCTATTTTTTATGCTCTTGTGTTTCCATCCTCACCTCCCTCAGTCCTCACCTCCCTCCATCCTCATTCCCTCAGTCCTCACCTTCCTCAGTGCTCACCTTCCTCAGTCCTCATCTCCCTCCATCCTCACTTCCCTCCATCCTCACTTCCCTCAGTCCTCACCTCCCTCAGTCCTCACTTCCCTCCAACCTCACCTCCCTCAGTCCTCACCTTCCTCAGTCCTCACTTCCCTCCATCCTTATCTCCATTGGCCCTCACCTCCGTCAAACCTCATTCCCCTCCATCCTCACCTCCCCCCATCCTCATCTCCAGTCCTCACCTCCCTCCATCCTCACTTCCCTCCATCCTCACCTCCCTCAGTCCTCACCTTCCTCAGTCCTCACTTCCCTCCATCCTTATCTCCATCGGCCCTCACCTCCGTCAAACCTCATTCCCCTCCATCCTCACCTCCCCCCATCCTCATCTCCAGTCCTCACCTCTCTCCATCCTCACCTCCCTCAGTCCTCACCTCTCTCCATCTTCACCCCCTCCATCCTCATCTCCCTCCATCCTCACCTCCTTCAGTCCTCACTTCCATCCTCACCTCCCTCAGTCCTCACCTCCCTCCACCCCAACCTCCCTCCACCCCACCTCCCTCCACCCTCACCTCTTTCTGTCCTCACTTCCTTCTTACGTTATTTTTCATATTCTTATAAACAGAAGATTAGAAATTGCTTTCAGTCCTTTCAGTCCTCACTTCCTTCTTACGTTATTTTTCATATTCATATGAACAAAAGATTAGAAATTGCTTTCGATGATGCTAATGGAAGCTGATAAAACCCAAGTTGTCTACCCTAATCTTTATTTCGCTATTCGCCATGTCATCTCTCACATTCTTTCCAAATTATAGAATCATAGAATGATGCAGCACAGGAGACCATTGGGCCTATCATGCCTATTCTAGGTCTATCCAATTAGTCCCACTCTCCTGCTCCTTCCCAATAGACCTGCTTCTCCTTTTCAAGTATTTCTCCAACTCCATTTTGAAAGTTACAAGTGAAACTGCTCCCACTGTCCTTTCAGAGAGGTCATTCCTGATCACAATAGTTCTCGGAGTTTTTCCTCATCTCTACTCTGGTTCTTTTGTTATTGAACATAAATCTATAGTCCCTGGTTACCGGCTCTCCTGCTGTTTCAACTATCGACCTCAAGCCTTCCCTGTACTCTCAAGAAGTAACAAAGCTGTTTTTGAGTCATAGGTAAAAGTGACATATGTAACAGGTAAGAGATGAAACATTAAATACAGTAACTCACCATCTCCAAAACGCTGACACAGGTGTGCTCAGTGTTGCCCACTGCTGCTCTCTCAACCTTTATATATACTCTCCTTGATTTCCCAATCATTACAAATATCAGCTTAAAATGTGGGAAGTGTACATCTGTACTCTGGAGAATGCCAAGCACATAACATCGACCTTTCACTGTCGCTCCCACAAGGTCAGGAGTCCAGTCCAATTAACACCCCACTTTTAACCCCTTGCCTCCTCACCAGGCAAGAACAGGGTAAGCGAAGGTCAGGAAGGGGTGATGCTTAACATAACAGCAAGGTGGCGTTCGTCCAATCCATCTAGTTGCCCGAAAACGCATTGCGAGCAGTGGGTGAAGGCAGGGCTGAAGCCCAAGCTCCTGGAGTCAGAGTTTTGGGATAGCATTATAGGGTTCACAGAATCACACAGTGCAGAAGAGGCCCTTTGGCCCATCGAGTCTGCACCGACACGTAAGAAACACCTGACCCACCTACCTAATCCCATTTACCAGCACTTGGCCCAGAGCCTTGAATGTTATGCCGTGCCAAGTGCTCATCCAGGTACTTTTTAAAGGATGTGAGGCAACCCGCCTCCACCACCCTCCCAGGCAGTGCATTCCAGACTGTCACCACCCTCTGGGTAAAAAAGCTTTTCCTCACATCCCCCTAAACCTCCTGCCCCTCACCTTGAACTTATTTCCACTTGTGACTGGCTCTTCAACCAAGGGGAACAGCTGCTCCCTATCCACCCTGTCCATGCCTCTCATAATCTTGTACACCTCGATCAGGTCACCCCACAGTCTTCTCTGCTCCAACGAAAACAACCCAAGTCTATCCAACCTCTCTTCATAACTTAAACGTTTCATCTCAGGCAACATCCTGGTAAATCTCCTCTGCACCCCCTCCAATGCAATCACATCCTTCCTATAATGTGGCAACCAGAACTGCACACAGTACTTCAGCTGTGGCCTCACTAAGGTTCTATACAACTCCAACATGACCTCCCTACTTTTGTAATCTATGCCTCGATTGATAAAGGCAAGTGTCCCATATGCCTTTTTCACCACCCCACTAACATGCCCCTCAGCCTTCAGAGATCTATGGACACACACGCCAAGGTCCCTTTGTTCCTCAGAACTTCCTAGTGTCATCCCATTCATTGAATACTTCCTTGTCAAATTACTCCTTCCAAAGTGTATCACCTCACACTTTTCAGGGTTAGATTCTATCTGCCACTTATCTGCCCATTTGACCATCCCGTCTATATCTTCCTGTAGCCCAAGACACTCAACCTCACTGTTAACCACCTGGCCAATCTTTGTGTCATCTGCAAACTTACTAATCCTGCCCCCCCACATAGTCATCTATGTCGTTTATATAAATGACGAATAATAGGGGACCCAGCACAGATCCCTGTGGCACGCCACTGGACACTGGCTTCCAGTCACTAAAGCATCCTTCTGTCATCACACTCTGTCTCCTACTAAGCCAATTTTGAATCCACTTTATCAAATTACCCTGTATCCTTTGTGCATTTGCCTTCTTTACAAGTCTCCCATGTGGGACCTTGTCAAAGGCTTTGCTGAAATGCATATAAACTACATCAACTACACTACCCTCATCTACACACCTGGTCACCTCCTCAAAAAATTCATTAAAATTTGTTAGGCATGACCTCCCTCTGACAAAGCCATGCTGACTATCCCTGATCAAAACTTGCCTCTCCAAGTGGAGATAGATTCTCTCCTTTAGAATTTTCTCCAATAGTTTCCCTACCACTGACATGAGACTCACTGGCCTGCAGTTCCCTGGCTTATCTCTACAACCTTTCTTAAACAGCGGAACCACATTAGCTGTTCTCCAGTCCTCTGGCACCTCCCCCGTGGCCAGAGAGGAATTAAAAATTTGGGTCAGAGCCCCTGTGATCTCCTCCCTTGCCTCCCTCAGCAGTCTGGGACACAAATCATCCAGACCTGGAGATTTGTCCACTTTTAAACCTGCCAACACCTCCAATACCTTGTCACTCCCTATATCAATTTGGTTAAGAACCTCGCAGTCTCTCTCCCCGAGTTTGATACCTTCATCCTCATTCTCTTGGGTGAAGACGGATGTGAAGTATTCATTCAACACTCTAAACGATGTCATCTGGCTCCACCCATAGATTCCCCCCTTGGTCCTTTATACTCTTTCCCTGGTTATCCTCTTCCCATTGATATACTTATAGAATATCTTGGGATTTTCCCTACTTTTACCAGCCAGAGCTTTCTCATATCCCCTCTTTGCTCTCCTAATTGCTTCCTTAAGCTCCACCCTGCACTTTCTGTAGTCCACTAATGCCTCTGCTGATTTGCTTCCCTTGTACCTGCTAAAAGCCTCTCTTTTCCTTCTCATCGTTACCTGAATATCTCTGGTCATCCATGGTTCTCTGGGCTTGTTACTCCTTCCTATCACCCTAGAGGGAACATGTTGAGCCTGTACCCTCCCCATTTCCTTTTTGAACACCCCCCACTGCTCCTCTGCAGATTTCCCCACAAGTAACTGTTCCCAGTCTACCTTGGCCAGATCCTGTCTTATTTTACTAAAATCCACTCTCCCCCAACCCAAAACATGTTTTTGCAACTTGTCTACTTCTTTGTCCATAACAAACTTAAACTGTACCATGTTGTGGTCGCTATCACTAAAATGCTCCCCCACCAACACCTCAGCCACCTGTCCGGCTTCATTCCCCAGAATTAGGTCCAACACTGCGCCGTCCCTTGTTGGACCCTCTACATATTGACCTAAAAAGTTCTCCTGTACACATTTCAAGAAATCCACTCCATCCAAGCCCTTAACACTATGTCTATCCCAATTAATGTTGGGAAAGTCGAAATCATCTAATATAATTACCCTATTGTTATTGTTTTTACACACCTCCGCAAATTGTACAGATATTTGCTCCTCAATTTCCCATTGACTATCTGGGGGTCTATAATAAACAACTAACAATGTGGCTGCCCCTTTTTTATTCCTTAGCTCTACCCACAAAGCTTCATTCGATGCCCCCTCCAAGATATCATCTCTCCTTACTGCAGTAACTGACTCCTTAACTAATAATGCAACGCCTCCTCCTCTTTTACCCCCTCCCCTGTCTCGCCTGAAGATTCCATATCCCGGAATGTTGAGCTGCCAATCCTGCCCCTCCCTCAACCACGTCTCAGTGATGGCTACTATATCACAATTCCACGTGTCAATCCTCACCCTTAACTCATCCATTCTACCTATAATACTCCTGGCATTAAAGTAGAGGCCATCCAGCCTTGCCTTACTCCCTTGAAACTTAATGCAGCTGTACTCCCTCTGGCTTGATTGTTTTACTGTATAATGATGTGTCCCTATTCTGCTAACATTCTGTGTCCCCTCCCCTGCTGAATTAGTTTAAACTCCTCCCAACAGCACTAGCAAACCCGCCCGCAAGGATGTTAGTCCCGCTCTGGTACAGGTGTAGACCGTCCTGCTTGTACACATCCCACCTTCCCCAGAAATGGTCCCAGTGATCCAGGAATCCAAAACCCTCCCTCCTGCACCAACTCTTAAGCCATATATTCATCTGCACTATTCTCCTATTTCTGAGCTCGCTAGCAAGTGGCATTGAGAGTAATCCAGAGGTTACAACCCAAGAGGTCTTGCTTTTTAGTCTACTGCCTAACTCCCTGAATTCTTGATGCAAGACCTCATCCCTCTCTCTACCTATGTCATTGGTACCAACATGTACCATGACCTCTGCCTTATCACCCTCCCCCTTCAGGATGCCCTGCAGCCATTCAGTGACATCCCGGACCCTGGCACCAGGGAGGCAACATACCATCCTGGAGTCACGTTGACAGCCACAGTAGCGCCTATCTATTCCCCTGACTATAGAATCCCCTATTACTATTGCTCTTCCTCTCTTCCTCCCCTCCTGTACAGACAGGCTGCTTGTGGTGCCAGAAGGTTGGCTCTGTCTGCACTCCCTGGAAGAACCAGCGCCCTCATCAGCCTCCAAAACGGAATACCGATTTGCGAGCAGGACCCCAGGGGACTCCTGAACTACATGCCTGTTTCTCTTGGACTGCCTGGTGGTCATCCATTCCCTTCCTCAAGTCCCTTCAGCTGCGGTGTGACCACCTCTTTCAACATGCTATCCACAATGCCAGTTGGAGGAGGTTACTAAGAGAGGGATGGAGCGAGGCCATGGAAAGGTTTAAATAAGAGAATAAAAATTTTAAATCATGGCATTATCAGCCTGGTAGTCCATGTAGGTCAGTGAACTCAAGGGTTAACGAGTGAACAGTATTTGGCAGGAGTTAGGATATGGATAGCAGAGTTTTGGGTGACCCCAAGGGAGGGTGGAAAATAGGAGATCAGTTAGGAGAGCATTGGACTCATTGAGTCTAGAGTTCATAAAGACATGGAGGAGGCTTTCAGCAATTGGAACTGTATTGTTCCAATTTTCGCTTATGTGTTAAAGTAGGGTTGAGCAGAGATGGGCGATGTTACAGAGGTGGAAGTAGGCAGCCTTTGTGAGGCCAGTGTAAAAGATAAGGCTGAAATATTCGCAACAATCTTCAGCCAAAAATGTCGAGTGGATGATCCATCTTGGCCTCCTCCAGAGGTCCCCTAAATTCGATTCACTCCACGTGATATCAATAAACAGCTGAAGGCACAGGATACTGCAAAGGCTATAGGTCCTGACATCATTCTGGCAATAGTACAGAAGACTTGCGCTCCAGAACTTGCCACATCCCTAGCCAAGCTGTTCCAGCACAGCTACAACAATGGCATCTACCCAGCTATGCGGAAAATTGTCCAGGTATATCCTGCACACCAAAAGCAGGGCAAATCCACTTTGGCCAATTACTGCCCCATCAGTCTACTCTTGATCATCAGTAAAGTGATGGAAGGTATCGTCAACAGTGCTATCAAACAGCACCTACTCAGCAATAACCCGCTCACTGAGGCCCAGTTTGGATTCCGCCAGGGCCACTCAGCTCCTGACCTCATTGCAGCCTTGGTTCAAACATGGGACAAAAAGGCTGAACTCCAGAGGTGAGGTGAGAGTGACTGCCCTTGACATCAAGGCTGCATTTGACTGAGTGTGGCATCAAGGAGCCCTAGCAAAACTGGAGTCAATGGGAATCAGGGGGGAAACGCTCTACTGGTTGGAGTCATATTTAGCACAAAGGAGGATGGTTGTGGTTGTTGGAGGTCAGTCATCTCAGCTCCAGGGTAACACTGCAGGAGTTCCTCAGGATAGTGTCCTTGGCCCAACCATCTTCAGCTGCTTCATTAATGACCTTCCTTCCAACATAAGGTCAGTATTGGGATGTTTGCTGATGGTTACACAATGTTCAGCACCATTCACAACTCCTCAGATACTGAAGCAGCCCACGTCCAAATGCAGCAAGACCTGGACAATATTCAGGCTTGGACTGCGGATACCATTGACCAGAAACTGAACTGGAATAGCCATATAAACACGGTGGCTACAAGAACAGGTCAGAAGCTGTGAATTCTTCAGCGAGTAACTCACCTCCTGACTCTCCAAAGCCTGACCACCATCTACAATGCACAAGTCAGGAGTGTGATGAATGCTCTCCACTTGCTTGGATGAGTACAGCTCCCACAACACTCAAGGAGCTTGACACCATCCAGGGCAAAGCAACACACTTGGTTGGCCCTCAGTCATCACCTTAAATATTCACCCCCTCCACCACCAATGCACAGTGGCAGCAGAATGTACCATCAACAAGATGCACTGTAGAAGCTCATCAAGGCTCCTTCAACAGCACCTTCCAACCATGCAACCACTACCATCTAGAAGGTCAAGGGCAGCAGATAGATGGGAACATCACCACCTGGACATCCCCCTCCAAGCCACACACCAGCCTGACTTGGAAATATATCGCCGTCCCTTCACTGTCGCTGGGTCAAAATCCTGGAACTCCCTTCCTAACAGCACTGTGGGTGTACCCACGCCACATGGACTGCAGTGGTAAAAGAAGGCAGCTCACCACCACCTTCTCAAGGGCAACTAGGGATGGGCAATAGATGCTGGCCCCACCAGTGACACCCACATCCCAAAAAATGAATGAAATAAGTTTCTGAACAATCCGATTCAGCCTGAAACACTAGCTGGGGAAAGGAATTGAGTTAATGGTTGACAGAGAAAATTTGATCCAATATTACGTGAATAGGTTAATTATTAATTCTAGTTAATTATATTGACTAACATTTTCCAGTTATCAGTAATGAACACATTTTTCTTTCCTATGTGACGTTTTCATTTAATCTTCCTGTAAAGCACCACCAGTAACCTTGGGAGATAAATAAAATAAATATTCTGACTTTTTAATTGGTATTTTCTCTTACACAGATCTTGGCTGATCAATTATTCCCTACAGTGGGCAAAATGTCAGTGATACAGGTGGGGAAAACAGTTTGGGATGTGTGGAACTAGGAGGTTACACATTGTGGGGTTTTGGGGTTCCCTCTCCTCATGTGATATACATGTAATATGAAGGGTTCTCCTCAAACATACTGAGACACAACTGATGGTGCAGGGTTTTTAGGGTTAAAGGCAAAATATTAGGGACGCTGAAAATCTCAAATAAAACCAGAAAATGCTGAAAAAACTCAGCATGTCTGGCAGCACCTGTGGAGAGAGAAACAGAGTTAACATTTCGAGTCTGTATGACTCTTCTTCAGAGCTAAAGAGTGGAAATGTAATAATTTAGTGTTATTTTGTATGGGAAAGATGGGCTGAATGGCCTCCCATCCCTTGAATTATTGTGCTGTTGTGAGCTCCCGGTGACCGTTAACATTGGCCAAACCTGAACAAAAGGGCCATTTCCAGGGGCCTGTGAGCTGTGCTTCCTGAGCTCATGTGTGGCTCCCCAGCTTTTTAATAATTAAAGAAATGAGCACAGAAAGGGAGGAGGTTCTAAGTGGTCTGACAGGCTTAAAAGTATATAAATCCCCAGGCCCAGATGAAATGTATCCCAGGCTGTTGGGTGAGGCAAGGGAGGAGATAGCAGGGGCGCTGGCAATAATTTTCAACACCTCTCTGGCCACAGCAGAGGTGCCAAAGGACTGGAGGGCAGCCAATGTGGTACCGTTATTCAGGAAGGGAGGAAGGGATAAACCAGGGAACTACAGGCCAGTTAGTCTAACCTCAGTGGTGGGGAAACCATTGGAAGTAATTCTGAGGGACAGAATTAATCTACACTTGGAGAGGCAGGGATTAATCAAGGACAGTCAGCATGGTTTTGTTAAGGAGAGGTCATGTCTGACCAATTTGATTGAATTTTTTGAAGAGGTGACCAGGTGTGTAGATGAGGGCAATGCATTTGACGTAGTCTACTTGGACTTCAGCAAGGCTTTTGATAAGGTCCCACATGGGAGACTGGTAACAAAGGTAAGAGCTCATGGGATCCAAGGCAATTTGGCAAATTGGATCCAGAATTGGCTGAGTGGCAGGAAGCAGAGGGTGATGGTCGAGGGGTGTTTTTGCGACTGGATGCCCATGTCCAGTGGGGTTCCACAGGGATCGGTGTTGGATCCCTCGCTGTTTGTGGTATATATAAATGATTTAGACTTGAATGTAGGAGGGTTGATCAGTAAGTTCGCAGATGACACAAAAATAGGTGGGGTGGTAAATAGTGAGGAGGATAGCCTTAGGTTACAGCAGGGCAAAGAGTGCCCTGCAGTCAGCATCGCTGTGAAGCAGTCTGGGAAGAGTGTTCTGCAGCCAACATCGCTGTGAAGCAGTCTGGGAAGAGCATCCTGCAGTCAGCATCACAGTCTGCACTGGAGTGCTGCTTTGGGAGTTTGATGAGAAGGGAACGAGTTGATCCTTTGAGTACCGTGAGTGCAGTCGGGTAAGTATTTATTACTTTTATCTCTTATAGTTTTTAAGGTCTTATTTTGTGGTTCATCGTTTGTAAGGGCTATATTCTGTAACAACGAGGAGTAGGGAAGAAGGGACCTAGGGTAATTGATGTTATTTGATATTAAGTTTCTTCCAAAAGGTTTAATTTAATTTAAAGGGGTAAGTCATGGCGGGAGACCTCAAAGCCGTGGTGTGCTCCTCCTGCTCTATGTGGGAAGCCAGGAACATTTCCAGTGCCTGGGGCCAGGATGTGTGCAGGAAGTGTCTCCAGCTGCAGCTCCTGGTGCTGGAGCAGCGGCTGGGGACACTGTGGAGCATCCGTGAGGTGGAGAGTATCGTGGATAGCATGTATAGAGAGGTGATCACACCACAGGCTAAGAGTCCACAGGCAGGAGGGGAATGGGTGACCACCAGGCAGAACAAGAGGACTGGGCAGGCAGTGCAGGAATCTCCCATGGCTATTCCCCTGCAAAACAGATATACTGTTTTGGATAAAATTGAGGGAATGGCCTCTCAGGGGAAAGCAGCAACAGCCAAATTCGTTGCACCATGGTTGGCTCTGCTGCACAGGGGAGGAGTTAAAAGTGTGGAAATGCAATAGTTATAGGGGTTTCAATTGTAAGGGGAATGGATAGGCATTTCTGTGGCCACAAACGAGACTCCAGGATGGTACGTTGCCTCCCTGGTTCTAGGGTCAAGGATGTCTCAGAGCGGCTACAGGACAATCTGAAGGAGGAGGGTGAAAAGCCAGTGGTCATGGTACACATTGGTACAAACGACATAGGTGAAAAAAAGGGATGAGGTCCTAAAAGCAGAATATAGGGAGTTAGGAAGTAAGTTGAAAAATAGGGCCTCAAAGGTAGTGATCTCAGGGTTACGACCAGTGCCATGTGCTGGTCAGAGTAGAAATAGCAGGATATATTGGATGAACACGTGGCTGAAGGGATGGTGTGAGGGGGAGGGTTTCAGATTCCTGGGACATTGGGACCGGTTCTGGGGGAAGTGAGACCAGTACAAACTGGTTGGGTTACACCTGGGCAGGACTGGGACTGATGTCCAAGGAGGGGAATGTGTGCTAGAGTGGTTGAGGAGGGTTTAAACTAAAATGGCAGGGGGATGGGAACCTATGCAAGGAGTCAGAGGAAGGGGAATTAAGGACAAGAACAAAAGACAGAAAGGGGAATAAGTAAAGTGATAGGCAGAGAAATCAAGGGCAAGAGCCAAACAGTGGATGAATTAACCGCGCAAATAGATGTAAACAGGTATGATATAGTCGGGATTATGGAGACATGGCTGCAGTGTGACCAAGGATGGGAACTGAACATCCAGGGGTATTCAGTATTTAGGAAGGACAGGCAAAAAGGAAAAGGCGGTGGAGTTGCATTGCTGGTTAAAGAGGAAATTAACGCAATTATGAGGAAAGATATTAGCTCTGGTTATGTGGAATCTGTATGGGTAGAGCTGAGAAACACTGAGGGGCAAAAAACATTAGTGGGGATCCAAAACAAAAACAGAATTACCTGGAAAAACTCAGCAGGTCTGGCAGCATCGGCGGAGAAGAAAAGAGTTGACGTTTCGAGTCCTCATGACCCTTCAACAGAACTGAGTAATATTAGGAGAGGGGTGAAATATAAGCTGGTTTAAGGTGGGGGGAGGGGGGGGAGAGAAGTTGAGTGGGGGGGTGGTTGTAGGGACAAGCAAGCAGTGATAGGAGCAGATAATCAAAAGATGTCACAGACAAAAGGATCAAAGAGGTGTTGAAGGTGGTGATATTATCTAAGAAAAGTGCTAATTAAGAATGGATGGCAGGACACTCAAGGTGCAGCTCTAGTGGGGGTGGGGTGGAAAGAATGACAAGGTATTAGTTGTAGATTTAAAAATAATGGAAATAGGTGGGAAAAGAAAAATCTATATAAATTATTGAAAAAAACAAAAGGGAGGGGGAAGAAACGGGGTGGGGATGGGGGGAGGGAGTTTAAGATCTAAAGTTGTTGAATTCAATATTCAGCCCGGAAGGCTGTAAAGTGCCTAGTCGGAAGATGAGGTGCTGTTCCTGCAGTTTGCGTTGGGCTTCACTGGAACAATGCAGCAAGCCAAGGACAGACATGTGGGCAAGAGAGCAGGGTGGAGTGTTAAAATGGCAAGCGACAGGAAGGTTTGGGTCATTCTTGCAGACAGACCGCAGGTGTTCTGCAAAGCGGTCGCCCAGTTTGCGTTTGGTCTCTCCAATGTAGAGGAGACCGCATTGGGAGCAACGAATGCAGTAGACTAAGTTAGGGGAAATGCAAGTGAAATGCTGCTTCACTTGAAAGGAGTGTTTGGGCCCTTGGACGGTGAGGAGAGAGGAAGTGAAGGGGCAGGTGTTGCATCTTCTGCGTGGGCATGGGGAGGTGCCATAGGTGGGGGTTGAGGAGTAGGGGGTGATGGAGGAGTGGACCAGGGTGTCCCGGAGGGAACGATCCCTACGGAATGCCGCCGGGGGGGTGAAGGGAAGATGTGTTTGGTGGTGGCATCATGCTGGAGTTGGCGGAAATGGTGGAGGTTGATCCTTTGAATGCGGAGGCTGGTGGGGTGATAAGTGAGGACAAGGGGGATCCTATCATGTTTCTGGGAGGGAGGAGAAGGCGTGAGGGTGGATGCGCGGGAGATGGACCGGACATGGTTGAGGGCCCTGTCAACGACCGTGGGTGGAAAACCTCGGTTAAGGAAGAAGGAGGACATGTCAGAGGAACTGTTTTTGAAGGTAGCGTCATCAGAACAGATGCGACGGAGGCGAAGGAACTGAGAGAATGGGATGGAGTCCTTACAGGAAGCGGGGTGTGAGGAGCTGTAGTTGAGGTAGCTGTGGAAGTCGGTAGGCTTGTAATGGATATTGGTGGACAGTCTATCATCAGAAATTGAGACAGAGAGGTCAAGGAAGGGAAGGGAAGTGTCAGAGATGGACCATGTGAAAATGATGGAGAGGTGGAGATTGGAAGCAAAATTAATAAATTTTTCCAGGTCCAGACGAGAGCATGAAGCCACACCGAAGTAATCATCGATGTACCGGAGAAAGAGTTGCGGGAGGGGGCCGGAGTAGGACTGGAACAAGGAATATCCACATACCCCATAAAGAGACAGGCATAGCTGGGGCCCATGCGGGTACCCATAGCCACACCTTTTATTTGGAGGAAGTGAGAGGAGTTAAAGGAGAAATTGTTCAGTGTGAGAACAAGTTCAGCCAGACGGAGGAGAGTAGTGGTGGATGGGGATTGTTCGGGCCTCTGTTCAAGGAAGAAGCTAAGGGCCCTCAGACCATCCTGGGGGATGGAGGTGTAGAGGGATTGGACGTCCATGGTGAAGAGGAAGTGGTTGGGGCCAGGGAACTGGAAATTGTTGATGTGACGAAAGGTGTCAGAGGAATCACGGAATTAGGTGGGAAGGGACTGGACAAGGGGAGAGAGAAGGGAGTCAAGATAACGAGAAATGAGTTCCGTGGGGCAGGAACAGGCTGACACGATCGGTCTGCCGGGACAGTCCTGTTTGTGGATTTTGGGTAGGAGGTAGAAGCGGGCCGTCCGAGGTTGGGCGACTATCAGGTTGGAAGCTGTGGGAGGAAGATCTCCAGAGGAGATGAGGTCAGTGACAGTCCTGGAAACAATGGCTTGATGTTCAGTGGTGGAGTCATGGTCCAGGGAGAGGTAGGAGGAAGTGTCTGCGAGTTGACGCTCAGCCTCCGCGAGGTAGAGGTCAGTGCGCCAGACAACAACAGCACCACCCTTGTCAGCGGGTTTAATGACAATGTTGAGGTTGGACATGAGAGAACGGAGTGCAGTAAGTTCAGAGAGAGACAGATTAGAATGGTTTCCCTCTGGGACACCCTGGTCCACTCCTCCATCACCCCCTACTCCTCAACCCCCACCTATGGCACCTCCCCATGCCCACGCAGAAGATGCAACACCTGCCCCTTCACTTCCTCTCGCCTCGCCGTCCAAGGGCCCAAACACTCCTTTCAAGTGAAGCAGCATTTCACTTGCATTTCCCCTAACTTAGTCTACTGCATTCGTTGCTCCCAATGCGGTCTCCTCTACATTGGAGAGACCAAACGCAAACTGGGCGACCGCTTTGCAGAACACCTGCGGTCTGTCTGCAAGAAAGACCCAAACCTCCCTGTCGCTTGCCATTTTAACACTCCACCCTGCTCTCTTGCCCACATGTCTGTCCTTGGCTTGCTGCATTGTTCCAGTGAAGCCCAACACAAACTGGAGGAACAGCATCTCATCTTCCGACTAGGCACTTTACAGCCTTCCGGGCTGAATATTGAATTCAACAACTTTAGATCTTAAACTCCCTCCCCCCCATCCCCACCCCGTTTCTTCCCCCTCCCTTTTGTTTTTTTCAATAATTTATATAGATTTTTCTTTTCCCACCTATTTCCATTATTTTTAAATCTACAACTAATACCTTGTCATTCTTTCCACCCCACCCCCACTAGAGCTGCACCTTGAGTGTCCTGCCATCCATTCTTAATTAGCACTTTTCTTAGATAATATCACCACCTTCAACACCTCTTTGATCCTTTTGTCTGTGACATCTTTTGATTATCTGCTCCTATCACTGCTTGCTTGTCCCTACAACCACCCCCCCACCCTCAACTTCTCTCCCCCCCCTCCCCCCACCCCCCCCCCCCCCCCCCCCCACACCTTAAACCAGCTTATATTTCACCCCTCTCCTAATATTACTCAGTTCTGCTGAAGGGTCATGAGGACTCGAAACATCAACTCTTTTCTTCTCCGCCGATGCTGCCAGACCTGCTGAGTTTTTCCAGGTAATTCTGTTTTTGTTTTGGATTTCCAGCATCCGCAGTAGTTTTTTGTTTTTATCTAAACATTAGTGGGGGTTGTATATAGACCCCCAAACTGTAGTGGTGATGTTGAGAATGGCATTAAACAGGAAATTAGAGACGTATGCAATAAAGGGACATCTGTAATTATGGGTGACTTTAATCTGCATATAGATTGGGCAAATCAAATTAGTAACAATACTGTAGAGGAGAAATTCCTGGAGTGTATATGGGATGTTTTTCTGGACCAATATGTTGAGGAGCCAACTAGAGAACAGGCCATCCTAGACTGGGTATTATGTAATGAGAAAGGAATAATTGGCAATCTAGTTGTGTGAAGCCCCTTGGGGATGAGCGACCATAATATGATAGAATTCTTCATCAAGATGGAGAGTGACGTAGTTGATTCTGAGACTAGGGCCCTGAATCTTAATAAAGGAAACTACGATGGTATGAGACGCGAGTTGGCTATGATGGATTGGGAAATATTACTTAAAGGGATGATGGTGGATAGGCAACGGCAAACGTTCAAAGAGCGCATGGGTGAACTGCAACAATTGTTTATTCCTGTCTGGCGCAAAAGTAAAACAGGAAAGGTGGCCAAACCATGGCTTACAAAGGAAATTAGAGATAGTATTAGATGCAAGGAAGAGGCATACAATTTGGCTAAAAAAAAACAACAGACCTGAGGATTGGGAGCACTTTAGAATTCAGCAAAGGAGGACCAAGGGATTGCTTAAGAAGGGGAAAATAGAGTACGAGAGTAAGCTTGCGGGGAACATAAAAACTGACTGTAAAAGTTTCTATAAGTATCTGAAGAGAAAAAGATTGGTGAAGGCAAATGTGTGTCCCTTACAGTCAGAAACAGGGGAATTTATAATGGGGAACAAAGAAATGGCTGACCAACTAAATACATACTTTGATTCTATCTTCACAAAGGAGGACACTAATAACATACCAGGAATGTTGGGGAACACAGGGTTTAGTGAGAGGGAGGAACTGAAATAAATCAGTATTAGTAGGGAAATGGTGTTGGGGAAATTGATGGGATTGATGGCTGATAAATCCCCAGAGCCTGATAATCTACATCCCAGAGTACTTAAGGAAGCGGCCCTAGAAATAGTAGATGCATTGGTGGTCATCTTCCGAGATTCTATAGACTCTGGAACAGTTCCTACAGATTGGAGGGTAGCTAATGTAACACCATTATTTAAAAGGGGAGGCAGAGAGAAAACAGAGAATTATAGACCAGTCAGCCTGACGTCGGTAGTGGGGAAAATTTGAGAGTCCATTATAAAAGAGTTAATAGCTGAGCACTTGGAAAACAGTGGCAGAATCGGATAGAGTCAGCATGAATTTAAGAAAAGGAAATCATGCTTGACAAATCTACTGGAATTTTTCAAGGATGTAACTAGTAGAGTTGATGAGGGGGAGCCAGTGGATGTGGTTTATTTGGACTTTCCGAAGGCTTTCGACAAAGACCCACATAAGAGATTAGGGTGTAAAATTAAAGCATATGGGATTGGGGGTAGGGTATTCAGATGGATAGAAAACTGGTTGGCAGACAGGAAACAAAGAGTAGGAATAAAAGGGTCTTTTTCCAAATGACAGGCAGTGACTAGTGGGGTATCGCAGGGTTCGGTGCTGGGACCCCAGTTATTCACAACATATATTAATGACTTGTATGAGGGAACTAAATGTAATATCTCCAAATTTGCAGATGACACAAAGCTGGGTGGGAGGGTGAGCTGGGAGGAGGATCCAGAGATGCTTCAGTGTGATTTGGACAAGCTGAATGAGTGAGCAAATGCATGGCAGATGCAGTATAATGTGGATAAATGTGAGGTTATCCACTTTGGTAGCAAAAACAGGAAGGCATATTATTATTTGAATGGCTATAAATTGAGAGGGGAATGTGCAACGAGACCAGGGTGTCCTCATACACCAGTCGCTGAAGGTAAGCATGCAGGTGCAGCAGGCGGTCAAGAAGGCAAATGGTATGTTGGCCTTCATAGCCAGAGGATTCGAGTACAGGAACAGGAATGTCTTGCTGCAATTGTACAGTGCCTTGGTGAGACCACACCTGGAATATTGCGTGCAGTTTTGGTCTCCTTATCTGAGGAAGGATGTTCTTGCTATAGAGGAAGTGCAGCGAAGGTTTACCAGACTGATTCCTGGAATGGTGGAACTGACATATGAGGAGAGATTGAGTCGGTTAGGATTATATTCGCTGGAGTTCAAAAGAATGAGGTGGGATCTCATAGAAGCCCATAAAATTCTAACAGGACTAGACAGGGTAGATGCGGGAAGGATGTTCCAGATGGTGCGGGAGTCCAGAACCAGGGGTCACAGTCTGAGGACACGGGGTAGACCATTTAGGACTGAGATGAGGAGAAATTTCTTCACCCAGAGAGTGGTGAGCCTGTCGAATTTGCTACCATAGAAAGTAGTTGAGGCCAAAACATTGTATGTTTTCAAAAAGGAGTTAGGTATAGCTCTTGGGGCGAAAGGGATCAAAGGATATGGGGAGAAAGCGGGAGCAGGCTATTGAGTTGGATGATCAGCCATGATCGTGATGAATGGCGGAGCAGGCTCGAAGGGCCGAATAGCCTACTCCTGCTCCTATTTTCTATGTTTCTATTTAGATGGACTGGTCAGATGGGCTGGTCAGTGGCAAATGGAATTTAATCCTGATAAGTGTGAGGTGATGCACTTGGGCAGGACAAACAAGGCATGGAAATACACGATGAATGGTAGGACCCTGGGAAGTACCGAGGATCAGAGGGACCTTGGTGTACATGTCCACCAGTCCCTTAAGGTAGCGGGACAGGTAGATAAGGTGGTGAAGAAGGCATATGGGATACTTGCCTTTATTAGCCGAGGCATAGAATATAAGAGCAGGGAGGTTATGCTGGAACTGCATAAAACGCTGGTTATGCCACAGCTTGAGTATTGCATGCAGTTCTGGAATCCGCATTATAGGAAGAATGTTATTGCACTAGAGAGAGTGCAGAGGAGATTTACCAGGATGTTGCCTGGGCTGGAGAGGTTTAGTTATGAGGAGAGATTGTATAGACTGGGGTTATTTTCCCTGGAGCAGAGGAGATTGAGGTGTATAAAATTATGAGGGGCATAGATAGGGTAGACAGGAAGGAACTTTTCCCCTTGGTGGAGGGATCAATAACCAGGAGGCATAGATTTAAGGTAAGGGGCAGGAGGTTTAGAGGGGATGTGAGGAAGAATTTTTTCTCCCAGAGGGTGGCGGGAATCTGGAACTCACTGCCTGAAAGGGTGGTAGAGGCAGATACCCTCATAACATTTAAGAAGTATTTGGATGTTCACTTGCCATGCCATGGCATATGAGGCTATGGGCTTAGTGCTGGAAGATGGGATTAGTATAGTTAGGTACTTGTTTGACCGGCACAGACTTGATGGGCCGAAGGGCCTTTTTCTGTGTCGTAGACCGTTATGACACTGTGGCTCTATGACAATGAGCTTGATCAGTTGAACCATTTTGATGATCACTACATGGCTTGCTTCGTTTTTAAACATTTTATTAACTTTGTACTTGTGAGAAAGTATATTTCAATTAACAACTCTGTTTTGTAAGAAGCCTTCAACATGCTGTTGAAATATGACTCTCACTTTCTGGTTTGTCATCATTGTTGGCATTTGAGTAACAGCATTGTGGCTCTTAAGACACTGTATTGCGTTTTCGACTAAATTTAAGAAATGGCTCTTCTTGTGATGAAGATTACAAATCCTTGGCCTGTCCCTTTAAGAGAGGCTGCTCCGTAAAGCAGATTTCCAGCTTGCCCAGACTGTCGTAAAGGGCCGGCGGTGGGGTTTGCCCCCAACGGCCGTAAACCGAGTCGCCTCTGTTTATAAGGAGCGTCCGGTGTCGTGAAGATTTCAGACGTTGTCAAAATGGCGGCGGTGCCGGAGCCGCCAGCGGCACAAAGCGAGGCCCCGGCTTCGGCTGCGGCATCTGCCCCGTCCCTAGCTTCAGTCTCGGTCTCGATTCCGGTTCCGATCCCGGTCCCGGTCCCAGTCCCAGTCCCGGCCCTGGCCGCAACCCCATCCCCTACCCCTAGCCCTACCCCAGTCCCCACCCCATCCCCAACCCCAACCCCAGCCCCAGGCCCCGGGCCTGCACCGTCTCCTGCCCCATCCCCATCATCCACACCCTCCCCCACCCTTGTCCCCAAAGTGGAGCCGAATGAAAGCCCGGCCGAGAACCACAAGCCGGGCCCGGTTCCGGCTCCGGCTGCAGGCCCCGGGCCGGCGCCTAGCCCCGAGCTGCCGGACAAGCAGACGCTGCTGGCCGTGCTGCAATTCCTGAAGAAAAACCACTTTAAGGAGGCCGAGGAGATCCTGCGGAAGGAGGCGAACCTGCAGGAGAGCCTGGACGAGTCGCTGCTGAGGGCGGCCGGCCAGAGGGGCTCGGATTCGGTCCACCAGCCCGACGTTAGCTCGGTGCTCTCGGCCTATAGCAACGAGGGAGACCCGAGCCTGTATGAGGAGTATTACACCGGCCTCAAGGGCTTCATCGAGACGGCGCTGGACGCCTTCAAAGCCGAACTGTCCACCCTGCTGTACCCGGTGTTCGTGCACCTTTACCTGGAGCTGGTCTATAATGAGCATGAGAGGGAAGCTCGGCACTTCTTCCACAAGTGAGGGGCTCCCAATATCAGTACCACAATAACATCATCAAAATAATACTGTATAGAGCACTGCACACCAGCTCTGCTCTCCACATCACTAGAGAGGGCACAGAGGATTTGACTAGAATGATACCCGGACTCTTAAGGGTTAGATTACAAGGAGAGGTTACACAAACTGGAGTTGTTTTCCCTGGAATTTTAGACTCCTTCAACATAACGTGGGAAACTGACAGGGTAGAGAGAAACTATTTCCCCTGATTGGAGAGTCCGGGACTAGGAGGCAGAGTCTAAAAATTCGAACCAGAGCTCTCAGGAGTGAAATTATGAAACAGTTCATGCATGCACAGGGCGGTAGAAGTTTGGAAGTCTCTTCCGCAAACAGCAATTGATGCTGTCTTAGATCAGTTGTTAATTTTAGATCTGAGATTAATACATTTTTGTTTTCACAAGTTATTAGGGGAGAAGGGCCAAAGGCGGGTACATGGAGTTAGGTCACAGGTCAATCATGATACATTGAACGGCGGCGGAACAGGCTCGAGGGCTGAATGGCCTCCTCCTGTTCCTGTGCCTCGTACATTCTGTCCATCATTTCCTTCCCCTTCCTTCCAAATCAACAGGTACTTTCCTCCCAAAAAAAGCCCTTCCTGTCTGCGTCTCATTACGCTCACACACACACTCTCTCTCACACATATCACGTTGACAGGAATTTCCCCTTCTCTTGAAGATGGGTTCTCTCTTTTCCCCTTGGCCAGCATCTTGAAGGCATCCCTCCCTGACCCCTCCCCACCTCCCTAGCAACCCAAACATCTCTTTCTCATGACCATGACCATAGCATTCTTGTATCATTGACAGTTTTAATGGGGCAGACCCCTTCTGCATGAAACTATACAAGGCACTAGTTAGACCACACCTAGAATACTGTGAACGGTTTTGGTCCGCAGTCCAGAGAAGGTTCACTAGGTTGATCCCAGGGATGCAGGGATTTTCTTATGAGGAGAGGTTGAGTAGGTTGGGCCTGTACTCATTGGAATTTAGAATAATGAGAGGCGACCTTATTGAAACATATAAGATTCTTAGGAGGCTTGACAGGGTGGATGCTGAGAGATTGGTTCCCCTTGTGCGAGAGTTTAGGACCAGAGGTCATAATCTCAAAGTAAGGGGTCGCCCATTAAAAACAGAGATGAGGAGGAATTTCTTCTCTCAGAGG
Source organism: Cetorhinus maximus (assembly GCF_964194155.1). Taxonomy (NCBI): domain Eukaryota; kingdom Metazoa; phylum Chordata; class Chondrichthyes; order Lamniformes; family Cetorhinidae; genus Cetorhinus; species Cetorhinus maximus. The sequence continues at coordinate 80,639,005 of NC_135898.1, read as the reverse complement.
GTAGTGAATCTGTGGAATTCTTTACCACAGAGGCTGGGCTATTAAGTATATTCAAAGCTGAGATAGATTTTTAATCACTAAGGGAATCAAGGGTCATGGGGAAAAGGCAGGAAAGTGGAGTTAAGGATTATCAGATCAGCCATGATCTCACTGAATGGCGGGGCAGACTTGATGGGCCAAATGGCCTACTTCTGCTCTTATGGCACATTTCAGGGCAACAGTTGGTGAAGGAGGGGCTTATGACTTTTTGCAGATGATGGCTGCTGGAAATTGAAGTCTTTTACATCCTGTGGATTAACACTTTATTTTCTTCTATATTGGGGAATCAGCTTGCCCCAGCGGGAGGGTGTGGGAATATGGCTAACTTTCCCTGTAAGTAATTGGTAGCTATTTGCTGAATAACCACAGTTCAGGAATGTATGAAAGAGGGAACCTTGATTGCCCCAAGTCCAGCTGCAACTTTTCACAGTCTGAACTCATTTCCTGGTTGGTTGCAGGTATCACGGCGATCAGGAAGGTTATTACCATGACGACCTGCGAGTACTAGCTGGGCTGTCAAAGAAGGAACACATGCAGGGTAATGAGACAGTGCTGGATTTTCGGACCAGTAAGTTTGTGCTGCGTATCTCAAGAGACTCATACCAGTGCCTGAAGCGTCACCTACAGGAGAGGCACAACAACCAGATTTGGAACATTGTGCAGGAGCACCTGTTCATTGACGTGTTCGATGGGATGCCCAGGAGCAAGCAGCAAATTGAGGTGACGTCTGGTGGAATGGCCGGAGAAGCCAAGAGGGAGGCAAATAAAACAAAGGTATGAAACAGTCATTCTCTACTGAATCGACAGCCCCAGAACCCCCAATCCCCCACTCTCTACTGAATCAACAGCCCCAGAACCCCCAATCCCCCACTCTCTACTGAATCAACAGCCCCAGAACCCCCAATCCCCCACTCTCTACTGAATCAACAGCCCCAGAACCCCCAATCCCCCACTCTCTACTGAATCAACAGCCCCAGAACCCCCAATCCCCCACTCTCTACTGAATCAACAGCCCCAGAACCCCCAAACCCCACTCTCTACTGAATTGACAGCCCCGGTCCCCCATTCCCTATGGAGGTGTAGCAGACTACATAATTGAATGTTGCTTTATTCTGCCCTCTCCTATCAGAGGTATGTTTGCAGAGGGTCATCTTTGTTGTATGTGAACTCTTGAGTGCTACCACAGGCTATTCAACCATGGAGGGCTTCCCAGCTGAGATCAGTTATGTCTCCAGCTTTCTAATGGGGATTCCTGGCTAACGATCAGCAGTGACTATCCTGCCTGAGACTTGACTCTCTCTTCGTCATGGCGGAGAGCAACATCAATTGCATATGTAAAAACTTTCCACTGCTGCCATTGAGCCATCGGGGGCCCTGTGTGCCACATGTCGGGGGGGATGGGCAGAAATCATGTTGCAAGCGCTTACCCTGTGATGCTGTCAGGAGGTGCAGGAGTAACCTGGATGACTTAATTTCATCCTTATTACAAGACCTTGGTCTGTACTCAGGAAGTGTTGAGGATGCTGAGGTGAAATGCTGTCAGCTTGATGTAGCGCTACTCTGCTTGCACACAGACTCAGTGATATCAGCAGATCAGAGCTCAGCATCATCCAGCCCACCCCTTCCATTGCAGTGTGCCTGTAATCAATGTAACCGAGTAAAAGATAGTGGAATTTTAAGCACAAATTCAATTTAGCACAAATCCAGATGCTGCGATCTTTTGTGCTATTCTGGGAAAGAGTAAGATGGAATATGGCCACGCCCACATAATTGGCCATATCCCCAGGGTGAAGAAATCCAGGGGGGGGTCCTCTGCTAATTGTGTTTGTTTGCGGGGCTCAGGAAGGCTGCAGAAATGAAACTGCTTCTTCTGGGTGCAGGGCCACAAATGGGTGTGAGTTAATCTACGAAGAAACTGACTTACTGTGTTCAATATAACCAGCAAATGGCTTTCTAGATAAAAATCATTTTCAGTAATTTAAAATCTGGTTACTCATAAGTGGTGGATTGAGGTTTTAATTAAAAATGCTTTCTTGTGATTAAACTGTGTTACCACTCTTAAAAAATATCACAAATATTTCCTAACTTAACTTTTAAAGATTTTCCTTTATAAAACACCAATTAGCAGGTTCATGGTCAATCCTGCATTCAGCAATTTTCAAATAGTTTTGAGTGGAAACTCGAGGAGAAATGCCTATTCCTCAAAACCAATGCAACCTGCACCTGGTTGTCTGCTGCACCCAAGGCAGAAACTGGACTGCATGCTGCCTGTCTACCTGTTACAGTGAATAACAACAAACGAACCATACAGATTAAAGAAGGGTCTAGGCTGGATTCCCAGTCTGTATAGATCTCAATTGGTGTTGCCATGGCTTCAGTGGTTGTGGTTGAGGGAATAATCTAATAACCCAGACTCACTGCTCCTGATTGTAATCCAGTGAATCCTGCAGGAAATTGTGTGTGCACTCCTGAGAGAGAGAGATCTGGTGAGGACAGGATCAGAGTGCTGTGAAGCCTTCTATAGTTGGATGGCCTGCCATCTCTCACCATCACGCATAAGGTAGTGGAAGATCTGTAGCCCAGGCTGGAGCTGACACCATCAAAACTGCCATAAGACCATAAGACGTAGGAGCAGAAGTAGGCCATTCGGCCCACTGAGTCTGCGCCATTCAATGAGATCATGGCTGATCTGATAATCCTCAACTCCACTTTCCTGCCTTTTCCCCTTGACCCTTGATTCCCTTACTGATTAAAAATCTATCTCAGCTTTGAATATACTTAATGACCCAGCCTCTGCGGTAAAGAATTCCACAGATTCACTACCCTCTGAGAGAAGAAATTCCTCCTCATCTCTGTTTTAAATTGGCGACCCCTTACTCTGAGATTATGACCTCTGGTCCTAAACACTCACACAAGGGGAACCAATCTCTCAGCATCCACCCTGTCAAGCCTCCTAAGAATCTTATATGTTTCAATAAGGTCATCTCTCATTCTTCTAAATTCCAATGAGTACAGGCCCAACCTGCTCAACCTCTCTTCATAAGAAAATCCCTCCATCCCTGGGATCAACCTAGTGAACCTTCTCTGGACTGCACCCAATGCCAGTATATTTCCCTTTAGATATGGGGACCAAAGCTGTTCACAGTATTCTAGGTGTGGTCTAACTAGTGCCTTGTATAGTTTCAAGCAGAAGAGGTCTGTCCCCATTAAAACTGTCAATGATACAAGAGTGCTGCGGTCATGGTCATGAGAAAGAGATGTTTGGGGTGCTGGGGAGGGGTCAGGGAAGGACGCCTTCGAGATGCTGGCCAAGGGGAAAAGAGAGAACCCATCTTCAAGAGAAGGGGAAATTCCTGTTGACATGATATGTGTGAGAGAGAGTGTATGTGTGTGAGTGTAATGAGACGCAGACAGGAAGGACTTTTTTGGGAGGTGGAAATAAAGGACGAAAATACCTGTTGATTTGGAAGGAAGGGGAAGGAAATGATGGACAGAAACTCCACTGTATGAGGCACAGGAACAGGAGGAGGCCATTCAGCCCTCGAGCCTGTTCCTCCACCATTCAGTGAATCATGATTGATCTGTGACCTAACTCCATGTACCTGCCTTTGACCCTTATCCCTTAATAACTTGTGATAACAAAAATCTATTTATCTTAGATCTAAAATTAACAATTGATCTAAGCTAGTATCAATTGCTGTTTGTGGAAGAGAGGTAAAATGTACCAGGATCTGCTGTGACGTATTGCGTTACTGAATCAGAATGACCTATGTCAGGAGCTGGAATTCGGATGTGTTTTCTGGGTGGCTCGATTCTAATGCTGGGTTCAATTAACTTGGCGACATCTTGGCAGGTGTTCTTTGGGCTGTTGAAGGAGCCGGAGATTGAGCTGCCTCTTGACGATGAGGATGAGGAAGGAGAGAATGAGGAGGGGAAACCAAAGAAGAAGAAGCCAAAGAAGGACAGCCTGGGTGCAAAGAGCAAGAAGCAGGACCCCAACGCCCCCCCGCAGAACAGGTGAGTGGGGCAGTATTCTCACACACGTACATCCCTCCAGCTTCTCTCAGCAATCCTGGCTAGGCTGCAACCCTGTTCAGCTGTTGGATCATATCTACACTTAGCAGCTCAGCTCTGCACTCAAAGATCTCTTGTTGCCATTAGAGAGGTAATTATCAAATATTTTTAAGGAACAATGTGCATCAGGAGCAGGAGGAGACCGTTCAGCCTTTGATTCTGTTCTAGTACTCAGATCATGCTGGTCTGTACCCCTGCTCCATTTACCAGTCTTTGCTCCACATTCCTTGATAACTTTACTAAATAACCTATCACTCTTGTTTTGAAAGCTTCAATTGAGCCCCAGCATCCAGTCTTTTAGGGGAGAAAAGAGTTCCAGATTTCCACTGTGTGAAAAAGTGTTTCCCGATTTCACTCCTCCAGAGTCTAGCTCTAATTTTAAGATTTTGTCCCTCTTTTTCTTGATTCCCCCACCAGAAGAACTAATTTCTTTGTATCCACCATTTTAAACATCTTAATCAAATCACCCCTCAATCATGTGCACTGAAAGGAATATTAGCCATGTTTAAGCAAACTGTCCTTGCATTACAGAACTGTTATAGCACAGAAGGAGGCCATTTGGCCCATTGTGTGTGTGCCAGCTCTCCATAGGAGTGCACAAGAACAGGAACTAGGAGCAAGAATAGGCCATTCAGCCCCTCGAGCCTGCTCTGGCATTCCCTTTATTGGCGCTGCTTGGTCCAGTGGCTTATAGTACAGGAATTGGCTGCAATGCCCATTATTTTAGCTCTGACTTCATATCCTTTACACCTGTTCTCATCCACTGATATCATTTGCAAGGTCACACTGTAGAACGCTGAATTTTACCTCTTGCAAATTATTTATTGGAAACTTCTCTTTATTTAATCTGGTCTTATTTGGTAATCCAAGTTTCTAATGTTTGAAATTGCTTACCAGGTTCTGAGCATATTTCTATAACGTCCAGACATGGCCCAGGGTTAGGTACAGAGTAAAGCTCCCTTTACACTGTCCCATCGAACGCTCCCAGGACAGGTACAAAACGGGGTTAGATACAGAGTAAAGCTGAACACTCCCAGGACAGGTACAGAATGGGGTTTGATACAGAGTAAAGCTCCCTTTACACTGTCCCCATCGAACACTCCCAGGACAGGTACAGAACGGGGTTTGATACCGAGTAAAGCTCCCTCTACACTGTCCCCATCAAACGCTCCCCTGGCACTGACAGGATGAGCTAAGGGTGCTGAATGCTTCAGTGGTATAATTGTGTCCCACACCAGTTATCCTCTGTCTTTTGCCAGAAGTTGCCAGGTTGGGAGCCGTTGTGCACTGTGGTACAAATGCACTCACTGCCTTCAAGAGTGATGGAAACGTAGACGATTAACGATTTTAAGAAAAAGTTGGATTAGGCACTTGAGGGAGATGGACCTTTAGGGCTACTAAAATATACTAGGAGAAAACTGAATGGATTGCTCTGCACAGCCAGCATGGATCTGATTGGCCAAATGGCCACCTTTGTCATAATGACTCTCTGACTCAACACTTGGATTCAGGATCTTGATGAGGATTGTTCTTTAATATCTCCTTTTCCCACCTTCAGAATTCCGCTTCCTGAGCTGAAAGATTCGGACAAGCTGGACAAGATAATGATAATGAAAGAAGCCACAAAGAGGGTTAAGCTTGGGCCTGACTGCCTGCCCTCCATCTGCTTTTACACCTTCCTCAATGCCTATCAGGTGAGTGATTTACTACATAGAAACAGACTGCAGCTTTTAGTGTGAGTCCTCTTTCCTGTGATGAAGCACTCTCCCTCTGCTGAAGCACCTCTCCCCTGCTTCCCATCTGTCATCGGGAAGTTGGTGGGAGCTACCCTGCCTCCTGTTCCTTGCTATGCCAGGGACCTTTTCAAACTCCGGAGACACCTAGTGCTAATGAGATTGTTGGTTAGAGGCTAGGTGAGGGGGAGAATAATCCACAGGGAAGGATGATTCCTAGAACACTGGGCAATGGGGTTGATTGGAGTCACAGGGCAGAATGTTTTCAATTATTGTTGTCCAGTGTGTTTGCTCCGAGCTACATGTGGATAATTCAAAATCCGGATGTGATGAATTGTATTTTTGCTTAATAAATAAAAGATGAAGAGTCAACACCAATATAGGACATGTAATCTCGAAACCCATTCACACTGGGAACCTGAAACTTGGTGGATGTTTGTCAATAAAATAGTAAGCTGAGTGTGATTGTGTTTTTTTTATTGTTTTGGCTGCTTTACTTCCTTGGTTAGTGAATGGTAGGAGATGCTTATTCAGCAAATGTGCACATGCAGAATCATCAGCTGTCTCTCAATTCGAGCAAGATGTCTACTCAGGGTCACAAGTTTTTGCCATGGATCTTCACGTGACTGAATAGGCCAATTCTTGAGCCACAGATTTTTGAGTACATGAGGCAGGATGTCCCACGAGGTAGTGGGATCTGAAGTGCAGGATTTGCTTCCTTTCCTTCTCTGCTGCCGCTCTGCCTCATCATTAAGATGTTGGGACTCAAAGCGAGATGTAGCTCGATGGACAAGTTGACGCCATTCTGAACAATTGGTAACAAACTCCTCAAGTCATTAATGTCAATGCTGCTGAGCTTCAAGGAGAGTTCAGCAATCAATGAAAGTGCTAATGTACACAGCAGTTGTTGTCGCCACACTCCAGTACTGCAGTGAGACCTGGACTGTGTATCACAGAAAGTTTACGGCACAGAATGAGGCCAGTTGGCCCATCATGTCTCTGCCTGCCAAAAAAGGGCCACCCAGCCAAATGCCACTTTCCAGCATTTGGTCCCTAGTCCTGCAGGTTCCGGCATTTGAAATGTATCCAGACACCTTTTAAATGAATTGAGGGTTTCTGCCTCTACTACCCTTTCAGTCAGTGAGTTCCAGACCCCACAACCCTCTTGGTGAAAAACATCTTTCCTCATCTCCCCTCTAATCCTTCTACCAATCACTTTAAATGTATGCCCCCTAGTCACTGACCACTCTGCTAAAGTAAATATGCCCTTCCCATCCAGTCTATCCCGGCCCCTTACAATGTTGTACGTCCCAATTTATTGTGAACTGCTTTGCCTTGTTTGACCTCCCCAAGTGCATCAGCTCACACTTCTCTGGGTTGAATTCCATTTGCTACTTTTCTGCCCACCTGAGCAGTGCGTAAGATTGCGAGAGAACTTCCATCGGTAGTGCCTCCGCCGCATCCTCCGGATTCAATGGGAGGACTGTTGAGCAAACACACGTGTTCTTGAAGCCAGCTCCACAAGCACTCTCGAAAGAATGGACGTAAAATCAACTTCGAAAGAGCAACACTGTGTCCTGATGGCCGAAGACATTCTCTCTCACCAGGTCTTGTTCTCTCAATGCTCAAATGGCCAGGACTCCAGGGGAGGGGAAAACATTCAGAATACATTTACCTGTATTGTGTGAGTGTGTGCAAGTAGTTTTTTACTAAAATTGATTCATGGAGCTAAAATAGTGTCATAGTAGCCACACCTGTGTTGCCGGTGATTTTTATTAGCACAACACTTGTCTCGATGCTAGGAGGTCAGGGCATGGATAAATATTCTGCAGTTTTACCTTTACTTTCACGAAATAAGGAGTATATTTTATCAAATTAAATGGCAGGGAGGCACTAAGGTTAGTAGATTGGGCAGAAAGATGGTAGATGAAATGTGAGCTAATGCATGGGAAAATGAACAGTGGAAGGTAAGTACCCCTTAAATGATGAGATAGTTAATGTAGTGAAGGAACAGGGAGACACTGGGGCTCCAGGTATATGGATTGTTAAAGGGGAGAGTACAGGTAGATATGGTCATAAGAAGTTAACGGGATTTAGGTCTGTATATAGAGATGTTGAATGGAAAACTAAGGAAGTTATGTTGAATTTGTGCAAGACATTGGTTTGGTTACAGTAGGATGGGAGTGGATCTAGTAGAGTTGCTCTTGCAGAAAGCTGCACAGGCACAAGGGGCCGAAAGGCCGTCTCCTGTGCTTTAACAATTCTATGATTATAGGAGTCCTGTATGCAAAGTTAATGTGTTCCTGACTAATACTTCAGAAATGGCTGTCTTTCTGTCTGCTTTTTAATCTTTTTTAAACGATTCCCTGTTTCTGTACCGGTCCAGGGTCTCACTGCAGTTGACTTCACGGATGATTCTAGTCTGATAGCAGGAGGATTCGCTGATTCTACTGTCAGAGTGTGGAGTGTCACACCAAAGAAGCTGCGCAGCGTCAAAGGGGCTACAGGTAAAGCCAGCCACCAACTGGGCATTAGCCCTCAGCCGCCTCCCACCAGGTTCTCCCGTCTCCTCTGAGCAGGGTCCTTGCCCACTGCCTCCCGTGTGCCCCCCACCCTCGCTGCCTCCCACTAGGGATCCCAGCACCTCCCTCCTTCCCCCCGCCCCTGTCTGAGGTTTCTGCCTTGTGCTGGGGGTCCCCCCTCAACTGCCTCCCGTTGGGGTGCGTGTAACAAGGGTGCTGCAGAGTACTCATGGGTAACTTTAATCTACATATAGACTGGGCAAACCAAATTAGCAATAATACTGTGGCAATGAATTCCTGGAGTATGTATGAGATGGTTTTTTTAGATCAGTATGTCAAGGAACCAATTAGGAAACAGGCTGTCCTAGATTTGGTATTGTGCAATGAGAAGGGGTTAATTAATAATCTTGTTGTGCAGGGTCCTTTAGGGAACAGTGACCATAACATGATGGAATTCTTCATAGGATGGAAAGTGAAGTAGTCTGTACTGAAACTAGGGTCCTAAATCTTAAAGGAAACTACAATGTTGTGAGTTGGCTAAAATAGATTGGGGAACTTCATTAAAAGGCATGACGGTAGATAGTCAGTGGCTAATATTTAAGGAACAAATGTATACATTGCAACAATTATACATTCCTTTTTAGCGCAAAAACACAACAGAAAAAGTAGCTCAACCATGGCTAACAAAGGAAATTATGGATAGTATTAGATCCAAAGAGGAGTCATATAAAGTTGCTAGAAAAAGTAGCAAGCCTGAGGATTGGGAGCAGTTTAGAATTCAGCAAAGGAGGACCAAGAGATTTAAGAGGGGAAAAATAGAGTATGAGAGTAAACTTGCAAGGAACATAGAAGCAGACTGTAAAACCTCTATATGTATGTTTAAAAAAAAAAGGATTAGTGAAGACAATTGTAGGTCCCTTACAGAAACAAGAAAATGGCAGAGCAGTTAAACAACTACTTCAGTCCGATCTTTATGGAGGAAGACACAAATAACTTCCCAAAAAAACTAGGGAACCAAGGGTCTAGTGAGGAGGGGGAATTGAAGGAAATCTGTATTACTAGAACAATAGTGCTGGAGAAATGAATGGGACTGATAAATCCCCAGGCTCCGATTATCTACGTCCCAGGGTACTAAAGGTGGTGGCCATGGAAATAGTGGATGCATTGGTTGTCATCTTCCAAAATTGTGTAGATTCTGGAACAGTCCTGGAAGATTGGAGGATGGCAAATGTAACCCCACTATTTAAAAAAGGAGGGAGGGAGAAAACAGTGACTATCAGATCGGTTAGCCTAACATCAGTAGTAGGGAAAATGCTAGAGTCTATTATAAAGGATGTGATAACAGGACACTCTGAAAATATCAATGGGATTAGACAATGTCAACTTGGATTAATGAAAGGGAAATCTGGTTTGACAAATCTAGAGTTTTTTTGAGGATGTAACTAGCAGAATAGATAAGGGAGAACCAGTGGGTGTGGTGTATTTGGATTTTCAGAAAACTTTTGATGAAGTCCCACATAAGAGGTTAGTGTGTAAAATTAAAGCACATGGGATTGGGGGTAATTGGCATGGACTGAGAATTGGTTAGTGGACAGGAAACAGAGTAGGAATAAATGGGTCTTTTTCAGAGTGGCAGGTGGTGACTAGTGGGGTATCGCAGGGGTCAGTGCTTAGGCCCCAGCTATTCACAATATATATCAATGATTTGGATGAGGGAACCAAATGTAATATTTCAATATTGCAATATTTTCAATAATATGCTGCTCCTATCTTCTATGTTTCTATGGCCCTCCCACACTGCCTCCCACCAGGGGTTCCCGCTGGGGATCCCCCGCCTGTGGTACTAGCGTAGTAGATGGAAATATTTGTGTCGTGGTGGACAGGGATGTGGCTCTGTCTGAGAGTTAAGGAGTCAGGCATTTTGTTAAACCAGTTTCCCCCTTGCAGAATAGTCCAGTGGTACACTTGCCCCAGAGAATCTCTCTTGTCTTTCAGCAGGTTTGCTGAATCAGCACCTGAGCCTCCATCATCAGGCTGGTTAGCACAGAAGGAGGCCATTCAGCCCATCGTACGTGTGTTCACTCTCCAAAAGAGCTATCCAACACACCTTGGTGTATTCTCCAAAACTCTGCAGATTAGTTCTCTTCAGGTATATGTCCAATTGACTTTCGCAAGCTCCTATGGAATTTGATTCCACCATCCTCTCAGGCAGCGCATCCCAGATCATCAGAACCTTCTTGTGTGAACTAATTTGCATTTGTCGTGATTAACTAACCCGGGATTCTGTGCTGCCTTCTGAGCTACAAACGAAGGCTAGCGAATGTTATTAGGAATGGGAGTTATCCCAGCTTCCTCACAGCAAGTGAAATGGCCCCATTATTGGGCTTGGGGTGTTTTATTCCCCCTGTGGTGAATTGCTATTAACCTCAGTGTCAGCCCTGAAAACAGGAGGTTCAGTGCTTGGAATTGCAGGTACAGTACCGTCTCCTGTCAGCCTGCACTATGCTCACTCTCTTCTGAGAGTGGCTGAGCTACGGGAGATGTGTTGTCACAGCATGATCTCAGTCACAGCATGATCGGAGGCAGCAGTCTCATTGACTGCTTTGTCTTTCCCCTCTAGATCTCAGTCTAATCGACAAAGAGTCGGAAGATGTGCTAGAGCGGATAATGGACGAGAAGACTGCGTGTGAGTTTAAAATGTTACTGGGACACGGCGGCCCAGTGTATGGGACAAGCTTCAGCCCTGACAGGTAAGGAGAAGCTCCTTGGAAAACAGTTAACATTTTATAATTAAATGAACAGACTAAGGGCTGTCACTGGTCAGAAAGAAAGAATTTGCATTTCTATAGCGCCTTTGGTTACCTTGGGACATCCAAAGTGTTTCGCATCCATTAAAATGTTTTTAAATTGTAACGACTGTCGTAATGTTGGAAACATGGCAGCTAATTTGCACACAACAAGTTGCCACAAATAGCAATGAAATTAATGGCTAGATAACCTTTATTTAGTGATGGTTGGAGAATAAATATTGGCTGTGCCACGGGGGAGAACTCCTTCAAAATCATGTCTTGGGATCTTTCACATCACCGTGCAAGGGAGTGTGCAAAGATGGGAAGCTGTACTATCAGGAGTTGGCACTCTAACTCTGAAATCCTGGGCTGGCTGGGCATAGTGGTGCCTGCAGCTCCTCACTAACTGGTCTACTGGGCTCCAGGGCTGTGTATCCCACACACAGCTGTCATTTGAATGGTGACAGTGAGTGGTCTTTAGGAAGGTACGATTAAGTGAGTGGGCAAAGATCTGGAAAATGGAGTATAATGTGGGCAAATGTGAAATCATTCATTTTGGCATGAAGATTAAAAAAGAAACTTATTATCTAAATGGTGAGAAATTGCAGAGCTCTGAGATTCAGAGGGATCTGGCTGTCCTTGTACATGAATCAGAAAAGGCTAGAATGCGGGTACAGCAAGTAATTAGGAAAGCTAATAGAATGTTATCGTTTATTGTGAGGGAAATTGATTACAAAAGTAGGAAGGTTATGCTTCAGTTATACAAGGCATTGGTGAGTCCACATCTGGAGTATTGTGTACAGTATTGGTCTCCTTATTTAAAGAAAGATGTAAATGCATTAGAAGCAGTTCAGAATCTCAGAATTGTTGCGATGCAGAAGGAGGCCATTTGGCCCATCGTGTCTGCACCAACACTCTGAGCATTTTTACTTAGTGCCAATCACCTGCCTTTTCCCCATATCCCTGCACATTGTTTCTATTTAAATAATCATCCAATGCCCTCTTGAATGCTTCAGTTGAACCTGCCTCCACCACACCCTAACCACTCGCTGTGTGAAAAAGCTTATTCTCACCTCGCATTTGCTTCTTTTGCAAAACACTTTAAAACTGTGCCCTCTGGTTCTCGATCCATTTACAAGCAGGAACAGTTTCTCCCTATCTACTCTGTCCAGATCCCTCATGATTTTGAAAATTTCTATCATGTCTCCTCTTAGCCTCCTCCTCTCCAGGAAAAAACAGTCCCAACTTCTCCAATCTTTCCTCATAACTGAAGTGTCTCATCCCTGGAATCATTCTTGTAAACCTCTTCTGCACTTTCTCCAATGCGTTCACATTCTTCCAATAGTGTGGCACCCAGAATTGTACACAATGCTCCAGCTGAGGTCTAACTAATGTCTTATATAAGTTCATCAAAACCTCCCTACTCTTATACTTTATGCCCCTATTAATGAAGCCTAGAATACTCTATGATTTAGAAACAGCTCTCTACCTGGCCTGCCACCTTTAATGACATGTACATATACACATAGGTCTTTCTGCTCCTGTACCCCCTTTAAAATAGTATCCTTTATTTTATAATGTCTCTCCATGTTCCTTGTACCAAAGTGTATCACTTCACACTTCTCCGCATTGAACTTCATCTGCCACCTATCTGCCCACTCCACCAATGTGTCAATGTCCTTTTTACAGTTCTCCCAAGTTTTGTGTCCCCTGCACACTAAGATCTAGATCATTTATATATAATCAGGAAAAGCAAGGGTCTCGATACCTACCCCTGGGGAACCACTCAAATCTTCTTTGAGCCTGAAAAATACCATTAACCATTAATCTGTTTCCTGTCCCTCAGCCAATTTGTATCCACGTTGCTACTGTCCCTTTTATTCCATGACCTATAACTTTCCTCAAAAGTCTGTTGTGTGGCACTGTTTCAAACATCTTTTGGAAGTCCAGATACACGACATCAATGGCCTTTCAGAGAAGGTTTACTAGACTAGTACCAGGAATGGGTGGGTTGTCTTATGAGGAAAGACTGGACAGGTTACGCTTGTATCCACTGGAATTTAGAAGAGTAAGAGGTGACTTGATTGAAACCTTTATGATCCTGAGAGGTCTTGGCAGGGTGGATGTGGAGAGGATGTTTCCTCTTGTGGGAGAATCTAGAACCTAGGGGTCACTGTTTAAAAATAAGGGGTCACTCATTTAAGACAGAGATGAGAAATTTTTTTTCACAGAGGGTTGAGACTCTTTGGAACTCTCTTCCTCAAAAGGCGGTGGAAGCAGAGTCTTTGAGTATTTTTAAGGCAGAGCTAGATAGACTCTTGATTAACAAGGTGTTGAAAGGTTATCGGGGGTAAGCAGAATGTGAAGTTGAGGTTACAATCAGATAAGCCATGATCTTATTGAATGGCCGAGTGGCCTACTCCTGCTCCTAGTTCATATGTTCGTATTAAGGGTGTTTACAAGATGCTGAAAGTGCGTCAGCTCCCTTAAGGAACTTGTGTATCTTTTGTGAGCGTGCTGGCGGAAGTCATTCCTTTCAATCAATTCAGTTCTCCCTTGATCGAGTGCATTCCAGGATGAAAAGAGTGGGAGAGAAGAGGTTAATTGGGGAGAAATGATTTTGTAGCCTGTAGATTGTAGGGTAAAAGGGAAGAGCTGAGGAATTGAATGGGTTTGAGGTCCTGAGAGAGAGTGGGAGACGGAGGCTGTAATTAGATGTGAACAGTGAAGAGCAACAATGAGTATTGTGCACTCACAGCAGTAGAAACATAGATAAACGAGGAGGGTTGTGACTGAGACAGACTTGACTTGGCAGTTTAGGAATCTGCCTGTATTTAATGTTTCTGCACTCTCTCTTGCTCAGGAATTATCTGCTGTCCAGCTCAGAGGATGGCACAGTGAGACTCTGGAGTCTACAAACTTTCACCTGTCTCGTAGGCTACAAAGGACATAACTACCCGGTGTGGGATACGCAGTTCTCTCCATACGGCTACTACTTCATTTCGGGGGGTCATGATCGAGTGGCACGGTGAGTGTGCGTGTGGGGGTCATAATAGAGTGTCAGGGTGAGTGCGAGTGGGGTCAGAATCGAGTGATGCGGCGTGTGTGGGGTCAGAATCGAGTGATGCGGTGCGTGTGGGGTCACGATTGAATGGCAGGGTGAGTGTGGGGTCATGATCAAGTGGCATGGTGAGTGCGAGTGTGGGGTCACGATCGAGTGGTGCGGTGTATGGGGTCACGATTGAGTGGCAGGGTGAGTGTGGGGTCATGATCAAGTGGCAGGGTGTGTGCGCGAGTGTGGGGTCACGATCGAGTGATGTGGTGCGTGTGGGGTAACGAGTAGCAGGGTGAGTGTGGGGTCATGATTGAGTGGTAGAGTAAGTATACGAGTGGGGTCATGATTGGTAGGGTAAGTACATGAGTGTGGGGTCATCATTGGGTGCTAGGGTAAGTGTGGGGTCATGATTGAGTGGTGTGGTGTGAGAGAGAGAGAGTATTGGGTCATGACTCAGCAATTCAGAGCAATTCATTCTTTTTGTATAATATTACAATGGTTAAATTGATGTGAATATGATGTAAGGGCCTTAAAACATTGCAAACTTAGGGGCAGGACTTGTCCTTACAGCTTTCCTGGAATTTACACTGGTAACTCGTTCACTGCCCAATGTCATGTGGCATAAGATCAAAGTCTGGGGTGAGACAATCTCCATCAACCCCATCAGTCCCAGAGTCCGTGTCTGATTATTCTATCTTAGACCCACTCCAAACTGTCGATCCCTCTGTTTCCACACTGCTGCTGCAATCTAACCAAGTTATTTGTATCTAATCTCCAATCCCTGTCTCAGCAGATACAATCCAGCTTCATTTAAAGATGCCAGCTGACTCTTAAGTCAAGTCTTTTTTCTGGGAGCCTGTTCCATACCCATCACCAACTTATTTTTCTGCAGGTTTCTGCACGTTATGCACATATTCTCCAATCCTGGACGCCTTATTTTGTTAAATAGTTTCTTCACTTCCACACCCTGATACCTTGCAGTATTTACAGGCCATGTGCTCCCTTTTCTCCAGCAAAAATTGGGTCATCTGCTTGAACCTTTCTTCATATAGCTGGGAGTCTGCCTGAGCATGTTTGTCCGAACCTTCCTAAAGCATCTGCATTCATTTCTGACAGTCGGTACTGAGCTTTGCACAAATGCACTTTAATGAAGCAACACTGTCTCTCTCTGGGGCCCGGAATACAGTGGGAGTGACATCAGCCATGGGCTGTTAACAAGATGTATTTGTGTAACAGCTTGGAACATTTCATTCCTCAGGCTCTGGGTGACTGACCACTACCAGCCCCTGCGAATATTCTCAGGTCACCTCTCCGATGTCACCTGCACAAGATTTCACCCTAACTCGAATTACGTGGTGACAGGGTCTGCAGACAGGACTATTCGGCTCTGGGATGTTCTTAATGGCAACTGCGTTCGAATCCTTACTGGACACAAGGTATGAAGCCCTGTCTGGGTGCTGTTGGTGAGCCCACACTGTCCCATATCCCTGCTCAAACAGGCCCTCTCAGTAATGTCCCTTTTATGTATTCCTCCCAGGGACCAATCCATTCGCTGGTGTTCTCTCCAAATGGCAGATACCTGGCCTCCGGAGCTACAGACGGCCGGATCCTGCTCTGGGACATTGGGCACGGGTTGCTTGTGGGCGAGTTGAAAGGCCACACTGACACAGTCTATGCACTGAAGTTCAGCCGAGATGGGGAGATTTTAGCCTCAGGTGAGATTGAGTGTATTTGTGGTGTGTGTGAAAGGAGAGTTTTTTGTTCTTTCTCATTGCTGGCATGGCTGGTGATAATCTTTCTTCAACTGTTGGTAGTGTTTTGATGCACTGGTCTTTTCAGAGGGCAGTTACAATTCAATCTTGTTGGTGTGGGTCTGGAGTCACATATAGGCCAAGACTGAGTAAGGACGACGGGTTTCCTTCCCTAAAGGATATTGGTGACTCAGTTAGATTTCTGTGACGATCTGACAGCTTTTTCTTCCAGAGCTTTTAAAAACCGCATTCAAATTCCCAAACTTCCCTGGTGGGATTAGAATTCCCATTCTGTGGATTATTACTGCAGTCATATAAGCAGTAGTTAACTGTCCACTACCCTGCTTTTAGCTATCCGGTTCAATACCTGTCAGGGTTGTTGATTGCTGTTCCTCTAGTTGAACGTGCTGACCCTCTCTTCCCCAGCTCCACCTGTAATTATTACATCACAATTCCTGCAGTACTGAGTCAGCCAGTTTGGTTTCCTGTGCAACACTGTGCAGGAATCAACTCCAAAGCTTCTTGCTCTGTATGGCTCAGCCCTGCCCCATGAGGGGCAATTACCCTCCAAGCTTGGGAGTCAACAGGATAGTGTCCATTGGGAAATCCCTCAGAAGTCGCTTCCACTCTGTGTTATTGACAGGTTTCACTGCAATGCTGTCAATAACACTGGTGGAACAGGAGCGGAGTTGAGGAAGTTCCCAGCTGTAAATCTATCTTTATCTGTTCTCACTGTGCTGATGTGAATCTTCTCTGAATTGCTCTGTTTCAGGTTCCATGGATCACACAGTGAAAATGTGGGACACAGTCAAAGCCTTTGAGGACCTGGAGACAGACGATTTCAGTACTGCCACTGGACACATCAACTTGCCTGACAACTCGCAGGAGCTGTTATTGGGCTCCTACATGACCAAATCGACCCCGGTCATCGGCCTGCACTTCACTCGCCGCAACCTACTACTGGCTGCGGGTGCATATAACCCACAGTGACTGGCACTTCACCACCCTCCCTGGCATCCCCCTCACATTTTCCAGGATGATGAACCCATCTTTTCCCATCCTCGTTCCCTGGTCCCCACCATCGTTAGCAAAATCGATAGATGATGAAGATATTTTCACGGTATCCGTGACCCTCTCTAATTTAGCCGCTCTCCCTCGAGGTGACTCACCTGCAGCCATATTTGCGACATATTGTCGTTCTGAGACATTTTGCATTAATGTGAATGGTGGTGTTTATTTTTTTTAAGTTTTGATGAAGTTTACAATAAAACTGTGAAATTAGTTAGTGATCTATATTTTCTGCAGCAGCAGGAAAAAAAAATTCCCTTTACAAATTAGGTTATCAGTACAACCTTTTGTTACCGATTTCCTCTACGCTGCTCCAACAAACATTCACGGAGCGACTAGAGACTGGTATCTTAGCTATGAATCGCATTGAAACCTATAGCATCCCATTTAAAAAGCACGGCTGTCAAACCTAAGGTAGTAAGAGGTTTTATCTTTGTCCAGAAATAGGACAGTGCCTAATTATATTTATACCATTCTCTGCTCCAGCAACTTCCCACACTAGTTGTGATATAGTTATGTTACCAGATTAATGTCTAGAATAGAGATCTAGGAATCTGCCGCTTCAGGGGTTAATTTTGTACACTTGCCA
Source organism: Cetorhinus maximus (assembly GCF_964194155.1). Classification (NCBI taxonomy): domain Eukaryota; kingdom Metazoa; phylum Chordata; class Chondrichthyes; order Lamniformes; family Cetorhinidae; genus Cetorhinus; species Cetorhinus maximus. Next base: position 80,621,385 of record NC_135898.1, on the reverse strand, counting down.
GGAAGCAGCAACCAGACTGAGTGCCACATTTAACATACATATGAATTAGAAGCAGGAGTAGGCCCCTCGAGCCTGCTCCGCCATTCAATAAGATCATAGTTGTAACCTCAACCCCACATTCCTGCCTACCCCGAGAACCTTTCATCCCCTTGCATATCAAGAATCTATCTAGCTCTGCCTTTTGAGGAAGAGAGTTCCAAAGACCTCAACCCTCAGAAAAGTTCTCATCTCTGTTTTAAATGGGCAACCCCTTATTTATAAACAGTGACCATAAGTTCTAGATTCTCCCACAAGAGGAAACATCCTCTCCACATCCACCCTGTCAAGACCCCTCAGAATCTAACACAAGCTTCTGTTGTCCTATGAGGGGCACAGAAAGCTTTTAATGCTTATAAGTCCATCTAGCTGACAGAGATTACAGACAGGATTTTTTTACACCAACTTCCTCTATGTCAAACATGCGAATTTACTGAGGAATCATCATTTCAATCATCTGGCCCTACTCAGCAATCACCCCAGGTTGTCCAGGTTTGTGTGGGGACAGTGTCACTGATATTTGTCTATGCCTTGTAACTTCCAGTCTCGACTATTCCAGTGTTCTCCTAGCCTCACATCGTGCACTTTCTATGAACTGTTCATCCAAAACTCTGGTAAAAACAAAAAGCTATTGCGGATGCTGGAAATCCAAAACAAAAACAGAATTACCTGGAAAAACTCAGGTCTGGCAGCAGCGGCGGAGAAGAAATCTGTTCTGCCGAAGGGCCATGAAGGCTCGAAACGTTAACTGATTTCTTCTCCGCTGATGCTGCCAGACCTGCTGAGTTTTTCCAGGTAATTCTGTTTTTGTTCATCCAAAACTCTGTTGCTTCCACCCATCACCCTTCTGCTTTGACCTACATTGGCTCTTGGTCCAGCAACACGTTAATTTTAAAATCGATATCCTCCTATTAAAATCCCTCCCTACAAGAAAAACATTGGAAAATTTAACAGTCACCTTGAAGCAATGGCCCTAGGTTATTGTCCATGCAATTTAAACATTCCATTACACGAGTCTGTGTCATAGGATATCAGAACACAGTCACGATATTTAGAAGAAATGGTCCAATAATCAAGTGAATGATCAGTGCTTGGGCACAGTCTCTGGTTTGAAATCCTGCTCAGTACAGTTAGTGGATAATTTTAAAGACGAATAACTGAGGCTGCCATGGGAGTTTCTTTTTATTAGATTGATTTCATATTAGCCAGTATTCTTCAGATCAAATTCACCAACTGTTTTTCCTATTGAAACAAAGTCAACAGACAAACAATATGCAGAAAGTTATGACAGGAGTGTAGTGCAACATGAACTTGAGCAACAGCTGTACCTACAATTCACTAGTTATATTAAAGAACACATGGTAATCATTGAGTGGAGAGAATTCTGATGTGTGAGAACACTAATGCTGAGCGAGACAAAAGTCCACTCCTGATTGGCAGCAGGGGACTGGTTAGACCTCCCATTGCCCAGATACCATCACCAACACAAAACCATTTCCACTCAAAAATAAACACACAATGTAGAGTCCCATGAGTTTTATTTGTGAACGCTGAACTTATAATACACCACTATAGTGACACGATTGCAGAGGTTTTGAACATTCACACAGATTCCACACGCTGGTCCTTAAACTCCACTTGCCCTGCCCAGAGGAGAACCTGAAATCAAGAATCCAAGAGATGCAATCATATTTCATGTTAACATATGGACTGGCCTTACCTGCAAGCATAGTACAGGAACTCCAAATCAAACCAATTACATTCTCTGACAAAACTGGCAACAACCCTTTCATAAGTGAAGGACATCTTTGGGAATTAAACACACCCCAATCAATGTTCTTGCTATCGGTATTAAGCAGAGACCAGATACACAGAAAAGTTCCCTCCACATGACGAGTGGTTCAGGTCTGGAATGCACTGCCTGGAAGTGTGGTGGAGGCAGGTTCAATCAAGGCATTCAAGAGGGCATTAGACAATTATTTGAAGAGAAACAATGTACAGAGTATGGGGAAAAGGCAGGGCAATGGCACTAGGTCATAATGCTCATTTGGAGAGCCAGTGCAGACATGATGGGCTGAATGGCCTTGTGTCCCATTAAAATTCTGTGATACATTGTTCCATCGAACAATCAAGGCAAGTACAGCATGAATCAGATACAGAGTAAAGCTCCCTCTACACTCCTCATAAAACACTCCCAGGACAGGGACAGCTCAGGGTTAGATAGAGTAAAGCTCCCTCTACACTGTCCCCATCAAACACTCCCAGGGCAGGTACAGCACTGAGTAAAAATGAATTCCTCACCACATATTATTTATTTTCTGTGATTGCTGGTGGTGCCTTCTTTTTGGATCTCAGTTTGAAGAACAAGCATATCGCTGCAATCCCTGTATATGTAGCTAACACATACTGTGAAGAGAGAGAGAGAGCATACATTAATCATAAAGCAGCTCAAACCAGTCAGAGTTAAAGCACTCATACATCACAGAGAGAGAACACATTGAATAGAACGGACCGGTATTCTACTGAGTTTAGAAGAATGAGGTGAACTCAATGGAAAGTATAAAATTCTTATTCCTAGGATAGACACAGAGGCTATTTAAGAAATAGAGCAAAAGCAGGTCATATGGCCCCTTCAATAAAACTGTGGCTGGTGTCCTAACCTTAATTCTGCTTTCTCCCCATATCCCTTAGTGTACAAACATTCATTGACCTGTCTTGAACACACTTAATGAGCATCCAGAGCAATTCTCTGAGTGAAGGAATTTCTTCTCATCTCTGCCCTAAATGGCTGACCCCTTTATCCAAGGACAATGACCTCTAGTTCTAGAATCTCCAGGCTGGAGAACCCCTTCTCAGCAGCTACCTTGACAAAGCCTCCAAGAATTTTACACATTAGAAGAATGAGAGGTGATCACATTCAAAGTCCAGAGAGCAGAGGCCAATTCTATTCAATCTCTCCTCACAGGACGATCCTCATCCCAGGAGTCTTTGATTACAATCCCCCCAAGTCAACTATTTCCTTAGTTAAGGAGACCACAACTGTACTTACTATTCCAGGTATGGTCTCACATATGCCCTTAATCATTGCAGCAATACTTCCTTACTCTTACACTCCAACACCCTTGCATTAATGGACCACATACTATATGCTTTTTTAATTGCTTGCTCCATCTTAAGTTTGTGATTCACTTGAAAGGAGACCTAAACCTTTACTCACCTCTCACCCTAAGAAAAAATCTGCTTTTCTATTCTTTGTAAAAGTTGAAATTTCACATTTCCGCGCACTATAGTGGATCTATCACCACCTTCCCCAATCACTTAACCTGTCTCTATCCCTTTGCAGCTTGTGTGCATAATATATTCATTACAATTTATAGGATCTCACTGTGCACAAATTGCCTGCTACAAGAAACGTAAATCAGGAGGAGTTAGGCAAGGAGCCATTTTCCCAGGGCATTTTGGCCAACAGTGGCTACAATTCAAAGGACATTATTTGGCTGTGAAGTGTGTTGGGATGTCCTAAAGATGTGATAATAAGCTACGGAAATGCAAGTATTCATCTACTCAAGAGTTGTCTCCCCATCGCTTAAATGAACATGCCAACTGGAATTGCCTTCAAATCCCTTTATATCCTTGGCTAACAAAAATCTCTCAGGTTTGAAATCGAAAAATCTACTTCTTTCTTTGAGAGAGTTCCACACTTTTACCACCAATATCCCCATTAGTTGTACTTACATTCCTCCTCCCTGTGTAGGTGTAGGCGTTGAAGTACTTCTGGAAGCCAGTAAACTGGTGGTGACTGCCAGCATCATGTCCCGCCATTCTCACCCCTCAAACAAACTGTAGAGGGAAACAGAACAATTTGCAACAAATCCTCAAACAGAAATGATCAGGTGTCACAACTGAAGACAGACAGACAGACACACACATGGGAGCACAACTTTACTTCTTTGCAAACAGACAAGACTAAAAAACATTTTCATCTCACTTCCAAACTTAACAGGACAGGCTTAGAATCAGGATGCTGCAGTTTCAGTTTCAGACTGTTTATAGAGGCATTTCAGAAGAAGGACGAACAGTCGACCCTCCAGGCATTTCAATCCTGAATTTATCCTCAAATCCCCATCAACGCCCCTGAAATCCACACCAACATCCAATCCACTTTTACCAGTATCGGATGGCCCATTGATATTCATAATGGGAACTGTCCCTTTAAATCCATCATTATAACTCCTGCTACAACGCCACTAGAGGTGGGAAGGTGGAACTGCAGCGTGACAGTTTACATTGAAATTTCCTGTTTTAACGCTGCCGACTGAGACTATGTCTGCTCCCCCTTTCCAACTATAACAACGAAGCCTAACTTTGATCAGCGGGACTAGCTCCACATTTCCCTTTCACCGGGAAAATCACAACCGCCCAGAGCCGTGCCCGGCCCGGCCCGGGGTACAGGCTGAAGGAAACGGGCCCAGGGTAACCCTGGCGACGCCGATGGGGTGGGGGGGGGAGAGGGGGTGGTGCGCCCCGCGCCCCTCTCTCTCTCTCTCTCTCTTCCTCTCTCCCCCGGCCTCTCACCTTCACTCGGCCGCTCTCCGTGTCCTTCACAGGCCCCAAGCTCCAGCAGCCCCGCCACAGGAAATGCCGCCCACCGCCCTCGCCTATTGGTCCACAAAATCGTCACTCAGCGGAATAATCGGTCGCCGGATGTTACGTTCAAGATCTTATCGCCCATTGGATGGTTGGGCTGCCAATCGGAATTGGCACCGCCTCTACACCACAGCTAATGGACAGTTCGTTCTGATGAAGAGTCACACGGACTCGAGACGTTAACTGTCTCCCTCTCCGCAGATACTGTCAGACCTGCTGAGTTTTTTCCAGTTATTTTTGTTTTTTGTTTCAGATTTCCAGCATCCGCAGTATTTTGCTTTTAGCTAATGGACGGGATATATGTCAATCAGGAAATTTGGCCGGCAGCTCTCAGCAGCTATTGGTGAATTATAACCCCAGGCGCTCACTGATTGGCCACACCCTTAGCATTCTGAGTCCTGATTGGGCGAGAGCGATCGCCAGCGTATCCGAGCTCCATGATGATTGGCCCAAAGCGCGGAGCCACTGATTGGCTGAGGGGGGACTACCGGAAATAGTTCTCCGGCCGTGGCGAGTCTTTCCGGAGGTCGGTGTCATGGCCGTGTCCATGTGAGAGGCAGCGGGCTAGCGGCAAGGCGATTCCTGTCGACAGCCTCTTGTTCAGTGAGGTTATTGTCTCTGCTCAAGCTCGCCCTCTCCTGGGGTGCTCTCTGTCCCCGTCCCCCCCCCGGGTCTACCCCCCAGCCTTTCCCCGGGTCTCTCCCCCCGCTCAGCCTCTCTCACTGAGCTGCCTGTGTAAAGAGGGAATTGTCTGGATCTTTCCTGTTTTGGCAGATTTGTGAGGAATGGCGGCTGTGGATGAGGATTTCCCTCGGGGAGGGCCGCAGAGAAAGCCCAGTGGGAGGACAGAGAAGCGGAGCGTGGAAGAGGACAACCTGTTTGGGGTAAGTACAGAAAGATGAGGGATATGGCTGGAAATCCACAGTGAAGCTGCAAAGGAGCATGTGGATAATGGGAGGGAGTTGGAAGCGGATGGCGATCCTGTTTGCCTCAGGATGTTTCCCCCTTGTTACCTGCTGTGTTCAGCCATTGGGATTTGAGTCCCCTCAGGACCTGGGTGTAAACATTTAGCCATTTCCTGAATCCATCAACTTCCCATCCCTCCCTGCTCCCAGTTGAATTGATAAATCCTTTACACTCTGAATAATCTTTAGGACCACCCTGTTTACAACTTGACTGTTCAAAATACCAGCAATTAAGATACTGCTTCCTTTCCCTTAGAAACCAGAGTATGTGCCGAGAGTTAGAGGGAGCTTTACTCTATATCTAACCCCGTGCTGTACCTGTCCTGGGAGTGTTTGATGGGGACAGCGTAAAAGGAGCTTTACTCTGTATCTAACCCTGTGCTGTACCTGTCCTGGGAGTGTTTGATGGGGACAGTGTAGAGGGAGATTTACTCTGTATCTAACCCCATGCTGCACCTGTCCTGGGAGTGTTTGATGGGGACAGTGTAGAGGGAGCTTTACTCTGTATCTAACCCCGTGCTGTACCTGTCCTGGGAGTGTTTGATGGGGACAGTGTAGAGGGAGCTTTACTCTGTATCTAACCCCGTGCTGTACCTGTCCTGGGAGTGTTTGATGGGGTCAGTGTAGAGGGAGCTTTACTCTGTATCTAACCCCGTGCTGTACCTGTCCTGGGCATGTTTGATGGGGACAGTGTAGAAGGAGCTTTACTCTGTATCTAACCCCGTGCTGTACCTGTCCTGGGAGTGTTTGATGGGGTCAGCGTAGAGGGAGCTTTACTCTGTATCTAACCCCGTGCTGTACCTGTCCTGGGAATGTTTGATGGGGACAGTGTAGAGAGAGCTTTACTCTGTGTTGTACCTGTCCTTGGAGTGTTTGATGGGGACAGTGTAGCGGGAGCTTTACTCTGTATCTGACCCTGTGTTGTACCTGTACTGGGAGTGTTTGATGGGAACGGTGTAGAGGGAGCTATACTCTGTATCTAACCCTGTGCTGTACCTGTCCTGTCTCCAGGTGCATCATGATGATGAAAGTAAGAAGCGAAAAAGGAAGAAAGAATTGGACCCCAAAAAGGCAAAAAAGCAGAGAAGCGTGAAAACCAGAGCATTTCAGACAAAGCAACTGATTAAGGATGAAACCCTCTCTTTCAAGGTATGAGAGTGCAACTGGACCTCAGAGTATATGGCCATTTTAAACCCACGAGCCTAGATTGTTTGGAGTGTGTTGCTGTCTCCATCACTCAGTGATAAGTCTTCTCTCCCACCTCTGAGTCGTAAAGTACAATCCAAAGAGTCCGAGTGGAGAGCAGAATTCCATGAGGACATCAGTGTGATACCCTCACCCCATACGCTATCACGTGGGCTGTGGGAGATTTGAATTTGTGACAGAGATCTAGTACAAACCAGGCAGGGGATTCAGCTCACCTGTCTCACCCTGTCTCACAAACCTGAAAGCTGAAACTGGACCAGCCACGTGAAGAGCAGCAGAGTTTTATTCCTATTCCTAACTGCAACTTGTATTTATATAACACCTTCAGTGTGGTAAAACGTGAGTAGGTGCTTCACAGGATTGTTATCAAACAATATTTGATACCAAATCACTTGGAGATGGAAGGACAGGTGACCAAAATCGTTGGCCACAAAAGTTTTAAGAGTATTCTTAAAAGGAGGAGAGAGTGGTGGAGAGGATTAAAGAGGGAATTCCAGCGTTTAGGAACTCGGTAACTAAAGGCTCACTACCCGGAATCCATTGTTAGCATGCAATAATGAGCTTCCCAAAGCCCACCCTGAGCTTGCATTTCCTCAACCTGTGCGTGAGGCACATTTGTGCTCAGATCTTGTTTTAACTAGAAATGGGGCTCCAGATTAGCCCTTTAGGCTCTGTACATATATGTCAGTGAGATTGGCTCTCGTCTCACTCCTGTCCTGTTGGCTCTGTTGTGCCCTGACTCTCACCTACCTCATTCGGTGTCGGGCTCACAGAGATGGTGGGCTTTAAATTTGAGTTGCTCTCTTCTACGTGTAAACACTCGAGTGCTGCTGTGTCTGTCCTGTGATTTGTTCATTGTTTCACTCCTACCTTCTCCACCAGAAACTGACAGTTGGGACCCTACTGCTTGGCTGTGTGAAGCAAGTGACTGATTTTGAACTCGTCATCGGGTTACCCCACGGGCTCACTGGTTACGTGAGCCTCACCAGCATCTGTGATGCATATACAAATTACCTCAGGGAGCAAGTGAATGAGGAGCTGTCAGAGGTGAGTCGGAATCCATTACCCTTCTCTTACTTTACCTGTGCGTTTTTCTCATGCCTGTCTCATCCTTCCTGGATACAGGGCCCTGGGAATCAAGATCAGGTCTACTTCAAACTAGCCATGTGTTACAGTTTTTTCATTCACGGGATGTGGGCTTCGCTGGCTGGGCCAGCGTTTATTGCCCATCCCTTGTTGCTCTTGAAGGCGGTGGTGAGCTGCCTTCTTGAACCGCTGCTGTCCATGTGGTGTAGGTACACCCACAGTGCTGCTAGGGAGGGAGTTCCAGAATTTTGACCCAGCGACAGTGAAGGAACGGTGATATATTTCCAAGTCAGGGTAGTGAGTGACTTGGAGGGGAACTTCCAGGTGGTTGCGTTCCCATTTATCTGCTGCCCTAGTCCTAGACGGTAGTGGTTGTGGGTTTGAATGGTGCTGTCAAAGGAGCCTTGGTGAGTTCCTGCAGTGCATCTCATAGATTATACACACTGCTGCCACTGTGTATCGGTGGTGGAGGGAGTGAATGTTTGTGGATGTGGTGCCAATCAAGCGGGCTGCTTTGTCCTGGATGTTATCCAACTTCTTGATTGTTGCGGGGACTGCACTCATCCAGGCAAGTGGGGAGTATTTCATCACACTCCTGACTTGTGCCTTGTAGCTGGTTGACAGGCTTTGGGGAGTCAGGAGGTGAGTTATTTGTCACAGTATTCCTAACCTCTGACCTGCTCTTGTAGCCACAGTATTATATGGCTAGTCAGTTTCTGGTCAATGAAACCCCCAGGGTGTTGATATTGGGGGATTCATTGGTGGTAATTCCATTGAACATCAAGGGGTGATGATTGGATTCTCTCTTGTTGGAGATGGTCAATGCCTGACACTTGTGTGGCGTGAATGTTACTTGCCACTTGTCAGCCCAAACCTGGATATTGCCCAGGTCTTGCTGCATTTGGACATGGACTGCTTCAGTATCTGAGGAGTCGTGAATGGTGCTGAACATTGTGCAATCATTGGCGAACATCCCCACTTCTGACCTTATGTTGGAAGGAAGGTTATTGATGAAGCAGCTGAAGATGGTTGGGCTGAGGACACTACCCTGAGGAACTCCTGCAGTCATGTCCTGGAGCTGAGATGACTGACCTCTAACAACCACAGCCATTTTCCTTTGTGCTAGGTATGACTCCAACCAATGGAGAGTCCCCAATTCCCATTGACTCCAGTTTTGCTAGGGCTCCTTGGTGCCACGCTCTGTCAAATGTGGCCTTGATGTCAAGGGCAGTCACTCTCACCTCACCAGTTGGAATTACATTTATCTATAGGGAGCAGTGAGGGAATCTGTCCTGGTCCAGTTTAAAGAAACTGCTGTGGGGACTCATCTAACAGCATAAAGGCTAATGGTGGTGACACCCTTCCGCCTCATAAGCAGATGGTTGGTGCTGTGGTGGTCAACTATGCGTTAACTAACTATAAAGGCTAAAGGTGTCTGGTAATAATTCTGTTGCCCTCTCACTACAGTCTTCACCATGTGTAGCTGGCGTGCTCAAGTGAACATCTAACCAGTGTACAGATTGAGGTGAAGCCAGAACAACCCGCCTGATCTGAACACTAAACCAATCAGCAACCAACAAAAGCAGCAGCGAATAACATTATCAAACCGTATTCCTGCATTGCATTCAGATGCATCCTCAGTAATTAGCTTTAAAACTGGGCTGGAAGGTGACCAGCTCAGCAAGATTGTCAGGAAAGACTGAACAGATTGAGTATCTTTCCTCTACAATAGAGAAAGCTGAGTGGTGATCTGCTAGAGATCTTTAAAATGATGAAATAATTCAATTGGGTAGACGTGGAGAAGATGCTTCCCCACTGAGGGAGAAGGTTACACTGATACGGGGGAGAGTGCCTGGTGTCGGTGCTGCAGATTCTGCAGAGAAACTTGCAGCAGTGCCTGAGATTCTCGAGGCTTTTTAAAGTCATATTGTTAAACTTCAAGAAAGCATTTTACTTGAGTGAGGGAAAATTAATGAGGGATGTGTAAAGCACAAGTGATGGTTGTAAGCATGCTAGTAACTAGTGATGGTAACTGTGAGGTACAGTGTGAACCACCAGACACAGCCAAATGACAGAATCCGATTTAAGCTGCAGCCTTGTAATTGAAGCCTATTGTAAACTGCAGTGCCATTGCTGGATATAGGCAGCTATCCAGGATAAGCAGGAACAGAGTAAGGTAGGGGCAGTGTATTCCTCAGCTGTCTGAGAGAGCTGGTCTCGGGCAGGCCTGGGGTGGAAGGGGAGTTTCTGCCTGAGTTTTGTAAATGCTGCTGAGGTTTTGGCTTGTGTGTTTGTGCTGCTTTCTGCTGTCCAATTTCTGCTCATTAGCCTGCTGTGTTTTATCCCAAACCCACCCCAGGATCTAACGGCTCTTTCGGACCTGTACAGCCCTGGTATGGTTGTACGGTGTGTTGTCTCTGAGCTAGGAAAGACAAAAGCCAACCGCCACAGCTTGAAGCTCTCCATTAATCCGAAGGACGTAAACAAGGCACTGTCTCCTGGGGCACTGCGAGCTGGCATGGTGAGTGGAGAATCTTCAGATCTAGCTGACTAGCTAAACGCACCCTGTAGCTCAACATTTCCAAAACTATTATACCTGAACTGAATGTCTCGTCCTTCACATGTGCCATGGATTGACATCACTTTAGATGAAGCTAGATCTGAATTATTGAGCTGGTTTGTTTTATAGCCAGTATGCAAATGTGACAATTGCAATCAAAACTCACCCACATCACTTCAAACCCTTCTGTGTTTTCAAGAACCAGATCTAGCCTACGTTACTGAGCTGATCTGCCACTTCCTGGACAGTGCTCCAGTGCTGACTGGCTCTGAACTTGTAGTTTAAGTTTTCCCTCGCTCAGCTTGTTTTTTCAGACCGCTGGAAATGGATGAGCTGCCCCTCTGACCACTTGTCTCTCCAATAGACCATCAACAAAACCAGCTCCCCACGCCCTCACAGTGGGCTAAAGCAAGTGGGGTATTCCAATGTTGATGGATTTTTCATGAAATGAATACAGCACTAAAAGAGGCCATTCAGCCCATCATGTCTGTTCTGACCTTTACAAGAGCAACTCAGCTAATATTCCCTGTAGCTCTGCAAATTTTCTCTCTTCAGATAACGATCCAATCCCTTTTTGAAAGCCACAATTGAACCTGCCTCCACCACACTCTCAGGCTGTGCATTCAGATTCTAACCACTTGCTGTGTGTGTTTAAAAAAAAAGGTATTTTTCTTATGTCATCTTTTGTTCTTTAAATTTTGGGCCCTTGGGTTCTTGGTCTTTCTGCCAATGGTAAGAGTTTCTCTCCATCTGCTCTGTCCAGATCTCTCATGATTTTGAACACCTTTATCAAATCTCCTCTTCTGTAAGGAGAACAGCCCCAACTTCTCCAATCTGTCCACGTAACTGAAGTACTTCATCCCTGGAACCATTCTTGTGAATATTTTCTGCACCCTCTCTAATACCTTCACATCCTTCCTAAAGTGCGGTGCCCAAAACTGGACACAGTGCTCCAGTTGAGGCTGAACCAGTGTTTTATATATGTTTGGTATAACCTCCTTGCTTTGTACTCCATGCCCCTATTTATAAAGTTTAGGATACTGTATGCTTTATTAACTGCTCTCTCAACCTGTTCTGCCACCTTCAACGATTTCTGCACAGGCACCACCAGGTCCCTCTGTCCTGCACCCTCTTTATATTGTCTTTCCTCGTTGTTCCGACCAAATGGGGTATCGAGGTGGAGGTGATATTTGGAGTATTTTCTCTCCAGTGCTGCACTAATGTATTTCTCCAAGTTAAAATAAGGATGTGTGTTAATTGCGATCATTTATCAGTGTTGATTTGAAACTCCATACTTGCCACTGAAGTTCTTTTTTTTTAAAAGCATTCCACTGAATTCACCTTTTCCTCACATCTGTGACTTTAAACGTGGTTTCCCAAGAATTGTTTCAAAACATCAGTTCGGAGGCCTTTAGTTAACCTTTCATTCATTTCATCATCCTTTCCCCATGAAGATTCGGGTGTTGTGGATAAGGGTTACCTGCGCATCACTCCAGTGGCATTCGGTACCAGGGATGAAGGACAAAGAGAGACAGATGTGCATAATCTGTCTTGGTTTGTTTTAATTGTTTGTTCCAATTGCTATTCCCCTTAATCTTGTCGCTGGTATTGTGTGCTGAGTGCTACTCTTCTCTCCCTCCCTGTATCTGCAGCTGCTTTCTGGCTGTGTGTCCAGTATTGAGGATCATGGGTATCTGGTTGACATTGGAGTCCAGGCCACCAAAGCTTTCCTGTCGCATGAGAAAGCCCAGGAGTACATAAAGAGGAAAAATCGAGGTAAGTCCCACACGAGAATATTGTGGGGTAATTCCCACTGTTATACCCATTCCTCTCTCACAGCAGGCCAGTCAGACATACAGTAGAACCCAACCTAGATGGCAAACTATTCCTGCATTTCCGAACCATGGCACCAGCTCACTACAGGTCTAGCATCCAGGTGTTGAGAGCAGCTGGCTGCGCCTAGTCGGGTGTTCTCAGGTATGTTCCCTGTCACCTTTCTTATTCCTGTGCACCTGCACTGCTGACCAGAAACCTTCCAACTCATTGGGAAGCCTAAGGAAAGCTGAATATTTAGTTTGTAATTGAAAAATACTCTTCATGTAGAATAGTGCTTCTCTCTGTCTCTCTCTCTCTGTGCTCTCTCTCTCTCTCTCTCTCTCTGTGCTCTCTCTCTGCTCTCTTTCTGTCCACTCTCTCATTCTTTGTGTCCTCTGTCTGTGTGTGATGGTATTGCAGCAGGTGAGGTCCAGTTGATGTTTTGACCTTCTCTCTTTCCTGACTGTATTACTATGATACTTTCTGCATTTACCATGTAACCAAAGCCCCGGTGTGTTTGCTCCCATCTAGGACTGCCTCTCCGTGTCGGTCAGTACCTAAGCTTCCTCCTGCAGTCGGTGAAGAATGATGGACGAGTTGTCCAGCTCTCGATGCATCCAGCGGACGTGATTGCAGCAACAGCAGCTGAAGATCAGAAATGGAGCCTCTGCAACCTGCTCCCTGGCCTCATGATGAGGGCTGAAGTTCAGAAGGTGCAGATTTTGGGAACTTGTGTTGTCTCCCATTCTCCAATGACTGAACGAGCTGGGGCTCTTTTCTCTAGAAAAGGCTGAGGGCTGACCTAATGGAGATCTTTAAAATTATGTAGAGGTGTGATGAGACAGATGTAGAGAATACATTTCCACTTGTGGGTGGAACTAAAACTCAGGACCATTAATATCAGATAGTCACTAATAAATTCAATCAGAAATTCAGGAAGAACTTCATTACCCAGAGAGTAGTTAGAATGTGGAATTTGCTAACATGCAGAGTGGTTGAGGTGAATACTATAGATACATTCAAGGGAATCCTGAATAAACCCGTGAGGGAGGAAGGAATAGTAAGATCCCAAACCCACAACCATTACCACCTAGAAGGACAAGGGCAGCAGATAGGTGGGAACACCACCACCTGGAAGTTCCCCTCCAAGTCACTCACCATCCTGACTTGGAAATGTATCGCTGTTCCTTCATTGTCACTGGGTCAAAATCTTGGCACTCCCTTCCTAACAGCACTGTGGGTGTACCTACTCCACATGGACTGCAGCAGTTTGAGAAGGCAGCTCACCACCACCATCTCAAGGGCAACTAGGGGTGGGCAATAAATGCTGGCCTAACCAGCGAAGCCCACATCCCGTGAATGAATATAAAAAAAGATATGTTGGTGGGATAGGAAGGGGTTCATGTGGAGCACTAGCACCAGCATAAACTGAGTGACTTGTTTCTGTGTTGTAACCTTTATATATCCACAGGGTGTTCCTGTAACATCATAAAACTGAGGTTAACACAACCTACATAGGAAAGATAAGATGGGTTAATATCTGGCCGGTGATTTTTGATCAGAGAGCAGAGATTGAGTGAAGGGTTGTAGCCACGATGTTACCCAGTCTTTTCTCTCGCACCTTGTGTCTGACCTCTGCTTCCAGCACTTTTTGCTTTGAGTTTCATATTTGCGCTGTTAAAGAGTTTTCTTTTTGCCTGTGTGACATCTCTGTGAGCTTTCTAGTTCTAGAGTTCGATAAAGGAACTATTAAAGATACATGGTGATAATTATTAATCTATAGATGTTAGATTACTGTTGGTGCACTCACTGCATCTTTGGAAATCCCATTCTAATGAGGATAATGAAGCCTTGGAAAGAGTGCCGACTGTTTCAGCAGGACAGTACCAGGGATTTTAATCATGATTAAAGACTTAAGCTTGCATTGGATTTATTGCAGCAGTGCATGTTAAAGATGATCTAAATTAAGGGAGGGTTTGAGGTAAAAAGGGGAAAGATTGTTTTTACTCATCGGTGAGTTAGTGATGAGGGGCAGTATCTCCCTGTTGGCGCTGGAGGTTTAAAAGGGAGGAGAGAAGGCTACAAGGCAGTGGGATCCACAAGTCAAACCTGATGGGCCAGAAAGTCACCTCCTTGGCTGAAGTTTGATTCAGTGAAATGGCTGCCCTACTTTCACAACAGCTATGGCCACAAGCATCCCGCACACTTCCTCAAAACACTTCACAGCTCAAATGTTTGGGTGAAGGGAGGCTACCTGTAAATGATCACTGTTAGCTGTGTAAAGTGAACCTAAAGTGTGCCTCTCTTTCTTTGCGTGTGTGTGTCACTGTCTATTTCCCCCCCTCTCTCTTCTCTGACTGTCTTGCTTTCTGGCTCTCGCTCTGTGTGTGTCTGCTGGCCACCCATTCATGGCTGCAATGATTTGATTTGATCTCCTGTTGTGAAGGCTGACCTGTGGCTAGACCCTTGTGCTGATTTGATTACAGGTGACTTTACAAGGCCTGGTTCTGCAGTTCTTGTCCGGCTTGTCTGGTTCTGTCGATTTCATGCACCTGGACCCACAGAAAGTTGGGACCTACCACAAGGGTCAAAAGGTTAGTTGGATAAAACAACTTGTATAGCACCTCAAATGTAGCAAGGCACCCAGAGTGCCTGACAAATGGGCGTAAGGAGCTGTCAATGAGCCGTATCTATCCCCCAAGAAATGTTTAGCATGTTTTACATCTGGGCGAAGGAGAGAGACTGATTCTAATAAAGAAACAGCTGGTCTATTGATTCTGCCCTGTTCAACTTGGTAACACCACCTCCAGTACTGCCCACCACCAGCAACTACATCATCTCCTGGGAGATGTGGAAAGCCAGATTAAAGAATAGAATAAGGCTAATTCTGGGCAAATTGCTCTCTCGCTCCCAAGGGCAATCCAAGACACTCCAGGGAATAATGGTGGTCATGCAGCAGTTTCTGTTGATTTTAATGTTGTAGAGAGACAGATGAAGGGTCCTGTCAGGAATTACTGCCTGGGCACAGGTTCTTCAATACAGAATTTATTAGAGATATGATAGTCATAGAAAACAACATGCATGCACTCTCATACGATGATGCAAAGCTTGCAGGAGACCTGGTGTTACAGTTGCTGAGCAGGACGATTGTCCCCAGCAACCTTCACTTTCACACCCGCATCAGCTCAGAGAGTGGACCAAGCTACTAAGTTGCCTTTGGATGTATAGAATAGAACACTTTCCAAGGGGCACAGTGATTTACTTGTACTTCTTGCTATTCAGTATTGTCTATTCACTGACCACAGTGCGGTTTTCTCTACATTGAGGAGATTAAATCCCAATTGGGTAACTGCTTTGTGGAACATCCCCATGATCCCAGGGGCCTTGTTGCATTACACACATGGACAGGTCACAGAGGGAGACGCCCACAGACCCCAAACATGAAAAACTATTGTGTATTTGATTCTATTTAAGATTTGCTGATTTTTTTTCTTTGTTTCGTGCCTATGTTGCTGCTTTTCTGTCTACAGTGAATCACGGGATTATGTTTCTCTTGCAGCTGAAAGCCTGTGTTCTGTATGTGCAGCCGGACACAAAGTCTGTGCACCTGACACTGCGGCCCCTCTTCTTGCAGCCTGGGGCTGCGTTGCAGCAACCAAACGCACACGGGCTTGGTGAAGTTCTGGAGGAGTGCACAGTGCTGCGCTACCGCAAAGGAGTTGGTGTTATCTTTCAGCTGGAGGACGGGACCTTTGCCTTTTCACGTGTGAGTGATTCACCTCTGCTCACCTGTAACGTGCAGCTGTTTCTGTGTGTGCAGTGTCAACACTAATGGCACCCACGTGTGCACCTCAGTTAAAAAAGATTTGCATTTGCTGTCAGCCTGAGGGGGTCTTGACAGGCTGGATGTAGAGAGGATGTTTCTTCTTGTTGGGGGGGGATCTAGAACTAGGGGTCACTTTTTAAAAATAAGGGGTCGCTCATTTAAAACAGAGTTGAGGTGAAATTTTTCTTTGAGGGTTGAGAGTCTTTGGAGCGCCCTTTCTCAAAAGGCGGTAGAAGTGGAGACTTTGGATATTTTTAAGACAGAGCTAGATAGATTCTTGATGTTTAACAAGGGAGTGAAAGGTTATCCAGGGTAGGTGGGATTGTGGAGTTGAGGTTACAATCAGACCTTATTGAATGGCAGAGCAGGCTCGAGGGGCCGAATGGCCTAGTCCTGCTCCTAATTCATATGCTCGTATGTCCCGCTGCTGACCTGGCAACAGTGCAGCACTGCCCCTCTCCGCCCACCCCTGCTACCCCTCCTGCTGCTACATTGGAATGTCAGTCTCAAGTTTCACCCTCTAATCTCTAAAGTGGGATTTAAACCCACAAACGGAGAGTACAAACACTGAGTACAGAGGCTGGCACCTCTTCCTCCCAGTGGTTTCTTGGCGTCAGCTGTGTGCTGAGAACTCCGACTGTAAAGTCAGAGAAACAGCTGAGATATGCTGCCCTCCTCCACACTTCCCAGAGCTCAGTTTCACAGTGCAGACTAGGGAATGATTGCTGCCTTTGTGGTTGAGGTCTGAGGAGACAGGAGCAAAGAGACACAGATATTCGGGTAGACTGTTTGCTGAAAGGTCATTTTCTTTCTCTGCAGATGCTGCCTGACCTGCTGAGTATTTCCAGCATTTTCTGTTTTTATTATAAGTAAATAACTCTTTGTGTACCTAAGCTCTTTAATCTCCTCTAGGTGGTGCCAGTTAAGCACTGACCGCAGCGCAAATAAAGCTAATTACGTTGCTTACAGTCTGGTTTAGTTCATGCAATGGTGATTTTGTTGATCAGTGTAGTTACTTTATCTCATTAACCTGCCCATCATCAGTTACAGACACGTTTCTCACACACACACACAAGCATACTAAGACTGCATTGCATCCACGCATTTACTGATTGGTATTTCTGCTCTTGTCATTCCAGAAACTTCATCTGTCTGACACAAAGCTGACCTTTAACCCCACTGCGTTTGAGGAAGGTACAAAGCACAGGTGCAGAGTCATTGACCACAGCCCCATGGAACAGGTGGCTGTGGTGTCACTGAAAAAGTGAGTGAGTTTGGGTTGTTTGTGTCTGCGATTAGTCCTTAATACTGAAATGATGCATTTGAATGTGTAACAGGTGGGAAAGAACATCCGCCAGCAATACCTAAAGCAAAAGACCTACTGAGAAACGGTGTGTTAGAGATGGAGCAGGTACAGCATGGGGTTAAATCCAGAGTAAAGCTCCCTCTACACTGTCCACATCAAACACTCCCAGGGCAGGTAGAGCATGAGGTTAGATACAGAGTAAAGCTCCCTCTACACTGTCCCCATCAAACACTCCCAAGACAGGTAGAGCACGGGATAGATACAGAGTAAAGCTCCCTCTACACCGTCCCAATCAAACACTCCCAGGACAGGTAGAACACGGGGTAGATACAGAGTACCTGTACTGTTCCACCCAGTATGCTGCCGTTGTATAACATTTTCCCCTCATTCTGAATTAAAATGGGATGATTTTTTACTTTGGGATGATGTCCAAAAGAGGTTGAATGGAACTGGCACAAACTGAGTTCACGTCGAACCCATGCAGCTAGCAGAGATTGAAAGGATAATGTTTGCCTCTGTGGAACACACACACAGCCGCTCCTTCATTCTGAGTTTCTCATTTTCAGGAGCATTCTTGATGCCCAGTTTTTGAGGTACCAGGACATCAAGCCGGGACAGCTGATCGAGGTGGGTCTAACAGGCAGTGTGAAATAAGCAGTCTGAATATTGTGAAATCCGGATTCCCCAAGGAGGCTGCAGACAGACTGGGAGCACAAACAATGTCTCCCAAAATATTCTCTCTTCCCTTGGCATAATTTCCAACTCTTGTTGAACTAGTCAGGCTTCCAGTCCACTCCTTCCATCTCCTTGGTCTTTTCCAAATAATTCGGTGTTTGTTCCCGTTCTACTGGATCCCCCTCCAGCCCTGCTTGTAATTTTGGTTTTGCCAAGAGACCCTTGTTGCAGCGACGGCAAGTCGAGAAGTACAACAACAACAACTTGCTTTGTCCTCTGCAATTCCTGGTGCATTTGGCTTCTCACCTCTTCGCTTTCAGTTCCCTCTGGCTGCCTGGCCTGGCCACTCAATTCCTCGTCCATCTCTTTCACTACCCCCTCTGGTTAAGTGTCTCCACCCTGGTTCCTGACCCAGACAATACATGGAAACCTGGTCAGTGTGACTGCATCTCGAGGCTGCCTCTACTACTCCGCCCCACGCCCCCCAGCCTCATCTCAGTAAATCAGAGCTTCGGCAGCCTGGTTTCCTGGTCTGTGCAGAGTTAGTCAGCCTCTGACCAGGCAGGAATTGGGGCTTGTGCCCATGAGGTCAGGCAAGAAATGTAAAATTAACCGGGGTTCTCTTTCCTCATCAGTACCCAGTGACCTTTAGTTGGCATCCAGCCACCTCTGATCCGTGTTATTTAGTTACCTCCTTGATCCTTACCTGCTTGCTCTTCATATTCAGTGGACCCACTGGCCCCTAATGAGAATTTGAGTGATTCCTGTTGCTCTTCAATGAAGCTCCACAACTGTGGACATTTAATGGACACTTGCCAGCACTCACTGCCTTAGAGTGCACATGGGGACTGGTCACTGTCGGGGGGGCGGTCAGCTGGAATCTAACTGGAGCCCTTTGCAACAGATTTGCTAATACACTTTCTTTTATTATTTTGCCGCTTTTCAGGGTAAAGTCAGCTCCCTGGAGAATTATGGGATGCACGTGAAGCTCACAGACCACATTCGGGGGCTGGTGCCTCGGGCACACCTGGCAGACATTCCATTGAAGCATCCAGAAAGACTGTACAGCGTGGGAGACCAAGTGAGGTGCAGGGTGAGTGTGCAATAGCACAGGTTATGTGTAGAGTGAAGTGTATACAGTGTTGGCCTAATCCCCTGTGAGTGTGAAGGGGGAAACATTAGATCCAGCAACCAGTGCTCGGATACCCCTCCTTCCTCTCTCTCTCTGTCTGCCGAAGGTTCTTTTTTAAAAAGGCTTGCATTTCTTCAAGCACTTTACATGATCTCGGGATTTCTTAGAATGCTTTACAGCCATTGAAGTATTTGAGTTGCAATATAGGAAATGTGGCAGTCGGCTTGTGCACAGCAAGATCCCACAACACTAATCAAATAACCTGTTTGTTAGTGATGTTAATTGAGGGATAAGGATTGACCTGAGACGGTGGACTGGGTCTCAATTTTAAGGTCTCATCTGAGAAACGAGACCCCTTGACGATGCCGCACTTCCCCAGCGCTTCACTGGGAAATGTCACCCTTGATTCTGTGCTCAAGTCCCTGATGCGAGTCTTGAACCCTACTACCTTCTGACTCCAAGTAAACGTGCTACCCACTGACCCACACCTGACACGTTTTACTGCCCCGCCAACCACCCACCCACCCACCCAATGGTGGGAATAAGCACGAACAGTAGTTGGTGGAGCCAGGGATGTGGCACTGAGCGCATTTGGGAGCAGTTTAATATTCTCTGTCGCATGTCTGGCTTGATGTTTACACGTGGACACACTCATTTCCACCCACACTGCCTGTGTGTGTGGGGCCCAAACAGGCATAGTTGGTTGTGGTTCTGTGACTGGGCTGGCAATTAGAGATTGAAAGTTCAAATCCCACCATGCCAGGTAGTGAACTGGAATTGAGAAAATCTGGTGCATTAAATCGAGCTGAAATTGCTGGAATTGGAAAGCTGGATGAAAGTTGTCGGCTGATCTTAAAGCCCAGCTTGTTCATTCACATCTTTGAGGGAAAGGCTCTGCTCCCCTACCCAGTCCAACCTAGACATGACTCCAGTCCCACACTGAGGTTGGCTCCTAATGCCCTCGGAATCAGCAATAAATATTATCTTTCAAGTGTCACCCACTGCCCAAAGAAAAATATTTTTGAATAAATGAGCTGTATGGTCCTCTTCGAGTGAAACGTTGTTACTTTCTCAGGTGTTGTCAGTAAACACGGAAACCAAGAAACTTATCTTGACTAAAAAGAAGACGCTGGTTGGTTCAAAGCTTCCCATTATTACCCAATACAAGGAGGCCATTCCCAGGCGGCAGGCCCACGGTTACATCGCCTGTGCAAAGCCTTTTGGCTGCATTGTTCGCTTTTACGATGAAGTGCGAGGTCTGGTCCCACAGCAGGAGCTGAGCGCCCAGCCAGTCCCCTTCCCTGAGAAGGTCTTCTATGTTGGCCAGGTGAGAAACCAGTCTGTGGGGAGACGGGGTGGGTTCGGACTGGGGACCTGTCTGCGGGGAGACGGGGTGGGTTCGGACTGGGGACCTGTCTGCCGGGAGACGGGGTGGGTTCGGACTGGGGACCTGTCTGCGGGGAGACGGGGTGGGTTCGGACTGGGGACCTGTCTGCGGGGAGACGGGGTGGGTTCGGACTGGGGACCTGTCTGCGGGGAGACGGGGTGGGTTCGGACTGGGGACCTGTCTGCGGGGAGACGGGGTGGGTTCGGACTGGGGACCTGTCTGCGGGGAGACGGGGTGGGTTCGGACTGGGGACCTGTCTGCGGGGAGACGGGGTGGGTTCGGACTGGGGACCTGTCTGCGGGGAGACGGGGTGGGTTCGGACTGGGGACCTGTCTGCGGGGAGACGGGGTGGGTTCGGACTGGGGACCTGTCTGCGGGGAGACGGGGTGGGTTCGGACTGGGGACCTGTCTGCGGGGAGACGGGGTGGGTTCGGACTGGGGACCTGTCTGCGGGGAGACGGGGTGGGTCCAGACTGGGGACCTGTCTGCGGGGAGACGGGGTGGGTTCGGACTGGAGACCTGTCTGCGGGGAGACGGGGTGGGTTCGGACTGGGGACCTGTCTGTGGGGAGACAGGGTGGGTTCGGAGTGGAGACCTGTCTGTGGGGAGACGGGGTGGGTTCGGAGTGGAGCTGGGAATACCCCTGTACCCCTGATGTGTGTCCTGCCGTTTTATTTTGCCTCATGCTTGTCTGGTAACTTTTGGACTACAACCCTTCCCAGGTTGTCAAGGTTACTGTCCTAAAGTGTGACCCAAGCCAGGAGAAGCTGCTTTTGTCCCTGATAACCACTGGGGCAGTGGGAACTGAAGCTGATGGTACAACCAAGGAGAGTAAAGTGTCTACAACGTACCCGATTGGAAAGGTATTGGCACATATTTGTAGCACCTTTTTATGATGAGGTCGATAATGAGGAAGAAAACTGTAGACTGCAGGAAGATATCAATGCACAGGTCGGGTGGGTAAAAATGCTCAGTTTGAACAATTGTTAGATTTTGACAGTCATAACTGAGATACCACCTCGGCCTTGAGTTTGGGAATACCAGGTACAAAGTGAATGTTCAAGGTGGAGTTAGTGATATAAAGGGATGTTATATCTGGATAAATTACACTGTACCTGGTGTAATTGCGTTCAGTTCTGGACACTGGTCCTCAGGAAGGATATATTAGCCTTGTGACGACGCAGGCTGTGCAGCACAGATTCACCAAGGATTAATTTGAGAACAGCTTGTATTTCTTTGTGTTGAGCTGATTGAGGTGTTAATGATGATTAAAGTATTCGATAGGGTCGATGGAGAGAAACTATGTCCTCGGGGGGTGGGGGGGGTCGTCCAGAACAAGGGGGCAGAACCTTAAAATCCAAGCCAGGCCATTCAGGGGCGATGTCAGGAATCACTTCCTCACACAAAGCGGAGTGGAAATCTGGAACCTTCTCCCCCAAAAAACGTTGTTGAGACTGGAGGTCAGTTGAAAATTTCAGAACTAAGATTGATAGATCTTTGTTGGGTAGGGGGATTAAAGGTTACAGAATCAAATAATGTTGAGATACAGATCAAACATCATCTAATTGAATGGTGGAACAGCCTCATGGGTGGGCTGGGAGTGGAATAAATGACCTCCTCCTATTCTGGGTATCTTACTTTTGAGTGTTATCTCCTTACTCCTGCTTGTTTTGATGTGCTTTCACTTTGTACAATGTGTTTCAGATTGTGGATGTAGAAGTGTTGGCGAAGGTGGAGAATGGGCTAGAGGTCTCCATTCTCCCGGAACGCGTACCTGCCTTTCTCCCAACAACGCACCTCTCAGACCACCTGTCCAATTGCCGGCTTCTCGCTGAGAGGCTGCAGAAGGGTGATGTCCTCTCCAGGGTCATGTGTTTGAGCCAAACCCGTGGTCACATTGTATCCTTTATTCCCCCCTAAACTTTAACCAAAACCAGTGTTGGTTTTTCAAGTATATTTAAAACGGAAAGAGTTTCATAATGTGTCACGGAGATCGACAGACTGTCCCATCATCCCACAAGTAATATACGATGCTGTGGGGATTGTGGAACATTGGTACTAATATTTGAAGATCTTTATGGGAATGTTGTAGTCCCCCCCCCCCCCTCCACCACCCCCACAGCAGCAGGATGGGTGGCCTCGGGCTTCTGCATTTTCCTTCTTAAACCAAAGGCCAAGATAGTTCTGCGATGTCTTTACTTTTAACCTTCCCATTGGTAGTTTGAGATTTTTAAATGAATAATTAATCTAGTTCTCACTGACACTGAATACATGGCTCAGTTGGAATCATTTGCTGGGCTATAGGGAAAGGGAGGGTGAGTGGGCTAAGGTGAGTTGATCTTGCAGAGAGCCAGCAAGGACACATCTGGGCTGAAAGGCCTCCTGTGCTGTAACCATTCTTTGATTTTATGAATTCTCGAGCTGGTTTGGGGGGGAGCTGCTACATTACAGCATTGGTACTCGACTGAAGATAGCGTCAGAACCAATATCGGGCGTGCTTTGTCCTGAGCTGCTACTCAGTAGCTACGCTAGTGTGTTCAGAGCGTTCCTTGCCCTTAACCCTCTTGCTCAGATTCTTTGTAGAAAAGCTGCGGTGATGGCTTTCGCTGAACAGGGGCCACTGCCAAAGGACGTGTTGGAGCTCCAGGTGAGCTGTAACTCTCTTCTCTAAAAGAACCCTCTGTGACGTGCTTCCCTTTGTCATATTCTAGAGTTGGAGTTTGCCGAGCTTGGTGGTGATGGATCTATAGGACGAACAGCCAAGTTCAAATCTCCACTGGTTCTAGGCTGACTTGTAATGTGCTCCCTGACACAATCCTATATAACTACATAAGAATTAGGAGCAGGAGTAGGCCATTCGCAAAGATCATGACCAATCCTTGAGCTCATCTCCACTTTTCTTCATATTCCTTGATTCCCTTAGTGTCCAAAAGTCTATCGATCAGCTTTCAATATTTTCAACAACACACCCTTTGGGGTAGCAAATTCCAAAGATTCCCCTGAGTTGAAGCATTTCTCCTCATCTCAGTCCCAAATAGCTGACTCCTTAGCCCTAGACTGATCTCCAGTTCTGGACTCTGCAGTTAGGGGAAACATCCCTCTCAGCATCTACCCTGTCAAGCCCTCTAAGAATTTTTTTATAAAAGTAAAAATGCAAAGCTGTGTTTTGGAAATCCTGAAACAAAAGCAGAAAATGCTGGAAATACTCAGCAGGTCAGGCAGCCTCTGTGCAGAGAGAAACAAACAGAGTTAAAGTTTCAGGCCTGTGACCTTTCATCAGAACTGGGAAAAGTTCAAAAGGTTTGGGTGAGTGAAAGAGGGGAGGGTGGGAAGAAAATACAAAAAGGAAGGTCAGCGATGGGGTGGAAGGAAGGAGAGGTTATAAATGACAAAAGGTTTCATGGTACAAAACCACAGGGAGTGGTAATAGGACAAGAAAAAAAAAACAATAGATGTGTGAATGGCAGTTTCCTGAATAGCTCTGAAGAAGAGTCATATGGACTTGAAGCGTTGACCCTGTTTCTCTCTCCACAGATGCTGCTGGACCTGCTGAGCTTTTCCAGCATTTTCTGTTTTTGTTTTGGATTTCCAGCAGCCGCAGTATTTTGCTTTTATCCTGAATAGCCGCTGTTTGAAATCAAAAGAAGAATGAATGGAGAAACAAAACTAGCAAAGAAAAATAAACAAAATGGAGGGGGAATTTACAGTCTAAAATTGTTGAAGTCAATGTTGAGGCCAAAAGGCAGTAAAGTTCCTAATCAGAAGGTGAGGTGTTGTTCCTCGAGCTTGCCTTGAGCTTCATTGGAACGCAGCGAGAGCCTGAGATGTCAGAGTGGGAGCGAGGAGGGCAATTAAAATGACAGGATGCTCAGGGTCATGCTCACTGACTGAATGGGTGACCACTTTGCATAATTATTCCAATCTGCATTTGACCGTTCATCTTTCCTGGGGACTTGGATGGTGAAAAGGAGGTAAAAGGACAGGTGTTGCATGCTTGCATGGAGAGACACCATTGAAAAGGCGGGGGTGTTGTGGGAGACAGATGTGGACCATGCTGTCATGAAGGAATGCTGAAAGGGGAAGGCAGGAGAAGATGTGTTTGGTGGTGGCATCTCACGGAAGGTGGTAGAAATGTCAGAGGATGATCCGTTGAATACAAAGGCTGGTGAGGAGAACACTATTGTGATTCTGGGAGGGCGGGGAAGGGGTGAGACAGAAGTACAGGAAATGGAGCAGATACGGTCAAGGGCTGTGTCAACCATAGTGGGGGTGGGCCTCAAATGAGAAAAAGAAATACATATCAGAAGCTGGTCCGGAACCATCATCCAAACCAATTTGACTGAGATGAAGAAACTGGAAGATTGGAAGAGAGAAGAATTTCATCTGAATTAATGAGGCCACCTCATTCTTCTAAACTATAGAGAATATAGGCTCATTCTACGTGATCTGTCCTTTTAGCACAGCCCCCTTATCCCACGAAGCAACCTAGTGAACCTTTGCTGCACTGCCTCTAAGGTAAGTATATTCTTCCTTGGGTGAAGAGCCTTGGCTCCTGGACACTGTGCTATGCCTTAACTATGTGTTTCTGTTTTCCCTAGGTCGGGATGCAAATGCCAGGGTTGGTGAAGAGCATTATGCTATACGGAGTGTTTGTCGAATTCCCGCATGGATTTGTTGGCCTGGCCCCCAAAGCTGTGAGTCCAATATCCAGTCACACTTCACCGTTCATTCTGATTAACAGAACAGTTGTGCGCACACTCCCTGTTCACATAATCCTGCAGTTGAGAATGGTGGTGTAGCACTTATATTACTGGACTCATAATTCAGTAAATGGGAGATTGAGAACCTGAATTTGAAATGCTGGCCTCAGTAAAAGTGGCCATGAAGCTGTCGGATTGTCATAAACACCCAAGTGGTTCACTAATGTCCTTTAGTGAAGGAAACCTGCCATCCTTACCCAGTCTTGGTCGATATGTGACTCCAGACCCACAGTGGTTGACTCTGAACTACCCTCTGAAGTGGCCTAACAAGCCAGTCAGTTGTGTCAAACTCAGGGAAGCTAGGGATGAGCAATTGATTGCAGCCTTGACAGTGATGCCCACATCTAAACAATTTTTTAAAAAACTATGTACAGAATAAGAAGTGAGTTAAAGGCTGGGATCTCACCAAGGGGCTCAGTGGGCTGGGTTTGTGGGGGCGGCATTTATATGTGGAATAACAGATACACACTATTTCTGAGGTGAGGTGCCCTAACTCTGCTGGTTAATGTTTATTCTCCCCTAGGCTATGTCCGATAAGTTTGTCACAAACACCAAGGATCATTTTGTGGTGGGCCAGACAGTTGTTGCCAAGGTTACGAACTTGGATGAGGAGAAGAAGCGGGTGCTGCTGACACTGAAAGTGTCTGAATGTGGATCTGGGGAGGCTGATTCCGAAAGTCTCATGCTGCTGAGCCAGTACTTGAGGGAACTAGAGTTCATCAGGAGCTTGATGAGCAGCAGGGGTAATGTCTGAATCTGTACAGCATCTTGTGTATAAGAGACAGAAAACGAATCACAGAATTGTTACAGTGCAAAAGGAGGCCATTCATCCCATCATGTCTGCACTGATTTTCTGAATGATAAATTCCCTCAGTGCCATTCTCCTGCCTTCTCCCTATAACCCTGCACATTCTTCCTGTTCAGGCAAATTCCTTTTTGAATGCCTCAATGGAACCTGCCTCCACCACACTCAAACAGTGCATTCCAGACCCCAACCACTCGCTGCATGAAAAGGTTTTTCCTTTTGCTGCTTTTGCCAATTACTTTAAATTCTGCCTTCTCATTCTCAATCCCTTACCGAGTGGGAACAGTTTTTTCCCTACCTACCCTGTCCAGTCCCCTCAAGACCTCTATCAGATCGCCTCGCCTCTCAACCTTCTCCAAGGAGAACAGTCCCAACTTCTTCAGTCCGTCTTTGTAACTGAAGGTCCTCATCCCTGAAACCATTCTCGTGAATCTTTCCTGCACTTTCCAATGCACAGAAATCAGCCTTCAAAACATGAAAATTAATCATGATTTAAGGAACAGGAGGAAGTCATTCAGCTCCTTGAGCCTGTTCCGTTGTTCAGTTAGATCTTGGATAATCTCTATCCTAACTCCATTGCCCTGCCCTGTAACCCTTAAAATCCTTATCCAACAAAACTCTTATCAAT
The DNA here is from genome assembly GCF_964194155.1 of Cetorhinus maximus. Lineage (NCBI taxonomy): Eukaryota > Metazoa > Chordata > Chondrichthyes > Lamniformes > Cetorhinidae > Cetorhinus > Cetorhinus maximus. Next base: position 80,594,551 of record NC_135898.1, on the reverse strand, counting down.
CACAGCCTTGAAATTTTTAATGGAGTCCCAGCCCCAACAGCTTTCTGGGGCAGACTGCTCCAGATTTCCACTCACTCCCCTTGTACAACCCTCCCATACTGGAGCTGCCAGTTCCGAATCCACCTCTTTCTGCCTCTCGATTGCAATGTGGAACGCCTGAAGTATAATTTTCAACTTCCAGTCCTCAGATGTGGCCCTGATGTTGGGAGTTCCGGCATCACGAGAATTGTATAACTGCATTTTTAAAATTCTGGGAGTGAGTTACAGACTGAAATCTAATCGAGGGGTTCAGGGGGTTTAAATATAGAATAACAGAAACCTGGGAGTGAGCTACAGACTGGAATTTAATCGAGGGGTTCAGGAGGTTTAAATATAGAATAACAGAAACCTGGGAGTGAGCTACAGACTGGAATTTAATCGCGGGGTTCGGGGAGTTTATATAAAGAATAACAGATGACTAACATTTCCTCTTTCAGACTCCCCGGTTGGTGCCAGTCTGAGCCGCCTGACCACAGGACAGAGACTCCAGCTGGTTGTGGATAGAGTGAAGGCTGATGGAACAGTGTACTTCACTGGTACACAGGTTAACAGGCTGACTGTTTCAGCCAGTCGCTATCACCAGGGTGGTAAGTGCACATCTGGTCTATTGGCATTTGGTGGGTGGCTCACCTGATCAGGATTAAACCTTCCTCTGAGTCAGAAAGTCATGGGTTCAAACCCCACCACATGATTTGAGCCCATGGTCTAAGATGACACTTCAGTAGAGCGCCGCGGTGTCAAGGTGTCGTCTTTCAGATGAGATGTTACACCGTCTGCCTGTTTAGATAGATGGTAAATATCCCATGGTGTTGGGGAGAAATGCAGAGAGTTCTCCTAATATCCTGACTGACATTCCTTCCTCAATCAATACTCCCAGAAACTAGTTAGCTGGTCTTTACCTTGCTGCTTCATGTGGGACCTAGCTTCTTGTAAATAAGATCATAAGAAATAGGAGCAGGAGTAGGCCAATCAACCCATCGACCAATGCAAATAGATCATGGTCCATCTGATTGTGGCCTTAACTCCACTTTCCTGCCTGCCCCCTGTAACCCTTGACTCTCTTGTTGATCAAAGTCTAATTCAGCCTTGACTGTATTCAATGACCCAGTCTCCCCTGCTCTCGGTGGTAGAGAATTCCATAGACTAACGATGCCCTGAGAAGAAATTCCTCCTCATCTCTGTTCTAAATGGGGGTTCCCATATTTTTAAACTGCACTCTCTAGCTATTGATCCCCCACAAGAGGTAACACCCTCTCAGCATCTACCTGCCAAGCCCCCTCAGTATCATATGTGTTTCAATAAGATCGCCCCTCATTCTTCTAAACTCCAATGAGTAAAGGCCCAGCCTGCTCAACCTTTCCTCATAAGATGTAAGAGCAGAAGTAGGCCATTCGGCCCATCGAGTCTGCTCCGCCATTCAATGAGATCATGGCTGATCTTTTAATCCTCAACTCCACTTTCCTGCCTTTTCCCCCATAATGCTTCATTCCCTTACTGATTAAAAATCTATCTATCTCAGCCTTGAATATACCTAACGACCCAGCCTCTACAGCCCTCTGCAGTAAAGAATTCCACAGATTGACTACCCTCTGAGAGACGAAGCTCCTCCTCATCTCTGTCTTAAAGGGCGACCCCATACTCTGAGATTATGCCCTCTGGTCCTAGACACTCCCACAAGGGGAAACAACCTCTTAGCATCCACCCTGTCAAGCCCCCTATGAATCTTATATGTTTCGATAAGGCTGCCTCTCATTCTTCTAAACTCCAATGAGTACAGCCCCAACCTACTCAACCTCTCCTCGTAAGAAAATCCCTCCATACCCAGGATCAACCTAGTGAAACTTCTCTGAACTGCCTCCAATGCCAGTATATCTCCCCTTAGATAAGGGGACCAAAATTGTTCACAGTATTCTAGGTGTGATCTAACTAGTGCCTTGTATAGTTTTAGCAAGACTTCCCTATTTTTATACTCCATTCCCTTTGAAATAAAGTCCAACATTCCATTTGCCTTCCCTATTACCTGCTGAACTTGTATGTTAGCTTTTTGGGATTCATGCACAAGGACTGCCAAATCCCTCTGTGCTGCAGCCTTCTGCAGTCTTTCTCCATTTAAATAATATTCAGCTCCTCTATTCTTCCTGCCAAAGTGCATAACCTCACATTTTCCCACATTATATTCCATCTGCCAAGTTTTTATCCACTCACTTAACCTGTCTATATCCCTCTGTAGGCTCTTTGTGTCATCCTCACCACTTGCATTCCCACCTATTTTTGTGTCATCCGCAGACTTGGCGATAGAACATTCACTTCCCTCATCCAAGTCATTAATAAATATTGTAAATAATTGTGGCCCCAGCACTGATCCCTGTGGCACTCCACTAGTTACAGGTTGCCATCCCGAAAATTACCCTTATCCCAACTCTCTGTCTTCTATTAGTTAGCCAATCCTCTATCCATGCTAATATATTGCCCTCAACACAATGGGCTCTTGTCTTATTAAGTAGCCTTATGTTCAGTATCTTATCAAACGCCTTTTGGAAATCCAAACATATTACATCTACAGGTTCCCCTTTACCTATCCTGCTTGTTATCTCCTCAGAGAATTCTAATAAATTTGTTAGGCATAATTTCCCCTTCATGAAGCCATGCTGACTCTGCTTGATTAGATTACGTATTTCTAAATGCTCTGCTATTACATCCTTTATAATAGACTCCAATATTTTCCCAATGACAGATGTTAAGCTAACTGGCCTATAGTTACCTGTTTTTTGTCTCCCTCCCATTTTGAATAAGGGTGTTATTGTTGGCCATTCTCCAGTCCTCTGGGACTTTTCCAGAATCTAAGGATTCTTGGAAGATTACTACCAGTGTATCCACGAGCTCTTTACCTACTTCCTTTAATATCCTAGGATACAACCCATCAGGTCCAGTGGAAGTATTGGCCTTTAGCCCCATTAGTTTCCCTAGTACTTTTTCTCCAGTGATAATTGTTGTATTTATTTCCTCCAACCCTTTTTCCCCTTGATTATTTAGTATTTTTGGAATGCTATTAGTGTCTGCTACCATGAAGACTGAAGCAAAGTATTTATTCAGCTCCTCTGCCATTTCCTGGTTCCCCATTATTATTTTCCCAGCTTCATTGTCTGAGGGGCCTATGTTCACTTTGGCGCCTCCCTCTTCCTTTTTATGTATTTGTAGAAGCTCTTACTGTCCGTTTTTATATTACTTGCTAGTTTACCCTCAAAGTTTATTTTCTCCCTCTTTATTAATTTTTTGGTCATCTGTTGTTGGTTTTTAAAACTTTCCTGATCCTCTGGCTTGCCACATTGTCTTTGCCATATTGTATGTCTTTTCTTTCAGTTTGATACTGTCCGTAACTTCCTTGGTGAACCATGATTGATTTATCCTCTCCCTTGAATCTTTCTTCCTCACTGGGATATATTTGTTGAGAGCCATGAACTATTTTCTTAAGCGCCTGCCATTGTTCATCAACTTTCTTTTCTGCTAAACTCCTTTCCCAGTCCAATGCAGCCAACTGTGCCCTCATTCCATTGTAATTGCCTTTATTTAACTTTAGCGCACTTTTTCCGACCCAAGTTTCTCACTCTCAAACCGAAAGCTAAGCTCTACCATATTATGGTCACTGTTTCCTAGGGGATCCTTTACTCTGAGATTATTTATTAAACCTGCCTCGTTACACATTACCAGATTCAAAATAGCCTGGATTCACAACGTATTGTTCAAAAAGAAAACTGTCCTGAATACACACTGTGACTTCTTGCTCGTGTCTACTCTGCCAATATGATTTTCCCAATCTACATGAAGATTAAAGTCACCCGTGATTAATGTAGACTTTTTTACATGCCCTCATTATCTCCTGATTTATTCTCTGTCCTACAGTATAGCTACTGTCAGGAGGCCTGCAGACTACTCCTACCAGTGTCTTCTTCCCCTTGTTATTTCTTACCTCCACAAATATGGATTCTATATCTTCTGACCCCAGATCCTTTCTTGCCATTGTACTTATTCCATCTCGACCTAACAAAGCTACCCCACCACCCTTTCCTTCCTGCCTGTCCTTTCAAAACGTCAAATACCCCTGAATATTTAGTTCCCAGCTTGCCACAAGACAAACACTCCTCATCCCAGGGATCAGCCCAGTGACCCTTCCCTGAACTGCTTCCATTGCAAGTATATCCTTCCTTAAGTAAGGATAGCAAAACTGTATACCGTATTCCTGGTGTGATCCCACAAATGCCTTGTATAGCTGTAGCAAGACTTCCCTACTTTTATATTCCATCTTCCTTGCAATAAAGGCCAACATTTCATTTGTCTTCCTAATTACTTGCTGTTCCTGCATGCTAACTTTTTTGTGATTTCATGTACGAGGACACCCAGATCTCTCTGTCCTGCAACATTCTGCAGTCTCTCTATTCTTCCTGCCAAAGTGGACAACCTCCTATTTTCCCCTATTATATGCCATTTGTCAATTTTTTTGTCTACTCACTTACCCTTTCTATGTCCCTTTGCAGACTCTTTGTATCCTCCCCACAATTTGCTTTCCTGCAAATCTTTGTATTATCAGTACTGTACAGTCTGTCCTTTCACCCAAGTCATTAATATAGATCGTAAATAGTGGAGGCCCCAGTACTGATCGCTGTGGCACTCCAATAGTTACAGTTTGGCAACCTGAAAATTACCCATTTATCCCAACTCCCTCTTTCCTGTTAGTTAGCCAATCCTCTATTCATGCTAATATATCACCCCCAACACCATGAACTCTTATCTTGTTCAGTAATCTTTTATGTGGCACCTCTTCAAATGCCTTTTTGGAAATCTGAATACTCTACATCTACTGGTTCCCCTTTATCCATCCTGCTTGCTAAATCCTCAAAGAGTTCTAATAAATAAATTTGTCAAACACTGCTGTGTGTCGTGTTGCTCTTTACTGTTAATCCAGCTCCCTCACACTGTCACTCAGTAACTTCACCCCGACCCCCAGCACTCTCTGTTACTAACTGTACCTCTCCTGATGTTAAACCAGCTCCCTTTCACTGTCACACAAACCTCCTCCCCATCCCAGTCCCCAGTGTAACTGACCATAAACTATAACTTGAATAAATCTCCAGGAGTGTATGGATCATTGATTCTGATCGTGACACCCAGGAGCGAGTGGATTTGGTGAACCAGTGAAACGTGGTGGTTTTAAAGCATTGAGGTTCAGTTGGGAGGTTGTGACAGTCCAGCATCATGTAAGGAACCTGCTGCAGAATGAGAAATGTGGATCACTGAGTGGAATAACTAACTGCTCCAGGAGAACCTGTCACAGATACACCTCAACATGAAGCTGTTGTAACCACAGTTGAGGTCCCATAGGTCAAGGTAGCAAGATAAGCTCGGTGTTTGGGGAGTCCGGGGCTATGCAGTGTCTCACATGCAGCATAAATTTCTGGTGCCTAATTTGCTCATTGTGCCTTTCTTCCTTACTTGTAGAGGCGAGTGTGAGTCCTGGACAGCAGTGCACAGCAGTTGTGGTGTTTGTAGATCTCCTTTCATCCATCGTTCATGTCTCTCTCCGTCAAGAGCTGCTAAGTGCCAACATAAAGAAGGTACAGAATTGTTGGGATCCCCTGAAGCATTTCTCTGTGTGGGCTAGAGCTGAGGCTGAGGGGAACACTTCTGACAGGCAGAGCTCAGCAGAGGGCAGCTCACCTGATTATACTGAGTGAGAATCACCATTTTTAAATGAAAGTGGCTCGGGCTGTGGGGATAAAGGGGAGAACAGCCCTAATTGTTTGCTAAAAGAGTAATGTGCTGAGTTTATGCTCTGCACTATTAAATGCGGGGTGGTGCATTGTGTGCTTTGACTTCTGGGCTGGGATTCCAGACAGCGGAAACAAAAGTGTTTCCCCCCCAGCCCCAACACATGCACATGCGCACACACACTCCGTAGGATTTGCTGTAGGTCTTAAAGGTCTGACTGAGATTGACAATCACCCTGTGCTGTTTCTAACCCCGTGCTGTACCTGTCCTGGGAGTGTTTGATGGGGACAGTGTAGAGGGAGCTTTACTCTGTATTTAACCCCGTGCTGTACCTGTCCTGGGAGTGTTTGATGGGGACAGTGTAGAGGGAGCTTTACTCTGTATCTAACCCCATGCTGTACCTGTCCTGGGAGTGTTTGATGGGGACAGTGTAGAGGGAGCTTTACTCTGTATCTAACCCCATGCTGTACCTGTCCTGGGAGTGTTTGATGGGGACAGTGTAGAGGGAGCTTTACCCTGTATCTAACCCCGTGCTGTACCTATCCTGGGAGTGTTTGATGGGGACAGTGTAGAGGGAGCTTTACTCTGTATCTAACCCCGTGCTGTACCTGTCCTGGGAGTGTTTGATGGGGACAGTGTAGAGGGAGCTTTACCCTGTATCTAACTCCGTGCTGTACCTGCCCTGGGAGTGTTTGATGGGAACAGTGTAGAGGGAGCTTTACTCTGTATCTAACCCCGTGCTGTACCTGCCCTGGGAGCGTTTAATGGGACAAGGAATAGAGACAGTTTTTAATTTGCTCTGTGGAGAGGTCAAAAGCCAATAGAGTAATTGAGTCCATAAATTGTGCTGAACTGATGACTTGGATCAACAATTCTGTGTTGCAGTTGAAAGGAATTTCGCAGCATCCTGTTGTGGTGCAGTTTGTGGCGCCCGATGTTGCCGTGGTTTCGCTGCGCGGCACCTCGCAGCTGCTTCTCGTTCCAGTCACATTCCATCTAAACGACACCTTCCACTTTGACTCGGAGAAGCTCTCTGTGGGGCAGACTCTCTCTGTATTGCTGCAACCCGATGGCATGGAGCAGCACGGTATCCCACTGGCCGCATGGGGTCCCAGAAAACACCGCAGAGCGAAGCGAGAGCGCCAGCTGTCGGAAGGAGCGGAGGAAGTTTTACCTGGGGTTCAGCATACGCTGTGTATCGGGGATATGGTGAATGGGACTGTGAAATCGGTGCGGACAACCTGCCTGCTGATCGCATTAGAAGGTGGTGTGACTGGGTTCGTTCATGCTTCGGAGATTCTCGACCAGGTCTCTGAGGGCACCGTCCCAACATTGAGGCAGAAAGTCGGCAATGTTGTGAGAGCAAAGATCATTGGAGGCAAAGAAGCAAAGTCTCACAGGTAGGTACACTGCTGGTTGTCTGAATGTGGGTTAAAGTCACCAACTCAGAAACAATGAGCTGCAGTGGGTTGCCTGGGTCTGGGGCTTGATAGGAACGCAGTGAGACCTGTGGCATAAATGGGAAACCTGCAGCAGCTGTTCTGGGACATCTTCACTGTCTCCCCAAGCAGTGTGAGATAGCAAGCTGTTACTACAGGCTTTTATTCTAATGTATGCATAGACAAAACAGCATTTATTACCCATACCCCATTTCCCTGATGGCATTAAGACACAACGCATGGTGGGTTCTTCGAATGACATGGACAAGACTGAGGTTATGATGAGTTATCTTCCCGCTTCTTGTAGCTACTCCTGCCAGGAGATCTGCTGAATGGTATGTCATGCGTCTCTGTCTTGAACCATCCTCACGTATCCACTGTAACTCCTCTGCAATCACTCTGTGACGTCTGTCATCCAACTACGCCTGTGTCTACCCCTCTTTCTGCTGCCTCCACTTCACCCTCTAGAAGAGATCTCGGTAACTTTTCAGCTCTGATCAAATGGCCAAAATACTGACATTTTCTTTTGTGATGTCACTTTTCAGGGTTCTTTTTGCTGTTGCAATTTCAAGCACCTCTTCATCTGCCCTTATGGTCTATAAAGGTTTTTTTAGCGGATGTTTTAACATCCACATTTCAAAGACCTCTATTTTCTTCCACAGATCTTTATTTATTGTCCAGATTTCTGAAGCATAGGAAAGTGGATAGAATGCAGCATCTTGTGAGTTTTTTCCTTGTTACAAGCTTGAGATTTCTTGGTGTTAACACATCCTTCATCTTCACAAAATTACTTCTGGCTACCTCTATCCTTCTTCTAACTTCAGCATCACATCTGCCATCTTCTGCTATCATTTGTCCTAAATAGACAAACTTATCTACTTGTTCCAGTGTGACACCATCCACTTCAATCTTCACTCTGGTTTATTCTAATGTATTTCTTCTAACTACCATTACTTCTGTCATTTTGGTGTTCGTACCCAATCCATATTCTAAACTGCTGGATTTTACTTGATCTACAATATTTTGTAGGACGTCTTCTGATTCTGTAATTAGTGCTTTGTTGTTAGCGTACCGCTGGTTTATGTGTTTGCCTCCAATTTTTACCCCAGAATTGTCTGAATATTTGTTCTGTGTACAGATTGAATCATTTTGGCAATGTTACAGTATACAGCCTTGTTGTACTCCCCTCTTCACTTGATTGTCCCTCTTCTAGCCTGATGCTTGCTACTTGACCCCAATTCAAGCTCTGGATAAATCTCACATCTTTACTGTCAATGTCACATTTCAGCAACACATCCATTAACTTTTGGTGATAAACACGATCAAATGTTTTCTCAGTCTATGAAGTGTATGTAAATGTTCTTGTTTGCTTCTAGATATTTAGCGAAGATTGTTTTTAGTGAAATATTCCCTCTCTTGTTCCCACTCCAGGTCTAAATCCAGACTGCGTCTCACCAATTTCTGCTTCAAATGTTTTTTTCCTATTATGATTTTCAAGATAACTTTAACGAGATGATTCGTTAAGTTTATAGTTCTAAAATGATTGCACTCTATTGCTTTAGGTTTCCTGTGTAACTTAATGAATAGTGAACGTCTCAAGTCTCTTGGAATGGATCCGTTGGTGTATATTTAATCACAAATTTCTGTTATTACTTCTAATTCTCTTTCTCTAAGGGATTTTAGATGTTCGGTTGTGACCCCATCTATGCCTGGAGCTTTTCCTGTACTCGTCAATTTCAGCATTCTTTACCTCTGATATCAGAAAGTTTGCTTCAGTACCTTGAGGACTCTCGATTTGGACCATCAAACAATTCACACATATACTGTCCATCTTTTTTGCTTCTGCATCCCTTTCAAACAATATTTTACTATCTTTGTCATTTATGCACCAACTATCTGTTTCTTTTTTCCTATCTGTGAAAGATTTCACCTTCTCGTGCACCAGACAGACATCTTCCTTGAAGAGCATTAAAGAAAGACTTGCAGGTTTATTGTGCCTTTCACAACTACAGGACATCCCCAAAACACTTTGCAGCCAATGAAATACATTTGAAGTGTAGTCACTGTTCTAATTTGTGAAACAAGACAGCCGACTTGCACATAACACAATCCCACAAAGAGCAGAGAGATAACAGCTATGGTAGCAGATCCAGAGATACTACTTCAAATCCCATCACAGCAATGCGGTTGGCGCTTAACTGCACTCTGAAATGGCCACTCAGTTGTATCGGGATGGACAGTAAATGCTGAGCTTGCTGGCAACACCTTCATCCTGTGAACAAATGAAAAGTAAATAACCAAATATCTGTTTTCCTGATGTTTGAGGGATTAAGAGTTGGCCCGAACACTAACTGCCTGATATCTTCAAAGTAGTTGCCATGGATTCTTCTATGTCCACCTGAGGGTAGCAGCACTTTAATCTCATTCAAGCGACAGCCCCTCCGGCTGTGCGGCGCTCCCTCAGCACTGGCCCTCCGGCAGTGCGGCGCTCCCTCAGCACTGGCCCTCCGGCAGTGCGGCGCTCCCTCAGCACTGGCCCTCCGGCAGTGTGGCGCTCCCTCAGCACTGGCCCTCCGGCAGTGCAGTATTGGGAGTGAGCCTGTTTCTCTGACCATCGGATTTTTTCTGGTGTCAGTCCATAAATCGCCAGATTTATTTAATTAATTCAGTTTTGTAACTTGCTATGCTGCGGTTTGAACTCTCAACCTCAGGAGTCCATTCATAACATAATAGCTTATCACAATGTAATAAAGTGCAGGGTCACCCGAGTCTTTTTCAGATTCAGCCCAGCACTGGATCTCCCAGGCTGCAGAGGTGTATATTAGGTGTGTACTCAGTGTGTGGAAACCACATACATGGGCATGGTATGGAAACTGGGATTAGCCACGCTTTTTGACTGTTGATGGTACAAGGCCTTGTCGTTCTGCATGTTTCTTATTGTACCTTGTTTTCTGACAATGACTAATGTGTTGTTTTTAACTCTCCATTTCACCTAGATTTTTGCCAATCACACACCCGAACTTCGCAATGTCTATACCGGAGTTAACACTGCGACCAAGGTGAGGCAAGATACCATGATGGGTGGGCTCTTAGATGCTTGCTGAACAAACTTTGTTTCTTTATTCTACCTTTTGGAGAGAGTCAAGTTGCAATCTGTGATGGGAGCTTTACTGTGCCTGACAACTCTAAATATTCCCAGAAATTGCACTGTTTAATTCGCTACGTGCTTGAACCAGCTCCAGACAAGAGACCTGACATTTACCAAGTTTCAAATTTTGCTTTTAAATTAACTGGAAAGGAATGTCCCCTGCCAAATATATATATATCCATGATGCCCCTAATAATAAAGCCTAAGATGCCGTATGTTTTATTAATCACACTCTCAACCTGTCCGGCCACTCTTCAATGATTTATGCTCGTATACACCCAGGTCCCTCTGCCCCTGCACCCCTTTAAAATTGTACCCTTTATTTTGTGTTGTCTCTCCATGTTCTTTTTACCAAAATGAATTACTTTACCCTTCCCTGCATCAAATTTCATCTGCAATGTCCACCCATTCCATCAACCTGTTTGTCCTTTTGAAGCTCTACACTATCTCCTCACAGTTCACATTACTTCGAGGGCAGGATTTTCCCTTTGTCGGGTGGGCCCGGGAGAGGCTGCAAAACAGATCACCGCCCGCGATCGGGCCCCTCCCGTGATTTCACACTGGCTGGCCAATTAACGGCCAGTCAGCGTGAAAGGCGCTCTGAAACGCTCAGCGCTGCCGGGGTGGGGTCAGGAGGAGGGTGAGCGCGGAATTTGCGCATGTCTGGGGGAGCGCACGCTGACAGCTTCCTGAGGGAACAGAACTGCCTGAAGGAGCTGGAGAATTGGACACTGAGCAATAAAAATTTTACAAATGATATAAACATGTCCCCACGTGACTCAGTCACATAAAGAGGGACATGTTAAAAATTATGTTAAAAAAAATTTTAATTTTTTTTTAAATGTCGAAAAGCTCATCCCGCCCGTGGATGAGGTCATAAAAAATCCAAAGGCCTCCTGGCTGATTTGCCTGCCGGCAGTGAAAAATAGCGTTCAGTTATTTGCTTAAGGGCCTTTATAGGCCTCGTAATTGTCGGCGGGTGCACTGCCTACTCTCATGCGCATCCGCTGACCGAAATATCACGCAACTGCGCGATGACATCGGGACACTCTTCCAACGCCATCGCGCATGATTTTACACCCGATTGGATCGGGCGCGCACCCTCCCACGGGACGTAAAATCTTGCCCCAGCTTACATATCATCCACAAATTTTGAAATTGTGCCCTGTACACCAAGGTCTAGGTCATTAATATATATCGGGAAGAGCAAAGGTCCCAACTCTCTTGGGGAAACTCCATTCTAAACCATACTCCAGTCTGAAAAGCACGCATTAGCCATTACCCTGTTTCCTGTCAGCCGCCAATTCCGTATCCACGTTGCTACTGTCCCATTTATTCCATAAGCTATAACTTTGCTCACAAGTCTGTTGTGTGGCACTATATCAAATGCCTTTTGGAAGTCCATGTACACCACATCAACAGCATTACCCTTATCAACCCTCTGTTACCTCATCAAAAAACTCCAAGTTAGTTAAACACGATTTGCCCTTAACAAATCAGTGCTGGCTTTCCTTAATTAGCCCGTATTTGTCCCAGTGGCAATTAATTTTGTTCCAAATTATCATTTATAGAAGCTTCCCCACCTGCGAGATTAAACTGACTGGCCTGTAATTGCTGGGCTTATCTTTACACCTTTGTTCAAAAAAGGGTGTAACATTTGCAAATCTCCAGTCTTCTGGTACCGGCCCTGAGTCTAAGGACGATTGGAAAATTATGGCCAGTGTCTCTGCAATTTCTGCTCTCTCTCTCCCCTCAGTATCCTTGGATGCATCTCACCCCGTCCCGATGCTTATCAACTTAAGTAAGGACAGTCTATTCAGTATCTTCTCCTTATCAATTTTAAACACCTCTTGCCTGAACGCTCCTGGAAAGATTGTTTGAATGTTTATTCAATCAGCCTTGAATCTGTACATATTTTCCATTGCCTTCTCTGCTAACTGTCCATTTCCTTCCACAGCAAGCTGTCAGAGGAATGTGCAGTCGTGGCCCAGGGCGAGCAGCTAGCCGACAGGCTCAAATCCTTCAAAGTCGGCCAAGTGCTGACGTGCTACGTGTTCAAGGTATAGGAGCTTATTCTGTACTGGATGTGGGAGATCAGAGAGAGGGCAGCAGTTAGTCACTGAGGAGAGCCTGGGAAAATGATTCTGAAACTTTCATGTTGTCGTTCACTGGGGGTTCAGCGGGCACTGCGTTCGGATTCACTGGGGGTTCGGTGGGCACTGCGTTCAGTTTCACTGGGGGTTCGGTGGGCACTGCGTTCAGGTTCACTGGGGTTTCGGCGGGCACTGCGTTCAGATTCACTGGGAGTTTCGGCGGGCACTGCATTCAGATTCACCGGGAGTTTCGGCGGGCACTGCGTTCAGATTCACTGGGGGTTCGGCGGGCACTGCGTTCAGATTCACTGGGGATTCGGCGGGCACTGCGTTCGGATTCACTGGGGATTCGGCGGGCACTGCGTTCAGTTTCACTGGGGTTTCGGCGGGCACTGCGTTCAGATTCACTGGGAGTTTCGGCGGGCACTGCGTTCGGATTCACTGGGGGTTCGGCGGGTACTGCGTTCGGATTCACTGGGGGTTCGGCGGGCACTGCGTTCAGATTCACTGGGGATTCGGCGGGCACTGCGTTCAGATTCACTGGGGATTCGGCGGGCACTGCGTTCAGATTCACTGGGGGTTCGGCGGGCACTGCGTTCGGATTCACTGGGGGTTCGGCGGGCACTGCGTTCGGATTCACCCTCCCACCCTATTTCCCCATCGTTATCTGCACTCTATTTTCACTTCTAACCTTTCTCTCTATCCTGTCTCCAGTACAACTACGCCAAGCAATGTCTGGACGTAGAAGTGACTCCCGACATTCGTGGAAAGATCGAGCTGTTGCTGTTCTCTCTCAATCTCAAGGTGAGTCTCCTGCTATGTGTTGCAGATTGTAATCTCAAGCAATCAGCCTGGCTCGCTGGGTAGCACTCTTGTCTCTTGAGTCAGAAGGTCATCAGTACAAATCCCAGAATCCAGGCTGACACTCCCAGTGCAGTACCAAGGGTGTCCCACATTGTCAAAGATGCCATCTTTGGATGAGATTTTGAACTGAGACCACGTTTACCTTTTCAGGAGGACATATAAAAGGCTCAATGGTACTATCCCAAAGCCATCCCGGTGTCCTAGGCCAATATTTATCCTTCAATTAGCATCACTAAACCAGGTGGCCTGGTTATTATCACATTGCTATTTGTGGGATCTTGCTGTGCGTCGTTTGAACATAACAGCATAAGAACTAGGAGCAGGAGTAGACCACTCGGCCCATTGAGCCTGCTTCATCATTCAAAGCGACCATGGCTGACCTTGGGCTTCAACTCCACTTTCTCCCCCACTCCCTACATCCCTTAATTCACTGAGACACCAAAAATCTGTCTCTCCCAGCCTTAAATGATTCGATTATGGAGCATCTACAACTCTCTGGGGCAGAGGATTCCAAAGGTTCACAACCCTTTGAGTGAAGAAATTTCTCTTCGACTCAGTCCTCTATGATTACCCCCTTATCCGGAGACTGTGCCCCAGTGTTTTAGATTCCCCAACCAGGAGAAACAACCTCTGCGCCCCTATCAAGCTCCTTCAGAATTGTGTATGTTTGAAACAGATCGCTTCTCATTCTCCCAAACACCATATAAAATAGACCCGGTTTACACAGCATTTCATCAATGGCTGCCACATTTCCTACATTACAAAAGTGACCACACTTCTGAAGATCTTCATTAACTGTAAAGCACTTTGAGGTGTCCTGGGTTTTGTCAAAATTGCTATGGAAATGTAAGTTCTTTCTTTGTTTCTAATCTGGCTCTTACTGCTGAACCCCCAGTGAGTCTGAGTGCAGTGCCTGCAGAACCCCCAGTGAGTCTGAGTGCAGTGCCTGCAGAACCCCCAGTGAGTCTGAGTGCAGTGCCTGCTGAACCCCCAGTGAGTCTGAGTGCAGTGCCTGCTGAACACCCAGTGAGTCTGAGTGCAGTGCCCGCTGAACCCCCAGTGAGTCTGAGTGCAGTGCCTGCTGAACACCCAGTGAGTCTGAACGCAGTGCTCGCTGAGCCCCCAGTGAGTCTGAGTGCAGTGCCTGCTGAGCCCCCAGTGAGTCTGAGTGCAGTGCCCGCTGAGCCCCCAGTGAGTCTGAGTGCAGTGCCCGCTGAACCCCCAGTGAGTCTGAGTGCAGTGCCCGCTGAACCCCCAGTGAGTCTGAGTGCAGTGCCCGCTGAACCCCCAGTGAGTCTGAGTGCAGTGCCTGCTGAACCCCCAGTGAGTCTGAACGCAGTGACCGCTGAACCTCCAGTGAGTCTGAGTGCAGTGCCCGCTGAACCCCCAGTGAGTCTGAGTGCAGTGCCCGCTGAACCCCCAGTGAGTCTGAGTGCAGTGCCCGCTGAACCCCCAGTGAGTCTGAGTGCAGTGCCCGCTGAACCCCCAGTGAGTCTGAGTGCAGTGCCCGCTGAACCCCCAGTGAGTCTGAGTGCAGTGCCCGCTGAACCCCCAGTGAGTCTGAGTGCAGTGCCCGCTGAACCCCCAGTGAGTCTGTGCAGTGCCCACTGAACCCCCAGTGAGTCTGAGTGCAGAGCTCTGATGTAGGATTTTGTTCGCCTTCTACAATCCCGATAGCCACAGGATCCTATGACAATAGAGTTATTGATTCATCACAGTGATCAATCTCCATCGGCAAGTCTAGACCAGACCCAGACATGAGGCGAGGAAAACCCACAACAGTGAAAGCTTTGGTAATCATAAATTCAAAGTCGCCTGATACTCCCAAGCTCACTGCACTCACCACGCATCGTGTCTCAAATTACTCCTCCTCAAACTAAAGATTTCACATCTGAAGTATCATCTGTGTGCGCGCGCGCGTGTTTGCATGTCACGTTCATGTGCCCATGTGTGCACGCGCCCGTGCCCCTGTGCACACACACCACCGTATCCACGCACATGTCCCGCAGTTTTCGGGCACATAGCATATTCCAGACTACAACACTTTATTTGCATTAAATAAATTAAATCTTATCTACCCTCTGGTTCTTACCTCAGATTACTGACCCTCCTCTCAATGGGAACAGAGAAAATTGAGAGAAACTATCCAGCCCCTTCATTACTTTGAACGCATCTATTCAGTCTTCCCTTAACTTTCTCTAGTAACTTGAGTCTTTTCAGCATTAGCTGCAGGTGAAGCTGACTCCCCAGTAATCCAAACTCAAACCCTCAGTTACCTTTTCTTACTGCTTTAACCTCTTACTTCATCCCAGTAGGAGTGTTAGGGTTGTACAATTTATAAATACCTATTTTACCTCTTTGCCCACTTTGCCCCACTTAATTCAGAGCTTGAAACATCCCGAGAAAGAGTTTCGACCTGGTCAGGCCTTGACAGCGACAGTGATTGGTGCAGACAGCATGGAGACCCGTCTCAGCCTCTCTCTCACAGGTAAGACGGAGGTCGATGGGGATTGTGGCAGAGTGGGGAGGGAGGTGTCCATCTGCTGGCAGTTAATTACATTTTGCTGCATTTGTGGGACAGTAAACAACAACTGGGTTGGATATTTGGGTGGGGGCAAGAGGTACAAGCAGACATGGGTTCAAAAGGATATTTTGCCAGTGGGGATGGGGGTACAGTGGATGGGCTTGGGGGGGTGAGAGTACCTGAGAACAGAGTGCGCTGACAAAAGACTCTGAACAGAGGGGTCCAGTGCGCACACAGACTGGAGAGCAGAGGACCGGACCTGGGACACTGGGTGAGAGGTAATGGCAGAGCTGGGATCGAGCCAGAACATCAGGGCTTCTGAAGTCTGTATAACAGACCAGGAGACGTCAAAGTCCAACTCGGACCTAGAGGACTGGGGGATGAGTGAGCAGGATGGACTGGTGGACTTCATCCTTGACTCTTAAAAGAAGTGTCTAGTGAAATAGTTGATGCATTGGTTTTAATTTTCCAAAACTCCCTAGGTTTGGGGAAGATCCCATTAGATTGGAAGTAGCAAATGTAACACCATTATTCAAAGAGGGGGGAAACTACAGGCTAGTTAGCTAAATATCTGTCAAAGGGAAAATGTTAGAAGCTATGATTTAAAAAGTTATAACAGGGTATTTGGATAAGCTCAAGGTCATCAGGCAAAGTCAACATGGTTTTGTGAAAGGGAAATCGTATTTAACCAACTTATTGGAGTTATTTGAGGAAGTAACCTGCGCTGTGGATAAAGGGGAACTGGTGGATGTACTGTACTTAGATTTCCACAAGGCATTTGATAAGGTGCCACATCAAAGGTTATTGCAGAAAATAAAAGCTCATGGTATAGTGGGTAACATATTGGCATGGATAGAAGATTGGCTGGCTAACAGGGAGCAGAGATTAGGCATAAATGGGTCTTTTCCTGGTTGGCAGAATGTAATGAGTGGTGTGCCACAGGGATCAGTGCCAGGACCTCAACTGTTTACAATTTATATAAATGACTTGGATGAAGGGATTGAAGAGATGATTGCCAAATTTGCTGATGACACAAAGATCGGCAGCAAAGCAAGTTGTGAAGAGGACATAAGGAGGCTACAAAAAGATATAGATAGGTTAAGTGAGTGGGCAAAGATCTGGTAAATGGAGTATAATGTGGGAAAATGTGAAGTTGTCTATTTTGTCAGGAAGAATAAAAAAGAAGCGTATTATCTAAATGGTGAGAGGTTGCAGAGCCCTGAGATGCAGAAGGATCTGGGTGTACTCGTGCATGGTTCACAAAAGGCTAGCATGCAAGTACAGCAAAGTACTTTAGGAAAGCTAATAGGATGTTATCATTTATGGCGAGGGGAATTGAATACACAATTTTCCTGGCCCTAACCGCCACCTCTTCACCATGGGCGTCCAATCTCTCCTCCACCAGGATGGTCTGAGGGCTCTCCGCTTCTTCCTTCAACAGAGGCCCTAACAATCCCCATCCACCATCCTCTCCTCTGTCTGGCTGAACTTGTTCTCTCAATGAACAATTTCTCCTTAAACTTGTCTCAATTCCTCCAAATAAAAGGTGTGGCCATGGGTACCCACATGTACCTCAGTTATACCTATCTCTTTATGGGGTATGTGGAACATTCCTTGTTCCAGTCCGACTCAGGCCCCCCCTCCCACAACTCTTTTCTTCGGTACATCGATGACTGTTTCGGTGCCGCTTCATGGTCTCATCTGGACCTGGAAAAATTGATCAATTTTGCTTTAAATTTCCATCCCTCTATCACCTTCACATGGTTCATCTCCGACAATTCCCTTCCCTTCCTTGACCTCTCTGTCTCCATTTCTGGTGATAGACTGTCTACCAATATTCATTTACAAGCCCACTGACTCCCATAGCTACCTCGACTACAGCTCAAAGAACAAAGAAAAGTACAGCACAGGAACAGGCCCTTCGGCCCTCCAAGCCTGCGCCGATCATATTGCCCGTCAACTAAAACCTTTTGCACTTCCGGGTCCGTATCCCTCTGTTCCCATCCTATTCATGTATTTGTCAAGCTGCCTCTTAAACACCACTATCGTACCTGCTTCCACCACCTCCTCTGGCAGCGAATTCCAGACACTCACTACCCTCTGCGTAAAAAACTTGCCCCGCACATCACCTTTATAGTTTTCTCCTCTCACCTTAAATCTATGTCCCCTAGTAATTGACTCTTCCACCCTGGGAAAAAGCTTCTGACTATCTACTCTGTCCATGCCACTCATAACTTTGTAAACTTCTATCAAGTCGTCCCTCAATCTCCGTCGCTCTAGTGAAAACAATCCAAGTTTCTCCAACCTCTCCTCATAGCTAATAACCTCCAGACCAGGCAACATCCTGGTAAACCTCCTCTGCACCCTCTCCAACGCCTCCATATCCTTCTAGTAATGTGGTGACCAAAATTGCACGCAATATTCCAAGTGTGGCCTAACCAAGGTTCTATACAGCTGCAGCATGACTTCCCAGCTTTTATACTCAGTACCCCTGCTGATGAAGGCAAGCATGCCATATGCCTTCCTGACTACCTTATCCACCTGTGTTGCCAGTTTCAGTGACCTGTGGACCTGTACACCCAGATCCCTCTGCCCATCGATGCACTTAAGGGTTCTGCCATTTACTGCGTAATTCCTGCCTGTATTAGACCTTCCAAAATGCATTACCTCGCATTTGTCCGGATTAAACTCCATCTGCCATTTCTCCGCCCAAGTCTCCAACCGATCTATATCCCGTTGTGTCCTTTGACAATCCTCTTCACTATCTGCAACTCCTCCAACCTTGGTGTCATCTGCAAACTTACTAATTAACCCAGTTACATTTTCTTCCAAATCATTTATGTATACCACAAACAGCAAAGGTCCCAGCACTGATCCCTGCGGAACTCCACTAGTCACAGCTCTCCATTCAGAAAAGCACCGTTCCAATGCTACCCTCTGTCTTCTATGACCAAGCCAATTCTGCATCCATCCTGCCAGCTCACCTCTGATCCCGTGCGACTTTACCTTCTGTACCATGAGGGACCTTGTCAAAGGCCTTACTGAAATCCATGTCTATAACATCCACTGCCCTTCCATTGTCGATCATCTTTGTCACTTCCTCGAAAAACTTGATCAAGTTAGTGAGACACGACCTCCCCTTCACAAAACCTGCTACTCCAGGAATCAGTCTGGTAAACCTCCATTGCACTCCCTCTATAGCAAGAACATCCTTCCTCAGATAAGGAGACCAAAACTGCACATAATATTCCAAGTGTGGTCTCACCAAGGCCCTGTACAATTGCAGCAAGACATCCCTGCTCTTGTACTCTAATCCTCTTGCTATGAAGGCCAACATACCATTTGCCTTCTTTACCACCTGCTGCACCTGCATGCTTACCTTCGACGACTGGTGTACGAGGACACCCAGGTCTCATTGCACATTCCCCTCTCTCAATTTATAGCCATTTAGATAATCTGCCTTCCTGTATTTGCTACCAAAGTGGATAACCTCACATTTATCCACATTATATTGTATCTGCCATACATTTGCCCACTCACTCAGCTTGTCCAAATCACACTGAAGCATCTCTGCATCCTCCTCACAGCTCACCCTCCCACCCAGCTTTGTGTCATCTGCAAATTTGGAGATATTACCTTTAGTTCCCTCATCTAAATCATTCATATATATTGTGAATAGCTGGGGCCCCAGCACCAATCCCTGTGGTACCCCACTAGTCACTGCCTGCCATTCAGAAAAAGACCCGTATATTCCTACTCTTTGTTTCCTGTCTGTCAACCAGTTTTCTATCCATCTCAATACATTGCCCCCAATCCCATGTGCTTTAATTTTACACACTAATCTCTTATGTGGGACTTTGTCGCAAGCCTTCTGAAAGTTCAAATAAACCACATCCACTAGCTCCCCCTCATCAACTCTACTAGTTACATCCTCGAAAAATTCCAGTAGATTTGTCAAGCATGATTTCCCTTTCATAAATCCATGCTGACTCTGTCCGATTCTGCCACTGTTTTCCAAGTGCTCAGCTATTAAATCTATTATAATGAACTCTAGAATTTTCCCCACTACCGATGTCAGGTTGACTGGCCTATAATTCCCTGTTTTCTCTCTCCCTCCATTTTTAAATAGTGGGGTTACATTAGCTACCCTCCAACCTGTAGGAACTGTTCCAGAGTCTATAGAATCTCGGAAGATGACCACCAATGCATCCACTATTTCTAGGGCCACTTCCTTAAGTACTCTGGGATGTAGATTATCAGGCTCTGGGGATTTATCAGCTTTCAATCCCATCAATTTCTCCAACATCATTTCTCTACTAATACTAATTTCTTTCAGTTCCTCCCTCTCACTGAACCCCGTATTCCCCAACATTTCTGGTATGTTATTTGTGTCCTTTTTTGTGAAGACAGAACCAAAGTATGTATTTAGTTGGTCAGCCATTTCTTTGTTCCCCATTGTAAATTCCCCTGTTTCTGACTGTAAGGGACCTACATTTGACTTCACCAATCTTTTTCTCTTCACATACCTATAGAAACATTTACAGTCAGTTTTTATGTTCCCCGCAAGCTTACTCTCGTACTCTATTTTCCCCTTCTTAATCAATCCCTTGGTCCTCCTTTGCTGAATTCTAAAGTGCTCCCAGTCCTCAGGTCTGTTGTTTTTTCTGGCCAATTTGTATGCCTCTTCCTTGGATCTAACACTATCTCTAATTTCCCTTGTAAGCCATGGCTTGGCCACCTTTCCTATTTAACTGAAAAGGTGGTGGAAGCAGAGTCTTTTTATATTTTTAAGGCAGAGGTGGATAGATTCTTGGTAAGCAAGGGGCTGATAGGTTACCGGGGGTAGACAGGATGCAGATTTCAGGTTGCTATCAGATCAGCCATGATCTTATTAAATGGCGGAGCAGACTCGAGGAGCTGAATGGCCTACTCCTGCTCCTTGTTTGTATGTTCGATGGGTTGCAGGGGAGGGGGTAATGGGCAGGGTGGATAGCAGGGGAGGGGGTAGCGGACAGGGTGGGTTGCAGGGGAGGGGGTAGCGGACAGGGTGGGTAGCAGGGGAGGGGGGAGGGGGTAGTGGGCAGGGTGGGTAGCAGGGGAGGGGTTAGTGGGCAGGGGAGGGGGTAGTGGGCAGGGGAGGGGGTAGTGGGCAGGGGAGGGGGTAGTGGGCAGGGGAGGGGGTAGTGGGTAGGGGAGGGGGTAGTGGGCAGGGTGGATTGCAGTAAAGTTTCAGTTTTGGTTTGAACCCTGATTCACTGGGTCCAGATTTAGCCTCTGTGGCTGTGGCAATTCTCAGTTGAGAAGTTTGAAAACATTCAGTATTATTTAGGCAAAATTTGTTACAATCCTGTTACAATATTTGTCCTTTATTAAACTATCTGAACTCATTGTGTAGGTGTGTGCTCACTGGAGGAAGGTTCGATAACACTGGGCACCGTCAAAAAGGTCATTCCACATGTTGGGGTCACCATTGGCCTCCCCTTCGGAAAGACAGGTCGAGTGGGGCTGTGTGATGTGGCAGATTCGTATAGTGAGACACCGCTGGAGGGGCTGGCCCTGGGCCGCACAGTCAGGTTAGTATCAGAGCTGTGGATCACATAACAGACAGAATTCTCCCTGCAAGGCTGACTGCTCTATTTATACTTACTGTTCCTGTACCTGACAGCTTGGCGGAAAGTGTGAATCTCGCATTGGTTACCAGCTGTGCCTCAGTGGGTAACGGCCCTGCTTCTCAGGTGGAACGCTGAGAGCTCAAGTCCTATCCCAGAGACTTGGGCACTCAATCTCCCAAAGCAGTACTGAGGGAGTGCTGCACTGTTCAAGGTGCCATCTTTCAAATGAGACGCTTTAACTGCCCTCTTCAATCCCACAGCCAATATTCGAAGAAGAGCTGGGGAGATCTGCATGATGTTGTGACCAATTATCACTAAAAGCAGATGCTTTGGTTAAAATCTCATTGCTGTTTGTGGGAGCTTGCTGTGCACATGTTAGCTTCAAGGGTAATTCATTGATTGTGAAATGCTTTGGAATATCAAGAGGATGTGAAGGGTGCTATAAAAATGCAAGATCCCTTTTCTTTTTTCTATGGAAACTGGAATAAATTCTGCTGTTATGTTGAGTTGTCAGCAGATGTCACTGGTCCATTTTGTTTCCTGACTAATTTGAAAACCTCAGTGACTGTGTACATGAGCAGCTTCCCCACCCAGCCTGGTTCCAACAAAGATATTGATCCAAACAGTAGCACTCAAATTGTTCGAGAAATGCAGTGGGCCGTTCAGCCTCTGACGGAATGAAAGACAAAACATTTTGTATGTAGCCTTTCCTCTGAACCTTCACCTCCCTCTCCCTCACTCTGAATCATTGTTAGCATTTCTGTCATTTGTCCCAGACCAAATTCTGTTTGTGTTTGGCCCCCTGTGCCAGCCTCTCTCACTGACTCTGATTGGTGCTTCTACAGGTGCTGTGTTATTTCCAAGAATGCGAATCAGTTGGCAGTTTCCCTCAGGAACTCAAGGTGAGCATTTCTCATTCAATCTCTCTCTCAACCTTGCAAGTAGTCTGAAGTTATACAGCTGCACTGGGACACTGCAAACAAATGGTTCCTCCAGGACTCGAGGGGTTTGACCTGGAGTACATTGCAGGGGGAGCATAAGTTTGACCCCAGTGTTACTGGGAAGAGCTAAAGAGAGTAACTGTTTAAATAAATTGGAATTAATCTACCTTTGGGAGGGAGCCTTTTGAGAGACGGGGTGGGGTTGGGGCCCGACAGAAATGTCCAGTGTACTTGGAACAGTAGAGAAAGTAAACCTTTGGCATTCTTTTAAGTGAAACTGATGTTCTGAGTTTAAAATTTTTATCCTTATTTTCAAATCCCTCTATTGATCGCCTCTCCATTTCATTGTCACCTCCTCCAGCCTTCCAACCCTCCGAGGTCTCTGTGCTCCTTTAGTTCTGGCCTCTTGCACATCTTCAATTTTAATCATGCCATCGTTGGTGGCTGTGCCTTCAGTTGCCTGGGCCCCAAGCTCTAGAATTTTCTCCCTAAACCTCTCCATCTCTCTACCCACCTCCTTTAAGATGCTCCTTAAAACTTACCTCTCACCTGTTCAAATATCACCTTATGAAAATAGAAGAGAGATGAAGCATAGGCAAGCATCGAATAGGATCAGAATAGAATCATCTTAAACAGAATTGAAGGCACTGAATGCATGTAGCATTTGCAAAACGGTTGATGATTTGAATGCACAAATTGAGGTAAATGGGTATGATTTAATTGTCTTCACGGAGACGTGGCTACAGGGTGACCAAGATGGGGAACTGAATATCTGAGGATGTTCGGAATTTAGGAGGAATAGGCAAAAACGAAAAGGTGGGGTAGTACTCTTAATAAGAGACACGATTAGTACATTAGTAAAAGGATCTTCGATCGAAGGATCAAGATGTAGAATCAGTTTGAGTGGAGCAAGGGGCAGCAAACATTGGTGGGAGATGTTTACAGGCCACCAAACTGTAGTGGTAACGTTGGGCACGATATAAATCAGGAAATTAGAGATGCATGTAATGTGCGTAATATAGAAATAATGGGTGACTGCAATTTACATACAGATTGGGTTAACCAAATCGGCATGAATGCTCTGGAGGAAGAATTCCAGGATTGTGTACGAGATGGGTTTCTGGAGCAGTACGTTGAGCCAACTAGGGGGTCAGGCTATTTTGGATTTAGTGTCGTGTAATGAGAAAGGGCTAATTAATAACGTTGCGATCAAGGAGCCTTTGGGAATTAGTGACCATAATATGATAGAATTTTGCATTCAGTTTGAATGTGATATTGTTCATTCTGAAACTAGGGCCTTAACTCTGAAGAAAGGAAATTATGAAGGTACTATGTTGACTATGGTGGATTGGGAAAATACTCCAAAAGGTTTGACAGTAGACAGGCAATGGCTGGTATTTAAATAAAAGCTATACAGTCTACAACAGGTAAACACTCCTCGAAGGCACAAACACCCAAAGGGAATGGTAAATCAACCGTGGTTAACAAAAGAAATTGAAGATTTCGTTAGGTCGAAGGAAATGATTTATAAGGATGCCAGAAAAAGTGGTAAGCCCAAGGGTTAGGAGCAATTTAGAACTCAGCACAGGAGGACCAAGAAACTGATAAAGAAAGGGAAAAAAAGAATACAAATGAAAACTAGCGAGGAACATAAAGGCAGACTGTAAAAGCTTCTTTAGGTACATGAAAAGGAAAAGATTAGCTAGGACAAATGTGGGCCCATTACAGGTGGGCACAGGAGAATTTATAGTGGAGAACGGGGAAATGGCGGAGAAACTAAACAGTTACTTTGCTCCTGGCTTCACGGAAGAAGATACAGAAAATCTCCCAGAAGTACCAGCCGACCAAGTGAAACTGAGGAACCAAAAGGAATTAGTATTAATAAAGAGGTAGTACTTGAAAAGTTAACTGGATTGAAGGTTGATAAATCCCCTGGACCAGATGAGCTTCATCCCAGAGGGTTGAAGGAGGTGGCTAAAGAGAGAGTGGGTGCATTGGTGGTTATCTTCCAACATTCTTTAGATTCTGGAAACGTGCCTGTGGACTGGGAAGTAGCAAACGTAACCCCACCAATTAAGGGAGGAAGAGGGAAAATGGAGAACTACAGACCTGTTAGTTTGACGTCAGTAGGAGGTTAGAATCCATTATAAAGAATGTGATAACTGGACATTTAGAAAAGAATGATAAAATTAGGCAGAGTCAACATGGATTTATGAAGGGGAAATCATGTTTGACAAACTTGTTGGGAGTTTTTTGAGGATATTATTTATAGCTTTGGTAAAGGAGAACCAGTGGATGTGGTGTATTTGGATTTTCAGAAGGCTTTTGAAAAGGTCCCACACAGGAGGTTAGTAAATAAAATGGGATTGGGGGAAATATACTAGTATGGATTGAGAATTGGTTAGCAGACAGAAAGCAGAGAGAGTGGAAATAAACGGATCGTTCTCTGGATGGCAGGCTGTTACTAGTGGGGTACCGTAAGGATCAGTGCTAGGTCCACAGCTGTTCACAGTCTATATAAATGATTTGAATGAGGGGACTAATTGTAGTATTTCCAAATTTGCTGATGACACCAAACTGGTTGGGAATGTGAGTTGTGAGGAGGATAGAAGGAGGCTTCAAGAGGATTTGGACAGACTAAGTGAATGGGCTAGAACATGGCGGATGAAATATAATGTGCATAAGTGTGAAGTTATTCACTTTAGTCAGAAAGACATAATATTTCTTAACTGGTGAGAGGTTGGGGAGCGCAGATGTCCAAAGGGACCTTGGTGTCCTTGTACATGAGTCACTTAAAGTTAGCATGCAGGTTCAGCAAGCAATTAGGAAGGCAAATGGTATGTTGGCCTTCATCACAAAGGGATTTCAGTACAGGAGTAAAGATTTCTTGCTGCAGTTGTATAGAGCATTGGTGAGAGGCCTCACCTGGAGTATTGTGTACAGTTTTGGTGCCCTTATCTAAAGAGGGATATATTTTCCATAGAGGGAGTGTAACGGAGGTTCACCAGATTAATCCCTGAGATGGAGGGATTGTCTGATGGGAAGAGATTGGGGAGACTGGGCCTGTATTGTCTAGAATTTTGAAGATGAGTGGTGACCTCATTGAAATTTACAAAATTCTTAAGGGGGTGACAGGGTGGATGTCAATAGGATGTTTCCCCTGGCTGGTGAATCTAAAACCAGGAGACATAATCTCAGGATAAGGGATAAGCCATTTAGGACTGAGATGAGGAATTTCTTCACTCAGAGGGTGGAATTTTCTACCCTAGAGGGCTTTGGAGGCCTCAATCATTGAGCATGTTCTAGACAGAAATCGATAGATTTCTAGAGACTAATGACATCAAGGGATATGGAGATAGTGCGGGAAAGTGGAGCTGAGGTAGATGATCAGCCATGATCCAACTGAAAGGCTGAACAGGCTCAATGGGCTGAATGGCCTACTCCTGATCCTATTTCCTATGTGGCTCACTGTCAAATTTTGTTTAACAATCCTATGAGATTCCTTTCAACATTTTTATTTCATTCAAGGGACTATAGAAATGCAAGTTGTTGTTGAATTTATCCTGTGTGCCTCCAGAGGACTCCCTTTTCAGTCACCCCTCTCCAAACCTGAAAAGCCAATGTTCCTCCCTCTGTGGAGCAGCCTTGATTACAGCTGCATTGTTCGAATTGTTGAAATTGCTCTGGTTAAACCACAAACTGATTCACCAAATCATTGCTAGATCCATGGGGAAAGTATTTAAACTGAAATCCCTCAAATGACAGTAGAATTTCAGCTGCTCTTTCCAGTCAAGCACCAATTATGTAGAATGTACACCCTGGAACCGGACTCGTGACCCCTCCCCCCGGAACCGGACTCGTGACCCCTCCCCCCCCCGGAACCGGACTTCTGACCCCCCCCCCGCCCCACCCGCCTCCCCGGAACTGGACGTTCGACCCAACTGGTCAGTACCGGTGTTTCTACATGAGCCTCATTTCACCTTATCAACATATCCTTCTTCAATTTGCCCTCACTCTTACCTAACCTCCCTTTAAATACAGCTATGCCACTCGCCTCCCACTCCCTGAGAGTTGTTACCACTCTCTGGGTAAAGATGTTTCTCCTGAATTCTCTCTCCTTTCTATGATATAGAGATCAGACTGTGCACAGTCTGGACTAATCACAGTCCCATACAATTTTAATATAGCTTCACAACTTTCCTGCCTGCATTTAACTGAGAACCTGTTTGAGACGTGTCGTCCTATTGTTGTTTTATGGGATTTCCAGATTGATGTGTGTCTGAAATTCCTCTCTAGAGTGTCCCCTGAAAGTCCATCTTCAGTACATGACCCAGAGATTACATCGGTCAGGGACCTTCGAAAGGGGCAGCTCCTGAGGGGTTATATAAAGACCATCGGAGAGCCTGGAGTCTTTGTCAGGTAAGCATTCTGTGGTAGTGAGAGAGGTCAGTCATGAAATAGTGTCACAGGCTACAGTGAGCCACTTGCGGCGTGCGCATGAGCCGGGGGTGTGCGTGCGCGAGCCGGGGGTGTGCATGCGCGAGCCGGGGGTGTGCGTGCACGAGCCGCGTGCGCGGTGTATGTACCCCTGGTCTGGGTTCTCAACTCTGGGCCACTCTGACATCAAATGTGTTTCATAGCATAAGCCCGTTCCGAATCGCTATCAGCGACATGTATGTGGACATGTACACTCTGCACATACACTCTGTTGAATTATTGTGGGGGATGGAGTGCTCATCATCCAATGTTTTGAAGCTGGGCAGGGACAATGTTTGCTCAGTTGAGTTGGTTCACCAGCTTCCCCAGTGCTGGCTGACAGGAGGGTGACCAGGCAGCAAAGTGTGATGGGCTGAGGAATTGAGAAAAGGAAGAATTCTACAAATGAGAAGGAGAGGGACTATTTGCTCTATCGATCAGTCACGGGGAGTAAGACTGTTAGTGACTATCTTGTACGTATGGTCCCTAATTCTGATCTCCCCGGAAGTGGAAACATCTTCTCTAGTTCTACCCTATGATATTCACTCAATTTTTAAGACCTCTATAATGTCACCCTCACCCACCCAAGCTTCACTTTTCCAAAGAAAAGGCCCCAGCTTATTCATCCTTTCCTGATGTGTATAAACCCTCAGTTTTAATAAGTCTTCTATGCACCTACTCCAGTTGCCTTTTCGTAATATTGAGATCAGAACTGTTCACCGTATCCCCAGTGTTATCTATCCATTCTAATGAAAGGTCACTAAAAACGTTAACTCTGTTTCTCTCTCCACAGGTGCTGCCATCTGCTGAGTTTTTCTGGCATTTTCTGTTTTATTTTCGATTTCCAGCATCTGAAGTATTTTGCTTTTAAAAGTTCACCATACGTTCTCTGCCTTTCAATTCTATTCACTGGAAATAAACCCCAGTGCTTTGTTTGCTTTTATTGTCTGGCTTTATTAACCTCCATCTTTGTTTTCAATGATTTGTGTATCTATACCCACCCCCCAGATCTTTTTCCTCTAGCCCATTTGGACACTTTATACAAAAAATATTTGGCCTCCTCATTATTCCTACCAAAATGTACCACCACACGTTTACCTGTATTGAAAGGTATTTGTTATTACAGCCTTGTGGGTGTACCCACACCACATGGACTGTAGCGGTTCAAGAAGGACGCTCACCACCACCTTCTCAAGGGCAACTAGGGCTGGGCAATAAATACTGGCCTAGCCAGCGACGCCCACAACCCATGAATGAATTTTTTAAAAAGGGCCCATTCTGCAAGGAAGGGCAAGTAGCAGTTAGTTCTGGCAGCTTCCCCTTGGAGAATTTACCCTTGCAGCCTGAAGAGGAAGGATCTTGGGGGTTTATTCAGACAATATGATCATCCAGTCACAGCCTCGCTGTGCTAATACAGAGGTGGAAAGTGGGGGTGTTTCAACGTGTGATCTTTGTGCTTCAGCCTTTCTGCCTCGGTGTCGGGTCGTGTCCAGTATCACCACGCCACTGATTACTTCGTCAAGGATCATGAAATCTTCCTGAGAAACATTCCGAAAGGAAAGCTGGTGACAGTCAAAGTACTCAGGTAGGAATTTACTGGGAGGGAGGAGCAGAATGGAAGAACCAGTATGTTAACTGGGATCAGGAGGGACGAAGAATCAGCTTCTTTACATCTGAGTTTCCCCCACCAAACTTCCCAATGTGGTGCCCACTCTGATTATCTCAGTGTGGACAGTCGCAAGCATCAAGTTCCTTGGCCAGAGAGAGACTGACCGCACTCGCTCTCTGAACTCGCCCTAAAGAATAATCACTTGGGCCAAAGCAGCCACGAGTGATCGGCACCCATAAACCCCTGTGAGAGTGTGCCCCTTTGCTGAATGAGGGAAATGGGTGTAGAATGGTACAGCACAATGAGGCCATTTGGCCCATCATGCCTGTTCTAGCTCTTTGAAGGAGCTTATCTAACTAGTCTCATTCCCCTTCTCCATAATCCTGCAGCTTTTCCCATTCAAGTATTTATCCATTTACCTTGAAAATTACTATTGAATCTGCTTCCACTGCCCTTTCAGGCAGTGTTTTCAAGATCACTAACTCACTGTGTAAAATAAATCACCTCCCAACCATTAGACCAGTTATAGTCATTTGGGAATACAGAACTTGAGTATTGCTGAAA
The DNA here is from genome assembly GCF_964194155.1 of Cetorhinus maximus. NCBI lineage: Eukaryota > Metazoa > Chordata > Chondrichthyes > Lamniformes > Cetorhinidae > Cetorhinus > Cetorhinus maximus. The sequence continues at coordinate 80,565,479 of NC_135898.1, read as the reverse complement.
AAGAGACATGTTGTCTAAGCTTTTCGTCTTGCACTCATCAGGACAGATCACAAGACTAACAACAGTAAAGGGAACAACAATTTATACTGCATGAGAAAAGAGTGCTGATTGGCAGGCAAGTGGATTCTGATTGGTAGAGGTGTTGCCACAGAGAATGCAGCAGGGAACAGTTAACTGCCAAGCTTTTGTTCAAATTCAAACCAGGCAGGTCGACTCCGATTGGTCAAGGCATTAAACCAGGGAATGGCTGTCCCCCGAGCTTTTGTTCAGTTGAAAAAGGTGCAATGCATGGACACGCTTCTTCTGTCTGCAAAGGACAGGGAGGCAGTGCTGTAGTGGTATTGTCACTGGACTAGTAATCTAGAAATCCATGGGTAATGCTCTGGGGAACTGGGTTCGAATCCCACCACGGCAGATGGTGAAATTTGAATTCAATAAAAATATGGAATTAAAAGTCTAATGACTGTGAAACCATTGTCAATTGTTATAAAAACCCATCTGGTTCACTAACGTCCTTTAGGGAAGGAAATCTGCTGTCCTTACCTGGTCTGGCCCACATGTGACTCCAGCAATGTGGTTGACTCTTAAACTCTGAAATGGACCAGCAAGCCACTCAGTTCTCAAGGGCAATTAGGTGGGCAATAAATGCTGGCCTAGCCAGTGATGCCCCCATCCCACGAACGAATTTATAAAAATGTGGCTTCTAGCATGTGTAAGTGAGTTCTTTTCCTCAACATGCTTATGAGAAATCTGCCAAATGGTTCTTTACTATTGTGTACCGCAAGTCTACCATCACTGGTCAGTATACATGTTGGGATTCTTACAGTTCCAAGCACTATAAGATTGGCCTTATTGGCAACCTCGTAAATAGGGCCCGAGCCATTTGCTCACCATGCAAGCCTGGTGCTGAAATAGGGCTCATCAAAGCCATCTTGCAGGATAATGGCTACCCTGAACAGATCATTGCTCGCTGTATATCATGCAAACTCATGAATGGGCCTAAGCCTGCCACTTTTGGTCCTGAAAAGTACCCAGTCTACCTCAGATTACCCTGGAAGAGTAAGGTGTCTCAGAAATTTGAGCAACAGGTGAAGCTTGCCATTTCACACTGCTACTATGCAGTAGCAATGTGAGTGATGTTCGCCACTAACAGGATGCTGCCATCCAAGCAAAAAGATGTTCTGCTTATCTCACAAATGAGTAATGTGCTATATGAATTTCAGTGCCAGTGTGATGCCAGGTATGTAGGCCATAGGTTCCAAAGACTGGCAGATCTTATCAAACATCACACATTTTCAGCTGTTCGCAGCAGGCAAAGTACTGATCATACCCAACCAGCCCGTGCTTCAGAAACCCAAAACATAGTGTCCAACATTAGATGTGATTCCGCGATTGAACAACACTTGCTAAACAATTCTGATTGTGTGCTAAGCATTACACTGAAAACTAATTTAAGATTACTAGTCGGGCTCACAATGTGGTTCACTTATGCATGCTAGAAACCACATATTTACACACACAGGGCCCTGTCCTTTGCCGACAGAAGGAGCACGTCCACACTTTGCACCTTTCTCAACTAAACAAAAGCTTTGGGACAGCCATTCCCTGGTTCATTCCCCATGACAAGGCCTTGACCAATTAGAGTCAACCTGCCTAGTTTGAATTTGAACAAAAGCTTGGCAGTTAACTGTTCCCTGCTGCATTGCAATGCCTCTACCAATCAGAGTGCACTTGCCAACCAATCAGCACTCTTCTCCTGCAGCATAAGTTGTTGTTCCCTTTACTGTTGGTATTCTTGCGATATGCCCTGGTGAGTGCAAGACAAAAAGCTTCGACAGCATGTCTCTTTTTTCTTTCAGCAATGTACCAGTTATCTTCAATTTGTGTCATTTGGTTCCTGACACTCCTGCCCGTGAAACCGAGTAGATAGGAAGAAACTATCAAACCCCTTAAGAATTTTGAACACCTCTATCAAATCTCCCCTGACCTCTCCGCTCTGAGGAAAGCACTCTCAACTTCTTTAGCGTCTGCACGCGACTGAGCTCCCTCGTCCCTGGACAATTCAAGTAGATCTGCCCTGCACCCTCTCTAAGAGCCATTAAGAAACCAATGGAGTTTCTTTCCGGACAAGGCCTGATGATGAAAGATTCACTGTGTTTTGTGAGGGTTTGTTGTCTATGATGGTGATCGTTTACCGGTTGCACAGTGGCTAGTTCTATATATTTTAAAAATTCCTTTGCAGTGTGAATAACGAACAAAACCACGTGGAGCTCTCGCTCCTCCCTCAAGACACAAGAAAACCAGATCTACTCCCAGAGTCACTTGGCTTGTTACCCAAGGAGCCCAAGGAGTTGAATGATGCAGAGAAGGAGGTCACAAAAATCGGGAAACGCAAGAGAGGAGATTTGGAGAGTGAGCAGGTAGGGGGAAGCTTGATGCTGAAAAGTTTACCAGTTATTTACTGTTTCCTTGTTGACTCCCTTTTGCCCACCCACACGATGCATTAATTCCGAGAGTGGCTCCCTCACACAGCCAGGAGGGGCAGAGACTATCCAAAGTCTGTGCTGATAGGGAGTGGTCCAGTTAGTCTCAACACTAATGGGCTGAAAGGAGCAGTGGGAATCACTAAGGCCATGCTTCTGACCACTATCCAGTAACTTGTTCTGGAAGTGTTTGTGCATATTGCAGGAGGTCAGAGTCAGACTTGTTGGTGACGTCCAGCGTTGACGCTCACTGTCCAGACAGAATCGACACATGAGTCGGACACCAAGAAGTGAAATCTGAATCTGCCACTTCAGAAACTGTAATTTTCCAAACACATTTTCTGAAAAGGGACAATTACCCTTGACTGATTTCATTCATCATTAAGTGATGATAGCATTGGGCAAATCCTTTATACTCCATATTTCTAATCTATTATCAATAATAATTTTAGCTGCTTAAAGTATAAAACCCTGTTTATTAATCCGTCAGTTCAGAGGGTACAGTATTATAGTGAGACATCTCGAGTTTCAGCGAGCAGGTTACAAAAAGAAAGGGTAAATATAGTCCCTGATTTCACAGTCCAGCAAAGGGCAGGTGATTGGCTTCAGAATATAATTCCCAAATTGTGGGAGACAGATAACTGAGCTCAACGTACTAGAGAATGGTTTTAAAACTAATCCTAGCAGTCCAGATAAAAATGAGGGATTTGAGAACAAGAAGGGAAGCTGGGGGGATCATCTTCACCCAGAGAGGAATCGGGTTGAGGAATACATTACCTTGGAAGGGAATTAATGTGGACAGTAACTGGGGTCAAGGGGCAATGGGAGGTTTTTCTAGCAAGAGTTGGGATGGGGCTGGGGAATGTGGGTCTGGGGCTAAGGGGTGTGGGGAGTGGGTGGGTCTGGGGAATGTGGGGAGTGGGTCGGTCTGGGGGATGTGGGGCTAAGGGATGTGCGAAGGGGGTGGCGCTGGGGCTGGGGGAGGGGTTGGGGCTAGGGAATGTGGGGTGAGGCTGGGGAATGGGAATGTGGGGAGGGGGTGGGGCTGGGGGATGTGGGGAAGGGGTGTGGGGCTAAGGGATGTGCGAAGGGTCTGGGGGATGTGGGGAGGGCTGGGGGATGTGGGCAAGGGGGTGGGGCTGGGGGATGTGGGGAAGGGGATGGGGTGGGGGATGTAGGGAAGGGGATGGAGTGGGGGATGTAGGGAGGGGGAGGGGGTGGAGCTCCTGGATGTGGGGGTGCTGGGGGAGGTGGCGAGGAGTTGGGGAATGTAGGCAAGTGAGGCTGAGGGGTACAGTGAGTGGCTAGGCAGGTTGGCCTGGATTAACCAAGAGTTTTGCTGTTGCCTCTGTTCCTGTTGCCTGGCACTCTGTGTGGGATCTCACTGCCTGGTGAACTCCTTAAATATTAGATTTGTCTCCCATTAGCTATCCTCCAAAAAAATGAAAATAAAGAAGAAACAGAAGCGTTTAGAGGAGAGTGACAGTGGAGTGGAGGTATACAGTCGTGAGGAGGAGAGTGATACTGATGTTGAGGTGAGTAACACTTGATTTATAATCCTTGCCCCAGTCTGATGGAGTTTAACTTTGTGGAAACTCGGTCTCGGTTCTGGAACATTCCAGTCCCATTACTACTTGGTCGTGTGACAGCCCTTGCATGCGATGCCCAGGACTTGATACCTGTGTAATCATATCCCATCCACTCTGTAGGTGCTGACTTTCACTGGGCTCCATTGTTCTAGTGGGCCTCTAGTCATTGCTGTAACATCAGAATTGCAGCAGCCAATTTGCACACAGCAAGCTCCCACAATCAGCAGCGAGATAGTGACTAGATCACCTGTTTTAGTGTTGTTGATTGAGGGATAAATATTGGCCAGGACAATGAGGAGAACTCCCCTGCTCTTTGAATTAGTTGCCACAGCATCTTTTACACCTAACTGAGGGTGCAGACAGGCCTCAGTTTAACGTCTCATCTGAGAAACGGCTCCTCCAACAGTGCGGCGTTCCCTCTGCATTCCTCCCCCACTCCCCAAATAATGCATGTGGAGTGCCTGAAGGGATGGGCCATGTGCGTAATGCCCATACAGCAACATCCACCTATGGAGTGGGTATTTAATCTGATGCATAAGAAGGAGCAAGTGTAGGCCATTCGGCCCCTCGAGCCTGCTCCACCATTCGATAAGATGATGATCTGATTGTGGCCTCAACCCCATTTACCTGCCTGTACCCTGTAAGCCTTGGTTCCCTGATAGATCAAAAACCTGTCTGACTTGGCCTTGAATATAATCAATGATCAAGCCTTCACTGCTCTCTGTGGAAGAAAATTCTAAATATGAACAAATCTCAGGGAAGAAATTCATCCTCATCTCCATCCTAAATGGGAGACCCCTTATTTTTAAACTGTACCCCCTAGTTCTAGATTCCACTACAAAAGGGAAACGCCCCCTCAGCATCCACCCTGTCAAGCCCCCTCAGGATCTTATATGTTTTAATATGATCTCCCCTCATTCTTCTAAACTGCAATGAGTACAGGCCCAACCTGCTCAACCTTTCCTCATAAGATAAACATGCCTACCAATGTATTTAGCTGTATTCCTTGAGCTTCTTGAAGAAGCTTTTGGACCTTGACTACCTGCTGGCCAGCAACTAACAGCCACTTCTCTTTCTCAACAGCAGCAGCAGCAAAAACCCATCAAATCAGAGGTTCCCAGACTCCAGGTGTCCAGCAGCTTTGCTTGGGATGCGAATTTAAACACCATTGCTCCTGTGAAAGAAAGACAAGAAGACCTGAGCTCAGATAGTGAGGAAGATGAAAGCAAAGACTGCAAGGTAGGAGAATTCTTCCTGTATCACTGTAGTAGTTGACTTCCTGGACCTTGCACTGATTCTCACACAGACTGTGATAACCTTTGTGGAGAGGAACGGGAAGTGTACTCATCATTAAACCATCAGTAACTGGGGAAGCATCATCTTGTTCTGCTCTTCAGGAACAGGGAGAAATCCCTTCTGTAGATAGTTTTACTGAAAAAGACAAGGTGGGGAGGGGAGTGCACAGTGATGGGCAGTGGGAGGAGAGAGGCTAAGAGAGGAGTGGGGAGGGGTTGCAAGAGGCAGCCGGAGGAGAGGAGCTGCGAGGGGAGTGGGGTGAGATGGGCAATAGGAGGAGAGCAGATATGAGGGGAGTGGGGGGGATGGGGGAGATAGGTAATGTGAGGAGAGGGGCTGTGAGGGGAGTTGGGAGGTGGGATGGGCAATGAGAGGAGAGGGACTGTGAGGGGAGTGGGGGCGGAGAGGGGCTATGAGGGGAGTTGGGGGGGCGGGTGCAATGGGCAGTGGGGGTGATGGGTGGAGAGTGTGAGAGGAGGACCCTGTGCCAGGCAGTCAGCAGCACCTAGAGGAGAACAGAGGAGATATAAAAACAGCACAAGAAGCAGTGAGAGTTTGAGCGCAGAGGTGACTGAGGGAGTTCGGTGAGGCGGGAGGAAGTGCTCCATTCCTTTTCTATCTTTGCTCAGAAAGAAAAGTGGCAGCCTTGGTAAGTAGGACCTGGTGAGTAAATTAGAAAAATGTAATATTTTTAAACAAGTTGCTATACTTGGATTTAATTGTGAAGTGCCAGGAATAAGGGAAATTTAGGGCCAATATAATAAAGTCATATAAATAATCCAAAGTTAACGTAAGGGAAGTAGAGTTAAGACATGGCAGGGCAGCTCAGACAAGTGGAATGCGTGTCCTATAATATGTGTGAAGTCATGGTGCTACCGGTGTCCTAGCTGACCACATGTGCAGGAAGTGCTGTCAGCTGCAGAAACTTCAGCTCCGGGTTTCAGAGTTCAAGTGGCACCTGGAGTCACTATGGCACGTCCGCGAGGCTGAGAGCTATGTGGATAGCACATTCAGAGAGGTGGTCACACTGCAGCTTAAGGGCCTGGAGACAGAGAGGGAATGGGTGACCACCAGGCAGTCCAAGAAAAGTGGGCAGGTGGTGCAGGAGCCCCCTGGGTTCCTGCTCACAAATCAGTTTTCCGTTTTGGAAGCTGGTGAGGGCGCTGGCTCCTCAGAGGAATGCAGTCAGAGCCAAGCTTGTGGTACTACAAGCGGCTTAGCTGTACAGGTTGGGAGGAAGATGAAAGAAGGAGCAATAGCAATAGGGGATTCATTGGTTAGGGGAGCAGACAGGAGTTTCTGTGGCCGTAGCTATGACTCCAGATATGTTGCCTCCCTGGTGCCAGGGTCAAGGATGTCACAGAACAGCTGCAGGATATTCTTCTGGGAAAGGGTGAACAGCAAGAGGTTGTGGTCTACATTGGTACCGAGGTACGAAGGGGGATGTGGTCCTGCAATCAGAATTTAAGGAGCCAGGTAGAAAATTAGCAAGCAGGACCCCAAATGTTGTAATCTCCAGATTATTCCCAGTACCACGTGCCAGTAAGTACAGGAATAGGAGGATAAGGCATATATATGAATGCGTGGCTGGAAAGATGGTGCAGGAGGGAGGGCTTTAGTTTCCTGGGACACTGGGACTGGCTCTGGGGGAGATGGCACCTGTACAAGCTGGATAGGTTGCACTTGAACAGAGCTGGGACTGAGTTCCTTGCAGGGCGTTTTGCTAGTGCTGTTGGGAGGGCTTTAAACTAACTCGGCAGGGGTGTGGGAACCAAGAGAAAATATTAGAGAGGAATACCAGGCACACAAAATACTGGAATAGACGGATGACACTAGAATGGAGAATAGTAAGTTAACAGGTAAAGTCAGGGTAAGGGAGAAAGTAACAAAATCTAAATCAGGGTTACTATGCATGTATGTGGATGCATGGAGTGTAGCAAATAAGATTGGGCAGTTACAGGCGCAGATTGCCATGTGGAAATATGATGTTGTGGCGGTAACAGAGACCTGGTTCAAGGAAGGGCAGAATTGGGTGTTAAGTATTCCCAGGCACAGGGTGTTCAAAAGAGATAGAAAGGAAGGAAAGGAGGAGAGGTGGCAGTATTGGTTAAGGAGAGCATTGCAGTGCAGGAGGAAGAGGATGTCCCAGAGGGTTCAAGGCTCCATTTGGCTGGAGCTAAGGAACAAAAAGGATGCAATTACATTGCTCGATGTAGTCTATAAACTACCAAATAGTAAGAAGGACGTAGAAAAACAAATCTGCAGGAAAATTACAGAGATGCAGGCATTATAGAGTAGTTATAATGGGGGCCTTTAATTGTAGGTTATTAAAATATTAATTAAAAATTAAAATTGTAGAATTTAAATGTAGACAGGAACAGTGGTAGTGTAAAGGGTGGAGAGGGGCAAAAGTTCTTAGATTGTGTTCAGGAAAATTACAGCAGTATATGTCCAATCCAACAAGGAAAGACACACTGTTGGACCTGGTTCTTGGAAATGAGGTGGGCCAAGTAGATCAAGTGTCAGTGGGGGGACATTAGGAGACAGTGATGATTGTATTGTACATTTTAGGATGATGATAGAAAAGGACAATAGGCAATCCAGAGTAAAAATAATTAACAAGAGCCGACTTCAATGGGGCAAGAACGGAGCTGGGCCAGATAGACTGGAATGAAAGATTGGTGGGAAAAACTAGCTGAACAATGGGCTACCTTCAAAAAAAGAATTGGATCGGTCACAGTCAAGGTATATTCCCATCGAAAGGGAAAGGTAGGGCAAACAAATCCAGAGCTCCCTGGATGAAAAAGGAGATTGAAATTAAGATAAAGAAGAAAAAGTGTGCTTATGACAGGTGTCAGGGAGAAAATACAATTGAGAACCAAGAGGAATACAGAAGGTTCAGAGGGGAGGTGAAAAAGCATATTAGAGAAGCAAGGAGGGATTATGAGAAAAGACTGGCAGCCAACATAAAGGGGAATTCTAAAGTCTTCTGTAGGCATATAAATAGTAAAAGGGTGGTAAAATGAGGAGTAGGGCTAATTAGGGACCTAAAAGGGAATTTACACATGGACGAAGGGGCCATGGCTGAGGTATTAAATGATTACTTTGCATCCGTCTTTATTGAGGAGGTAGATGCTACCCAGGCCATGGTGACAGACAAGGAAACTGTCACTAGTAGGGTTCAAAATTGATAAGGAGGAAGTTTTGATTAGACTCAGTCTTACTGACTTAAAGTTGACAAGGCACCAGGACTGGACAAGATGCGTCCAAGGATATTGAAGGAAGTGAGAGTAGAAATTGCAGAGGCACTGGCCATAATCTCTGTCTTCCCTAGACTCTGGGCTGGTGCCAGAGGACTGGAGAACTGAAAACATTACACCCTTGTTCAAAAAAGGTTGTAAGGATAAGCCCAGCAATTACAGACCAGACAGTTTAACTTCAGTGGTGGGCAAGACTCTTAAAAAAAATAATTCTGGATAGAATTAGTAGTCACATGGAAAAATATGGGTTGATAAGATTCAGCATGGATTTCTAATGGGGAAATCGCGTTTAGCTAACTTGCTGGAGTATTTTGAAGAGGTAACAGAAAAAGTCGATGAGGGTAATGCCATTGATGTGTTGTATATGGACTTTGAAAAGGCATTTGATACAGTGCCAACAACAGACTTGTGAGAAAAGCTATGGCACCACCCCAGAGTCTAGGGAAGACAGAGATCATGGCCAGTGCCCCTGCAATGGAATAAAAGGGACAGTAGCAACGTGGATTCAAAATTGGCTGAGTAACGGTCAATGGATATTTTTCAGGTTGGAGTTTCCTAGGGGTCGGTATTGGGACCCTTGTTTCTCCTGATATATATTAATGATCTAGATTTTGGTTTGCAGGGGACAATTTCAAAGTTTGCGGATGATACGAAGCTCAGGATTGTTGTGAACTGCGAGAAGGACGGTGTGGAACTTCAAAAGGACAGAGACAAATTGGTGGAGTGGGCAGATAGGTGGCAGATGAAATTCAATGCGGAGAAATGTGAGATGATGCATTTTGGTAGGAAGAACATGGACAGACAATACAAAATAAGGGGTGAAATTTTGAAGGGGGTGCAGGAACAGAAAGACTAGGGTGTATATGCGCATTGATTATTGAAGGTGACAGGGAAGGTGGAAAGAGCATTTAATAAAGTATACAGTATCCTGGGCTTTACTAATAGAGTACAAGAACAGGGAAGTTATGCTAAATGTATATAAGACACTTGTTAGCCCTCAGCTGGAGTATTGAGTACAGTTCTGGGCGCCACATTATAGAAACGATGTGAACACATTGGAGAGAGTGCAGGAAAGGTTTACAAGAATGGTTCCAGGGATGAGAAACTTCAGTTACGAGGATAGATTGGAGAGGTTGGGACTGTTGAGAAGAAGGCTAAGAGGAGATCTGATAGAGATGCTCAAAATCATGAGGGGGCAGACAGAGTAGTTAAGGAGAAGCTGTTTCCACTCGTGAAAGGATCAAGAACGAGGGAGCACAGATTTAAAGTGATTTGCAAAAGAAGCAAATTTGACCTGACAAAAAACTTTTTCACACGAGTGTATCGGGTCTGGAATGCACTGCCTGGAAGTGTGGTGGAAGCAGGTTCAATCGAGACATTCAGGAGGATTTTAGATAATTATTTGAATAGAAGAAATGTGCAAGGGTACGGGGAAAAGGCAGGGCAGTGGCACTAGGTCATAATGCTCATTTGGATAACCGGTGCAGACACTATGGGCCAAATGGCCTCCTGTGCTGTTAAAATTCTGTGATTCTGTGGGTGTTGGGAGACGGTGGGACTGCGAGGAGAAGGGAGGGGGGGATGTAATGAGCAGGGGGAGGAGAGGGTCTGAGGGGAGGGGATGGCAATGGGAGGAGAGATGCTGTGAGGGGAGTGGGGGGCAGGATTGCTGGTGAGAGATGGTGGGGCTGTGGTGGGGGGAGGGTGGAGGGGTGCAATGGGCAATGGGAGGAGAGGGGCTACAAGTGGGGGTGTTGGACAGTGGGATGAGAGGTGTGAGGGAATGGGGGTGGGATGGACAGTGGGGGCGATGGGTGGTGAGAGATGGTGGGTCAGTGGATGATAGGCAGTGGGAGGAGAGGGGCTGTGATTGGGGTGGGAGCAAGGGCGATGGGCAGTGGGAGATGGTGGAAAATACTTCATTGACTTGTATTAACAGCAGAAGATGTTGGGAGAAGCAGGTGAGACTGATGTTTCAGGCCGATGACTCTTTGACAATCTTACCTGATGTTTTCACTAATTTCTAGTATTGTCTGTTTACCAACAGGGAATGAACTCTGTAGCTTAGGTAACTGGGAACTTGCATCTTTCACAGCCAGTGAATCAGGCAAAGACTGCATTCCTTTCACTCCACCACCACCACCACCATGTCCAGGTGGGCACTTGGGTGGGGTCCGTGCCTTTCATCCAGCCAGAGAGTTGGCAGGAGGATGGGACAGATGAGTGGGAAGCGGGCAAACAGGGAATGTTATCTTAGTCTCAGTATGTTTGTTCCATCAGCCCAAGATGAATCGGAGAGAGAAGGAAGCAGGAAAGCAGCAGATGGAGAAGGAACTGGCGAAGGTTGAACAGCAGCTGATGGACCCCAATCGACAGCCGCAGTCAGCAGATGACTTTGATCGCCTGGTGCTGAGCTCCCCCAACAGCTCCATTGTCTGGATGCAGTACATGGCGTTCCACCTGCACGCTACCGAGATTGAGAAGGCACGGGCTGTGGCAGAGAGAGCCCTGAAAACCATCTCGTTCAGGTAATCGTAAGAGTGGAAAATAGGTAGGAAGGCAAGTGGTGAGGGTGACACACAGTCTACAGAGGGATATAGACAGGTTAAGTGGGTGGGCAAAAACTTGGCAGATGGAATACAATGTGGGAAAATGTGAGGTTATGCACTTTGGCAGGAAGAATAGAAGAGCTGAATTTTATTTAAATGGAGAAAGACTGCAGAAGGCTGCAGCACAGAGGGATTTGGAGTTCTTGTGCATGAATCCCAAAAAGCTAACATACAAGTTCAACAGGTAATAGGGAAGGCAAATGGAATGTTAGCCTTTATTTCAAAGGGAATGGAGTATAAAAATAGAGAACAAAAAATAAAAAATACCTGGAAAAAACTCAGCAGGTCTGGTAGCATCGGCGGAGAAGAGTACAGTTGACGTTTCGAGTCCTCATGACCCTTCAACAGAACTGTTGAAGGGTCATGAGGACTCGAAACGTCAACTGTACTCCGCCGATGCTGCCAGACCTGCTGAGTTTTTTCCAGGTATTTTTTATTTTTTGTCTTAGATTTCCAGCATCCGCAGTTTTTTGTTTTTATCTCTATAATAATAGAGAAGTCTTGCTAAAACTATATAAGGCACTAGTTAGACCACACCTAGAATACTGTGAACAATTTTGGTCCCCTTATCTAAGGAAAGATATACTGGCACTGGACACAGTCCAGAGAAGGTTCACTAGGTTGATCCTGGATATGATGGGATTTTCTTATGAGGAGATGTTAAGTAGGTTGGGGCAGTACTTATTGGAGTTTAGAAGACCGAGAGGCAGCCTTATTGAAACATATAAGATTGTTAAGGGGCTTGACAGGGTAGATGCTGAGAGGTTGTTTCCCCTTGTGGAAGAGTCTAGGACCAGAGGGCATAATCTCAGAGTAAGGGGTCACCCATTTAAGACAGAGATGAGGAGGAATTTCTTCTCTGAGGGTAGTCAACCTGTGGAATTCTTTACCGCAGAGGGCTGTAGAGGCTGGGTCATTTAAGTATATTCAAGGCTGAGAAAGACAGATTTTTTAATCAGTAAGGAAATCAAGGGTTATGGGGACACGGCAGTAATGTGGAGTTGAGGATTATCAGATCAGCCATGATCTCATTGAATGGTGGAGCAGACTCGATGGGCCGAATGGCCTACTTCTGCCCCTGCGTCTTATGATCCTAAGGAGCAGAGAGCACGAGCATTTGGCAGAAGAACCAACACCCAATCCCTTTAACCTCTTTTCCTTCAAAATTGATGTGGTCCCTGTTTCAATCACTAACTCTGGGATAAAAACAGAAAATGCTGGAAAAACTCAGCAGGTCTGGCAGCATCTGTGGCGAGAGAAACAGAGTTAACGTTTTGAGTCCGCATGACTTCTTCCGGCCTGAAGAGAGATATAAATGTGATGGATTTTATAATGTTGAAGAGGGGATAGAGCAGGTAAGGCAAAATAGATGGTATGGGATACGTGGGAGCTCAGGAGAAATTGACAAAGATGTCAACGACACAAGATAAAGGGATTGTTAATGGTAGTTGGTAAAAACTAAAGAAAGTGCTAATAGTGGCATTAAGGTTGGATAGCAGAATGTGTTAAAGGCAGAACAAGGCTCTCTGAATGCAAAACATAAGAGCAAGTTACAAGGGGCCCTGTGGTGCGAGGGGGTAGGGGGAAAAGAATGTTCAAAATGGAGGACAGAGTTCATGGTCTGAAGTTGTTGAACTCAATGTTAAGCCCAGAAGGCTGTAAAGTGCCTAATCAGAAGATGAGGTGCTGTTCCTCCAGTTTGCATTGGGCTTCACTGGAACATTGCAGCAGGCCACGAACAGACATATGGGCATGAGAAGTGTTGAAATGGCAAGCGACAGGAAGGTCTGGGGTCATGCTTGCAGACTGAGTGCAGGTGTTCTGCAAAGCAATCACCCAGTCTGCGTTTGGTCTCCCCAGTGTAGAGGAGACTGCATTGGGAGCAGCGAATACAGTAGACCAAATTGAAGGAGATGCAAGTGAAGCACTGCTTCACCTGAAAGGAGTGTTTGGGCCCTTGGACGGTGTGGAGGGAGGAAGCAAAGGGGCAGGTGTTACACCTCCTGCAATTGCATGGGAAAGGGGATGAGGTGTTGGGTTGATGGAGGGTCCCAAAGGGAACAGTCACTATGGAATGCTGACAGGAGATGAGGGGAAGATGTGTTTGATGGTGGCATCATGCTGTAGCTGGTGGAAATGGCAGAGGAGATCCTTTGAATGCGGAGGCTGATGGGGTGAAAAGTGAGGACAAGGGGGAACCTATCATGGTTCTGGGAGGGAGGGCAAGGGGTGAGGGCAGAGGCATGGGAGACGGGTCGGACACAGTTGAGAGTTGAACCTTGGCTCAGGAAATAGGAAGACATGTTAGAAGCTGCTATTTTGGAAGATGTCATCATCGGAATAGATGTGACAGAGACGGAGAAACTGGGAGAATGGGATGGAGTCCTTACAGGAAGAAAGGTGTGAAGAACTGTAATCTGGGGTAGCTGTGGGAGTCAGTGGGTTTGTAATGAATATTGGTAGACAGAAATAGAGACAGAGAATTCATGGAAGGGAATTGTCAGAGATGGACCATGTAAAGGTGAGAGAGGGGATTGCATTCCACACCCTGTTTCCAAAAAAATCCCCTGCTCTCTCTTTCCTAAATCTCTTCCCTTTAATCTTTTATCTATAATCCTCACCCTTGATTTCTAACCTTCTCCATCAGGCTCCTATGTGTTACTTTATTCAGAGCTTTTTGAAGGTGTACACCACCTCTGCATTTTCCCAGCCCCCATATCTATCACCTCAAAGAACTCTCTCTCATGTAATAACGTGTGTGCAGAATCACAGGGTCCAGATCTGTTGCAGCTTGTTGGAACCCTTGACTATTCCAAGGGGATAGACAGTGTTGGCTCGTTAAGAGTCCTGTTTCCCACTCCTGGGGTAAAATCGGAATGTGCAGGTTGCTGGGAGCGTATAATTCAGCCTGGGGATGAGGGTATCACTGACACTTATTACCAACAGAGGAGTAATACAAACTGAGCAACTTGTTGGACCACTTCAGAGAACAGATAAAAGCCAACCACATTGGTGTGGGACTGGAGTCACGTATAGATCCAGACCAGGTGAGGTCAGCAGGTTTAAGGACATTAGTGAACCAGTTGGATTTTTACCACAATCCCGACAGCTTCATGGTCACTTTTCTTTTTACTTATACTAATCGTTTCCATTTAAAAAAAGATTAATCTAAATTTGCAATCTGTGGTGATGGAATTTGAATTAGCATTATCTGAATTATTACTCTTAGTCTCTGGATTACTGGTTCAGCAAAATAACCACTACACACTTGCATTGCAATTTCCTATATTTTGATTTAAAGTCTATTCACATTTAATCCCTCTCCATTAGCCTAATGCAGATGTTCACCTAGTTCAAATTTAAAACCAAGAACATTATACCCATGGGGTTCTTATTTAAACTTTCTGTGGTGTTCTGAAACATTCGATTGATTCACCCACTGGTATTGGTGATATGAGTAGTGCTGTGGTTCACCTCAGCCCTGATGTTATGCCATTGGGCTGCCGTATGGAAAGGTGGAGTAATAATTATGCAGCATTGTGTCCTGCACATCTCTGCGAATAAATACAGCCGTCATGTTACATAGCATGATCCCACACAATAGCAGCTGGACAAATAGCCAGTCAATCTTTTTTTCTTGTCATTGGGAACTTGGTGGTGGCAAGTGAGTGTGGATCCCCTACTCTTCAAATATTGCCTTTGATATCAATCATCGTACCTGCACTTAGTAGTTTCTTTCAATCTCTCTTTTCTCACTTGTTACCTCTTTCTGCTGATTCACTCGTGCTATCTTTACTTTCTCTTGCTCTCTCTCTCTCTCTCATCATTTTTTGTCCTTGATCTTACATTTGCAGGGAGGAGCAGGAGAAGCTGAATATCTGGGTTGCGTTACTGAACCTAGAGAATCTCTATGGAACGGAAGAGTCGCTGATGAAAGTGTTTGAACGAGCTGTTCAGTACAGTGAGCCTCTGAAAGTCTTCCAGAAACTGGCCAATATCTACACCAAGTCTGAGAAATACAAGGTAAACAGACAGACAGCCACAATTCCAACTGAGTTTGTGCAAAAGCCCAGGCTGTGGTGGGACATCCCACATCCTACATCTCTGAGTACAGGTGTCAGGATGGGGCATTCGTAGCACTACAACTTGGATTGGGATCAACTCTGAAGCTGCTAACTCTTGAAGCAGCTGTCATATAACCCATGTACCTCCTGCCAAGGAAAATGATCTAATAGTCTTGGGGTGGCTTCTCCCAACTCTCTCAGAATACTTACTGTTAGGCCCGCATCCCAACTGAATTGCAATTTGTGTGTGAGCCCAGGCAATGTATGCCCACGGGACTTGTCCAGGAACTATAGCTGCCAGTGCTGCAGGTTGAGGACAGTCAGACAGCACTTGGCTCTCACTCACGCAGATCCACGGGATTTTTCAGATCCAACTCAATCACTGGGACACGAGGGACTTTGACCCAAAGTCTGATCCAAAGGTCTAACTCAGATTCAGGAATGGGACTTGAACCCTCAGCATGCTGAGGCTAGAGCCAAACTGGCTGGCAGTGTCGCTTGGTCTGATTGAGGCCTGGTTCAACCTCTCAGCCTCACACTGCAGCTCTCTCTGGGTTTGTTCATTTTTAGTTTTGTGCTAAAGATGGGAAAACAGTACCAAGAAAAGGATCAGTTTTCTTTATCCAATACTGTCCTATTTCAGCACACCCAGATGCTATATCTACTATACCAGAGGTACAGAGTAAAGCTCCCTCTACACTGTCCCCATCAAACACTCCCAGGACATGTACAGCACAGGGTTAGATACAGAGTAAAGCTCCCTCTGCACTCTCCCCATCAAACACTCCCAGGACAGGTACAGCACAGGGT
The DNA here is from genome assembly GCF_964194155.1 of Cetorhinus maximus. Lineage (NCBI taxonomy): Eukaryota > Metazoa > Chordata > Chondrichthyes > Lamniformes > Cetorhinidae > Cetorhinus > Cetorhinus maximus. The sequence goes on along the minus strand of NC_135898.1, from coordinate 80,549,368 downwards.
TAGATACAGAGTAAAGCTCCCTCTACACTGACCCCATCAAACACTCCCAGGACAGGTACAGCACGGGATTAGGTACAGAGTAAAGCTCCATCTACACTGTCCCCATCAAACATTCCCAGGACAGGTACAACGCAGGGTTAGATATAGAGTAAAGCTCCCTCTACACCGTCCCCATCAAACACTCCCAGGACAGGTACAGCACGGGGTTAGATACAGTGTAAACTCCCCCTACACTGTTACGACTAGGATGGGAGGAGTGGGCATATGATCCAGCCCCACGACTCTGCAGGCCGTACCATTAATTCAAAAGTTTAATTTTCTCTCCAAATTAGCCAATTGTCAATTTCCCCTGCTGGTGCCCAGAATAGCAATCTTCAAGCAGGCTCCTTTCAATAAACTCAGAACGATTAATAAAAAATTAACATAATTAATTAATAATTATCAATAACAGGGGGCATAGATTTAAGGTAAGGGGTGGGAAATTTACACGGGATTTGAGGAAAAATGTTTTCACCCAGCGGGCAGGGGGCATCTGGAACTCTCTGTCTGAAAGGGTGGTAGAGGTGGGAATCCTCACAACATTTAAGCAACATTTAGATGAACATTTGAAACACCATAGCATACAGGGCAACAGACCATGTGCTGGAAAATGGGATTAGAGTAGATAGGGACTTGGTGACCAGCACGGACATGATGGGTCGAAGGGCCTCTTTCCATGCTGTAAAATTCTATGACACTATGACTGTTTATTATAAAACCAAACATTTTAACGAGTTGCAAGTACTGGTTAACACACAATTGTAATTGGGAAATATAACTCTATCTATCTCGCGCAGACACACACACACACAGACAAACAGAGAGGGTCTCTCTGCAGAGATGCGCTTTAGTAGATGGGCGTTATAAAATAAAGGATAAAGTTCACAGGGTCTCAGTGCTATCGACCTGGAGTTCCCTTGTGTGAAGATGGGCTGCCGGTCCTGGTGGGCGCCTGTAAGTTCTCACCAAGTGGCCTCAGCTTTGCAGGTCCAAATGCAGACCAGTAACACTTAGATGAGGATTCCCTGGCTACAGGTTGATAGCCCCACACCATTGCAGGCAAGGTAGAGAGAGAGAGCCAGTTGGAGTAGCCTTCCTTCCTCAGCTTGTTCCCCAACAAGATTCCCATCAAAACCAGCAGGTTTGTAACTTAAGATTCTTTCTCTCTCCCTTGTTAAATCTTTGCCTTTTCAGATTTTCTTCCCCCATCAATTAAAATGATTGCTGTTCAAAACAAATAACCAGATCTCCCTCAAGTACCATAAAGCTCAGGTGATTTCTTGGAAGAGGCCTGCTTGTTGACAGCTCCAAGATGAACTTATTTACTTTATTAAAAAAAACAACCTACGTTAGCATCCACATGTCCAGATCGTGCCATGTCCTTCCATTTTGTAAAAGAAAACTTCAGTCTTGAGAGAGAGAATTCTAACAACTGCCCCATCAAACACTTCCTGGGCAGGTATAACATGGGGTTATATATAGAGTATCTATAACACGTACAATGTGTTATACTGTGTTACACTGTACGTGTTGCACTGCCCCAGTTTTGTGCTGAGCTCCATTCTGAGGAGTGTTCCTTATTCCCAGGTGACATTTCTTATTTTTCACACCAGCCGCCCCTTTCTAATTGCCATTTGGACCCTAATTGGTTTTGGTTTATGCTTGAGCCCCCTACCTATTGAAGCCAGATTTCCAAAACGTTATTGTACTTGTCTGGCAAGCAGAGGGCACCTTCTCTGGGATCTACTTGGACTGATACCCTGGTTCCAGAGGTGAATCTGCAGCCTTTGACATGTGGTAGATCTTGATCCCTGGATGAGGGAAGGCTGAGGTGGTGTCTCAGGCTGTGTGTTACAGGGCTGGAAACATTGGTTCTAGACATTAAGAACAGAAAATGCAGGAAATACTCAGCAGGTCAGACAGCATCAGTGGAAAGAGAAACAGTTAATGTTTCCTGTCAAAGACCTTTCACCAGAGCTGGCTTATGGAAGCCCTTGGTTCCATGCCAGGCTGATGTACTGTAAATATTTAGACTGTGAGTGTTGTTTTGGATAGTGTGTGAGATGTCATGCTGTGTTTTGTGTATTTTTTTCAGCAAGCAGACAGCCTGTACAACACCATGCTGAAGCGATTCCGCCAAGAGAGCACTGTCTGGCTCAGCTACGCCACCTTCCTCCTGAAGCAGGGGAGGGCCGACTGTACCAATGCCTTACTGCAGAGGGCACTCAAGTGTCTGCCACAGAAAGAGCGTGAGTCGAGAATGGGATGTGCATCCACTGTCTGTGTAGGGCAGGGGGAGGAGTGAGCATGCAACTGGCATCTAATCAGAGCCAGATTATCACTTTCAATCCCACCCTGGCTCTGGGGTATCTATCACTGGGCTGATAGAAAGCTGCTTTTGTGTCGGCCTTGCTTTGCGTCTATTACAACTGGAGGGTTAGAGGGTTCCTGGAGTGTGTGCCATTTGCTGCTTCCCTCTGCATAACAAGTCAGAGGGTTTAAGATCTAATTAGGAACAGGAGGAGGCCATTCAGCTCCTCAGCGCTGTTCCATCGTTCAGTCAGATCATGCCATGTCTGTACCTCCGCTCCATTCACCAGCCCTTGTTCCATATCCTTTATATCCTCAGCCATGATGCTGTTTCTGCATTTACAGGTCCTGTGTGCCTCTGGGTTACAGGGAAATTAAAACCAAGGGTTACAGGAAAATTAAAACCAAGGGTTACAGGGAAATTAAAACCAAGCTGATACTTTCCCCTTTGAGGCACATTGAGGAGAAAATGGAAGTCAGGAGAACCTTCTTTATCCAGAGAGTTAGAAAGTGGAACTCACTACCACAGGCAGTAGTTGTGGTGAATAGTATAGGTGTATTTAAGGGGAAGCTAGGTAAACATATGAGAGGAAAAGGAAAAAAAAATATGCTGATAGGTTGAGGTATAAACCAGGGTGATGGGGAGGCTCGTGTGGAGCGTAAACAGTGCCGCCATTAGAATGTTCAGAAACAGAGCAGAGTCCATGTTATTGTGCAGCAGAGGCATCAGCATCCAAGGTAACAGATTACTGTTTGACAAGAGTCCCCTCGTTGACAGGCTCTCTCCAGTATTAGAATGAGCTGAGCCACTAGGTGGCATGTGTGAGCTCCCTTCTCATCTGGTTAGCCAAGGATCTGATGAACACAGCAATCGGCACAGGTAGAGTTTCTGTTTGGCCTGTAAGAAGGACACACCACCTACCCGTAGCCAAAATTCTGGGGGCTTAACCAACTTAAAAAATGATAAAGCCTCCTGGGCCCAGAGCATGAGGGAGTTTCCCCCCTGTTTGTCCTTCCAACATCCTCTGTACTTTTTGACAATAAATGCCAACCTACCCAGCAATGCCCACATCCCATGAAAGAAGAAATAAAAGACTAGGGGGAAACAGCAGATCCAGTGATAGGTCCAGTAATGAGCCAGGTTGGACAGTCACACTTTACCAGAGCCCTGGCTTCAGTGACCCTGGTATCGATCTTACTACAGTTTGGCCGCTTGGATCTCTGCTTGTGTTGTCGGGCATGTCAGGAAATGATGGGATCAGATTTCAAAGTCCCATTAGCTCCATTGAGAGGCTGCCTCCCTTTGTCCCTCCTCCACATTGACAGCGTAGTCTTGTGCTGGTTATATTGCTGGACCAGGAATCCAGAGGCCTGGCCTAATGATCTAAGGAATGCGAGTTTGAACCCAGCAGGGCAGTTTGAGAATTTGAATTTTTTAAAGATCTGATCTCAGGAAAAGTTACTATGAAGCTGTCGGGATTGTCATAAAAATCCAGCTGGTTCGCTAATATCCTTTAGTGAAGGAAGCCTGGGTCTATGTGTGTGACTCCATTCCCGCAGCACTGTGCTTGATTCTGAATTGCCTCTGAAATGGCCCCTCAGTTTTATCAAACCCCGTATCTGAAGTGAAAAGCTCATGGCTGCCCTCTCCGGGCAACTGGGGGTAAACAATAAATGTCCCCCCCCCACCCCCCCCCCCCCACCTTGCCAGCAAGACTCGCATCCTGACAATGGAAATCCACAGATCAGAACTCGGTCCAGATAAACATCAGGCAGCAGTAACTCATCTTGGGCTCCGGAAATGTCAGGGAGAACCCAATCATCTGTGCACGAGGTCCCCGTTAACTAAAAAGGTTAACGCAAGATTCCCCCACAATCCATCACCATATCCATTCTGCTGGCCCTGCCTGTATTATGATCTGCCTGTGACTGTTAGCGTGGGGTGTGTTCCTCTGGCACTGCAGGGTGGGGGCGGCTTGGACTCCTGTCCCCGCCTCTCAGGGGAGGAACTGTCCTGCTCCAAGTTGATGAAAGGAAATGATGATTTGCTTCATGTTTTATTCACGCACTCTTCTTCATTTCAGACGTTGACGTAATTGCCAAATTTGCACAGCTGGAGTTTCGACTAGGGGATACCGAGCGGGCAAAGGCCATGTTTGAGAACACGCTGAGCAGTTACCCCAAGCGCACAGACCTGTGGTCAGTCTACATTGACATGATGATAAAGTATGGCAACCAGGAGGAAGTCAGGTTGGTCAAACTGAGCCAAATAACATCACTACATTTCTATAGCACCTTTTGCAACCCAGGAATCCCAAATTGCTTCACATCCAATGAAATAGTTCTGAAGTGTAGTTACCTGCTGTCATATATAAAACAACAACCAATTTGTGCACAGCAAGCTCCCACAAGCAATGAGATAATAATCAAATCCTTGGTTTTTAGTGATGTTGGTTGTGGGATAATTATTATCCAGGATACTAAGAAGAACTCTCCTGCTCTTTAAAATAGTGGGTATGGGATCTCTTACATCCCTGAGGGAACCAACCAGGCCTCCATTTAATATTTCATCTGAAAGATGGAACCTCTGACAGTACAGAGCTCCCTCAGTACTGCAGCCTGCAATTTGTGCTCAGGTTTCTGGAGCGGGTCCTGAACCTACAAACCTGAACATCTTGAGCTGATTCACATACAGCAAATTTGCTTCAAAGTGTAACCAAAGGGAAAACGTGCTTGCCGTTCTGTACATGGCCTACGTGAGATCAATGAGCTGTTTAATTTATTTTGCTAGCATTAGTTCTTGCCATTCTGTATGTAATACTCTTTGTCGTGAAGCAGTGAGAGAACCCGCAGGCTGATTCACAGCCTGACGAGTCGCAATATGAGCTGTGCTCCATAAAAAATGATAAAGCCTCCTGGGCCCAGAGCATGAGGGAGTTTCCCCCCCGTTTGTCCTTCCAACATCCTCTGTACTTTTTGACAATAAATGCCAACCAAAATGCCCACATCCCATGAAAGAAGAAATAAAAGACTAGGGGGAAACAGCAGACCCAGTGGTAGGTCCAGTAATGAGCCAGGTTGGTCAGTCACACTTTACCAGAGCCCTGGCTTCAGTGACCCTCAGGGAATAAGGGGGTTAATCTCATATGAAAGTTGTGGGGGGAAGAATTTAGGATCTCCCACAAGTCACAGGATGAGGGGAAAGGGTCACCCACACCCGCAGGTCACGGAATCCCACTTGGTGTCTCTGGAATTCCAAGCTGGAGTTGCAGTCGGTCTGAACCCTGTACCGCCTGACTCCAAGTCAGGAATGGCTATCACTGGAGCCACAGGACTAAAAAGAGGGGACAAATATTGGCCGGGACACTACGCGATTTCTCCACTCTTCAGTCTGTGCAATGAGATCCTTCCTGCTCACCTGAATGTTTGTATCTTGCCTGTAAGAGCTGTGATAATGGTGCTTCTGCCTCCAGCTGTAGGCATGTTAAAGGCAAAGATTTCCCACTGTGGGAAGGGCAGTGCAGAAATTGCTTTGAGTTGTCTCTCTGTAGCCTGACGTAGCTAAGAATGGCTGCAGTCCATTTAAAGACACTTGAAGCTTTCATACATTATGGGTTAATTTCTTTTAGGAACATAGGAGCAGGAGTAGGCCATTCGGCCCCTTGAGCCTGCTCCGCCATTTAACTAGATCATGGCTGATCTTCTATCTCAACGCCATCTTCCCACACTATCCCTGTATCCCCTGATGTCATTGGTATCTAGCAATCTATCGGCCTCTGCTTTGAACATACTCAATGACTGAGCCTCCACAGGCCTCTGGTAGAGAATTCCAAAGGTTCACCACCCCCGAGTGAAGAAATTCCTCCTCATCTAGTCCTAACTGACCTGCCCTTTATCCTGAGACTCTGTCCCCTGGTTCTAGATCCTCCGCAACCAGGGGAAACATCCTTCCTGCATCTACCCTGTTGAGCCCTGTCACAATTTTGAATGAGATCACCTCTCATTCTTCTAAACTCGAGGGAACACAGGCCCATCCCAGGGATTAGTCTGGTGAACCTTTGTTACACTCCCTCTATGACCAGTATATCCTTCCTTAGATAAGAGGATCAAAACTGCACACAATACTCCAGGTGAGGTTCCACCAAGGCTCTGTACAACTGCAGCAAGAATCCCTTATTCCTGTACTCAAATCTCCTTGCAGTAAAGGCTAACATACCGTTTGCCTTCCTAATTGCTTGTTGCACCTGAAGAAGAACACCTTTGACATCAACACTTCCCAATCTCGCCCCATGTGAGAAATACTCTGCATTTCTGTTTTTCCTACCAAAGTGGATAACTTCACTTCTTCCCCGTTATATTCCATCTGCCATGTTCTTGCCCACTCGCTTAGCCTGTCTAAATCTTACTGAAGCCTCTTTGCATCCTCCTCACAACTCACATTCCACCAAGTTATGTCATGAGCAAACTTCGCCCCCACATCCAAATCATTGATATAGATTGTGAATATCTGGGGGCCCAAGCACTGAGCCTTGCAGAACCCCATGAATCACAACACGGCAACCCGAGAATGATTCATTATTTCCTACTGTTTTCTCTCCCTTTTGCAACCCTTCCCTCGCCAGAAGATACGTAAACCCTCCTGGTGCCAAACACAAGGTCAGGGAGAGGCCAGACTGCTTTCGATCCTAGCAGCTGTGTAAATATTCAGTCCTTTTTTACAGGAGGTCTACAACCTATGACCTGAAGGTCACGTATAGACCCAACTGAGCCCAGCCCAACTTCTGAAATCCAGCCCTCTGCAATTTGCTGACATTCCCTCTTCAAATTCCATAAGTTGTGAGATCCCCAGCATCCACAGCTTCTTAAGGGACAGAGTTCCAGATTTCCATTCTCCTGTGAAAATGTACTTCTAGAGTGGGACTGAAGTCACACACACACCAGAATGGGTAAGGGTGGAGTCTTCCCTTCCCTGAAGGACATTAATGATCCAGTTGGGTTCTCAATGTCAGTCTGACAGCTTCCTGGTCATTTTATCTGGTGCCAGCCCATTGGTACACCAAATATTCAATTTGCCCATGGTGGGATTTGAACTCTCTACATCACAGTTGCTAGTCTGATGCAATAATCACTAGAGTACCAGAATCTGAAATCAGTAAATTATTCAGAATATGGATTTGTAGATAACATGTTTCATGACAGCTTGATATCCTCTCTCCTCTCTAGACACCTCTTTGAAAGAGTCGTACACCTGAAGCTAGCCCCAAAGAAGATGAAATTCTTCTTCAAGCGGTACCTCGAGTATGAGAAGAAACATGGGAATGAAGAGAGCGTACAGGCCGTGAAGGAGAAAGCACTGGAATACGTCGAGTCCAAGAGCTCGCTGGTGGACAGCTAACCAGACCCATGGCTGCACTTTGTATGTCAGACTTCTCAATGCTGCACTGATGGTGAAGATGTGTGTTTGAGGAGGATCAGGAGCAAGACCTCTGGACAATCCACTGATAATTTAATGCCCAAAGCTTCTCCAAATCTTCATCAGCAGTTTGTCTTTCAAATCAGTGTAGAACTGGTAATTGGGAATCTGGTACCTGTTACGATCTCAGACTCTGGCACCTCCCTCTCCCTCCCCGTACTTGCTGGAAGATAGCTGGTGTAGCGAGGCACAGACCCAGAGAACTGTGGTTAGCTCATGGTCAAGTGCCACCTTGACCTTGCAACAACAGCACCCGCACCTCGTTCTGATGCCTAAACAAGAACACTCCTGGTTGTCTCTGCCCAATTGGCAATGAGCATTATTCACTTAAATAAATGCCAGCATGGTACCAAACGTTTAGTCCTGGTTTGGAAATCAGTTCTCGTTTTGCTAATGTAGTAAATAAAGCAGTGCTGAGGTGTTGCCACAGTCTACACATCTCCCCACTGCCCTTCTCCCCCTCTCGGCCCATGATGGATAACAAGCTCTGTCTCTGGGTCTATAGCATTGCAGCATAAAATCCAGGATGCAGCACATGACTGCAGATCTGTGGGTGAACTGAGCAGAGTCTGCAAGTATCTCAGCCTGTTCAGTCTTACCTTCACTCTAAAACAGATCCATGAGAAGGATGCAACTTTTGAATTGAAAGGAGCTCAAGTTGAGAAGGTCCAAGGTACTTGTGGAGGGTTGGACCTATTTGTGTTGGGAATGGGACTCGAGCTGTGATGTTTCCGAAGTGTAATAAAAGCCTGTATTTTCTGGGAATGGATGTTTGTGCTGCTGCAATAGCTTCAGGACTGACCTCTCCTGTTGATTAATTGTACAATGCCAGAGTGTTTCCTGATTTCGGATGTTCTGACTGTGCCTCAATGCCAGTAGACCCCAGCAAGTCTGTCTCTGGTGTAAGTCACCCCCTCCTGTCCTTTTACCAATTATCTTAAATCTGAGAGCCTCTGCTTACCAACACTCCTGCCTCTGGAAACAGAGTAAATGAGGAGAAGCTATCAAAACCCTTCATGAATTTGAACAGCTCTATCAAATCTCCAATTATTGATGTACTGTGTCAGCCCATTTACTCTGAGATGAGCTTTCATAAGTTACTGAAGTTTTCATCCCAAACCCATCAGAATTCAGATCCTGATCCTAGTGTCTGTCCCAATCCCTGAGGGTTTGTATCACTCCACCTGTCAGCTTGGCTCAGTGATAGCCCCTGCCTCTCTTGACCCCCCCGCCCAGCTCACCCCTGCCCCACTATCTGTGGGCATCACAGTGGGACACATGTGTCAAAGCGCCTTGGACACGTTATTACGCTAAATGTGCAATATAAATGCTAGCTGTTGTAATGCAGCAAGGAATCAACCAGAGATGGGTGACCTTTAAAAGTCACGCAGTGAAGTGTGAATTGGTGCAGGATTAATACTCCAGAGAACGTGAGTTAAGTCTCACAAGGGCACTTTGACAATTCGAATTATTTTTTAAAATCTAGAAATAAAAAAGCTGGTCTCAGTAAAAGTGACGGTGGAACTGTCCGATTGTCATAAAACCCCCAACTCGTTCATCAGTGTCATTTAGGCAAGGAAACCCGCCATCTTTACCCAGCCTGGTCTGTGTGTGACTCCAGACTCTCAGCAACTGGGTTGACTCCTAAATGCCCCTGAAATAATCTGGCAAGCTGTACTGTTATTAAGGATTGGCAATAATTTGCACTTCCCGAGAATGAGTGAAGCAATCCCAATGCAGTGTAAAATGCAAATCAAAGTTGGAGGACATGTGGGTCCCTAGAACACCAACTTCAGAGGCAGAGTAGGGTCTGCTGTCTCACTTCAGGCAGGGAAAGAGGAAATACCTGATTGGAGTCTGTGCTGACACAGTTCAGGGTTTAGGTGGGGCCCTTTCTCAAAACTCAAAAGCTTTCTGTCTGTCTCTCTTTTCGATGATTTAAATTTCTCCTGAGGCCCAAAATTCTCCATCTTACACTCGTCCTCCCTAAATCCTCAATCCAGGCTCCTCGCACAATCTCCTGCTCAACCCAAAGAAAATCGGACAGGCTGTGTAACAGTCAAAGTGTGTAATGGATGGCCCTGAAGAGCCCTGGTTTGGCCACATGTGGAGTTGGTGATTCTGAACAGAGCCACGGCCAGTGCCGGCTGAGCTCAGGGAAGCCCAATATTCAGTTTAGATCCCAAAACAAGCACAGGCTCCTCTGAATGTGCCAATAAGGAGTCTCATGGTGTTTTTAACCAGACACCTGGGATACCCCACTAACATCCAAACTAATATAACCTCACACATGTTTCAGGCACAGGAGGTTAGACACCTAAATTGGACACTTTACACCCATTTTATGCCTGATTAATGGGCACAAGTCCAATTCCACTCCCTTTGTACCTAAATGACCTTACCACCAAAGCTATCAAGACATTGCTGTGTATCAGTCCTGTGATGACTTTGGAAAAAAATTATAGACTGCAAGACCTTGCAAATGGTCTCATCATGCCAGGATTAATCAGATATCAATCAGGATCATAGTCTGCATCTCCTGTACAGTGTGGACGTGACATGAGAAGATTGAGGTTAACTGTGATCCTTTGGTCAAATAGGTGACTGGCAGCTACTGATTTTTTAGAGCAGAGAAGCCTGAGGGGGGACCTGATTTGAGGTGTACAAAATTATGAGGGGCATAGACAGGGTAGATAGGAAGAAACTTTTCCCCTTAGCAGAGGTGTCAATAACCAGGGGCATCAATTTAAGGTAAGGGGCAGGAGGTTTAGATAGGATTTTAGGAAAGTTTTTCACCCAGAGGCTGGGAGGTATCTGGATCTCACTGCCTGAGGGGGTGGTAGAGGTGGGAACCCTCCCAACATTTAAGAAATATTTAGATGAACACTTGAAACACCACAGCATACAGGGCCACGGGCTGGGTGCTGGAAAATGAAATTAGAGTAGATAGGGGCTTGGTGACAGGAGCGAACACGATGGGCTGAAGGGCCTCTTTCCATGCTGTAAATCTCTTATGACTCCATGATTCAGTTCAGATGTAGAGTGTGGGAGGTACCACTGGTTTAGCAGCCCTCAGCAGTGCTCATTTCAGGGCCTGGGAAACAAACTTGCTAAATTCCACACTGGCCCCCACCCCATCCCATAACCGGTCCCCTTCCCCTGTCCCCCACTACCTTCCCCCACCCTCCACTACCATTCCCCCCACCCCTGGGCTGCAGCTCCAGGGAATGTGGGCTCTCATGGCCTATGTCAAACACCTCTCCACAGGTGGTTAGCTGTATTCAGGGGTTTGTGAACCAACATGAAGAGATTTCAGAATGATTGAGGCTCAAGTTACACCAGCAGAAGTCAAATAGCTGAGGCTGCATTTGAAAAATAAATATGCAACTATATGTACTGTCATATATATCATCAGTGATATATTCTGATCTTGTATATATAATATTTACCAGTGATGTATGTGTTTTAATGTACTTCACCAGTGTTATAATGCAGTGATAAATAGTTATGTAATGCAGTGATATAATACTGACAGTGTTACATATAATGTATACTGTCACTAAATACATGTAAAGGCAAGCAGATGTGTTGGGCCAGCAGCATACAATGGGAAGTGAGTTATTATTAAGGAGGAGTCCACTCTCAGGAACAGTGCCCATTGCTAGGATGGTGACTATCTCCCTGCTCCTGACTGTACCAATTCCAGTGCTCTCTATGCACAGAAACTAGGAGCAGGAGTAGGTCATTCAGCCCTTCGAGCCTGCTCCTCCATTCAACATGATCACGGCTGATTCTCTATCTCAACACCATATTCTCACTTTCTCTCCATACCCCTTGAAGCCCCTAATATCCAAAAAATTATCAATTTCTTTCTTGAATATGCTCAGTGACCCGGCCTCCACACAGCCTTCTGTGGTGGAGAATTCCACAGGTTGATCACCCTCTGAGTAAAGAAATTTTTCTTCATCTCAGTCCTAAATGGCCTGCCCCGTATCCTGAGACTGGCCCCTGGTTCTAGACTCCCCAACCAGGTGAAACATCCTCCCTGCATCCAATCTGTCTGGCACTGTTAGAATTTTAAACATTTCAATCAGAACCCCTCTCATTCTTCTATAATGTAGTGAATGCAGGCGCAGTCGAACCAATCTCTCCTCACACGACAGTCCTGCCATCCCTGGTATCAGCCTAGTGAACCTTCACTGCACCCCCTCAATGGCAAGTATATCCTTTCTTAGGTAGGGAGACCAAATCTGCACGCAATACTCCGGGTCTCACCAAAGCCCTGTATAACTGCAGGAAGACATCCCTACTTCTGAACTCAAATCCTCTTGCAATGAAGGCCAACATACCAATTACCTCACTAATTGCTTACTGCACCTGCCTGTTTACTTTCATTGACTGGTGTACAAGGACACCCAGATCCCTTTGTACATCCACATTTCCCAATATATCACAATTTAAATAATACTCTGCCTTTCTGTTTTTCACACAGAAGCGTATAACTTCATATTTATCCATGTCATACTGCATCTGCCGTGTGTTTGCCCCCACACACAACTTGTCTAAATCGCCCTGAAGCCTCCTTGCATCCTCCTCACAACTCACAACCCTGCCCAGTTTTGTGTCGTCAGCAAACTTGGAAATATTGCATTTGGTTTCCTCATCCAATCCATTTATATATATCGTGAATAGCTGGGGCCCAAGCACTGATCCCTGTTGTACACCACTAGTCACCACCTGCCATCCAGAAAAAGACCCATTTATTCCCACTCTCTGTTTCCGGTCTGTCAACCAATTCTCAATTCATGCCAGTATATTACCCCGATCCCATGTGCTTTAATTTTGCCCACTAGCCTCTTATGTGGGACCTTATCAAAAGCCTTCTTGAAATCCAAATACACCACATCCACTGGTTCTCCCTTATCTATTTTACTAGTTACATCCTCAAAATATTCCAGTAGATTAGTTAAGCATGATTTCCCTTTCATAAATCCATGCTGACTTTGTCTAATCCTGTCAATGCTTTCCAAGTGTTCTGTTACCATGTCTTTTATATTAGACTCTAGCATTTTCCCCACTACTGATGTTAGGTTAACTGGTCTGTAATTCTCTGTTTTTTCTCTCCCTATTTTTTTAAATAGTGGGGTTACATTTGCCACCCTCCAATCTGTAGGAACTGCTCCAGAGTCTATAGAATTTTGGAAGATGACCACCAATGCATCCAATATTTCCAGGGCCACTTCCTTTAGTACTCTGGGATGTAGATTATCAGGCCCTGGGGATTTATCAGCCTTTGACTCCATTAATTTCTCGAACACCATTTTTTTTACTAATACTGATTTTCTTCAATTCCTCCCTCTCACTAGGCTCTTGGCTCCCTAACATTTGTGGGAAATTATTTGTGTCCTCTTTTGTGAAGACAGAACCAAAATATGTGTTCAATTCTTCTGCCATTTCTTTGTTCCCCATTATAATTTCCCCCATTTCTGACTGTAAGGGATCTACATTTGCCTTTGCTAATCTTTTTCTCTTCACATATTTATAGAAGCTTTTACAGTCACTGTTTATGTTCCCTGCAAGATTACTCTTATACTCCATTTTCCCCTTGATCAATCTTTTTGTCCACTTTTGCTGAATTCTAAACTGCTCCCAATCCTCAGGCTTGCTGCTTTTTCTGGCAATTTTATATATCTCCTCTTTAGTTCTAATACTATCCCTAATTTCTTTTGTAATCCATGGTTGAGCCATCTTTCCTGTTTTGTTTTTGCGCCAGACAGGAATGAATAATTGTTGTAATTCATGCTTACGTTCCTTAAATATTAGCCATTGCCTATCCACTGTCAACCCTTTTAATAAGGTTCCCCAATCCATCATTGCCAACTTGCGCCTCATACTCTCATAGTTCCCTTTATTTAGATTCAGGATCCTAGTTTTGGATTCAACTTCTTCGCTCTCCATCTTAATGAACAATTCTATCATTTTATGGTCGCTCTTCCCCAAGGGGCCCCACACAAGATTGTTAATTAATCCTTTCTCATTGCACAATACCTAGTCTAGGATAGCCTGCTCTCTAGTTGGTTCCTCAACTTATTGGTCTAAAAAACCATCACGTACACACTCCAGGAAACTCTCCTCCACAGTATTATTGCTAGTTTGGTTTATCCGATTTATATGTAGATTAAAGTCACCCATGATTACAGTTGTATCCTTATTGCATGTGTCTCTAATTTCCTGTTTAATGCCTTCCTTACATCTCTGTTACTGTTTGGGGGCCAATAGACAACCCCCACCAATGTTTTCTTCCCCTTGGTGTTTCTTATCTCCACCCAACCAGATTGCACATCATGATTTTCTGAGCCAATATCCTTCCTCACTTTTGCATTGATTTCCTCCTTTACTAACAGTGCTACCCCACCTCCTTTCCCTATTTATCTGTCCTTCCTAAATATTGGATATCCCTGGATGTTCAGTTCCCATCTTTGGTCACCCTGCAGCCTTGTCTCCGTAATTGCAACTATATCATAACCGTTTATGTCTATTTGCACTGTTAATTCATCTACCTTATTGCGAATGCTCTGTGCATTAAGATACAATGCCTTTAGACTTGTCTTTTTAACCTTTAGTCATCTTAGCTTTATTTTGCACTATGACCCCAATTGTTTCTCATCCTTGTCTTTTCTGCCTTCCACGTTTGCTTCTTACTTTTCTGTCTTTTGTTTCTATCCCTGTTTCCCCCTCCTCTGTCTCCCTGCTCAGGTTCCCACCCCCCTGCCATTCTAGTTTAAACCCTCCCCGACCGCACTAGCATAAAGGACATTGGTCCTGGTCCTGCCCAGATGCAACTTGTCCTGTTTGTACTGGTCCCACCTTCCCCAGAACTGGTCCCAATGTCCCAGGAATCTGAACCCCTCCCCTCTACACCATTTCTCCAGCCACGTATTCATCCGATATATCCTGTTATTTCTACTCTAGCTAGCACGTGGCACTGGTAGTAATCCTGAGATTACTATCTTTGAGGTCCTACTTTTTAATTTACGTCCTAACTCCTGTATTCAGCTTGTAGGACCTCATCCTTTTTTTAAAACCTGTGTCGTTTGTACCAATATGTACCACGACCACTGGCCCTCCCCCTTCAGAATGCCCTGCAGCCTCTCCGAGACATCCTTGACCCTGGCACCAGGGAGGCAATATACCACCTTGGAGTCTCTTTTGCGGCTGCAGAAACGCCTGTCTATTTCCCTTACTATTGAGTCCCCTATCAATATAGCCCTGCCACTCTGCTTCTTTCCCTCTTGTGCAGCAGAGCCACCCGTGGTGCCATGGACTTGGCTCCTGTTCCTTCCCTGAGAAGCCGTCTCCCCGAACAGTATCCAAAACAGTATACCTGTTATAGAGGGGGACGGCCACAGGGGACTTCTGTACTACCTGCCTTCCTCTTCTCTGCCTAATGGTCACCCATCCCCTTTCTGCCTGTTCAGTCTTTACCTGCAGTGTGACCACCTCACTGAACACGCTGTCCACGACAATCGCAGCATCGTGGATGCTCCACAGTGAATCCACCTGCAGCTCCAGCTCTGAAATGCAGTTAGCCAGTATTGCAGCTGGACACACATCCTGCACACATCGTCGCCAGGGACACTGGAAGTATCCATGACTTCCCACATAGCGCAGGAGGAGCATAGCACAGGTGTGAGCACTGCTGCCATGACTTCCCTCTAGATTAAGCTTGTTAGCTACTCCCTTTAAAGAATACTGACTACGCTAGGGGCCTTATTCCACTCCAAACACTCCCACTACAGTCCAAAGTTCTCACCTTATTTTGTTTAAACTAATGGACTGCAGCAGTTTAATTAGTAAAGTAGAAGCAGAAGTACTCACCTGACCCTACTTACCAATCAGCTGCTTCCCCTGCGTTGCGTCACTTTTTGAATCGTGATGTCACTTCGAACTCCACCGCCTGAAGGCCCTGAGGGTGTGTCTCTCCTCTCCAGTCTCAGCCTCTGTTTCTCGCACCCTCTTATACCGCTCTCGGTGGCCTCTCCTCTCCGGTCTAAAACTCACCTTCTTCCCTAACAGCAACTTTTAGTTAATTGCTAAGTTAAAGAAAGACTAGACTTTAGATAGAATTTAACTCTTTAACTCCCTCAGTCACCAATCTCCAACTGAACCCCCATACGGCTGCCAAACACAGCACTCCAGTGCAGACAAAAATACTCAGTGTACTGAGAAGGCTAAGTGGATCGTAGGGGTGTGGGTTTCATCCACCCCCATGTGAGGAGAGAGTTCAGATGAGAGACAACAGGTGCAAAGACAGCAAAATGCAAGAAATCAGCAGGGTTAACAGTCAGCACTGGGCAGGCGCAGAGTGGGTGATTGGGAGCTGGCGGGACCATGGGACATGATACACTGCGACTGCCTTGGTATCAGAGGTGTGATTCCTGGCAAAACTCCCATCCTAAAAAAAATCCAGTCGATCGCAGGGCATTGCTTTGTTTTTTTATTCTTATTGGGGTGTGGGCGTCACTGGCTAGACCAGCATTTGTTACCCATCCCTAATTGCCCTTGAGAAGGTGGTGGTGAGCTGCCTTGAGCTGCTGCAGTCCATGTGGTGTAGGTACACCCACAGTGCTGTTAGGGAGAGAGTTCAAGGATTTTGACCCAGTGACAGTGAAGGAAATGCGATATATTTCCAAGTCAGGATGGTAAGTGACTTGGAGGGAAACTTCCAGGTGGTGTTGTTCCCATCTATCTGCTGCCCTGTGTCCTTCTAGATGGTAGTGGTCGTGGGTTTGGAAGGTGCTGCCTAAGGAGCCTTGATGAGTTTCTGTAGTGCATCTTGTTGATGGTACACATGGCTAATACCATGCATTGGTAGTGGAGGGAGTGAATGTTTGTAGATGTGGTGCCAATCAAGTGGGCTGCTTTGCCCTTGATGGTGTCAAGCTTCTTGAGTGTTATTAGAACTGCACTCATTCAGGCAAGTGGAGAGTATTCCATCACACTCCTGACTTGTGCTTTGTAGATGGTGGACAGGCTTTGGGGAGTCAGGAGATGAGTTACTCACCACAGGATTCCTAGCCTCTGACCTGCTCTTATAGTCGCAGTATTATATGGCTAGTCCAGTTCAGTTTCTGGTCAGTGGTAATCCCCAGGATGTTGATAGTGGGGGATTCAGTGATGCTTATTCCATTGAATGTCATGGGGTGATGGTTAGATTCTCGTCGAAGATGGTTAATGCCTGGCATTTGTGTGGCATGAATGTTCCTTACCATTTGTCAGACCAAGCCTGGATATTGTCCAGGTTTTGCTGTATTTGAACATGGACTGCTTCAGTATTGAGGAGTCGTGAATAGTGCTGAACATTGTGCAATCATTAGTGAACATCCCCACTTCTGACCTTATGATGGAAGGAAGGTCATTGATGAAGCAGCTGAAGATGGTTGGGCCAAGGATACTACACTGAGGAACTCCTGAAGTGATGTCCTGGAAGTGAGATGATTGACCTCCGACAACCACAACCTTCCTATGTATGACTCCAACCAATGGAGAGGTTCCCTGCTGATTCCCATTGACTTCAGTTTTGCAGTTTTCTATCCTCCCCTCTTTCTGTGAAGGTTGTGACTCTCACTAGTCCCACAAACACTTGACCCCCCCCTTGCTACAGCTATCTCAAACTGTCAGTATGTGTCAGGACTAGTGTCCTTTTTGATCAATGGAATTTTTACAGCCAGGCTTCATCCTGCACTCACCCTGATATCTTTATTTTTATGGCCCCTTGTTTGAGGTGCCCAGGCCATAAATACAAGATAGTCACCGATAAATCCCAATTACGAATTTAGGAAAAACAACATTACCCAGAGAGTGGCGAGAATGTGGGACGCACTATCACAGACAGTATTTGAGGTGACTAACAGATGGATTTAAAGGGAATCTAAAAAAAAACACACAAAAGAAGGGAATCAAAATATATGCTGCAAGGGTGAGATGAGCTAAGGTCGGAAAAGGCTTGGGTGGAGCATAAACACCAGCAAGTACCAAATGGCCTGTTACTGTGCAGTGCGTTCTTTGTAGTTCAATGCAACTGCATGTCAAAGGGTGATGCTGGGCAGCAATCGAGTGTGGGCTCTGACTGCTTTTCTCACTAAATCCAGGGGATTGTGTTCATCATTCAGTGACTGGGAATGGGAGTTCACCACGGAGCCTGGGCAGATCCTAATGAAAAGTAAGGTCTGTCTTTGGGTGCAGTGTCCCTGCAACTGAATGGATTAGAAGCTTCCTAAGTGGGGACTGATTTAGCACAATGATACAATCAGGGACTCGGAACTGAGCAGAAACCCATTACCGTGATTCAGAGTCCAAGAAACCCGTGTAGGATTGTGTGTCTCGGACACAGTGGACCCTTCCATCCCACTCCCACCCTCTGCACAGTGACTCCTCACTTACCTAACTCTAGTCAGTGAAGCCAATGCCTCAAGCATGCTCGGTTAACTCAGGAGCTGCCCAACAGAGAGCGCTGGTGACCTCCCAATCTGAACCACCAGGGCAGTGGGTATCAGGATAGCTTGAAATTGACTGGAAGGAACTCCTGTGACTACTGTATACCTCCAGCTCCCTGAGTGAGGCAGAGTGGTCAAACCTTCCTGCCCTGGGGATATGAGAAATCACTCGATTCTGATCTTTCAGTCCTGTCAGCTTGGAACCACCTCAGTTCTTAACCTTTAGAAATCAGGTCCAATGCAAATAATCAGATAGACATCTTTATTCAGGACAGCTGACCTTGCTTATTGGGACATTTCCACAATATAAGAATTTGAACATCTCCTTCCCATACAGGATACAGGAGTATAGCTAATGTCACAACTGTAAACATCACAACCTGTGGTTAATCTCAACCCACATCTTCCTGCTTTTCTTACCATGTTCCTTCTTCAGATAAAGGAACTATACAATAATTCTCTCACCCCAGGACATCGTAAAGTGTTTCACCACCCAAGGAATAATCTTTGAAGTGCGATCACTGTTATGTGTAAAAGCTAATTTGTGCACAGCAAGATTCCACAACCAGCCAGAGACAGCTGGTTTGTTTTTGTTTGAGGTATGTTTGTTGACTGGGAAAAACGCACCTGCCCTTCTTCCAGTTGTACAATGGAATCTTCTACATTCAGCTGAGAGGGCAGGCAGGACATTGGTTTACTATCTCATTGGAAAGACATCACCTCTGACAGTGCAGCACTCCCTCAGTACTGCTGCTGAAATCCTGTTGTGGGGCTTGAACTCATGACTCAAGTTCTAATTTGGTGATGACAGTGCTACTCACTGAACCAACTCTGATTTATGGACAGTGAATTGTGGGGAGCATGCACTTGAATTTTGCTCTCCAAGAAGCTGCATTGGCTCTTGATATCATAATTGACCCCTTAAAGATATACCATCCTTTGGGTGAAATATTCTAACTGATTTGTCATCTTGGTATCCTTGTTTTTAAATTGTATCCTTTAGTTTTTGACACATCCTTAATGCAAATACTTTATCCAGAATGTCATCTGTGGAATGTAATTCACTGTTTATTGGGACATTTCCACAATATAAGAATTTGAACATCTCCTTTCCATAGCTGTGTGCAACCTGCACTCTTACAGGATACAGGAGTATAGTTAATGTCACAACTGCAAACATCACAACCTGTGGTTAATCTCAACCCACATCTTCCTGCTTTTCTTACCATTTCTTATATTATAAACTTATGTTGACCTCTTACTCTGGGCTCTTGCTAGATTACATCAGGAGTCAGAGAGAGAGAGAGAGGTTTCAAACAGTTTTATTCGAGAGGTTTAGTCCCTGTGCATTGACTCCCACGGGAGACTGGACCAGGCAGAGGCCAGAAACAAACAGGTCTTCAATATCATTGTGACAACATCCTCACTGAAATGGTCTTTTGATATTGAGATCAATTGAAATGGAATCGATTCTTCCTGGTAATGGATATTTCTGGTAATGAGCTCAGTTCTGTCTCCTGTTTGGGTCCTTTAAGGTAAACAATACTTAAACTCTCCATTGTCTGAGGGTATTGCAATGGTTTTGAACTGGCACTTTGACAATGTTGATGGTGAATCATTAAATCCATAAGAAACCCATATGGGAATGTTACCACACTCACTCTATCCCTGGCTTCAGTGTCCTGCTCCAGGTCGGCAGCAGCAGCTTCTCCTCAATTCAAGGGATGATGCCTACTCGGGGTCGTGGGTTTGGACCATCGATCTTCATGTGACTGAACAGGCTGATTCTTAACCCGCAGATCTTTGGGCACATGGGGCAGGATGATGCCATGAGGTAGGGGGGTTCGGAGTGTAGGATTTGCTTCCTCTTCTTTCCTGCTCTGCTTCCGCTCTGCCTCATCATTAAGATGTGACTCAAGGTGAGGTGCAGGTTGATGGACAAGTTGGTGCCGTTTTGAACGATTGGTAGGAAGTTCCTCCCAGTCATTAACGTCAATGCTGCTGTGCTTCAAGGGGAGCTTCAGAGTGTCTTTGAAGCATTTTCTGTAACCTTCCCAGAACGCTGACCATTTGAGAGTTCAGAAAACAGGACCTGCACCAGGCAACATTAACCCAGCAACCTAAATATTATTACTGAAATGGAGGTTGCAGCCATATCATAACAGAGGGCAATCCAAGCAGGCTGATGGCTGTAAAAAGGATGTCAGTCTTCACACAGTAAACACAGGCCATGACACATCTCTCACATCACGAAGCAGACAATGGGTCAGACCTTACTGTAGAAGGCGATATTCTCCCTGTGTGTCTGAGTGTATTTATTGGACACTGCATAAACACAGCCATTCTGATGAGCATCCTCTTTCACACCCATGTTGACGTTCAATGGCGGCTTGCACTTGTGCCAGTTCCTCAACAATTTATTCATATTCTCGCTGTCTGTGATACCAAAGAGCTTCTCCTGCTCTTTGTCTATCTCTACGTCTTGGAGCTGTGGTGGCTGGTAGCGGCTATAACCCATGACCATCTCATCCTGCATCCCCTCAAAAAACCGCTGGATACAGACCTTGGCAAAGCTCTTGGCATGTTCAGTGCAAGTTTCCTCAAACAGTTTACGTTCAATGTCAATGTAATGAGACCAATATTTTGTTTTGAGGAAAGCAACTTGGGTGAAGCAAGGTCGCATAGCTCTCACCAGGAAAGCCAAGAAGGTCATTAGCAATATGAAGCACCAACCGAAAGCCTGTGAGGGAACAACACAAATACTCTAACTCACAACCTCAACTACAACACACCCTCATTCACAACCTCAACTACAACACACCCTCATTCACAACCTCAACTACAACACACTCTCATTCACAACCTCAACTATAACACACTCTCATTCACAACCACAACACACCCTCATTCACAACTTCAACTATAACACACCCTCATTCACAACCTCAACTACAACACACTCTCATTCACACCCTCTTCACAACTTCAACTACAACACACCCTCATTCACAACCTCAACTACAACATACTCTCATTCACAACCTCAACTACAACACACCCTCATTCATAACCTCAACTACAGCACACTCTCATTCACAACCTCAACTACAACACACCCTCATTCACAACCTCAACTACAACACACTCTCATTCACAACCTCAACTATAACACACTCTCATTCACAATCTCAGCTACAACACACCCTCATTCACAGCCTCAACTACAACACACTCTCATTCACAATCTCAGCTACAACACACTCTCATTCATAACCTCAACTACAACACACTCTCATTCACAACCACAACACACCCTCATTCACAACCTCAACTACAACACACCCTCATTCACAACCTCAACTATAACACACCCTCATTCACAACCTCAACTATAACACACCCTCATTCACAACCTCAACTACAACACACTCTCATTCACAATCTCAGCTACAACACACTCTCATGGGGAATGAAAACCATTGGCAGGTAAAATAAAGAAAATCCAAAGATATTTTACAAGTGCATTAAGAGTAAGAGGATAACTGGGGAAAGAGTAGGGCCCATTAAGGACCATAGTGGTAATTTGAGTGCGGAGCCGGAAGATGTAGGTAGGGTTCTAAATGAATACTTTGTGTCAGTGTTCACAAGCGAGAGGGACGACGTGGGTATGGAAATCAGGCAGAGGGACTGTGATATAATTAAAGAAATTAGCATTAAAAGGGAGGAGGTTCTAAGTGGTCTGGCAGGCTTAAAAGTAGATAAATCTCCAGGCCCGGATGAAATGTATCCCAGGCTGTTGAGTGAGGCAAGGGAGGAAATAGCAGGGGCGCTGGCAATAATTTTCAAAACCCCTCTAGCCACAGGAGAGGTGTCAGAGGACTGGAGGACAGCCAATGTGGTACCGTTATTCAAGAAGGGAGGAAGGGATAAACCAGGGAACTACAAGCCAGTCAGTCTAACTTCATTGGTGGGGAAACTATTGGAAGCAATTCTGAGGGACAGAATTAATCTATACTTGGAGAGGCAGGGATTAATCAAGGACAGTCAGCATGGTTTTGTTAAGGGGAGGTCATGTCTGACCAATTTGATTGAATTTTTCAAAGAGGTGACCAGGTGTGTAGATGAGGGCAATGCATTTGACATAGTCTACTTGGACTTCAACAAGGCCTTTGATAAGGTCCCACATGGTAGACTGATAACAAAGGTAAGAGCCCATGGGATCCAAGGCAATTTGGCAAATTGGATCCAAAATTGGCTGAGTGGCAGAAAGCAGAGGGTGATGGTTGAGGGGTGTTTTTGTGACTGGATGCCTGTGTAGGGGATGGGTGTGGGGTTCCACAGGGATGGGTGTTGGGTTCCTTGCTGTTTGTGGTATATATAAATGATTTAGACTTGAATGTAGGAGGGTTCATCAGTAAGTTCGTGGATGACACGAAAATTGGTGGGGTGGTAAATAGTGAGGAGGATAGCCTTAGATTACAGGAGGATATAGACGGGCTGGTCAGATGAGCTGATCAGTGGCAAATGGAATTTAATTCAGATAAGTGTGAGATGATGCACTTGGGCAGGACAAATATGGCATGGGAATACACGATGAATGGTAGGACCCTGGGAGGTACCAAGCATCAGAGGGACCTTAGTGTGCATGACCACCGGTCCCTTAAGGTAGCGGGACAGGTAGATAAGGTGGTTAAGAAGGCATATGGGATACTTGCCTTTATTAGCCGAAGCATAGAATATAAGAGCAGGGAGTTTATGCTGGAACTGCATAAAACACTTGTTAGGCCACAGCTGGAGTATTGCATGCAGTTCTGGATCCGCGTAATAGGAAGGATGTGATTACACTAGAGAGAGTACAGAGGAGATTTACCAGGATGTTGCCTGGGCTGGAGAGTTTTAGTTATGAGGAGAGATTGGATAGGCTGGGGTTATTTTCCCTGGAGCAGAGGAGATTGAGGAGGGACATGATTGAGGTGTATAAAATTATGAGGGGCATAGACAGGGTAGACAGGAAGGAACTTTTCCCCTTGGTGGAGGGATCAATAACCAGGGGGCATAGATTTAAGGTAAGGGGCAGGAGGTTTAGAGGGGATGTGAGGAAGACTTTTTTCACCCAGAGGGCGGTCGGAATCTGGAACTCACTGCCTGAAAGGGTGGTAGAGGCAGAAACCCTCATAACATTTAAGAAGTATTTGGATGTGCACTTGCGATGCCATGGCATACAAGACTATGGGCCTAGTGTTGGAAAATGGGATTAGAATAGTTAGTTATTTGTTTGACCGGCACAGACTCGATGGGCCAAAGGGCCTCTTTCCATGCTGTAGACCTCCATGACTCTATGACTCTACAACACAATCTCATTCACAACCTCAACTACAACACAAACACTCTCATTCACAAACTCAACTATAGCACAATCTCATTCACAATCTCAACTACAACACAAACACTCTCATTCGCAACTTCAACTACATACATCTCATTCACAACTCAACTACAATGCAAACAGTCTCATTCACAGCCTCAGCTACAGCAGAAACAATCTCATTCACAACCTCAACTACAGCACAATCTCATTCACAATCTCAACTACAACACAAGCACTCTCATTCACAACCTCAACTACAGCACAATCTCATTCACAATCTCAACTACAACACAAACACTCTCATTCGCAACCTCAACTACAGTACACCTCATTCACAACTCAACTACAATGCAAACAGTCTCATTCACAGCCTCAACTACAGCAGAAACAATCACATTCACAACCTCAACTACAGCACAAATGCACTCATTCACAATGTCAACTATAGAACAATCTCATTCATAACCTCAATTACAACACAATCTCATTCACAATCTCAACTACAACACAAACGCTCCATCTACACTATCCCCATCAAACACTCCCAGGGCAGGTACAGCACGGAGTTAGATACAGAGTAAAGCTCCCTCTACACTGTCCCCATCATACACCCCCAGGACAAGTCCAGCAGGAAGTTAGATACAGAGTAAAGCTCCCTCTACACTGTCCCATCGAACACTCCCAGGACAGGTACAGCACGGGGTTAGATACAGAATAAAGCTCCCTCTACACTGTCCCCATCAAACACTCCCAGGGCAGGTACAGCACAGGGTTAGATACAGAGTAAAACTCCCTCTACACCGTCGCCATCAAACACTCCCAGGGCAGGTACAGCACGGGGTTAGATACAGAGTAAAGCTCCCTCTACACTGTCCCATCGAACACTCTGTCTCTCCCACCTTCTGTCTAATTTCCTCCTCACTCTGTTTCCCTCCCGTTGGTCCCAGTCCAGCACTCACCTGGGACAGGCACTCACCTGGGACTGACACTCACCTAGGACAGGCACTCACCTGGGTCTGACACTCACCTGGGACTGACACTCACCTGGGACAGACATTCACCTGAGACAGGCACTCACCTGGGACTGACACTCACCTGGGACAGACATTCACCTGAGACAGGCACTCACCTGGGACTGACACTCACCTGGGGCTGACACTCACCTGGGGCTGACACTCACCTGGGACTGACACTCACCTGGGACAGGCACCGCAGGTACCGAGTTGCTGCCTCCCGGGACAGTCCTGCCTCTTGCTGGAAGATGTCGGGACAGGGGATGGTGGCGAGAAGCCGGCGGAGCTCGGGCTGTCCCGGGCGGGTAAGGGACATGTTCAGCCCCAGTCTCCAGGGCTCCAGCCCCTCGCTGAAAGCGCAGATGAAGCATTTTCCGTCCAGCAGGGTGACGCTGACCCAGGTGACTGGGGCGATGAGGGCTCTCTGGGTCATGGAGCAGAACATGTAGCGCAGAACCCCCCAGTCCTTACCCCGGAGCCCTTCCGGCCTCCTCCACTCCTCCGCCAGCACCGACACATTGTTATTTAACACAAAGCCCAAGAGGAATAAAACCACAGGAGGCACCGACATGACCCCCAGCCCATAGAAGAGGTTATACCTGGGCAAACATGGGCAGTTAAAATCAAAAGCTGAGTAGATCTGAGCACTGGCCAGAGCCAGAATCCCACACATTCCATTCATGAAAGATTCCTGGTTGGATTGTAGAAACTGGAAAATCATGCGGAATTTATCCATTTTCCTGCTGCACTTGTAGTTTTCCCTGCTCCAGAATATTGAGAGTCCCCTCCCCCCTCCCTATCTCTTTCTCTCTCAATCCCCCTCTCACTCTCACTCTGTGTAACTCACACAGTTTCTCTGTGACTCTCTATCTCTGTCGCTTTTTTGCTATCTCTCTCTGTCTGACTATCTCTCCCTGTTTCTCTCTCTTTCTCTCTCTCTCTCTATCCCTCTCTGCCACTGTTTCTATCCCTTTATTTCTGTCTCTCCCTCTGTCCAATGCAATGCAGTCTCCTCCCATAACCACACCTTAATCGCATCAGCGGCTCTGTCCTCTGATTTTAAGGATGTGTTGGGAGGCTTGAGGCAGATTCATTTCTGAGACTTCCTAAACCCCTTTGTCATCAAGGCTGCATTTGACCGAGTGTGGCATCAAGGAGCCCGAGTAAAACTGGAGCCAATGGGAATCAGGGGGAAACTCTCTGCTGGTTGGAGTCATACCCAGCACAAAGGAAGATGGTTGTGGTTGTTGGGGGTCAGTCATCTCGGTCTTGGGACCAAGGTTACCAACTCTGACTGGACAGATTCTGGGAGACATCAACAGAAGTGACATTGTGGAAAGCAGGTGGTGTGGCACGCGTGGATTCTCGGGAGGCACAAGAGAGGCGAACAAACCAACTTTACTGAGGCAAATGGGACGAGGGTGAATAATTATGAAAATTTAGAGGGAAGAAAGTGCAATGCAAACCCGGCATCCCCATGGATTTAAACAGGGAAAGTGAAAACTGCAGAAACTGAGGAGAACTATTTTTGAATTTCTGTGTAAGATAATAAAATGAAGTCACCGGACTAACACTCGCTGCTCATGCCCAATCCCCCCCCAATAAAATTCAATCCCCACCAATCCCATCACAGCCCACCAAAATCCCAGCCAATCAGCCTTCCTTGCCCTTTTTTTTCGGTTGAAGAGGTATGAATTTGATTGGGTGATGCTGCGCTGGGTGTGATATCACCGTGTGGCAGTGCCTCATGATGATGGCTGTTGGAGATTCTTTCCCAATGGTGATTATGGACACCAGAATCAGTGAGGGTGCTGACCCTCTACACAGTGTACACTGCCTGCATCAAAGATGGTGCAGACCAAACAAACAAACTCCACTTTGGCAAAGGCCACTCTGCACAAAGTCAGAAAAACACAAACTTCCCCATTTTTCCCCATTCCTCACCACTTCCCCCAGCTCCTAACTCACCCTCTTCCTCCTCTTCCCCCTCTTCCCCCTCATCCCCCTTCCCCCCCTCATCCCGCCTCTCTCCCCAGCGCCTTGTGCTACTGACTGTATGGCTACTGATGTTTATCCAGCTCCTTCACTCTGTCATTCAGGGGAGAGGGGTTAATGAGTGACAGTGTGAGGGAGCTGGATTAACATCAGTAGAGATACAGTCAGTAACCCAGGGCACTGGGGAGAGAGGGGTTGCTGAGTGACAGTGTGAGGGAGCTGGATTAACATCAGTCGAGATATATGGGTATCTTTGATAGACTTTACTGTTGCACACAGCTCAGGGTTGAGGATAAGCTTCACTGCAAACCCGGTGACACAATGAGAATTAACCCTATTTTCTGTGTTTGGAGGCTGAGTTCAGGTGTGTTCCCCAGTGTATGCCCTGGCCCTGATATTGGCTCTTTCTCATCTGGTGTCTCTCTGACATTCTCGCTCGCTCTCTCTCTCTCTCTCTCAACCCAGCTCCTTTCACCCACAAGGAAAATAAATTTGCTAAAACAAACACCTGCCATTTCAAAAAATATCCGAACGCAACATGTTTTTATTCTTTCATGGGATGTGGACATCATTGGCTGGGCCAACATGAGCTTCCCATCCCTAACTGCCCTCGAGAAGGTGGTGATAAGTATTTAACAAAGGAAAAAAATGGGAGGAGCGAGAAAAGACAATTCGGAAAACATCTCAGGACAATAAGTATAATCGAATTAGCATCACAGATTTCAAAAGGGGTCATGCCTGACCAACGTTACTGAATTATTTGAAGTAACAGATAGGGAAGATAAGGGTAATACAGCAGATGCAATATATTTGGATTTTCAAAAAGCCTTCGACAAGGTACCAGGTAGTAGAATCATGATTAAGGTCAGAATGTGTGGAGTTAGGGGACAAGTATCAGAGTGGAAAGCAAACTGGGTAAGAACAGCAAAAAGAGAATAAGGGTTCGAGGCTGTTACTCAGATTAACCAATGGTGGGAAGTGGTGTTCCACAAGGATTGGTGCTAGAACCACTGTTGCTTACAATTTACATAAACAATTTGGATTCCAAATCAAAGTACAGTTTTAGAATTTGTGGATGACACCAAATTGGGAAATGTAGTTAATACAGAGGAGGACTGCTAGAAAATACAGAAAGTCATTCATAAACGTGCAGGATGGATGTGCAACTAGCAAATTAAATTCAAATTGATAAGTATGAGGTATATTTTGGTAGGAAGAATAAGGGATCACGTGCCCTTTGGAAAATAAGTGTCTAAATGGGATAGAGGAACAATAAGGTGTGAGGATACAGATACACAACTCACTAAAAGTAGCGATGCAGGTTAATAAGCCATACAAAAACACAAAGCATCTGGGCTTCACTTCTAGAGGGAATGTGATTTTGAATCATTGTTGGGGCAGAACCCAAATCAGTGGGATTAAAATGGCAGTGAGCGTAAAGACAACAGGAAAAACAGGGGCAACACATTATAACCCCCACCACAGCCTGTGAGTTATAAGATGAGTCTTTAAGGCGGAGAGGCCAAGGCATTTAAGGAGAGAGTTTCACAGCAGAGAATGGGATCGAGGTAAGTGAAGGCGAGAATGCCAATGGTAGAATGAGTGGAAGGTCAGAAGAAGGGATCAGAGGAGTTTGGAATGTCCTCTCTCATCCTATCTCCTGTCAGATTCTCAGGGGTACAAACCATAGGGCATTGGCCCCATAACTCAAATAGTGCTAGCTGTGCAGGGTTCAGAGAGAGTGCAGGGGTCAGAAAGCGCAGGGGTCATAAAGTGCAAGGGTCAGAAAGTACAGAGGTCAGAGAGAGGGCAGGAGTCAGAGAGGGTGCACAAGTCAGAGAGGGTGCTGGGGCCAGAGAGAGAGCAAGGGTCAGAGAGGGTGCAGGGTCAGAGAGGGGTGTGGACATCAGAGATCATTCAGGGGTCAGATAGTGCAGGGGTCAGAGAGATTGCAGGGGTCAGGGAGGGTGCAGGGGTTAGAGAGGGTGCAGGTGTCAGAGAGGGGTGTGGGCATCAGAGAGAGTGCAGGGGTTAGAGAGGATGCTGGGGTCAGAGAGAGTGCAAGGGTCAGAGAAGGTGCTGGCTTGGAGAGGGTGCAGGGGTCAGAGAGGGTGCGGGGGTCAGAGAGGGGTGAAAGTATCAGAGAGAGTTTTCTTAAATTCATTCATGGGATGTGGGCTTCGCTGGCTGGGCCAGCATTTATTACCCATCACTAGTCGCCCTTGAGAAGGTGGTGGTGAGCTGTCTTCTTAAACCACTGCAGCTCATGTGGAATAGGTACACCCACAGTGCTGTTAGGAAGGGAGTTCCAGGATTTTGACCCAGCGACAGTGAAGGAACGGCGATATATTTCCAAGTCAGGATGGTGAGTGACTTGGAGGGGAACTTCCAGGTGGTGGTGTTCCCATCTATCTGCTGCCCTTGTCCTTCTAGATGGTAGTGGTCATGAATTTGGAAGGTGCTGTTGAAGGAGTCTTGGTGAATTCCTGCAGTGCATCTTATAGATGGTACACACTGCTGCTACTGTGCGTCGGTAGTGGAGGGAGGGAATGTCTGTGGATGTGGTGCCAATCAAGCAGGCTGCTTTGTCCTGGATGGTGTCAAGCTTCTTGAGTGTTGTGGGAGCTGCACTCATCCAGGCCAGTGGGGAGTATTCCATCACACTCCTGACTTGTGCCTTGTAGATGGTGGACTGGCTTTGGGGAGTCAAAAGGTGAGTTACTCGTCGCACTACTTCTAGCCTCTGACCTGCTCTTGTACCACAGTATTTATATGGCTAGTCCAGTTCAGTTTCTGGTCAATGGCAACCCCCAGGATGTTGATAGTGGGGGATTCAGTGATGGTAATGCCATTGAACATCAAGGGGCGATGGTTGGATTCTCTCTTGTTGGAGGTGGTCATTGCCTGACACTTGTGTGGCGTGAATGTTATTTGCCACTTGTCAGTCCAAACCTGGATATTGTCCAGGTCTTGCTGCATTTGGTCATGGATTGCTTCAGTATCTGAGGAGTCGCGAATGGTGCTGAACATTGTGCAATCATCAGCGAACATCCCCACTTCTGACCTTATGTTGGAAGGAAGGTCATTGATGAAGCAGCTGAAGATGGTTGGGCTGAGGACACCACCCTGAGGAACTCCTGCAGTGATATCCTGGAGCTGAGGTGACTGACCTCCAACAACCACAACCATCTTCCTTTGTGCTAGGTATGACTCCAACCAGAGGAGAGTTTTCCCCCTGATTCCCATTGACTCCAGTTTTGCTAGGGCTCCTTGATGCCACACTCAGTCAAAAGTGGCCTTGATGTCAAGGACATGTCACTCTCACCTCACCTCTGAAGTTCAGCTCTTTTGTCCATGTTTCAACCAAGGCTGTAATGAGGTCAGGAGCTGAGTTGCCCTGGCGGAACCCAAACTGGGTGTCAGTGAGCAGGTTATTGCTAAGCAAGTGCCCTTTGATAGCACTGTTGATGACCCCTTCCATTACTTTACTGATGATCGAGAGTAGACAAGGATGCAAAGGTCAGAGAAGGTGCTGGGGTCAGAGAGAAGTGTGGGCGTCAGAGAGAGTGCAAGGGTCAGATGGGTGCAAGGGTCAGAGTGTGTAGGGATCAGGGAGATAATCAAAGCGTAAAATCTTGAATGAGCTTGGATTTTCTAGAGTGTTAAAGATGCTTGGAGAAAATTGAAATGTTTGGTGTGAAGTAGGAAAGGAAGGTGTTAAAATTTGCCAAACCTGTTAAACAGGCGACTGTTGTAGGTTGCTGGTTACAATTCTGAAGGTCTGAAGAAGTCTTCGTAGTCATATACAGGTTAACTGTAAGTCTGTAGAACTATTTACAAATATACAGTAAAGGGCACAAGCTGGGAGCTGTCTCCATGCTTGCTGGTACACACGTCTCTGTCCAACACTCGACTGACCCTGGGTGTGAGTATTGTGTTCTCTTACATCACTGTGTGGGCGGCAGTGTACGCAGTCCCACATTAACCCTATATGTGCCAGACCATTATACTACAGCAACTGCTCCACTGTTTCCCATTTTACTCACTGTCCAGGAGAAACTCCCACCTCATAGTTTCCTGAAGATAGCTTTCACGAGGAAGCTTTTGATTTGAGACCATGTTGGAACCAGGAAAGATGATCGATAGAGAAGTGAGATGTTATTTCATTTGTTGACTGAATCCAGTTTAAATTTGAATATATTTGAATATGTTTGAAGTTTTTGGATGACAAAGTCAATTCCCTCACTCCAAATTTCCATATGATTTAAAATGATCTTTCCCAAAGCCTCTGATTAATGACTGATTCTGTCTTCATCCCTTAAAGAAAGATCATCCTGAGGGACACACATACGTGACCAATTCCGGTTGGACATATTCCAGGAATTTTATACTAAATTTCTGCCCATCCCATTAAACCCCCTCCTCCCCATGGATACCCCCTCCTCCCAGTGAATACCCCCCTCCGCCCCATGAATACCCCTCTCCCAGTGAATACCGTCTCCCCATGAATATCCTTCTCCCAGTGAATACCCTCTCCTCCCAGTGAATACCCCCTCCCCTCATGAATACCCTTCTCCCAGTGAATACCTCTCTCACGATGAATACCCCTCTCCCAGTGAATACCCTCTCTTCCCAGTGAATACCCCCTCCTCCCAATGAATACCCCCTCCCCCCATGAATACCCTTCTCCCAGTGAATACCCTCTCTTCCCAGTGAATACCCCCTCCTCCCAGTGAATACCCCCTCCCCCCATGAATACCCTCCTCCCAGTGAATACTCTCTCCTCCCAGTGAATACCCCCTCCTCCCAGCGAATATCCTCTCCTCCCAGTGAATACCCCTCTCCCAGTGAATACCCCCTCTTTCCAATGAATACCCCCTCCCCCCATGAATACCCTTCTTCCAGTGAATACCCCTCTCCCAGTGAATACCCCCTCCTCCCAGTGAATACCTTCTTGTCACATGACATATCCTCTTTTCCTGTTCCATTTCAACTCAGAATCAATAAGGAATTGAGGATGGGTTGAGGAGTTGGCCTTATTTTCGTTCGTTCCTCTGGTAAGATGCTGCCCATCACCTTAAATTATTCCAAAGATTCTGCTTCATCTTCTTAAATCGAGGAATGCTTGAGGAATCTTCCTGATATTAGTTCTAAAGTTTCCATTCACAAATTTAATTGTGGGAAATCTTGTCCTACACCCCAATTAAACACAAAGTAATATTGAAGATTTACTTTCTTTATTCTGTTAACTGATTCACCACCGTCTGTAATATCAGCTCCATCCCTAATGCACAAACGGAAAGGCTCATAACCCTTCCTGATGACTTAGACAGATGGGAGACCTGAGACAGAGAGACAGTATCTTCAATCATGCAGCACTCCCTCAGTACTGACCCTCTGACAGTGCAGCACTCCCTCAGTACTGACCCTCTGACAGTGCAGCACTCCCTCAGTACTGACCCTCTGACAGTGCAGCACTCCCTCAGTACTGACGCTCTGACAGTGCAGCGCTCCCTCAGTACTGACGCTCTGACAGTGCAGCACTCCCTCAGTACTGACGCTCTGACAGTGCAGCACTCCCTCAGTACTGACCCTCTGACAGTGCAGCACTCCCTCAGTACTGACCCTCTGACAGTGCAGCACTCCCTCAGTACTGACGCTCTGACAGTGCAGCGCTCCCTCAGTACTGACCCTCTGACAGTGCAGCACTCCCTCAGTACTGACCCTCTGACAGTGCAGCACTCCCTCAGTACTGACCCTCTGACAGTGCAGCACTCCCTCAGTACTGACGCTCTGACAGTGCAGCACTCCCTCAGTACTGACGCTCTGACAGTGCAGCACTCCCTCAGTACTGACGCTCTGACAGTGCAGCACTCCCTCAGTACTGACCCTCTGACAGTGCAGCACTCTCTCAGTACTGACAGTGCAGCATGTCTATCAACACTAACCATATCTCAGTGCAGCGCTCCCTCACTGGGAGCAACCCTCAAGTATCATGACTAAAACAGATAATTTGGTCACTATCAGAAGAAGATCTGTTCAATGTTAAGGTGAGATTTGGACCGATGCCTGAGGGATAAGGAGAGTTTCTACTGGACAATCTCCTTTCTGGTCCTGCGCTGCTGCTAGTTGCCTTTTTGAAGGGGGTTAAACATATGAAGAGATGCGATGGAATTAGCTGAGTTTGTGAAGCCATTTCCCTTCTCACATGTAAACTGTGTGATTTGAGGAAGTGACCACACTGAATCGCAATACGATCTGTGAACTCTGTACAGAGCCCTGGAGCCTGTCTCAACCGAACATTGGAGAGGATGTTCACCAGAAGCTGTACATGAGACAGAGGATGTTCGCCAGAGCTGTACATGAGTGTGAGCGACGGCAGTGAATGTGTGGATGAACTAGGTGCTGTGACCTTCACCGCTTTGCATATTGTTCATCCTGATCAACCTTCAGTAGTTATTGAGTGTGTTTAGAGTTCATATGCAAAGGGAAGCCAAACAGTCCAGAGCCAGCTGCAGTCACAAAAGCAGCAGGGCCCTAACTCAGGCACTTTCAGCATTCCCCAGGCCTTCGAGCCTCTTCCATCATTCAACCAGATCACACTGATTGAATTCCAGCCCCATTCACCCCATCTTCCCCCTTCACCCAATCCCCTGAGCCAATTAAAATCTATCTCAGCCTTGAAAGCTCCAACTGATCCCCAAAACCGGCAGTTGTTTGCGGCTGAGTGAATTCCAGATTAATATACTCCAGGTGCAAAGATTAAAGGGAGACAAACAACAGGATGTGGTGTTGAAGGGAAATTGGAGGGCAGAGGACAGTGATCTATATTAAAATGAACACAATTGAAGTCAGACTTGTGGGTGAAAGGCATGTCCTGCGCACAGGTCAGGTTGAGTGATAAAGGACCAGTAAAGCTGGGCATTGCGGAGCTGATGGACTTGTCTCAGATTGAACTCCATGGACAAACTAACGATGGGAAACTCCAAACTGAGGGAATCGAAGACTCAATGAGGCAGCGCAATGTTTGTACTACTGCAGGAATGTGAAAGATGTAATGTTACCACAGGGGAGGAGAAAGCTGAGGTTGATCAGTGCAGATAATTTAATGGATATTAAAGAGTTTCAATTCAATTGGAGAAAGGGGATTCTCTATATGTAATTGACAGTGCAGCATTCCCTCAGTACTGACCGTCTGACAGTGCAGCACTCCCTCACTACTGTTTCTCTGACAGTGCAGCACTCCCGCAGTACTGACCCTCCAAAAGTGCAGAAATCCCTCACTACTGTTTCTCTGACAGTGCAGCACTCCCTCAGTACTGACCCTCTGACAGTGCAGCACTCCCTCAGTACTGACCCTCTGACAGTGCAGCGCTCCCTCAGTACTGACCCTCTGACAGTGCAGCGCTCCCTCAGTACTGACCCTCTGACAGTGCAGCACTCCCTCAGTACTGACCCTCTGACAGTGCAGCACTCCCTCAGTACTGACGCTCTGACAGTGCAGCGCTCCCTCAGTACTGACCCTCTGACAGTGCAGAGCTCCCTCAGTACTGACGCTCTGACAGTGCAGCGCTCCCTCAGTACTGACCCTCTGACAGTGCAGCGCTCCCTCAGTACTGACCCTCTGACAGTGCAGCACTCCCTCAGTACTGAGCCTCCGACAGTGCAGGACTCCCTCAGTACTGACCCTCTGACAGTGCAGCACTCCCTCAGTACTGACCCTCTGACAGTGCAGCACTCCCTCAGTACTGACCCTCCGACAGTGCAGCACTCCCGCAGTACTGAGCCTCCGACAGTGCAGCGCTCCCTCAGTACTGACCCTCCGACAGAGCAGCACTCCTTCAGTACTGACCCTCCGACAGAGCAGCACTCCTTCAGTACTGACCCTCCGACAGAGCAGCACTCCTTCAGTAATGACCCTCCGACAGAGCAGCACTGTCTCAGTACTAATTTGATTAAATCACGCTTGATAACATTTGTCACTTTTCTTTCATTGAGAAACATTGTTATAAAATTGTTTTTTATTGCAATGTTTTGTACAGAAAACAGATTATGGAATTTGATTGAATTCAGAAGCAAAATGTGACATTGTGATTGTGAACATCTGGAACCCTGAATATTGCCGCACAGGTCAGGTTGAGGGATAAAGGACCAGTAAAGCTGGGCATTGCGGAGCTGATGGACTTGTCTCAGACTGAACTCCATGGACAAACTAACGATGGGGAAACTCCAAACTGATGGAATCGAAGACTCAATGAGGCAGCGCGATGTTTGTACCACTGCAGCAATGTGAAAGATGTAATGTTACCACAGGGGAGGAGAAAGCTGAGGTTGATCAGTGCAGATAATTTAATGGATATTAAAGAGTTTCAATTCAATTGGAGATAAGGGATTGTCTAACAGCTGGAACGTCGGCCTGTGGAAGAGGGATGGATGTGAGCTGTGGCCGTGTGAAAGGTGCTTTGTCACCTAACAACAGGCACTCAAACTGTTTCCAGAACCATC
Organism: Cetorhinus maximus; assembly: GCF_964194155.1. NCBI lineage: Eukaryota > Metazoa > Chordata > Chondrichthyes > Lamniformes > Cetorhinidae > Cetorhinus > Cetorhinus maximus. The sequence continues at coordinate 80,514,169 of NC_135898.1, read as the reverse complement.
CCAGTCACTCCCTCTCTCTACTCTCTATATCTAATCTCTCCCTGCATCTCGCCTCCTTCCTTCCCTCTCTCCATCTCTCTCCCCTTCCTCCCTCTCTCACTCCCACTCACTCCCTCATCCTCTCTCTCCCTGGTGCTCCCACTCCATCTTCCTCTCTCTCTCCCTGTCTCTCCGTCATCCTTTCCCCATCCCCCTCTCTCCCCCTCCTTCTCTCCCTTTGATTCTCTTTCTCTCCCTCCACTCCCTCTCCCTCCCTCCCTCTCTGCCTCTCCCTCTCCCCCTCTCTCTCTCTCTCTGTCCGTCTCTCTCTCCTCGATCTGCTCTAATCCCCAGCTATGTGTCTAAAATCACAGCCAAAGTTACTTTATATTTAGGGCTGAATGCTGTGTAATTTACACAGCATTCAGCCCTAAATATAAAGTAACTTTGGCTGTGATTTTAGACCATGCTGGGGATTAGAGAGATCGAGAGAGAGAGACGGACAGAGAGAGAGAGAGAGAGAGGACAAGAGAAAGTCAGAACACTCTTGCTATTTCTCTCCCTCCTCCCTTTGCCTTCTCACTCTTTCACTCTTTCCATTTCTCTGTTTCTTTCCTTCTCTACTTTGCTCTTTCTTTCTAAGTTCATTGCCATTTATTGCCTGGTGTCTCTCTCCAGGACAGGAGAGTAACCGATACAGGAGAGTGACCAATACAGGAGGGTGACTGATACAGGAGGGTGACTGATACAGGAGAGTGACTGATACAGGAGTGTGACTGATACAGGAGACTGAATGATACAGGAGAGTGACTGATACAGGAGTGTGACTGATACAGGAGACTGACTAATACAGGAGTGTGACTGATACAGGAGAGTGACTGATGCAGGAGAGTGACTGATACAGGAGTGTGACTGATACAGGAGTGTGACTGATACAGGAGTGTGATTGATACAGGCGAGTGACTGATACAGGAGTGTGACTGATACAGGAGACTGACTGATACAGGCGAGTGACTGATAGAAGAGAGTGACAGATACAGGAGTGTGACTGATACAGGAGTGTGATTGATACAGGCGAGTGACTGATACAGGAGTGTGACTGATACAGGAGACTGACTGATACAGGAGAGTGACTGATAGAAGAGAGTGACTGATACAGGAGAGTGACCTCTGCGTTGGGGGTGGGTAGCAGTGACAGGTCAGTGGAGGGAGGGGTGACTGACGTTCAGTTGCCTGGCAACCATTCCTTGTGGCTGGAGTTGACTTTATAGAGGGAAATGAGCAGAGTGGATGTGATTGAAGACACAGGCGCACCCCCCCCCTACAGCACAGTCTGTTTGTTGGTGTTCAGCGGCGGTGTGTGTTGCTGCTGGCTGATGGGGCTGATATTCAGCGAAGGTTTTGCATTGAACCACTTCATCAGGAGGTTATTGAGTTGCTCCTTGTTTGTGATGCCGTGCAGGTGGTCACTCTCGGCCCCCATCAGAGCAGCCGCCCCTGGACAATACGTCTCCAACTCAGCCTGCACACTGTGGAAGAAGTGTCTGACGCAGTGACGGGCAAAGCCTTGTGCGTGCTCATGGCACGTCGCTTCAAAGATCGTCTGTTCAATGTCAATGTAGTTACTCCAGTACTTACTCTGCAGGAAGGTGACATGTTTGGAACACGGCTTGAGGCAGCGGGCGAGGAAAGCAGCCAAGATCAGCAAGAGGAGGATGGTCCATCCCAGGGCCTAAAGGACAACAGTTAAAAAACAGCCATTGGAAGGCCTGGTGAGCAGCCAACCTCATTGGGTGCTGAAACCCTCCTGACCCCAACATCACCCCAGCAGCTGTTTGTCGAATGGCTCTCGTTGTCCCTTTGCATCACCCTCTGCGTAAGGAGACAAATCCTGTCCCTGACCCCTGTCCCCTGCCCCCTGACCCCTGCCCCAAGGTTACCCTTCGAACCTTGACTCTGTGCCCTCTGCATTGCTGCCTGTGTTTAGTCATATTTCCTATCCCTGTCCCATTAAATAACTATTGATATTGTCATAGAAATGGGAAGAGGCCATTCAGCCACTCAGGCCTATTCCACCAGTAAGTTAGATAATGGTTAATCTCTATTTTAATGCACTTACCATCCTCAGTTCCATTAATCCCCTTACCCAACAAAAATCAATCACAGTTGTGAAATTTTCTACTGACCTCCAGTCTCAACAGCTTTTTTGGGGGATAAGGTTCCAGTTTCCACTCCCCTTTGTGTGAAGAAGTGCTTCCTGACATCAGCCCTGAACAGCCTGGCTCTCAGTGTGAGGTTCTGCCCGGAGCCCACACCCACTCTGAACTTGATTTTCAGTGTCTGAACTCAACAAAGCCCCAAACAGAACAGAAAAGCAAGGTCAAAGGTTGAGGGACTGCATTCTGGACTTAAAAAGATAGCGATTGTGGGAGGGCGGGGAGAGTGAGGGAGGGGAGTGTGAGGGAGGGGAGAGCGAGGGAAGGGAGAGTGAGGGAGGGGAGAGTGAGGGAGGGGAGAGCAAGGGAGGGGAGAGCGAGGGAGGGGAGAGTGAGGGAGGGGAGAGTAAGGGAAGGGAGAGCGAGGGAGGGGAGAGTGAGGGAGGGGTGAGCGAGGGAGGGGAGAGCGAGGGAGGGGAGAGCGAGGGAGGGGAGAGCGAGGGAGGGGAGAGCGAGGGAGGAGAGAGTGAGGGAGGGGAGAGCGAAGGAGGGGAGAGTGAGGGAAGGAAGAGCAAAGGAGGGGAGAGTGAGGGAGGGGAGAGCAAAGGAGGGGAGAGTGAGGGAGGGGAGAGCGAGGGAGGGGGGAGCGAGGGAGGGGAGAGCGAGGGAGAGGAGAGCGAAGGAGGGGAGAGTGAGGGAAGGGAGAGTGAGGGAGGGGAGAGTGAGGGAGGGGAGAGCAAGGGAGGGGAGAGCAAGGGAGGGGAGAGTGAGGGAAGGGAGAGTGGGGGAAGGGAGAGCGAAGGAAGGGAGAGTGGGGGAAGGGAGTGCGAGGGAGGGGAGAGTGAGAGAGGGGCGAGCAAGGGAGGGGAGAGTGAGGGAGTGGGGGAGTTACACAGATTTGAGGCCCTGGGAAGGGCTCAATGGGGGAGACAGTGATGATGAAGAGGAGGGGGGATGTTGGGATGGGGGAATTTGGGGGTTGAGGAATGAGAACAGTTGAAGTGATAAAATGAACCAAGAAGTCATGTGTCAATTTGAGAGCGATTACCTCAGTAGGTTAAGCGATGCCAGATAGAAGCTGGTTAGAATGATATTCCAGTTGACAACCTTAACCATGTGGAATTTCAGCATCAAGGAGCAAGTTGACAGTGTGTTGAACAGGAACCCAGCATTAACCAGCTTAATGAACTCACTGACATGAGTCACTCCAGCTGTCATCCTACATGTGACAGCCTAGAACGGGATGGGTCAGAGATCAGGCACTGACCTTTCACCCTTTGGATTTGAGCTTCAACCCAATGCAGTGGGAGAGAGGGTGAAGTTTAACCATTCCAGGGACTGAGCGTTGAGATTGGGCAGACATTGTCTACTCTTCATGAGAGAGAGATTCTGTCTGGTTACCAACTCTCCTCCAAGTAGAAATTCTCCTTACTTACTCTATCAAAGCCCTTCTAGATTTTGAACACCTCTATTAAATCTCCCCTTAACCTTCTCTGCTCCAAGCAGAACAATCCCACAATCCCAGCTTCTCCGCAAGTCCCTTATCCCTGGTCCCATTCTGGGTAAATCTCCTCCACACCCTCTCCAAGGCCTCAACATCCTTCCTAAAGTGAATGAAGACTGATTTGGATTACCTGGGAGACGGAGCGGAGGTACCTGTGTACCGCTTTCCTGGCGAAGGCATGGTTATGTTGGAGGTGGTCGGGTATGAGGTCCTTACAGGGCACCTTGGACAGGAGGGTTAGCAGGTCTCCTCCAGGATCGCCACTCGTGTTGGTAAAGCGACTGGGATCCACCAAGGTGCTGAAGGCACAGACAACACACTTGCCGTCCAGTAGAGCGACAATGAGCCAGATGATGGGAGCGATGACAGCTCTCTGGACCACAGCGAAGAACATGTAGTGCAGCAACGAAGCGTCCTTGGCCCTCCTGCCCTCTGGGCGCTGCCATTCCTCCATCATCAGGAACGAGTGCTTGTTGACAATGATACCGCAGAGGAAGAGGATGATGGGTGGCAAGAACATGACCCCAACCCCGTAGACCGTGTTGTAAATGGGCAAACACGGGCAGATAAATTGGAAGGAGCTGTAGATCCAGATACTTGCCACTGCCAGGATTCCACAAATCCCGTTCATCATTGACTCTGAGTTGGTCTGGAAGTGACGGAAGATATTGACAAAGCGATCCATGACGGTGCCTGTTGGGAATGTTGGCAAGAGCAGAGCTGGGAGAGAAGCAGCCGACAAGCGAGATTTCCACACATCCACTGAGAACTAAGCTGCCTGAGGGTAACTCCCTCCTTCCTGGCCTCGGATTTGCTGAATCCTCAGGTTTAAATCTGTCGTCCAAATGGGAGAAGAGCTGTCACTCAACGATGGGCAGGTGTCGACGACACAGAGCAAGGACACACCTGTCCACCAGGTGGGGCTGCTGAACAGGGATTTGTATTAAAGGAACCCTTTGGTTTCAGCCTAAACTCAGGGTTTAAAATGTATGAGCAAACGCACAACACATTGTCATGGTGCCAAAACACCAGCTCCCCAATCCTGGATGGAAGAGGCCTGGCCAACAACAAGAACTTGCATTCATACAGCACCCTTACCACAGTAAACTATCCCAGGGTGCTGAACAGGAGCATAAATCAGATAGCAATTTGACATGGAACCACCTAAGGAAATTATAGGACAGGTGAACAAAATCTTGGTCAACGAGGTCGGTTTTAAGATAAGGAAATTATTCCAGAATTCAGGACCTCAGCAGCTGAGGGCATGGCCGCTGATGGTGGAACGATTAGAATTGTGATAAAAATTGTGGAAGTGCGAAAAGGAGGGGAGAGTGAGGGAGGCTGAAGAAACGTTTGTCATCAGAAACTTCATGAAAGTATTAGGCCCACATCCAAAATTGAACACTGCAGCGGCGAGTTTCTGATGGCAATTCCATCGGAGTGCCCGTGAGGCTGGATTTCCAAAGCCTGTTTTTGTTGAGATTGGCTTCAAACCCTGTTCCTCTCTTACAGATGCTGCCTGATCTACTGCATATCTCCAAGATTTTCTGTTTCTATTTATGACCATTTGCCCTGTGTTCATTCGGTTTCCTTGATGCCTGTCTGGTGCATTGGGGGTTTCTCCAATCTGCGGTCAGGATTTCAGACAGCACGAGACCATTCTCATTCATGTTGTTCCTGGCCAGCCTCCAGCCCTCGGGGAATTGTTTAACCTTCACTCCCTGCTAATTTAATCTAAGCAGGATCGGTGATTATCCAATTGGAGACCCTCTCACCACCACAATCAACCTCTCCATCATCCCACTCCTCCTGTGACCCAAGTCGGGGCCTTTTCCATATTACCAGCAGCACCAAATCAATGAGAGCCATCGGAACTAGAGGCCATTCAGCCCCTCCAGCCTGTTCCATCATTCAGATCCGCACCTCACCTCTATTTACCTGCCTGTGCCCCATTGTTCTTGATACCATCAAAAGTCTATGGACACTTCCAATTGCCCTTGGTCAATTGACAAGGGTCATCATTTGACTTTTAATTCCTGATGTTTTTTATTGAACTCAGACTCCACTACCTGCCACGGTAGGATTTGAACCTGGGTCCCCAGAGCATTACCCTGGGTCTCTAGATCACTAATCTAGCAACAATACCACTACACAATCACCTCCCCCTAAACTAATGGGATAGGAACATAAGATTTAGGAGCAGGAGTAGGCCATTCAGCCTTTGGAGCCTGCTCCATCATTCAATAAGATCATGATTATCTCCACTTTCCTGCCTGCACCCCCCATAACCCTTGACTCCCTTGTTGATCAAAAATCTAATTCAGCCTTGAATAAATTCAATAAGCCAGCCTCCACTGCTCTCTGGGAGAATACAAGCCTAGTCCATATAACCTCTCCTCATAATTGAATCCTTTTAGCCCCAGGATCATTCTGGTGAATCTACCCTGCATCCGCTCTAAGGCCAATATCTCCTTCCAGAGGCGTGGGCTCCAGAAATGGACACAGTTACTGCCGGGTGTGGTCTGACCGGGGCTCTGTAAAGCTGTGTTTCCAGTGCACTGAAAGAACTATAACCTCACACTGTCATTGTCCATTGTCACATTGTGGTGAGGTGATGGCGAAGTGGTATTGTCACTAGACTAGTAACTCAGAGACCCGGGGGTAATGCTCTGGGGACCTGGCGTTTCAGCAGATGGTAGAATTTGAATTCAATAAAATAAAAATCTGGAATTAAAGGTCTAATGGTGACCATGAAACCATTGTTGATTGTCGTAAAAACCCATCTGGTTTATTAATGTCCTTTAGGGAAGGAAATCTGCCAACCTTACCTGGTCTGGCCTACCTGTGACTCCAGACACATAGCCCTCTGAACCAGGGTAGTTAGGGATGGGCAATAAATGCTGGCCTAGCCAGTGAGGCCCACATCCCATGAATGAATAAAAAAGTAGACACTAGCTCACTGCTTTGGCCCTTTAGGCCCGGCACTGCAGCAGGTCTGGCATTTCCCGCCCCCCTGGCCCCAGTATCACACGACTGCTACACAATGGATGGGTTGAGGGAAACGGGCTGATTCTCCATAACACTGGCAGGTCAAACACAACTTGTACAATCTCAATTGTACCATTTGTTACTTCGAGATGTCTAGCCCTTAATCTCTAAATCCCTCTCTGATTCTCTCTCCCTCTCTGTGATTAACTCATGTAACTAACCCCAGGAGTTTTCCTGCTACTATTCATGTTGGAATGTTCTGATTTTGAAAGGGGGATTCACCCACTAACCCTCCAAATCAATTTCAAGGAGTTTTGAAACATTACAATTACTGTCTCCACTCTCTCCTGCTCAGACCCCTCATCATCTGGGTTTGTGGTCTTTTTTACATCCTGATTAATGTGGCCATTCCCATCTGCTAGGAGAATGGGAAGTGTCCTGGATAACATCCTGCTCTCAGCCAAAAGCATTAAAAACTAACTGGTAATTCATTGCTGCTTGCAGGATCTTGCTGTGCCTAAAAGGGCTGCTGCATTTTGTCCTTTCTTTGTTCGTTCATGGGAAGGGGGCATCACTGGCAAGACCAGCATTTGTTTCCCATCCCTAATTGCCCTTGAACTGAGTGGCTTGCTAGGCCATTTCAGAGGGCATTTAAGAGCCAACCACATTGCTGTGTGTCTGGACTCTCATGTAGACCAGACCAGATAAACACAGCAGATTTCCTTCCTTAAAGGACATTAGTGAACCAGATGGGTTTTTAAGAGTCCAGTGCACTAAGGCACTGTATTTCAAAGTCTTTAGTTGTGTGTGAAGTGCTTGGAAAGAGTTCTGAAAGATGTGGACAAACCCTTTACCAACTGCAAGTGTCTCCATAACAGGTTTTATTAAGTGATTTCTCTGACATAAGAGAGTAGATCAGACAGTAATCACCAAGTATTCACATGCCTGCTGAATTCCAGTAATGAGCTGTAAATGTCCTGTTTTCCATATCACACAAACCAGTTTCTGGGCCAGTGTGAGTTCAGGTTCCTAGTTACTGACACCACACGGACCTGTACAGAGCCCAGTATCAGCTCAGAGCAGGGATTAGGCTCAGCTATGATCCTTGCACATTCAAATCTCCCGCTGACGGTCACTATCATGAATGGTCATTTGGGAGCGATACCACAGTGTGCGGGGAGGGGGTTAGTCAAGGAGTTAATGCCTTCCCGGGGGGGGACGGGAAGGGAGATCAGCGGATAGGACACAATCCCGCAGCATTGCCCTCAGTTCTTCGTAGCCTTCACGCTGCACCTGCCTCTCTTGCACAATGAGAGATGCAGGACAGAGAGAGAGAGAGACGGGAACTCCAGTCTTTACCCATGGCAAAGGTAACAGGGGGTTAATCAAAGAAGTAGAGAGTTCTAAAGGAGCTCTTGTCACCCAGGAAAACCGGTTTGTGAGAGTCAATCAAGGCAGATTCTTCCTCTTCCTTTGTCTCAAAGTGGTGAAGATTCTTTCTAGCTGTTGAGAGTGAACAGAACAGGCTCTGATGTAAGGTCATTGACTTAAAACATTAAATCTGTTTCTCTGAATAACCCCACACTTCTCCACATTACATTGCATCTGTCAATTTGCTGCCCATTCACTTTACCTGTATATGTCCAGGTATAGTACATCTACTGGTTCCCCTTTATCTACCCTACCAGTTACAGTCTCAAAAAACTCTTCATAACTTTTGTCAAACAGGATTTTCCTTTCATGAAACCATGTTTTCTCTATCTGATCATACTATGGCCAGAGCTTTTCGCTCATCGGACAGATGTGCACCCGGCCCGAACAAGTGTAAAATGACGCGCGATCACATCGGGCAAGTGTCCCGATGTCACCACGCACTCGTGCAATAATTTGGTCGGTGGGAGCGTGTGGGAGTGGAAGCCGCACCCACCATTAAATAAACGGCTTATTAAGGCCTTTAACAACCCAATTCACCCGAGTGTTTGGCTGCCAGTCCAACCATCCAGTTGTGTGGGGGGGGGTCGAAAAGGCCAAGCGGCCTTTGCATTTTCGGCAAAACATCATCCATGGGTGGGATGAGGTTTCGACTAATGAATAAAAAACCATTTAAAACTTCTAACTTCTGTTCATGTGACAGAGTCACATGAGGGCACATGTTTTCATTATTTCTAGTACGTCTGTTTTTATTGTTAAAAACCTTCAGCTCCCTGAGGCGGCTCTGCGCATCCGGGAGCTTTTACTGCGCGCGCCCCCGCACACACGCGCACTTCAGCGCTCGCGCTCCTCCCATCCCCCACCCCGGCAGCACGCGTTCCACACTGGCTGGCCGATAATTGGGCCAGCGGCGTGAAATCCACGTTGGGGTCCGATTGTGGGCGGCTGTCGGCTTGGAAACTGCTCCCGGGCCCACCCGCCCAACGAGGGCAAAATTCTGCCCTATGGTTTTCTAAATACATTGTTGAAATTTCCTTAATGATAGATTCCAGCACTTTCCCGTGTCTGATATCAGACCAACTGGCCTGTAGCTCCCTGTTTACTCTCTCCTTCCTTTCTTGAATAGGAGTGTTACATTTGCTAACTTCCAATCTGCTGGGACCATTCCAGTATTGAAGGGATCAAAGCTAGTGACATCCACTATCCCAGCAGCCTCTAGGATGTAGGTCGTTAGGTCATCAAGTCCTGGGGATTTGTTGGAATTTAGCCCCTTAAGTTCCTCCAATACTTTTTCTCTGGCTGATATTACCTTACCTCGCCAACAAGAGAGAATCCAACCATCACTACTTAACATTCAATGGTATTATTTGTTGATGCACAATTATCATTAAGCTCTCTGACCTTTCCTGTCCCGCTCTGCTTGTCTTTTACCCACATTGCTCCACTGCCTCATCTTTGCTCTTTAGGTTTCTAAATCTCTCTTCACCTGACCCCTCTCCAACTCTTTTGGTTTAAAGTTTGAAGCCTGTTGCTATTTTCCTCACTGTTTCCTGTATTTCGGAGTTGCCAGTTTAATAAAGTGAAGTGCAGGTCATTAATATGTATCAGCGAGAGCTGAGGTCCTATTACCGACCCCTGGTGAACACCTCAGCCAGTCTGAGAAACAAATGCTCAACACTGATTTCTATTTTCTGCCCTTTAACCAATTTTCTATTCATGTAGCCGCTGCCCCTTTAATTCTATAGATTTCAATTTTGCTAACAATCTATTATGTGGTACTTTGTCAAACTTCTTTTGAAAGTCCTGACACTCAACATCAGCTATACACCTCACATCTACCCTCTCCAAAGAACGCAATCAAATCAGTCAAACACAGTTTGACTTTAACATAATGTCATTTATTAACGTGTTATTTTTTTGAAGTGCTGATTGATTGTGTCTTGGATATTGTCTCTAGAAGTTTCCACAGCACTGACACTAGGCTGACTGCTCTGTATTTGCTGGCTTCATCCTTATTCACTTTTATGAGCCAGAGTTTCATCCTCCTGTCTCTGGCACCCACTCCAATCGAAGGAGGATTGGATGATTATAGCCAGACCCTCTACAATTTATATCCTTACTTCGCTCAGTAACCCAGGATGGATCTCACCCAGACCGGGTGACTTTTCCACTTTGAGCGCTGCCGATCTTTAATTACATGATCTTTACCTGTTTTTAATTCTATCTAATTCTCTTCTCCTTCACTGTGACATTGGCAGCGTTCTCTTTCCCAATGAAGACAGATGTAAAGAATTCATTTAGTATCTCAGTCATGTCCTCTGCCTCCACAAGAAGATGCTCCTATTTGGTCTCTAATTGGCCTTGAGCTTCCTTTGACTGTCCTTTTATTGTTTATATATCTATAAAGATGTTTAGTTTCCCTTTGATCTTAGCCACTGATATATTTTCTCTGCCCATCTTATTTGCCTTTTCAGTTCCCCTTTGAACTTTCTGTATTCAGCCTGGTTCCCTATTCAGTGATCGATCTAACATTTCTCATAAACCTCCTTATTCTGTTTCATTTTAATCTCTATCTTTAGTTATCCAGGGAGATCTAGCGAAGGAGAATGAGTCTATTCTGTACCTGAGCTAGCTCCTATTTGGAAGCTCCTATTGCTCATTTCCTGTATACCTGCCAATCTTTGATTCCAAGCCACTTGGGCCTGATCCCTGTTCTATTCATTGAAATAAGCTCTCCTCCAACTGAGGATTTCAATTATTGATTTTCCTTATCCTTTTCCATAATTATTCTAAAGCTGATGGTATTATGATCACTGTTTCCTAAATGCTCTCCCACTGAAACATGTCCCAATTCATTCGCCTGAATAAGCTCCAGCTCAGTTTATTTCCTCATTGGACTGGGACACAGTCTATTATGTATGATCATACATTAAAAATGTTACTATTCCAGTCAATAATTGAAACCCCCCATCCATTGGCAACATACTGCATCTTCCTGTAATTTGCTGCCAATTTGTTTCTCCTTCCCATTCCCATTGTTTAGTGGAAACAAAACACACCAACTAAGGCACACAAACTAAAACATCTGCAGATTTACCTTCATTTACAAAGAACTCAGCCAATAAGTAGGATATCCTGACACCGTGGGCACAATGAGGAGCTTCCAAACTCTCCTTCCATAAGAAACGGTTTGCTTCAGGATGCCATTGGGTGCCGTAGAATGGATATTCAAGTGCTGCAAGAGAGAGGAATGGGGCTCAACTCTAAAACATCAACAGCACCTCAACTACTGGCTGTATGTCTCACTGAGTTATTGTCTGTGTGTGTGCGTGTGAGAGATTGTGTGTGTGTGTGACTGGTTGAGTGTGTGTGTGTCACTGGGTGTGTGTGTGTCTGTGTGTGTGTGTGTCACTGGTTGAATGTGTGTGTGTCGCTGGGTGTGTGTGTGTCTGTGTGTGTGTGACTGGTTGAGTGTGTGTGTGTCACTGGGTGTGTCTGTGTGTCTGTGTGTGTGTGTGTGTGTGTCACTGGTTGAATGTGTGTGTGTCACTGGGTATGTGTGTGTCTGTGTGTCTGTGTGTGTGTGTGTCACTGGTTGAGTGTGTGTGTGTCGCTGGGTGTGTGTGTGTCTGTGTGTGTGTGACTGGTTGAGTGTGTGTGTGTCACTGGGTGTGTGTGTGTCTGTGTATGTGTGTGTCACTGATTGAGTGTGTGTGTGTCGCTGGGTGTGTGTGTCACTGGGCATGTGTGTATGTGTGCATGTGTGTGCGTGTGTGTGTGTGCACGCATGTGTGAGTGTATGTGTGTGTCACTGATTGTGTGTATGTTTGTGTGTGTGTGTGTGTATGTGAGAGAGACTGTGTGAGTGTGTGTGTGTGTCGCTGGGTGTGTGTGTGTCGCTGGGTGTGTGTGTGTGTGTATGTGCACGTGCATGCATGGGTGTGTCAGTGATTGTGTGTGTGGGTGTGTCACTGAGTGTGTGTCACTTTGTGTGTGTGTCAGTGAGTGTGTTGTGTGTGTGTGTGTGTGTGTGTGTGTATGTGTGTGTGTGTGTGAGCATGTGAGAGAGACCGGTTGAGTGTGTGTGTGTATCACTGGGTGCGCCTGTGTATATGTGTGTGCGTGTGTGTGTGTCAGTGAGTGTGTTGTGTGTGTGGCGATGTTTGTACGTGTGAGTGTGAGACAGACTGGTTGAGTGTGTGTGTGTGTGTATACCAGTGGGCGTGTGTGTGTGTGTGAGTGTGTGTGCGTCACTGGGACGGGATCACAAGGAGGGAGAAGTCCACCCCCTCTCGTACCTTCCATTGTGGAGATGAATGGGACTCCGTGTCGGTCAGTGCTGGTGGAGATAAGTCTGTAGAACGATCGCAATTTCTCATTGGATACAAAGGACTAAAAGTAAAAAAAGAAATTTAAACATTTGCAGAGTAAAATCTGGTCCCACAGAACCTCAAATCACCCTCGAGGTGTTTCAGTGAAACTACCTCATTCCTCTCTTCCCCCCAGCCCCTCGTTCCCTCTCACACTCCCTTTCTCCCTCACTCCCTCTCCCTCACTCTACTGCTACACATCACTCCTCCCCTTCCCCCCCACACTTCTTCTCACTCTCCCCTGCCCTCATTCCACATAACTCCCTATCCCCCACATTTTCCCTCCCTTACATTCCTCCTCCCCATCCCCCCATGTTCCTCTCTGTTCTCCCCCCTCGCTGCCCCCATTTGACCTATACCCCACACATTCTCCCTCCCCATCCATCATTCCCCTCCCCAATCCCCCTCCCCATCACATTCTCTCACCACCATCCCCGATCCGCCTCTGTATCCCTCTCCGAACACGCTCCATGATCCTTCCCATCCCACCCCTCCACCCTGATCCCCCTCCCCAATCCCCCTCCTATCCCCCACCCTGATCCCCCTCCCGATCCCCCTCCCCGATCCCCCTCCCCCTCCCCAATCCCCCTCCCCATCCTCCACCCCGATCCCCCTCCCCAATCCCCCTCCCAGACCCCCCTCCCAATCCCCTACCCCGAACCCCCTCCCCCTCCCCGATCCCCCTCCCCCTCCTCGACCCCCCTCCCCCTCCCCGATCCCCCTCCACCTCCCCAATCCCCCTCTCACTCACTTGCTCTGTGATGCTGAACTTGTGGAAATTTCCGGTCAGTGGTTTTTTGGATAAAATTCTCATCAAATCCGGAGAAAAATCTTTAAACATTTTACTAGATTTTGCTTCTGAAAAATAAATATATGGCTGTCAGCTGGATCAACAGCAGAGGCCCTCATGGGATCAGACTGTGCGGAGGGGGAGGGGAGAATGAGGAAGACCTCCTGAAGCTTCCCAACTCCCCATGCAGCAGATGGTGTGATGGTGAGGGGGGGGGTTAGGGTAGGAATAGAAGGAGAGGAATAAATGGGCCAAATGGCCTTCTTCATTTGAACCGATCCGGTGATCGAGTTGATTATTGATCAACTCCCCTCAGCCTCCACCTCAGGACATGATTGGACAGGAGGAGATCTTGCAGGAGATCCACACGATGCCCTTATGGCTCTGATGACCATGTGGCCAAGAGGATGAGTGAGAAGAGCCCGAGTCTCACTCTATTCTCACCTGGAAACACGGCGGATGAAAGAGGCAACGCTGCCTGGGTGCCCTTACCCTCGGTAAACTCCAGTGTCAATGCCACGTTGTAACTGGCAGTCGGGGTCAGGAGGTCCTCTCCGGCTGTCAAAGTGGTCAGCAGCTGGTGTCCCATACACGTCCCCCAGACTGGGAAATAACCCCCCTGGTCACACGCCTGCATCAATCAGACAGAATCTCACTGACATTGAAAACACAGCAAACACACTCCCAGTCCCGTATACAACAACAATATCCCCAATCACAAAACTATGTGTTCCAGAGAAAAGGGGGCTCGGGGACATCGCGGTGGGCGCTGTGCTAGGAGACAGCGCTGCACTGTCGGAGGGTCAGTACTGAGGGAGTGCTGCATTGTCAGAGGGTCAGTACTGAGGGAGGGCTGCACTGTCGGAGGGTCAGTCGAGGGAGTGCTGCACTGTCAGAGGGTCAGTGCTGAGGGAGTGCTGCATTGTCAGAGGGTCAGTGCTGAGGGAGTGCTGCACTGTCAGAGGGTCAGTGCTGAGGGAGTGCTGCACTGTCAGAGGGTCAGTGCTGAGGGAGTGCTGCATTGTCAGAGGGTCAGTGCTGAGGGAGTGCTGCATTGTCAGAGGGTCAGTACTGAGGGAGTGCTGCACTGTTGGAGGGTCAGTACTGAGGGAGTGCTGCACTGTCAGATGGTCAGTGCTGAGGGAGTGCTGCATTGTCAGAGGGTCAGTACTGAGGGAGTGCTGCATTGTCAGAGGGTCAGTACTGAGGGAGTGCTGCACTGTCAGAGGGTCAGTACCGAGGGAGTGCTGCATTGTCAGAGGGTCAGTACTGAGGGAGTGCTGCATTGTCAGAGGGTCAGTACTGAGGGAGTGCTGCATTGTCAGAGGGTCAGTACTGAGGGAGTGCTGCATTGTCAGAGGGTCATTACTGAGGGAGTGCTGCATTGTCAGAGGGTCAGTACTGAGGGAGTGCTGCATTGTCAGAGGGTCAGTACTGAGGGAGTGCTGCATTGTCAGAGGGTCAGGGCTGAGGGAGTGCAGCACTGTCAGATGGTCAGTACTAAGGGAGTGCTGCATTGTCAGAGGGTCAGTACCGAGGGAGTGCTGCACTGTCAGAGGGTCAGTACTGAGGGAGTGCTGCACTGTCAGAGGGTCAGTACTGAGGGAGTGCTGCACTGTCAGAGGGTCAGTACTGAGGGAGTGCTGCACTGTCGGAGGGTCAGTACTGAGGGAGTGCTGCACTGTCAGAGGGTCAGTACTGAGGGAGTGCTGCACTGTCAGAGGGTCAGTACTGAGGGAGTGCTGCACTGTCAGAGGGTCAGTACCGAGGGAGTGCTGCACCGTTGGAGATGCCATATTTTGGACCGCTGTTAATCCAAGGCCACTCCGATGGCTGTCAGTGATGCCACCTCAGAGATGATGGGCAGGGGAATTCTGCTTGGTGTCTCAGGGCCATCCTCTTTCTTTATTCTCCAATCTGTACGTAAGACTGGAATTTGGATGTGAGGCTCCCTGAGGTCAGCGAGTCCCTCACTGCAGGAATTCAGTTCCTCAATCTTCCCAAAGTGACAATGGGAGCCCAGTCTCCTTGGCACTGGAACAAACCACTTGGCCCACTGCGTGTCTCACCTGTGCCACCCACTTCATCCATCACAGACACCTCCACAAACACACCGGAACTGTCGAGAAGCTGGAATGTTTACACACCTTCAATGCCAGTCGATAGAAAATGCCAGCAACTCGGGCAAACTCCGATGTCACTAAATCCACTGCTCCTCCCGGAAGTAAGATCCTGGGAACAGACAATTTGAGTCGCACTGAATATCGATCAGTGTGTCAGACTGGTGCAAGACCTGAGTTCAGCAATCAGCCTCTCATCTATAGGATGGCAGTTTGCTTTGCATTGTAGCTCACGACAGCCACAGCTTACAGAAGGTGAACAAATCCTGTTTGTAAATCAGGATGAGGATAGATTAACAGAAAGAGGAGTTCACTCTGGGTCAACTGTTGGCTTTCACAAAGAACAGGGCACAAATATACAAACATGCGAATTAGGGGCAGGAGTAAGGCCACTCGGCCCCTCAAACCTACTCCACCATTCAATAAGATCATGGCTGATCTGAATGTAACCTCAACCCCACATTCCTGCCTCTCCCCATAACCTTTCACCCCCTTGTTAAGCAAGAGTCTATCTAGCTCTGCCTTAAAAATATTCAAAGTCTCTGCTTCCACCGCCTTTTGAGGAAGAGAGTTCCAAAGACTCACAACCCTCAGAGAGAAAAAAATTTCTCCTCCTCTGTCTTAAATGGGTGACCTCTTATTTTTAAACAGTGACCCCTAGTTCTAGATTCTCCCACAAGAGGAAACATCCTCTCCGTATCCACCCTGTTAAGACCCCTCAGGATTTTAAATGTTTCAATTAAGTCACCTCTTACTCTTCTAAACTCCAGTGGATACAAGCGTAACCTGTCCAGCCTTTCCTCATAAGACAACCCACCTTTTATTAATATGTTTATTGATGTGACCATTAACACCAGATATAGTTCTGTTCATTTGTTGTGAGAATCAACATGAAATAAATTTTGCTTTTGTTTTAATGGCCTGAGTATGTTTCAGTTGTTTTGTAGGTGCAGGACACGCCAGTATCTCATGCTGGATGTGAATGGCTCTAAACTTTATTGCACAGGCACTGATTGGACTTTGGGTTCAAAGAAAAGTGTCATTTCAGACATCTGGGATGGAGGCGGCAGCTCTAGCATGAGGTGGGAGCAGATCTTTGGCAGCCTAGCTAAAGGAGCGTTGGATCAAAGTGTCCCTGGTGTCCCTGCCTCCCTGGAGGTTACAGAGGTCTGGTTTCACTCCCTCAGTGTTCTCCTCACTGTGTTCATCTTCTGGCTCACCACCGGATTCATCCCCTGTGGCCTGTGCAGCTGCCTCAAGATCCTCTTCCTCTAGTGAGCCCCCCCTTACCAGTACCGGATTGTGGAGAGCGCAGCATGCAACCAGTCACAGATCAGGCTTATATCCGCTGGAGTTTAGAAGAGTAAGAGGCGACTTGATTGAAACTTTGGGGGTATTGTAGTTCTCCCCTTGAACGGTCCGGGCATCGGAGCGAATCTTCAGGAGACCTATAGTTCTCTCTATCACAGCCCTTGTGGAGACATGATTCCTGTTATAATGCTGCTCTGCCTCTGTTCTTGGATGGCAGAGAGGGGTCATGAGCCACCTCTTCAACGGATAGCCCTTGTCACCCAGCAGCCATCCATCCAGTCGGGCTGGAGCACTGAAGAGCCCCTGGGAGTGTCTGAGGATGTAAGCGTCATGGAGGCTGCCTGGGTACCTTGCACAGACTTGTAGAATCAGCATCCTGTGATCACACACTATCTGCACGTTCATGGAGTGGAAGCCCTTCCTGTTGACGAAGGCACCGGGCTCACCCGCTGGTGCCTTGATGGCCACATGTGTACAGTCTATTGCACCCTGGATGCAGGGGAACACAGCAATCGCTGCAAAGCCTCTGGCTCACTCAGCCTGGCTGGCCTCGTCCACACGGAAATGAAGGAAAGTCAATACCCACCTGAACAGAGCTTCTGTCACCAGCTTGACACAACCGTGGACAGCTGATTTTGAGACTCCACAAAGATCCCCCACTGAGCCCTGGAAAGAGCCGGAGGTATAGAAGTTGAGGTCCGCTGTGACCTTCAGAGCCACTGGCATGGGGTGTCCACCCACACAGTCGGAGCTGATCTCAGGGCCCAATCGTCTGGCAAATGGAGATCACTGTCTCCCTTGAGAGGTGGAGCCTCCTTCAGCATTGCTCCTCGGACATATTGAGGTAGCTGCATCGCTGCCTATAAACCCTGGCAGCAGGAAAGTGGCGTCTTCTGCGGCCCCTTCTGCCTTAGACTACCTGCTGGCCTTGCGCCCCTTGTGTCTGCGCCTCTCCCCCCACAGGTCCCTCCCCTGGAAGCTGCATTGGGACACCTGGACTCCTCTCCCTTCTGTCCCTCTCTTCCTCCTCAGAGGAGGAGCCTCCAGCGGAGACCACAATCCCCATTACCAGGGTACTGGAAGGCTGTCTGATACCTGGGAGGGTCCATACGGTCAAGAGGAGGTTTACTAGATTGATAGCGGGAGTGAGTGAGTTGTCTTATGAGGAAAGGTTGGACAGACTGGGCTTGTTTCTACTGAAGTTTAGAAGAGTGAGGGGTGATTTGATTGAAATATACAAGATCCTCAACAGTGTCGACAAGGTGGATGTGGAAAGGCTGATTCCTCTTGTGGGTGAGTCCAGAACTAGGGGGAACTGTTTTAAAATTAGGGGTCGCCCTTTTAGGACAGAGATGAGGAGAAAAAATTTCTCTCAGAGGGTTGTGTAACTTTGGAACTCTCTGCCTCAGAAGGTGGTGGGGGTGGGGTCACTGAATATTTTTAAGGCAGAGGTAGATAGATTCTTGTTAGGCAAGGGGATCGAATGTTATCGGGGTTAGATGGGAATGTGGAATTCTAATTGGAATCTGATCAGCCGCGATCTTATTGAACGAAGAAGCAGGCTGGAGGGGCCAAATGGCCTACTCCTGCTCCTATTTCGAAAGTTCAAATGTTCTCCGGGGGGCCTTGGAGACACCGATGAGTGCTGAAAATAAAGCCTGGAAATGCTACTCACAATGGCAATGATGTCGACCCTTCTTATCCCGCCCTTGGATGAGGTTTCCTTAAAAGCGGGCTGCCCGCCTGCCCGTTTTGCCCATCGACCAAACGCAAAATCGGGATCCACGTAAAATCGGGATGAACCGCCTTTTTAATGTCCTTAAGTGCCCTTTAATTGTTGACGGGCTCGGCTCTGACCTCCGTGCACACCCACCAGCCTGGAGATTGCTCGCGTGCGGGATGGAGGTTGGAACACTCGCCCGATGTCGCCTTGCGCTATTTCGTGCGCTCACCCACCCGCGAGGCGTAAAATTCTGGCCTTAGATTGTATTCTCCGTCCCCCCCCTGTCATGGTCTGCTTATTGCTTCCCACAGTAATACCTTCCTCTCTCGCCTTGTCCCTTCCCGTTGGTTTACCACACCTTGCCAAGTTTGATCCCTTGAATCCTACTATTTAGTTCAAAGGGAATCAAGGGGATTTTTACCCAAAGGGATCAAATCCCCTTAAGGAAAGGGGTTCATAGGCACGTTAGTGGATCGAGTTGATTAACATAGGAACAGATGAAATAGCAACTAGGGCTGGTCACTCAGCCCCTCGAGCCTGTTCTACATTTCACTAAGATCATGACTAATCTTCTACCTCAACTCCACTTCCTGTACTATCCCCCTATCCCTTAATTCCCTTAGAACCCAAAAATCTATCAATCTCAGTTAAATGTATTCAACAATGGAGCATCCACGACTGTCTGGGGTAAAGAATTCCAAAGATTCACAACCCTTTGAGTGAAGAAATTTCTCCTCATCTCAGTCCTAAATGATTGGCTCCCTCATCCTGAGACTGTGTCCCCGTGTTTAGGATCCCCACCACCCCGCCGCCCCCGGCCAGTGGAAAGAATCTCTCAGTATCTACCCTGTTGAGCCCATCATAATTTGATCTATTTCAATGGGATTGCCTCTCATTCTTCTAAACTTTCGGGAATATTAACCCATTTTACCCAATCTCCCCTCATTAAACAATCGCCTCTTCCAGGGGGGGATCTGAGTTTGTTTTGGAAGTGAAATAATAGAATTGCTGGAATCAACGGTCAGGATCTTCTGCCCCCACAGGAGGCAAGGAAGGAAGTGGGGTGATCCTGAGAATTTGGCATCTTGGCCTCAGGACCGATACCTGACGCCTTCTCACCTCCACCGGATGTCCACTTGAGTCCCTTAAATGACCAATTAATGCCCACTTAAGGGCCTCTTCCCACCTCCGCTGCAACATTCCCAGCTCCAGGTGGGCCTGGTAAAACTATGCGAGCTGGTTGGTGGTCCTCGATCTGCACTAATCTGTGCATGATTGAGGGCACGGAGATGGGGCAGAGGGGTGGCTGCCCTGCTGCCGACTCCTGTGACCCCCCTTCTTGACTCCCTCCCCACCAGACGTCCCCGACAACACTTACCTTTCTCCTGAGCCACGCTGCGCTCCTGGGACTCCGAGGGGTGTTGTCCAGGGGGCACTGCCAAGTGCAAGAGCTGCCGGCCTCTGATTGGCCAGCAGCTCTTGGTGGGCATGAAAGTTGACTTCCGGGGTCCACAGACTGGAGGAAGGCCCACCACTGCCCACTTAGCTGCCTGATGGACAGAAGATACGCCTGGTCTTCCATCTCAGAGTCAGTGCAGGTCATAGAGTCATAGAGTCATAGAGGTCTACAGCACAGGAAAAGTCCTTCGGCCCATCAAGTCTGCACCGGTCAAACAAGTACCTAACTATTCTAATCCCATTTTCCAGGACTAGGCCTTGTATGCCGTGGCATCGCAAGTGCACATCCAAATACTTCTTAAATGTTATGAGGGTTTCTGCCTCTACCACCCTTTCAGGCAGTGAGTTCCAGATTCCCACCACCCTCTGGGTGAAAAAATTCTTCCTCACATCCCCTCTAAACCTCCTGCCCCTTACCCTAAATCTATGCCCCCTGGTTACGGATCCTTCCGCCAAGGGAAAAATTCCTTCCTGTCTACCCTATCTATGTCCCTCTTAAATTTTATACACCTCAATCATGTCCCCCCTCAATCTCCTCTGCTCCAGGGAAAATAATCCCAATCTATCCAATCTCTCCTAATAACTAAAACTCTCCAGCCCAGGCAACATCCTGCTAAATCTCCTCTGCACTCTCTCTAGTGCAATCACATCCTTCCTATAATGCGGATTCCAGAACTGCATGCAATACTCTAGCTGTGGCCTAACCAGCGTTTTATACAGTTCCAGCATAGCCTCCCTGCTCTTATATTCTATGCAAATAAAGGTAAGTATCCCATATGCCTTCTTAACCAGCTTATCTACCTGTCCCGCTACCTTAAGGAACCAGTGTCTCAGCGCTTCTTCAGGCAGCGAGCGAGACACTCGCCAAGAACGGAAGATTTCGCCCAATGACTTTTTTCAATTCCTTATGTTTTTGCGTATTCAACAAAGCAGCTTAATATTTCTGAGTCAATATTTTGTAGAGGACACCTCAAGGTCAGGGAGGGAAGAGTTTGACATACATGAAGAGGGACAGGACATTAAACAGGTGGACAGATTATACCTTCCATAGGAAGGCATCTGAAATTTTTAAAATGCAGGACAGTGAAATGAAACCATCCAAGAGAGCAGCAAGTGAAGAACCAAGACCCAACATTTGCTGAGTTCAGTGAAGAGAATCAATCAAATGATGAAAAGTGATCATTAGTCACTTACCCATTTATTGAATGAAAAATCTTTTCATAATCGCACTCACTGAGATACAACCTGCAGAAAAAAAGGAAGAAGCAACAGTTACTGCTAATTAATCCCAACCCTTTTTACCCCAACCTCAATGCAGCCCATCACCATCACAGAGCCAATCCTGACCCTAACCCTAACCCTAACCCTGAACCTGACCCTAATCCTGACCCTAACCCTAACCCTAATCCTAACCCTAATTCTAACCCTAACCCCAACCCTGAACCTGACCCTAATCCTGACCCTAACCCTAACCCTAATCCTAATCCTAATTCTAACCCTAACCCCAACCCTGAACCTGACCCTAATCCTGACCCTAACCCTAACCCGGCCCATTGCCATCATCATTTTTCTGCATCTTCACTGGATTAAAATGATTAGCTCCATTGTTTCATTCAAGAACCTGCCCTTTCTACATTCCTTACATTACAACAGTGGCTACACTTCAAACATACTTCATTGGCTGGGAAGAATTTTGAGATTTCTGTTGGTTGTGAAAAGCGCCATCTACAAGGCACAAGTTAGGAATGTGATGGAATACTCCCCACTTGCCTGGATGAGTGCAGCTCCCACAACACTCGGGAAGTTCAATATCGTCCAGGACAAAGCAGCCCGCTTGATTGGCACCACATCCACAAACATTCACTCCCTCCACCACCGACGCACAGTAGCAGCAGTGTGTGTACCATCTACAAGATGCACTGCAGGAATTAACCAAGGCTCCTTCAACAGCACCTTCCAAACCCACGACCACTACCAACTCGAAGGACAAGGGCAGCATACACATGGGAACACCACCACCTGGAAGTTCCCCTCCAAGTCACTCACCATCCTGACTTGGAAATATATCGCCATTCCTTCACTGTCACTGAGTCAAAATCATGGAACTCCCTTCCCTGACAGCACTGTGGGGCAATTAGGGATGGGCAATAAATGCTGGCCCAGCCAGCGATGCCCACATCCCATGATCGTATTAAAATAAACAAATAAATAAATAAAAGTCTTTCCCTCTTTCTTTCCCAAGGTTTCAATTCTGTGGGATTCCACAACCCTTTTCACCTCTCCTCACCCCTTCTTTACCCCCTCACCCTTTCACTCTCTTCACCCCCTCTCCTTCCTCATCCCTCCCTGAGTCGCCTCTCCCTCCTACAATCTGCAGTCGTGTAAATCCAAGGCTGATGGCTCCTGACCAAAGCTTTTCCATTCATCTCAGATTCCCTCCCTATCTGTTCAACCTTTGGCCTCTGACCCTCCACCTGACACTTCAGTAAAATCAAGCCCATCCTGGGATGGACACAATAATGACCGTGTTACCTGATCACCGCCACCCTGCTGCCAGCTGACTCCAGGTACTTCACATAGGGAGCACCCACATATGTCTTTGCCACCTCAGTCAGCTCATCCACAGTGTGCTGGGCTAAGATCCCTGTCAGCAACAACAACAAATTGCATTTATTTAGCGCCTGCAACATAGTTAGAAAGTTCCAACTGGTGGCTTCACAGGAGAACATGTCAAAAAATATTTGACACTGTGTTACATGGGGAAATGTTAGGGCAGGTGAGACAGAGCTTGGTCAGAGAGGAAGGTTTTAAGGAGCTTCTTAACGGAGGAAAGGGAGACAGAAAGGCGGAGAGGCCAATGGGGTGTAGCCAATGGTGGAGTGACTACACGTGAGGATGCACAAGAGACCAGGATAGGAGAAGAACAGGTATTTCAGAGGGCTGTGGGTTGGAGCAGATTGCAAGGATAGGGAGGGGAAAGGCCATTGAGGGATTGAAAAAAAGGATAAGAATTTTAAAATTCTGGTGTTGCTGGACTAGTGGCCAATGTAGGTCAGTGAGCGGAGGGGTGATGGGTGAACAGGACTTGGTGCAAGTAAGGACACGGGCAGCAGAGTTTTGGATGAGCTGAAGTTTACAGAGGGTAGAGGGAGTCCGGGCAGGAGTGTGTTGGAATAGTCAAGTCTAGAGATAACAAAGATGTGAAGGAGGATTTCAGCAGCAGATGAGCTGAGACAGGAGTAGAGCCAGGTTATATTACAGGGGATTGGCTTCCAGTCAAGCAACATCTCCATTTTAAAATCCACATCCTTGTTTTTAATTCACTCCAAGGCCTCGCCCCTCCCTCTCTCTGTAATCTCCTCCAGCATCACTGAGATATCTGAACTCCTCTAATACTGGCCTCTTGCACATTCCTCTGATTTTAATCACCCCACAACTGGTGGCTGCACCTTCAACTGTCTGGCCTCTAAGCTCTGGGATTCCCTCCCTACACCTCTCCCCCTCTCTACCTCACTTTCCTTCTTTAAGACACTCCTTAAAACTATTTGACCAAGTTTTTAATCACCTGACCTATGTGATTTAGTGTGATATTTGGGTTTATAATGGTCCCTATGAAGCACCTTGGGATGTTTCATTACTTTAAAGATGCTATATAAATCTAATTGTGTGCCACAGTGTGTGTGTGTCTTGTTGTTTGTGTCTGTGTGTTAGTGTCTGTGTGAGAGTGTGTGTGTTTGTGTGTTAATGTGTGTGTGTTTGTATGTGTCTGTCTGTGTCTGTGTGTGTGTGTGTGACTCATAGATGTTTACAGCACAGAATGAGGCCATTCAGCCCATCGTGTCTGCCCCAGTCAACAAACATCTGACTACACTAATCCCATTTTCCAGCGCTTGACCTATAGCTTTGGAGGCTATGGCAATGCAAGCGAATATGTAAATACTTCTTAAGTGTTACGAGAGTTTCTGACTCAGCCATCCATTCAGGCAGTGAGTCCCAGACTCCCACCACCCTCTGGGTGAAAAAATTTCTCCTCAACTCCCCTCTTATCCTTCTACCTGCTACCTTAAATCTATGCCCCCTGGTTATTGACCCCTCTACTAATGGAAAAAGTGCCTTCCTATCCACCCTATCTATGCCCCTTATAATCTTATACACCTCTATCAGGTCTCCTCTCAACCTTCACTGCTCCAAGGAAAACAACCCCAGCCTATCCAATCTTTCCTCATAGCTCAGACCCTCCAGCCCAGGCAGCATCCTGGTAAATCTCCTCTGCACCCTCTCCAGTGCAATCACATCCTTCCTATAATGTGGTGACCAGAACTGCACACGCTACTCCAGTTGTGGCCTAACCAGCGTTTTATACAGTTTTGGTATAATCTCCCTGCTCTTGTATTCTACGCCTCGGCTAATAAAGGCAAATATCCCATATGCCTTCTTAACCACCTTATCTACCTGCCCTGCTACTTCAGGGATCTGTGGCCATGCACACCAAGGTCCCTCTGATCTTCAGTACTTTCCAGGGTCCTACCATTCATGGTGCAATCCCTTGCCTTATTAGCCCTCCCCAAGTCTACACAGGCACCCAGGTACCAAGGTACCTCACGCTTTTCCAGGTTGAATTCCATTTGCCACTGCTCTGTCCATCTGACCAGTCCATTGATATTCCCCTGAAGTTTACAGCTAACCTCCTCACTATTTACCACCCTACCCATTTTTGTGTAATCCGTGAACCTCTTGACTATACCCCCTACATTTAAGTCCAAATCATGTATGTACACCACAAACAGCAAGGGTCCCAGCACCAAGCCCTGTGGAACCCCACTGGAAACAGATTTCCAGTCACAGAAACATCCCTCTACCATCACCCTCTGCTTCCTGTCTCTCAGCCAATTTTGGATTCAATGTGTCACTTTGCTTTGGATCCCATGGGCTCTTACTTTCTTGACCAGTCTGCCAAGAGGGACCTTATCAAAAGCCTTGCTAAAGTCCATGTAGACCACATCAAATGCATTACCATCATCAACATTCCTGGTGACCTCCTCAAAAAATTCGATCAAATTTGTCAAACACGACCTTCCCTTAACAAATCCATGCTGACTATCCCTGATTAATCCAAGTGCAGATATATTCTGTCCCTCAGAATTCTTTCTAATAACTTACCCACCACCGAGGTTAGACTGTGCGTGTGTGTGTTTGTATGTGTGTGTCTGTGTATGTATGCATGTGTCTGTGTATATGTGTGTGTGTGTCTGTGTCTGTGTGTGTGTCTGTGTATGTGTGCATGTCTGTGTGCGTTTGTGTGTGCCTGTGTGTTTGTGTGTGTGTGTTTGTATGTGTGTGTGTCTGTGTATGTGTGCATGTGTCTGTGTATGTGTGTGTGTGCCTGTGTATGTGTGCATGCCTGTGTGTTAGCGTGTGTGCGTGTGTTTGTGTATGTGTTTGCATGTGGCTGTGTGTTTGTGTGTGGCTGTGTGTTTGTGTGTGTGTTTGCGTGTGGCTGTGTGTGTGTTTGTGTGTGTGTGTTTGCGTGTGGCTGTGTGTTTGTGTGTGTTTGCGTGTGGCTGTGTGTTTGTGTGTGTTTGCATGTGGCTGTGTGTGTGTATGTGTTTGCGTGTGGCTGTGTGTGTGTGTGTGTGTGTTTGCATGTGTGTGTGTGTTTGTGTGTGGCTGTGTGTGTGTTTGCATGTGGCTGTGTGTGTGTGTGTTTGCATGTGTGTGTGTGTTTGTGTGTGGCTGTGTGTGTGTTTGCGTGTGGCTGTGTGTGTGTGTGTGTGTGTGTGTGTGCGTCAGTGTGTCTCTGACACAATCTGCACACTCCCATATACTGGGCAGCCTATTACAAGGGGGGCCACACAGTTCACCACCCCCACCACTCCCCTCCCCTGGAAGCAAAATCAGCGTGCAGCCGTCTCACTCCACTCCAGCCCACCCAGTAGCCATAACACACTGTGGGTGGTAAACAGACGGCCAGCGGGACTTCTGCCCCTTACCAGGGGATGGGTTCCTCCCTCAGAAGATGCTGGAAAATCCCATTGGCTGGCAGCTCCGGCAATCTCAACAGCACCAAGAGTGCATTATGGCTGCTGCCAGGATTGCAGGTCCAAGAAGGCAGCCCAATCAACCCAGAGACAGGTAAGTCCGGCACCTAGGGCATGGGGGTGGGGGGTGGGTTTTGGGGTGATGGTTTAAGGCAGCAGGCAGGTAGGAAGAATAAAGGGGGTAATTTCTTAGGGGGGTTATCCCCAAGCACACAGGGCACCCCCCCTAACAGAGTAACCCCCCCTTCCTTTCTGCCCTTTTAAAATGTTTTTTCAAAAACCAGCCTGCCCACTCCCCCGATTGCCCACGTCAGCCATGTTATGCCGTGGGCAGTGTAACTCTTTCGCGTTATCAACAGATCGCATGTAACTCTTTCGAGTACATTCACAGTTCTTGGTTTCCGGGAGTGGGACATGAACCCACAACCCTCTGATTCAAAGGCGAGGGTGCTATGAACTGATCCACAGCTGACACCTCCCGTGGGCAGTGTATTCATGGAGTCAATTGACTTGTTAACAATCTCAATTGATCCTTGATCATTGATTTAAATATGGTGGGTTGGCAGCCGATTCTGACACCCACCCACCTACCGTGTTTGGGGGGCCTACCAACCCCACCCCAACCCCCAACCCCCCCATCCCCTTACTGAAAACACGGCCGGCAGGGGCACGTCCAATCCAGCCCACTGCCTCTTGCTGTCCATCTAACTCTGTCCGTTTCTCAACTGTTCTCATCTAACCTTCACTTTCTCCCTCTCTCTTTGTCTCTCTATCCATCCCTCCCTCTCTCCCTCACTCTTTCCTACTATCTCCTTCTCTCTCTCTCTTTCTCTCTACCTTTATCTCTCTCTTTTCTTTCTCTCTCTCTTTCTCTATCCCCTCTGTCTCTCTCTCTCTATCCATCCCTTCCTCCCTCTCACTCTCATTCTTTCCTAATATTTCCTTCTCTCTCTCTTTCTCTCCACCTTTATATCTCACTTTTCTTTCTATCTTTCTTTCTCTCTCCCCCTCTGTCTCTCTTTCTCCATCCCTCCCTCCCTCTCTCTCTCCCTTTCTCTTTCGCTCTTCCTCTTTCTCTCTCTATCCATCCCACCCTCTCTCCTTTTCTCTTTCTCTCTCTCTCTTCTTTCTCTCTCTCTCTCTTTCTTTCTTTCTCTCTCTTTCTCTCTCTCCCTCTCTCTCTCTTTGTCGGTGAGGGGGAGGCCTGAGTGAACAGCTGTCCCGGGACTGTTGGATTATCAGTCACCCAGTGTCCATTGCAATCGGTTACTGAGCACAAACACGGTTAAAGTGGTGCATGCGAATGTAAATACGAACACGTGAATTAGGAGCAGAAGTAGGCCACTCGGCCCCTCGAACCTACTCCACCATTTAATAAGATCATGGCTGATCTGGTTTTAACCTCAACTCCACATTTCCGCCTACCCCTATAACATTTCACCCCTTGTTAATCAACAATCTATCCAGCTCTGCCTTAAAAATATTCAAAGCCTCTGCATCCACCTTTTCAGGAAGAGAGTTCCAAAGGCTCACGACCCTCTGAATGAAAAAAATTCTCCTCATCTCTGTTTCAAATGAGTGACCCCTTATTTTTAAACAGTGACCCCTAGTTCTAGATTCTCCCACAACAGAAAACATCCTCTCCATATCCACCCTGTCAAGACCCCTCAGGATCTTATATGTTTCAATCAAGTTACCTCTTACTCTTCTAAACTCCAGCAGATACAAGCCAAACCTGTCCAACCTTTCCTTATAAGACAACCTACCCATTCCAGGTATTAAACTAGTAAACCTTCTCTGAACTACTTCTAATGCATTTACATCTTTCCTTAAATAAGGAGACCAATATTGTATACAGTACACCAGATGTGGTCTCACCAGTGCCCTGTATAACTGAAGAATAACCTCCATGCTTTTATAATCAATTCCCTTCATGATAAATGGTAACACTCTATTAACTTTCCTAATTACTTGCTGGACCTGTATACTAGCCTTTTGTGATTATTGCACTAGGACACCCAGGTACCTCTGAATCTCAGAGCTCTGCAATCTCTCACCATTTAGATAATATTCTTTTTTTTATTCTTTCTGCCAAAATGGACAATTTCACATTTTCCCACATTATACTCCATTTGCCAGATCTTTGCCCATTCACTTAACCTATCCCTGTGGCACATTGCTCATTACATCTTGCCAACCTGAAAAAGACCCATTTACGCCTACTCTCTGCTTCCTGTTAGCCAGCCAATCCTCTATCCATGCCAACATGTTACCCCCTACACCATGAGCTTTTATTTTCCTCAATAACCTTTGATGTGGCATCTTATCAAATGTCTTCTGGAAATCTAAGTACAGTACATCCACCAGTTCCCCTTTATCCACAGCACATGTGACTCCTTCAAAGAACTCCAATAAATTGGTTAAACCTGATTTCCCTTTTACAAAACCAGGCTGACTCTGCCTGATTACCTTGATTATCCTGACCTAACATTTTTAACAATAGCTTCTAACGTTTTCCCACGTTGTCGTTACTCACCGATTACTGGTCTATCGTTCAGAGTTTCAGTGCTGGGAAATTGAAGAGAAGAGAGTAAGTTTCACATCCTCCAATATGAATCAGTGAGACACTGAGATTCAGGGAATTACAAAGAATAGGGACTAGTTGCTTCTCCTTTGACTTGTTAAAATAAGTGGGATCATTCCCTGTCTTACATGATTAGGTTTCATCGGCCTAATTCTCAGAACTGTGTTAGTCCCGATATAGTTCTGGAATGATCCAAATCTGATACAAACTCAATCTGCCACATCGACTGATCCACACAATAATCCTCCATTAAAGCCCAGTCACAAATGAGACCATCTATGACCCATCATCCCCACCCCTTCCCATCAAGGGACCAATTAAATTGATCTCAATACCTGAGATAGACAACAGCTTGAGCACATTATCAGTTGCTCATCCCACACCCTGACACTGTGACTACCCTCTGAACCCAACCCCAACCTATGCCCTGACCCCAACCCCAACCCCAATCCACCCTCTGACCCCAACCCCAACTCCAATCCACACTCTGACCCCAACCCAAACCTCAACCTCAATCCACCCTCTGACTCCCAACCTATCCCGAACCCCAGACCACCCTCTGACCCCAACCCCAACCCCAATCCACCCTCTGACCCCAACCCCAACTCAAATCCACCCTCTGACCCCAACCCAAAGCTCAACCCCAATCCACCCTCTGACTCCCAACCCATCCCCAACCCCGGACCACCCTCTGACCCCAACCCCAACCCCAATCCACCCTCACACATCAACCAAAACCTACACCCCAACTAACTCTTTGACCCCCAACACACACTTTGAACCCCACGCACCCTCTGACCTCAAGCCAAACCCCAAACTCAACCCACCCTCTGACCCCCCTCAACCCACCCCACACTCCAACCCCAACCCACACTCTCTGAAGAACTTTCCTCCCCCCTGTATGCTTCCTCATGCCAAAAACACTGCAGATCACCCTCAGGATTGTCAAAACAACAGAACATTAATCCAACCCCAAAATCCACTTCTCCAGAATTTCAGCATGAGTTCCCTCTATCCAAGCCCCCTCTCTCCGAGCTCCCTCTATCCAAGCTCCCTCTATCCGAGCTCCCAGTCTATCCGAGCTCCCTCTATCCGAGCTCCCCCTATCCGAGCCCCCTCTCTCCGAGCTCCCTCTATCCGAGCTCCCTCTATCCAAGCTCCCAGTCTAACCGAGCTCCCAGTCTATCCGAACTCCCAGTCTATTCGAGCTCCCCCTATCCGAGCTCCCTCTATCCGAGCTCCCTCTAACCGAGCTCCCTCTATCCGAACTCCCCCTATCCGAGGTCCCACTATCCGAGCTCCCAGTCTATCCGAGCTCCCAGTCCATCCGAGCTCCCAGTCCATCCAAGCTCCCTCTATCCGAGCTCCCTCTATCTGATCTCCCAGTCTATCCGAGCTCCCTCTATCCGAGCTCCCCCTATCCGAGCCCCCTCTCTCCGAGCTCCCTCTATCCGAGCTCCCTCTATCCAAGCTCCCAGTCTAACCGAGCTCCCAGTCTATCCGAGCTCCCAGTCCATCCGAGCTCCCAGTCCATCCGAGCTCCCAGTCCATCCGAGCTCCCTCTATCCAAGCTCTCTCTATCCGAGCTCCCAGTCTATCCGAGCTCCCTCTATCCGAGCTCCCTCTATCCGAGCCCCCTCTCTCCGAGCTCCCTCTATCCGAGCTCCCTCTATCCAAGCTCCCAGTCTAACCGAGCTCCAAGTCTGTCTGAGCTCCCAGTCTATCCGAGCTCCCAGTCTATCCGAACTCCCAGTCTATTCGAGCTCCCCCTATCCGAGCTCCCTCTATCCGAGCTCCCTCTAACCGAGCTCCCTCTATCCGAGCTCCCCCTATCCAAGCTCCCAGTCTATCCGAGCTCCCAGTCTATCCGAGCTCCCAGTCCATCCGAGCTTCCAGCCCATCCGAGCTCCCTCTATCCGAGCTCCCTCTATCCGAGCTCCCAGTCTATCAGAGCTCCCTCTATCCGAGCTCCCCCTATCTGAGCCCCCTCTCTCCGAGCTCCCTCTATCCGAGCTCCCTCTATCCAAGCTCCCAGTCTAACCGAGCTCCCAGTCTATCCGAGCTCCCAGTCTATTCGAGCTCCCCCTATCCGAGCTCCCTCTATCCGAGCTCCCTCTAACCGAGCTCCCTCTATCCGAGCTCCCCCTATCCGAGGTCCCAGTCTATCCGAGCTCCCAGTCTATCCGAGCTCCCAGTCCATCCGAGCTCCCAGTCCATCCGAGCTCCCAGTCCATCCGAGCTCCCTCTATCCAAGCTCTCTCTATCCGAGCTCCCAGTCTATCCGAGCTCCCACTATCCGAGCTCCCAGTCTATCCGAGCTCCCTCTATCCGAGCTCCCCCTATCCAAGCCCCCTCTATCCGAGCTCCCTCTATCCGAGCTCCCCCTATCCAAGCCCCCTCTCTCCGAGCTCCCTCTACCGAGCTCACCCTATCCGAGCTCCCAGTCTATCCGAGATCCCAGTCCATCCGAGCTCCCAGTCCATCCGAGCTCCCTCTATCCAAGCTCTCTCTATCCGAGCTCCCAGTCTATCCGAGCCCCCACTATCCGAGCTCCCAGTCTATCCGAGCTCCCTCTATCCAAGCTCCCAGTCTAACCGAGCTCCCAGTCTATCCGAGCTCCCAGTCTATCCGAGCTCCCAGTCTATCCGAGCTCCCCCTATCCGAGCTCCCTCTATCCGAGCTCCCTCTAACCGAGCTCCCTCTATCCGAGCTCCCTCTATCCGAGCTCCCTCTATCCGAGCTCCCCCTATCCGAGCTCCCAGTCTATCCGAGCTCCCCCTATCCGAGCTCCCTCTATCCGAGCTCCCTCTAACCGAGCTCCCTCTATCCGAGCTCCCTCTATCCGAGCTCCCTCTATCCGAGCTCCCCCTATCCGAGCTCCCAGTCTATCCGAGCTCCCACTATCCGAGCTCCCTCTATCCGAGCCCCCAGCCTATCCGAGCTCCCAGTCTATCCGAGCTCCCTCTATCCAAGCTCCCTCTAACCGAACTCCCTCTATCCGAGCTCCCTCTATCCGAGCTCCCTCTATCCGAGCTCCCTCTATCCAAGCTCCCCCTATCCGAGCTCCCTCTATCCAAGCTCCCCCTATCCGAGCTCCCAGTCTATCCGAGCTCCCACTATCCGAGCTCCCTCTATCCGAGCTCCCAGTCTATCCGAGCTCCCTCTATCCAAGCTCCCTCTAACCGAACTCCCTCTATCCGAGCTCCCAGTCTATCCGAGCTCTCAGTCTATCCGAGCTCCCAGTTTATCCGAGCTCCCAGTCTATCTGAGCTCCCTCTATCCGAGCCCCCTCTATCCGAGCTCCCCCTATCCGAGCCCCCTCTATCCCAGCTCCCTCTATCCCAGCTCCCTCTATCCCAGCTCCCTCTATCCGAGCTCCCTCTATCCGAGTTCCCTCTATCCGAGCTCCCTCTATTCGAGCCCCCTCTAATTGAGCTCCCAGTCTATCCGAGCTCCCCCTATCCGAGCCCCCTCTATCCAAGCTCCCTCTATCCGAGCTCCCTCTATCCAAGCTACCTCTATCCGAGCTCCCTCTAACCGAGCTCTCAGTCTATCCGAGCTCCCTCTATCCGAGTTCCCAGTCTATCCGAGCTCCCTCTATCCGAGCTTCCAGTCTATCCGAGCTCCCTCTATCCGAGCTCCCAGTCTATCCGAGCTCCCAGTCTATTCAAGCTCCCTCTATCCAAGCTCCCAGTCTATCCAAGCTCCCAGTCTATCCGAGCTCCCTCTATCCGAGCTCCCAGTCTATCCGAGCTCCCAGTCTATCCGAGCTCCCTCTATCCCTCTATCTGAGAAATTCGGGCAGTTTGTTTATAGTTTCCCTGTGGCACAAGTTCTCTGTCACTGCCCTGTGCTGTGATCAAAGACAGAAGCACTGTGGTTAACATTAATCCTCCCACAGCTTGGGATAGCATTCCAAACCCCACCCCCCTCCACTCCACTACCCCTCCCCAGATAAAGCCCCAACCAAACCGAATCTCACTTTGTCAGTCTGTTCATGGCTGTGCGTCTGTTGTCGGATGAGCTCCTCCGGAAGGATCAGGAACTGAATGGCTGACAGATAGGGGAAGGTCATTACATCACCTCCAATCAATGGGAGTTCCTTGTCATGTCACAGCCTGGGAAATCACTGAGAAATTCTTTTAACTCTTTCTTCACCTGCGAACTTTGGAGCTCATTCCACAGGCTTGTCGAAGTTGCTGAAATGAGTGAAAGCTTTTGTTCAGTATTACACAGCCAAGGACAAAATAAGAACATAAGAAATAGGAGCTGGGGTAGGCCATTCGGCCCCTCGAGCCTGCTGCGCCATTCAATAAGATCATGGCCGATCTGATTGGGGCCCCAAGTGCACTTTCCTGCCTGTCCCTCATTACCCTCGACTCTTTGGTCAGTTAAAATCTGTCTAACTCAGCCTTGAATATATTCAATGACCCAGCCTCAATGGGGAAGAGAATTCCACAGACTTGCGACCCTCAGGGAGAAGAAATTCCTCCTCATCTCCGCCTTAAATAGGAGACCCCCTTATTTTGAAAAGGTGCCTCATAGTTCTAGATTGTCCTGGTTCTAGGCTCCCTGGGTCTAGATTCCCCTGGCTCTAGATTGACCCCCATCTCCCACCACCGTTGTAGATCCCCGGTTCTAGGTCCCGTAGTTCTAGATTCCCCTGGTTCTAGATGTCCCCGGTTCTAGATGAAAAGTCATCTCAGCAAAGTTAGCGTGTTGTGGATATGGAGAGGTAAGTGTGCAGTTAGCTTAACTCATAGATTCTCCAAATGGCCAAAAGGAGGGAGCCAGTAAAACATTCAGGCTTGAAGCTTGTTAACAATTCTTCATTCATAGGATGATACAGCACAGAAAGAGGTCATTCAGCCCATCGTGTCTGTCCCAGCTGCTTGTTAAAGCTATTCACCCAGCCTCACTCCCTATGTTGATATTCCATAACCCTCTAAAAAGGACATTGGATAAATACTCAAAAATGAAAAATTTAAAGTTATTATTGAAAAATAACTTTCAGATCATCCCAGATCACCAAAACTTGCTGCATACAAAACATTCTCACATTTGCCACCCAGTTCTTTTGCAAAACTCTGCACAGTTCATACTGATCTCCACCATACACTTTCAAAATGTCTTTTGGCGCCAGATGTTATTGTGGAAAGGAAGGGCAACTTGGCACAGCCCCAGTAACTATTACTGTGTTATAATAACCGTTAACAACTCTCTGCTGAGACACCCACCCTCTCCCCTCGCTCCCCTAATGCCATCCCTCAGGGTAAGCCACCTGGTCAGAGGAGATTTACAAGAAT
This sequence comes from Cetorhinus maximus, assembly GCF_964194155.1. Lineage (NCBI taxonomy): Eukaryota > Metazoa > Chordata > Chondrichthyes > Lamniformes > Cetorhinidae > Cetorhinus > Cetorhinus maximus. The sequence continues at coordinate 80,480,411 of NC_135898.1, read as the reverse complement.
GTTGCCAAGGCTCGAAAATTGCAGCTATGAGGAGAGATTGAATAGGCTGGGGTTGTTTTCCTTGGAACTGAGGAGGCTGAGGGATGACCTGATTGAGGTGTAGAAGATTATGAGGAGCCTATATAGGGTAGACAGTAAAGACTTGTTTCCCCTAGCTGAGGGGTCAATTATTGGGGGGCATGGGTTTAAGGTGATTGGTGAAAGGGTTAGAGGGGACATGAGGAAAAACTTTTTCACCCAGAGGGCGGTGGGTGTCTGGAATTTGATACCTGGTTTGTGGCGGAGGCTGAAACACTCAATTCATTTACAAGGTACCTGGATCTGCATCTGAAGTGCTGTAACCTGCAAGGCTACAGACCGGGTGCCGGAAAGTGGGATTAAAATGGGCAGTTGGTTTTTTTTTTCTGTTTAGGCCAGCACAGGCACGATGAACTGAATGGCCTCTTTCTGTGCTGTACCTTTCCTATGGTTCTATGGTCCCTCCCTCTTCAGTCGATTCCTCATGCTGTCCCTCGGACACCCTCTGCTCAAAGGCCCCCCCCCACTGTGTTTGGGGCAGGGGGTCAGATATTAAATAAATGGTGAAGGCAAAAGCAAAATGTTGCAATTACTGGAAATCAGCTATTAAAAGCAAAATGCTGGAAATACCCTGCAGATCAGACAACATCCTTTGAACTGGAACCTGAAATGATTTTGCTGTTTCTGGTAGTTTCTGGTTCTTGTGTCAGCTGTTTCTGTGAATCATTCACTGATTCAGTTCATTCACATTTCTGGAAATAACATTGTCCTGTTTCTGGCTTGTTTTCTCCACGTGAATCTAATTCACCCGCAATTTCACCATGCCATCATTAATGAAGCATTAGGCTTAAAGACATAGAAATGATTGGAACGAATGTATGACTCACTCACATGAGTCAACAGAGGTTCATGTGTGTCCTCCCTTTTAACAGGAATTCCATTCTGGGTGGGGGCTGGTATTAGGATTGAGGTCAGGGACATTATGAGTGTTAAGCGTGATGATTGTTAGTGAGGTGCAGGTAAGGACTGGTAGTGAGTTAGACCCGGTTATCATCCTGGAGAATCTATGGTGCCCAATACATCCTTCCTGAGGTGTGATGCCAACAACCGAACACAGTTACTCCAGATGGGGCCTAACCAAGACTTTTTTTGATTAATTTTTGCCTAGTTCTCAGTGATTTGTGTGGCTGACAGTCAAATTCCTTCCTAGCTTCTCACCATCGTCCAATTTGTCCTTCTTGGCCCTGAAGTGAAAGAACTCAGGCGTCTCCAGTGACCTCCATTTGTCATAGTTTGGTCAATTCATTTAGTCACCCTACTCACTTTGTAACTTTTTGAGTTCATTTACACAATTTACTGTGAATTGTAATTTAGTGTCATCTGCATATCCATCTGAATTATTAATAAACATTAATAATCAAAAGCTGAGGCCCGAGGACAACCACCAATCAGGGGACGTACCCTTTACCCTCACTCACATACCCTTTACTCTCACGTACCCTTTACCCTCACTCACATACCCTTTACTCTCACTCACATACCCTTTACTCTCACGTACCCTTTACCCTCACTCACATACCCTTTACCCTCACGTACCCTTTACCCTCACTCACTGTCTCTCCTACCTCCCAGTTACCAATCCATGCCACAGAGTTATGTCCAATTCCATTCTCTTATCATTTTTACTAATAATCTCTAGTGGGGTATCTCCTGGAAGTCCATATAGACAACATCAACACAATATAGACAACGCCAACACTATATAGACAACATCCAATGATACTCCCTTAATCACATGCTACTAACCTTTCCAAAAGAGAGCAAAATGTATGGACATTACCTGCCCCTTCACAAATTCACACTGACTGATCAGATTGGAGCTGTTGTTCAGTCAGCCTCTCCCTGGTAATAGATTTCAGTACTTTCGCCCCCACTCCTGACAGTTTCCTGGGGTTTCTCTCTCTCTCCTTTCTTAAATAACTGAGTGACACTTGCAATTTTCCAATCTAAGGGCACAATTCACAAATCTAGAGAGCTTTGCTAGAAGATGACTAATGCTTTTTAAAAATACTTTCATGGGATGTGGGCATCACTCACTAGGCCAGTAGTTGTTGCCCATCCCTAATTGCCCTGGAGAAGGCAGTGGTGAGCTGCTGTCTAGCTCCTCTTTTCTGTAGTAGTTCAGTACAACTGAGAGCAATGTTAAGAGACAACCACATTGCTGTGGGGTCTGCAATCCCATATTGGTCAGACTGGGTAAAGATGGCAGATTTCCTTCCCTAAAGGACATTAGCAATCCAGATGGGTTTTTACAATTGATGATACTGAGGTTAGCTTTCAATTCCAGATTTTTGTTAATTGAATTTAAATTCTACCAGCTGATGTGGTGAGATTTGAACCCCCTTCTCCAGAGGATTAGCCTGAGTCTCAGGATCACTGGTCCAGTGACATTACCACTACACCACCACCTCCCCATGAATGATAGGTTCCCAGTGTTTCTAATGCTTTTGGGTGGACAGTATCCAGTGCTGGTGATCTCTCTGTCTTAAGTCCCATTATTTTCTCAATTGTTATTTTTTAGACTGATTTCAATTCCACCATTTTGGTTATGTTTAAAGCAGCAGGAAACTGAGATTATTAATCTGAGGATATTAATCGGGAGGAATGGATTATCCACATATTGTAGATCTGCAGGATTTTCATTCTGTTGTAAAACAGGATAAAAAACTAACGGATTCTATCGTCCACTTTCCAGATTCTCCTGCAACTGGTGGAGATGGAAATTTGTCCTCTTTGCCCCTCCTCTCCCTCACTCCTGTTTTAAACATTCCACCAAATTCTGATTCACTAATTTACTCATGAGAGGAAAGTAGGGGCCAGAATTCAACTCAGCTCATTCCCCAAACATCCCATTCCACCCCCCATCAAACATCCCAACCCCCCAACACTTCCACCTCCCATCACCATCCCAACACCATCCCACCCCACAACACCATCCCAACACCCCAACACCATCCCACCTCCCCATCACCATCCCACCTCCCATCACCATCCCACCCCCATCACCATCCCACCTCCCATCACCATCCCACCCCCCCAGCACCATCCCACCTCCCATCACTATCCCACCCTGCAACACCATCCCAACACCATCCCACCTCCCCATCACCATCCCACCTCCCATCACCATCCCACCCCCATCACCATCCCACCTCCCATCACCATACCACCCCCCATTACCATCCCACCCCCCCAGCACCATCCCACCTCCCATCACTATCCCACCCTGCAACACCATCCCAACACCCCAACACCATCCCACCCCCATCACCATCCCACCTCCTATCACCTTCCCACCCCCCATCATCATCCCACCTCCAATCACCATCCTACCCCCCATCAAACATCCCAACCCCCATCACCATCCCAACACCCCAACGCCATCCCACCTCCCATCACCATCCCACCCCCCATCAAACATCCCAACCCCCCCAACACCATCCCACCCCCAACACCATCCCACCCCCCCATCACCATCCCACCCTCCCATCACCATCCCACCCCCCCAACACCATCCCACCTCCCATCAAACATCCTAACCCCCAACACCATCCCACCACCAACACCATCCCACCCCCCCATCACCATCCCACCCCCCAACACCATCCCACCCCCACAACACCATCCCACCCCCCATCCCCATCCCACCCCCCAACACCATCCCACCCCCCAACACCATCCCACCCCACCCCCATCAAAGATACCCTGGGATGCTGGGATAGGGTTTTCAGTGGCGTCTCAGTGATTAGCCCCTGCTTCATTTGCCCTGGTCAATCCAACTGCAGAGTATCTGCTGCTCAACCTTGATCAGGAGCTGCCACATAAATGTGGTACTCTGGGAAGTCATGAGGATTATTCCTGGGATGCTGAGCATGACACAGCTCAAATGGCCCCCTGTGCTAGCCCACATCAGACCTCCTGATGTCCGCAGGGAAAACCTCCCCCTCAAAGAACACCAGCGGGTGAGCTAACGAAACCCTCCCCTTCTCCAGGACCTCAAAAAGACCCCATGCACTCATCTGAAATCTCACAATCCCTACTGGGACACACCCCACATCCTACAAACTGGCGACAGCCCACCTCTCGATGGCACATCTCCTGGCTGACTGCAAATGTTCCCAGGATGGGCCCTGCCCTGGATGGTGTTGTGCTTATTGATTGTTACTGCAGCTGCCCCATACACCCCCACCCCCACCACCCAGGCAAGGGGTAAATATTCCAACATACCCCTGTCGCTGAGTGAAAATCAGTTGGGCAGGAGGGAGCTGAAATGGAGGGGCCGGGGATGGAGGGAGTAGGAATGCAGGTGGTAGGGATGGAGAGAGCAAGGATGGATGGTGTAGGAATGGAGGGAGCAGGGTAGGGAGGGAGATGGAATGGAGGAAGTAGGGATGGAGAGAGTAGGGCTGGACGGAGTAGAGATGGAGGGAGTATGGATGAAGGGAGTAAGAAGAGAGGGAGAAGGGGTGGAGGGAGTGCAGATGGAGGGGGTTGAGATGGAGGGAGCAGAAATGGAGGTAGTAGGTATGGAGGGAATAGGGGTGGAGGGTGTAGGGATGGAGGAATAGGGATGGAGGAAGTAAGGATGGAAAGAGTATGGATGGAGGGTGTAGGGAAGGAGGGAGTAGGGATGGAGTGAGTAAGAATGGAGGGAGTAGGGAAGGAGGGAGTAAGAATGGAGGGAGTAAGAATGGAGGGAGTAGGGAGGTAACTTTCTATTTTATAAAAGTGTAATCAGCAGGAGGCGCTGTCTTTCAGTTGAAACATTAAACCCGGCCCTATAACCCCCTGCTGAGGTAAAAGGTCTGAGGCACTATTTTGAAGAAGTTTAGAGGAGCTATCCACAATACCCTCATCAATATTCATCCCAACATCACAAAAAACCGACTCTCTGGTTAGTTATCACATTACTGTTTTTGGGGATCTTGCTGTGTGTAAATTGGTTGTTGTGTTCCCTGCATTCAAACAGTGACGACACAAAATGATTTCATTGGCTGTAAAGAGCTTTGAGGTGTCTGGCAGCCGTGAAAGGTGCTATACAAATGCAAGCCTTTCTTTTTCCGTCTTAACTCATGATCTGGGAAATGAAAACCAGCTGTCAGCCGAGAAATCCCCCAGCTGATGAGTGAAGAAACCTAACGAAACTCAGAAACATGCACTGGATTCGGTAATCTGCTGCTGTTTCGTTAATCCGCCTGACTCACGGAGCAGGAAGATGTCATTTCAGAGCAGGAGCTGCCCCAGTTCTGGGCTCTGCCCAGTGTGGAATTTATGAGGCTCCGTGACTGGAGTTGTTAGTTGACGCTTGCCCAGGAATGTGGTTTTCTGGAGCCAGTTCTGTGGAAAGCCGCAGAGCACTGGCAAAACAATGCGTCACCGCAGGGAGCTGACAAGGTTTCATATTTCACTCGCTTGTTGTGCTGTTTAACGCTACAGTCGAGTTCAGCGTCACCCCACACCTACTGTATCAGCCTCTGTGCACCAGACGGCAGGGAGAGCCACAATTCCAGGCTCAATGTTCCGATGGGAATCCATGTCCTGGAGAACATTCCAGGCTGCCATTTCTCCTCTGGGATTCCTCCCAACGCCGGGTGAGGCACTAGTGGGATGAATCTCAAACAAGGGGACATAGTTACAGAATAAGGAGGCACTCATTTAAAACTGAGATGCGAAGGAATTTCTTCTCTCAGAGGGTAGTGAATGTCTGGAATTCTCTACCCCAGAGAGTTGTGGAGGCTAGATCACTGAAAGTATTTAAAGAGGAGGTAGACAGATTTTTGAAATATCGGGGAGTTGAGGGCTATGAGGAGCTGGCATGAAAGAGAAGTTGAGGCCTGGAGCAGATCAGCCATGATCTTATTGAAGGGCAGGACAGGCTTGAGGGGCCGAATGGCCTACTCCTGCTCCTATTTCTTACGTTCTTATGTTCCTACCCCAAGTGTTACAGCCACAAAGGACTGAATGGCCACCTTGTGTCCTGCATAACATGCTTGAGGGACTGAATTGACTCATCCTGTATAACAGTCTCAAGGGGCTGAACGGCCTCCTCCTGTACCTATGTAACAGGCTGATGAGGCTGAATGACCTCCTCCTGTTCCAGTGTAATAAGCTCAAGGGCTGAATGGCTTGCTCCTGTTCCTGTGTAACAGGCTCGAGGGGCTGAATGGCCCCCTCCTGTTCCTGTGTAACAGGCTCAAGGAGGGAGCTGAATGGCCTCCCCCTGTTCCTGTGTAACAGGCTCGAGGAGCTCAATGGCCTTCCCCTGTTCCTGTGTAACAGGCTCGATGGGCAGAATGGCCTCCTCCTGTTCCTGTGTAACAGGCTCGAGGAGCTCAATGGCCTTCCCCTGTTCCTGTGTAACAGGCTCAAGGAGAGGGCTGAATGGCCTCACCCTGTTCCTGTGTAACAGGCTTGAGGAGGGGGCTGAATGGCCTCCCCCTGTTCCTGTGTAACAGGCTCAAGGAGGGGGCTGAATGGCCTCCTCCTGTTCCTGTGTAACAGGCTCAAGGAGAGGGCTGAATGGCCTCGCCCTGTTCCTGTGTAACAGGCTCAAGGAGGGGGCTGAATGGCCTCCCCCTGTTCCTGTGTAACACGCTTGAGGAGGGGGCTGAATGGCCTCCCCCTGTTCCTGTGTAACACGCTCGAGGAGGGGGCTGAATGGCCTCCCCCTGTTCCTGTGTAACAGGCTCAAGGAAGGGGCTGAATGGCCTCCCCCTGTTCCTGTGTAACACGCTCGAGGAGGGGGCTGAATGGCCTCCCCCTGTTCCTGTGTAACAGGCTCAAGGAAGGGGCTGAATGGCCTCCCCCTGTTCCTGTGTAACACGCTCGAGGAGGGGGCTGAATGGCCTCCCCCGTTCCTGTGTAACAGGCTCGAGGAGGGGGCTGAATGGCCTCCTCCAATAGCTGCCACCTGCTGGCCGGGTTGTGCCCTGGGCTGAGTGACTTACTCACTCCACAGACTGAGCTCATTCAGGAGATTCCAGGTCAGAATTGATGACTGCGGGGTCTTTGCGCACACAACAGCTCAGACCCTGGAGGCAAATGTGGTGATTTTCGTCTCAGTTGGTGTCTCTCAACAATAACAACTTAAATTGATCTAGCACCCTTAACACAATGTAACATCCCAAAGTGCTTCACAGGTGCATTATAAAACAAAGTCTGACACCAAGCCACGCCAGGAGATATTAGGTCAGATGACCAAAGTTTGGTCAAAGAGGGAGGTTTTAACCAGTGGCATAAAGAAGGGAAGCAAGATAGAGTGGGGAGTAGGTGAGGAAATTCCAGAACTTAGAGCCCAGGCAGCTGAAACCACAGCCAAAGGTGAAGCGATTAGAATGAGGTATACACAAATCCCCAGAATTAGAGAGGACTCAGGGGGTTGTGGAGATCAGAGAAACAGGGAAGGGTGGGCAACAGAGCGATATGTAAACAAGGATGAGAATTTTAAAAGCGAGATGTTGCTTGACTGGAAGCCAATGTAGGCCAGAGAGCCCAGGGGTGACAGCAGAACAGGAGTGGATGCGAGTTAAGACACAGGCAGCAGAATTTTGGATGACCTCAAGTTTACGGAGGGTAGAATGTGGGGAATCAGCCAGGAGCGCGTTGGAATTATCAAGCCCGGGGGTAACAAAGGCCTGGATGAGGGTTTCAGCAGCAGATGAGCTGAGACAGGGGATGTTACAGAGGTGGAAATGTGACAGCAAGGTTGTGGACAGACTGGTTTAATCTCAGACTGATGCCAGGGAGAGGGATGGAGTCAGCGGCTTTGTTTGGCCATTTTCAGAGGGAGCGGAGTTTGGAGTGGGGACCATAAACAACGGCTTCAGTCTTCGCAAGATTCATTTCGAGGAAATTTCTGCTCATCCAGCACTGGATGTCGGATCAGCAACCTAATAATTTAGCAGCAGTGCAGGAGTCGAGAGAGATGGTGGTGAGGTAGAGCTGGGTGTCATCAGTGTACATGTGAAAACTAACACTGTGCTTTCAGATGTTGTCACTGAGGGGCATGGTGTAGATGAGAAATACGAGGGGGGCCAAAGATAGATCCTTGGGGGTCACCAGAGGTAACGGTGGGGGAGCAGGAAGAGAAGCCGATGTGAGTGATTCTCTGGCTAGGATTAGACAGATAGGAATGGAACCAGGCAAGAGCAGTCCCACCTGACTGGATGACAGTGGAGAGGTGTAGGAATAGGGTGATGTGGCCACCTTGAGAAAGGTTGGTGTGTCTCTCAGTCCCTGTTGGTATCTCTTTGTCTCTGTCAGTGTCCCTCAGTCACTTTAGGGAAGGAAATCTGCCGTCCTTACCAGGTCTGGTCTACATGTGACTCCAGATCCACAGCAAAGTGGTTGCCCTCTGAAATAGCCCAGCAAGCCACTCACTTTGTATCAGGAGGTTAAGTGGTGGTTTATCACTTTTTCAGGGCAACTAGGGCTGGGCATTAAATGCTGATTTTGCCAACAGTACCCACACCCCAAGAATTAATGAGAAAACTATCTGTCAAGGTGCACAGAAGGGTAGAATACTAATGGACAACCCTCACTCTGACAGGTGGCAGGTTTGAGCAGCTTCCTGAGGATAGTGAGGGAGGAGGAAGATGTTGGCACTGGGGATCATTCCCACTGATGTCACTACACAAACTGACTGCATCGTAAAACAGGCGAGACGGAAGTTAACTGTGTAACTCCAAATCGCCAGACCTGACCAGACCCTGCTCAAGATGAACTGATCAGAAAAGGTGGGTTTGAAACAGGAAGTGGTTGTGTACGTCCATGTTAACTGTCACAGAAAGCAGTTACTGAGAAACTGTTTATAGAGCAAGACCCGATAGTCATTGAAGTGAGTGGGAAGTCAGCAGTACACTCAGCAGGAGAAGCCGTGTGGAACCATAAACATGTCTCAGACACTGCAAAGAATTACACTGCACTCTGCACTCTCATTCAATGAGCTTCTTGCAGTACTGACCCTCCAGCAGTGCAGCACTCCCTCAGTACTGACCCTCCGACAGTGCAGCACTCCCTCAGTACTGACCCTCTGACAGTGCAGCATTCCCTCAATACTGACCCTCCGACAGTGCAGCACTCCCTCAGTACTGACCCTCTGATAGTGCAGCACTCCCTCAGTACTGACCCTCTGACAGTGCAGCATTCCCTCAATACTGACCCTCCGACAGTGCAGCACTCCTTCAGTACTGACTCTCCGACAGTGCAGCACTCCCTCAATACTGACCTTTCGACAGGTCAGCACTCCCTCAGTACTGACCCTCCGACAGTGCAGCAATCCTTCAGTACTGACTCTCCGACAGTGCAGCACTCCCTCAGTACTGACTCTCCGACAGTGCAGCACTCCCTCAGTACTTACTCTTCGACAGTGCAGCACTCCCTCAGTACTGACTCTCCGACAGGTCAGTACTCCCTCAGTACTGACCCTCCAACAGTGCAGCGCTCCTTCAGTACTGACTCTCCGACAGTGCAGCACTCTCTCAGTACAACACAGTATGTCAACCTGAATTATGTACTCAAGTCTCTGCAGTAAAGCTCTCACAACCTCCTGACTAAGTGGCAAGTGTCACTGTTACTGTGAGAAAGGTGTTATTTAAAAAATATTTTTGGGGAATATTGTGTTTTTCTGTAATGAAGGCTGGGTGTTTGTGCGTGGGAGAGATTTAATTAAGCTGGGAAAAAATTATTGGCAGTCTGGGATGCTTAAAACATTTTTAGATAAGTTGAGAGTTTGTTTGACTCTCAAAAGGGAGTCAGAGGTAACAAGAAACCCGTTTGCATCTTGCAGGAGTTCCATAGGTAAATAGTAGTGGGGATATTATATTTTATTGACCCGAAAGCAAAGACAAGGTAGAGACATAAATGATTTTATATTTGGAAGGATCAGAGTTCCAAAGAAGTATGAGAATAGTGGAACTTGAGATGAAAGGGGAAAGATTGTATTTTATAGTTACTGTGGAGAGCTTAGAGGGGAGAGATAGCTGGAGCTGTTTGAACTGTTGAGCTATAGCTGGAGCTCTGGGCTGGGAGAGGATGCAGTTTGAACCAGCCAACCAGTCAAGCCAGAAAAGTCTTGGGCTGCAACAAGCAGTTTTATTCTGTAATGGATTCCGCTGCAGAGTGGAAGAAGGTAGAGGTCATGTGATATGCCTCTATTGAAGCTACAACAGTTTGCCTTGTGTAATATTACTGGATTTTATAGTTAAACATCTATAAGGGAGGGTTGCCTGGCAGTGTTTACTTGTGGGTCTGGCCAAGTACAGAGTCTTTTTGGGAAATGTTTTGTAAGGCTAACCTTAATTGTGTAACTGTAATCTTGTGTGTTTAAGTTTCCTTTTATTCTTGTTAATAAAGCTTTTACTTTTAACTTCTAAAATCCCAGAAGTGTTACAGGACCTCTTACTGCCGAGATCAGTACATTGTCTTCTCCTTTTCAGAAAATGAGAAAAAGGTTAGGGCCCAGAAGCCAAGTTTCCCTCTGGGATTTGGTTTGCGCAGCAATTAACAGGTGTGGTCACAACAACACACACTGAGCCACAGCTTTTTTTTCATTCATTCATGGGATGTGGGCATCACTGGCTAGGACCAGCATTTATTGCCCATCCCTAAAAACCCATTGCCCTTGTTTAGGACTCAATCACATTGCTGTGGGTCTGGAGTCATGTGTAAACCCGACCAGGTAAGGACAGCAGGTTTCCTTCCCTAAAGGACATTAGTGAACCAGATGGGTTTTTACAACAATCATTTCAGACTTTTAATTCCAGGTTTTTATTGAACTCAAATTCCACCAACTGCTGTGGCAGGATTCAAACCCAGGTCCCCAGAGCATTACCCTGGGTGTCTGGATTATTAATCCAGAAACAATACCACTATACCATCACCTCCACATTAAGTCTTAAGATTTTAAACACTCTGGCATTGGTGGCAATGCCTTCAGCTGCAAAGACCCTAAGCTATAGAATTCCCTCCCTAAACCTCTCTATTTATCCATGGAATTCCCTCCCTAAACCTCTCAATTTATCCATGGAATTCCCTCTCTAAACCTCTCTATTTATCCATGGAATTCCCTCCCTAAATCTCTCTATTTATCCATGGTATTCCCTCCCTAAACCTCTCTATTTATCCATGGAATTCCCTCCCTAAACCTCTCAATTTATCCATGGAATTCCCTCCCTAAACCTCTCAATTTATCCATGGAATTCCCTCCCTAAACCTCTCTATTTATCCATGGAATTCCCTCCCTAAACCTCTCTATTTATCCATGAATTCCCTCCCTAAACCTCTCTATTTATCCATGGAATTCCCTCCCTAAACCTCTCAATTCATCCATGGAATTCCCTCCCTAAACCTCTCAATTTATCCATGGAATTCCCTCCCTAAACCTCTCAATTTATCCATGGAATTCCCTCTCTAAACCTCTCAATTTATCCATGGAATTCCCTCCCTAAACCTCTCTATTTATCCATGGAATTCCCTCCCTAAACCTCTCTATTTATCCATGGTATTCCCTCCCTAAACCTCTCAATTTATCCATGGAATTCCCTCTCTAAACCTCTCTATTTATCCATGGAATTCCCTCCCTAAACCTCTCTGCTTCTCTTTCCTCCTTTAATCTACTGTTTGTAAAGATGCTGCAGGAGGGAACAGAAAATTTGGAGAGTGGCCAAAAGTCCATTGACTTTGGGCAGGACCGGAAGGTGCTATCCCACCTCTTTGGGCTGATGGTGGCGTAGCGGCAATGTCATCAGACTAATAACCTAGAGGCACCAGGTTAATGCTGTGGAGACATGGGTTCAAAACCCACTGTGGCCGCTGGTCGGAATTTGAATTCTGTTAATAAATCTGGAATATGGAACTAGCCTCACTAACGGAGGCCATGAAACTATCATCAATTGCTTTAAAAACCTGTCTGGTTCACTAATGTCCTTTAAGGAAGGAAATCTGCTGTCCTTACCCAGTCTGGCCTACATGTGACTCCAGACCCATGGCATTGTGGTTGACACTTAACTGCCCTCTGAAATACCCAGCAAGTCATTCAGTTCAAGGGCAGTTAGGGATGGCCAATAAATGCTGGCAATGCCCATGTCCCATGAAAGAATAAAGCAACAAAGCTATTGGTCACCAGCCCTAATATCCCCTTATTTGCTTCAGTGTTTCACCATATTAAAAATGCTATATAAACGTAAGTTCTTCGATTGAGTTTCAGTCATGTGTCTGGTTCTATCTCTATTTGAAAAACAATCTTCAGAATTGTTCTCTCCTCTTATGCAGTGGCCCCAAAATCTCAACATCTCTTACGTGTGAAAATGGAGGGAATTCTGCACTTCTAGCCCAACCATCCCCTTGCGCTTTTAACTCCTTAATCTCCTGACTGCCCACTTCCTGGTTTTGGCCAGCATCCTTCCGTCTGTGAGAGATGATGGGAACTCAGCCTCGGAACTTTACTGAGCTGACATGATATCAGCGGCTGCAGTTCCTCCGATGACGGAACAAGCCGATTCTGGAAAGGCAGAGTCTGCAACAAGTACCACACGTGGAGCTGTCCCTCGCTGATGGCGCAGGATGATCGCTGCCGGTGCCTTGTTTGCAGGGCTGGTGTCTGCTTTGGAGCCCTGGTGGCAAGTTCCTGCTCAAAGCTGGTGTCACCATTTGCACCAATCGTCAGCTGGAGTTTCTCACTTGTCGGGATTGATGCTGAAGCTTTCGTGTCTCTTTTGACAGCATCCTGGAATCAGAACTTTGGGCACCCTGCTGGTCTCTAGACACGGGCTACCTCCCTGCCTGGCACATCAATGAGGATGTGGTCATCTTCCATCCTGTGCACATGCCCGAGCCAGTGAAGCCTCCTTTGCTTGATTAGCTCCAGCATGCATGGCATGTTTGCCCGAGAAAGGACTGCTTCATCGGTAACCTCCATGTGATGCCGAGGACGCATTGTAGACATCAGAGATGGAAGTTATTGAAGCTTTCTTCTTCGTAGGTATAATTTGGCCAGGCTTTGCTGAGGCCAGATGGTTAACAGTGAGGTTGAGTGTCTTGGGCTACAGGAAGATACAGACGGGATAGTTAAATGGGCAGATAAGTGGCAGATGGAATTTAACCCTGAAAAGTGTGAGGTGATACACTTTGGAAGGAGTAATTTGACAAGGAAGTATTCAATGAACGGCATGACACTAGGAAGTTCTGAGGAACAAAGGGACCTTGGCGTGTGTGTCCATAGATCTCTGAAGGCGGAGGGGCATGTTAGTGGGGTGGTGAAAAAGGCATATGGGACACTTGCCTTTATCAATCAAGGCATAGATTACAAAAGTAGGGAGGTCATGTTGGAGTTAGTGAGGCCACAGCTGGAGTGAAGGATGTGATTGCACTGGAGTGGGTGCAGAGGAGATTCACCAGGACGTTATCTGGGGTGAAACATTTAAGTTATGAAGAGAGGTTGGATAGACTTGGGTTGTTTTCGTTGCAGCAGAGAAGACTGTGGGGTGACCTGATCGAGGTGCACAAGATTATGAGGGGCATGGACAGGGTGGATAGGGAGCAGCCGTTCCCCTTAGTTGAAGGGTCAGTCACAAGGGGACATAAATTCAAGGTGAGGGGCAGGAGGTTTAGGGGGGATGTGAGTACAAACTTTTTTACCCAGAGGGTGGTGACGGTCTGGAATGCACTGCCTGGGAGGGTGGTGGAGGCGGGTTGCCTCACATCCTTTAAAAAATACCTGGATGAGCACTTGGCACGTCATAACATTCAAGGCTATGGGCCAAGTGCTGGTAAAGGAGATTAGGTAGGTCAGGTGTTTCTCAGGTGTCGGTGCAGACTCGATGGGCCGAAGGGCCTCTTCTGCACTGTGTGATTCTGTGATACAGGCCCTTTTGTTATTCTTTCACAGGGATGTGGGCATTGCCGGCTGGATCAGTGTTTATGCCATCCCTAATTGCCCTTGAGAAGGTGGTGGTTAGACATCTTCTTGAACCACCTTGTAGATAAGCATCTTGGTCCTACAGGTCAGTTTGTTGTTTCTCCATGCCTGTTTTGTTGGTCAGCCGCAGTTGGCCGTTGACCTTCCAATGTGTGTGCTGAGCTCTTTGTCAAGAGACAGCTTGTCTGTCACCGGAGATCCAAGGTAGCAGAATTTGCTGACTACTTCCGGTGGTGCATTGTTGAGTCTGATTGCAGAGGGAGACACAACATCCTGTTCCATAACTACAGTTTCCTTGACATGAATGATGAGGGAGAACATGACACGTGTGGAACAGCCGATTCTAAGCCTTTGGAGCTGTTCTTATGTCTGGACAATGAGTGCAGCATTATCAGCATCCAGCCCTCCTCTGATTGGGACATACCGCACCTTTGACTTGGCTTTCAGTCTTGATGTGTTGAAGGGTTTCCCGTCTGATCATGTGTGGAGGTACACTCCTTTCCTGTCGGCAGGGAAAACATAGGTCAAGAGGACAGAGAAAAAGATACTGAACAGGCTAGGAGCTAGGACAGGCCTGTTCCACCCCATTCTCTATCTCAAAACTGTCAGAGTTGGAGCTTTTATTCTGAATGGTGCCATGCATGTTATCATCGACTGTATGAGACAGTGAAGCTCAGCAGGGTGGCCAAATTTCTCTAGTGTTCACTAGAGGCCTATCCTGCTCAGGGTGTCAATGCTTTTGTGTGGTCTACAACAGGGAGATAGAGTGGCGTTTGGCAGAGTGTTGTTTGGCAGAGTGGTGTTTGCTGCTTTTTGCACTTCTCTTGAAGCTAACATAGGGAGAAGATCATGTCTGCATGAATGTGCCTGTCCTGAAGCCACCCTGTGCCTCAGGGCATTATTCTAGTCAATGGATCTTCATCTGGCAAAGGTTTTCTGAGTGACACAGAGTAGGCAGATGCTCTGGTAGTTGTTACAATCGCTTCCTTTGCCAAATGTGGCTCTTGAATGCAGCTCGATAGATGACTGACCACAGAGACTTCTTTATCTGAATCTTTTTTTATCTTGTTATCTGAAGAGCCCTCATGTGGAAGGGACTGCCCAAGAGCCTCTGAGAATTCGGGCCATTTGTTGTCACCACTGTATGGAGAGTTGAAGCTCAGAATGCCATTGTGTGTGGGACTTATGTATTTCCGTGGTTGTACCTTCACCCTGTTACTGACAAGTGAGTGATCAGTATCACAATCTTCACTCTGATAGCCGGAGTCCACTTACTAACGTGATTAAAACCTTTTTATTATCCTTTATATGTTTTGCTAATTTTCTCTCATGCTCCTTATTTATATCTCCCTATTTGTATTTTTTTGAGGGAAGTTCACCCTGGTGGTCCTGGGCCATCATCCTAATCACCAAAACTGGTTATTTATTCATTTATTTAGCTATTGTTTGTGGGATCATGCTGTGCACAACTTGGCTGCTGTGTTTCTAACACTTCCATTGAAGCCCTCCCCCTGTGTTTGTGAGAGATGGACATCAGTGTGATTCACAGAATCAGAGAATCTTACAGCATAGAAGGAGGCCATTCAGCAGATTCCTAGCTGATCTCACACATTCTGCCATACATAAACTTGAGGCTATCTAAAACTCTACTGCCCGAGCCTTGCCTTGCACTAAGTCCTGTTCCCCTATCACTCCTGTGCTCACTGACTTGGCTCCCAATCCGGCAAAACCTGGATTTTTCAATTCTCTTCCTTGTTTTCAAATCCCTCCATGGCCACTCCCCCTCCCTTTCTCACCAGCAAGATTGGGGGTCAGACTCTTCACTTGGGGTGAGCTGTTGGAGCACTGTTTTAAAATTAGGGTTCGCTCTTTTAGGACAGAGATGAGGAGAAATTTTTTCTCTCAGAGGGCTGTGCGACTTTGGAACTCTCTGCCTCAGAAGGCAGGGTCACTGAGTATTTTTTAAGGCAGAGGTAGATAGATCCTTGTTAGGCAAGGGAATCAAAGGTTATCGGGGTTAGATGGGAATGTGGAAATCGAAACACAAGAAGATCAGCCATGATCTTATTGAGTGGCAGAGCAGGCTCGAGGGGCTGAATGGTCTACTCCTGTTCCTATTTCTTATGTTCTTATGAGCTGCCT
This sequence comes from Cetorhinus maximus, assembly GCF_964194155.1. Classification (NCBI taxonomy): domain Eukaryota; kingdom Metazoa; phylum Chordata; class Chondrichthyes; order Lamniformes; family Cetorhinidae; genus Cetorhinus; species Cetorhinus maximus. The sequence continues at coordinate 80,464,276 of NC_135898.1, read as the reverse complement.
GTTGAGGTGAGACCAGCCCCTGGACCAACTGATCAGGCCCAGGGATCGATTTCCATTGACTCCAGGCTCATCTTGAGTGCAAACTGGTCACGGAAGAGTTGAACCTGAAGGTTTCCTTTTACTCCAGATGTGGTTAGGGTCTGATATTGGGGATTGGAGTAAAGGAGTAAAGAAGTCTTGCTATAATTGTACAGGGCTTTCGTGGGACCACATCTGGAATGCTGTGCGCAGTTTGTCTTCATAGTTGGGGGAGGATATACTTGAACTGAAGGCAGCAAAGCGCAAGTTCACTGTTGTCCTGTGATGAGGAGCTGAGTGAGTCGGGCCAATACCCTCTGGAGTTTAGGAGAATGAGAGGTGACTTCATTAAAATCTACAAGATTCTGACAGAGCTTGAAAGGGAGGGCACTGAGAGGTTGTGTCTCCAGGCTGGGGAACCTAGAACACGGGGACACAGTCTCGGGATAAGGGGCCGATCATTTAGGACTGAGATGAGGAGAAATGTCTTCATTCAGAGGGTGCGAATGTTTAGAGTTCTTCACCCCAAAGGGCTGTGGGCGCTTCATCGTTGACTACATTTAAGGTTAGAATAAATAAAGTTTTTGGCTGGGATTTTCCGGCCCCGTTGTGGGTGGGACCCATCGCCGGCCAGGCGGCGCCCCAGGCAGAAGCCCGTTAACTTGCACCGGAAGATCCCTGCAGCGGGTGCGGAAAATCCCGGCCTCGGCCTCTCAGGGAATTAAGGGATATGAGGAGCAGGCGGGAAAGCGGAGTTGAGGCAGATGAACAGCCATGATTGTATTGAATAGTGGAGCTGGTTTGATGGGCTGAATGGTCTCCTCCTGATCCTATTTCTTTTGTTCTGTGTTAACCATCATGTGCGGAAATCACTGGCGGACAGTTAGGGTTAATAACAAAAGCGTTTGTTGGCCTTTTTCTCATGAAGGCTGGAACACCAAGGAGAGGAAGTGATGTGATAGCTTTACAGAGCCCCGGTCAGACCACACCCGGCAGTAACTGTGTCCATTTCTGGAGCCCACACCTCTGGAAGGAGATATTGGCCTTTGAGCGGATGCAGGGTAGATTCACCAGAATGATCCTGGGGCTAAAAGGATTCAATTAAGAGGAGACGTTATATAGACTAGGCTTGTATTCCCTTGAGCTTAGAAGGTTAAGGGGAGGCCTGATTTAGGTGTTTATGATTGTTTGAAGGATTCGATAAGGTCGATAGAGAGAAACTATTTCCTCTGGTTGGGGGGGGAGTCCTGAACAAGGGGGCAGAACCTTAAAATTCGAGCCAGGCCGTTCAGGGGTGATGTCAGGAATCACTTCCTCACCCAAAAGGGAGTGTAAATCGGGAATTCTCTCCCCCCCAAACAGCTGTTGAAACTTCGGGAACAGTAGAAAATTCAAAACTTCGAAGGGTAGGATTTTGTCAGGCAAAGGGATTCAGGTGGATAAATGGAATTAAGGTTAAGATACAGATCAGGCATGATCTAATTGGGTGGAGGAACAGCACCTCATCTTCCGACTAGGCACTTTACAGCCTTCCGGACTGAATATTGAGTTCAACAACTTTAGATCTTGAACTCCCTCCTCCATCCCCAACCCCGTTCCAGTTCTTCCCCCTCCCTTTTGTTTTTTCCAATAATTTATATAGATTTTTCTTTTCCCACCTATTTCCATTATTTTTAAATGTATTCCACCCAGCGTTTATTTCACCCCACCCCCACTAGAGCTACCTTGCTTGTCCTGCTCGCCACTCTTAATTAGCACATTCTTTTAGATAATATCACCACCTTCAACACCTCTTTGTCCTTTTGTCTGTGACATCTTTTGGTTATCTCCTCCTATCACTGCTTGCTTGTCCCAACAAACCACCCCCCACCCGCTTCTTCCCCCCACATCCCCTTAAACCAGCTTATATTTCACCCCTTTCCTATTTCTACTTAGTTCTGTTAAAGGGTCATGAGGACTGTGCTCTTCTCCGCCGATGCTGCCAGACCTGCTGAGTTTTTCCAGGTATTTCTGTTTTTGTTTTGGATTTCCAGCATCTGCAGTTTTTTGTTTTTATCTCATCCCCCTGTTCTTGTGTACCCAGCTGCAGTGCTTTTTGCGATATACCAGTACACTATCACACCGGGCTGGGGGATGCAGTCAATTCTAATCCGTCCCTTTGTCAATCAGCAGCGTGTGTCAGTGGACAGTGTGACAGAAAGTAATGGGAGATGGGGTGGGGTGTGCATCTATTTGAGGAAACAGCTTGATTCAGGAAACGTTGCACAGAGTTTGTCAATGTTGTCAGGTCACACATCACAGATCAGAATAAATTAGCGAAAAGCCACAAGCCCCTCCCACTGTCAACATTAACCCATTGATGCCAGGCTCACTGCAACTTATAAGTTTATGTTGGTTCCACTCACACTGACTCTCACTGGGGTACGGGTCCCACACACACTGACTCTCACTGGCGTACAGGTCCCACACACACTGACTCTCACTGGGGTACGGGTTCCACACACACTGACTCTCACTGGGGTACGGGTCCCACACACACTGACTCTCACTGGGGTACGGGTCCCACACACACTGACTCTCACTGGGGTACGGGTTCCACACACACTGACTCTCACTGGGGTACGGGTTCCACGCACACTGACTCTCACTGGGGTACGGGTTCCACACACACTGACTCTCACTGGGGTACGGGTTCCACACACACTGACTCTCACTGGGGTACGGGTTCCACACACACTGACTCTCACTGGGGTACGGGTTCCACACACACTGACTCTCACTGGGGTACAGGTTCCACGCACACTGACTCTCATTGGGGTACAGGTTCCATACACACTGACTCTCACTGGGGTACGGGTTCCACACACACTGACTCTCACTGGGGTACGGGTCTAACACACACTGACTCTCACTGGGGTACGGGTTCCACACACACTGACTCTCACTGGGGTACAGGTTCCACACACACTGACTCTCACTGGGGTACGGGTCCCACACGCACTGAATCTCACTGGGGTACGGGTCTAACACACACTGACTCTCACTGGGGTATGGGTCCCACACACACTGAATCTCACTGGGGTACGGGTCTAACACACACTGACTCTCACTGGGGTACTGGTCCACACACACTGACTCTCACTGGGGTACAGGTTCCACACACACTGACTCTCACTGGGGTATGGGTCCCACCACACTGAATCTCACTGGGGTATGGGTTCCACACACACTGACTCTCACTGGGGTAGGGGTCCCACACACACTAACTCTCACTGGGGTATGTGAGTCATGTGTATTTACCTGGACGATATTTGGGCTCCAAGGATTAAATTCGAGATTACACAACCTAGGGTTGTATTTGAAAGGTTAAGAGCTGATTTGATCAAAGTTTTCAAGATATCATGGGAACAGATAGACCGGTGGTGGTACTGACACTTTGTGAAATGGAATGCGATGACATCAGGGGAATGCCCTCACGTCACCTGCAGTCAGGCCTTGTGATATTTTGGTTGGCGGGTATGCGCGAAAGTCGGAAGTGGCCCGTGCGCTTTCACACCCGGTGCATGGGCCACTCGGTTTGGCAGCCTCCATGTTTTTCATGGATTCTATCTCTATCATTCTATCATTCGCAGAGGCCTTCCACCAACAGCCCCTTGGGTGCAGAAACCTGTGGAAACATCGGCAGAAAAATGGGGATTGTTTAGTCTGCTGGAGGGATCCCCTCAGAAGAGGAGGAGAGGGCCAGAAGGGTGAGGAGGCCAGTAAACCGCAGGCAGCATCCCAGAGTGGGACCCTGGACCAGGAGGCACAGCCTGGAGGGGCGCAGGGCCAGCAGGAAGTACAAGGCAGAAGGGTCCGGAGAATGTGCCAGTTTCCAGCAGGCAGAGTCTACAGGCAGTGCTCCTGCTACAGGCACATGCCCGAGGTTCAGTGCGAGGGAGTCTGCATAATAATTGGTCCAGAGACCGGCTCCACCTGTGTAGGTGGACACCCTCTGCCAGTGCCTCCTAAGGTGACAGTGACCCTGAACGTCTTCGCTTCAGGTTCTTTCCAGGGGTCAGTGGGAGATCGAAGAGGTGCCTTCCAATCGGCTGCCCACAGCTGCATCAAGCGGCTCACTGACATTTTATTCTGAAGGGTCAGTGACTTCATTCACTTCCAGAGCGATGAGGCCAGCCAGGCTGAACCAGCTAGAGGCTCTGTTGCAATTGCAGGATTTCCCCATACCCCGGCAGCCATTGACTTCACACATGTCCCCATAAAGGTGCCAGCAGAGGAGCCAAGTCCAAGTGCCTTTGTCAAAAGAAAGGGCTTCCACTCCCTTAACGCGCAGACTGTGTGTGACACTGGAGTCAGATGCTGCAGGTTTGTGCCCGGTATCCAGGAAGCTGTCAGGGTGCCTACATCCTCTGTCACTCCCAGGGGCCAAGGCTTTGCATTGCTCCAGCTCGCTAGGATGGTTGGCTCCTGGGGGAGCTGCCTCACCATGAGAGTCGCCACTCTCTCCATGGAGGAGGCTGTGTTGTTCTGGACTACGGGTCAACGCAGTGCTCACGCTCCACATGGACTCCTCCATGACAGAAACCATGGCACGCAGACCCTCATGGATCTCCGCCAGATCCTCCCACACATCCCACTGGACATCCAGCATCTGCCACCTGATGGACGACTCCAGAGGCTCATCATCTGCCTCAGACCCAGCATTGTCCTGCGGTCTGCTTCGACTGCTGGTGCCCTGGGCACTCTCTGCCTCCGCCTGTTCCTCAGGCGAGTGTGATGTGGCTTCACCATTGGGAACTACCATCTGACCCGAGATGCTCATGCCCACTGGACGTGCCTGTAGCTGCGTTAGTGCATGGTGCAGGGGGAGGATGTGACGTGGGTGCATCTGGAAGCTGTTCCTCCCTGCAGGTCGGGGTGGGGGTGGGGGGGGGGGGGGGGGGGGGGGGCGTGGGGGTGGTCCTTGGGGTCCTTTTAGGGTCTTGGTGATGAGCCATCTGAGGGAGGAAGAGAAAAGATCAGCATTGACCATCATTACGAAGTCAGAGTGCACACAGTCTGCTTTCGCATTAGAATGGACATCTGGCTGAACAAATACAACGAATGGATAAGCAATGGGAATAAGTGCCCTTCACTGTCAGTCTTACCACCACAGCCCTACATCTTTGAGATCCTAAACCAATCTCTTCCCTTTCCATTGGACTCTTACCCTCACCCGACACCCCTGTCTCTCCGCGACCTGTACACCTGGCTCCACACTGACAGGCCATTTCCATAGCCTGCCCTCTGACTGCCTGAGGCTCAGCAGGTTTGCTATCCCCCACCAGCCTGTCCCCACTCCAGAGAATTGTGACTTCTCTTCTCCTGTAGGGGAAAAGGTGCTTCCACTAGACACCACCCCACCCACATGCCACCACATTGCAACCTCCCCATCCCCAAAGACACAGGCACTGTTGCCCATCACATTGCCACACATCACCCTGACATACGTGCCAAGCATGGATTACCAAGGCACGTGACGTGCCACATTGCACTGTGCATTTCACACCCTCAGCACCAACGTGTGCTGCCACCCACAATGACATCTCCCCAAGGTCCTCACCCTGCCCGAGCGCTGAAAGTCATTGAACCTTTTGCGGTACTGGGTCCATGTTCAGCAAAACATCCTGACTGCTGACCAGGGCCGCCACCTCCGCCCAGGCCATCTTGATGATGTGCGGTGGCCTCCTCTTGCTGTCCCTTGGCAGCAGAATGTGACAGTGGTCACTTACTGACTCCAGCAATACTCACCTGAGAAACAGGGGCAGACTGGATCCGGGCATTCCTGACATGCCTGGGATGGGATCTGGGCATCAATGCCATCTTGCACTCTGGAGCGGCACTTCAATCGGTCAGGGAGTCCAAACACTGCATACCAGCTCCCAGAGGCTCTAAACACAGGCCTCCAGTCTGCAGGGAGCTACATTTAAACCCTCCACCCGCACCCTTCCTGTCCCCGGTCCCGCCCTCTGCCCACCCTCCCCTGTCAGCGTTCAGCCTGTCTCAGTGTGTGTTTCACACTGGCTGGCAGCTGATTGGCTGTTGAAGGCTGATTGTGGGCGGAAGCAGATTCCACAAGTCAAATTAGGAAACCATTCACACACACGTATTCACACACCCACACACACGCACGCACACACACACACACCCACAAACACACCCACACACCCACAAGCGAACACACACCCACATGCACACACACACCCACACGTGTGCACGCACACACACACACGTATGCACACACCCACACACGCATGCACACACAAACACACCCACGCACGTGCACGCACACACACACCCACACGCCCACACACACACACGCACACACACACACACACCCACACACCAATACACACCCACACGTGCACACACACCCACGCGCACGCACACACCCACACGTGCGCACGCACAAACACACACACACCCATGCCTGTGCATGCACACACACACGTACGCACACACCCACACATGCGCACGCACACACACACACACCCATGCCCATGCGCACACACATACACACACGTACGCACACACCCACATGCGCACGCACACACACACACACACCCACACACGCGTACGCACACACACACATGCCCATGCGCGTGCACGCACACACACATACGTATGCACACACACACACACACACACACACACAGACACACACACGGTGGGAGATGTTTGGAACTCTCTTCCACAAACAGCAATTGATGCCAAATAACTTGTTAATTTTAAATCTGAGATTGATTGATTTTTGTTGCCTAAAGGTATTCAGGGATGTGGGGTAAAGGTGAGTATAAGGAGTTTGTCACAGATCAGCCACGATCTCATTGAATAGAATCATAGAATGGTTACAGCACAGAAAGAGGCCATTCAGCCCATTGTGCCCATGCTGGCTCTCTGCAAGAGCAGCTTACTTAGTCCTCCTCCCCTGCCTTTATCCCAGAGCTTTTGTCCCCTCAGTGGATGATCTAATTCTCTGTTGAAAATCACAGCTGACCCTGCCTCCACCCCACTCTCAGACAGTGCAATCCAGACCCTAACCGCTCAACGCATAAAAAACGTTTCTCAAAGTGGTGGAATGGTGGAACATTCTCGAGGGGCTAAATGGCCTCTTCCTGTTGCTATGAGATACTGGGCACCAGATGCTGGCTCTGTGCAGTGAAATGGCAGTCGGTGCATTGGCAGACTGTCCTGCCAGAAAGCCTGTGCGCAATGTCAAGCAGCAGCAGGAACCTGTCAGCAACTTCCCACAGAGAGAGTTTTGTGCAGAGCTTGGAGACCATCCTGTCTCGTGTGGAGGTGGTGGCCAACTCCATTTACACCTTTATAGACCCAGCCACGAAGCAGAGTCTCACAGTTAACGCTTCGAGTCCGTATAACTGTTCTTCAGAGCTCCGAGGAAGAGCCATACGGACTGGAAATGTTAACTCTGTTTCTCGCTCCACAGATGCTGTCAGACCTGCTGAGCTTTTCCAGCATTTTCTGTTTTTATTTCAGATTTCCAGCATCCGCCGTAATTTGCTTTTATATTATTGTGATGCAGAGTCTGAGGACTGATCTCTCCGTTTCCAATGCACCCCAAGCAGCAGCAGCTACCCAACGCCTGAGTGGCAGAGGGAGCTCAGACATCTGCCCGAAGGTCAGTTTGCAGCCATCGTGGCTGTGCATCTCAGTGCCTCAAAGTGACTTGCAGAATTTGTCAGATGTCCAGCAACCTGTGCTCCAGCAGGTTACTAGAATTGCAGGGGTCGGCTAGCCCAGACTGCCCATGAAACCAGGCCCGGAGGCCTGGAGGCCCGGAGGCCCAGAGCTGCTTGAGGGTGTCCTGCATAGCTACCTACATCCTCCCCAGTAAAGGTCAGCAGCCTTGCACCAGCCATGCAGCAGCTATTGGGGTGGCACTGCTGAAGAACGTTTGGACAGGCAAAGGTAGACCAAAGACAGAGACTCAGGGAAATGGCTGATGCAATATGGCAGGAAATGATTTGTAAATGTGGTTCACAATGTTTATTTTGGGGTGACTTTTATTTTTGAATTCTGGCCTAGCAGACACTGTGATGGTCAGTGATGGAGGGAAGGTAAGTATGGGATTGTTCCGGAATGGGGAATGGGGGTGTGTTTAGTGCTATCACACTCAATGAGTTCTTCATGGACAGCCCAGCCAGAAAAGGGCTGTCTATGTTGCCTCAGTCCTTCCTCCTCATGGCCCTGTTCCTTTGATACCCACCAGATAGCTGGTGGCAAAGACTGAGCCCTCATGATAGCGAGGTTGCGCAGCATATTGCAGAGCACCATGAAATCTTCAAACACTCTCTGCCAAGTACCGCCAGGCTCCTCCACAGCCCCCAGGCACAAGGAGCGTTTTTCAGCATTCCAATGGTACGCCCTGTCGCATTTCATGTGGCAGCGTGATTTTCATTGTCTGCATGCAGCCGATGTGTGTGTGGGTTGCACACCAGAGTCATCAGCCATGTGGACAGTGGGTAGCCCTGTCACCCAAGTAGCCACCCTTTGGTTTGTCCTGGTGGTTCACCTGCAGTGGGCACAGCTACTTCTCCAGGTTGAAGGCATCCTGACTGTTGCCAGGATACCGGGCATTAATCTGCCTGATGTACTGCCCATGGTCACACACCAGCTGCACATTAATCCCTTTTGGTTGTAGCACGGAGTTAACATGTCGTGCCTGTAAGGCGATGTGCCTGTAGTCAGTGATCCCCAACATCATGGAGAAGCCAGGCGGGGGTTGGGGGGGGTGCGGCATTTGAAAACAAGGAGGAGAATTTTAACATCGAGGCGATGCCGGACTGGGAGCCAGTGTGTGTGTCTAGACGTGAGCCCAGGGGTGAGGTTGGGGGGGTGCGGTGGGGGGGGGGGGGTGTGACTGGCACTTTGGTGTGATTAAGACACGGACAATAGAGTTTTGGGCGGGTTGGAGTTTACAGAAAGTGGGTAGCCAAGGAAACATTGGGACAGTGGAGTTGAGAGGTAAGGGGATGGGGGGGGGCATTGCTGAGGTGGGGGGGGCATTGCTGAGATGGGGGGCATTGCTGAGGGGGGGGCATTGCTGAGGGGGGGGCATTGCTGGGGGGGCATTGCTGAGGGGGGGCATTGCTGAGGGGGGGGGGCATTGCTGAGGTGGGGGCATTGCTGGGGGGGGCATTGCTGGGGGGGGGCATTGCTGGGGGGGGCATTGCTGGGGGGGGCATTGCTGAGGGGGGGGCATTGCTGAGGGGGGGGCATTGCTGAGGGGGGGCATTGCTGGGGGGGGCATTGCTGAGGGGGGGGCATTGCTGAGGGGGGGGCATTGCTGAGGGGGGGGGCATTGCTGAGGGAGGGGGGCATTGCTGAGGGGGGGGCATTGCTGGGGGGGGCATTGCTGAGGGGGGGGGGCATTGCTGAGGGGGGGGCATTGCTGAGGGGGGGGGCATTGCTGAGGGGGGGGGGCATTGCTGAGGGGGCAGCAGCAGATGAGCTGAGGCAGGCGGGGTTAGAGCTGTGTGGAGGCGGCTTTACCCTGAGGATATGGAGCTAATCTGGGTCAGACAGAGTGTCAAGGCTGCAGCTCTCCCCCCCCACCCCACACACAGGGTTATCAGCCTGAACAGCAAACCCCCCCGCCCCCATTTCTCACCCTGAGACAAGCCTTGCCCCCAGTGCTCTGTGCCTTTAAGCAGAGACCTTCCCACAGGTCACAGGCCAAACTCTCTCTCAACTTATTTGGAGAAGGGACTTTGCTGAGCAACAGGAAGTGAGTGAGAGGGGCTGAGAAACATTGCGAGCGGAGAAAGAGGAAGCGAGCAGCCCCAGCCCGGCCCCCGCCCCAGCCCGGACCCGGCACCAGCTCCCGCCCCAGCCCGGACCCGGCACCAGCCCCCGCCCCCGCCCCAGCCCGGACCCGGCTCCCTCTCACTCGGGATCGCGATCGCCGCCCGGGCTGTGAACAGGAGCTGGAGCTGCCCAGACTGAGTGAGTGTGGACCCTGTCTCTGCCCCTCTCTCTCTCTCTAACCCCCCTCCCCCGGCTCGGCTCAGTCTCCCGGAGCCCCGGATCCGCTCTAACTTTCTCCATCGGCTTTCCTCCTGTTTCCCTCCGCGGCGGAGAATTGGAAAGTTTGAGGCTCTCACTCAAGAGTGTGACTCAGTGAGGCTGTTACTCAGTGAGACTGTCACTCTGTGAAACCGTTACTCAGTGAGGCTCTCACTCTGGTATTCTATCGCTCTGAAACTGTTACTCAATGAGACTGTCACTCTGTGAGACTGTTACTCAGTGAGACTGTCACTCTGTGAGACTGTTACTCAGTGAGACTGTCACTCTGTGAGACTGTTACTCAGTGAGACTGTCACTCTGTGAGACTGTCACTCTGTGAGACTGTTTTTCAGTGAGACTGTCACTCTGGGATTCTGTCACTGTGTGAGACTGTTATTCAGTGAGAGTGTCACTTTGTGAGACTCTCACTCAGTGACACTGTCACTCTGTGAAACTGTCACTCTGTGAGACTGTTTCTCAGTGAGACTGTCACTCTGTGAGACTGTTTCTCAGTGAAACTGTCACTCTGTGAAACTGTCACTCTGTGAAACTGTCACTCTGTGAGACTGTTTCTCAGTGAGGCTGTCACTCTGTGAGACTATCATTCTACCATGAGTCTCCGGGATGGAGAGTTAGGGTGCATTCAGAAAGACTTTTTAAGGTAGTCCTGGATTGAGCTTCGTTTAAAAGGGCAGTATTTTTTGGAGAATTTGAGTGACAAGTTCTAGTGAGATAGAGATGGTGGCACTGTAGTAGTGGCAATGTCACTGGGCTAGTAATCCAGGGGCCCAGACTAATCCTCTGGGGACATGGGTTCAAATCCCATCTTGGCAGGTGGTGGAATTTAAATTCAGTTACTAAATCTGGAATTGAAAGCTAGTCTCAGTAATGGTGACCATGAAGCTATATCAAATATTATTAAAAACCCATTGGGTTCAGGAATCTCCATCCTTACCCGGTCTGGCCTACATGTGGCTCCACAGCCAAGTGGTTGATTTTTAACTGCCATCTAAGATGGGCTAGCAAACCCCTCAGTTCAAAGGGCAACAAATGCTGGCTTTGCCAGCGACACCCAGATCCCAAGAAAGAATAAAGAAAGAAAAATAATTTAACAGGGCACGCATGGGATTAGCTGCTCTGTGTGAGAGGAAGCGTGTGAGAGTGTGTGTTTGTGTGTGTGTGTGTTTGTGTGTGTATGAGAGAGAGTGCGTGTGAAAGAGAGTGAGGGTGAGAGTGTGAGAGAGAGAGTGAGTGTGTGTGTGTGTGTGTGTGTGTGAGAGAGTGTGTGTGAAAGAGAGTGAGAGAGAGTGTGTGTGAGAGAGAGTGTGTGTGAGAGAGTGAGTGTGAGAGACAGTGAGTGTGTGTGAGAGAGAGTGAGTGTGAGAGTGTGTGGGAGCGAGAGAGTGCGTGAGTGAGTGAGCGTGTGCGTGTGTGTTTGTGTACATGGAGTCTGTGACACAACAACAACTTGTATTTATATAGCACCTTGGTATATTTTACAACATTAAAGGTGCAATATAAATACAAGTTTCGTGTGTTACTATTGTGGATTTTTTAAGATCCAATTTTGTTCCCTCCAGATCCTGTAACTGAACATCTTCCTGATAATCCTGAAACTGAATTTATCCCATAATCCGGCTTTACACATCCCTGAGTTACAGTAATGAGTCCACTCATTAACTTATCCTACACACCAACTCTCACTTCACAATGAGGAATATTACATAACAACTATGAAACAAGTATATTTATTACACAATTCAACCCCAACATATCCCCCAAACCCACCCACCTACTCCCCATATCCTCCAACTTCATCCATTTCTCCCTATGTCCACCCCCACCTATCCCCTTCTCCCCTTATCCCCAACCACCTACCCCCTTCTCCCCTTACCCCCAACCCCACCTACCCCTGTCTCCCCTTACTCCCCAACCCCACCTACCCCCTTCTCCCCTTACCCCCAACCCCACCTACCCCCTTCTCCCCTTACTCCCCAACCCCACCTATCCCCTTCTCCCCTTACTCCCTAACCCCACCTACCCCCTTCTCCCCATATCCCCCACCCCCACCTACCTCCTTTCCCCATATCACCCACCCCCACCTACCCCCTTCTCCCCTTAACCCCACCCCCACCTTCCCCCTTCTCCCTTTACTCCCCTACGCCACCTACCCCCTTCTCCCCTTACCACCAACCCCACCTACCCGCTTCTCCCCATATCCCCCACCCCCATCTACCCCCTCTCCCCATATCGCCCACCCCCACCTACCCCTTATCCTTGTTTCTCTAACCTCTACTCTCTGCCGAAACATCGCCCCTGATTATATTTGGCTGTTTCTGTCCTTCTCTGGGAGTTGAATGCACAATTTGATCCCTCTTTGGGCGATGAATTTCTCCAGACTCACCTCCTTACTCTGAGCTTCCTCAACATCCTCATCTATCTGAACAACAACTTTCATTTATATAGCACTCTTACCATGGTCAAACATCCTGAGGAACTCCAGCAGGAGTGTTATCAAAGAAAATCAAATGAAGAAGGAGATATTACTACAATGTGACCAAAGGCTTGGTTAAGGAGATAGGTTTTAAGGAGGAGAGAGAGAGAGAGAGAGAGTTCCAGAGCTTAGGACCGAGATCGCTGAAGGCACAGCCACGGTGTTGGAGTGAAGGACGTGGCACTTGAGCCCACATTCATCTGATTTGGAGAGAAGAGTGTTATCACTGAACCACAGCTAACACGAAAACTGCTTGGTGCGAGTTAAGATGCGAGCATCCAAGTTTTGGATGACCTCAAGTTTACATGAGGTAGAATGTGGGAGGTTTGGAATTGTCAAGTCGAGGGTAACATAGGCATGCATGAGGATTTCCATAGTACATGGGCTAAGATTGTCCTATTTCCACCTCTATAACATCATCTGGTGGTATCAGGTGATGTTATAGAGGTGGAAATAGGACAATCTTAGTGATGAAGTGGATATGGGTTGGGGAGTTCATCTTGGGGTTAATTAAAAGGCCAAATTAGTGAAGAGTCTGAAATGTCTATCCCCCCCCACCCCCCCTCACACCCTCGGAGAGAGGAAAGCGATAACCCTTTCTGTACTTGCCCTGGTTCAGCCGAGAGTGCTGTGTATGCTCCCATACCTTTTCTCTTCCTCTGTCTGCCTCTCTTTCTATCTCTCTCTCTCTGTCCTTTCTACATTCAGTCCTCCCAATTCCAAACTTCTCAGAGTTCACATAATCACACAGTGCAGAAGAGGCCCTTCGGCCCATCGAGTCTGCACCGACCCTTGAGAAACACCTGACCTACCTACCTAATCCCATTTACCAGCACTTGGCCCATAGCCTTGAATGTTATGATGTGCCAAATGCCCATCCAGGTACTTTTGAAAGGATGTGAGGCAACCCGCCTCCCAGGCAGCGCATTCCAGACCGTTACCACCCTCTGGATAAAAACGTTATTCCTCACATCCCCCCTAAACCTCCTGCCCCTCACCTTGAACTTATGTCCCCTTGTGACTGACCCTTCAACTAAGGGGAACAGCTGCTCCCTATCCGCCCTGTCCTTGCCCCTCATAATCTTGTACACCTCGATCAGGTCGCCCCGCAGTCTTCTCTGCTCCAACAAAAACAACCCAAGTCTATCCAACCTCTCTTCATAACTTAAATGTTTCATCCCAGGCAACATCCTGGTGAATCTTCTCTGCACCCCCTCCAGTGCAATCACATCCTTCCTATAATGTGGTGACCAGAACTGCACACAGTACTCCAGCTGTGGCCTCACCAAAGTTCTATACAACTCCAACATGACCTCCCTACTTTTGTAATCTATGCCTCGATTGATAAAGGCAAGTGTCCCAAATGCCTTTTTCACCACCCCACTAACATGCCCCTCCGCCTTCAGAGATCTATGGACACACACGCCAAGGTCCCTTTGTTCCTCAGAACTTCCTAGTGTCATGCCATTCATTGAATACTCCCTTGTCAAATTACTCCTTCCAAAGTGTATCACCTCACACTTTTCAGGGTTAAATTCCATCTGCCACTTATCTGCCCATTTGACCATCCTGTCTATATCTTCCTGTAGCCCAAGACACTCAACCTCACTGTTAACCACCCAGCCAATCTTTGTGTCATCCGCAAACTTACTAATCCTACCCCCGCATAGTCATCTATGTCGTTTATATAAATGACCAATAATAGGGGACCGAGTACAGATCCCTGTGGTACGCCACTGGACACTGGCTTCCAACTGACTCACTCCTCTGGAATCTGACAAGTATGTACTCCATTCCTATTGTTCCTTTTCTAGCCCATTCCATTTAATATCAGGGTTGGCTGTGCAATGCTTTGCTCTCCTATTCTCCTTTGCCTATCCTCCATCTCCCCCTCTTCAGTTCTGGAAAGGCTGGGTCACAGAGTGTTGACTGCTCCTAAACTAAGGATTTTTAAAAATTATTCAGTCACGGGATGTAGGCGTCGCTAGGCCAGCATTTATTGCCCATCCCTAATTGCCCTTGTTCAGGGGGCAGTTAAGAGTCTGGAGCCATATGTAGGCCAGACCGGGTAAGGACGGTAGATTTCCTTCCCTAAAGGGCATTAGTGAACCAGGTGGGTGTTTGCAACATTCAACAATGTGAAACTTTTAATTCCAGATTTTTATTGAATTCAAATTTCACCATCTGCCGTGGCGGGATTGGAACCCAGGGTGGGTGGGGGGGGGGGGGGTGTTCCCGAAGCATTTCCCAGGGTCTCTGGATTACTAGCCCAGTGACAATATCACTACGCCACCATCAGAGGGATTGGTGCAGCAACAGATTCCCGGAGTACACACTCTCCATCTCAAGTTGATAATTGACGCAGCACATCACAGACCTGTTTATTTCGGACTGTATCAGCCCAGCACAGCCATCCCCCCAATATCCTGAGTTGCACCTCCTCCCCCACCTCCCCCCTACCCCCCCACCCCTCCCCCACCCCCACACATTCCCCCACCACACCCTAAGAGAGGGAGGAAAGGAATAATCCTTTCTGTACTTGCTCTGGACACAGACCCCAGGGGCAGAAGGTGAGTGTCTGCCCCTATCGCCCACTCAGTGTTGGATCTGCAGCAGCTTTTTTGCTCCTTTGTCTAACGTGCTGAGCTGTTAGTGACGCTGACACTGGGGCAGTTACATCACAGCAATTAAATCAGCGGCAATGGCTGTCCTTTCTTAGCACAAAGAAAACAGTGGCCCAGACGAACAGCAGCCCAGCCTGATCAGGGTTAACTCTGCACAGGACTGTTCACAGGTGGAAAGATAGCAATAGTTAAGAGGCAGCAAAATACCAAGATCTACCTCACTCACCTTCCAGAAAGAGTATACTTGCTTTGGAGGCGGAGCAGCAGAGATTCACTGCGATGAGGATGAGAGGCTGAGTAAACTGGGTTTATATTCTCTGGAGTGTAGAAGAATGAGGCGATCTCATTGAAACCTATAAGATTCTGAACGGGTTTGATAGGGTAGATGCTGAGAGACTGTTTCTGCTGGTCAGGGAATCTAAAACACTGGGGCACAGTCACAGGAAGCAGGCCATGTCCAAATGCAGCAAGACCTGGACAATATCCAGGCTTGGGCTGACAAGTGGCAAGTAACATTCGTGCCACACAAGTGACAGGCAATGACCATCTCCAACAAGAGAGAATCCAACCATCGCCCCTTGATGTTCAATGGCATTACCATCACTGAATCCCCCGCTATCAACATCCTGGGGGTTACCATTGACCAGAAACTGAACTGGACTAGCCATATAAATACTGTGGCTACAAGAGCAGGTCAGAGGCTAGGAACCGTGCAGTGAGTAACTCACCTCCTGACTCCCCAAAGCCTGTCCACCATCTACAAGGCACAAGTCAGGAGAGTGATGGAAAACTCCCCACTTTCCTGGATGAGTGCAGCTCCCACAACATTCAAGAAGCTGGACACCGTCCAGCACAAAGTAGTCCACTTGATTGGCACCACATCCACAAACATTCACTCCCTCCACCACTGACGCACAGTAGCCGCAGTGTGTACCATCTACAAGATGCACTACAGGAATTCACCAAATGCTCCTTCAACAGCACCTTCCAAACCCATGACCATTACCATATAGAAGGACAAGGGCAGCAGATAGATGGGAACAGCACCACCTGGAAGTTCCCCTCCAAGTCACTCACCATCCTGACTTGGAAATATATCACCGTTCCTTCACTGTCGCTGGGTCAAAATCCTGGAACTCCCTCCCTAACAGCACTGTGGGTGTACCTACACCACATGGACTGCAGTGGTTCAAGAAGGCAGCTCACCACCACCTTCTCAAGGGCAACTAGGGATGGGCAATAAATGCTGGCCCAGCCAGCGAAGCCCACATCTCATGAACTGAGGAGGGCTGAGATGAAGAGAAATTACTTCACTCAGAGGGTTTTGAATCTTTGGAATTCTCTACCCCAGGTGCCTCTGATGCTCCATTGTTGAATACATTTCAGGCTGGGATAGACAGATTTTTGGTCTCTCAGGGAATTAAGGGATACGGGGAGCGGGCGGGAAAATGGAGTTGAAGCCCAAGATCAGCCATGATCGTATTGAATGGCAGAGTAGGCTCGATGGGCCGAATGGTCTACTCCTTTTCTTATGTTGTTGTATTCTTGTACTGTCACATGACACAACGATGATGAGGTTATTGAGCAATCACAGTGGTGGATCTCTATCAATGAGCCTATGACAGACCCAGACATGAGGAGAGGAAACCCCCAGTGCTGGAGAGAATTGGGAACTGTAGGTGTAAAATCACCTCTTGCTCCCCAAGCCACACTGCATTCACCACACACCAGGTCTCAAATTACTCCCCCTGGGTCCTTTTGGGAGAAGTTAATCTAATTTTCACAGTAAACCTCAGTGCTGAACCTGAGGCTTGATTCACATCCCCTCTGGCTGTGTGGGCACAGGAGGGGTGAGCTTTCTACAAGGTGTACATGGCGATGAATCTGCCCAGGCTGAAGGTGGGCGGAGGGGGTTATATCTGCAGTCACCATGCCTTACTGAGAGTGCACAGTCAGCTGGCTAAGCACATCTTGAGGTTAAGGAATGGTGGGAGGAACTGGAGCTAGGTGAACTTGAAAGGAAGTGACCGAGCATTGCAGAGTACACCGCTGAATGACCAACAGAGAGGGAATATTGGACTGGCTAAAGAGTTGAAAAGGAAAAATTTTAAAAGGTAACCTGGGTGAATGGGGCAAAGGGGAGGCTTTTTCTAGAGAGCTGAATAGACTTCTCCTGTCCTGTAAAATACACTAATTCCGTGAATTCACCTGTCTGAGCCCAAAGTTCTGGAATTCCTTCACCAACTCTCTCCACCTCTCTCTCTCTCTCTCTCCCCACCTTTTAAGATGCAGATTAAAACCAAACTCTTTGAACAAGTATTTGGTCACCTGTCCAAATGTGTCTTTAGATATTGCTCATGTGAAGCACTGTCAGAGGGTCAGTACTGAGGGAGTGCTGCATTGTCAGAGGGTCAGTACTGAGGGAGTGCGGCACTGTCAGAGGGTCAGTACTGAGGGAGTGCTGCACTGTCAGAGGGTCAGTACTGAGGGAGTGCTGCACTGTCAGAGGGTCAGTACTGAGGCAGTGCTGCACTGTCAGAGGGTCAGTACTGAGGGAGTGCTGCACTGTCAGAGGGTCAGTACTGAGGGGGTGCTCCACTGTCAGAGGGTCAGTACTGAGGGGGTGCTCCACCGTCAGTGGGTCAGTACTGAGGGAGTGCTGCACTGTGGCTAAAGAGTTGTTGTCCTACAGATGAGAGGTTAAACCAAGGCTCTGTCTGCTCTCTCTGGTGGACAGATAAGATCGCACGGTGACTATTTGAGGTATAGTTGGGGCATTTCTCTCTCTCTCTCTTCCTCTCTCCCTCCATCTCCTCTCTGTTTTTCTGTCTCTCTCTCTCTCTGTCTCTGACTCTGTCTCTCTCTCTCTCTCAGGGTCACCCTTGCTGCTGATCTAAAGTTTTCTCCCTCAATCCTCAGCCCCAGATCCATTGCCTCTTCAATCAGCCATCCACACACACACTCCCTCCTGCTTCCTGTACCCTCACTCTGCTGAAACCCAGAGCTATTACATTGTCTTCCACTCCAACACATTTAAACCCCAGCACCTGTGGAATTGGAGATGTACTTGATGGGAAAGTAATTTGGGCTATGGGGTAAGGGCAGAGGGGCGTGACTAATTGGATTGCTCTTGCAAAGAGACAGCACAGAGATGATGGGCTAAATGGTGTCCTGTGCTGTATCAGTAATGCAGGAAGATCAGGATAGTAAATACATGGGTCTCTGTTTGCTCCCTGCAATTGACCCTGTATTTTGTTTCTGTGTTTGACTCTGTTTGAATCTCCATTTGGCCATGTTTTGCCCTGTGTTTGGTCCTGTGTCTTGCCCTGTGTTTGGTCCTCTGTTTTGCCCTGTTTGGCCCTGTGTTTTTTCCTGTTTGGTCCTGTGTTTAGCCCTGTGTTTGGTCCTGTGTTTTGCTTGCGTTTAGGATGTTACTCTTTCCCATGGATTTTGCATTTTCCAAGTGAATTCTCACGGTGATTTTTCTCTTATCCTCTGTGCAGATTTGAGAAGCCATGGCGTTCGGGATCGTAGCCATGTGCCTGCTCATGGCTGCCACTGTGATCGATCGCCCATTCACCTTCAGGCCGGCCAGCTGGAGTGTGGAGCAGGACCTTGAGCAGGAGAGGCTGAGCAGGATGAAGGAGCGGGAGGAGCAGCTACAAGCCGAGATGCAGAGGCTGGAGAAGGAGCTTGTGGAGTCAGTTCCTGGGGGATTGGGATCAGGGTCTGGCGGGGAGCCCGAGATGGAGGAGGAGCACAGCTGGAACCTGTGGAGTGCTCTATCTGTCATAGCCTTCCTGCTGCTGGAGATCTGGAGACAGGATGCTGACCCCCGGTCCCTGCAGGAGCTGAGCGATGAGGATGAAGACTCAGGTGCCATTGGAGATTTGTCACGGTCTGTAGCTCTCCCAGACCACCAGACACTGGTCCATTTTTATGACAAGTGTATCCGGGTGCCGGGTAATGAGCTGTCCAGGACCAAGGAGCTGGTCGAGGGGTGTGCTGACGATTTACTGGAGGCCCTAAGAAGTGTATGTAACCGGGACCTGGACATGGAGGTGGAGGAATGCATTGGAATCGGGAGCCTGTATGAGAATTGGAGGGTGAAGAAGCCTTTGGTGTGTGACCTGATTGTACCCTTCACTCCCCCCGAGCCTTACTGTTTCCGAGCTGATGTGCTGTGTTTGGGGACAGGGTTAGGGTTAGGGGTGTGTTCAGGGGGAAAGGTCACAGGTGAGCTCAGCTTCGGGAGGATCCGTGTGATCAGCCCAGGAGAGGACGCCTCTGCTTGCCTTTGTGGCCGGACTCACCTGGGCGAGGACATGTTGTGTCTGGTACATGGTGAGCAGATCATGCAAAGCAAGCCAGACAGCTCCGGGCAGAAAGACGAGTTGCTGTGGTCTGCAACTGCTCCCTATTTGGCCAAGGGTCAGGTCATCCGATGGTTCCAGAAGGCCCTGACCAAAGCTTGGGCCAAGATCGCCCACAAGTACGACTTTGACCTCTCCTTTCAGGATCTGGAGAGGCCTGGGGCCCTGAGGATAAGGTTTCGCTCTGGGAAGACTGTACATTTCAACATTTCCCCAGTGGTGGAGTTTGAAAACTCTGATGTTTACTTCATGCCCCTTCTTGCCAGCGACGCTCAACCTGGCACCGTCCAATCAAACAACATATCCTGGCCCTTTACGTTTGCTGTCTATGAGAAGCGGTTCCTAAAGCTGATGGCCAAGAAACTTCCAGAAAGCTCCTGCCACCTGATGTGTCTACAAGTGGTCTCCTTCCTACATGAGAAGCAGTGTAACCTGACAGGAGCCAGCGGCCTTACCCACTATCACCTGAAGACAGCTTTGCTGCACCTGCTGTTGAGCCAACCCCTGGGAGCCTGGCACCATTCCTGCCTGCAGAACCGCCTCAGGGATTTGCTCCGCTTCCTGGAGAAGGCCCTGCTCGAGAAGCGTCTCAACCACTTCATTGTCGGCAACACCTCCACCCTCCCCAGCTTTAACATCCCGGACATCTTCCGCTCAGCCGAGCCGCTCAACCTGTTCCGCGCGTTCGTCACGCGCCGCGCCTTGTACCAGCGGGCACGAAGAACCATGGCGGAGATGCTGAGGAACGCAGTTGTCCTCATTCGGGAATACAGCCTGGAAAGCCCCAGCCAAGACGGGATCAGAGCCAGGCACAAGGCAGCAGCGACAGAACCCAGCTAGCCCCGGGGAGTCTGGCACCAATTCCCCGCCTGCAGCACCGCCTCAGGGATTTGCCCCGCTTCCTGGAGAAGACTCCAGCCTGCGAGATAAGGACGCAGATCACTCTTCACCGCGATATAAAGAGCAGCTTCAGGCCAGACTGAGGGGACTGTAGGGGTTGCGCTGGATAAACAAATGGAGGGACTCAGAGTGACTGATAGTCCATTATAAAACGGTGGCCCTTTACCTCAGTGAGGCTCATGTTAGAATGCAGGCTGCTCCTGAGAGAGAGAGAGAGAGAGACCGAGGGGTTCTGTATTCAGGAGAAGAGCTCTGAGAACTCCCGGGGCCAGTTAACTGCACTGGCAATATGTCAGTATTGCTGGCACTGTCTTACTCACAGCACTGGCAATAACACTCACCGGGGCAGCTCAGAGTTTGCTGCCAGCAGCAAGGGTTGGATTTTTTAAAAACAGAATCTATTTTGTATTAAATGTATATTTGTTACTGAATGAGAATAAACATTACTGCTGAGTAGCTTCAATTTATAAAACAAGTTGTAAATTCAAACCCAAGAGTGACTGGATCAGAGTGAGAGCTGCCTCAGTTATACAGATCCCCATCCGCGATCATCAATGATTCAGGCAGTGATCTCACCAGTAAACCCATCGGTGATCTCTTCAGAAATACTATCAGTGTTCCCATCACTGATACTGTCAGTGATCAGGCCAGGGGTCCAACAGTAAGCCAAGCAGTGAACCGTCAGAGATGCAGCTGGTAATCCAGATCATGAGGTCAGTGCCAGATGTGACTCAGTTGGGTAACCTCCCTGTCAGAAAGTTGTGGGTTCAAGTCCCACTCCAGACACTTGTGCACAAAATCCAGAGTGACACACAGTACTGTGGGAGTGCTGCACTGTCGGAGGGTCAGTATTGAGAGAGTGCTGCACTGTCGTAGGGTCAGTATTGAGAGAGTGCTGCACTGACAGAGGGTCAGTATTGAGAGAGTGCTGCACTGTCAGAGGGTCAGTATTGAGTGAGTGCTGCACTGTCAGAGGGTCAGTACTGAGGGAGTGCTGCCCTGTCAGAGGGTCAGTACTGAGGGAGTGCTGCACTGTCAGACGGTCAGTACCAAGGGAGTACTGCATTGTCAGAGGGTCAGTACCGAGGGAGTGCCGCAATGTCGGAGGGTCAGGACTGAGGGAGTGCTGCACTGTCCGAAGGTCAGTATTGGAGTACTGCACTATCAGAGGATCAGTACTGAGGGAGTGCTGCACAGTCAGAGGGTCAGTACTGAGGAAATGCTGCACTGTCGAAGGGTCAGTACTGAGGGAATGCTGCATTGTTGAAGGGTCAGTACTGAGGGAGTGCTGCACTGTCAAAGGGTCAGTACTGAGGGAGTGCTGCACTGTCAGAGGGTCAGTACTGAGGGAGTGCTGCACTGTTTGAGGGTCAGTACTGAGGGAGCACTGCACTGTCGAAGGGCCAGTACTGAGGGAGCACTGACCTGTTGAAATAGGGCCTGTGTCCTTCTATTACGTGTATCAAGTCCACTCTTGCCAGCTCACCTCTCAGCTTTGTAAAAGTTGTCTTCCCCCAATTTAGAACTTTTACTCCTGTTCTACCTTTGTCCTTTTCCAAAGTGATGCTAAATCTAACAATATTATGGTCACTACCTCCAAAACGGTTCCCCACTGCTACTTCATCCACTCGCCCAGCTTCATTTCCTAAGACTAAATCTACAATTGCACCTGCTCTCATTAGGCTAAAAAGTTCTCTCGAATGCAGTTCAAGAATTTTGTGCCCTCTGTGCCCTTCACACTGTTCGTACCCCAATTGATATTAGGGGAGTTGAAGTCCCCAACGATTACTGCCCTATTGTTTTTGCACTCAGAAATCTGCCTACATATTTGCTCTTCTGGGTCGATGATGGACAGATTCGTAGGCAGGTCAAGCCTGGAGAGCAGATGTCTGTTACAGTGCAGGTGCTGGGTCTTTACACACCTCATAACCTATAACAGCATCGGACCTCACACTCACTACATTTCATGGGATCTCCCCCGCACTGAAGGTGCTTAGCTGTGGCCAGGACTGGCCAATGCCTCCAATATCTCACCTCAGAGGCGATTTTCAGCTGTGTCTAGGCCGCAAGGATCTGAAAGTAGTGAGGCCACAAATCTAACCTCTCTACACCCTGGAATGTCTGCTGCCCAGTAACTACCCTTCCTGGGGGTAATGGAGTGCGGTCCTGGTCTGGACCCCTGACTTTTCACTGACCCTCCAGCCCAGCTCAAGGGAACTCTCGAGCCTCTGAGACTCTGTCCCTGCATTGGTGGACTGGAACTCCCAGTGTCCGTCAGCTCCCGGGGATCAGGACCTGTGCTTGTTCCAGCTGGGGCTGGGAGTCTTCCAAATGGCCCAGTAAATTGCCACCCCAACCTGTCCCATCACCACCCCACCCACCACTGCCCCACCACTGTGTGCCAGGAGTTGTTTAGCCAGGGGAAGTGAAACAGCCCATCCTTGCCTGAAGCACACAGATTCCTGTCGAGTTGCTGGATAGCAGAGCGCTGGGCGTTAGAAACCCCTGCTGGTGTGGGATGCCGGGGATAATCACATCTGCTGCCCACATCAATTAACTCAGCACCAACCAGGGAAAGGATTGACACAGAAACCTCTTTGCAATATCCTCTTTTAATCCGTCTGCATTTTCCATTCAGATATCGACAGCAGTGACATCAGATGCAAATGTTCACCAACTTCACCAGGTGGCTCATTCGGCCCTTCCACAATCTGGGGGGGGGGGGGGGGGGGGTCTGTCTGAACCAGGAGTGATCAGTTTAGACAGCGTTGAGATAGCTAAAGATGACAGAACCAACACAGCTCAGTGGCTTCGAGTGTGAAGCAGGTTCAGAACAGGGGGTTGAACAGGAAACTGGAACTCTGAATCAGGATCAGAAGCCACTGGGATGAGGAGTGAACAGGAAATGTTGAATACGTTATCAGTGGAGGAATGTCAACTGAGAGAATAGGGCCTGTGTTCGAATGATAAAGAAAGTCCAGTTTCGCTGACTTTCAGACAGACAGAGTGCAGCTCCAGTGTGCTCCTGTCTGCATTGGGCCCTGGCCCAGGGGTTATTAGCCACACTGGGACCACGTTGATAATAAAATGAGCTGCTACACTTAGCGTTGTTGTAGGAAAGAACCACCACAAGATACAGTTATGTTAAATCTTTATGAAACACTGGGTCAGCGGCAGCCTGGATTAATGTGTCCAATACTGGGCTTCCACGATTTAGGAAGGATGTGAAGGCTTTGGAGAGAGTACCAAAAAGATTGGCTAGAATGGCTCTCGGGTAGGAAGGAAGCCGGAATATTTGTGTTGTTGACTGGGGAGACAGTTCTGGTGACTGTCAGAGGGTTCATAATCATTTGGGAGAGGGAGGGTGAGTAATTATGTCTAAAGATATTAATGTGGCAGAGACAAATTTCCCTGCTGTTCCAGAGCGCTCCCAGCAGCTAAACAGGCAGGTAAATATTATCATTTTCAAACACAAGCAGGAAGATATTTAGATAAAAAAATCTCCAAGGGCATTTGCTGAATAGTTCTGGCCTGCAGATCTATCAGGACCTGCTCACAAACAACAGACATGCTGCCAAAATAAACCTTTCTCAAGTCTTGAGTTTGCTAATTCAGCAGCCAGTAAAGGCCGTGTGGACTCTTAATGAGCTGCAACTGCATTTACCCCATTGCTCAGGTCACCTAGAAAACAAGACACCCTCCATCAGGGAAACAGCAACATCCCAGACAGCGCAGCTCCAGACAGCATGTACAAATGAAACATCCTCAGACAGCAGTCCAAGACAGCGTGGTTTCAGACAGCAGTCCCAGACGGCACGGCCTCAGACAGCAGTCCCAGACAGCGCGGTCTCAGACAGCAGTCCCAGATATCTGCCCATGCCTCCATTAACATTGAGAGGGACTGAGGGAGTTCAGAGACCAGGTGAAGACCCATTAACTGTGTGTTTATCCTCCCCCAGGCCTTGGTAATGGTTCCATATTCCTGTTTCTAATTCTGGCTCCCAGCATTTGCAGGTTTCATTTCTCTTTATCTCCAGAATTAATCCAAAATTAAATTGCATCATGGGGAAAGGAGACAGTCAATGTGACTGACTCCTGGGTCAGTTTTACATCAGACCTCTGATGTACTGTGTGGTGTTTGGGGAATGTGCTGTGAAGGGACTGTTCTGCTCAGTCCTGGCAAAGTTGGCAGGGGGGAACCTGTGCTCAGAGGAGGTAGTCACATGCCTCAGGGTTACCCTTCAAATACAGCTCATAGAAACCTCGATAGGCTTCGGCGCTATGGGCAGTTGCCTTGGTAGCAGGATCTTGCTCCATGTGTTGCATCCATTGTTTGAGTTTAGGTGTTTGTTCCAGTAACCTGCAGAAACAGGAAGAGAGATTCAGTAAATATAAGAGAAGAGAATTAGTAACCAGCCCTGGTCCTGAACTGATCCCAGCTCCAGACGTTCTGTTCATCGAGCCCCCTGTAATCCCAAGCCAGGAGGAAGCCTATGCTCAAAACTCAGTTGCTCTCTACCCAGTTATTCAGATGCACCCAGACATAGAATATACAGCATGGAAACAGGCCATTCAGCCCAACCAGTCCAGGCTAGCATTTACCCTCCATGTGAGTGATTAGCTCTGTTCACATTTCCCTGTTCCCATAACACCTTATCTTAATTTGTTTCATCACCTCGTCAATCTGATCTTCAATGTTCACACGGTTTCTGCCACAACCACTGATCCTGGGAGTGAATTCCACAGCCTCACAGTTCTCTCTGTGAAGAAGTTTCTCCTGCCCTTTGGCCCAAATCTCTTACATTTAATCGTGTATCTGAATCCTCATCCTAAACCCTTCGTCCCAGCACCACACCAATCAGTAGTTGCAGCAAAGCTTCAATAACTTCCATCTCTGGGGGTGTTTATGACATGTCCACAGCATCACGTGGAAAGACAAAGTTACCGATGAAGCAGTCCTTTCTCGGGCAAACATGCCACGCATGATAGAACTAATCAAGCAAAGGAGGCTCCACTGGCTCGGGCATGTGCACAGGATGGAAGATAACCGCATCCCCATTGATGTGCCAGGCAGGGAAGTAGCCCGTGTCTAGAGACCAGCAGGGTGCCCAAAGTTCTGATCCCAGGATGCTGTCAAAAGAGACACGAAAGCTTCAGCATCAATCACGACAAGTGAGAAACTCCAGCTGACGATTGGTGCAAATGGTGACACCAGCTTTGAGCAGGAACTTGCCACCAGGGCTCCAAAGCAGACACCAGCCCCGCAAACAAGGCACCGACAGCGATCATCCTGCGCCATCAGCGAGGGACAGCTCCACGTGTGGTACTTGTGGCAGACTCTGCCTTTCCAGAATCGGCTTGTTCCGTCATCGGAGGAACTGCAGCCGCTGATATCATGTCAGCTCAGTAAAGTTCCGAGGCTGAGTTCCCATCATCTCTCACAGACGGAAGGATGCCAATCATGTTTAATCAATTTATTGGAGTTTTTTGAAGGAGTAACATGCGCATGGATAAAGGGGAGCCTGTAGATGTACTGTACTTGGATTTCCAGAAGGCATTTGATAAGGTGCCACATCAAAGGTTATTACAGAAAATAAAAGCACATCATGTAGTGGGTAACGTATTTGCATGGATAGAAGGTTGGCTGGCTGGCAAAAAACAGAGAATAAACATAAATGAGTCTTTTTTTGATAGGCAGGATGTGGCGAATGGAGTCCCACTGGGGCCTGAACTGGGGCCTCAGCTTTTTACAATTTACATCAATGAGATAGATAAGGGGAGTGAAGACATGGTAGCTAAGTTAACAGATAACACAAAGATAAGTAGGAAAGTATGTTGTGAAGAGGACATGAGGTTGCAGATGAATATAGATAGATTGAGTGAGTGGATGAAGATCTGGCAAATGGAGTTTAATGTGGGAAAATGTGAAATTGTTCACTTTGGCAGGAAGAACAAAAAAGCAGAATATTACTTAAATGGAGAACGGGTGCAGAATTCTGAGGTGCAGAGGGATCTGGGTGTTCTAGTACATGAGTCACAAAATGTTAGTTTGCAGGTACAGCAAGTAATTAAGAAGGCTAATGGAATGCCAGCCTTTATTAAGAGAGGGATTGAGCATAAAAGTAAGGATGTTATACTTCAGTTGTACAGGGCATTGGTGAGACCGCACCCTGAATACTGTGTACAGTTTTGATCTCCTTATTTAAAGAAGGATGTAAATGCATTGGAGGCAGTTCAAAGAAGGTTTACTAGATTGATACCTGGAATGAGTGGGTTGTCTTATGAGGGAAGGTTGGATAGACTGGGCTCGGTTCCACTGGAGTTTGGAAGGGTGAGGGGTGATTTGATTGAAGTATACAAGATACCGATCAGCCTTGACAAGGTGGATGTCGAAAGGCTGTTTCCTCTTGTGGGTGAGTCCAGAACTAGAGGGCACTGTTTTAAAATTAGGGGTTGCCCTTTTAGGACAGAGATGAGGAGAAATTTTTTCTCTCAGAGGGTTGTGTGACTTTGGAACTCTCTGCCTCAGAAGGTGGTGGAGGCGGGGTCATTGAATATTTTTAAGGCAGAGGGAGATAGATTCTTGTTAGGCAAGGGAATCAAAGGTTATCGGGGGGTAGATGGGAATGTGGAAATCGAAACACGAGAAGATCAGCCATGATCCTATTGAATAACGGAGCAGGTTCGAGGGGCCGAATGGTCTACTCCTGATCCTATTTCTTATGTTCTTATGTTCTAGTTGCAGTAGGTATTAATGGGTCACTCGTGCTAGCAGCCATTGCTTCCTGGTCGCTATGTGTTGTAAGCTGTATTGAGCCTCTGGCACAGGGGCCTACAGGCAGCTTTCAGTTGACAGAACAGGTTAAAGTTGGAGAGATGGAACTCTGAGCTGGCTGTGAGACTCAGCAATGCGCGGTATTTCCTGGTCAATGGGCTCTCCTGTACATTCCTCTGTTACTGAGGCAGTTTTATAAACAAACAAATAACATTCAAAAGGTGGAAGTTACAATCAGTGATATCACTAAACGTATGCTAACCTCACCCACATCACACTCACACTGCAGATTAAGCAAGGGAGTGTGGTACACGTCTGTTAAACGGTAACAAGATGGATGCTCATTCCTCACTAGCTGCTTTGCTGCTGTTGCATCTGCTGAATAAATCTGAAATCAAAAAACTGCTCCCTGTATCCGCACAGATCTGGGAATCGCTGGGGAAAGGACCGAAAGGTTTTGAGTCTCCCTGGTGCCAGCAGCAGAACACAAACTTCAGCAAAGCTTTAAATCAGTCTTCTGTCAGTCTTTAAGGGTGAGGTTTCCTCCTTCCCCCTTCCTGCTTCGAGGTTTCCTCCTGTTGTATAGCTGGACAACTTCCACCATCATCCAGCCCCTCCTCCAGCCCAAGCATAGGGTTAGATACAGAGTAAAACTCCCTCTACACTGTCCCTATCAAACACTCCCAGGACAGGTACAGCACAGAGTTAGCTACAGGGTAAAGCTCCCTCTACACTGTCCCTATCAAACACTCCCAGGACAGGTACAGCACGGAGTTAGTTACAGGGTAAAACTCCCTCTACACTGTCCCCATCAAACACTCCCAGGACAGGTACAGCACGGGGTTAGATACAGAGTAAAGCTCCCTCTACACTGTCCCCATCAAACACTCCCAGGACAGGTACAGCACTGGGTTAGATACAGAGTAAAGCTCCCTCTACACTGTCCTCATCAAACACTCCCAGGACAGGTACAGCACAGGGTTAGATACAGGGTAAAACTCCCTCTACACTGTCCCCATCAAACACTCCCAGGGAAGGTACAGCACGGGGTTAGATACAGAGTAAAGCTCCCTCTACACTGTCCCCATCAAACACTCCCAGGACAGGTACAGCACGGGGTTAGATACAGAGTAAAGCTCCCTCTACACTGTCCCCATCAAACACTCCCAGGACATCTACACTGTCCCCATCAAACACTCCCAGGACAGGGGCAGCACAGAGTTAGATACAAAGTAAAACTCCCTCTACTCTGTTCCTGTAGGATATTCTCCATTACGCCAGCAAACGATATTCTGCATAAGCAAGTCTGACAAGTTAGTATCAAATTAGGGTAACTTCGCTTTTTTGGTCTAAACGCATTTGGCTGTGCTGTAACTTTCCCAACTCCTTTCACAGAGGATTGTAATGAGCAGACAGAGGAAGCTTTTATCAAATCAGTTTGGGCTGCACTTGACCCACAATTCACCAGTGAAAGAGCAGTATCTGAGCTGGCCTCTCAGCCACTCGCACGTTAACATCACTTTAATATTCTTTACTCACTTATTCAATGAGAAGGCTTCCATCCGCTCGAACCAGGGCCACATCAAGTAGTCAATCATTGTCACTGTGTCACCACCAAAGAAACGAGTCTTTAACCCAGCTAACTTCTGCAATAAACCAGAGATCATGACAGAGCAGGTGAGAGTGCTACCCTGGGATTACACACGCATGGAGAATTCAAAAGGGATGTGACCAGTGAGTTCCTAATTTTAGCACTGCTTTGATGTGACCATGTCCACATACCACTAGAATCCCTCATAGTTCAACCCTGCAGGAAATGAGCTAGCACAGGTACTGAGACTCCAGGGCATGAGGTTACCATTCCAGTCTCCAGTGCTGAGCCTCAGCGACTGAGGGGCGATTCGGTAGAGGTATACAGGGTTATGGCAGGTTTGGATAAGGTAGACCAGGGGAAAAGCTGTTCCCATTGGCTGTTGGTACAAGGGCCTTAAATTTTGGCGCAAGAAATGCAGAGGGATGTCAGAAAGGACGTTTCTACGCAGCGACTGGTAATGACCTAGAACTCGCTGCCCACGGTGGAAGAGGAGTTGATCAATTTCAAAAGGAAATTAGATGGGTGCACGAAGGAAATAAACTTGCAGGGCTACAGGGATCGAGCGGAACAACGGGACTGACTGGATTTCTCTACAGAGAGCTGGCATGGACTTGATGGGCTGAATGGCCTCCTTCTGTGCTGTAAGTGACACAATGACTTTATGAAAAGCTGTCATTCAGGTTTCTAACACAGACTTTGTCCGAAGTCGCCCAACATGAGGAAAGATTCCTGTTTCCAAGAGATAGTCAAGAAAATCTCCCAACTCCACTACAGCCCCCTGGTTCCCATAGTGAGGATCCATCTTGCAGGTGATGCCTTGAATTCTGAGAATAAGAACTTTATCCTCATCCTTTTGCTGCTTTCTACATTCTGTTCACCACTTCATACTGCTTCCTCTGCTTGGCCATTTCCAAAGTGATAAAACTGAAATTGCATCAGACAGGGTATGGAGGAGATTTCTGAGAATGTGGCCCTGGACTGGAGAGTTTTAGTTATGAGGTGAGATTGGATAGGCCTATGGTTGAGACATTGAACCAGCCTCTCTCAGGTGGATGTAAAGATCCCATGGGCACTATTCAAAGGTGTGCCAATATCAAACACTCATCCAACATCATTAAAGGGGATTATCTGGTCATTATCTCATTGATGGCTGTGGGATCTTGCTATTTGAAAATTTTCTGCTGTGTTTCCTACGTTACAACTTCAAAAGTACTTCACTTGTTTTGAAAAACTTTGGGGTGTCCTGAGGTTGTGAAAGGTGCTATATAAATGCAAGTCTGTTTTGTCATTTATATCTCTATTCTATATATCAACCTATCAGTGTGGTGACTTGGCTTTATCTCTGAACTCAACAGTTTGTTAGAAGTGCCATCAAACAGAGAGCCTGTTTGGTCTGTTCTATTAGGTCAGAGGGATATTCCAGGACCCGGAGTCCTGTGCCGCATTTCCACACTATCACAAACCAAAGTTTGCTCAGTTCCTGCTCCCCGGACCAGCAGCTGCTCCTTTATAACCACGTTTCACCGATTTCCCCTTTACCTTCTCGAAGTTCCCGAGCTGAACCTGGAGTTCCTCCTCCATTTTAGAAATATCCATGGATTTACTCTTTTCCACCGAAATCTTGTACATGTAACTCACCATCTGGTCACAAAAAGGGCGGAGACATAATCAACTTGCGCTGGAGAACTGAGCTACTACATGAGGTTAATCAATGTTGGAGGTAACACTTAGCATTATATCGTTCAGATACTATTCATATACATTCATTCACTAGCACTGTTAAAATCCAAAGTTTCAATGACTGTGTGGCTGTGTGCTGACAGTATGAGCAGATTTTACAGTCATCGCCTGCAAAGTTCAAGGCATCAGCTGTGGCTCAGTGGGTAGCTCTCTCACCTCAAGGTTGTGTGCTCAAGTCCTGCTCCAGAGATTTGAACACAAAATCTAGGCTGAAACTCTAGTGCAGTACTGACAGAGTGCTGTACTGCCGGAGGTTCCATCTTTCAGCCGAGATGTTAAACTGAGTCTGTCTCTCTCAGGTAGAAGATCCCATGGTGCTATTTTGAAGAAGGGCAGTTTTTCCCAATGTTCTGGCCTATATTTATGCCTCAACCAATATCACTAAAAAAAGGTCAGCTTATGGGTGTTTGTGGGATTTTGCTATCCCTAAGTTGGCTGCTGTATTTGCCAACAAAACACCCCAGTAATTAAAAGTACCTCATTGGTATGTCCTGAGGACAGGAAAGGGTTTGGACAAATACAAGATTCTCCCTTCCTTCACTGTCAGGATGATTGCTATAGAGGGAGCCCAGAGACATTCTGAAACATATTGCTGGAAAGGGCCATAAAGTGGATTGTGCAATGAAGCAGGGTTAATTAGTAATCTCATAGTAAAACATCCACTAGGAAATAGTGATCATAATACCATTGAATTCCATGTTAGGTTTGAAAGTGACATACTCCAATCAGAAACAAGAATTTTAAACTTAAACAAATTACATAGGTGCAGGGGAGAACTAGTTAATTAGGTAAATAGGCTATGGTGGTAAATGAGCATTTAAAGACACAATCTAAATCCTCAACAAAAATACATTCCATTGAAAAAGTAAAACTCAGCGAGAAAGACCCATCATTGGATCACTAAGGAAATTAAGGATAATATTACATTAAAAGAAGAGGTTTACAATGCTGCAAAGTAAAGTAACAAGTCAGAATATTGGGAGTGTTTTGGAAACCAGCAAAGAATATTGATAAAATGGAGAGGGGCTGCAGAATGCTGTCGTACAGAGGGGTCTGGATATCATTGTGTATGAATCACAAAGAGTCAGCATGCAGGTACAGCACGTAATTAGGAAGGCAAATTGTATGTTGGACTTTATTACAAGGGGGATTAGATTATAAAAGTAGGGAAGTCTTGCTACAACTGTACAGGACATTGGTGAGACCACCAAGTACTGTGTACAGTTTTGGTCACCTTACTTAAGGAGGCATATACTTATATTGAACACAGTTCAGAGAAGGTTCACTAGGCTGATTCCTGGAATGGAGGGGTTGTTTTATGAGGAGAGGTTGAGCAAGTTGGGTCTGTACTCATAGGAGTTTAGAAAGATGAGAGGTGATCTTATTGAAACATGTAAGATTCTGAGGGAGCTTGACAGGGTAAATGCTGAGAGGATGTTACCTCTCCTGGGCAATCTAGAACTAGTATTTATTTTCTCAGAGGGTTGTTAGTGTTTGGCTGGGTCAACAAATATATTCAAGGCTGAGTTAGATTTTTGGTTGTCAGTGGAGTCAAGGGTTATGAGGGACAGGCAGGAAAGTGTTGAGGCCACAATCAGATCAGCCATGACCTTATTGAATGGTGGAGCAGGCTCAAGAGGTCGAATGGCCTATTCCTGTTCCTATTTTTTATGTTCTTATATTCAAAGGGCCACTTGAAAGTTCATAGAAAGGGAAAAATATGATATAAGAGCAAACTGGTCAACAATATAAAAACAGATTGTAAGAGTTTTTACAGGTGTATAAAAAGGAAGAGAGTAGCTAAAGTTATTAGAAGCAGAGACAGGAGAAATTATCATGGGGAATGAGGAAATGACAGAGAAATTGAACAAATGTGTGGGTTTTTGTCTTTATAGTAGAATACCCAAGTTACATAGCAGAAATAGAGGGTAATCCAAGTGCCAAAGAGATTGAGGAAATTAAGGAAATTAAAATCAGCAGAGAAAAAGTGCTGGAGAAATTTAAGAGGCTAAAATCTAATAAATCCTTGAGACCTGTTGGCCTACATCCTAGGGTTCTAAAAGAAATAGCTGCAGAGATATTGGATGCTCTGGCTATGATTTTCCAAAATTCCCAGGATTCTAGAACAATTGCAGCAGATTGGAAGTCAGCTGATGTGACAGTGCTATTCAAGAAAGAAGGGAGAGAGGAAACAGGGAATTATAACCAGTTAGCCTGACATCAGTCATTGAGAGAAAGCGGAGAAGGCAGGAAGTGCTGGAATCTATTATTAAGGAAGTCTTAGCAATGCACTCAGGAAAGTATTATATGATTAGAACAAGTCAACATGGTTTTACAAAAGGGAAATTATGTTTGACAAATTTATTAGAGCATTTTAAGGATGTAACTAGTGGGGTAGATAAAGGGGAAACCAGTAGATGTAGTATACCTTGATTTCCAAAAGGCAAAAAGTTGAAAGGTAAGATAAGGACGCATGGAATTAGGGATAATAGATTAGCATGGACAGAGGATTGATTAATGGATTGGAAGCAAAGAATAGGCATAAATGGGACATTCTCAAGTTGGCAGGCTGTGACTTATGGAATGCTGCAAGGGTCAGTGCAGGGCCTCAGCAATTTACAATCTATATACAGACAGCAATGTATCTAAGTTTGCTGATGATACAAAGCTAGGTGGAAAGGTAAGCTGTAGGGACGACACAGGGGCTGCAAAGAGATATAGACAGGCTAAGTGAGTGGGCATCAAGATGGCAGATGGAGTACAATGTAGAGAAGTGTGAAGTTATTTACTTTAGTCATAAGAATAAAAAAGCACAATATTTTTAAAAAGGTGTGAAACTTGTAAGTGCTGATGTTCAAAGAGACACTGGTGTTCTCATACAAGGAATGCAGAAAGTTAGCAAGTAGGTGCAGCAAGCAATTAGTAAGGCAAATGACAGGCTGGCTCTTATTGCAATGGATTGGAGTATAGGAATGAAGAAGTCTTGCTACAATTGTATGGGGCATTGGTGAGACCACATCTGGAATACTGTGCGCAGTTTGGGTCTCCATATTTAAGGAAGGATATATTTGCTTTGGAGGCAGTACAGCAAAGGTTCACTGGATTGGTTCCTGGGATGTGTCTGAAACTGACTTGCCTTTCTCTTGCAGGGGGTTGGGGGGTGTTTTCTGGTTGGGGACCAAGAACCGATCCCCAGCAGACTCCGAGTTTCAGTGCATGTGTGCAGGGTGTCTAACCACACATGCTTTGTTCTGGGTTTCTCCTCCTGCAGTTTAAAGGGCTCCGCCATCCTGATGGCTGTGTGCCTGTGTTGAAAAATGGCGTGAAAACAAGGATCTCAGACTCAGGTTTGGTGGCATAACATGGGGAGTTCTGGGATCGAGAGGAGGGAGCCCAGAAGGGAGGAACCCAGGGAGGGGACCAACGGGGAAGGAGTCAATGGGAGAAGACCACCAGGAGGAGACCACCACTAGGAACCACCGGCAGAAAAACTACTGGGGAGAGGAGCAAAGAAGAGTCTGAAAGCAGCAAAAGTGTTGCTGTTGCCAGGGTCCAAGTAGCGAAGGTTTGGAGAAGGCCTGAAGATCTGAAAAGGCAGCAGAAGGTCAGTTACTCCATGCTGTGGGCCGTTGGTCAAAGGAAAACCCTTTAAAGCAATCGTGTTATGCTCAGTGTGGTTGAAGAACTGGAGTTGGTGCTGGAGTACAGCCTGGGAAGCCAGTGGAAGTAGTCTCAGGGGAAGAGATTAACCATCAGGAAGTGAGCAGTCATGAGGCAGTCGGAGTGACTTTTAGAGGGAATTCAGAGGTTAAATCTTCAAAGGTGAAAGCTTGAAATTCCTCTGGGGGAGACAGAGTTTTAAAGAGATTGTGTAGCTCACAGTGGACACTGATGTCTAGGTGGATTGTTAAGAAATCCATGGGATCTGTCGTGGCTGCATCTGCCATTTAATGTGCAGTGTAGTTTGTTTGGCCAAGCTACCATAACTATTAACCCATTATGCTACAGCTTTATCAGTTGCTATGACTTATTTTTATTTGTTCATTGAATGTCAGCATCAGTGGCTGGGCCAACATTTATTGCCCATCCCTAATTGCCCTTGAGAAGGTGGTGGTGAGCTGCCTTCTTGAACCGCTGCAGTCCATGTGGTGTAGGTACACCCACAGTGCTATTAGAAAGGAAGTTCCAGGGTTTTGACCCAGTGACACTGAAGGACCAGCGATATATTTTCAAGTCAGGATAGTGTGTGACTTGGAGGGAAACTTTCACCTACTGCCCTTGCCACTCTAGGTGGTTACAGCCATGGATTTGGAAGATGTTGAAAGAGCCTTGGTGCATTGCTGCAATGGATCTTGTAGATGGTACACACTGCTGCTACTGTGCGTCGGAGGTGGAGAGAGTGGATGTTTGTGGATCGGGTGCCGATCAAGCGGGCTGCTTTGCCCTGGATGGTGTCGAGCTTCTTGAGTGTTGTTGGAGCTGCACTCATCCAGGCAAGTGGAGAGTATTCCATCAAACTCCTGACTTGTGCCTTGTAGATGGTGGACAGGCTTTGGGGAGTCAGGAGGTGGGTTACTCACCACAGGATACAGCCTCTGACCTGCTCTTGTAGCCACAGTATTTATATGGCTAATCCAGTTCAGTTTCTGGTCAATGGTAACCCTCAAGATGTTGTTAGTGGGGGATTCAGTGATTGTAATGCCATTGAGTGTCAAGGGGAGGGAATATTTTCTGGAAAGGGGAAGTTTATTCCTGAGGATTTGCAACAATTAACTGAGGTTAGGTTAACTGCATTAGCAGAAAAGTTGAAGCTAGAGTTATAATCAGGGCTAACAAAGCAGACATATTTGAACCAATAGCACAGCATTTGAAATTAGAAAAACAAAAGGCTGACATCATAATAATACAGTTTGAGTTAGTTAGAATCCAGTTACAGATAAAGCAGCCTGAAATAGAAAAGGGAAAAAAGAAATAAAGCAACTTGAGTTAGATAGCGAAAAGCAAAAACCTGAACGAAAGAGAAATACAAAAGCTTGTACATGAACTCCAGGGAGAGAAGTTAGCAAGGGCCAAAAGAGATAAGGAAAGAGACAGTGAGCTTCAAAGAAAGAAAGAAATCAGACGGTATAAACTGGCTAATGAAAAGGTTAAGGGATGAAAGAGAGTTCAGTGGCTCGGATGTTGAATTGAGTCCCATTCCAAGCTTTGATATTTGAAGAATCTTCACCTCGTGCCTAAATTCTTGGATGATGGAGTTGAGAGATATTTTATCTCATTCGAAAATGTGGCTACAAAGCTAAAGTAGCCAAAGGACACATGGACTCTCATTTTACAAAGGGTTTTCGTCGGGAAAGCTATGGGTGTGCATTCTAACCTTTTGGCAGAACAAGCCTCAGATCATGAGACAGTTAAAACTGCAGTACTTAATGCTTATGAATTTGCCCCCAAAGCATATCAGTTAAAATTTTGGAATTTGAGGAAAAGACAAAATGAAATGTTTGTGGAATTTGCCAGGGAGAAAGAAATGTTGTTTGACAGGTGGTTTTGATCAATGAAGTTAGAACAAACTTTTGAGAATATGAGAGAGCTAATCATAATGGAAGAATTTCAAAATAACAACTCTATAGCTATCAGGTCACACCTGGAGGACCGAAAGATTTCTAATGTGAGGGAAGCAGCGATTCTGGCAGATGATTCTGATATATCACATGGGCAGCTAGGGGGCAGGAGAGGAGTAGAAGAGAGGAGTCAAAAAGAGTCTACATTTGGGGAGAAGGCAGAAGCAGTTCCTGTTAATGAAAATGATAGTGCAGAGAATAAAAGTGATGTTAAGAAACCAGTCTGCTTTTATTACTGTAAGACAGGGCATATAAAGGCAAACTGTTGGAAGTGGAATGGTAAAAATGGCAGTAATAGGGATACTCAAGTAGTCTTCAGAAAAGACAGTACCAGTGGCACTGGTGCATGTGACAGGAAATTTCCACAGAGAAAGTTGCATCAGGAAGTGAAACTTGTAAGAACCCCATTGCTACTACTGTTTTTACAGTAGGAGTAGTTAGAACTGAAAAGGATCATAAGGGGTTCATACTGGAAGGGGAAGTCACTCCATTTTTGTCCAAGGAAGAGCCCAGAAAGATTGTTCTCCTGAGAGAAACTGGTTCGGCTTAGAGCTTATTGTTAGCAAAGGATTTACATCTTTCTTCAAAAGGTTCATAGAATAACAGTGTATTAATACAGGGTTTTGATGGGAAGTGCTTGCCTCTCCCATTGCACAAAGTAAATTTGAATTGTGCTCTGATGAAGGAGCCTTGAGTTACCCATTAAAAATGTAGACTTTATATTGGGCAATGATGTCGTGAGCAATATAGTTTTTTTTCACAATCTGGGACTGGGTGTCACATTCCTGTGAGTAAAAGCATACAGCCTATTTGTGATCCAGCTGAGCCAAGAACGGACTCAAGTAAAAATACTGATGTACTTACCTCAGTAATGGACAGTACAAAGGCCATACAAAGGCTTTCAGATTTGCTAAGTGAAATATTTCAATGGGAAAGACTAAGACCTCAAAGTGACCCCAAAAAGGTTAATGATACCTGACACCAAACTAAAAGTGCTGGCCAAAGTTGAGATGCAGGACACAGCATCAGGAATACAGGCAAATGGGCAGTGCTCAAAAGCCCTTTTAACCCCAAAGAATGATTGGAATGATGTGTTTTGTGACTTGCATGGAAGGCTCAAAGCGTTGGAAAGAAAAATAAATGCCCAGAATGGGGATTCAGTTGATGTCACTCAAAAATAATTAAATGTGACACATTCAGAATGGCATCAGGAGAAACTGAAAGATCTTAAAATGTTCAAAGATTAAACCAGACAGGGGTACCAAACCCTTTCGTATGAACATAAAAAGCATCTCAATAACATCCTGGAAATGACCAAAAGAGATTTTGATCAGAGAAGAAAAAAGTTGTTGGCACACAAAAGAAGCCCTTTGACTTATTGTCTCAAAATGGGAATTTACCATGTCTGAGTTTAGAAAATGAACTTAAAAATAGAATCGTGACCACAGCCAATAAAAAGGCCGATAATTTGACTGTGGACTTGGCTGAGACATTATTTGCTGAGTTAAAGAACAGGCATAGGAAGAAAGAACTCATGTTCTGAGCTATGATAATTTAATGATATTTAAATCCTGTTAACCCTACTTGTCGCATGTGCTTGCTTTAGGGTTAATCCTTTATAGCTTTGTGAATGTGGTTTGTGCAATGGTGGGAAAAATGAAAGGTTACCGATACAGCATGTAATAAATAAACTATTTGCTGGTGTATGATGTTAAACATTTCACAGAATCACACGGTGCAGAAGAGGCCCTTCGGCCCATCGAGTCTGCACTGACACGTGAGAAACACCTGACCTACCTACCTAATCCCATTTACCAGCACTTGGCCCATAGCCTTGAATGTTATGACATGCCAAGTGCTCATCCAGGTACTTTTTAAAGGATGTGAGGCAAGTCGCCTCCACCAAAAATCTGTATAACCTTCTATATTCAACGATGGAGCATTCACAGCCCTCTAGGATAGAGAATTCCAGCACTATAGAATCCTCTGAATGAAGAAATTTCTCCTCACCTTATTTTCAAAGCCCTGTAAAGGAACCTTCACAATGATGAAAATTTATTTTTCCCAAGGGGGTGAAGTTTATGAAACCGACTCATCTTTCTCTTGGGGAGGGGGTGGTTTTCGGGTGGAGACTGAGGACCAGGATCCCCAGCAGGCAGCGAGTTTTGTTGCATGCCCGGCAGAGTGTCTGGCCCAGCAATGCTCAATTCTGCGTTTCTCCTCCTGCATTTAATGGCTTAGCCATCATGACAGCAGTGCACCTGCATGGAAAAATGACTTGAGAACAAGGATCATGGGACCCAGGTTTGGCGGTATAATATTGGGAGTCCCCAGGACCGAGAGGAGGGAACCCAGAAAGGGGGAATCCAGGGAGAAGTCCCAGAGAGAGAGGACACATGGAGAAGGAACCACTGGGAGGAGGAGACCACTGGCAGAGCCCACCACTAGAAATAACCAGGGAGAGAAACCATTGGGGAGAGGAGCAAAGTAAGAGGCCCCAAGCAGCAGAAGTGCTGCAGTTGGCAGGCTCCAGCTAGTGAGGGCTCAGGAGAGGCCTTGGAAAACTGAAAAGGCAACAGAAGGTTGGTGACTCCATGTTGTGGGCCGTTGGGACAAAGGTAACTCTTTGGAGCAGTGTTGTCCTGCTCAGTCTGGCTGAAGAGCTGAAGTCATGCCTGTGAGTTGATGCTGGAGTGCAGCCTTAAGAAGCTAGTGGAAGTAATCTCAGGGGAATAGATTAAACCATCAGGAGGTGTGCAGTCATGGGGGCTAACCAAGATGGGGCAACTTTGAGGGAATTCAGAGATTAGATCTTCAAAGGTGAAGACTGGAGATTCCTCATGAGGGAGGCAGAGTTTTAACGAGATTATGTAGCTCACAGTGGATACTGGTGTCTGGGTGGGTTGCTGAGAAATCAGTGGGATCTGTCTTGGTCGCGTCTGCCATTTTTTGTGCAATGTAGTGTGTTCGACCACAGTTTGCCTGTTAATTCACACGTGCCTCATATTAACCCTGAATGTTAGAGTATAAGATAGATATTACAAATTGTTTTACTTTTCTGACTTTCAATAGTAAAGTTATTTTTTGTTCAAAAACTGGAACATTGTGGTTTTATTCTCTTAGTATGTACCTTGGACCTCAAACTTTGTCCACTTTAGACAAAATGTTACTGGTCCTTCACTGGATTGTACCAACATCTGGCAATCTGGTCCAGGAACAGACAGGATGGGAGAATTGTCCTATGATGAGAGGCTGAGTAAACTGGCCCTATATTCTTTGGAGTTTAGAAGAATGAGAGGTTATCTCATTGAAACACAGAAGATTCTGAAGGGGCTTGATAGGATAGACACTGAGAGGTTGTTTCTCCTGGCTGGGGAATCTAGAACAATGGGTACAGGCTCAGGATAAGGGGTCAATCATTTAGGACGGAGTTGAGGAGAAATTTCTTCGTTCAGAGGATAGTGTATCGCTGGAATTCTCTATCCCAGAGGGCTGTGGATGCTTCATCGTTGAATATAGAAGATTATACAGATTTTTGGTCTCTCAGGGAATTAAGGGATATGGGAAGTGGGCAGGAAAATGGAGTTGAAGCCTGAGATCAGCCATGATCATATTGAATGGTGGAGCAGGCTGAATGGGCTGAATGGTCTACTCCTGCTCTTATCTCTTGTGTTCTTGAGACGCTGACCAAGAAAGATGTGCAGGAGGTGAAAACTACAGGATGTATCTGAAGGCAATATAATGTGCCAATTCAGCAATAAACAGCTGAGGGTCCAGCTACAGGAAGGAGCTGGATAAAAATTGCACTGTGACCTTAGGCAGTTATGATAATGCCATAGGTGGTAGGAGTGTGGAATTCTCTCTCAGGAAAAGCAGTCGATGCAAGCTCAATGAATAACTTTAAATTTTAGATTGATAGATATTTGCTAGCCAAGGGTATTGAGGGATATGGAGCTAAGGCAGGTAGATGGAATTAGGATACAGATCACCTCTGATCTCATTGAATGGCGAAATAGACTCGAGGTGTAGAATGGCCTCATCCTGTTCTTATGTAACTGTTTCAGTGTGTCTGAGCTAGGGAAAGATTACAAGAAATGATTCCTGCTCGAGATTGCTGCTATGTAGCCATCAGTTGACAACCGGCAGGCAATGTTGCACGGTCTCCAGACCCAAATACTCAACCAACACTCATGGTCTAGACTATAAAGTGAAGACTGCCAGAGGTAGGAGATAGCAATGGGGAGAAAACCCTTAGTCGTGCACAGACTGAATATCTGTCACTGGTCTGAATGTGTAGCAGTGGAGCTGTCCACAAGCTGGAGACTAGCCATCTCCCCTAGATCCTTCCAGATTCATCTCTACACTTTGCATTGCATCTTTCCCTTTTACAGCTGTGTTTTTCCCCATTGGGCTTTCCATTGCCTTATTTAAATTAAATTCATCACCAGTTGCTAAACATATCGCCTGCTTTTAGTATCTGTGCCCAGCATTTGGACTGGCCACCATTGGCTGCTCTCCTCTACCCTCTTCTGTGTTCTGATTGGTCTCAAAGAGAAGTTGCCCACCGTCCTCTCTCAATTCTGACAAAAGCTCTTGTAAGGAGACATGGGTGAGAGAAGATTAAGAATGAGGATATTGACTCCAGCTAATAATAGTCTTCAAATGAGTTTAGACAAGTTTCAAAGCTCTAGACTGGATCAATTGCAGCAGCAGAAGCCAGAGCAATCACTGGATGGAGAAAGACCCAGGTCAATCTAGTTCACCTTCTGCCATCCTGATAATTGTTTGTTACAATATTATTAAGTTCTTTACTAATCACATCAATCAATCTCTAATCACATCAATCAATATTTATTAATTAGGAAAATGTGTTCAGCTATGGGGACAGACGAATGGAGTGGGATTAATTGAATACCTAAAGCTGGCACAGGCACGATGGGTCGAATGGCCTCCTTCTGAACTGCATGATTCTATGAGCTAGCTGAAGGCCACTGGCCCCTTTACCCTCCCTCTGATTTCACCCATGGATGGAGAGCCTGCCACACACGTTCCGATAAATGCATCAGCTCCTTGTGTACCTTACTGAAATGTTCCAACAACATCTTCTGTTTGGCCTTCTCGTAGGGATCTGTGGGCAGGAGCCGTTTGGCTGGGTACTTGTCATCCAGAAACTCGCAGGTGATTGGAGAGTCATAAACCAGCTCATTCTGGCAGGTCTCCAACACTGGCACCAAACCAAGAGCATTCTTCTCAAAGAACCAGTCAGGCTTGTTCACCAGATTGATATTAATTACTTCATACCTTAAAGAGAATAGAGTTGGGATGAAAATCCTAGTAACCATCAAATAGATGCCAAACTGGAGAGTTAATACATTATGTAAACACTCCATTGAAGCAAAACCTCTTCAATCGGGAAAACCCATGAATAAACCTGAGTGTACCCGCCTTATGAGTCCAGATATTTAGAGTGAGAAATTGTTGCTTATGAGCTGGACCAGAGCAACGCTTCCTCAGTATCACAGCAAAACCACAAACGATGGCTCTTAAGCTTCTAATCAAAGATGACTGCGTATTTAAAATTCTCATCCTTGTTTTCAAATCTTTTCATGGCCAGGCCTCTCTGTCTCTGTAACCTCCTCCAGCTCCATAATCCTCCAAGATCTTTGTGATCCTCCAATCCTGGCTTCTTGTGCATCCTTGATTTTAATTATTCCATCACTGGCAGTCGTGCTTTCAGCTGCATGGGCCCTAAACCCTGGAATTTCCTCCCTAAACCTGTCTGATACTCTACTCTGCTCTCCTCCTTTAAGAGACTCCTTAAAAATCTACCACATTGACCAAGTTTTTGGTCACCTGTCCAAATATCTCCTTCTATGTCAAAGTTTGGTTGATAACGTTCCTTTGAAGCACCCTGGAATGTTTTACTTGTTAAAAGTGCTATATAAATGTAAGACTAAGAGCTGAGATTATTGTTTGAGGGTTTATAGTAATAGGTGTTTTGTGAGGGTGATACTTTAACTCACTCATCATATCCAGGCCCAGACCACACCAGATGCACTCGGAACTCTCCAGCACTGCTCTTCTCTTTCCAGCTCCCCACTCTTCTGCTGCCTTCTCTCCCATTGTAGATCAGCTCTCTCCTGATATCTGTCCTGAACTTGCCTTTCAACTTCTAACCCTGACCCTGACATCTCCTGGGATAGGCAAAACCTGCAGTCAGTTAAAAAAAAAGCTTCCTCTTATGGGTGAGTCTGGAACTAGGAAGCACTGTTTTAAAATTAGGGGTCGCCCTTTAGGACAGAGATGAGGAGAAATCTTTTCTCTCGCAGCGTTGTGTGACTTTGGAACTCTCTGCTCAGAAGGTGGTGGAGGCAGGGTCATCGAATATTTTTAAGACTGAGTTAGATAGATTCTTGTTAGGCAAGGGAATCAAAGGCTATCAGGGTTAGATGGGGATGAGGAATTGGAAACACAAACAGATCAGCTCGAGGGGCCGAATGGTCTTCTCCTGCTCCTATCTCTCGGTGGAACAAGCAAAGGTGGCCTGGCGAGGGGCAGATCTGGCTGGCTCAGGATCACCAAGGCTGGGGCAGGTACCCAACATTAACTGGGACAAAGCTTTGGAGAGCATCCATCTTACTTGATTCCCTTGGCTTCCAGGACCAGGCGAGTGCGTTGAGCAAATGGACAGAATCTCATGCTGTACACACGAACCACTCCCGCAGGCACAGGGCCTGGGGCGGGACTTCCTGCAAAGGGAGACAAAATAATCATTAACCGTGAGAAAATGGCGAGTTGTGAGATTTAGCATGCACCCAGTTCAGGGCAACAAAGAGTGTGGAAACTGGCACTGTGCTGACCAACACCCCTGTGAATCAACATTGTCATGGGATTACAGAGCAGGTTAGAGACCAATAAGAGGGAGCAAAATTATCAGCACATGAGTTATACTGGGATACACAATATTTGTTAAAGGACA
The DNA here is from genome assembly GCF_964194155.1 of Cetorhinus maximus. Lineage (NCBI taxonomy): Eukaryota > Metazoa > Chordata > Chondrichthyes > Lamniformes > Cetorhinidae > Cetorhinus > Cetorhinus maximus. Next base: position 80,421,096 of record NC_135898.1, on the reverse strand, counting down.
ATCATGTTTGATTAACTTGATTGCATCCTCCAATAAAGTGTTGGGGAAGTGAGTGCAGTTTGATGGGTATACAGGCTTTCAAAAGGGGTTTGACAAAGTACACACCTAATTTGTTGACAAAAATTTAAGCCCGTGGAATTAAAGAGACTGCAGCAGTGTGGATACAAGATTGGATAAGATTCAGACTAGGCAGTCATGGCGAATGGATGCCCTTCAGGCTGGATGCAAGTGGTGCGCTGCCTGAAAGGGCGGCGGAAGCAGATTCAATAGAAACATTCAAAAGGAAATTGGATAAATATTTGAAATGGAAAAATTAGCTGGGCTCTGGGGAGAAATTAGGAAAGTGAGTCTAATTGCACAGCTCGATCAGAAGGCCAGCATAGGCACAATGGGCTGAGTGGCCACTCTCTGTATTCTATGCTCTATAAAATATGTTAATTGGGAATTACTCAGAAAAGATAATGGTCACAAAGCACGAGACAATGGGTTTCCAGAGTGGTTCTGGAAACTGGCTCGGAGGCGTGAGCACTGTTAAACTGGGAGCTCAACGACTTCCCCCACCATGGGATATTCTTAACCCAGAAACAGCAGCAGCCAGGAGCCTGGCAACCACTGATTCAATTAGGTGGCTAATTAACAGCCACTGTCTGCCCCACTGGCATTTACTGGTGTTGGGATGGGCCCCCACCATGTGGGAAGACCACCAGGTGGACATCCAGCGGTTCCCTGGGAGCGGGGGAGTTGGGGGGGAAGGGGTCTTCCTCTTTGGCAGATTTTCGCCCAGGCAGCCATGGCCGCCCCCACAGTTCCAATACTGCCACTCGAGGGCTCATTGCTTATATCGCCAGGGCTTGTCTGCCTGTGCTCCAGCACAGTAAAATAAATTCTGGCCTGCCCTTCGATGGCACCTCAACATGGAGGTGCCCTCTCCTCCTCCGCCTGTGGGTGGCACTGCCAAGGCTGCCGAGCTGGTTGGGCTGGCAGCTCTGGGAAGCGAGCTGCCATTCTTAACTTTCCGCTGCCAGTGGAATTGCCCCCAAAGCCCCGCCCATCTGCCCGTGTGGGTTTGGGCCCTGCTTTCAAAGCCGGCAGCGGACTCCCGGAACGCGTAAAATTCAGCCCAATGTCACAAACCGTGAGACACCTCGAAAGCGAAAGAACACGCAAACAAAAAAGCAAGACAGGGAGACGGATAGACTGGGCACGGGAGACACAGCAGCACAAAAGGTGACAAGTTACACAGAGAGGGCCAGATGCACAGACACGCTAAGAGTTATACGCGCAGGGGAAAAGGAAGAGAAAGACGGATAGGCAAAAGGTCAAATTAAGGTCACAAATATACTCAGACGCACACACACAAACACACACACACACACACACACACAGTCAAATAGGCATGCAGAGGGGTCAAAAGAGAAAGTGAGGCAGAGGCAGAGAGACTAAGGGTAAACAGGGACTGACAGGCACAAACACAGGAAACTGACTGGAAGCAGAGACTGCCTGACTGAGCCTCTCTCTCACATGTACTTGCTCAGCTGATAACTCCATTACCTTTCGTCAGTGCTTTTGCAGACATTGCTCAGACTTACGATCGACTCAGACCACTTTTAGAGGCAGGTTTCGGACAGACCGAGTCGCTCCAGGCCAAGGCTTGTGAATGTAACCAGTAGTGCCAGCCACACCAGTCCCACCCTGCTAATGCGTCACAATCAAGATTTGTTTTCTAGCTGACTCATTGTATAAACTTTGAAACAGGAAATCACTGCAACAAAAGCCGAAATGAAAATGGGAGGCACAGCAAATTATTCAGCAGAATCAAAGGCAGGGGATGCAGGGGGGAGGTGGTGGGCACGGTAGGGGGAGGGGGCAGGCATGTGAGCTACTGAAATATTAGGTGGTACTGCTTAGTTAAGTATTTAACATAGCTTGAGTATATAAATATACTTTAAAAATGCTGTGACACTCTGACAATTTTAATCTTGTCTAGACAACTGTATATGTCGCAAGTGATCAGGGGTTTCGATAAATCCACAGCAATCAATGTAACAGCTAGGCGTTGTGGAAGACCAGAGGAATTTGGGGGTTCAGCTCCCAAGAACAAGGTCACAGCCGCATACAATAAACAGAGCTCAGTAATCCCACAACCAACAGGTTAGATCAAAACAAAAAACTACTGCGGATGCTGGAAATCCAAAACAAAAACAGAATTACCTGGAAAAACTCAGCAGGTCTGGCAGCATCGGTAGAGAAGAAAAGAGTCGACGTTTCGGGTCCACAGGACCCTTCAACAGAACTGAAGTATAGTTAGGAGAGGGGTGAAATATAAGCTGGTTTAAGGTGGGGGGCGGGGGGAGAGAAGTTGAGGGTGGGGTGGTTGTAGGGACAAGCAAGCAGTGATAGGAGCAGATAATCAAAAGATGTCACAGACAAAAGGATCAAAGAGGTGTTGAAGGTGGTGATATTATCTAAGAAAAGTGCTAATTAAGAATGGATGGCAGGACACTCGAGGTACAGCTCTAGTGGGGGTGGGGTGGAAAGGCTGACAAGGTATTAGTTGTAGATTTAAAAATTCAGCCCGGAAGGCTGTAAAGTGCCTAGTTGGAAGATAAGGTGTTGTTCCTCCAGTTTGCGTTGAGCTTCACTGGAACAATGCAGCAAGTCAAGGACAGACATGTGGGCAAGAGAGCAGGGTGGAGTGTTAAAATGGCAAGCGACAGGGAGGTTTGGGTCTTTCTTGCAGACAGACCGCAGGTGTTCTGCAAAGCGGTCGCCCAGTTTGCGTTTGGTCTCTCCAATGTAGAGGAGACCGCATTGGGAGCAATGAATGCAGTAGACTAAGTTTGAGGAAATGCAAGTGAAATGCTGCTTCACTTGAAAGGAGTGTTTGGGCCCTTTTTTTTCCCAATAATTTATATAGATTTTTCTTTTCCCACCTATTTCCATTATTTTTAAATCTACAACTAATACCTTGTCAGTCTTTCCACCCCACCCCCACTAGAGCTGTACCTTGAGTGTCCTGCCATCCATTCTTAATTAGCACTTTTCTTAGATAATATCACCACCTTCAACACCTCTTTGATCCTTTTGTCTGTGACATCTTTTGATTATCTGCTCCTATCACTGCTTGCTTGTCCCTACAACCACCCCACCCTCAACTTCTCTCCCCCTGCCCCCCACCTTAAACCAGCTTATATTTCACCCCTCTCCTAACTATACTTCAGTTCTGTTGAAGGGTCATGTGGACCCGAAACGTCGACTCTTTTCTTCTCCACCGATGCTGCCAGACCTGCTGAGTTTTTCCAGGTAATTCTGTTTAGGTTAGATCAAAGCTCTGCAACCCTGCCACATCTGCTCATGAATGGTGGTGGACAATCAAACCAGTAACTCAACGGCAATTAGGGATGGGCAATAAATGCTGGCCTAGCCAGTGACGCCCACATCCTGTGAAAGAATGAAAAAAATGGAAGAGGAGGCTCCATCAACAAGATCCCAATCTTCAATGGCAGTGGAATCCAAAATATGTCTTTAAAAGATAAGGCTGAAGCATTTGCAACCATCTTCAGTCAGAAATGCCGAGTGGATGATTCACCTCATCCTCCTCTGGAAGTCCCCAGCATCACAGATGCCAATTTGATTAACTCCACGTGATATCAAGAAACGACTGAAGGCACTGGATACTGCAAAGGCCATGGACCCTGACAATATTCCAGCAATAGCACTGAAGATTTGTGCTTCAGAACTTGCCGTGCCCCTAGCCAAGCTGGTCCAGTACAGCTGCAACACTGGCATCTACTCAGCTATGTGGAAAATTGTCCACATGCCCCATTCACAAAAAGCAGGACAAATCCAATTCAGCCAATTATTGCCTCATCAGCCTACTAGCGATCAGCACAGTGATGGGAGGTGTCACCGACAGTGCTTTCAAGAGGCATTTACTCCGGAAAAAACTGCTCACTGATGCTCAGTTTGGACTCCATGAGGGCCACTCAACTCCTGACCTCATTACAACCTTGGTCCGAACATGGACAAAAGATCTGAATTCCAGAAGTGAGAGTGACTATTTTTGATATCAAGGCAGCATTTGACAGAGTGTGGCATTAAGCAGCCCCAGCATAATTGGAGTCAATGAGGGGGAAAATCTCCACAGTCATACCTAGCACAAAGGAAAATGGTTGTGGTTGTTGGAGATCAATCATCTCAGGCCTCAAGGCATCACTGCAGGAGTTCCTCAGGGCAGTGTCCTAGGTCCAACCATCTTCAACAATGACCTTCCCTTCATCATAAGGTCAGAAGAGGGGATGTTCACAGATGATTGTTGTGTTGAGTTCATTCACAACTCCTCAGATACTGAAGCAGCCTGTGTCTGCATGTAGCAAGACCTGGGCAGCATTCAGACTTGAGCTGATAAGTGGCAAGTAACATTCGTGCTACCCAAGTGTCAGGCAATAACCATTACAATGATCAGTAAGGCGCGCGCGAGGACAGTGGCAACTATGCCAAAGTGAGAGGGAGACCTAGTGAGTAGCGAATTCGGTTCGCGTGGGAATTCGGTGCATGGGGGAAAGAGGTGTGGTCTACATAGGAATTATTCTAAGCTAATTAGCGAGTAATTAAATTAAGTTAACAAAATAACATAAGTTAGAATAGCGGGACAGGTGTTTTGTTGAAGCTGTGGAATGTGGGTTCTTTTGGTCGCCAAGGCGATCCAGGACAAATACATCTGCAGGAAGTGTAAGCAGCTGGAGGAATTCAGGATCAAGATTATTGATCTGGAAGCTGAACTACAGACACTGCGCAACATAAGGGAGGGGGAGAAATACCTGGGCACTTTGTTCCAGAAGACGGTCTTGCCTCTTAGAATAGGGTCGTCTGGTTTGATCAGCGGTGGGGGACAGGAGGATGTGACCATCAGTGGGATAGGTAATGGGGTCGAGCAGACAGTAGTGGAGGAGCCTCAGGCTTTGCAATTGTCAAACAGGTTTGACGTGCTCACAACCTGTGTAGATGAAAGCGATATCTGCAAGGTGGATGAGCTGGCTGGCCATGGCACTGTGGTACAGGAAGCCGTTCAATCGGGGAAGCAAACAAGAATGTAATGGTAGTAGGGGACAATAGAGTGAGGGGGATTAACACTGTTCTCTGCAGCAAAGAGCGAGAGGCTGTGTTGCCCGCCCAGTGCCAGGATTCGGGACATCTGCTCAGGGCTGAGAGGAACTTGCAATGGGAGGGGGAGGATCCAGTCATCATAGACCATTTAGGTACCAATGACATAGGCAGGACAAGGAAAGAGTTTCTGCATAGTCAGTGTGAGAAGCTAGGTACCAAATTAAGAAGCAGAACCTCAAAGGTAATAGCCTCTGGATGAAAGTGGCTCAAAGATTAGCGTGGGAGAAATGGGTTCCGGTTCATGGGGCATTGGTACCGGTAATGGGGAAAGTGGGGGCTGTACTGTTGGGACGGTTTACACCTGAACCGTGCTGGGACGTGTGTTCTTGCGAATCGCGTAACTAGGGAAGTAGAGAGATCTTTAAACTAAACAAGGAGCGGGTGAGGGATCAAGCTTGGATGGATGTGACGAATCAAGGGGTAGTTTCAAGACAGGAGAGCATAACAGTAATGTGGGAAATGAGGGTCACAGGGCAGAAATCTGTGCTGAGCAGGCGGGCACACGCCCGACCTGCTCAAGCATAAAAAGATGCGCGATGACATCAGGTGAGCATCCCGACGTCATCGCGCACTTGCGCAATATTTCGGTCGGCAGGCATGCGTGGGAGTCAGCAGCACACCCGCCAACAATTAACAGGCCCATTAAGGTCATTAAAGTAATAATTGACTGAAATTTTTCGCTACCCATCCAACCTTATGGTTGGCGGGCAAGCAAAAAGGCCAAGAGGCCTTTGGATTTTTTAGGAAACCTCATCCATGGTCGGGATGACATTTCCAACAGCAATTAATAATCAAATTAAAAATTGTAAATTTCATTCATAACATGTCCCTGCTCACGTGACAGTCACATGAGAGGACGCGTTTTTAACAGTAGTAAATTTTTTATTTTTGTCTCTTCAAATCTTCAGCTTCCGGAAACAGCTCTTTGCCTCACAGAGTGTTCAATGCGCACACTCGCACCCTTGCGCGAACTTCCACGCTCGCCCTCCTCCCAGGGCTGAGTGCTGCAGCGTGCATTTCATGCTGGCTGGTTGTTAGTTGGCCAGCCAGCGTGAAATCGATGTCGGACCCCGAGCACGGGCAGCTTGATGACCGCTCCTGGGCCCGTCCTCCGCACCCGCCCGACAAGGTAAGAATCCTGGCCATAGAATAGCAGGAAGAGGCAGAGAGATAAAACCTAAGAATACACCAGTAGCCAAGACTGGATGTTACAAAGATAACAAAAAGACAAAACTAAAGGCTCTGTATCTGAATGCACGTAGCATTCATAACCAAGTAAATGAATTGATAGCACACATTGAAGTAAGTAAATATGACCTGATAGCCATTACAGGATGACAAAGATTGGGTCCTGAATATTGAGGGGTATCTAACATTCAAGAAAAATAGAAAACTAAGTAAAGGTGGAGGGGTAGCACTGTTAATCAAGGATGGCATTGGTGCAATAGTTAGAGATGACCTTGGTTCAGGAGATCAGGATGTAGGGTCGGTTCAGGTGGAGATGAGGGATAGCAGGGAAAGAAATCACTCATGGGAGTGGGCTACAGGCCCCCTAACAGTAACCACAATGTAGGACAAAGTATACAAGAAGAAATATTGGGTGCTTGTGATAAAGGGATGGCAAAAATCATGGGTGATTTTAATCTACATATAAACTGGAAAAATCAGACTAGCAGTAGTAGCCTGGATGTGGAGTTCATAGCATGCTTTCAAGTTAGCTTCTTCAAGCAGCATCTTCTGGAACCAACCAGACAGCAGGTTATATTGGAGTTGGTATTGTGTAACGTGACAGGATTAATTAATGACCTCAGAGTAAAGGCACCCCTCTAGGTAGCAGTGACCACAATATCATTGAATTTTACATCCAGTTTGAAAGGGAGAAGAGTGGGTCTAAGACTAGTATTTTAAACTTAAATAAGGGCAACTATGTGAGCATGAACGCTGAGCTAGCTGAGGTGAACTGGGATACTGGGATAGAATCAATCGCTAAGGAGGTTAAAGCTGGGCACTTAGAGAAATTCAAGGTAATCGGGAAGAGTCAGCATGGATAGATCAAGATAGAAAAGCAGTGGCAGACATTTAAGAGGATATTTCAGAAGACTCAGAAGTATATCCCTTCTCTAAAGAAAAATTATAAGGGGAGGACCCACCATCTGTGGTTAACTAAAGAAGTTAAGGAAAGCATCAAACTTAAGAACAAAGCATATAACTGCACAAAGATGAGTGGCAGGACAGATAATTGGTAGAATATAAAGGATGGCAGAGAATGACTAAAATGTTAGGCAGGAGAAAGAAATTAGAGTATGAGAGGAAGCTAGCTAGAAATGTAAAACCGGATAGCAGGAGTTTCTACAGGTATTTAAAAAGGAAAAGAGTAAGTAAAGTGAGTGTTGATTCTCTAGAGAGTGACAGTGGAGAGTTCATAGTAGGTAATAAGAAAATGATGGATGCAATGAGCAAGTATTTTGCTTCTGTCTTCACTATGAAGGATACAAAAAACATTCCAATAATCACTGTAAATCAGGAGGTGGAAGGGAGAAGGGAACTTAGTGAAATTACAATCATTAGGGGAGTGGTACTGAGCAAACTGATGGAGCTGAGGGCTGACAAGTCTCTGGGTACTAATGGACTTCATCCTAGGGTCTTAAAAGAGGTGTCAAATGAGGTAGCAGATGCGTTGGTGTTTATTTTCCAAAATTCCTTAGATTCTGGAAAGGTTCCATCAGACTGGAAAGTAACAAATATAACCCCTCTATTCAAGAAAGAGGCAGGAAACAGGAAACTATAGTCCAGTTAGATTGACGTCTGTCATGAGGAAGGTGATAGAGTCAATCACTAAGGAGGTTAAAGCTGGGCACTTAGAGAAATTCAAGGTAATCGGGAAGAGTCAGCATGGTTTTGCAAAAGGGGAAACATGGTTTAATCAATTTATTGGAGTTTTTTGAAGGAGTAACATGCGCAGTGGATAAAGGGGAGCCTGTAGATGTGCTCTACTTGGATTTCCAGAAGGCATTTGATAAGGTGCCACATCAAAGATTATTACAGAAAACTAAAGTTCATGATGTAGGGGGTAACATATTAGTGTGGATACAAGATTGGCTGGCTGGCAGAAAGCAGAGAGTATGCATAAATGGGTCTTTGTCTGATTGGTAGGATGTGACGAGTGGAGTCTCAGGGGTCTATGCTGGGGCCTCAACATTTTACAATTTATATCAATGACTTAGATAAGTGAAGGCATGATAGCTAGATCATAGACCACACAAAGATAGGTAGGAAACTATGGTGTTAAGAGGACATAAGGAGGTTGCTGACAGATGCAGATAGGTTAAGTGAGTGGGCAATAAAACCTGGCAGATGGACTATAATGTGGGAAAATGTGAAGCTGTTCACTTTGGCAGGGAGAATAAAAAAGCAGAGTATTACTTAAATGGAGAACAACTGCAGAATTCTGAGGTGCAGAAGGATCTAGGTGTTTTAGTGCATGAGTCACAAAAAATTCGTATGCAGGTACAGCAGGTAATGAAGAAGGCTAGGGGGAGGCGATGTCAAAGTGGTATTGTCACTGGACTAGTAATCCAGAGACCCAGGATAATGCTCTGGGGAATCCCACCATGGCAAAACCTGGAGTTAAAAGTCTAATGATGACCATGAAACCGATGACAATTGTTGTAAAAACCCATCTAGTTCATTAATGTCCTTTAGGGAAGGAAATTTGCTGTCCATGTGACTCCAGATCCACAGCAACGTGGTTGGCTCTTAAATGCCCCCTGAAATGGCCAAACAAGCCACTCCGTTGTATCAAAATGCTACAAAGTCTCAAAAAAGGAATGAAGCCAGGCAGACCACCCGGCACCGGAAACAACCAGTGTTAAACTCAGCCCTATTAATCCTACAAAGTCCTCCTTACTAACATCTGGGGGCTAGTGGCAGAATTGGGAGAGCTGTCTCACTGACTAGTCAAGCAACAGCCTGACATAGTCACCCTCACGGAATCATACCTTACAATGTCCCAGACACCAGCATCACCATCCCTGGGTATGTCCTGTCCCACCGGCAGGACAGGCCCAGCAGAGGTGGCAGCACAGTGGTATACAGTTGGGAGGGAGTTGCCCTGGGAGTCCTCAACATCAACTCTGGACCCCATGAAGTCTCATGGCATCAGGTCAAACATGGGCAAGGAAACCTCTTGCTGATTACCACGTACCGCCCTCCCTCAGCTGATGAATCAGTGCTCCTCCATGTTGAACACCACTTCGAGGAAGCACTGAGGGTGGCAAGGATGCAGAATGTATTCTGGGTGGGGGACTTCAATGTCCATCACCAAGAGTGGCTCGGTAGCACCACTACTGATCGAACTGGCCGAGACCTAAAGGACATAGCTGCTAGACTGGGACTGCGGCAGGTGGTGAGTGAACCAACAAGAGGGAAAAACATACTTGACCTCATCCTCACCAACCTGCCTGCTGCAGATGCATCTGTCCATGACAGTATCGGTAGGAGTGACCACCGCACAGTCATTGTGGAAATGAAGTCCCATCTTCACATTGAGGATACCCTCCATTGTGTTGTGTGGCACTACCACCGTGCTAAATGGAATTGATTTTGAACAGATCTAGCAACGCAAGGCTGGGCATTCATGAGGTACTGTGGGCCATCAGCAGCAGCAGAATTGTACTCGAACACAATCTGTAACCTCATGGCCTGGCATATCCCCCACTCTACCATTACCATCAAGTCAGGGGATCAACCCTGGTTCAATGAAGAGTGCAGGAGGGCATGCCAGGAGCAGCACCAGGCATATCTAAAAATGAGGTGTCAACCTGGTGAAGCTATAACACAGGACTACTTGTGTGCCTAACAGCATAAGCAGCAAGTGATAGACAGAGCTAAGCGATTCCACAACCAACTGATCAGATCTAAGCTCTGCAGTCCTGTCAAATCCAGTTGTGAATGGTGGTGGACAATTAAACAACTCACTGGAGGAGGAGGCTCCACAAATATCCCCATCCTCAATGATGGAGGAGCCCAGCACATCAGTGCAAAAGCTAAGGCTGAAGTATTTGCAACAACATTCAGCCAGAAGTGTCGAGTGGATGATCCACCTCTGCCTCCTCTGGAGGTCCCCAGCATTACAGATGCCAGTCTTCAATTCAATTCACTCCAAGTGATATCAAGAAATGGCTGAAGGCAGTGGATACAGCAAAGGCTATGGGCCCTGACAATATTCCAGCAATAGTACTAAAGACTTGTGCCCCAGAACTTTGCCGCGCCCCTAGCCAAGCTGTTCCGGTACAGCTACAACACTGGCATCTACCCAGCTATGTGGAAAATTGCTCAGGTATGTCCGTACACAAAAAGCAAGACAAATCCAACCTGGTCAATTATTGCCCCATCAGTCTACTTTCATCAGTAAAGTAATGGAAGGGATCATCAACAGTGCTATCAAGTGGCACTTGCTTAGCAATAACTTGCTCACTGACACCCAGTTTGGGTTCCTCCAGGGCCACTCATTTCCTGACCTCATTACAACCTTAGTTCAAATGTGGATAAAAAAGCAGAACTCCCGAGGTGAGGTGAGAGTGACTGCCCTTGACATCAAGGCAACATTTGACCGAATGTGGCATCAAGGAGTCCTAGCAAAACTGGAGTCAATGGGAATCCAGGGGAAAACTCTCCACTGGTTGGGGTTATACCTAGCACAAAGGAAGATGGGTGCAGTTGTTGGATGTCAATCATCTCAGCTCCAGGACATCACTGCAGGAGTTCCTCAGGGTAGTGTCCTCGGTGCAACCATCTTCAGCTGCTTCATCAATGACCTTCCTTCCATCATAAGGTCAGAAGTGGGGATGTTCACAGATGATTGCACGATGTTCAGCACCATTCGCAGCTCCTCAGATACTGAAGCAGTCCATGTCCAGATGCAGCAAGACCTGGACAATATCCAGGCTTGGGCTGACAAGTGGCAAGTAACATTCTCACCACACAAGTGTCAGGCAATGACCATCTCCAACAAGAGAGAATCTAACCATCGCCCCTTGATGTTCAATGGAATTACCATCACTCCCGCAACACTCAAGAAGCTTGACACCGACCCAGGACAAAGCAGCCCACTTGATTGGCATCATATCCATAATCATTCACTCCCTCCTCCACCAAAGCACAGTAGCAGCAGTCTGTACCATCTACAAGATGCACTCCAGGAATTAACCAAGGCTCCTTAGACAGCACCTTCCAAATCCACGACCACTACCATCTGGGAGGAGAAGGGCAGCAGATAGATGGGAACACCACCACCTGGAAGCTCCCCTCCAAGTCACTCACCATCCTAACTTGGAAATATATTGTCATCCCTTCACTGTCGCTGGGTCAAAATCCTGGAACTCCCTTCCTAGCAGCACTGTGGGTGGACCTACACCACATGGATTGCAGCGGTTCAAGAAGGCAGCTGACCACCACCTTCTCAAGGGCAATTAGGGATGGGCAATAAATGTTGGCCCAGCCAGTGACGCTCACATCCCATGAATGAATAAAAAAAATAATGGAATGCTATCCTTTATTACAAGAGGAATTGAACATAAAAGTAAGGATAATAAAAGCAGAAAATGCTGGAAAAACTCAGCAGGTCTGACAGTATCTGTGAAGAGAGAAACAGAGTTAACGTTTCGAGTCTGTATGACTGTTCTTCAGAGCTTCAAAGCAAAATTTTGCTTTTATGTAAGTAAGGATGTTATGCTTTAGTTATACAGAGCATTGGTGAGACTGCACCTCGAATATTGTGCGCAGTTTTGGTCTCCTTATTTAAGGAAGGATGTAAATGCATTGGAGGCGGTTCAGAGGAGGTTTACTAGATTGATACTTGGAATGAGCGGGTTGTCTTATGAGGGAAGGTTAAACAGACTGGCCTTATTTCTACTGGAGTTTAGAAGAGTGAGGGGTGATTTGATTGAAGTATACAAGATCCTGAACATTATTGACAAGGTGGACATGGAAAGGATGTTTCCTCTTGTGGGTGAGTCCAGAACTAGGGGGGCACTGTCTTAAAATTAGGGGTCACCCTTTTAGGACAGAGATGAGGAGAAACCTTTTCTCCCAGAGGGTTGCGCAACTTTGGAATTCTCTGCATCAGGAGGCAGTGGAAGTGGGGTCATTAAATATTTTTGAGGCGGAGGTTCTTGTTAGGCAAGGGATTCAAAGGTTATCGGGGGTAGATGGGAATGTTGAATTCGAAACACAAGCAAATAAGCCATGATCTTATTGAATGGCAGAACAGGTTTGATGGGCCAAATGGCCTACTCATGATCCTATTTCATATGTTTGCATGTTCCCCAATGAGAGACAATCTAACCATCAACCCCTTGATGCTCAATGGCATTACCATCACTGAATCCCCCACTATCAACATCCTGGAGGTTACCATTGACCAGAAACTGAACTGGACTAGCCATATAAGTAGAGCAGGCCAGAGGCTGGGAATTCTCCTGACTCTCCTGACACCTCCTGACTTCGAAAGCCTGTCCACCATCTACAAGGCGCAAGTCAGGGGTGTGATGGAATACTCTCCCCTTGCCTGGATGAATGCAGCTCCCACAACACTTGAGAAGCTTGAAGTCATCCAGGGTTGATTGGCAGTCCACCCAACAACCTAACCATTCATAGCAGTGTGCACCAGCTACAAGATGCCCAGCAACACAATTATTTTGGCAGCACTCTCCACGTCTTCTACCATCTAGAAGGACAAGGGCAGCAGTTGCACTGAAACTCCACCACCTGCAAGTTGCCCTCCATGTCACTCACCATCCTGAGTGGGAACTGTGGCTGGATTTTCATCTTAGAGGTGGGTACCGGGAGTTGGGAAATTTCACAGCTCGGTGTGCCAGGCTTAGGAAAATGCTGAGTGCCAAGGCGGGCAGATTAAAAAGCCTGCCTCGGTTCTCTGGGGCTTTATTCCAGTTGTGTTGTTAAATTTTAGGCCCTCTAGCCCTCATCTCTCACAGCCCTCACCCTCCCACCCACTGCCCATGCCCCATCCATGCCAACTCAGACAATCCCATGCCCCTGACCCACTCCAATGGCCCCTCATGCCCTCCATGCCAAATCATGCCTTTCCACTTACCTCAATGGTCCCTCATTCTCTCCATGCCAGCCCATGCCTTTCCACCCACACCCAATGGTCCCTCACACCACCATGCTAACCCATGTCCCTCCACCTAACCCTAACCCTAACTCCATGGCAACCCATGTCCTTCCATCTACCCCATAACCCCTTATAGCTCTGTGGCAACTTAGTGTCAACTCATAACCCTTCATTTATCCCCATGACCCTTCATAGCCCCATGCCAACTTAATGCCAACTCATGCCAACCCATGATCCCAAACCACCATCCATTGACTTTACACCCACCATGCCAACTCACCAACTATCCACCATGGGCAGACCTCAGGAGGGAGGCTGAGATGAAATAAAATATTTAATATACATTTAAATCCCCTCAAGTACTTAATCCCTTTTAAAAACAAACATTTGTATTAATAACCCTACATCAAAGACAGCTAATCCATTAATAAACTATTAGAGCTGTCAATCAAACTGTGAACTTACAACCACCCACTGAGATAATGACAGGTTGTGGAAGCAGTCAAGCAGTAAAAATGCTATAATGATAGCCCTGGGGGTTATGTCAACAAACATCTATTGAAACTGCTAGAACCAATATTTTCCACTCTCACAGACACAGGCAGACAGATTTTTTTATTTAAAAGTCAGGGGATTTAAATAAATTGACAGCCAGGCAGTTTTACAAACCTTATCTGCCCTTCACCAGCATTCCCAGCTCCATGATAAAGTTGTGGAATACACACAGCTTGAGACCGTTCCTGGAGTGAAAATCGGATCTGCTTATCCTGTGCTCTGAATTTAATTGGCCCAGCTGATTTGTGCTCCATGCCCTGCCCCTTTCCCCTACCAGTGAATCCAGGTCCCGCCCACCAGTTTTAAAGGTCCCTGGAGTCTCCCAAGTCTGCAAATATCCAGCTCTATATCTCCGTTCCTACATCGCCTCTGGATCAAAGTGCTGGAACTTCCTCTGTAACCACACTGCACATGTACCTACGCCACATGGACAGAAGCTGATCAAGAAGGGGGCTGACCTTCTCAAGGACACTCAGGAATGGGCAATAAATGCTGACTTTACCAGTGATACCCACATGAATAAAGAAAAATAAATCATTAAAAGCAGCAATTCAAGTGAGTAAGTCCATAAAAAAGTGAATACGAAACAAGGTTATATATCATAGAAATTGGAAAGTACTACATTTGTTTTTAAGGTGCAAGCAGCCTTTGTCCCCTTTGTCCTCCAGCCCTGAAGGTCATTCACCCATGACGGCCGTCAATTTGCCAACAAATGTTCCACAAAAGAGAAATCTCACTCTGTGTAAACAAAGCATAATTGCAGGATTGATAAAACAGACTAAACACAGTCCAAACACAGTCCAAGGGTTACACAGCAGCCTGTAATGACAAGCAGGAACCAAGCTGTCATATTTCCTTTATTCACTCACGGGATGTGGGGCTTCGCTGGCTGGGCCAGCATTTATTACACACCCCTAATTGCCCTTGAGAAGGTGATGGTGAGCTGCCTTCTTGAACCGCTGCAGTCCATGTGACGTAGGTACACCCACAGTGCTGTTAGGGAAAGAGTTCCAGTTTAAGATCAGTGATGTGTAAGTTTTTAGAAATAATAACCAGGGAAAAAAATCAACAGGTACTTGGAGAGGTTTGACCTATTCAAAGATAGCCAGCACAGATTTGTAAAAGGTAAATTTTCCTGACTTGCTGACTTAGACCTAGTTCCTCCGGTCCCGTGCGAGTCAATGGCAAGATTCCGCCACCGGCCCTGCTCCATCGCAATCTCTTTCACTCCAGCCCGGGTGGTGTCCCGCTCTTGAAGGTCCTCCTTAAATGTACTGCGCCAGGTCTTCTCTGGCCGGCTCCGTCTTCTTCTTCTTCTGTCAGGTGGTATCCATTCCACTGCCACTCTGGCATATCTCCAGGAGGTGAAATACATTTCTCGCCAGTCTCAGTTGTCTCTCCATCACAATGTCCCTCAGGTGCCTCTAACCAGTTCTCTGCAGCATTTCTTCACTGGTGGTGTTGTCTCCATGTGATTCTCAGGATATTATGTAGGCAACCCTGGTGAAAGACGCCCATCTTATGTGGCACCTTTGCTGTTCTCTTCCATGTCTCGCTGGCATAGGTTGCAGTTGGTACTACAATGGTCACGTAGAGTCACAGTTTCATGGCTGTGTTGATAGTGTTGGACGGCCGGACCATGTGGAGCTGCCGGAAGACTGAAGCTACTTTTCTGCTTCGTGTGTGCACATTGACGTCCACATCACCCTCCCTGGAGATTTGCTCCCTGAGTAAGGGAAGTGGTCGATGTTCTCAATGCTCTGTTGCCCTTGTTGCATCCAGTCAGCAGTGTCTTGGTCTCCTCACAGCTGCTGCATTGACCAACCTTGGCATCGCTACTCTCATGACTGGTGGTCATGCCTTGGACCGTGCGCGATTCTTCGGCCAGCAAGACGATGTCGTTGGTGAAATCCAGATCTATGAACCGGTGGTGTTGCCACGAGGTGCCGACATCTGCACCCACCATCACCTTCCTCACGATGAAATCAATAACCAAGAAGAACAGGGATGGGGAAAGTATGCAGCCTTGCCGTACTCCTGTGATGATGTTGAAAGAATCCATGGTGCCCGTACTGGTCATGACGCAGCAGCTGGAGTGGTGGTATAAGATTTTGAAGATGTTAATGTTCCGCTCCGGGGTGTCGTATTGCCTTGTGATTTACCACAGCGACTGCTGATGGACACTGTCGAAAGTCTTCCTGAAATCAATGAAGTTGACAACAAATGGTTTCTGATAATTGAGGCTCTGCTTTATGATGTTCCTGAGCATAAAGATCCACTCACAGCATAGTCTGTCACCCCAGAAACCTCCCTGTTCTTCACAAAGGGTACTGTCTACTTGTGCTTTCAATCTGTTGAGGAGTAGCATGTTGATCTTGCCAGGTACTGACAGCAGTGTTATGCCCCTCCAGTTGTTACAGTCGCTAAGGATCCCTTTCTTTGGCAGCTTGATGATTACTCCTCGCCTCCAGTTATCCAGGATGTCCTCCACAGTCCAGATCTTGTTGAACGGGTCCGTGAGCTGTTGTGATGGTGTTGTTGCCATGTTTCAACATCTCTGCTGGTATCTCGTCGACCCCAGGTGTCTTGTTGTTCTTCAGACTCTTGAAGGTTCTTTGCTTCCTCTGACCTGGCAATGTCTCCCAGTTGACATTCAGCTGGTGAGGTCAATGCTGTCACTGAACTCAAATATACAGTTGGGGTTGGGCTGGTTAAGGATCTCCTGAAAGTGTTCCACCACCTCGCCTCCTGCTCCTTGTCCATCAATAGCGTCCTGCCCTCCTTGCACTTGAGTGGTACAGTGGTGTTGCTTTTTGCACCAGTCAATTCCCGTACGATCCTGTACAACGTCTTGGAGTCATTCTGATTTGCTGCTTCTTGTGCCTCCCTGCCTTTTAACTCTATCCATCCTCGTTTGTCTCTCCTGTAACTCTCCTTCTCAGCTTTATCCAGTCTTCTGTACTTCTCAATGTCTTTTCATCTTTGTTTAATATTCTTTCCCTGGTCTCTCTTGCTCTTCACTAGTTAGCTTTCATCAGAATTAACTTCCACAATGGGTCAGTGATCCGGCTTTCTTTATTGGTTCCTCTCCTCTGCCGGATGGTGATTTCTGCACTCTCCTTAATCCCTTTTTCGAAGATTTCCCATTGTGTTTATGCTTGACTAATCTAATTAAATTTTTTGATGAAGTCACAGAGAAGGTTGATGAGGGGAATGCGGTCGATGTTGCAATATGGATTTTAAGAAAGCATTTGACAAAGTGCCACATAAAAGGCTGTTTAAGAAAATTGAGGCTCATGGAATAGGAGTGTCAGTGTCAGCTTGGATAAAAAATTGGCTTAAGGACAAAAAACTGCGAGCCATGATAAATGGTTGTTTTACAGACTAAAGAATGATAGGCAATGGTGTTTCCCAAAGTTCAGTGCTAGGGCTACTGTTTTTTTGATTTGTATGAAAGGCTTAGTATTGGAACTGAGTAAAATTTTAAAATTTGCCAATGATGTCAAACTTGGAGGTGTGGCAGACAGTGAGGTTGATAACAGTTGACTGTAACAGGACAAAGATAGGCTAGTAGAATGGGCAGACAAGTGGCAGATGGAATTTAATACAGAGAAGTGTGAGGTGATGCATTTTGGCAGAAGAGATAGGGGGAGGCAATACAGACACAATGGCACAGTTCTAAAGTATTGTGTCCAGTTCTGGTCACCACACTTTAGGTAGGATGTGAGGGTCCTTGAGACGATACAGAGGAGATTTACCAGAATGGCTCCAGAGATGAAGGTACAAGGTTAGGTTGAAGAAGCTGGGGTTGTTCTCCTTGGGGCAAAGGAGATTGAGGGGAGATTTGATAGAGATGGACAAGATGATGACAGGTTTAGATAAGGTAGACAAAGAAAAGCTGTTCCCATTGGCAGATGATACATGGGCTAGGGGGACACAGATTTAAGGTTTTGAGCTAGAGATGCAGGAAGAATGTGTGGAGTGGTGATGACCTGGAACTCACTGACCATGAGGGCGGTGGAAGGGGAAACAATCACTGATTTCAGAAGGAAATTGGATGGGCATTCATGGGAAATAAACTTGCAGGGATACTGGGATCAAATGGCGGAGTGGGACTAACTGGGTTGCTCTACAGACAGCCAGCATGGACTCGATGGGCCGAATAGCCTCTTTGTTTGCTGTAATTACCCTATGATCTTGACACAGTTAGCAGGACATGTTACTGGGTGAGTTTAACAGAAGGTGTTTGAGAGTCGAGGATGTGTTCTGTAAGAAGTGCGGGAGCCTTATTTAAATAAACGATTCTACCTTTAAAGAATCCCAGCATGCACTCCTGACATCAGCACATCAACTTGCACCAAAATGGCACCAAAATGGCAAACACCCAACTGGAAATGTACCTCTACTTCCTGCCCACTACAGGAGCTGAGTAGGTCAGTTAGCCCGAGAATTCCCAGGAACATCTCTCTCCCCTCCCACATTGTTCACTCTATTTACATTTCTCTCTATCTGCCAATTGCACTCCCCCCTAATGTTTACCTATGATGGTCACATTTATCTCTCCCTCTCTTTCCTCCCTGCAGATATTTCTATTCCCACTTATATTTTATGTATATAATATATATATTATTTGTGTGCCCCATATCGGTACTCCTACATATAACTATTTCTGCTCTCACCCTATAAGTGTTTATTGCTCTCTCACTGTGTTCAATTCTCTCTATTTCTCTTCAGGGTTTATTTCGCTATCATCACTCTTGAAAGATTGAGAAGCAAAGAGCACAGATTTAAGTTAATTGACAAAAGAAACAATGGCGACATGAGGTAAAGCTTTTTCATGCAGTGAGTGGTTGAGATCTGGAATGCTGCTCCTGAGAGTGTGGGAAAAGCAGGGTGAATCGAGGTGTTCAAGAGAAAATTGGACAATTATCAGAAAAGGAAGAATGTTCAGGGTTATGGGGAGAAAGTGGAGGAGTGGCACCAGGTAAATTGCCCCCCAAGACAGCCAGCACAGACACAATGGGCCTTCTCCTGGGATGTAAGCATTCTGTGACCATGTTTATTTCTGTCTACCCCTGGCTGCAAGATGAATCTCCGTAGTACCACTGGTTTGGCGCTATGGGTACCCACATGTGAAAAAATGGTGGGAATCTGCTCCTAACCATTTCTGCACAGCCCATGCCAACCGTTATGTTTGGAAGCGTGTTGGCACAGGTGCACAGTGCAGGTACCAGGAGCCTACAGAGTGAGCAGATCGTGACATCAGTCAGCACCTGGCTTGCCGCCTGTGCTGTCATTTTGGATGTTGCAGGTACTGTAGTGACCTTTCTTAAACATACACAGCTAAACAGACAGATGCCTGCTCTCCACCTCTAACCCCCACCCCAACTCCCCACCTACTAACACTATTTAAAGGGATCACCATTCAACTTACAGGTCAGGAGCTTTCAATTTTCTTTTGCTGTTGCAATGTTAGTGGAAGTGCTGAGTCCTTTTGGGGAGTCAACTGAAGTCCTTTGAATCCAAAGGGAATGGTGCTCAACTATTGGAAGGAGAGCTGTGAATTTGAAAGGCATCTTGTGGTATTAGGGTCTGGCACATATAGGACTAATGTGGGACTGAGTACAGTACCACCCACATAGTGATATAAGAAGGCACATGGCCTAGACCCAGGGTCCGGGCAGTGTTGAGCAGGGATGTGCATAGTCTTAAGCATGGAGACTGCTCCTTTTTACTGTACATGTGTAACTATTTCTAGTAGTTGCTAAAGACTTACAGTTAACTTACAGAAGACTACAAAGATTTCTTTAAGGCATATTGATCTGTAACCAGCGCCCTGAGCAGAAAAATTACTGTCAGTCATTGGGACCATAGTTTCTCCTGCATGACAGCATGATATGGAGATGGAGCAGATGCAGCAGAGAGGAGAAGCCGCTCACAGGTGGTGGAGGTGGAGGACAAAGAGGAAGGGGGTACATTCTGGGCACTGGGCCATCTGGGAGCTTCTCATCAGCCTCTGTTCCCGCAGGTTTGCATTGCTCCTCACTTCCCCATCTCTGCCCCAGGCCAATTACAATGTCCTCCCAGCCAAAACCCTGAGCTAAAAGACACCACAAAACAACTATTCCATACCAAGTTTATCCAAAACGCTTCCAATAAAACATGCAGTACTCAGCTATTCCCCCTTGTGCTTTCCCTTTGTACCTGTTTGATGGGTGTCTTTGCCTGTCCTAGTGCCCCTATGCAGTGTTACCCCAGCAGGGCTGGTGAAAGGCTGTCTTCCAGGATGGAGACTGCAGATGGCCTTGCAGGACACCCTCAAGCAGCTCTGGACCTGAAGGCCCTGTTAAAAATTCAAAATATTATTAGAATAAATTTAGTAGTGTCGTGAGATCGAGAAATGGT
Organism: Cetorhinus maximus; assembly: GCF_964194155.1. Taxonomy (NCBI): domain Eukaryota; kingdom Metazoa; phylum Chordata; class Chondrichthyes; order Lamniformes; family Cetorhinidae; genus Cetorhinus; species Cetorhinus maximus. The sequence goes on along the minus strand of NC_135898.1, from coordinate 80,400,836 downwards.
AGGTTAATGCTGAAAGTTTCATTTTACTGGAAACTGCTTAAAGGTTTTGTTTCTTTAGAAACAGAGCTGGTGGAACGATTCTCCTTAGGTGATGGTGGCATGAAAGGGTCCATGGTCAGGTGAGACCAGAGTGGAAGAGCAACTGGATAGACATTTAAAATAAATAACTATACTGCAAAGCTGTGTTAGGAATTTCAGTTAGCCTTACAGTGTGAAGACACTTGCTGAAATGCAAAAGTTAATTAGTATGTGGAAGCAGAATAGAAGTTATTTTGGTGAAGAAGCTATGGTTCAATAGTCTAATAAGAATTTTGGATAGCCATTATGAGCAGCTCATTTAACAAATCTTCTAAAACCGATCCTAGGGAACAATCTAGGCTGAGAGGAGGAAAATGATGCAAATGCTGATCAAGGAAAGGAGGGAGGGTTGGGGCGAGGGAAGTGGGGTGTGTGTAAAGCAAGTGGTGCAGGGTCATACCATCAACAGTTTGTACTTCATGCCAGATTACTAGATGACGGTGAAGTGGGATTTGAGAAGGTGCATAAGTCAGGAACGTACCAGCTTATGGGTGGTTTCAGCAACGCTGGTTACCACAGCTTCAATAATGACCTCTGTTCAAGAAAGGAGGCAGACAGAAAGCAGGAAACTATAGGCCAGATAGTTTTACATCTGTCATTGGGAAAATGCTAGAATCCATTATTAAGGAGGTAATAACAGGGCATTTAGAAAATCATAATGCCACCAGGCAGAGTCAAAATGGTTTTGTGAAAGGGAAATCATGTTTGACTAATTTATTAGGGTTTTTTGAGGAAGTAACAAGCAAGGTGGGTAAAGGGGAACCTGTACTTGGATTTCCAAAAGGCATTTGGTAAGATGCCACTGCACAAGGTAAGAGCTCAGGGTGTAGAGGCAACGTGTTAGCATAGTAGAGGATTCGTTAGCCTACATGAAGCAGAGAGTAGTGTTCCAATCCCAACTGATGTTAATACTGGACAAGTCAAATCCCAAAGTGAAACCTGGCTTAGTAAGTCTAACTTTGTTTTTTTTTAGAAACTGTGGAGGTCAGTTACTGAACATATTCACAAGAGTCTGCTAGTGTACTTTTAAAGAATAAAATGTTTATTAAACAAGAAAAATTAACTATATTACGCCAGTCACACGGATTGGAAAGATTTCAATACAAACACCAGGGGGAGAATCTTCGGCTCGGCAAGTGGGGGCAGGGCCCGCTCACCAAGGCACAAAATGATGCTGGGTGATGTCGTCCATGTGTCCCGACGTCACCGCGCGTCAGTTAGATTTTCAATTCGGAGGGTGCGCAGCTGAGTCGGCTGCACATCTGGCAAACTGCCAAAGGCCTATTAAGGCCATTTAACTAACAATTAAAATCATTAACGGAGCTGCCCGTCCAATCTTAAGGGTGGCGGGCAGGCGAAGAGCCCAGGTGGCCTTCGCATTTTTCATAGAACCTCATCCACAGGCGGGATGAGGTTTCATGAATGATTTTAAATTTTCTCAAACATTTTTATTGAAATTAATGCACATGTCCCAGCTCATGTGACAGTTTCACATGAGGGGACATGTCATAAAAATTTTTTCAACACTTTATTGAACTGTTAAAACTTAAAACTAATCTCCCTGAGGCACCTCTGTGCCTTAGGGAGATTTCTGCAATCGCGAAGGAGCGCACTCCCGACTCAGGGAACTTCCCCTAGCCCACACAGGGAACGCTCAGCGCTCCCGGGTGCGCGTCACGCTGGGCGGGCCTTAATTGGCCCACCCACGTAAAATGGCAGCATGGACCCGATCGGGGCCTCCAATTGGGTCCTCGCCCATCCACGCCCGCCCATGCACAACCCCCCCCGAAGGGTGGAAAATTGTACCCCAGAAAATGATTCAAAGTCACAATATTCCTTTTATCCCAGCAATACCCTCACAGACACAAAACCCCAGTGAAGATTTACCACTATCTCAACACCACGACTTCTAGCTGGGGCTGACTCAGTTGCAAATGGTTTTCTTCCGGCAAATTTCTGAGCATTTTCCCCAGCTGGTGTCTCTCCCTGAGACACCCAAAAACTGCAATCGAAACTCACTATTGCTTCAATTTCAGAGCAAACACGAGTTCCCTAAGCTCAGTTCCCCAGCAGTTTTGCAGGAATTCTTACTAGTGTTTAGAACTTCTGCCTTCACTCTCTGGTATACAGAACTGACTGCCCTGGCCTCCTGCCTTTCCCTGTGTGTCCCTGGACCCTTGTCGCTGGGCAACAGCACAGCTTTTTCTACTTTATGTTTTTTTTTTCCAAATTCACCAAACCAGTAACCCCTTTGTAACTCATCTCTTCACTTTAAGGGTTGTAAAACCTCATTAAAAATGCATGTATACAAACAGAGCCTCCACACCTCCCGGCACCAAACTCACAAAAATACTCTAAATGAAACTAGACCCATGTCCCACCTTTCCGAACACACAAATGCAAATATAAATTAAACTTAAAATTATACATTATTCCTAACAGTAGGGATCGTAGAATAATAGATTCATAGAAAGTTTATGGCACAGAAAGAGGCCACTTGGCCCATCATGTCTGTGCCGGCTATTCCCACTTTCCAGCATTTGATCCATAGCCCCTCAGGTTACGGCACTTGAGGTGCATATCCAGACACCTTTTAAATGAGTGGAGGGTCATTTTTGAGTTGGCAAGATGTAACTAGTGGAGTGCCACAAAGATCCGTGCTGGAGATTCAAATATTTGTAATCTATTTTAATGACTTGGATGAAGGGACCACATGTATGGAAGCTAAATTTGCTGATGACACAAAGAGGGGTAGGAAAGTAAGTTGTCAAGGGGACATAAAGAGGTTACAAAGGGACATGGACAGGTTAAGTGAGAGGGCAAAAATTTGCCAGATGGATTATAATGTAGGAAACTGTGAACTTGTTCACTTTGGCAGGAAGAATAGAAAAGCAGCATATTATTTAAATAGAGAGGGATTGCAGAACTCTGAGGTACAGAGGGATCTGGGTGCCCTAGTACATGAATCATTTAAAGTTCGTATGCAGGTGCAGCAAGTGATTAGGAAGGCAAATGGGGCATTGTTTATTGCAAGGGGAATGGGATATAAAAGTATGTAAGTTTTGCTACAGCTGTACAGGGCATTGGTGAGACCGCCTCTGGAGTACTGTGTTCAGTTATGAGGATATAAATGCATTAGAAGCAATTCAGAGGAGGTTCGTTTGATTGATACCTGGGATGAGGGTCTTATGAGGTAATGTTGAGCAGGTTGGGCCTACCCCCATTGGAGTTGAGAAGAATGAGAGGCGATCTTATTGAAACATATCAGATCCTGGGGAGACTTAACTGGGTGGATGTTGAAAAGATGTTTCCCTTTGTGGGGGAGTCTAGGACAAAGGGATAAAGTTTAAAAATTAGAGGTCTCCCATTTAAGACTGAGATGAAGAGGAATTTCTTATTTCAGAGAGTGGTTAGCTTGTGGAATTCTCTTTCCCAGAGAGCAGTGGAGTTAATTAATATATTCAAGGCTGAATTAGATTTTTGATTGACAAGAGATTATGGGGGACAGACAGGAAAGTGCCCTGCAAGAGAGAGGGAAGTGTGTCAATGAGTCTGTTGAAGTATGTGCCTGTCAGAGACTAATAGATGGCAGTATATGGATGCTGTGAGCTATAGGTGTGAAGCTTTCAGAAGTGCTAAGTGTATATTACTGAAGCTTTTGCAACAATCTTCAGCCAGCAGTGCCAAGTGGATGATCCATCTCGGCCTCCTCCTGATGTCCCTAGCATCACAGATGCCAGTCTTCATCCAATTCGATTCACAGCTGAAGGCACTGGATACTGCAAAGGCTATGGGCCCTGACACTATTTTGGCAATAGTACTGAAGACTTGCACTCCAAAATCTGTCCGCACCCCTAGCCAGGCTGTTCCAGTAAAGCTACAACACCTGCATCTACCTGGCTATGTGGAAAATTGCCCAGGTATGTCCTGTACACAAAAAGCAGGACAAATCCAACCCGGCTATTTACTGGCCCATCAGTCTACTCTTGATCATCAGTAAAGTGATGGAAGGGGCCATCAACAGTGCTATCAAGCGACACTTTCTTAGCAATAACCTGCTCACTGATGCTCAGTTTGGGTTCTGCCAGGATCCCTCAGCTCCTGACCTCATTACAGCCTTGGATCAAACATGGGCAAAAGAGCTGAACTCCCGAGGTGAGGTGGGAATGACTGCGCTTGACACCAAGGCTGCATTTGATCAAGTGTTGCGACCACAGCCAGTGTTATTTGCTAAGCAAGTCAAATCCCAGAGGGAAACTTAACCATACAAGATTAAAGCTACACAATTAAAACAGTTTTACAAAACATTCCCCCCCCACCTCCCAAAAAAAAAACACTTGGTCAGAACACGCAAGTAAACTACTTGGCAACAGCTCCTTCATAGATTTTTAACCATAAAAATCCAGTAATATTACCCAAAGGAACAAGCTGCTGTCACTTTAGTAAAAGATATACCACGTGACTTCTCACTCTCTTCCACTCTGCTGTGGAAATCCAAAAGAAAGGTTCAGAAACAGACTGCTTTCCGAAAACAAAGATTTCTCTGGCTTGAAAACTCGATAGCTGCTTCAAATTCACAACTTTCATATCCTCTCCCAGCACAGGTCTGGTCTCAGGACATCTCCCGCAGACAGCCACCCCAACTCAACTAAACATCTTTCCTTAAATATCCTTTTTCCTTTCATCTTAGATTACATTGTTCTCAAACACCTTGTTTAACTCAACTTTTCCAAATATAAAAATCTCCCATGTTTTCCTAATGCCTCCACTTTTGAGTCAAGTAAAATTTAATAACCTTCCCTTGTTTACCTATGAAGCCTTTGTAAATTGTAAAAGCCCCTTAAAATCCCTTTGAAATTTAGCAGCTGATAAGCTAAGTCCTCACCTATCACCTAATGCAAATCTTAAAACTCAACCTATTTACTTGTAATTCCAACTTCACCATAGCCTCTCGTTACAAATGCAGGCATTTAGACCTTCATCTTTCATCTCCCAGTTCCCACAGACAAGCTGTCTTTACTAACCTCCCCCCAGTTTAATTAATTATGGACATACACACACATGCACAGCCTCCTTTACAGAATACCACCATATTCCCAAAAATGTTAAAAAAGATAACATCCATCTTCACACCAAGTGTGGCATCAAGGAGCCCGAGCAAAACTGGAGTCAATGGGAATCAGGGGGAAAACGCTCCACTGTTTGGAGTCATACCTAGCACATAGGAAGATGGTTGTGGTTGTTGGAGGTTAGTCATCTCAGCTCCAGGACATCACTGCAGGAGTTCCTCAGGGTAGTTTCCTCAGCCCAACCATCTTCAGCTGCTTCATCAATGGCCTTCCTTCCATCATAAGGTCAGAAGTGGGGATTTTTGCTGATGATTGCACAATGTTCAGCACCATTCATGACTCCTCAGATACTGAAGCAGTCCATGTCCAAATGCAACACTATCTGGACAATGACCAGTCTTGGGCTGACGAGTGGCAAGTAACATTCACGCCACACAAGTGCCAGGCAATGACCATCAAGAGGATCTAACCATCTCCCCATGACATTCAATGGCATTACCATCCCTGAATCCCCCACTATCAACATCCTGGGGGGTTACCATTGACAAACTGAACTGGACTAGCCATATAAATACTGTGGCTACAAGAGCAGGTCAGAGGCTAGGAATCCTGCGGCAAGTAACTCAGCTCCTGACTCCACAAAACCTGTCCTCCATCTACAAGGCACAAGTCAGGAGTGTGATGGAATACTCTCCACTTATCTGGATGAGTGCAGCTCCCACAACACTCAAGAAGCTTGACACCATCCAAGACAAAGCAGTCAGATTGATTGGCACCACATCCACAAACGTTCACTCCCTCCACCATGAAGTGTTTATTTTCCCTGGTATATAAATTTCTGAGTGTTTATATTCCCATGTGCTTTTATTCCTGGGTGTTTAAATTGCTGGATATTTTTATTATTCCTGGGTGTTTATATTCCCAGATGTTTTTATTCCGGGTGTTTAAGTTTCCGGGTGATTTTATTATTCCCAGGTGTTTATAATTCCTGGGTGTTTTTATTCTTACCAGGTATTAAAATTCAAATCCGCATTCAAAGGATCATCCTCTGCCATTTCCGCCAACTCCAGCATGACGCCACCACCAAACACATCTTCCCTTCACCCCCCCGGCGGCATTCCATAGGGATCGTTCCCTCCAGGACACCCTGGTCCACTCCTCCATCACCCTCTACTCCTCAACCCCCACCTATGGCACCTCCCCATGCCCACGCAGAAGTTGCAACACCTGCCCCTTCACTTCCTCTCTCCTCACCGTCCAAGGGCCCAAACACTCCTTTCAAGTGAAGCAGCATTTCACTTGCATTTCCTCTAACTTAGTCTACTGCATTCGTTGCTCCCAATGCGGTCTCCTCTACATTGGAGAGACCAAACGCAAACTGGGCAACCGCTTTGCAGAACACCTGCGGTCTGTCCACAAGAAAGACCCAAACCTCCCTGTTGCTTGCCATTTTAACACTCCACCCTTCCCTCTTGCCCACATGTCTGTCCTTGGCTTGCTGCATTGTTCCAGTGATGCCCAACGCAAACTGGAGGAACAGCACCTCATCTTCCGACTAGGCACTTTACAGCCTTCCGGGCTGAATATTGAATTCAACAATTTTAGATCTTAAACTCCCTCCCCCCATCCCCACCCCCATTTCCGTTTCTTCCCCATCCCTTTTGTTTTTTCCAATAATTTATATAGATTTTTCTTTTCCCACCTATTTCCATTATTTTTAAATCTATAACTATAATACCCTGTCAGTCTTTCCACCCCACCCCCACTAGAGCTGTACCTTGAGTGTCCTGCCATCCATTCTTAATTAGCACATTCTCTTAGATAATATCACCACCTTCAACACCTCCCTGTTCCTTTGTCTGTAACATCTTTTGATCATCTGTATCACTGCTTGCTTGTCCCTACAACCACCCCCCACCCCCCCAACTTCTCTCCCCCCACCCCACCGACCTTAAACCAGCTTATATTTCACCCCTCTCCTAACTTCACTCAGTTCTGCTGAAGGGTCATGAGGACTCGAAACGTCAACTCTTTTCTTCTCCGCCGATGCTGCCAGACCTGCTGAGTTTTTCCAGGTAATTTTGTTTTTGATTAAAATTCCAAGGTGTTTTTATTCCCAAATCATTATATTCCCATTTGTTTAAATTCCCAGGTGTTTATATTCCTGGATGTTTTTATTCTGGATGATTTTATTATTCATAGTTGTTTATATTCCCAGGTGTTTATTATTATTCCCGGGTGTTTTTATTCCCAGGTGTTTTTATTGCTCCCAGGTGTTTATATTCCCAAGAGTTTAAGTTCCCAGGTGTTTATATTCCGGCTGTGTTTATTAGCCTCGGGTGTTTCTATTCCCGGGTGTTTATATTCCTGGGTTTTGTTATTATTTTGGTGTGCTTTTATTCTTTCCTCTTGTTTCTATTCCTGGTTCTTTGTATTCCCAGTGTTTTTATTCCAGGGTGCTTTTATTCCCAGGTGTATTTATTATTCCCAGGTTCTTTTTATTTCCTGGTACTTTTATTCCCAGGCGCAGAATTTTCTGGCTGGCGGGGGAGTGGGTGTGGGTGGGCGTGGACCGATCGTCGCCAACAATCTGGTCCGCGCCGCCATTTTACGTGGGCGGGTCAATTAAGGCCCGCCCAGCGTGAATCGCGGTTCCCGAGGACAGCGGGAGTGGGCGGGCGGTGGCGGGACTGCAGTGAACGCCGGGTCCAACGCCTGTTTTAAAAAAGTTGCTGCAGCCTTTCCAAGGCTGTGAACCACGGCCAGCGGAAGGGCTCCCCAGAGCGCTGCTGGTGAGCAGGCCAGGCAGGAGGGGAGGGCAGGGGGCCTGTGTGCCCCTCGTTTTCCGACGATTGCCTTGCTGCCCTCCCCGAGGAGGTGGCAGCATGGCGGAAGGTCCTCGTACCCCAGGACGGGAGGAGGAGGCCCCCCCCACATGACCAAACGTCTCTGGGAGGAGGTGGTGGAGGTGTTGAGCTCCCGCGATGTGGTGCGGCGCACCTGGATCCAGTTCCGCAAGCGCTTCAACAACCTGTTGCACTCAGGAAGTGTGAGCACCATGTTGGCATTGGTCACTCAACCCAGCAGGTAGGGTCCCCCACCACACACACACCGCTCCCCACCCCACCCCCCCCCCACCCCCCTCCCCCAAGCCTGAGTGCAGTGACTGCATTGAATCATTGACAGCATGTGTCCTTCGCTGGGTGAGCCAGCAGATATTGCCCATGCCAAGGTCACCCTGAGAGGGTGGTGAAGAGATGGGTTTTGCTCCCGCAGCATGTGGTGCACTGAGACCCACATAACTGTTTTGGGGGCAACCTGGAGGAGCTGCACCTGGACACAGTGCTGGAACTCCAGGACATGTCAAAGTCAGGGTGATGAGATGCTGGGAGGGGAGCTTCAAGGTGGCGTTGGCACCGATCGATCTGCTGCCCTCTGCACTCCACGTGCTTGCACCTCCTTGCTGTGGAAGGTTAGACCATGTGGTGCCTAATGTGATGTAGGCAGCATGTGGCCAAGGGGGTGGTGGGGTGGTGGGGACGGGCCTGGCATCTTAGTGTGAGTGCTCGGCAGCAGCGAGGTGAGGAGGCACTGGAGCCCTGATATGCCCCACTCTGGTTGGGGTGGGCCGTCCACGAAGAAAGTCCAGGTACAAATTGCACTAATCAATGCTCTTCTCTCCTTTTCAGGAGAAGAAAGCACATAATGCCGCTGAGAGGGTGAGGACTGGCGGCGGCCCAGCACAATTAGCAATTCTCAGCCACTTCGAGCAGGAGGCCCTGGATTCGGAGAGGCGCCATGCGCCCAGGTCCACCGGTGTCAGTGAGGCTGGGGTGCCACAGGCAGGTATGTTTGCCCAGCACTGAGGTCACCATTGTTCTCCCAACAGCCATTGCAGTGCTGAATGTTCAGTGATTGAAGTTTGCAACATGGCTTGACCATTGCTTATGGAAGGATGAGCGCATAATGATCTGGGAGACACGGATACACATTGACATTGTCTCCACATTAACTGATCCAATGTCCTTGTTTTTCCCTTCAGCATCAGCGGAGCACAGCTGGGAGGAGGAGCAGCAGAGGCCCCTCTCACACCTGAGGGCCCTGAAGTTTCACCAGCGTCACACCATCTCTGCCAGCAAGACACCAGCACAGATACTGGCATCTCGGTGGGAATTAGAACATCGGCTAGTGTCCCGGGGCACAGCGGTGAGGGCACTTCACAGTCGCTGGAGGAGCTGGCAGAGACAGAGAGTGCCCATGGCGCCAGCAGTCGGAGGACTGCAGGGGACCAGCCACATGCTCAGTCGGTGCCTGATGTTGCTCTTCTGGAGTCGTTTGCGATGCAACAAACACAGGAAATGCGGCTGGATGTGCGGGAGCATCTGGGGGTGATGCATGAGGCTATGCTTGGCTTGGTCTCTGTGGTGGGTGAGTCCACGCGGACCATCGCCGATGCAATGAGCCTCATGGCCGAGCGCAGTGCGTCCTCCATGGAGAGAGTGGCGACTCTCGTGGAGAGGCTCCTCCAGGAGACCCATCAGGGCTTCATGGGGATATGCTCTGACCAGCAAGCCCTCACATCGGCATTGACCTCAGCTGGCCAGTGCCAGTGTGGGGGATGGTCTGGGCACCAAGCTTCTCAGCTCGGTGCCCATTCATCCACGGTGAGCAGGGAGGTCCGAAGCGACCTCACGTCGGCGCAGCAGCTGCCTGTCGTCTCTGCGGGCTCCTCTCAGGGCGCTCCAGATGAGGGCGGCAGCTCCTCAGCCCCTCTCCCAGTGACCATAGCATCTGGTCAGGCTGCGATGACTGGGGAGATGCCAGCTGTGAAACTGGCCGTTCCTTCCCAGGTGGGGCCAGCACAGGCTCCACAGGCCAGAGGACAACCGCCAAGGTCATCGAGGCCAACAGGACAGCAGAGTCAGCAGGCTGGCTCAGATGCCACTCCCAGCGAGGGGTCAACACCAAGACGTAGCACCCACAAACATAAACATAAGGCACTTTAGGCACACCAGGGATTTATCACTGGTGCTTTTCTGTTGGCCCGAGATGAGGTTTTTATGAGTTGTTGTGATTTTTAATACCTTTGTAATTTTGTTTCATTAAATTTCTTTGGTTGTAATATTAAATTCAGACATGTCACCATGGCTGAGGGTGCCTCTTTTCTCCTGTAGGTGGATGGTTTCCAATAATGTAATGAGTGCTTTGTTGGACATTCAGCTTTATTAACAAGGACCTTAGTTAATGTTCCTAACCTGGCAGATTTTGCATTTAGGTATCGAGTATGGAGCCTACAGCCCAGGCTTGTCCTGGAGGTCCATATGTAGTGTGCTAACTGAAGGTTCATTGGATTAAAGCTTTCCGGGTGTCCCTGCCTCCCTGGAGTATGCCCAGGTCAGCATCTACCCGCTCAGCATTTCCCTGTGCGTGTTCATCCTCGGACTCACTGCTGGACTCATCGTTTGCATCCGCAGCCACTGCGTCAACGTCTTCATCGTCCACTGCGTCTCCCCTTTCCATCGCAATATTGTGGAGAGCGCAGCATGCAACCATTATCATCGACACACAATCTGGGGGGTACTGGAGTGCGCCCCCTGAGCGATCCAGGCATCGGAAGCGCATCTTGAGAAGACCAATGGCTCTCTCCACCACAGCCCTTATGGAGGTGTGGCTCCTATTGTACCACTGCTCAGCTTCTGATATTGGATGGCGGAGAGGCGTCATGAGCCACCTTCTGAGGGGATAGCCCTTGTCACCCAACAGCCATCCATCCAGTCGAGCTGGAGCACTGAAGAGCCTCGGCACCAGGGAGTGTCTGAGGATGTAGGTGTCGTGGGAGCTGCCTGGGTATCTTGCACAAACTTGTAGAATCAGCATCTTGTGATCACACACTATCTGCACGTTCATGGAGTGGAAGCCCTTCCTGTTGACGAAGGCACCGGACTCACCTGCTGGTGCCTTGATGCCCACATGTGTACAGGTTATAGCACCCTGGACGCGGGGGAAGCCAGCAATGGCCACGAAGCCTCTGGCTCACTCTGTCTGGATGGCCTCGTCCCAGCGGTAGTGGATGAAGGTCAATGCACACCTGAACAGAGCATCTGTGACCTGCTTGACACAAGTGTGGACAGCTGATTGGGAGACACCGCAAAGATCACCCACTGACCCCTAGAAGGAGCCAGAGGCATAGAAGTGGAGGGCAACTGTGACCTTTAGAGCCACTGGCACAGGTTGTCCATCCACACAGTTAGCGGAGATCTCAGGCCCAATCACCTGACAGATATAGTTAACTGTCTCCCTTGAGCGTCGGAGTCTCCTTCGGCACTGCACCTCAGGCATATTGAGGTAGCTGCTTCGCCACCTGTAAACCCTGGCAGCAGGATAGTGGCATCTTCTGTGGCCCCTTCCGCCTTGGACTACCTCTTGGCCCTGCACCTCTTGTGTCTGCGCCTGTACGCCCAAAGGTGGCTCCCCTGGAGGCTGAATGTGCACTCCTGGTCTCCTCCCCCTTCTAACCCTCCCTTCCTCCTCAGAGGAAGTGCCTCCAATGGAGAGTTTAGCTCCCATTCCCAGACTCAGGGAAGGCTTCCTGAAACATGCAGGCCCAAAAAAGATTCCTCAGAGTGCTGAACTGAAGGTTGTGAGTCCAGACCCAGCAGCTGGTATGCGTTTTGAAGTATTGCAGATCACACAGGCAAGTATCAGTAACTTTGAAACATCAATATTTGACAGAACACACTCGCAACCCCACTGAGCCCTCTTATCCCGCCCGTGGATGAGGTTTATACAAATGTGTCCTACCCGCCTGCCCGTTGCGCCCGTGCGCCGACCCGAAGATTGCATGGGCGCCAAAAAATCGCCATCGATTGGCGCCTCCAGGGCCTTAAGTGGCCAGTTCATTAAAGGCGGGTGCGCATCGGAGATCAACACGCACCCGCCCAACGAAATATCGCAATGGCGCACGGTAACGTCGGGACGCTCGCCCAACGTCACCGCGCGTCATTTAACTCGCGGGTGTGCGCGGCCCACCCCCACACGCCAACAGGGAAACTCTGCCCCAGGTGTTTATATTCCCGGGTGTTTTTATTATTCCCGGGTGTTTCTATTCCCGGTTGTTTATATTCCTGGGTGTTTATATTCCCGGGTGTTTCTATTACCGGTTGTTTATATTCCTGGGTGTTTATATTCCCGGGTGTTTTTATTATTCCCAAGTGTTTCTATCCCTGTTTGTTTATTTTCCTGGGTGTTTTTATTATTCCTGGGTGTTGTCATTCCTGGGAGTTTTTATTATTCTCGGGTGTTTATATTCCTGAGTGTTCTTATCATCCCTGGATATTTATATTCCCAGGTGTTTTATCATTCCCGGATGTTTTCATCATTCCCACGTATTTATATTCCCAGGTGTTTTATCATTTCCAGGTGTTCTTTATCATTCCTGGGTGTTTTTTTTAATAATTCCCAGATGTTTTTATCATTCCCGGATGTTTCTATCCTTCCTGGGTGTTGTTATCATTCCCGAGTTTTTATATCCCCAGGTGTTTTTATCATTCCCGGATGTTTTGATCATTCCCGGTGTTTAAATTCCCGGGGGTTTATATTCCTGGGAGTTTATAGTCCAGGGTGTTTATATTCCCAGGTTTTTATTTTCCCAGGATTTATATTCCCAGGTGTTTATATTCCCAGGGTTTATATTCCCAGGTGTTTATATTCCCGGGTGTTTTTATTCCCGGGGATTTATATTCCCGTGTATTTTTATTCCCAGGGGTTTATATTCCCGGGGTTTTGATCATTCCCGGGTGTTTACGCTCCCGGGGGTTTTGATCATTCCCAGGTGTTTATCTCATTCGCTGGGGTTTATATTCCCTGTAGTTTATATTCCCGGGTGTTTTGATCATTCCCAGGGGTTTATATTCCCAGGTGTTAATAATCCCAGTAGTTTATATTCCCAGGTGTTCATATTTCCGGGTGTTTATATTCCCAGGGGTTTATATTCCCAGGTATTTATATTCCTGGTTGTTTATATTCCCACGTGTTTAAATTCCCGCGGGTTTATATTCCCTGATGTTTATATTCTTGGGGGTTTATATCCGAGGTTTATATTCCCGGGTGTTTATATTCCCTGGTGTTTATATTCCCTGATGTTTATATTCCCGGGGGTTTATATTCCGGGGTTTTTTTTTCCAGGGGGTTTATATTCCTGGGTGTTTTTATTCCCGAGTGTTTATATTCCCGGTGGTTTATATTCCCGGGGGTTTATATTCCCGAGTGTTTAGATTCCCGGTGGTTTATATTCCCGGTGGTTTATATTCCCGAGTGTTTATATTCCAGGGTTTATATTCCCGGTGGTTTATATTCCCGGGGGTTTAATTCCCGGTGGTTTATATTCCCAGGGTTTATATTCCTGGTGGTTTATATTCCCGGGGGTTTACATTGCCGGTGGTTTATATTCCCAGGGTTTATATTCCCAGGGGGTTTATATTCCCAGGGGCTTACATTCCCAAGTGTTTAAATTCCTGGGGGTTTATATTCCCGGGGTTTATTTTCCTGGGGGTTTATGTTCCCGAATGTTTAAAATACCGGGGGTTTATATTCCCGGTGGTTTATATTCCAGGTGGTTTATATTCCCAGGGATTATATCACCGAATGTTTAAATTCCCCGGGGGTTTATATTCCCAGCGGTTTATATTCCCGAGTGTTTAAATTCCTGGGGGTTTATATTCCCGGGGTTTATTTTCCTGGGGGTTTATGTTCCCGAATGTTTAAAATACCGGGGGTTTATATTCCCGGTGGTTTATATTCCAGGTGGTTTATATTCCCAGGATTTATATCACCGAATGTTTAAATTCCCCAGGGGTTTATATTCCCGAGTGTTTAAATTCCAGGGGGTTTATATCCCGGGTGTTTATATCCCAGGTGTTTATATTCCAGGGGGTTTAATTCCTGGGGGTTTATGTTCCCGGGGACTTAATTCCCGAGGATTTATATTCCCGAGTGTTTTGATCATTCCCGGGGGATTTTATTCCCGGGTGTTTATATTCCCAATGTTTATATTCTCGGGGGTTTATATTCCCGGGTGTTTATATTCCCGGGGGATTTTATTCCTGGGTGTTTATATCCCGGTGTTTATATTCCCGGGTATTTATATTCCCGGGGATTTTTATTCCCGGTGTTTATATTCCTGGGGGATTTTATTCCCGGTGTTTATATTCCCGGGTGTTTATATTCCCGGTGTTTATATTCCCGGGGGATTTTATTCCCGGTGTTTATATTCCCGGGTTATAATCCCGGTGTTTGTATTCCTGGGGGATTTTATTCCCGGTGTTTATATTCCCGGGTGTTTATATTCCCGGTGTTTATATTCCCGGGGGATTTTATTCCCGGTGTTTATATTCCCGAGGGTTTATATTCCCGGTGTTTATATTCCCGGGTGTTTATATTCCCGGGGGATTTTATTCCCGGTGTTTATATTCCGGGGTTTATATTCCCGGTGTTTATATTCCCGGGGGTTTATATTCCCGGTGTTTATATTCCCGGGGCATTTTATTCCCGGTGTTTATATTCCGGGGTTTATATTCCCGGTGTTTATATTCCCGGGGGTTTATATTCCCGGTGTTTATATTCCCGGGTGTTTATATTCCCGGGGGATTTTATTCCCGGTGTTTATATTCCCGGGGGTTTATATTCCCGGTGTTTATATTCCCGGGTGTTTATATTCCCGGTGTTTATATTCCTGGGGGATTTTATTCCCGGGTGTTTATATTCCCGGTGTTTATATTCCCGGGTGTTTATATTCCCGGTGTTTATATTCCCGGGGGATTTTATTCCCGGTGTTTATATTCCCGGTGTTTATATTCCCGGGGGATTTTATTCCCGGTGTTTATATTCCCGGTGTTTATATTCTGGGGTTTATATTCCCGGGGGTTTATATCCGGGTGTTTATATTCCCGGGTGTTTATATTCCCGGTGTTTATATTCCCGGGTGTTTATATTCCCGGTGTTTATATTCCCGGGGGTTTATATTCCCGGTGTTTATATTCCCGGGTGTTTATATTCCCGGGGGATTTTATTCCCGGTGTTTATATTCCCGGGGGTTTATATTCCCGGTGTTTATATTCCCGGGTGTTTATATTCCCGGTGTTTATATTCCTGGGGGATTTTATTCCCGGTGTTTATATTCCCGGGTGTTTATATTCCCGGTGTTTATATTCCCGGGGGATTTTATTCCCGGTGTTTATATTCCCGGTGTTTATATTCCCGGGGGATTTTATTCCCGGTGTTTATATTCCCGGTGTTTATATTCTGGGGTTTATATTCCCGGGGGTTTATATCCGGGTGTTTATATTCCCGGGGGATTTTATTCCCGGTGTTTCTATCCCGGGGGTTTATTTCTGTTTAATCTCCATGCGCCACGTTGCTAAGATACCGTTTTCCAATCAGAAGCTAGATGAGAGCCGGGTGCTCGTTAAAACAACCAATCACTGAGAGCGTCCCCGTCACTAGGCAACGGCTCGAAGCCGGGTCTGAGAGAGAGAGAAACAGATAAAGAGAGAGAGAGAGTGAAATGCGTGAAGGCGACAGAGAGATTGCGAGATAAATAGTGAGGGAGGGAGTGAGAGGGATCCAGAGTGCGTGAGTGAGTGAGGGAGGGATTAAGTGAGGTTCAGAGGGAGCAGTGAAGCTGAGGCTGCTGAGTGACTCTTTGCCTCCCTCTGCCATTCACCCCAGTCTGAGACGAGCCTTGGCCAGGGCAACGGGTGGAGATGGACAACACAGCCTCTCTGTCTCTCAGGTGAGCCCCTCAGCAGCAGCCTCAAGGGCCTCTTGTTGGCAGTTTCTACATAAAAAATAGACAGAAGAATTTCTGCAAAACACTGGGGGGAAGCCCACATGATAAGAGCAAAGTTTGATTGATTGAGTCTCTGTGCATCAATGGCCAATGAATGTCTACTGATGGTTGAGTATTTCAGGTCTCTCACTGGCTGATTGGAACAAGAAATTGTCCTGAAGTAGTTCAATGTGTTGGTTCCACCCAGTAATTTCAATATACCTCACTTTATGTTCAGTTATAACCCTTGTCTTCAAATCCTTCCACGGCCTTGATCTCCCTATCCCTGTAACCTCCTCCAGCCCCACTACCACTGAAATCTCTGCTCTCCACTATTTCTGACCTCTTACGTATCCCCAATTTTAATCATGTCACCATTGATGCTTATGCCTCCATCTACCGAGGCCCTAAGCTCTGAAATTCTCTTCTTAAACTTCCGTCTCGCTCTTCCCCTCGAAGACATTCTTTAGACCCAATTTTATTGATTTGGAAATGTGATGATGGGCTTTCTTCTTGAACATGTTTGGAGCTTTTGGAGCAATTTGATGTAACTGCATATCTTGCCTGGCCATTTCAGAGGTAGTTAAGAGCCAACCACATTGTTGTGAGATTGGATATATATCAGACCAGGTAAGATGCACAACATAAGCAACTCAATTGGGTTTTTACAACAGACCGAGAAATGGGTAGCCCACTGAGACCAGCTTCAAATTTGCAGACCTGAATTCAAATTCTCAACCTGCCATGGTGAGATTTGAATTTGTATTCTTCAGTTATTAGTTCAGTCTGTCAATTGCAAGCCCAGCAACCACATTACATTAGCATTTCCCCACTTGGGACCTCCCTTGCTCTCTCTTTAGACAGTACTAATATTTTTTTTTATTTGTTCATAAGGTGGGATGGGGTTGTCACTGGCTAGTCCGGCATTTATTGTCCACTCCTAATTGCCCTTGAGAATTCAGTGGATTGCTAGGCAATTTCAGTGGGCGTTTTAGGAGTCAACCACATTGCTGTGTGCCTGGAGTTACATGTAGGCTAGGTAAGGGTGGCAGATTTTCTTCTGAGGGTATGGGGTAGACCATTTAGGACTGAGATGAGGAGAAATTTCTTCACCCAGAGAGTGGTGAGCCAGTGGAATTCGCTACCACAGAAAGCAATTGAGGCCAAAACATTGTATGTTTTCAAGAAGGAGTTAGATATAGCTCTTGGGGCGAAAGGGATCAAAAGGTATGGGGAGAAAGTGGAAGCAGGCTATTGAGTTGGATGATCAGCCATGATCATAATGGCGGAGCAGGCTCGAAGGGCATGCTCCTATTTTCTATATAAAGGGAGGGCATTAGTGAACCAGAGGACCATAGTGATCTTATACTTTTTAATTCTAGATTTTTTTATTGAACTTAAATTTCACCACCTGCCATGGTGGGATTTGAACCCAGGTCCCCAGAGCATTACCCTGGATCTCTGGATTACTTATTAGTCCAGTGACAATACCATTACACCACTGCCACCCCATTAGGATTCCAGCTATTCCATTAAGCAACAGAGAGTGAGCTAGCACAATGTACGTGCCAGATCTACATCTACATATGGCTCCACCAGGTGTTGTCAGTGTGACTGTGCTTGGTTTTGGCTAGTGCTCATCATTGGAGTTAGTCCATTCTCAGTGGTTTTGTGTTCTGCTCTTCATGGGTAGATAGATCGATGCTACTTTATATGTTACGATTTTCATTTTTGCTCCTGGTCTGTGCAACTGCTGCCCAATCTCTGTGCGCACTACACAGCCCATCTCCCCAAGCCAGTGTAAATTCGTTGTGGTCACTACACTGCCAATCTCACCGAGCCAGTGCACATTCCCTGTGGTCCTTGCACTGCCCATCTCCTGAGCCAGTGTAAATTCCCGTGCTCACCACACTGCCCATCTCCCCAAGTCAGTGTAAATTCCCTGTGCTCACTACACTGCCCATCTCCCCAAGCTAGTGTAAATTCGTTGTGGTCGCTACACTGCCAATCTCGCCGAGCCAGTGCACATTCCCTGTGGTCACTGCAAAGCCCATCTCCCCGAGCCAGTGTAAATTCCCTGTGCTCATTATACTGCCCATCTCACTAAGCTAGCATAAATTCCCTGTGCTCACTGCACTGCCCATCTCCCCAAGGCGTGCACACTCCCTATGGCCACTGAATAGCACATCTCCCTGAGCCAATGTACATTCCCTGTGCTCACTGCATTGCCCATCTCTCCGAGCCAGCGCACACTCCCTGTATTCGTTGCTCTGCCCAAATCCCCGAGCCAGTGTAAATTCCCTGCGCTCACTGAAATACCCATCTCCCCGAGCCAGTGTAATTTCCCTGTGCACAATGCACTGCCCATCTTGCCCGAGGCAGTGCACATTCCCTGTGGCCGCTGCATTGCCCACCAGCCAAGCCAGTGCGCATTCCGTGTGCTCACTGCACTGCCCATCTCCCCAAGCCAGTGCAAATTGCCTGTACTCACTGCACTGCCCATGTCCCCAAGCCAGTGCACATCAATCGTGGTCACTGCACTGCCCGTCTCACCGAGCCAGTGTAAAGTCCCTGTGCTCACTGCACAGCCCAACTCCTCGAGCCAGTGCACATCACCCATGGTCACTGCACTGCCCAGCACCCCGGGCCAGTGTAAATTCCCTATGCCCACTGCACTTCCTAGCTCCCCAAGCCAGTGCAACTTCCCTGTGCTCACTACATTGCCCATCCCTCCGAGCCAGTGCACACTCCCTGTGCTCGTTGCTCTGCCCATCTACCCGAGCCAGTGTAAATTCCCTGCACTTGCTGCAATGCCCATCTCCGCGAGCCAGTTTAAATTCCCTGTGCTCAATGCACTGCCCATCTTACCCGAGGCAGTACACATTCCCTGTGACCGTTGCATTGCCCACCAGTCCGTTCCGGTGTAAATCCCCTGTGCTCACTGCACTGCCCATCTCCCCAAGCCAGTGTAAAGTCCCTGTTCTCACTGCACTGCCCATCTCCCCAAGCCAGTGCACATTCCCTGTGGTCATTGCGCCACCCATCTCCCTGAGCCAGTGTAAATTCCCTGTGCTCACTAAACTGCCCATCTCCCCGAGCCAGTGTAAATTCCCTATGTTCTCTGCACTGCCCAACTCACCAGCCAGTGCACATTCCCTATGCTCACTGCACTGCCCATCTCCCTGAACCATTGTAAATTCTCTGTGCTCATTGCACTGCCCCTCTCTCTGACCCAGTGTAAATTCCCTGTGCTCTCTGCACTGTCCATCCCACCGTTCCAGTGTAAATCCCCTGTGCTCACTGCACTTCCAGCTCCCCGAGCCAGTGCACATTCCCTTTGCTCACTGCAATGCCCACCTCACTGAGCCAGTGCACATTCCCTATGCTCACTGCACTGCCCATCTCCCTGAGACAGTGTAAATATCCTTTGCTCACTGCACTGCCCGTCTCTCTGAGCCGATGTAAATTCCCTGTGCTCACTGCACTGCCCATCTCAGCAGCCAGTGCACATTCCCTATGCTCACTGCACTGCCCATCTCCCTGAACCAGTGTAAATTCCCTGTGCTCACTGCACTGCCCACCTCCCCGAGCCAGCATAAATTCCCTGTTCTCACTGCGCTGTCCATCTCACCGAGCCAGCGTAATTTCCCGATGACCATAGTACTGACCATCCCACCGATCCAGTGTAAATCCCCTGTGCTCACTGCACTGCCCAGCTCCCTGAGGCAGTGCACATTCCCTTTGCTCATTGCACTGCCCATCTCCCTAAGCCAGTGTAAATATCCTGTTCTCACTGCACTGCCCATCTCCCTAAGCCAGTGTAAATATCCTTTGCTCACTGCACTGCCCATCTCACCGAGCCAGTATAAATCCCCTGTGCTCATTGCACTGCCCAGCACCCTGAGCCAGTGCACATTCCCTTTGCTCACTGCACTGCCCATCTCCCCAAGCCAGTGTAAATTGCCTGTGCTCACTGCACTGCCCAGCTCCTCAAGCCAGTGTAAAGTCCCTGTGCTTACTGCACTGCCCATCTCCCCGAACCAGTCCACATCACCCGTGGTCACTGCACTGCCCAGTTCCCCGAGCCAGTGTATATTCCCTGTTCCCGCAGCACTTCCCGGCTCACCAAGCCAGTGCACATTCCCTGTGGTCATTGTGCTACCCATCTCCCCGAGCCAGTGTAAATCCCCTGTGCTCACTGCACTGCCCAGCTCCCCAAGCCAGTGCACATTCCCTTTGCTCACTGCACTGCCCACCTCACTGAGCCAGTGCATATTCCCTATGCTCACTGCATTGGCCATCTCCCTGAGCCAGTGTAAATTCCCTGTGCTCACTGCACTGCCCATCTCACCAAGCCAGTGAAAATCCCCTGTGCTCACTGCACTGCCCAGCTCCCCGAGCCAGTGCACATTCCCTTTGCTCATTGCACTGCCCATCTCCCTGAGCCAGCGTAAATTTCCTGTGCTCACTGCACTGCCTATCTCCCTGAGCCAGTGTAAATCCCCTGAGCTCACTGCACTGCGCAGCACCCTGAGCCAGTGCACATTCCCTTTGCTCACTGCAATGCCCATCTCCCTGAGCCAGTGTAAATTCCCTGTGCACAATGCACTGCCCATCTTGCCCGAGGCAGTGCACATTCCCTGTGGCCGCTGCATTGCCCACCAGTCCGAGCCAGTGCACATTTCCTGTGCTCACTACACTGCCCATCTCCCCAAGCCAGCGTAAAATGCCTGTGCTCACTGTACTGCCCATCACCCCGAGCCAGTGTAAATGCTCTGTTCCCACTGCACCTCCCGGCTTCCCGAGCAAGTGCACATTCCCTGTGGCCATTGCGCTACCCATCTCCCCGAGCCAGTGTAAATTGCCTGTGCTCACTGCAGTGCCCATCTCCCCGAGCCAGTGTAAATTCCCTGTGCTCACTAAACTCCCTGTCTCACCGAGCCAGTGTAAATTCCCAGTGACCAAAGCACTGCCTCTCTCACCGAGCGTGTAAATCCCCTGTGCTCACTGCACTGCCCCTCTGAGCCAGTGTAAATTCCCTGTGCTCACTGTGCTGCCTATCTCCCCGAGCCAGCATAAATTCCCTGTACTCACTACACTGTCCGTCTCACCGAGCCAGCATAAATTCCCAGTGCCCACAGCACTACCCATCCCACCGATCTAGTGTAAATCCCCTGTGCTCACTGCACTGCCCAGCTCCATGAGCCAGTGCACATTCCCTTTGCTCACTGCACTGCCCATCTCCCTGAGCCAGTGTCAATTCCCTGTGCTCAATACACTGCCCACCTCACCGAGCCAGTGCACATTCCCTATGCTCACTGCACTGCCCATCTCCCTGAACCAGTGTAAATTCCCTGTGCTCACTGCACTGCCTCTCTGAGCCAGTGTAAATTCCCTGTGCTCACTGTGCTGCCTATCTCCCCAAGCCAGCATAAATTCCCTGTACTCACTACACTGTCCGTCTCACCGAGCCAGCGTAAATTCCCAGTGCCCACAGCACTACCCATCCCACCGATCCAGTGTAAATCCCCTGTGCTCACTGCACTGCCCAGCTCCCCGAGCCAGTGCACATTCCCTTTGCTCACTGCACTGCCCATCTCCCTGAGCCAGTGTCAATTCCCTGTGCTCAATACACTGCCCACCTCACCGAGCCAGTGCACATTCCCTATGCTCACTGCACTGCACTGCCCATCTCCCTGAGCTAGTGTAAATATCCTGTGCTCACAGCACTGCCCAGCTCCCCGAGCCAGTGCACATTCCCTTTGCTCACTGCACTGCCCATCTCCCTGAGCCAGTGTCAATTCCCTGTGCTCAATACACTGCCCACCTCACCGAGCCAGTGCACATTCCCTATGCTCACTGCACTGCACTGCCCATCTCCCTGAGCTAGTGTAAATATCCTGTGCTCACAGCACTGCCCAGCTCCCCGAGCCAGTGCACATTCCCTTTGCTCACTGCACTGCCCATCTCCCCGAGCCAGTGTAATTTCCCTGTGCTCAATTCACTGCCCATCTTACCGGAGGCAGTGCACATTCCCTGTGGCCGCTGCATTGCCCACCAGTCCGAGCCTGTGCTCACTGCACTGCCCATCTCCCCAAGCCAGGGTAAATTGCCTGTGCTCACTACACTGCCCATGTCCTCAAGCCAGTGTAAAGTCCCTGTGCTCACTGAACTGCCTATGTCCCCAAGCCAGTGCACTTCACCTGTGGTCACTGCACTGCCCAGCTCCCCGAGCCAGTGTAAAGTCCCTGTGCTCACTGCACTGCCCATCTCCCCGAGCCAGTGCACATTCCCTATGCTCACTGCACTTACCGTCTGCCCTTCTAGAGACGGGGAATAAGTGTAAGTAGCTGTTGTTGGAAGTGAAAGTGTTACACTGGCAACTCCTGGCTGTCCTGCTACAGCAACAAGTTCTTGTTTGCAGTGAGACTTGAGCTTTTTGATACCACATGCAGTCGGCTTCTGCACAACAGACTTGTGAGAGAATCTATAGCTCGTGGAAAAAAGACAGTAGTAACATGGACACAAAATTAGCTGAGTGTCAGGAAACAGAGAGTAATGGTTAATGGATGTTTTTCAGGCTGGAGGAAGGTTTGAAGAATTCCCCAAGGGTCGGCATTGAATTAGGAGCAGGAGTAAGGCCACTCGTCCCCTCGAGCCTGATCCACCATTCAATAAGATCATGACTGATCTCATTGTAACCTCAACTCCACATTTCTGCCTACCCCTGATAACCATTCACCCCCTTGTTAATCAAGAAACGATCTAGCTCTGCCTTAAAAATATTCAAATACTCTGCTTCCACCGCCTTTTGAGGAAGAGAGTTCCAAAGACTCACAACCCTTTGAGAGAAAACGTTTCTCCTCGTCTCTGTCTTAAATGAGCGACCCTTTTTTTTTCAAAACAGTGGGCCTTAGTTCTAGATTCTCCCACAAGAGGAAAAGTTCTGCAGGGACCCTTGCTTTTCCTGATAGATATTGATGATCTAGACCCTGGGGCACAGGGAACAATTTCAAAATTTGCAGACGATACAAAACTTGGCAGGAGGAGAGCTTCAAAAGGACGTAGACAAGTTGGTGGAATGGGCGGATAGGTGGTAGATGCAGTTCATGAGGAGAAGTGAGAGGTGATACATTTTGGCAGGAAGAACATGGAGAGACAATATAAAATGAAGGGTACAAAGGGGGTGCAGGAGCAGAGGGACCAGGGTGTTGTTATGACGACAGCTGGCATTAATTGCTGCACAAACCAAATCCCAGAAGGAAACTTGACTTACGGGCCCTAACCTTTTTTTTCTGTATTCTAAAACCACGAAGATGACGTGCCAATCTCAGCAGTAAGAGGTCCAGTAACACTTTTGGGATTTTAAAAATTAAAGGTAAAAATTTTATTAACAGAAATAAAAGAAAACTTAAGCACACAAGAGTACAGTTAGGTTAAAGAGGTTAGTCTGACAAAACATTCCTCCAAAACTCTATACTTGGTCAAACCCACAAGTAAACACATCCAGGCAACACTCCTTTATAGATGTATACTATGAAATCCAGTAATATTACACAAGGAAAACTGCTGTAGCTTCAATTAAGGTGTACCACATGACCTTTACCCTCTTCCACTCTGCGGTGGAATCCGCTTCAGAATAAAACTGCTTGCTGCAGCCCAAGACTTTTCTGGCTTGATCGGATGGGTGATTCAAACTGCATCCTCTCCCAGCCCAGAGCTCCAAATGTCTCAACAGCTCAAACAGCTCCAGCTATCTCCAGTTCAACAGCTATCTCTATCCCAACAGCTATCCACAATAACTCTAATATACCTTTTTTCCCTTTTGTCTCAGTCCCATTTTTCTCACATACACCTCTTTGAAACTCAAACCCTTCTAAATATAAGATCTTTCATGAGATAAGATCTTGGCTTTGCTTTAGGGCCAATAAAATATAACATCACTACTATTTACCTATGAACTCCTGCAGGATGTAAACATGTTTCTGATTCTGATTCTCCTTTGATATTCAAAAAAACTCTTAACTTACCTAAAAATGCAAATGTTAGCTCTAACCTATTTACTTGTATCTCAAACTTAACACCCCTATCGTTTTCATGTTTTCAACCCCCTAGACCACCTGGCTGCTTTCAATCTCTTGCCCAGCTTAATTAAAACATACACACACACACACACACACACACA
The DNA here is from genome assembly GCF_964194155.1 of Cetorhinus maximus. Classification (NCBI taxonomy): domain Eukaryota; kingdom Metazoa; phylum Chordata; class Chondrichthyes; order Lamniformes; family Cetorhinidae; genus Cetorhinus; species Cetorhinus maximus. Next base: position 80,376,679 of record NC_135898.1, on the reverse strand, counting down.
CACAGACTCTTCTTCACAGAATAACACAATATTCCCCAAAATATTTTTTAAAAACACCAATTCTCACTGTGTGTATGCACGCAAATCATTAAATGTGACAGGACAGGTGGAGAAAGCAGTTAATAAAATATACAGTATCCTAGGCTTTATTAATAGGGGCATAGAGTATAAGAGCAAGGAGGTTATGTTGATCTTGTTTAACTAGTGTCTTATACATCAGCTGGAGCATTACGTACAGTTCTGGGCACTGCATTTTAGGAAGGATGTGATGGCATTAGGAAGAGTGCAGAAGAGGTTTATGAGAATGATTCTGGAATAAGGAACTTGTTATGTAGATAGGTTGGAGAAGCTGGGACTCTTTTCCTTGTGAAATGAAGACTGAGAGGAGATTTGATAGAAGTATTCAAAATCATGAGGGGTCTGGACAGAGTAGCTAAGGAGAAACTTCCCATTGGTGGAAGGAACGGGAACCAGAGGACACAGATTTAGGGTAATTGGCAAAAGAAACAAAAGCAATATGTGAAAAAGCTTTTTCACATGGTGAGTGGCTAGGGTCTGGAAATGCACTACATGAGAGCGTGGTGGAGGCAGGTTCAATTGTGGCTTTCAAGTGCAAATTAAGACCATAAGACATAGGAGCAGAAATTAGGCCAATCTGCCCATCGAGTCTGCTCCGCCGTTCAATCATGGCTGATAAGTTTCTCAACCCCATTCTCCCGCCTTCTCCCCGTAACCTTTGATCCCCTTACCAATCAAGAACCTATCTATCTCGGTCTTAAATACACTCAATGACCTGGCCTCCACAGCCTTCTGTGGCAATCAATTCCATAGATTCACCACTCTCTGGTTAAAGAAGTTTCTCCTCATCTCTGTTCTAAAAGGTCTTCCCTTTACTCTGAGGCTGTGCCCTCGGGTCCTAGTCTCTCCTACTAATGGAAACATCTTCCCCATGTCCACTCTATCCAGGCCTTTTAGTATTCTGTAAGTTTCAATCAGATCTCCCCTCATCCTTCTAAACTCCATCAAGTATAGACCCAGAGTCCTCAAACGTTCCTCATATGTTAAGCCTTTCATTCCAGGGATCATTCTCGTGAACCTTCTCTGGACCCTCTCCAGGGCCAGCACATCCTTCCTGAGATACGGGGTCCAAAATTGCTCACAATATTCTAAATGTGGTCTGACCAGAGCCTTATAAAGCCTCAGCAGCACATCCCTGCTTTTATATTCTAGTCCTCTCGAAATAAATGCCAACATTGCATTTGCCTTCCTAACTACCGACTCAACCTGCAAGTTAACCTTAAGAGAATCCTGGACTAGGACTCCCAAGTCCCTTTGCACTCCAGATTTCTGAATTCTCTCCCCATTTAGAAAATAGTCTATGCCTCTATTCTTCCTATCAAAGTGCATGACCTCACACTCCTCCACATTGTATTCCATCTGCCACTTCTTTGCCCATTCTCCTAACCTGTCCAAATCCTTCTGCAGCCTCCCCGCCTCCTCAATACTACCTGTCCCTCCACCTATCTTTGTATCATCTGCAAACTTAGCCAGAATGCCCTCAGTTCCTTCATCTAGATCATTAATGTATAAATTAGATAAATTATATATATTATATTATAATATAATTTAATTATATTATAAATTAGATGATTGTTTTAAAAGAAACAATGTCCAGGGGTATGGGCAGAAGGCAGGAGATTGGCACTAGGTGAAATGCTCAATCAGAGAGCGAGTGCAGACAAGATGGGCTGAATAGCGTCCTTGTGCACTGTAACAGTTCTGTGATTCTGATGGACTCAAGTCTCTAACTGGAGTATTTGAGACAGAGTTTGTGTATTTCCAGTTCGCTTATGTCACTCAATGGTGATATGTGGTGCTGCAGTGACTGTAGCAGCTTGAAGCAAGAAATAGCACCGCAACAAGTTTAGACACAGCTAATTGTAATGCTGGTCAGGCCACATGACCAGGCAATTGGCGAATGTTCCATCACACTCCTGATATGTGCTGGCGGACAGACTTTGGGGTGTCGGGAAGTGAGTTACCTGCTGCAGAATTCCAGCCTCTGACCTGCTTTTGTAGCCACAGTATTCATATGGCTAGTCCAGTTCAATTTCTGGTCAGCGGCAATTCCCAGGATGTTGACAGTGGGGGATTCAGTGATGGTAATGCCATTGAATGTCAAGGGGAGATGATTAGATTATTTCTTGTTGGAGATTGTCATTGCTTGACACTTGTGTGATGTGAATGTTATTTGCCACTTATCAGCCCAAGCCTGGATATTGTCCAGGTCTTGCTGCATTTGGACATAGACTGCTTCAGTGTCTGAGGAATCGCGTTTGGTGCTGAACATTGTGTGATCATCAGTGAACATCCCCATTTCTGACCTTTTGATGGAAGGAAGGTCATTGATGAAGCAGCTGAAGATGGTTGGGCCTAGGACACTACTCTGAGGAACTCCTACAGTGATGTCCTGGAGCCAAGATGACTGACCTCCAACAACCACAACCATCTTCCTTTCTGCTAGGTATGACTCCAACCAGCGGAGGGTTTTCCCTCTGAATCCCATTGGCTTCAGTTTTGCTAGGGCTCCTTGATGCCACACTTGGTCAAATACTGCTTTGATCTCAAGGGCAGTCACTCTCACCTCACCTCGGGAGTTCAGCTCTTTTGTCCATGTTTGCCAATATTTATTTCTCTACCAACATCCGTAAAACAAGTTATCTGCTCAATATCTTCTTGCTGTTTTTGGGACTTTGCTGTGTGATAATTGGCTGCTGCATTTCCTACACTTCAAAACAACTTAATTGGCTGCAAAAGCCTTGGTCCATCCTGAGGTGGCTAAAGGTGCTATAGAAATGCAAATTGTTCTTCATGGGCAATGGCTGGTGCCGCAGGAGAAATGCTGTCCTTCCACTTCTCAGATTAGAATGTAGGTTACACTTCTAATGAATTGGGATACTCGACCCTGCCCCTGGTTAAAACAAAGCACAGTACAGAACTACCTCAAATTCAGCACTGATCTCATTCACACTCACTGCCACAGGATGGCTGGTGCATGAAAAAGAAAAATATTCCCTGGTGTAGGGGAAACCAGTTTTTCGTTCTGTGGACTCGAAACGTCGACTCTTTTCTTCTCCACCGATGCTGCCAGACCTGCTGAGTTTTTCCAGGTAATTCTGTTTTTGTTTTGGGCAATGCTGTTGCTCTTGTCATGAACCTTTTGCTGTTAAACTTGACATCCTACCCTGGAGCTGGTGTTTTATTCCCTAGCTCTTCTTAGAAGCACAAAGTTTGCTAAAACAAAAGCTTTCATTGCTTCAGTCCTCTGTGTTCCTGATCCCAGCTGATGGGATCACTTGGGATACAAACATACTAAAGAGGATGGGTGCGTATTCTACAGTTTTCCTGGGTAATCTTTTCTGAAATGTGTTTGTTATATATTACGTGTAGACTGTGGGTTTGGTGAACAGAATGACCTTCAGTGTTTCTGATTTCTTCACCCATTAGGAACATGCACCTCTAACACTGAATATCAAAATAAATTGTAAATATTCAGGTCACCGAGCACTAGTTGGAAAGGGTTAGCAGTACTGGCTGAAAGTGTTATCAGAGAAAGGTTTTGAAGAGGTTCTTGAAGGAGGGGAGAGAGAGAGGTGGCAAGGTAGAAAGGCTTTATTTAAAACAGAGCTCAAGAGTATGATACTGAAGCAACTGGAGACTCAGCGGCCAATGGTGGATCGGAGAGAACGAGGAGGATACCGATAGGAACAGGGAGATGCATGAGGGTGTTGAGGTAGAGAGGAGTGAGGGGTAAGGGAAATTCAGAGATGAGAGAAATACCTCAGTTACATGGAATAACTGGAGAAGCTGTGGTTGTTCTCCTTATAGCAAAGTATGTTACGGGGAGATTTAATAGAAGTGTTCAAAATCAAGCAGTGCTTTGATAGAGTAAATAAGAAGAAACTGTTTCTAGTGGTAGGAAGGGCAGTACCCAGACAATACAGTGTTAAAGTGATTCACAAAACAACCAGGAGGGAGGTGATCAGGATTTTTTTTTAACACAATGAGTTGTTGTGATCTGGAATGTGCTGCCTGTAAGGGCAGTGGAAACAGATTAAAAAATAACATTCAAAAGGGAATTGGATAAATCCTGGAAAAGGAAATGGTTGCGGGGCTGTGGGGAAAGAGCAGGGTAGTGGGACTAATCAGATAGATCTTTGAATGACCTGGCACAGCCACAATGGGCCAAATGGTCTCCTACGATTCTAGAAAGGAACTTTGATGTGTAAGCAACTCGGGAATGAAGAAATTTTGTTCAGCACAGTGGCAATGAGGAGCTGAACTTGGTGCAGGGATATAGGATCATGGCAATTCAGATCAGTGCTACAGGAGGTTTGGAAGCAGTTCCTCCACATACCTCAAGACAGTGCAGTAGGACTTCAGAGAATAACAATGTCTATCAAAATCCAGCTCCTATATCTCTTGGATTAATAACCCTTCATTTTCAATAAAATTTATTTCGGTTTTTATTCTGAACCTTTCTGAGGCAGATATGTTGTACAAAAGGATGTTCACCTTGAACCTTTCCATTGTGCACCCTTCTATGGTCATATTCAGGCCGCATGTCTAGAAGCCTGAGGCACTGTCTGCTTGCAGTCTAGCACCAATGTTACTAAATAAGAATCCCTGGGAGGGGCAGCCTATCTGGCTTTCTGTTCTCCACCTTGCAATCAGGAGAAACCCAAGCCTCACACAGTGACTCCCCACACAGAACATTCCAGTCTTTATGGAATAAAATCACCAACCTGGGATATTAAGTTTGCTGTTCTCTCTGCAGATGCTGACTGATGCACTGTGTTTTTGCAATTTCTTCTGTTTTCTACAAACTTATATCCCTCAATGAAGTTGATATGCCTGTTCACAGTGCCATATTGACAGGAATAATCTTCCTCTCCTGGTTTTAAGCACCTTATGCCTAAATGAGACTGACTCCGTATTTTTAAACTGGCTGATCATTAAGGTTTGATTTTTAAAATACTCATCCTAGTTTTCAAATCCGTCCACAGCCTCGCCTCTCCCTATCTCCATAACTTCCTCCAACCCAACGACCTTCCAAGATCTCTATGCTCCTCCAATTCTGGTCTCTTTCACATCTCCAATTTTCTTTGCTCCATCATTGGTGGTTGTGTCTTCAGCTGCTGAGTCTGTAAGCTTTAGAATTCTTCCTCTCCACCTCTGTCTTCTCCTGAGCTGGTAGCACTTTGAGTCAGAAGATTCCAGGTTCAAGTCCCACTCCAGGCCTTGAGCACAAACATCAAGGCTGACACTCCAGCACAGTACTGAGGGAGTGCTGCGCTGCTGAAGCATCAAATCAACCTGCCCTGCCTGCTCTGTCAGGTGGATAAAAAGATCCCATGGCACTATTTGAAGAAAAGCAGAGGAGTTTTCCCCAGTGTCCTGGCCAATACTTATCCCTCATCAACATCACCAAAGTAGGTTGGTCATTATCACATCGCACAATTTCAGAACTTTCAGATGATACGAAACTTGGAAGTATTGTGAACCATGAGGAGAGTAGTGTAGAACTTCAAAAGAACATAGATAAGTTGCTGAAATAGGTGGACAAGTGGCAGATGAAATTTAATGCAAAGAAGTGTGAAGTGACTCATTTTGGTAGGAGGAACGCAGAGAGACAATATAAAATAAAGGGTATAATTCTAAAGGGGCTGCAGGATCAGAGGGACCTGGATGTAATGTGCATAAATTATTGAAGTTCGCAGGACAGGTTGAGAGAGTGGTTAATAAAGCATACTGCACACTGTCACCTATTCCGACATCTCCTTATGTAGTTCCTGATAAGTGCCTTAGGATGTTTTTATTATGTTAAGGACATTATATAAATGCATATTGTTGTTGGTTAGGTACCTCTAAATTTTTAGTCAGACTGTGCAGCTGCTCCGATCACTTTTATTGTTTATTTTCTTCAGGTGGGTGAAAGGTTACACCACACAGAATGTGCTTTTTGTCAGTAATAACACCATATGTTACCCATGTGGGAACTACCTGATTTTCGTGGACATAGACACACAGGAGCAGAAGGTGCTACAATGCGAGAGTGGGAGTATCGGAGCTTTCACAACCAACAGTACCAAAAAAATCGTGGCCTTTGCAGAGCAGCGGTTAAAACCATCCATCTACCTGTACACGTTCCCTGAGCTGACTGAGACTGCTGTCCTTGTGGGTATGTGTTGTTAGAGGATGGGGGTTACTGTTACTTCTCAAAATCATTGCGTTCTAAAGCAATTGATGCTGTTACACACAGAAGTGTTTTGCTTGATAATAACAAATGCTAAACACCACACTGACAGTGATATCATGCAAGATAACAGGAAAATTCAAAACATACAAATTTCACTGGCTTGGAAGGTTTTTCAGAGCACCAGTCTGCAGCACATTCTCCGCTCTCCCCACCAGCATCTTCTCTATCATATTCTTCATTTTTCAATCCTGTCATGTTTCAGCATTACCTCATTCGCCTTTCATGCCCCTTTAGCAAAGCCATCAAAGGCTTTATTTACTCTGTATCTAACCCCATGCCGTAGCTGCCCTGGGAGTGTTTGATGGGGACAGTGTAGAGGGAACTTTACTCTGTATTTAACCCTGTGCTGTACCTGTCCTGGGAGTGTTTGATGGAGACCGTGTAGAGGGAGCTTTACTCTGTATCTAACTCCGTGTTGTTCCTGTCCTGGGAGTGTTTGATGGGGACAGTGTAGAGGGAGCTTTACTCTGTATCTAACCCTGTGCTGGTCCTGCCCTGGGAGTGTTTGATACTGCTGTTTGGTGTCTAGTTATATTCTTAATTTCTAACATTCATCAAGATGATGAACACCAATGTCACAAAATCAGGGCACCTTCCTGATGTCACTTGTTTCTCTGTTTTTCAGATGGGGCAGAATTGGATTACACGCTGCTGGAGTTCAGCTACACAGGCTCCTATTTTGCCAGCTTCTCCTCGATCCCAGAATTCAGTCTAACCATTTGGTAACTTGCCTTTTAAAGATATTGAATTCTACTCCACAGTGTGAGAATATGGTATTTGTTACGATGGGAAGTGATTGAGGTGAATAGCATAGGTGCATTGAAAGGGAAGCTAGAGAGTACTGAAGGGTAAAAGGAATAGAAAGGTATGCTGATAGGAAGCTTCTGTGGAGCATAAACATCATGGATTGTTTCAGTGCTGGACGTTCTCTGTGATCACACTTATTGTCCTACAGCATCCCTCAGGATTTGACATGGTGCAACGTTCATTTTACACAGAAGGAACATGATAGCTGAAGTTTTTGCAGTATCTGGTGCATAGGTTTCACCTCTGAGGTCTGGTTTGAACCCAAGAAAGACCAGCTGGACGAAACTGCTCTCTGCCTGAAGGGTATAAGGAACATAAAGAAAGATGGATACATGCGTAGCACAAACTGGCATTGAAAAAATCTCACTGGTAATTTTTTTTCCTTTTTTTAATTAATTTTACAGGATGTGGGCTTCGCTGGCTAGGTCAGCATTTATTGCCCATCCCTAATTGCCCATCCCTAATTGCCCTTGAGAAGGTGGTGGTGAGCTGCCTTCTTGAACTGCTGCAGTCCATGTGGTGTAGGTACATCCACTGTGCTCTTAGGAAGGGAGTTCCAGGATTTTGACTCAGCGACAGTGAGGGGACGGTGATATCATTCCAAGTCAGGATGGTGAGTGGCTTGAAGGGGAGCCTTCAGGTGGTGGTATTCCCATCTATCTGCTGTCCTTGTCCTTCTAGATGGTAGTGGTCATGGGTTTGGAAGGTGCTGTCGAAGAAGCCTTGGTGAATTCCTGCAGTGCATTCTTGTAGATGGTACACGCTGTGTGTCGGTGGTGGAGGGAGTGAATGTTTGTGGAAGAGGTGCCAATTGGCATGAAATAGCTGGCCATGAGCATGCAAATGTCACATTGGTACAGTTAGGTTAAAGAACATCACAAGGAAAGAGTGGAGGATGATTTACTCTGTATCAAACCCTGTGCTGTACCTGTCCTGGGAGTGTTTGATGGGGACAGTGTAGAAGGAGCTTTACTCTGTATCAAACCCCGTGCTGTACCTGTCCTGGGAGTGTTTGATGGGGACAGTGTAGAAGGAGCTTTACTCTGTATCAAACCCCGTGCTGTACCTGTCCTGGGAGTGTTTTATTGGGGACGGTGTAGAGGGAGCTTTACTCTGTATCTAACCCAGTGCTGTATCTGTCCTGGGAGTGTTTGTTGAGGACAGTGTAGAGGGAGCTTTACTCTGTATCTATCCCAGTGCTGTACCTGTGCTGGTAGTGTGTGTGATAGGACACTGTAGTGGGGCTTTCTGTATCTGTGCATTGAAAGGATGGTGGAATAAACAGAATGAAGTTTCTTTCAGTGCTTATTAGACAAATGCTGTGCATTCTAACTGTTTATCTTCCTTCTTTAATAAGTCTGTAAGATTATACAATACAGCTCTTAGATAAAAATGAATAGAAACCTTGTTGAATGATTTCACTTTTCATTTACAGTATTCTGTACCAGCCCCTCTATGAGTCTGGAATAACTATTAGGCCTCCGTTGCCTGATTTTATTTTTCCTATTTATTCCTTTTTGCTATGATGTCCTCTTCCACATGGTGAGGTGATCTGTGAGCTTGAGCACAAGACATCTTTAACCTAACTGTGCAAATGTGACATTTTCATGCTCTTGGCTAGCTATTTCGTGCCAATTGGCACCTCTTCCACAAACATTTACTCCTTCCACCACCAATGCACAGTAGCCACAGTGTGTACCATCTACTAGATGCACTGCAGGAATTCACCAAGGCTGTGTGCACCAAAGCCTGTGCTGCACTGAATGTCAGTGATGTCTGGTATAGAGTGTAAACTCGCTGGAATAACTAGCCAAGCCCCTGGTAATTTATTTGTTCTTTACCAATACCGTAGCCAGGAGCAGCATGGGACTGACTTGTGCTCACCTTGTCTCCCAGTGTGTCTCCTGGCGTTTGGGAAACTCTGGCTCTGATCTGAGGTTTGCAGCTGTGAAAACCTGACACCTTCAACATTTTGGTTCCAGAAGCTTTGCTTTCTGAAAGAATGATAAAGTTTTGCTGGACGAGTCGGCTAATCTGTTTTTATTGTTCTCCACTTTCCAAGGAACTGGAAAACCAGCATTCGTCTTTGTAGCGAGTCCATTAAAAGCATTCAGCCTACTGTTCTCAGCTTCAACCCCATGAACCAGCTCCAACTATGTCTGGCCAGTGAGGAGTGCCTGTTGCTGTGGAATATTGAACAATGTGATGACTTTCACATCTTAAATCGTATGTAAGTGACATGAACTAAAAGAGGAGTAACTAAATTAATAGCTTGCACAAGCATAATTTACCATAGATATCTGTGCATATCCTGTTTCAATTATACACAGGAGAGAATATAAAGAAAGACTTACTTTTATCCAGCAGCTTTCACAATCTCAGGATGTTCCAAAGTGCTTTACAGTGAATAAAGTACTTCTCAAGTAAATATAGAAAACATGGCAGCCAATTTGCATGCTGTAAGGTCTCACAAACAGCAATGTGATAATGACCAGTTTATCTGTTTTGGGATGTTGCTTAAGGGTAAAGTATTGGTCAGGACACTGGCCTGCTCTTCTTAAAATATTGCGATGGGACCTGTAATGCATCCGAGATAACACACAGTTTAATGTCTAATTTGAAAGACAGCACCTCCAATAGTGCAACACTCCCTCAATACTGGTGCCAGGAGTGCAGGCCTGAAGCATGACTGACACAACATGACTTTCAAGTGCCCTGACTGAGATTTTACAGGGTAAATGCAGAAATTAATGAAAACCGCAATCGTACCAATACATGCTTGATAAAGTTATTTTACACAATCCCATTCCCTTCCCTTTGGTGGGTCAATCACACCTACATTTGCAGTTTAATCCTTTATTGGTGATTTAGGTGAAGTTTGTAAGGTCAGTAGCCTGCTTAGATTTTGTTTTTGCAACACTAAATGATCTAGGTTACGGGGGACCAGTGGACCAATTTTGAGTTGTGTAAGGCCAGGTCTATGTTAAACATAGAAGATGGTTCTTTTCCCAGAGAATAGTCGACCTATGGAACAGGCTGCCAGCATGTTCAGTAAAGGCTGATACACTAAATTAATTCAAGCAAGATCCAGTCACCTTTCTGACTGGGACAGAGATAACCCAGTCCAAGTATGAGATCCTGAGTAGCCTTAACCAGAGCCAGAGTCATCTAAACTGATTTCCATCACATAAGGGGATTCGAAAATAAATTCCCAGATTTATGTTCCTTAATTTTGCTCCTGAATTGCCAATTTCCAAATTGGCCAATTTGACTCTGCTGGGATGTGAATTAGCGAAAATGGACTCAGCCAGCTACTTGAAGATAAATCAGCATCAAAGCAGTGAGAGGCATTCAAAGTGGAGATGGAGAGAGTTCAGAAAAAATATTTCCCTAGAAAGCAAAAAGGTACTCTTCTAAATCAAAAGTCCCTGCATGTAAAAAAGTATATAGAATAGGATAAGGCAAAAGAGGGAAGCTTATATCAGATACCTAGAGCGAAATAGTGCAGAAAGCATCGAGGAGTATAGGGAGTGCAGGGATGCAATTAGAAAGGAGATTAGAAATATAGAGCCTAGACATTAAAAAATATCGTTAAAAATAAAATCAAGAAAAACCAAAGCTCTTTTTAGGGCCTGTTAGAGACCAAAAAAGTAACCTGTGTGTAACTTCTGAGGTGGAAGACATGAACATGATTCTTAATGAATACTTTGCATTTGTCTTCACAAAAAGGGGGAACAGTGCAGGCATTGTTACTGAGGAGGAGTGTGAAATATTAGTTGGGATAAACATAGTGAGAGAGGAAATAGTAAGATATTTAGTATCTTTGAAAATGGATAAACCACCAGGCCAGATGAAATGTTTCCCAGGCTGCTAAGTGAATCAAGAGGTGAAATAATAGAGGCTCTAACCATCATTTTCAATCCTATCTGGCTACAGGCATGGTGCTGGAGGACTGCTAATCTTGTACCATTGTTTAAAAGAGATGAATGGAGGGCATAGCCTGATGCTAGATAGGCTAGTCAGCCTAACCTTAGTGATGGGCACATTACTGGAAAAATTCCTGAGACATTCTAAATTCTAATTGGAAAGGCCTGGATTAATCAAGGACATGCAGGATGCAATAAAGGAAAGGAAGTGTCTGACTAACTTGATTGAATTTTTTGAGGAAGTAATGAGGAGGATTGATGAGGGAAGTGTGTTTGATGTAGTCTACATAGACTAACTTTTGGCAAGTCCCCACATGACAGACTGCTCAAAAAAGTAAAAGCCCATAGGATCCAAAGGCAAGTGGCAAGTTGGATCCAAAATTAGTGGCAGGAAGCAAAGGCTAATGGTCAAAAGCTGTTTCCAGTGAAGTTCCATTAGCCTCCGTACTAAACCCCTTGCTTCTTGTAGGATAAGTTGTACCTGAGTACAAAAGGAAGGAAATTATATTAAGCCTGTATAAAGCACTAATTTGGCCTCAACTGAAAAGTCCCTCCAAAAATTGGAGACGACTTATATGCTGGGTATAAAGGTGAACCGCCTGTGCCGGTGTGGATGTGGGTAGTCGCCATTTTGAAATGTCATTGGCATCCAATGCAAAGGGTGGGCATGTCTTAAACTACCACACATCTTCACAACACAGCCCGTAATGCTAGTTTTTCCCTTGCACCCAGTTGTAAGGTAGTGGTAAGTAAAACATGCATTTGTGGGGTGAAAAATTGAGGCAAGTATAGCATGTCGAGACTGAAAAGGATAGTCTGGAGTTGTTTTCTCTGGTATAGAGAAATGTTACGCACAGGAGCGAGGCAGACAAACTGTACTTCTTTCCTCTCGTCAACTATCCATAAGCAGAAGGTGTTTTGAATTATTTTTAAAGTATGCAGTGGCGTGTTTTCCCAAATCCTTGGTTTATGTGATCCAGTTTATAATTTATAACTCACAACAAACTTGCTTTATGATTAACTCAGAAAGTTAGTTTATTCCACATTCAAAACCTGGGTAAGGAGTGTTTGCAACTTCCCATTCCACTACACACACACGCACAGTAAGAGGGGATATACAACAGAAGAGTTCTACAACTATGGATAGTAACATTACAAGAACCACAGAAATGAAAATTATAGTTCATGTGATTTCCAGAGTCCAAGCAGTCAAAGTCCAGCGGGTGTTTCCTTCATGGCAGAGTTCAGTCCCACTAAGTTTCTGGTTGGAGATGACAACACGGAAATCCCTGAAACAAGTGATGCCGCATAACGATGGGATTTCTGTGCTTAGACTGTTTGGCAGGCATGATCAGAGACTTTTAAAAATCAAGCAGGCCTCAAGGAATTGAGAGATAGTAATCGGCTGCTTGCTCAGCTAGGCTGTTGGAGTCCTTTCCAGTTGAAGTTTAAACACAGTCTTCCTGTGAGGCCAAAGCTGTAATATTAAAACTGCCCAAAAAGACAGAGGTTTGGCCATGTGACATGGTCCATTAATGCTCAATTGCAGGTTAAAATCGGTTTCTGTGCTTTGCCAGAATTCCATTGTTACCCCAGTGGCCCACTTTTGAAATGGACCTGTACAGCCCCAGGTGTGAGATGAGTCTGTTAATAGCTCTGAGGGCATAACAAATTTCAATCTCTCCCTTTTGTTATAGTTCTGGTTGGGGATCCTGCACTTCTCTGCTTTCATTGATTTCAAGGGGTCTGTACATTGAGATGTAAGATTCCACAGGCTGAGAGAGGAATTTGTTTGTGTTTGTAACACACGGTGGTAGCTCCCAGAGCTAAGGGTTGATCCTGTGGTCATATGACTTGTAGCAGCCACCTTTTATGTTCAGTAGAAGGTCCGTTTTTTTTTAAAGGCAAAAGAGTAAAGTTTTGGATTTCTTTTCATGTCATAAGGACCTAACCGAAGGCTAAATGGAGCTTTAATTGAGGTGTATAAAATTATGAAGTACCTAGAATGGATAGGAAGGACTTTTTTCCTTTAGCAGAAAGGCCAACAATCAGGGATAATAGACTTAAGGTAATTGGCAGAAGGATTAAAATGGAGTTGAGGATTTTTTTTTTCATTCAGAGGTTGGTGGGATTTGGAACTCACTTCCTGAAAAGGTGGTAGAAGCTGAAACCCTCCCCACACTTGGGTATGCATCTGAAGTGCTGAATAGCCCCATCTGCACTATGAACTTTCTATGTTTATAATTGGCAATGGATTTTATCTTCTTTTGCCATCCCAGGAGATTAGATGATGTCAGGTGATGGGGGAGCACAAGGCACCACAACTGTGTGGTACTGCTTAGATGGATCAATCTGCCATTTTTGTACATTTCTAGTTACCCAGAAAGCATCCTGGGCAACAGTAGCCAGAAAATTAAATTTATTAAACCAAAACCACAAACCAGTACTCAGGTAAAAAATTATTAAATTGCCTTGAAGATACTGAGGGAAGAGTTTAAATGTATCAACTAGGACACAGTGTTGAAGAAAACCAGTTTAGGACAAATAGTCATAGTCCTGAACAACGTAAGTACACAGTAAAAGTAGTATCATTATAGTATCATAGAATCCTATAGCACAGCAAGAAGACCTTCAGCCCATCATATCTGGGCTCCATCCTGAGGGTAGGATGCAACGATTAGCTTGCTGTTCCCTGCAGAATTCCCAATCCCACTATTGGGTAGCATCAACCTGAGGCCTTTTGGTAACTTTATCTTCAAGTGGGAATCTAACCAGATCTAATTGGGTACTTGCTTTCCCCCTCCACATCACCCAATCAGATTCTATCAGTTCCCACTATGCAGGTTATGTTGAAAAGAGCCCCACATGTTTCTTGCAGGAAGCAGGGGAATAGTTAGTGCAAGAGTTCCTGTGCATCAGATGGCAGCTTATTCAAGACAGGCCTCAATGGAGGACAGGGACTATGTAACTGGGTCTCTGCCAGTGTCTGCAGGAGTTTCTATGTGGGAGAAATGTAATGTGTGTTATATTGTGGCAGATTGTGTGTGCCAGGTGGACCAAATCCATAAGGGAAATTGGTTGTGCTATCACAACAGTTTTGCAATTTGTATTTATTAGGAGAAGATATTTGCAATGAATTCAGAAATAATGAGTTCACGAAGACCTTTAGAGATTTAAAAAATTAAATTAAAATATTTATTTAAAAAAATAAAAGATTTCAAGCACATATAAAGACTACAATTACTTACTACTATAACAACTTCTAAAATTCCTAACTGACCTGACTCCCAATTACACACCCACTTTAAGGTAACAGTCCAAAATAGATTTCAGATTTAAAACAAACTCAGCAAGTTAACACAGTACCGACTTGACAGTGGAATTCCAAATGGTTTTTCTCCAACTTCAGCTACTTTACATAACAGACCTATGCACAAATGGCTGGAGGCTTCTTGAAGTCTGTTTCACACACTCTTGTTAGATCTTACATGCCCCCCCTTTCATTCTTCTTTATATATGTTTCTCTCTCTTTAATATGTAAATTCTATTGTTCCATATGTCTTTCAAACTGTATCTTCCTTATAATATAAAAACTTTCATGTCGCCAATATTGTCAGTAGCCTTTGGGAAAAATAAACACATTCCTTAGGCTTGCTTATCTGGCCAGTTGTAAGATCCCTTTGAAATCCAAACAATAAAAATGCAAATTCCCTTCACATCCTACATGCTGACGCAGCATCTATGTTTACTCATTAGCATGGTGATTTCAAGCTTGCAGTGTACTTGACTCCAAATGTAATTAAATCACACAGACAAAACCACCTATACTTACCCTCATAAACCTACTTCACAATAAACCAAAAAAAAAAGAAAATTATTATACTTTCGTCACACTCAACTCATCCTACACTACTTACTATACTTATCTATATACCCAAACTGTTACATTACCAGATGTATACATTAACATAATATATATACAAATCTTTTGTATCAACAGAGGTCATTTTAGTCCATGTTTTAAATGTACAATTTCCCTTTGAGCTTTAAAACTATCAACAATGCATCTGCAATAGATTTTCTCGTCTGGCCACAGATTAAATGGGTGCAGTAATAAACTCCATCTGAACAGCCTAGCACTTTGGTCTCAAAATATGTCCAGAAATTTTAAAGGAATGCGGTCTGTATAAACAATTGTTCCTGACGAATTGTTTGCAGCATAAACCTCAAAATGCTGCAACGCTAACACCAGACCCACAGTTTCCTTTGTGATCATTAATATCTTCTCTGCTGTACATTCAACTTGCGTGAAAAATACCCTATCGGTTTCTCAATTCCAGTTTCTTCATCTTGCAACAGTACAGCACCAATGCCTACATCACTTGTATCAACAGCCAGCTTAAATTGCTTAGCATAATTAGGTACTGTCAAAACTGGTATCATAGTCAATACAGTTTTTAAACTGTCAAATGCCTTCTGACGCTCCTGCGTCCATTGAAACTCCTTGTTTTTTTTAATAGTTCACTCAATGGAGCAACTGCACTGCTAAAATTTGGTACAAATTTCCAGTAAAACCCACTCATGCTCAGAAATCTCAAAACTTCTCATTTTGTTGTAGACACGGGGAAATCCACAATGGCTTTGACTTTCACATCCCTTGGAGCCACCTAACCATGTCCAATGCTATGGCCTAGATATGTAACTTGCACTTTTGCAAACTCACTTTTAGCCAAGTCCATCACCAAATTAGCTTTTTGCAGTCAATTAAATAATTATTCCAGATGTTGTAAATGCTCTTCCCATGTTTGACTGAAAACTATCAAGTCGTCAATATAAATAGCACAATTGCTCAGTCCTGCAATTACTTTGATTGTCAGTCTGAAATATTGCTGGTGCATTTTTCATACCAAATGGCATGACTTTAAACAGATATAGTCCATTTGATGTCACAAAAGCCAATATCTCCTTTGCTTTCTCCAATAACGGTACTTGCCAATATCCTCTTTGTAATAAACCTTTCAATCTTTGTGATAAACCTTGATTGTCCCACTTTCTCAATGCAATCTTCCAACTGTGGTTCCACTTTTGTCACTGCATTCACCTTTTGATAATCCACCACAGTCTTTGTGTTCCATCTGGTTCTGGTACCATTACAATAGGTGAACTCCAGTTACTGCAACCACATTCAATTATGTCATTTTGATGCATGAATTCATTTTCTTTCCGTACTTGTGATAACTTTGCTGGACTTAATCTATAAGGATGTTGCATTATTGAAATTGAATCCCCGACACTTACATTAAGTGTAGCTAAATTTGTTTTCCCCAGCTTTGTGTGACTGCAATAGCTTGTCCAAATCACATTGACGCTTGTCTGGAAGGTAACTCAATACTACATTTAAATTTTTAGGTACCCCCTCATTATCCAATTTGGTTAGAAGAAATTTAATTTCAGAATCCTGCATTTCTATCTCTTTCTTCTTAGCTACCACTGCTAATACATCCTTTTCGTTCTCCTTCCTGTTAAAGTACTTTTTAAAGCATATTTACATAACACACCCTCTGCTTCTTTCTTCCATCTGGAGTATTTATTAAATAATTCACTTTACTCAGTTTCTTTTCAATCCTGTAAGGCCCACTAAACCTTGCCTATAATGATTCACCCAAACTAACACTTTATCCCCAGCAACAAAACTACGAGCTATGACTCCCCTATCCGCCTTCGTTTTCATCACTTGCTGTGATACCTTTAAATATTCCCTAGCTAACTCACATGCTCTGTTCAATCTTTCTCTGAAATTTGTCACATAATCCAGGGGTGTAGTTTCTGGATTTTGACCCACCAATTTCTCATGAATCAACTCCCGTGATCCCCTTACATCATGACCATAGACTAATTCAAAAGGACTAAATCCAGTCAATGCATTAGGAGCATCCCTAATAACAAATAACAAGAATGGAATTCCCCATCCCAATCCTGTGGACAGTCTTGACTATAAGCCCTCATCATGGTTTTTAAAATTTGATGCCATCTTTCCAAAGCCCCCTATGATTCAGGATAGTAAGCTGTTGATTTAAACTGTTTTATCCCCTAAACTGTTCATTACCTCCTTAAATAGCTGTGACATGAAATTTGAACCTTGACCTGATTGTGTTTCTTTTGGAAAACTATATCTTGCAAAGAATTTAGTCAACTCTTCCACAATTCTCTTTGCTGTAATATTTCTCAAAGGTATCACTTCCGGAAATGTTGTAGACACATTATTATTAGCAAATACTGATTTCCACCTTTAGTCTTAGGAAGGGGTCCTACACAATCGATCATAACCCTAGTAAAAGGTTCCTCAAAGCTTGAATCAGAATTAAAGGGGCTGGCTTAATCACTGTTTGTGGTTTCCCTA
Source organism: Cetorhinus maximus (assembly GCF_964194155.1). Lineage (NCBI taxonomy): Eukaryota > Metazoa > Chordata > Chondrichthyes > Lamniformes > Cetorhinidae > Cetorhinus > Cetorhinus maximus. The sequence goes on along the minus strand of NC_135898.1, from coordinate 80,359,227 downwards.
TCACCTGACACGTGTGACATGTTCTACAGAATTTGACTACATCTGTATGCAATCCAGGCCAATAAAATGTTTTTGTATTTTTGCCTGGGTCTTCCTAATTCCTAAATGTCCCCCTATTGGAATTTCGTGAGCTACTCTTAATATCTCATTTCTGTATCCAGATGGTATAACAATCTGATGCACTTCCATTCATTTTTCATCTGCTGAAACTTGATATGGTTTCCACTTCCTCATTAACACATTACCTTTAAGGTAATAACATTCTGGAATACATTCGACCTCTGTTTCTGAGTAAGCTGTCTGATATGACTGCTAACTTCTCCCTCTGGAGGTTGGGTTGTTGCATTTCCATTTCTCATTGAAATACTCTTTTTCTCTTTCTTTTAGTCTCTCTTCCCTTTTTCTTTTTCTGTTGCCTCTAGTTCAAGTTATTTTCATTTCCTTTGCTTGTTCAAGTTCAAACTTCTTCGTTTGTAAGTTGAAGTCTCAGTACCTCTAGCTGTGACTCACTAGTGTCAGGTGTCACTTCCAATTTCAAATACTGTGCTATCACTTAAGCTACGTTTGCTTTCTTTTCCCCCTACAGGTAACCTCAACTGCAATTTATCTGCCAATTCTGTTAACTTGCCCAATCAGAGTTATATCATCTACTTCCAAAAAACGTTTTAGCCATGGATACAGCCATTTTTGCAATCTCACCACTTTAAAATTCCTCACACCAGCTCCTGAACTCAATGTGCTTCTCATACTCATAGCCTTAAGATTCACCAACTCCAAACCAATCAAGGAATTTCAAATATCACACAAAGGGGCCCCAGTTTGTTACGAAATGGCAGATGATTGTGCCAGGTGGACCAAATCCACAAGGGAAACTTGGTCGTGCTATCACAATGGTTTTGCAATTTGTATATATTAGGAGAAGATATGTGCACTGAATTCAGAAGTAATAAGTCCACCAAGACCTTTAGAGATTTAAAAAATTAAATTAAAATACTTATTAAAAAAAGATTTCAAGCACATATATAAGACTACAATTATTTATTACTATAACAAACCCTAAAATTCCTAACTGACCCGACTCCCAGTTACACACCCCCTATAAGGCAACAGCCCAAAATAGATTTTAGATGTAAAACAAACCCAACAAGTTAACATAATACCAATTTAACAGTGGAATTCCAAATAGTTTTCCTCCAACTTCAGTTACTTTACATAGCAGACTTATGCACAAAAGGCTGGATGCTTCGTGAAGGCTGTTTCACACACTCCTGTTAGATCTTACATGGCGCTCCTTACATAGCCTTTCATCCTCCTTTATATATGTTTCCCTATCTTTAATATGTAAATTCTATTGTTCCATATGCCTTTGAAACTGTATCTTCCTCATAATATTAAAAACTTTCATGTTGCCAATATTGTCAGTAGCCTTTGGGAAAAATAAACACACACCTTAGGCTTGCTTATCTGGCTAGTTTCATACAGACTAGGATCCCTTTGAAATCCAAACAATCCCTTCATTTATCTAAAAATGCAAATTCCCTTCACACCTTGTATGCTAAGGCAGCATCCATGTTTACTCATTAACATGTCAAGCGGATTTCTACACCTAGCTTCTTTTGATGATTTCAAGCTTGCAGTCTACTTGACTCCAAATGTAATTAAATCACACAGACAAAACCACCTATACTTATCCCAATAAAGCTACTTCATCACAATAAACCAGAAACATATGAAAATTATCATACTTTCGTCACATGTGTGAAGAAACCTTTGGATAGGAGATGCTGCAGATAGTGATGAATGCAACTGATTCATAATACATAAGAACATAACATAAGAACTAGGAGCAGGAGTAGGCAATTCAGCCCCTCGAGCCTGCCCCGCCATTCAATACAATCATGGCTGATCTCATTTCAGCCTCAACTCCAATTTCCCGCCCTCTCCCCATAACCTTTCAACCCATTACTAATTAAAAATCTGTCTATCTCCTCCTTAAATTTATTCAGCGCCCCGGCATCCACTGTACTCTGAGGTAGTGAATTCCACAGCTTCACGACCCTTTGAGAAAAGTAATTCCTCCTCATCTCTGATTTAAATCTACCACCCCTTAGCCTAAAACTATGGCCTCTCATTCTAGAATGCCCCACAAGGGGAAACATCTACTCCACCTCTACTTTGTCTATCCCCTTTAGCATCTTATATACCTCAATTAGATCTCCTCTCGTCCTTCTAAACTCTAGTGAGTATAGGCCTAAACTGCTCAATCTCTCCTCATAAGACAAGCCCTGCACCTCTGGAATCAATCTAGTGAACTTCCTCTGAACTGCCTCCAATGCAACTACATCCTTCCTCAAGTAAGGGGACCAAAACTATGCACAGTACTCCAGTTGTGGTCTCACCAATGCCTTGTGCAGTTGCAACAACACTTCCCTATTTTTATACTCTATTCCTTTAGCAATAAATGCCAAAATTCCCTTTGCCTTCCTTATTCCCTGCTGCACCTGTATACTAGCTTTCAGCGATTCATGCACGAGGATACCCTGATCCCTCTGCACCGAAGTTTCTCTCCATTTAAATAATAAGTCACCTTTTTATTCTTCCGACCAAAATGGATAACTTCACACTTATCCACGTTAAACTCCATCTGCCAAATTCTGGCCCATTCACCAACCTGTCCATATCCATTTGTAAATTTCTTATTTCTCCATTGCAACTTACTTCCCCACCTATTTTGGTCCCACCTATTAAAACAACATATAAGCCCTCGAAGGGGAATGAAGATAAGTTTAATATTGGGTGTATTGAAGACAGTTATCAACATGAAGGGATATTGCCACTTTATCTGCAGCATTGAGTAAATCAGGATATCGCCATTTCAAAACTATTAATAAAATATTTTTGTTATTTTTCTCTGCAGAAATGTAAAGCTCCCTGCAGAAGATGGATCTGTAGCTGCTCCAGAGTATGTTGGGATGGATCCTGACATCAGTGCATTAACCTACTATGGCCCAAAGATGTTAATATCAGCCCAGGCAGGTCTCGTGGGAAACATGGCCAATACATTTATGGTAAGTTGCTTCAGGTGTTTGTTCAGCTCCTCATGCATCAGAGCTCAGCCTGAGTCACACCATATTCAGTGTTAACATTTTTTTTATTCATTCATGAGATGATGGCTTCGCTAGCTGGGTCAGCATTTATTGCCCATCCCTAGTTGCCCTTGAGAAGGTGGTGGTGAGCTGCCTTCTTGAACCGCTGCAGTCCATGGTGTAGGTACACCCACAGTGCTGTTAGGAAGGGAGTTTCAGGATTTTGACCCAGCGACAGTGAAGGCACGGCGATATATTTTCAAGTCAGGATGGTGAATGACTTGGAGGGGAACTTCCAGGTGGTGGTGTTCCCATCTATCTGCTGCCCTTGTCCTTCTAGGTGGTAGTGGTCGTGGCTTTGGAAGGTGCTGTCTAAGGAGCCATGGTGAATTCCTGCAGTGCATCTTGTAGATGGTACACACTGCTGCCACTGTGCATCGGTGGTGGAGGGAGTGAATGTTTGTGGAAGGGGTGCCAATCAAGCGGGCTGCTTTGTCATGGATAGTGTCAAGCATCTTGAGTGTTGTTGGAGCTGCACTCATCTGGGCAAGTGGGGAGCATTCCATCACACTCCTGAATTTTTTTTTCTTACTAATTCATGGGATGTGGGCATCACTGGCTAGGCCAGCATTCATTGCCCATCCCTCATTGCCCTTGTTCAGGGGGCATTTAAGAGTCAACCACATAGCTGTGGTTCTGCAGTCACATGTAGGCCAGACCAGGTAAGGACGGCAGATTTCCTTCCTGAAAGGACATCAGTGAACCAGATGGGTCATTACAACTATCAGCAATGGTTTCATGGTCGTCATCAGACTTTGAATTCCAGATTCTTTTTTATTGAATTCAAATTTCACCATCTGCCTTGGTGAGATTCTGAAATACTAGTCAGTGACAATACCACTATGCCACCATCTCCCTATAAACTTGTGCCTTGTAGATGGTGGACAGACTTTGGGGAGTCAGGAGGTGAGTTACTTGCCACAGAATTCCTAGCCTCTCATCTGCATTTGTAGCCACAGTATTTATATGGCTAGCCCAGTTCAGTTTCTGGTCAACAGTAACCCCCAGGATATTGATAGTGGGGGATTCAGTGATGGTAATGCCTTTGTACGTCAAGGGGCGATGGTTGGAATCTCGTTGAAAATGGTCATTGCCTGGCACTTGTGTGGTGAGAATGTTACCTGCCACTTGTCAGCCCAAGCCTGAATATTGTCCAGGTCTAGCTGCATTTGGACATAGACTGCTTCAGTATTTGAGGAGTCGCGAATGGTGCTGAACATTGTGCAATCATCAGAGAACATCCCCACTTCTGACCTTATGGTGGAACGAAGGTCACTGATGAAACAGCTGAAGATGGTTGGGTCGAGGACACTACCCTGAGGAACTCCTGCAGTGATATCCTGGAGCTGAGATGATTGACTTCTAACAACCACAACCATCTTCCTTTGTGCTAGGTATGACTCCAACCAGTGGAGAGTTTTCCCCCTGATTCCCATTGACTCCAATGTTGCTAGGGCTCCTTGATGTTACACTCGGTCAAATGCGGCCTTGATGTCAAAGGCAGTCACTCTCACCTTGCCTGGGGTGCTCTGCTCCATTGTCCATGTTTGAACCAAGGCTATATTCAGGTCAGGAGCTGAGTGGCCCTGGCGAAAGCCAAACTGGGCGTCAGTGAGCAGATTATTGCTAAGCAAGTGTCACTTGATAGCACTGCTGATGACCCCTTCTATCACTTTACTGATAATCGAGTGCAGACTGATGGGGCGGTAATTGGCTGGGTTGGATTTGTCCTGCTTTTTGTGTACAGGACATACCTGGGCAATTTTCCACATTGCCGGGTAGGTGCCAGTGTTGTAGCTGTACTGGAACAGCTTGGCTAGGGGCCCAGAAAGCTCTGGAGCACAAGTCTTCAGTACTATTGCCGGAATATTGTCAGGGCCCATAACCTTTGCACTACCCAGTGGCTTCAGCCGTTTCTTGATATCACGTGGAGTGAATTGAATTGGCTGAAGACTGGCATCTGTGACGCTGGGGACCTCCGGAGGAGGCCGAGATGGATCACCCACTCAGCGCTTCTGGCTGAAGATTGTAGCAAAAGCTTCAGCCTTATCTTCTGCACTGATATGCTGGGCTCCTCCATCACCGAGGATGCGGATATTTTTGGAACCTACTCCTCCAGTGGGTTGTTTAATTGTCCACCACCATTCACAACTGGATGTGGCAGGACTGCAAAAGTAGATCTGATCCGTTGGTTATGGGATCGCTTAGCTCTCTCTATCACTTGCTGCTCATGCTGTTTGGCACGCAAGTAGTCCTATGTTATAGCTTCACCAGGTTGACACCTCATTTTTATGTATGCCTGGTGCTGCTCCTGGCCTACCCTCCTGCATTCTTCACTGAACCAAGGTGATCCCCTGGCTTGACAGTAATGGTAGAGAGGGGGATATGCTGGGCCATGAGGTTACGGATTGTGTTCGAGCACAATTCTGCTGCTGCTGATGGCCCACAGTGCCTCATGGATGCCCAGTCTTGAGCTGCTAGATCTGTTCAAAATCTATCCCATTTAGCAAGGTGATAGTGCCATACAACACGGTAGAGGGTATCCTCAGTGTGAAGGTGGGACTTCATCTCCACAATGACTGTGCGGTGGTCACTCCTACCAATACTGTCATGGACAGATGCATCTGCAGCCGGCAGGTTGGCGAGGATGAGGTCAAGTATGTTTTTCCCTCTTGTTGGTTCCCTCACCACCTGCCGCGGACCCAGTCTAGCAGCTATGTCCTTTATGATTTGGCCAGCTTGGTCAGTAGTGGTGCTACCAAGCCACCCTTGGTGATGGACGTTGAAGTCTCCCGCCCAGAATACATTCTGCGCCCTTGCCACCCTCAGTGCTTCCTCCAAGTGGTGTTGAACATGGAGGCGACGTTGAGGACGTCCAGTGCAACTCCCTGCCGACTCTTTACCAGTGTTCCACCTCTGCTGGCTCTGTCCTGCCGGACAGGACGTACCTAGGGATGGTGATGGTGGTGTCTGGGACATTACCTGTAACATATGATTCTGTGAGGATGTTGCTTGACTGATCTGTGAGACAGCTGTCCTAATTTTGACTCTAGCCCCCAGATGTTAGTAAGGAGGACTTTGCATGGCCGACAGCGCTGAGTTTACCATTGTCATTTAAGGTGCCCTGGTTGATGCCAGGTGGTCTGTCCGGATTGATTCCTTTTTTGTGACTTTGTAGTGGCTTGATACAACTGAATGGTTTGCTTGGCCATTTCAGAGGGCACTTAAGAATCAATCACGTTGCTGTGAGTCTGGAGTCACATGTAGGCCAGACCAGGTCAGGATGACAGATTTCCTTCCCTAAAGGACATTAGTGAACCAGATGGGTTTTTACAACAATCGACAACGGTTTCATGGTCATCATTAGACTTTTAAGTCCAGATTTTTATTGAACTCAAATGCTACCATCTGCTGTGGCAGGATTTGAATCCAGGTCCCCAGAGCATTACCCTGGAATTACTAGTCCGGCGACAATACCACTACATCATTGCCTCTGTAGAATTATATGTTCTAGGAGTTTGTAAGTTGTGCATGGAAATGATATCGGCTTATAGCTTGCTGGATCGTCGATTGATTTGTCAGGTTTTAGTGTGGCACAGACCATCACCTCCTCCCATACTTTTGGGATGCATCCTGATTCCATGGCTTTGCAGTACAGTTTTGCAAGCCACTGGAATACCTTTGGGCCTAGCTGTTGGAGAAATTCCGGAGGGATACCATCTCTGCCAGCTGCCTTCACTTTCTTCATTGCCGCTAACCCTTCCTTCATCTCATCTGTGCTGATGGGGGTGTGGGCTTGTGGAAGGATAAAAATCATTGTTCAGCGTGGTTGACGATGTACCTCTCTCTTGGTGTTCTGCGGGGGAGGTCCTTTTGTACTGTCCACTAATTTGGAGGCTATGGAGTTGGACCCTGTGTTCCATAAGATTAGTGGCTCCAAGACAACGTGGGAGGGGCCAGGAATGGCAACTAGAGAGTGTGAAGTCCAGGCCTTCAACGCACTCAATCCATCATTGGAATCTGACTGAATCTAGAGACTCAAGCAGGGCCTTGGCAACCTGTGGGCTGCGAGACTGATTGTATTGCCAGAGCAGGTCCGGGGACTCCTTTGTCCAGCACAATATTTTCCCTGAAGCCGTGGGGGATGCTCTTTTTGGCAGTGGTGATCAGGAGACCAACAAACCAATGATAATGCTCTGGGATGGCGGAGATTCGGGTTGCCACTTAATGGCTTCCCTTTAGCAGCCCCAGTCAGCCTTGGCCAAGTTCCACCGTGGGATTCATTTTGATGAGATCACAGGCATTTCAATACCGACGAGGGTGATGATGTGCCTTTGTTGGCTGTTGGGGGAAGTCAGAGACTTGTTTTTGCAGAATTCATGTAGTGTGTTCATATCTTGGTCTTTGGACACGATGGTGAGGTCCGCTTTGTAGCCTTGTCGCCAACGTTGGAGTGGAAAGTTGCTCATTATTTAGGATTGAAGACCAGTTGCTGACCTTCTACAGACTTTTGGTCTTCACTAAGGATGGACAACACATCAGATTCACAGCTGGGGTATCTCATGTTCAGCAGGCACTAGTTTCTGTACCTGGACTGGTCAGGTAGTGCCCTCCAATACCCTCCTCCAAGGGTCTTGCTCATTGTGGTGGTCTGTTGCAACCTCCATAACATGGCCACCCAGAGAGGTGTGGATCTGAGGACAGTGAGGCCCTGGAAGGAGACAGCTCATCAGAGGAGTAGTAAGAGATGAGAGAAGGAGGCAAAGGGAGACGATGCTGAACAGAGAAGTAACCTCATCCTGCTACCACCTTCCTCTCCCCAATGGGTTCCAGGCCTCCGACTCTCCATGTGACAACTCAGCTTTTCTGTGCTGCTGTGGCAGGCTTTGGCACAAACACTTTCCCCCAGGGCAACCAGCAACCTCAGTGATGGCTGCCTCGAGTATCTGAAACCTGCCTCCATCCTGCCCCCATTAGCTGTAATTGGACAGGAAACTCTCCTCCAGGTCAATTAAGGGCCCACCCCCAGCAAAATCCGGACTTCAGTCAGTTTCCCTCCAGAGGCGGGTTTCTGACACCGAACTAGACCCGGCTCATTCCCTCACCTCCATGGCAAAAATCCAGCCCCTAACCTCCGGAGTGAGCCAATCATCACATGTTCGAATGGACTAATTGAAAGGCTTGTGGTCTGTCGTACAGTTTGAAAAAAGTAGCAGCAGAAATTGGAAATTAGTGATTGGCCACATCTTGTTTTGTCCATTTTTAGACAAAAAACATTAAAATTATCAACTGATATTCCCTATTCTGGTGGACATTACCCTCATTTTGTAGTAATTTCTTGGGTCAATTTCTGTGTGGTTATAATGACGTACCATGGTGTCAGTGCCTTTTTGAATTTAATTTTGGCCCACCTTTTTGAAAAGCACATGGACCAATGGAAAGCATAATTCTCGCAACCATCCTGCAGTATAATGGAATTGCTGTGCAGAAGGAGCTGAGGAGCCCGGACCTTGCACAGAGACGAGTCCTAAGACAAGGGGCACCTGTACTTTTCCTGGAATTGTATTTCATTATTTTCACAGATGGATCTATTGTTTTCTCATAACTGATTACGCACAGCACTGACAAGGCAGTGTCTCAGTGGATGCGTTATAGTGCGTGGTAGGTAAGTGGCTATGATCCATTCAAATAGCACCACTTGTGGCACTGAATAATATAGCTTGGGCTTTTCACTCCCTTCCCTTTAGCCTGTAATTTGGCATTTTGTTGTTTTGGGTTCATCATGCAGAAATAGCCCACCTGTGGGATTTTCAATTGAGCTGTGATTTTCTACTGCTCCTTCCTTCTTGTTCTGCAGCTAAAGAATGTATAAGGATGCTATCAGGGGCAGGGTTTCCCAATATTGTATAGAGTGAGTGAAGTGGCCCATTAAAATAGAACTAGTTAACAAAGCTGTTGGACCTGGATCAATTCCTTGTGGAATAGTGCCAGCCTCATTTGGAAAATATCCACAGTGGCATCACTGAAATCAGGAGCTCACTGTGCAGCAAATCACAGGTGCATTTCCTATCATCCATGGTGCAGTGTGCTATGGTATTCCTGAGAGTAGCCCTAACCCCAACTCCAACCCTAACAGAACCTTATCCTCACAATGAACCCTAACCCTGATCCCAAAACCCTAACCCTAGATTGAACGCTAATCCCAGTTTCAACCCTAAGCCTAATTCCAACCTAAACCCAATCCCAACCCTATCCTTTCACTGAACAATATCTCCAATCTCAATACTAATCCCAACCCCAACCCTCATCCTAGCACCAGCCTAATCCCAGCTGGACCTCACCATATAATCCCATCATTCAAGGTATAGTATGTTGCAGTATTCCTGAGTGGTCCTGAGAAAACAATGAGTTGAAAATTGACCCTCAGCAAAGAGTATGAATCGGCTTACACTTGCTGCGTGTATCTCATTTATCATCTCCTCTGATTTGTCTTTTTTTCTTTTCTGCAGCCACAAGAACTCCATAAGCCAGTGGTTCAGCCTGTATCTGTCTGCTGGACACCAAACTCTGATTTGTATGTAGGCTGTAAAAAGGGACATCTTTTACTGGTAGATGCTGAGTTGCATAAAGCTGTTGTGTTGGCTACTCCAAGCATTGAAGAGTTGCCCAAAGGTAAGATGTTTTGTTTAATGTTGTGATCCCAGCTGATGTTACTGCTAGATAAGCCAGGATATAACCCGGCTTGATAGATCCTAGCTTTTATTTTTTGTTTAGAAACATGGAGGGCAGCTACTGAACACAGGAGTCAGCTGATGAACTTTTAACAAAAGAATAAAATATTTATTAAACAAGAAAAGATGAACTATGTTACAATACTCCTTCACCCACAGCTATACCTTTATAGATATATAGAGATTTGTAAGGATAACACAAATTACAAAAACTTACTTATACTCTCATGTTCACATTAAGTACAAAATCCGTGTAAATCAATAGGTGACCTGTGGTCAGACACACCACACTCTGAAACCAAGTGACAGATGCCACCCCAAATAGGTGCTATGGATCTCCCATCAACTTCTCCCAGACACTTGTCACACCATGTGCCAAACGATCTCACTGAACTCCGTCTTTCACACGAGGATTTCCAATCTCCGCTCTCGAAGAAACTGCTTTGGAATCTTCTCCCAAATGATGCTTTCTCTCGGATGCCTTCCACAAGGATCCACCTCCAGGGTTTTGATCTCTCCTTCTGATGTTCCTCTCCACTGGATCGCCACGTACATTCAAGCCCCGTCTTCCATGTACTCTCTCTCAGATACTCAGCCATGCCAACGGAACACCACTGCTTCACATGCCCATAGTAAGGAGTCACCAACTCTTTGGCTGCCTGCTCGGATATTCTAGCTCCTCGCAAGCCTAGTTTGCTTTAAGCCCGTGTCCTGCAGTTTTCTGCCTTTAAGCTTGTAGCCTTCCTCTGCTCCTTACTCTTAACTCCACTTAACAGGACCTTTTTCAGATTCCTGTTCTTTTCCTTTGACTAAAATGTCTTCTTGGGACTCTTTTTTTTTTGTCCCACTGCCTGGTTTCTGAGACCTTCTCCTATTCTTATGGGAAATCTGCTTCCTGAGGTTCCCTCTCCTGTCCAGCTCCTCATGGCTCCTGGTTTCAACTGAACGGAAACTACTTTTCTGTTTTTCTCTTTCTCTGTGGGTCCCTCTCTCTGGACCCCTGCAGCCTAGTTTTTCTACCTTGTGTTTGTTTTAACTTCCCTTCAAGAGCTACAAAACCTCATTAGATGCAGGCAGTTTTTAAAGTGAAACCAAAACTCAAGTTCCCTTCTTACTTAACACGCAAATACAGAAATACAAATTAAACTTAACACGCAAATACAGAAATACAAATTAAACTTAAAGCTAAAATTATTCCTAACACACACATACACATATAACTTACTTAAAACTATCTGTAGCTCCTAACATTAAGTACTGACTGAAACTGAGACACTGAATTCAACATTTAACTTTGAGCGGGGACTTAATGGAGTTTGAGCAAAAGTATAATGTGGGAAATTTGAGGGCATTCACTTTGGTAGTAAGAATAGAAAACAGAATATTTTTAAAAGGCATGAAACTTCCAAATTTCAATGTTCAGAGGAACTTGGGTGTAGTCATACAAAGTACACAGAAAGTTAACTTGCAGGTACATCAAGCAATTAAGAAGGCAAATGACATTTTTGAGTTTATTGGAAGTGAATTGGGGTACAAGAACAAGGAAGTCTTGCTATAATTGTGCAGGGTTTTGGTGAGACCACACCTGGAATACTGCGTGCAGTTTTGGTCTCCACATTTATGGAAGGATATACTTGCCTTGAAGGCAGTACAATGAAGGTTCACTAGATTGGTCCCTGGAATGAGAGGGTTCTCCTATGATGAGAAGCTGAGTAAATTGGGCCTATACTCTCTGGAGTTTAGAAGAATGAGAGGTGATCTCATTGAAACATACAAGGTTTAGAAAGGGCTTGACACTGAGAAGTTGTATCCCTTGGCTGGGGAATCTAGAACATGGGGCAGTCTTAGGATAAGGGGCAAATCATTTAGAACTGAGACGAGGAGACATTTCTTCACTGAGGGTGTGAATCTTTGCAATTCTCTACCTCAGAAGATTGTGGAGGATCCATTGTTGAATGTATTCAAGATTGAGATTGATAGATTTTGGTCTCTCAGGCATCAAGGGATATGGAGAGTGGGTGGGAATTTGGTTGTACTTAATGGTGAAGGAAACTTGATGGGCCATATGGTATACTCCTGCTCCTATTTCTTATGTTCTTTGCCCACCCCAGAAGAGCACCAAAATCAAATACTGCATTGGATTAGATAAATATAGTTGTATGGGTATTCCGTTAAGGATGGTATTGGGGTGTGTAAGTATAAACATAGGTAGGGAAGATCAACAACTTAGTGAAACGATGAAGTGAATCTGGTCAACATTAAACACCATCACTTTTAATATTCACCTGTGATCCCAGAGTTTAACTTCATTGCCCTCTGAATTGTGAAGAAATTCCACCAGATTTGCTCTTGACAGTTTTCTCCGAGTTATTCACCTGTCAGAGGTTAAGTACAGCAGGGAGACCTGATGACTGAGGGATCACAGTGTGTTCAATTCACCCAAAGCACTTTCTTTGAGGTAGTGGTAGAGATGTTCATCAGACAGCCTTGGGGCCCCAGGTCATCACCTGCATCAGTGAGGGGAGCAAACATCCTAACTCTCTGGCATAACATGAAAAATCTGGGAAGGTGCAAATCTAGAACTAAAGCAGGAAATTCTGGGAATAGACAGCTGGTCTGTTTACAGCTATTACCAGACAGTTTAGTGTTTCAATCAGAGAGAGAAATGTATTTATGATGTGGCCATCACAACACATAAGCTTGACATATAAAATTAATTATTTTTGAAGTGCAGTGTTTGTTACATAGACATATGGCAGCCATTTTGGGCTCAGCCAGATTCCACAAACCAAACTGAGATATAGACTAGTTCTTTTGTTGGTTGAGGGAAGATGTAATGATTTGACAGAGCGGACAGGTTTCAACAAGAAACAGATAAACTTTATTACAGAGAGCTTTTCAGGTCCTACATGCTCAATCAGGACTCTCGTCGGGAAGCCACATCCCTTGGATTTCCCGTGCTTAGGGCTTATTGGTTGCAATCTCACAGAATATCACATGACCCCTAATAGACAACAGGAGAGGCTATACCTTCAGTTACTACAGAAGAATAAAAGCAAAATACTGCGGATGCTGGAAATCTGAAACAAAAACAAAAACTGCTGGAAAAACTCAGCAGGTCTAACAGCATCTGTGGGGAGAAAAACAGAGTTAAAACTTCGAGTCCGTATGACTGGCTCTGAAGAAGAATCATACGGACTCGAAAAGTTAATTCTGTCTTTCTCTCCAAAGACGCTGTCAGACCTGCTAAGGTTTTCCAGCAATTTTTGTTTTTGTTTACTACAGAAGAATGTTGGCCAACATACCATGGAGAAATTCTCCAAATAGTGCCATGGGGTCTTTCATGTCTATCTAAGTAATTGTGACAGGCAACAGTCTCCATTTAATATCTTATCTGGAATTCAAATGGAGGCACTTGTCAGATGGCTCACCATTTCTAAAGTTCATATAATAGGCTTACTTTGTAGTTTACATGCTGTCTGTTATCTAATGAAGAAATCTTGTGTAATTGTCCCTTTTGTCTAGACAACATGAACGATCGGCCATCACCCAAGATTATGATGAGTGTCTACCCAGCGCTAAATCCGTGCGCAGTGAACACCCTAGCATTCCACACAAAGGGACTGTTTACAGCTGGAGCGGTACTTTTTTTTCTGAATAATGTAATTTAGTTCATAGTCCACAATGTGTATAACTAGGAACATAGGGCAGAAGTAGGCCATTCAGCCCTTGGAGCCTACTTTGCCATTCAACTAAATCATGGCTGATCCGTCTACCTTAAGGTAATTTTCCCACGCTATCTCCATATCCCTTGATGTCCTTAGTATCCAGAAATCTATCTGTCTTGAACATATTCAATGATTGAGCTTCCACAGCCCTCTGGGGTACAGAATTCCAAAGATTCACTACCCTCTGAGTGAAGAAATTCCTCCTCATGTCTTTCTCAGTCCTAAATGGCATGTCCTTTATTCCGAGACTGTGTGCCCTGATTCTAGATCTCCAGGCAGGAGAAACATCCTTCTTGCATCTCCCCTGTCGAGCCCCTTAAGAATCTTGTAAGTTTCAATGAGATCACTTCTCATTCTTCTAAACTCTAGAGAATACAGGCCCAGTCTCCTCAATCTCTCTTCATAGGACAGCCCCAACATCCCAGGGATGAGTCTGGTGAACCTCAGTTGCACTCCGTTTTGTGGCAAGTATATCCTTCCTTAGCAAAGGGACCAAAACTGTACAAAATACTCTACGTGCAGTCTCACCAAGGCTCTATACAATTGAAGCAGGACATCTTTACTCCTGCACTCAAATTCTCTTGCAATAGAGGCCAACATACCATTTGCCTTCCTAATTTCTTGCTGTCTAAATGTTAGCTCTCAGTGCCTTACAAACAAGCTGTTCCAGTACAGCTACAACATTGGCATCTAACCGGTAATGTGAAAAACGGCCCAGGAATGTCCTGTAAACAAAAAGCAGGACAAAGCCAAGCCAGCCAATTATCGTCCCATCAGTCTACTCTCGATCATCAGTAAAGTGGTCATCAACAGTGCCACCTAGCGGCACTTGATTCACAATAACCTGCTTACTGATGCTCAGTTTGGGTTCTGTCTGGGTCACTCAGCTCCTGACCTCAATACAGCCTTGGTTCAAACATGGTCAAAGGAGCTGAACTCCCGAGGTGAGGTGAGAGTGACTGCCCTTGACGTCAAGGCCGCATTTGACCAACTGTGTTATCAGGGAGCCCTAACAAAACTGGAGTCAATGAGAATCAGGGGGAAATCTCTGCTGGTCGGAGTCATACCTAGCACAAATAAAAATTGTTGTGGTTGTTGGACATCAATCATCTCAGTCCAGGACATCACAGCAGGAGCTCCTCAGGGTAGTGTTGTTGGCCCAACCATCTTCTGCTGCTTATTCAATGACCTCCTTCCTTCCATCATAAGGTCAGAAGTGGGGATGTTCACTGATGATTGCATAACGTTCAGTATCATTCGCGACTCCTCAGATACTGAAGCAGTCCATGTCCAAATGCAGCAAGACTTGGATAATATTCAGGCTTAGGCTGACAAGTGGCAAGTAACATTCTCGCCACACAAGTGTCACGCAATGACTATCTCCAACAAGAGAGAATCTAATCATCTTCCCTTGACATTCAATGGCATTGCCATTGCTGAATTCCGCCCCCCCGCCCCATCAATATCCTGGGGGTTACCATTGACCAGAAACTGAACTGGACCAGCCATATAAATACTGTGGCTACAAGAGCAGGTCAGGAGCTAGGAATCCTGCGACGAGTAACTCACCTCCTGACTCCCCAAAGTCTGTCCACCATCTGCAAGGCACAAGTCAGGAGTGTAATGGAATACTCTCCAATTGCCTGGATGAATGCAGCTCCAACAACACTCAAGAAGCTTGACACTATCCAGGACAAAGCAGCAGCTTGATTGGCACCCCATCTGCAAATATTCAATCACTCTACTACCAATGAACAGTGACAGCAGTGTGCACCATCTACAAGATTCCCTGCAGGAACTCACCAAGGCTCCTTGGACAGCACCTTCCAAACTCACGACTGCTACCATCAAGAAGGACAAGGGCAGCAGACACATGGGAACACCACCACTTGGAAGTTCCCTTCCAAGCCACTTACCATCCTGACTTGGAAACATATCGCCGTCCCTTCACTGTCGCTGGGTCAAAATCCTGGAGCTCCCTCCCTAACAGCACTGTGGGTGTACCTACACCACATGGACTGCAGCGGTTCAAGAAGGCAGCTCACCACCACCTTCTCAAGGACAATTAGGTATGGGCAATAAAAATGCTGGTCTAGCCAGCGACGTCCACATCCTGTAAAAGAATAAAAAATCCAAGTCCCTTTGGACATCAACATTTCCCAATCTCACCATTTAAGAAATACTCTGCATCTCCATTCCTCCTACCAAAGTGGATAACCGCACACTTATCCACATTATATTCCAATTGCCATGTTCTTGCCTACCTAGTTTTGTGTCATCCGCAAACTTGGAAATATTGTATTTAGTCCCCACATTCAAATCATTGATATAAATTGTGAACAGCAGGAGCCCAAGTACTGATCCTTGCAGTATTCCATGAGTCACAGCCTGCCAACCTGAGAATAACTCATTTATTCCTACTCTCTTTCCTGCCTGTTAATCTATGTCAGAATATTATCCTCTACGTCATGTGCTCGAATTTTGTTTTCACACCTGTGTGGAACCTTCTGAAAATCCACATACACCAAATCCACTGGTTCTCCTTTATCTATTCTGCTAGTAACATCCTCAAGAAACTCCAACAGGTTTGCCAATCATGATTTCTCTTTCACAAATCCAGGTTGGCTCTGCCCAACCAGATCATTATTTTCTAAATGCCCAGTTATCACATCCTTTATAATAGATTCTAGTATTTTCACTTCTGCTGATATCAAGCTAACGGGTCTCCCGTTTTCTCCCGCTCTCCTCTCTTAAGAAGTGTGGGTACAATTGTGACCTTCCAACCTGCAGGCACCATTGCAGAAGCTATAGAAATTTGAAGACGACCATCAACCCATGCACTAGCTCCATAGCCACTTCTTTCAACACTCTGGGTGTAGATCATTGGGTCCCAGGGATTTATCAACTTTCAGTCCCATTAATTTCTCCAATACTACTTTTTTTACTAATACTAATTTCCTTCAGTTCTCCATTCTCACTAGTCCCTTAGTTCACAATTATTCCTGGGAGATACCTTGTATCTTCCTCCACAAAGGCCTGGACTTTCATCCTCGAGGCGGGTAAGAAGAGTCAGGAAACTTCTCAGCTCTGCCACCCGCCTCGGGAGGAAGAGCAAGCAAAGATGGATTCTTCATTGCTGGGGGTGGGGGGTAGGTCAGGGAAGGAGTTTGGAGGCCAAAGCGGATGCTGAGTGCCGAGGCAAGCTGTTTAAGAGGCCACCTTGGTGCCGTGGGACTTTGTCCCAGTTAAAATAAAAACACAAAGGCCCTCCAGTCCTCACCCCTAACATCCCTTCACCCTCGAAGCTCTTCCCATGTTCCATCCATGGCACCTCATGCTCCCACCCACCCCCTATGGTCCCTCATGCCGCCTGTGCCGAGCTTTGCCCTTCCACCCACCGCTATGGCCCCTCATGCACCCTATGCAAGGCTGTGGTACTTCCATGCCCATTAACCCACTGTACACTTTCTAGAACCAATTAACCTATAGTGTATAGTGAAATATATATATTTAAAAGTTTTGAAAAAAGTAATCCATTCATAACTTTCTCCCAATTTGAAAAAGAAGTCTTTCCTACAAGCTAATAGAAGTGTCAATCATCCTGGCCCTTTAACGTATCAGAAATAAAATCCACAAACCCTTGAAACCACTTAATTTGTGCAAACAAACATTGTGAAATTGACCAAAAGATCAGAGAGCCTGAGCTGTCAATCAAACAATGTTTCCTCTGGAGATCAGCAAACTTATTGGATGACCAGACTCTCAGCCAGGCTCCAGTTGCTCCCAGAGGAAAATTGTTTGATTGACTGCTCAAGGTCTCTGAACAGTGCCATCAATTTCACAATGTTTGTTTACATTGTTAAGTGGTTTCAAAAGTTTCTGCTGTTTATTATTGATATTTTAAAAGGCCTTTGTGATTGACACATTTATCAGTTTGTAGTGAAGACTTTTTCAACATGGGAGAAAGTTATAAATGTTTTACTTTTTCCAAAAGCTTTTTTTATGCATACCACTATACACTATAGGGTTCATTGACTCACTGTAGACTTTCTAGAACAAATGCAAATGCCATAGCTTGGCATAGGAGACCTGAGGGGCCATGGGGATGGGTGGAAGGGCAGAGTTTGGTATAGTGGGCATGAGGAGGACCTTTTGAACTTACCTTTTAAAAGGTTCCTTCATGCAGACTAGGGTTCAGGACTCCTCTGAGGGGCTGTGACCCATGACTCTAAAAACTTTGCCCAGCTCCATGAAAATTGCAGAGGAGTTGGATATGCTTATCTCCACAATGGAGCCAGCCAGGTTGGAAGTCCTGGCTTTGACAGGAAGCAGACCACACCCTTAAAAGGCACTCACAAAAATCAGATAGCCTGGGAATGAGATCAGGAATCCTGGAATTGGGACCAGCCGCCATTTTTAAAGGGCTCCCAAGTTAACCCGACTCGGTGAAAATCCAGGCCAAAGTAACTTTTTAGCTTCTCTGCCATTTCCAATGTGCTCCGTTATAAATTATCCTGTCTCTGCCTGTAGTGTCCTTGCTAATCTTTTCCTTTTTACGTAACTATAGAAGCTTTTAAAGTCCGTTTTTGTGTTTCTTGCTAGTTTACATTAATATCCTATTCTCCTTTTCTTTATCAGTTTCTTGGTCCTCCTTACTGAATTCTAAAATGCTCTGAATCCTCACCCTTACTACTATTTTTGTTACCCTTATCAGCCTCTTCCTTTGATTGGTGTACTCTGTACTCAATACCACCATACCAGCAGGGTTAGAGTTTGAATTTGTAATTGGGTTGGTTAGAGTTAGTTGTAATAGTGTTTGCATGTGTGCGTGCATAGAATTTCTCATGTATGTGTATGCATTAGTCTTGTGTGAGATCATGGATGTGCATGAATATAAATTTGAGACATTGAGAACATTTAAGGACTTCCATGCATCTGTATCTATAGGCTGGTAACCCAGTGCAATGTATTTCTCAGGATGGAACCCTCTACTGTATCAAGGTGAAACCCCAAGGGGTAGAAGTTGAGGAATGCTTGTCAGCAGCGACACCAATTAGGAACATTACATTCTCAATAGACTACGAATCACTGCTCATTGCTACAACTGAGGTAAAACATAATTGGTTTCAGGATCTCTCAGACCCCAAGCACAGTCTGACTGAATCAGGCTTACAGATTATTAAGGATTTTTGTATTACAAATGTGATGGGGAGAATTTTCTTTCCGTCGGGGGGGCTAAGCGGGAGCGGGCGGGCCCGCACGATCGCCGCCTGCAATTGGCTGCATGCCGCCATTTTACGTGGGCGGGCCAATTAAGGCCCGCCCAGCGTGACGCACACCCAGAAGCGCAGTGCGCTCCCTGTGTGGGCGGGGGGAGTAGGGAGAGTCAGGGCCTGCATTCTTTCGCACTTGTGCCCGAAAGAGCGCAGAAATCTCCCTGAGGCACAGAGCTGCCTCACGGAGATTAGTTTCATTTTTCAAAATTTAAATCAAAAAAAAAATTTCAGACATGTCCCCTCATGTGAAAGTGTCACATGAGCTAGGACATGTCAATGAATTTTAATTAAAAAAATTATTGGATTTATAAATCCTTTTTGAAACTGTTTCATGATAAATGCGAAGGCCACCTGGGCTCTTCACCTGCCTGCCAACCTTAAGGTTTGACGGGCAGCTCCGTTGATTGTTTTAATTAGTTTTAAAATGGCCTTAATAGGCCTTTGACAGTGCGATGGGTGCGCAGCCGACTCTGGTGCATGCCCGCTGAACTGAAAATCAGAATGACGCGCTGTGACGTTGGGACGCCAGCTCGACGACACCGCGCGTCATTTTACCTGTCGGCGAGCGGGGCCCGCCCCTGCACGCCGACCCGACAGTTTTGGCCAATGTTTCCTTCCTGTTTAATGTCAAAGGAGACTGTTACTTCTCAGGCATATACTGACCTGTATGTCACTAACCCATTGCATTATGTTCTGTTTACTCTAATTTTAATTCCTTCTTCTTGAAGCAGTTTGCTCATGCTGGGGTACAGTTCCTTAGCTAGTGATGCCAACAGTTTGTGCTCCAGCCCTGCACACCTAATATACATATGGAAACAAAGAGCTCATTTATTCCCCTCTCAACACACTCTTCCATCTGTACTGTCATGCTGGGGTGTTCATCTCATGGATAGCTCAATTAACGCCAACACTGGCTTCTGATCTGGAGTACCGTAGATGTAAAGCTGGTACAGGGATGATGAGCCGAATGGCTTCCTTCTGTGCTGTATGATTCTATGATTAAGCAATGTTCTCTACCCGCAACCCCTGCTCCAGGAGGATGTTAGTGCAATTATGAGACTACTGTCTCAACCATGAGTTCACCTGGACGTGTCTGACATCAGAACAAACAAAATGTTCAGAATAGAAAGAGACCAAGGCATAAAAGCAATTTCCTTGGAATGGAAACACCTTTTATTTCGTGTTCCATGAGATTCTGTGTTGGGGCTGGTCTTACCCGTAATTTATGTTAAAAACCTCAATTTTAAATGCCAGTTGTTGTTGTAGGGAACAATATCAGTTTGTTCATGATGGCAGATGGGGAAGCTGGTTATGGTGAAGTGTGGTGTTGACAATTTAAGGTATTGGAATGCATGTGTAAAGTACAGTGAGTGTATTGTTCCTTTTCCTTCAGGGTTCAGTGCATATTTACAAGCCATCACAGCAAGACAATGTGACCACACTCTTGGACATACACAGTGGGGACTTTGTATCTGCAGCTCTGCTGGGGACAGGGAAAAAATACTGTGTGGTAAGATTAAAAATAACAAAACTATACCGATGAGCTCCCTGTTACTGTGTTGAATCCTTTAAATATTTCTATTAACTGAGGCATCATAAGTCTGATGAGCTGGGAGACTATGCTGGAACTCAAACAGCTGGAGTACTATGTACAGTTCTGGTCACCACACTATAGGAAAGATGTGATTGCATTAGAGAGGGTACAGAGAAGATTTACGAGGATGTTGCTCAGACTGGAGAATTTTAGTTATGAGGTATTTTAGTTATGGATAGGCTGGGGTTATTTTCTTTGGAACAGAAGAGGCTGAGGGGAGACCAAATTGAAGTATAAAATTCTGAAGGGTCTGGATAGAGTGAATAAGAAGGCTCTATTCCCCTTGGTTGAAGGGACCATAAAAAGGAGGCATAAATTTAGGGTAAGAGGTAGGAGTTGAGAGGGAATTCGAAGGGAAATCTTTTCACCAGATGGTGATGGGGATCTAGAACTCACGGCCTGAAACAGTGGTAGAGGCAGAAACTCTCGTAACATTTAAAAAGTACCTGGATATGCACTTGAAGTGTCGTAATCTACAGGACTGAGAGCTGGAAAGTGGTATTAGGCTGGATGGCCACTTGTTGGCCAGCACAGACATGATGGACCAAATGGCCTCCTTCTGTGCCATGGATTTCTATGATATTTTGATCTTGTGAGTTTGTGCACAAGGGGAGGGATGTCAGTCCTGGGGAAGTGTCAGCATTCACTCAATGGGTAACACTATCTCCGAGACAGAAGACCATGAGTTTAGTCCTCACTTGAGAAATGGGAGCACAATACAGGCTGATTGTTTCAGTGCAGTACTGAGGGAATGTTGCACTGTCAGAGGTGGCAGCTTTTGGATGAGACATTAAGCCAATGCTTTGTCTGCCCTCTCAGGGGACTATTTCAAAGAAAAACTGGGGAGTACTCCGAAGAATCCTGGCCTGTATTTTCTGTCAAAGGTTGTGAAACGTTATCACATTGTTGATTGTGGGATATTGCTGTGCACAAAGAGGCTGCCATGTTTTCCACATTACAACAGTGACTACACTTCACAGGTACCTCAGTGGCTGTGAAGCACTTGGAGATGTTCTGAAGTTGTGTAAGGCGTTATACAGATGTAAGTTTGTTTTTTAGTGGGTGTCAGGTAGGAAGTAGGGTAAGATTATTGTGGGGGTCAAACCTCTTCAGCATCGTCAGTTTGAGCTGCAGTCTATTTTAACTCCCAGGCTTCATTCACATCCCATTACAAAGCTGACAAGGTGAAGATCAGGGTCGGATGAGGTGAGGGTCCGGTAAGATCTTTAGGATGGGCAGGTGGTTGTGGGGATGGAGAACCCCATGGTAGTGCAGCATTCCTGCTTTGCCTGGCCTCAGTGCGTCCCAGAGCCACTGCTTCTTTCCTGATGGGTTTCATTGAGCAGGGCTATACAGTAGGCATCTCAGTCAGTGCTTATAACATCATCCAGAACTGCACAGCATCACTGCGCACTGATTTACATCTGTTAATGATTGTCCTACCTGTCTCTACCTGTCTACCTATAAATTGGCAGCTGCCTGTGGAAATCAAGCGCAAACAAGACTGTAAAATTTCAGAGGCTGAGTTATCTTTGCAGACACTTGTTCCCACTGTGGGGTGGGTTAAAATCACCATCCTCAAAGTCACTATCAGGACAGGTACAGCACAGGGTTTGATACAGAGTGAAGCTCCCTCTACATTGTCCCCATCAAACACTCCCAGGGCAAGTACAGTAAGGGCCTGATACAGAGTAAAGCTCACTATAAACTTAACAAGTCATCTTATTAAAGTGATCTTGAAAATCATACTAGAAAGAAATAATAACATATTTGAAGCAGAAATTGGTGAAGTGCAGTCTGGATT
Source organism: Cetorhinus maximus (assembly GCF_964194155.1). NCBI lineage: Eukaryota > Metazoa > Chordata > Chondrichthyes > Lamniformes > Cetorhinidae > Cetorhinus > Cetorhinus maximus. Next base: position 80,336,948 of record NC_135898.1, on the reverse strand, counting down.
TAGACCTGGAGTAGGAACAAGAGAGGGAATATTTAAAACAAGAATAATCTTCGATAAATATCTAGAAGCAAACATGAACATTTGCATACACTTCATAGACTGAGAAAACATTTGATTGTGTTTATCACCAAAAGTTAATGGATGTGTTGCTGAAATGTGACATTGACAGTAAAGATATGAGATTTATCCAGAGCTTGAATTGGGGTCAAATAGCAAGCATCAGGCTAGAAGAGGGACGATCAAGTGAAGAGGGGAGTACAACAAGGCTGTATACTGTAACGTCACCAAAATGATTCAATCTGTACACAGAACAAATATTCAGACAATCAGATGTCCTTCTGGGGTAAAAATTGGAGGCAAACACATAAACCTGCGGTACGCTAACAACAAAGCACTAATTACAGAATCAGAAGACGTCCTACAAAATATCGTAGATCAAGTAAAATCCAGCAGTTTAGAATATGGATTGGGTATGAACACCAAAAAGACAGAAGCAATGGTAGTTAGAAGAAATACATTAGAATAAACCAGAGTGAAGATTGAAGTGGATGGTGTCGCACTGGAACAAGTAGATAAGTTTGTCTATTTAGGACAAATGATAACAGAAGATGGCAGATGTGACGCTGAAGTTAGAAGAAGGATAGAGGTAGCCAGAAGTAATTTTGTGAAGATGAAGGATGTGTTAACAACAAGAAATCTCAAGCTTGTAACAAGGAAAACACTCACAAGATGCTGCATTCTATCCACTTTCCTATGCTTCAGAAACCTGGACAATAAATAAAGATCTGTGGGAGAAAATAGATGTCTTTGAAATGTGGATGTTAAGACATCCGCTAAAAATTCCTTCATAGACCATAAGGGCAAATGAAGAGGTGCTTGAAATTGCAACAGCAAAAAGAACCCTAAAAAGTGACATCACAAAAGAAAATATCAGTATTTTCCTCAACAAAAACAGAAATACCTGGAAAAACTCAGCAGGTCTGGCAGCATCGGCGGAGAAGAACAAAGTTGACGTTTCGAATCCTCATGACCCTTCAGCAGAATTTTTTTGTTTTTATATTTTTTTGTTTTTATCTCAGTATTTTCCTCATTTGATCAGAGCTGAAAAGTTACCGAGATCTCTTATAGAGGGCAAAGTGGAGGCAGCAGAAAGAGGGGTAGTTGGATGACAGATGTCACAAAGTAAAGCTCCCTCTACACTGTCCTCATCAAACACTCCCAGGGCAGGTACAACACGGGGTTAGATACAGAGTAAAACTCCCTCTACACTGTCCCCATCAAACACTCCCAGGCTAGGTACAATTTGGGTTAGATACAGAGTAAAGCTCCCTCTACACTGTCCCATCAAACACTCTCAGGACAAGTACAGCATGGGGTTAGATACAAAGTAAAGCTCCCTCTACACTGTCCCCATCAAATACTCCCAGGACAGTTACAGCACAGGGTTAGATTCAGCGTAAAACTCCCTCTACACTGTCCTCATCAAACACTTCCAGGACAGGTACAGCACGGGGTTAGATACAGAGTAAAGCTCCCTCTACACTGTCCCTGCAAACTAATTGCGGGAAGGTTAGACGGGTTCAGAGCTGAGGAGGAAATGGAATGAAACTGTCAGAGGAGCACTGAGCACTGTGCTATCCCTATTATCTGGGGAGGTTAAGCCTGTTTTGCATGTAGTTGTTCATGCACAATCAGTGTATTGTGTTTCATTGCAGTCGGCGAGAATAACGGGTGTCGTGCAGGTGTGGTCAATTGTGGATGGGGAAAGGATCAGCACCCTTTCCCTTGCAGTGAAGGTAAACTTTCCAGTTTCCTATCTGTTTTGTTATTTTGCCTCTAAGTGGTGACAGGTCTGTGAAGCGCAAGGATAGCTTTTTTAAACAGCTAGCACAGCCATGAAGTCCAAATGTCCTCCTCTGTGCTGCACAGTTCTACGATGGATGGTCTGGTGTTTCATCCAATTTGCCATGTACCGTGATGTGACGTTTAGTGAGATATACCCAATAGAGATGGGCATTGGAACATTGCAGAGCCCAACACTGTGCCCAACCAGCATCCACTATCAGCCACTTTCCTGCAGTAGCCCCTGACTGTAAAATGGACTGTGATTTATGCACCCTTAACTGAAGGATGTTAAAGATACTCTTCATTCCTTGGCCCGCAAGAACTGGCCTGGCTGGTCATCCTCTGGTCAGGCTCTTGTTCCCAGCAGTTTTGACCTGATGGGAGAAAGCCACCATTGCTCTCCACTTAGGCCTGGGCTTAAAGTATCAAATTGGGCCCCAATCACAAGGGGTGCAAGGTTGGGCAGGGGTAGTGGGGCGGTAGGGGTGTGAGTGTCTACCTAGCAGAAAGGAAGATGGCTGTGGTTGTTGGAGGTCAATCGTCTCGGTCCCAGGACATCGTACAGGAGTTTCTCAGGGTAGTGTCCCAACCATCTTCAGCTACTTCATGAATTATCTGAGCTGCACTCATCCAGGCAAGTGGAGAGAATCCCATCACAGTCCTGATTTGTGCCTTGTAGATGGTGGACAGTTTTGAGGGAGTCAGGAATTGAGTTACTCTCTGCAGGATTCCTAGCCTCTGACCTGCTCTTGTAGCCACAGTATTTATATAGCTAGTCCAGTTCAGTCAGTCAATGGTAACCCCAAAGATGTTGATAGTGGGGGATACAGTGATAGTAATGCCATTGAATGTCAAGGGCCAATGGTTAGATTCTCCCTTGTTGGAGATGGTCATTGCCTGGCACTTATGTAGCACGAATGTTACTTGCTACTTGTTAACCCAAGCCTGGATATTGTCCAGGTCTTGCTGCATTTGGACATGGACTGTTTCAGTATCTGAGAAGTCTCGAATGGTGCTGAACATTGTGCAATCATCAGCAAACATCCCCACTTCTGACCTTATGATGGAAGGAAGGTCATTGATGAAGATGATTGGGCCAAAGACACTATCCTGAGCAGCTCCTGCAGTGATGTCCTGGAACTGGGATGATTGATCTCCAACAACCGCAACCCTCTTCCTTTCTGCTAGGTATGACCCCTGCCAGCAGAGAGTTTTCCCCCTGATTCCAGTTTTGCTAGGGCTCCTTGATGCCACACTCGGTTAAATGCTGTCTTGATGTCAAAGGCAGTCACTCTCATCTTATTCCTGGAGTTCAGCTCTTTTGCCGATGTTTGAACCAAGGCTTTGATGAGGTCAGGAGCTGAGTGGCCCTTGCGGAACCCAAACTGGGAGTCAGTGAACAGGCTATTGCTAAGCAAGCTTGATAGCACAGTTGATGACCCCTTCCATCACTTTACTGATCATGGAGAGTAGACTGAAGGGGGTGTAATTGGCTGGGTTGGATTTGGCCTCTTTCTGTGGATGGGGCACACCTGGGGAATTTTCCACGTTGTCAGGTCAATGCTAGTGTTGTCGTTGTGCTGGGACAGCTTGGCTAGGTGCACGGCAACTTCTGCGGCACAAGTCTTGAGTACTATTGCCAGAACCTTGTCAGGGCCCATAGCCTTTGCAGTATCCTATGCCTTTAGCCATTTTTTGATATCATGTGGAGTGAATCAAATTGGCTGAAAACTGGCATCGTGATGCTGGGCACCGAGATAGATCATCCACTTGGCATTTCTGGCTGGAGATTATTGCAAATGTTTCATCCTTATCATTGAGGATGGGGATATTTGTGGAGCCTCCTTCTCCAGTGAGTTGTTTAATTGTCCACCACCATTCATGACTGGATGTGGCAGGACTGAAGAGCTTAGATCTGATCCGTTGGTTTTGGAATCACTTAGCTCTGTCTAACACTTGCTGTTTATGCTGTTTGGCATGCAAGTAGTCCTGTGTTATAGCGTCACCAGATTGACACCTCATTTTTAGGTATGCCTGGTGCTGCTCCTGGCATGCCCTCCTGCATTCTTCATTGAACTAGGAAGAGTGGGGGATATGCAGGTCATGAGGTTACAGATTGTGGTTGCCCCATCTTGAGTTGCTGGATCTGTTTGAAATCTATTCCCTTTAGCATGGTGGTCATGCCACACAACAATGGAGTGTATCCTCAACGTGAATGCGGGAATTTGTCTCCACAAGGACTGTGCAGTGGTCACTCCTACTGATTCTGTCATGGACAGATGCATCCGAGGTGGACAGGTTGGTTCCCTCCACCACCTGCCACAGACCCAGTCTCGCAGTCCCTTAGGACTTGGCCAACACAATCTGTACTGGTGCTACAAATCCACTCTTGCGCCTTTGTGCTTCCTCAAAGTGGTGTTCAACATGGAGGGGCACTGATTCATCAGCTGAGGGAGGGCGGTGCGTGGTAATTAGCACAATGTTTCCTTGCCCATGTTTGGCCTGATCGTGAGACTTCATGTGGTATGGAGTCGATGTTGAGGACTCCCAGGACAAATCCCTCCCGAATGTATACCACTGTGCTGCCACCTCTGCTCAGGGATGGTGGTATCTGGGACATTATCTGTGACTATGACCAGCTCTTGCTTGACTAGTCTGTGAGACACCTCTCCCAATTTTGGCACAAGCCCCTAAATGTTACTAAGGAGGGTGAGGTTGTCATTTCATTCGCCTGGTTTCATTTGAAACATTTTAGGCCATTTAAGAGTCAACCACTTTGCTGTGCATTTGGAGTCATGTGGCTTTACTTAATTCCAGATTTTTATTGAATTCAAATTCCACCATCTACCTTGGTGGGATTTGAACCCAGGTCTCCAGAGCATTAGCCTGGGTATCTAGATTACCAATCCACCTACAATACCACTATGCTACCACCACCTCCCCAGTGTTTTTCTTTCCCTAAAGGGCATTAGTGAACCATGGGTTCTACTAATCTACTTATTACTGCTGTTGCTGCTCCCCCTGCTACCTCTGCTCAGGTCCGTCCTTTGTGTCACCAATCTAAGAGAGACCTCGCCTCGTACCTGGTTCTTAACACTTCCGATTTAAAATTGCAGTTGGTCAGATCAGGGCAGAAATGGAGTGGGCAAATGCTCCATTTTAACCACCCCTACCCCTGGTTTCGCTCACATGAAGCTTGACACCGTCTAGGACAAAGCAGCCCGCTTGATTGGCACCCCATCCACAAACATTCACTCCCTCCACCACTGCTGCACGGTGGCAGCAGTGTGTACCATCTATAAGATGCACTGCAGGAACTCACCAAGCCTCCTTAGACAGCACCTCCCAAACCCACGACCACTACAATCTAGAAGGACAAGGGCAGGAGATAGATGGGAACACCACCACCTGGCAGTTCCCCTTCAAGCCACTCACCATCCTGATTGTCGCTGGGTCAAAATCCTGGAACTCCCTCCCTAACCGAACTGTGGGTGTACCTACACCACATGGACTGCAGCGGTTCAAGAAGGCAGCTCGCCACCAAGGGCAATTAGTTTTGGGCAATAAATGCTGGCCCAGTCAGTGATGCTCACATCCCATAAATGATTTTTTAAAATGTGGTGGGAGGAGGATGTTAGAGTAAATCCCCCGCAAACTGCAGTGCATCCCTAAATGAAGTCTGTGATGATTTGAAAATTAATTTCATTTACTTCCTTTTTCAGATCACGGATATGGTGAGCTGTTCCTCCTCCAACTATGTTGCTGTGGGGACTGAAACTGGTCACATCTATTGTATAAACCTGGTAAAGGTAGAGAACCCTCACCTGATCCACCAAATCCAACTCCACAACATGCCAGTACAGTGTCTAAAGTAAGAAGCAAAAACAGACAATTATATAAAACCTTTGCGATTACCTTGGTGGGGGGGTTCAGAGAGGAATATGTGTTGGCCTGTGGGTTTTTCTGAGTGCCACATCTACTTTCGGTGGTATTGGCCAGGAGCAATGTTGACAAGGACACCTTGCATTTTTCCAAATCATGCCGTGGTATTTCAAACTTTCACCTGATGGGACAGGCAGGACCTTCGTTTAACCTTTAATCCGAAAAACAGCACTTCTAACAGTGCAGCACTCCCTCAGTAAAAATTTAGGAAGCAATTTTTAAAAGTCCAGGAACCATAGGCTACAAAATAGACAACCAAAGAGTTATTCAGTGATTTGTGGTATAAACTTTAATGCAAGGAGCCTAAGGCAGATGAACTGAGGGCACTTTGGAAGGAGTAATTTGACAAGGAAGTATTCAATGAACGGCATGACACCAGGAAGTTCTGAGGAACAAAAGGACCTTGGCGTGTGTGTCCATAGATCTCTGAAGGAGGAGGGGCATGTTAGTGGGGTGGTGAAAAAGGCATATGGGACACTTGCCTTTATCAATCGAGGCATAGATTACAAAAGTAGGGAGGTCATGTTGGAGTTGTATAGAACTTTAGTGAGGCCACAGCTGAAGTACTGTGTGCAGTTCTGGTTGCCACATTATAGGAAGGATGTGATTGCACTGGAGGGGGTGCAGAGGAGATTCACCAGGATGTTGCCTGGGCTGAAACATTTAAGTTATGAAGAGAGGTTGGATAGACTTGGGTTGTTTTCATTGGAGCAGAGAAGATTGAGGGGCGACCTGATCGAGGTGTATAAGATTATGAGAGGCATGGACAGGGTGGATAGGGAGCAGCTGTTTCCCTTAGTTGAAGGGTCAGTCACAAGGGGACATAAGTTCAAGGTGAGGGGCAGGAGGTTTAGGGGGGATGTGAGGAAAAACTTTTTTACCCAGAGGGTGGTGACAGTCTGGAATGCACTGCCTGGAAGGGTGGTGGAGGCGGGTTGCCTCACATCCTTTAAAAAGTACCTGGATGAGCACTTGGCACGTCATAACATTCAAGGCCAAGGGCCAAGTGCTGGTAAATGGGATTGGGTAGGTTAGGTGTTTCTCACGTTTCTCAGTGCAGACTCGATGGGCCGAAGGGCCTCTTCTGCACTGTGTGATTCCGTGAAATAGATACTTGGGGTGAAATTTTCCCTGCCCGCTCAGGCGTGATGGGTGGTGTGAACGGACAATGTGGCACGATCAATTTCACGACGGTAGGAAGGCAGGTTGCGATTGTCCGCTCAGTCTGCCGACAGCGGGTCGCGTTTCCCACCATTGGCCGTTGGAAACCTCGTTGTAATACATCAGCATATCATTATCAGAGCATCCCGCCAGGCTCTTGCACTCCCGCTGGATCGTCCATCCATGTCAGCAGGAAAGCACGCCGACGTGTTTCACAACAGCGCAGAGGCGATGTGCACTTGGCGGCCTGCACTTTGGGTAAACTGGAGGTGAGTGAACAGCCACGTTCTGCAGAGCTCATCAGGGTCGATTATTGCTTTGCAGGCTTCAGGGGCGCCGGGGGGGTCAGAGTTGAGTGCCGCTGTGTCTTGGAGGTGACTTTTGAGGGGGAGCGGGGGCGGGGGGTGTGTGGTGTGTGTGCAAGGGCAGCCCTGCCGTTGAATATAGCGCACAAGCATTCAGGGTGGGGGGGTAGGGCGGGCAAGGGAAGTGGCCTTGCATTCGGGAAACCTGTAGAAAGTGACCATTCCTCAGCAACTGAGACAGTTCAGGCGCAGCCACATTGATATGAACGGGGTTGGGCCCCTAATTTATCAGCCCACTCAAGCAACGCAGAGGCATCAAAGTGCCACCAAGTTCTCCAGAGCTCCTGTCAACATCAACCGCAAGGACGTCCATGCGGTGAATGTGTAGCTGGTGTGCGACCAGAAACACATCCTGCAGGTGTGCGTACGGTTTTCAGGGGGTGTGCACAGATCCCTGGAGTCTTCCAGGGTCCATAGAGGCTCCTCGAGGTTAAGGGTTACCTGCGCCTCAGAAGATGGCCTCAGGCTGTCCTCAGAGCTACGGTATAATGAAGCTCATACTGCAGCTCACAACTTGGCACAGCAGACCATTGGGATGCTGAAGATGGGGTTCCGGTGCCCGGACTGTTTGGTGGAGCCCTGAAATACAGTCCGCAGAGGGTGTCATGCATCGTTGTCATCTGCTGCGTCATTTACAACCTGGCGCTCCAAAGGGGGATGAGCTGGCTGAGGAGGAGATGGAGGAGCTGCACATCTCCTCTGAAGAGCAGGACGCTGATGGGGATGAGGATGAGGAGGTCCTCGGAGGCGATAGCGATCGGGATGAGGCCCTCGCACTGGCTAGATGAGGCAGGTGTGCTCGAGAGGCCCTCATAGCTGCTAGATTTGCGGAGGATGATGACGACATGCAATGAGGTGACCCCCATAGTTCCTCACATTGCATTTGTAAACATTTGATTCCAGTCTGGCTTATGGCAGCGCAAATACCCTCTCTGAGAATGCCCCTGTCACGGAGATGAGGTGGAGGCCCTAATAGTCGCTCAATTGCAGGAGGATGATGATGACGTTTTGAGGACACTCCTTAAATCTTCACACAGCCTCTGAGAATGCCTGACTCCTGTCTGGCCGAGGGCAGCTCACTTGTGCTCCATGATCAGGGTCATATCTTAGAGATGCAGCATGAAACTTTAGAAGCTTTGGCCTGTGAAAGAGGACACATCACTCACGGTATGGTTGTCTGGTGGACATTGCACTGCTGGATCTTCACTTGGTAGAGAAGCGCCACCCTCACCGTCAGCACAGGAACGATCCAGATCCAGATCCGACCATCTGGATGGTTCTGTTTACAAAGTCCGCGAGGACCCTGACTTTGGGCATTCCGCCACTGATCTGCGACCTCTCTCTCTTGTTATGTGCCAGATTGTCCTGTATGGATAAAGATGGAGAAAGTGTAAGCAGGACACATGCCAGGCCAGATGACAAGTATGCCTGGCCTGTGTGGGTGTTGAGTGGTCCCATGGATGGGATGAGGACAATGACAATGAGTGTGAGAGAGTGAATGGTGATGCCCCTTGAAGCGGCAGTGAGTGCGGGCCCTACGGATGTGTGATGGGTTTGTGAGTGTGTGAGTTGAGTGATGAGATGAGTTACCCTGGCGGAATGGAGGAGATCATTCATTCTCTTGTGGCACTGGATGGCTGTCCACTTTTACAGGGCGTTGGCACTGACCACAGCTGCCACTGCCTCCCAAGCCAGTTAGTGCTGTTGCTCCCATCCAGCTGCCACAGTGGGGGTAGAGGAGATCCTGGCGGGCCTCCACAGCATCCAAAAGTCGCTCGAGAGATGTGTTGCTAAACCTGGGGGCTGCAGTCTTCTTAAGTTTCAGGGCCATGTCTTCCATGCAGCAATGGTGGGCTGGATGCACTGAGATGTGTGCTTGATGCTGGACTTTAAATATGGCACCTGGCATGATGCAACGGCAGGGTGCTGGCGGGCAGGCGAATGAGAGCCCGTCCACCATGGAAACGGCATGTTTCCCAGGAGTGCATAAATAATGAGGCCGGTTCGGGACAATAGGGCGTGAAAACCTGCCATCGCAGCCGGCGGGTAAAACATTGTTTTACTCACCTGTTACCACACAGTGCAAATTTGGGAAAATTCCACCCTTGGAAGCGTCTGCTGCTTCATCAATGACCTTCCTTTCATCGTAAGGCCAGGAGTGGGGATGTTTGCTAATGATTGCACAACATTCAGCACCATTCGCGACTCCTCAGATACTGAAGCAGTCCATGTCCAAATGCAGCAAGACCTGTTCAATATCCAGGCTTGGGCTGACAAGTGGCAGGTAACATTCGTGCCACACAAGTGCCAGGCAATGGCCATCTCCAACAAGAGAGAATCTAAGCATAGCCCCTTGACGTTCAATGGCATTACCACCACTGAATCCCCCATTATCAACATCCTGGGGGTCACCATTGACTAGAAACTGAGCTGGACTAGCCATATAAATAATGTGACTACAAGAGCAGGTCCAAGGCTAGGAATCGTGCGATGAGTAACTCACCTCCTGACTCTTCAAAGCCTGTCCACCATCTGCAAGTCACAAGTTAGGAGTGTGATGGAATACTCCCCAGTTGCCTGGACGAGTGCAGCTCCCACAACACTCGAAGCTTGACACCATCCAGGATGAATAAGCCCGCTTGATTGGCACCCCATCCACCACCTTATACATTCACTCCCTCCACCATCGATGCATAGTAGCCACAGTGTGTACCATCTACAAGATGCAATGCAGGAATTCACCATGGCTCCTTGGATGGCACCTTCCAAACCCACAGCTGCTACCATTTAGAAGGACAAGGACAGCAGATAGATGGGAACACCAACACCCGGAAGTTCCCCTCCAAGTCACTCACCACCCTGACTTGAAAATATATCACCGTTCCTTCACTGTCACTGGGTCAAAATCCTGGAACTCCTTTCCGAACAGCACTATGGGTGTATCTACACCACATGGACTTCAGCAATTCAAGAAGGCAGCTCATCACCACCATCCGCAATTAGGGATGGGTAATAAATGCTGACCTAGCCAGTGAAGCCCACGTCCCGTGAATGAATTAAAAAAACAATTACTGAAATGTGGCTTAAAGATGGATAGGACTTACAGCCCAACATTCCTGTTCCAGGGTTTTCAAACAGGATAGCAAGGGGGATTAAAAAAAAAGATAGGGGGGGTTGCAATGTTGGTTAAAGACAATCAAAGCTATGAGGAGGGATGTTATGCCAGAAAGAGCATCAATTGAAGCCACGTGTGTTGAACTGAAGAACAATCAAGGAGCAATCACACTCCTGGTAATATATTAAAGATTCACAAGCATTCAGAGGAAATAGAAAAGCAAAAATGTGGACAAATTGCTGAGAAGTGCAGACACAATAGGACAGTAACAGTGGGGGATTTCAAATACTCTAATAATAGAGATAAGTTTGGTGTAAAAGGCACAGAGGGCACAGAGTTCCTAAAATGGACTCAGGAGAACTTTTTTAGTCAATATGGAAAACCCAAGAGTTCTGCTCTTAGTTTTAGGGAATGAAATGGGCCAGACGGAAGGGGTATCAGCGAGAGAGCATTTTGATGGTCATGATCATAATTCGGTTAGATTTAGAGTAATTATCAAAAAGGATAAAGATAGACCAGGCATAAAATCTTTAAACTGGGGAAAGGCAAATTTAATATGTAATTTGGCAAAATGGACTGGAAACAGCTAGTCGAAGATAAAACAGTAGAAGGAATTCGAGAAGGAGCCGAACTGGATTCTGAATAAATATATTCCACAAAGAAAAAGATGGAACTCTCAAACCTAAATCCTACCTGAATGTCAAAGAGCATACAGAGTAGGGTAAAAAACAAAGCTTACCAGACCCAAGAGCTGAATACTGCAGAAAGCATAGCTGAGCATTCAAAGTGAAAGGGTGAAATTATAAATGGAAATTAGGAAGCACAGAGAAGACATGAAAAAATATTGAAAAGCTTTCTTTATTATTCATTCATGGGATGTGAGCGTCACTGGCAAGGTTAGCATTTATTGCCCATCCCTAATTGCCCTTGAGAAGGTGTTGGTGAGCTGCCTTCTTGAACTGCTGCAGTCCATGTGGTGTAGGTACACCCACAGTACTGTTAGGAAGTGAATTCCAGGAGTTTGACCCAGCGACAGTGAAGGAACAGCAATATATTTCCAAAACAAAACAAAAACAGAATTACCTGGAAAAACTCAGCAAGTCTGGCAGCATCGGCGGAGAAGAAATCAGTCAACGTTTCGAGCCTCCATGGCCCTTCGGCAGAACTGCAGCATAGTTTCAACAAGGGAGAAATATAAATTGGTTTAAGGTGGGTGGGGGGCGGGGGGGAAGAGACACATTGAGGGTGTGGTGTGAGCAGATAATCAAAAGATGTCAGAGACAAAAGGGTCAAAGAGGTGTCGAAGGTGGTGGTCTTTGTCTGAGAAAAGTGCTAATTAAGAATGGAATACAGGATATTCAAAGTACAGCTCTAGTGGGGGTGGGGTGGAAAGACTAAAGGTTTTAGTTTTAGATTTAAAAATAATGGAAATAGGTGGGGAAAGAAGAATCTATATAAATTATTGAAAAAAAAGCGGGTGGGGGGGGAAAAGAAACGGGGTGGGGAGGGGGAGTTTAAGATCTAAAGTTGTTGAATTCAATATTCAGCCCAGAGGGCTGTAAAGTGCCTAGTCGGAAGATGAGGTGCTGTTCCTCCAGTTTGCGTTGGGCTTCACTGGAACAATGCAGCAAGCCAAGGACAGACATGTTGGCAAGAGAACAGGGTGGAGTGTTAAAATGGCAAGCGACAGGGAGGTTTGGGTCTTTCTTGCGGACAGACCGCAGGTGTTCCGCAAAACGGTCGCCCAGTTTGCGTTTGGTCTCTCCAATGTAGAGGAGACCGCATTGGGAGCAACGAATGCAGTAGACTAAGTTAGGGGAAATGCAAGTGAAATGCTGCTTCACTTGAAAGGAGTGTTTGGGCCCTTGGACGGTGAGGGGAGAGGAAGTGAAGGGGCAGGTGTTGCATCTTCTGCGTGGGCATGGGGAGGTGCCATAAGTGGGGGTTGAGGAGTAGGGGGTGATGGAGGAGTGGACCAGGGTGTCCCGGAGGGAACGATCCCTACGGAATGCCGTCAAGGGGGGTGAAGGGAAGATGTGTTTGGTGGTGGCATCATGCTGGAGTTGGCGGAAATGGCGGAGGATGATCCTTTGAATGCGGAGGCTGGTGGGGTGATAAGTGAGGACAAGGGGGACCCTATCATGTTTCTGGGAAGGAGGAGATTTCCAAGTCAGGATGGTGAGTGACTTGGAGGGGAACTTCCTGGTGCTGGTGTTCCCATCTATCTGCTATCCTTGTCCTTCTAGATGGTAGTGGTCGTGGGTTTTGAAGGTGCTGTCGAAGGAGCCTTGGTGAATTCCTGCAGTGCATCTTGTAGAATAGTGTTGAATCTTATTGAATAGTGGAGTGGACTCAAGAGGCATATGACCTACTGCTGCTGTTAAATCCATTACTGGTCTGCTTAGGAAAGAATGAGTCTGAAGCCAGCCTGTACCTTCAGACAGGTTTATTTCCAAGACTGTAGAGTAAATACACAGACATTTTCAGTTCCCCCCAACACCCAGTGTGAACACTTTTTTATACTCTAGTAATGAAGTCCTAATGCCTCTCCAAATGAGGGAAGCTGTTCTTAATTACCAACTTAAAGCATGTACTCTATTGCAGCACAACTTCAACATTGATACACCCTCGCCTTTGAATCAGAGGGTTGTGGGTTCATATCCCACTCCCGGAAAAACCAAGAACTGATTGTACTCGAAAGAGTTGCAATCTGTGACTGTTGATAACTCGAAAGAGTTTCAACATTGATAGATACCCTTCTGCCAGCAAAAAAATTACAGGTGCATTTTCTTTTCAGATAAAAAAATAGAAATTGAGGACAGAAAAATAAGTCAACATAACGCTCTATTGGGACATTTCCTTTGCCATTTTCCCCCATGTAGATTTTTCCAAGCCAAGGGACAACATTTCCCATTTTCATCCCCAAGAAACGCCATGAAATCCGCTGCACCCATCAACAAGGTTTGTGTGAAAGGTGTCACTGAACACCATCAATTCTACATCACAGGGTCACTCAAAGATGAAAACTTTAGTGCACATTTCTCCATCTTCAATTTTTTTCTCTTTTTTTGCCCGCACAGTGTCCTGGACCTTGGGATGCTACATTACAATACTTAGTTCAAGAACATCAAAGCTTGCATCCAGCCTCATCTGTATGCCCAACCAATCCAACTGTCCAGTCAGACTTTGCAGCTGCTCCTTTTCATCCCTGGAAGCATCCGCTTCTGAGGACCTAGCCCACCTGACTGTGGTAGGGCTAACGCTCTCCAAATGTGATTGCTGGTGTAAATTAATCTTAGCTCCATAACGTTTTGTAATAATGCTGGCTGATCCCTATTTGGGACCCCTGAAAACTACCAAACCCTCTCCAACTATCCAACCCCTTCTGTTTAGCCTCCCATATAGCTTTATCTCCTAATTTATTAGCCGCTACAAAAACCTCTTGGTCATGGGGATTCTTGCTTCTGCTCTTTCATCATCATGGTTCAGCGTTCACCACTCTATTATGTCGTCCAGTCAAGATGCGACCCTTACTTGCCTATTGAAGTCTTTCTGGGCTCCTACTGTTAAATACCCTCTGTAGCCTATCTGAGGCCCTATTCACTGTACGTGAACATGTCCTCACTCGAGATTCATCACCCGACCCATTACTATAACTTGGGGTACACTTCCTTATTCTCCATTCTTGTAATCTATTTTCCCAGCCCTTGGCCTTCACTGCTTGTCCATCATCCTGGACATTCATCCTTTATTTCCTAGTAGACTTACCTGCCCTTCCCACTATTGTTATCCGATCCTTCTGGACAATATGATACCCAGGAACCCGTTTTGGACAGTTGACCTCTGGACAAAATAGCCCTTCCTGTTTATCACACTCTGATTTCCTACCGATATTTTATCCCTCTTGCTCTGCCCCACAAAACATATGAGCATGTGATGCACATGGTGCTTTGTCATCTGCTATCACCAGACTCAAGCTCCCTGTGACCAACACAATTCCAACACGTCAGTCACCATCATCATTTTCAGCATCAGAATTCTCTGTTTCACAGGTTGCTTCAAAAACACAATTCTTTCGCTGGGGGCAATTCATTGCTTAATGATATTTGGAATCACATTAATAACACTGATTAATCATTCCCCATGCATTTCTCGGGTTAAAGCACCCTCAGTCACCATCCCAGACCCACTTTTTGTCTCAATTCTCAAACTGGCTGAAAGTGCGACCTTCTTCAGATCACCTATCAACAACCCAGTCCTTGTACTGAAATCTATCTAACATTTTGGCGATCTCAAACTTCGGTAACCATGGAGTTTTCCATCCTTCGCTTTACAACAGAGTTATTAGTGTTTGACAGGAAAGCAGCTGGGAGCGACTGCTTTCCCAAAAGTTTTTTCAGGGTAGTAACCATTTAGCCAAGGAGCGAGTCTTTGCCATGGAATTGAAACCCTATCAAAACCAAAAGCCTCTTGACATGAGAAATGAGTGCACAGTCCAGTAATTTGAAAGCCAATATGGACTCTGAGATTTCAAGGTTAAACTTTTTTGGATCTTATACCACTCATCAAAGTCCATAATGTACTCCTCTGTGGACTGACCATCTGTCGTCTTAAATCTATCAAAAGCTGACCATGCCTCATATGCATCCAGCGACCTATCTTTTTTGTAAAATTTATCCAAAAATAGTAATAGAATGGTAAATCCCCCTTCAGCATCCAAGTCATCCACACCCATTTCCAAAAATATTTTACTGCTAATTGTATTGCTTCCTCCGGGATAAATAGGTAACCCCTGTCCACATTTCCACCCTATTTTTCCATTGCTGATATGGTTCAGACTCAGGAAAAAAAAAACAGTGGATAGTCAAAGCTTGCAATTTTGCGTCTGCATTCTGTACCTGAGATTGTCAAGAAAGTTTTGTTTCTTTTCTCTCAAAGGATCAAGACAAAACTTCTTATTCAACATCCAGCCACCAGAGCTCAATGTTCATCCTCTGCTATCATGTTAAATCCATTACTGGTCTGCTGAGGAAAGAATAAGTCTGAAGCCGCCCTGTACCTTCAGACAGGCTTATTTCAAAGACTGTAGAGTAAAAACACAGGCTCTTCCAGTCCCTCCCTGCCGTACCCCCCTTCTCCCTCCCCTCCCCTCCCCTCCCCCCATCCCTCCCTCCACCCCCTACCCTCCCCCTTCCTCCTCCCTTCTCCCATGTGGTCACTTTTCATTTGCTTTGGAAAAGTCAAATTAACACCCTCGGTCAGACTTCACTGGAATACTGTGTCCAGTTTTGTCTCCTTGCATGGTGGGAAATATTGAGGCTTTGACAAGGGTGCAGAGGACTAGACTAATTCCTAGTTTAAAGCACCTTAGGTACCAAGATAGGCTTAATGACATGAGACTGTACACTTTAGAGAAGTGTAGTTGTAGGGGTGATCTGATCAGTTGATGATCGAAATAGTTTGTGTTTGTGTAGACAATTTGTTTCACAAAATAGCTTCAGGAGGAGCAGGGATCACAATGTCAAGTTACACAAGGTCATATCTAAGTTAAATATCAGGAAATAACTCTTTTCCCAGTGACTAGAACAGGCTGCCGACTCCTGTGGTTAACGATGATTCACCGAATTCCTTCAAGGGAGAGCTGGATCCGTTTCTGGCTGGGTGGAGATCACCAGGGAGGTCCCTGGTAACATTAACCAGGGCCAGAATGACCTCCTGTCTAGATTTGCTCAGAGAGGCATTTTCCTGATTCTTTTCCCCAAACTGGTCAGGGATTTTTTAAATCTGTTTTTTAGCCAGTCGCAGTAGATCACTTGGGTTGGGTTGGGAGTTTATATACTGATACACAAAATATTATCATTGTTTGGGATGGGCTGGATGAGATTTTAACCTTTGCATCATTGTTTATATGTTCAAATTCAAAGAAATGCAGGGAGTTTTCCCAGCCTCCTGCCCCACACTGCTTCCACGGCTATTAAGAAAAGTGGACAAATTGAGGATTTAACGCCAGTGTTGTTTATTAATGGTGGAAAATTACTGCCGCATTAGCAGTTGCTGTACTTCAAAAGAGAATTGGTGAGGGAAGGACACTAGATTATTTAATTGACAACTGACACTGTAATGGGAGGCTTGGGACCAAATAGGGAAAAGGCTTCCTTCATCCAAATACATTTGCTTATCTTGGACAGTCTACATCATCAGTGATGTAAGATCACATGACAACAAAGCCTACTGAGGGATGGTTCCACGTGAAGCCTCGTGCTCAGCCTTGTCTCATATATGGTTTGAAGAATGTTTAATAAAAAGTAAAGTTTACCAACAGTCTTGCCCCCAGCAGTCTCTATCAATCCTAACCAAGGACAATCTAAGCTAAGACCCACAATGATGAGAACAGATGTGGCAGTTGTAAAGACAATGAAAAAAGCACCAAGTAAAAAATTCCAAGACTGAAGACGGAGGGAAAAAAGCCCAGTAACTGAAAAAGCAGCAAGCAAAATGACTGCGAGGAAAGGACAATGCAGGAGAAACACCAACAGAACTCGAAGAAAGACTGGAGTGAAGAAAAGCCATGGAGAAAATCATACCCTTACCAGAGCGCTTCAACCATGTGGAAGGCCCAATCAAGCCCAGAAGTGGCAGAATTGACATTGTAGGTTTACCAGGTATAGTGCAGCTTTGGGACGAGCAGATAGGTCTAGCAAGGAACAGGTTACACAGGGCATAAATCTCTACGCCATAGGTGGTGGTACAGATGACAATTGGTCAAACAGGGCACAAATGAAGAGGTGGAGACATACGAAGATGTTATAAAGCTTTTGATACATATTTCAGCCTTAGAAAGGACATATTCAGAGAAAGGATGATGTTCAATAGACGTACCCACAGACCGGGAGAGAGTGTAGAGTCCTTCATTAATGATTTATATCGATCAACTGAGAATTGCGAAAATGAAATCCTGAAACACGAATTAATTTGGGATTGCATTGTTGTAGAAGTCTTTATCGCGTTTTCTACAACCAAAGACAAATTTAACACTATCAAAGACTGTGTAGTTAACAAGGCGAGCAGAAGTGAGAAAGCAAAATCGTGTATTTATTCGAGGTGATGGGAACATTTCGTTTAGAACAAAATGATTGACACAGTGAAGTAGCAGCACAGTTACTCACGAAGAGGAAAAGAGCGAAGAGAACATGGTATCTGCCATTACTCAGTGTTCTCACTGTGATGGGAAAAGACTGCATCGGGAGAAAGAGTGTCCCACCAGAAATGCGGAGTGCCATTCCTGTAAGAGGAGAGGACATTTTAAAGCTATATGCTGCAGCAAAAAGCTGCTAACTCAGAAATGTAAAAAGAAACCAATTAAAACAAGTAGCATTCAAGAAATTGAAGATGCAACAGGCAATGAAGTGCTGTTCTTGGGCAAAATTACAGGATCTAATGGGAACTATTGGAGTGCAGACATTATGGTCAATGGACATAAAACAAACTTCAAATTAGACACTGGAGCAGGAATTTCACAGAACATAGGACACAGAACAGTGGGTAAAGCAAGACTTCCTCCAGCCTTCGACCATACGGCTCCATGGTCTGGGAAGGTATTCAACGACAGATCAAAGGACAATTGACTGCTACACTTCAGTTCAAAGGAAGAGAAATCTTAGGAACTTTGTATGTGATCCACAACCAAGTTCACTATTAAGCTGAAAAGCTTGCACAAATCTGCAACTCGTTGATAAGGTAGATGAATTGGGAAGCCAAGGCAAACCGAAAGAATTCAGGACAGAATTTCCAAACTTACTTAGAGGTCTGGAGAAGCTGAAACAACTTATCACATCATATTGAGAACAGAAACCAAATCAATATGCTTGTTCACCCCAAGGAAAGTTCCACACCCACTTTTACAGAAGGTGCGGCAAGAAATTGAGTCATGCCACCTGTAACAAAACCTGCAAGTTGGTGTTCAGGAATGCTTCAAGTACCGAAACCAAACAGCTCACTGCAAATCTGTGTTGACCTCACACAGTTAGCCAAAGCAGTGGAAAGGGAGATACACCCAATGGTGCCTGTGGATGAGAGCCTGGCAAAACTAACAAACAGCACAATTTTTACTAAACTAGATGCAAACAGTGGCTTTTGGCAACTACCTTTGGATGAGGAATCCAAAGTACTGACAAAATTTATCACACGGCTTGTGCAAGCTTTTTCAGCTTAATAGTGAACTTGGTTGTGGATCATATGCAAAGTTTCTATGATTTCTCTTCCTTTGTACTGAAGTGTAGCAGTCAACTGTCCTTTGACCTTCAGTTGAATGTCACCCAGACTGTGGAGCTGTATGGCCGCTTGTTACTTCAAACAACTACCCTTTGGTATTACATCAGCACCAGAGATTTTTCAGAGGATGATGACGAGTATTGTAGAAGGATTAGAAGGGGTCATCTGTCACATAGATGATATCCTGAACCAGAGGTCCACTACATCAGAGCATAATGCCAGAATGAGAACAATATTGCAATGCTTGCAAGAAGCATGACTACCCCCTTAATGAATCCTCACAATCAACCATTACATTTCTGGGACACACCATTACTACATCAAACATTTGGGCTGATACTCAAAAAGCCAAAGCAATCAGAGAATTCCACCACCTCACAATGTCAGAGCTTCAGCACTTCATGGGGATGGTCAATCAAGTAGGAAAGTTCTTAACTAATCTGGCACATGTAAATGAACCAGTGCGACAATTGCTTATGCAAGACCAAGCATGTTGTTGGGGAGAACATCAACAAATTTCATTTGAAAGGATAAAACAGACACTCATTTCACCCGACACATTGGCTCACTGTAACCCGGAACAGCCTACGATAGTTGCTGCAGATATATCATCGATGGACTAAAAGCAGTATTCTCATAGACCCAGAAAGATGGTAAACGCAGACCAGTGTGCTATGCATTCCAATCACTGACTGTACGGAACAAAGAAATGAAGTAGTTGAAAAAGAAGCCTTAGCAACTATATGGGAATGTGAGAGGTTTGCAGAATCGTCCTAGATTTGCACTAAGTTCGGTAGCGGGTGGGGAAAAGAACTTTTTACCCGCCAGCCACAATGGCAGTTTTTCACGCTGTATCATCCCAATCCCACCTTATTAATCATGCATTCCCAGGAAACATTCCGGGTTGCTGGCGGTGCGGCCTCTCATTCACCCGTACTGTGTTACATCAGGCCTTCAGTAAACTGGGCGCCATATTTAAATACCGCCCCTGCACAAAGCAAACACTCTTCAAGGGATAGGAAGCTGCTGTGAACTGATGGCTGCCAAAGGGAGGAAACATGCTGCCTCCACATTCACTGACACCTCCTTTAAGTGCCTACTGGACGCAGTGGAGACCCACCGCCATGTCCTTTACCCCCACTCTGGGTGAAGGTCAGCAAGCAAGGTGACAAATCCAGCATGGGAGGCAGTGACAGAGGTGGCCTGCAAAAGAGGATAGCCACCCAGTGCTGAAAGAGGATGAATGATCTCCGTTCCTCCAGGGTAAGTCACTCTTCTCATCACTCTTCTCACCACTCTCAACTCACACACTCACAAACCCATCACACATTCACAGGGATTTCACTCACTACCAGTTCAAGGGACATCACCATTCACTTTCTCACACACACCTTCATCCTGTCCATGGCACCACTCACCACCCACACATGCTGGGCATACTTATCATCTGGCCTGACAGGCATTCTGCTTACACACTCTCCATCTGTATTCATGCAAGACAAGCTGGCACACAACCAAGTGAGAGACTGGTGGAGGAATGCCTGAAGTCAAGGTGCTCATGGACTTTGAAAACAGAGCCATCCAGCTGGCCAATGAGGTTCTGGACCATTCCCGTGCTGACAGTGAGATCGGCGATGCTCAACCAAGTAGGGATCCAGCAGTGCAACATCCATCAGATAACCATGCTGTGAGTGATGTGTCCTGTTTCACAGGCCACTGCCATGCCCTAATTATCTCTCATTGCTTTCGCAGGCACACATCTGGGAAACAGCCGAGAGAGCCCACCACCCAGGTCCTCAACTTAAGCCCCAAAGACATCTCGGAAGAGGAATCTGCTGAAACCCTCATTAAAGACCCATCACAGCTCTCACCTACACCCTGTACCAGTGCAGAAACACACACATTGGTGGGACCTATCTTTAGAGTAGCCTCAGAGTCCATAATCTGGTGAGCACATTGCGCTGCGTGATCCACAGCAGGTGCTGGCAGGGACTTCCCAGGTCCCCGGCACTCGGAGGACTTACTGGAGACCAGAAATCTGTCGAGTCTGAGTCAGAGCACGAGCCCCTGGACTCCGTCATACCTCAGTTGCTGAAGCTGCAAAGGCAGGCTAGAGAACACTAAGAAGGGATGTCCGCTGCACTCAGATTGCAGGAGTCCGTTGTCTTCAGTATGAGGTGATAGCGCCGGCATGCCAATGCACCGAGGTCAATACTGGTAGGTTGGCAGCTGCCATGGAGACCTTGATCCAGGACATTGGCCCTGCACTACTGCACAGGCTGAATTCCATCGCTGATGCCATAGTTGGCTTCCCAACAGTGTCAACACGAGAGGGGTGCGGGGCAGACTGATCTCACTCCAGCTTTCCTTTCTCCTCAAGGAACCAGCCAGGGGCCTCAGGCACCCATGGGGAGGAGGATCAGCAGGTGCACATCCCGCGGCCATCCACCCAGGTGACTCCGGGAGTGTCCAGCCTATCCGAATTCCCTCTTCCTGTGACCCTGGCTATCCAGCTCCACAGGCCGAGGAGGCTGCCGCTGCCACTGCCACACAGCAGGATCCCAAAAGAAGGCCGGTGCCCTCCAGGTCTCAGTCCTCCTGAGGGCGCCTGCCAAGGTCATCACAAACAGGGTGCAACAGTCAGCAGGCTGCCTCCACCTCCGCTGTGGATGTCCGGGGAGCACAGAGATGTGGCAGCAGGCTTAGGAAGGTTAAGAAGACGTAGTTGCACAGCCTGGGCATGGGCGTTAATCACTTGGACATAATGTTCATTATTGTTAATAAATTCCCAAGAATATCTCCTTGCCTATGGCTCCTTGTTCTGATGAGCAGTGTTTATGTCACTCAGATATGAAACTTTGGTCCCTGCACAAGTTAAAGGCAGGCGTCTCAGTCCTGGGCCTCTTCCATGTGCTTTGTGCAACCTTCCCAGCACGCTGATGGTGCACCTTCACTGTCACTGGTCACATCAGTCATGCATGAGCCTAGATGGGGCTTTCTTTGCTGCCAGGATGTCCTGGGCCAGCGGCACAGAGTTCCATCATTCTCTCTGTGTGCTCCCAGCACCTTTGAGGTGGGGCTGGTCCCCCATCTCTTCAACATCTATGTCCGGTGAATGTGGTGCTGAAGGGTTCAGCTCATGAAGGATGCCATAGGATCAGGAAAACTGAAAGTTTCCCTGCTGTATCTCCATGATATAACCCTGTCACAGAGTGCAAGCGAGGTGCCATCAGCCTGACAGGAGTCAGACGTTCACATAAGCCACGTGAAGATCTATGGACTGTCCCCCACTGCATGTCGTCATCATCCTCCTGCAACATAGGGACTATGGGCATCTGCTGCATTTGTATGACAGGAGCCTTATCATAGAGGGTATGTGTGCTGCCATCAACCAGACAGGAGTCAAACGTTCTCAGGTGCAAAATGAGGGTCCATGGTGGCTCCTCACTGCATGTCGTTATCATCCTCCATGAATCTAGCAGAAATGAGGGCCTCCTGAGCGCGCCTGCCTCGTCTGGCCAGTGCAAAAGCCTCATCGCCGTCATCCTTGCCTTCAAAGACCTCATACTCGCCCCTGTCAACATCCTCCTCATTGGAGGAGACATGCAGTTCCTCCATCTCCTCCTCAGCCAGCCTCTCTCCCCGTTGCAATGCCAGGTTGTGAAGGGCACAACAGGCGACAACAATGCATGACACTCTCTGTGGACTGGTCCAAGCACTGGAACCTCATTTTCAACATTCTGATGGTTTGCTCCACTAAGGTGCAAGTTGCAGCATGAGCCTCGTTGTACCTTCTCTCTGCTGCACTCTGAGACCACCACTTCCTCTGCAGGTAGCTCTTGTCCCCAAGGGGCCAACCCTGCAGCCTCTCTAGACACTGGAAGATATCAGGGATCTATGACAGACTGAGAATGTAGGAGTTGTGGACACTCCCTGGGAACTGCGCGTTTGGATTTATTAGAGGGGAGGTGGTGGCATAGTGGTATTGTCACTGGACTGGAAATCCAGAGACCCAGGGTAATACTCTGGGGACCCAGGTTTGAATCCTGCCATGGCAGATAGTGGAATTTGAATTCAATAAAAATCTGGAATTAAATAAGTCTAATGATGACCATGAAACCATTGTCGATTTTTGTAAAAACCGATCTGGTTCACTAATGTCCTTTAGGGAAGGAAATCTGCCATCCTTACCTGGTCTGGCCTACATGTGACTCCAGACCCACAGCAATGTGGTTGACTCTGAAATGCCCTCTGAACAAAGGAAATTAGGATAAATAAATGCTGGCCTAGCCAGTGACGCCCGCAACCCATGAATGAATAATATTCGTCTCGGTCGAACACCAGCTGAACATTCAGCGAGTGGAAGCCCTTTCTTTTGACCTAGTTGGCTGCTTGTTGCCACAGAGATCTGAGCACCACCTGAGTGCAGTTGATGACACTCTGAACCTGTGGGAAATGTTAGATCTGAGCAAATCCCAGCACTCTAGCTTCCTGGCTTTCCTGATCCTGGGCAAAATACACAAAGTTGTGTTCCTTCCTGAAGATGGTGTCTTTGACCTCATGGTGCATGGAGGCTTATGATATCCCACGGAGGTCACCTGTGGAGCCCTGAAAGAAGCCACTGGTGTACAAATTGAGTGCCGTGGTCATTTTCAGTGGTGGGCTACATGTCTCCATGGCACCAAATCCTGCAGCAGGTGGCAGATGTGACCAGTTCCCTGAACATGCACAGTCTTGGTCAACATTGGTTCTTGGTTCACTACAGGAATGACAAGTGCTGTATTTACACCTTGGGTCTAGCTAGGCGCCAACCAGCAATGGCTCGCTGTGGCTCTTCAGTGGCGTGTGCAAGAGCCCCTGCTGCCCCTTCTTCCTGAGGATGCTGCTTCTCCCTCTGTCCAGCCCAGTGTCTCATCACTCTCTTCTCCTTCATCTCCACTCTCTGTAAGTCATTAGGCATACAGCTAGGTCACCAGGCTCCATAGTCCTGATATACTCCTCCTGCATGATGAAAGAGAGAGATGCATGGGTTAGCTTGGATATATTAAGAACCTGTCCTGGTTAAGTGTGAAGGCCCCTTAACGCAATCCGAAGAGTACTGGCCACCAGTATGGATGGCCAGAGTTTAGGGCGCTGCATGGCTGCCTGAAACCCACCCACCTCCACCTGACCGATTGGTGTCAGCTTTGCCCATGGGACTGCATGCTGTGCCCTCAGCTCAGGTGCAGGCATTCTCCTAACCTGCACTGCAAGGCTGCACTGTTAGCTTGAACCATGGAGGAGACTGGTCCAAACCAGGATGATGACATTGCAAGGGGCTGTGAGCACCTCCACCAGTGACTGCTCCATGGCCAGCATTAGCAAGGAGATTGTACAATGTGCCCAATTGTCCAATTGTTCTGCAGTCCGCTGAAACACTCATTAGTTTTCAGTTTGTGCCTGAGGGGTGAAAAGCTCTGGAGTGTTTGGTAGCACTTTCATGCCTCTGCATTGCTTGAGTAGGCAGATAAGCTAGAGGCCCGACTCCATGCATGTCAATGTGGCTGTGCCTGAACTGTCTCAGCTGCGGAGGAATGGTCACTTTATACAAGGCTTCCCTAATGCGTGGCTGCTTCCCTCCCCACCCCCTCCCCCACCCTCTCCCCACCCACACGTGTTAGCACTACCATCAACTGCAGTGCAGCCCATGCCCCCACTCAACTCATCTCAACTGCAGTGCAGCCCATGCCTCGGCACCGCATTGTCAGCCAGCAAGGAAAATGCAACTTGCCTGTGCCCTCATCTGAATGCGCGTTGAGGTCCAACAGG
Organism: Cetorhinus maximus; assembly: GCF_964194155.1. Taxonomy (NCBI): domain Eukaryota; kingdom Metazoa; phylum Chordata; class Chondrichthyes; order Lamniformes; family Cetorhinidae; genus Cetorhinus; species Cetorhinus maximus. Next base: position 80,312,441 of record NC_135898.1, on the reverse strand, counting down.
CAGCCCTTGCAAGTGCTGTGCTACGTTACTATGCACTCACCCCCGAGTTCCCCTCAAAGTGCAGCTCGCCAGGTACGCACCTTATAAATGCTGTTGTGAAACATGTCGGCGTGAGGGCTCGGATGATCCAGTGTAGGGGGTGATGATTCTGGTGAGCAGGTCTTCTAATGATATGCAGATGTATTAAAATGAAGTTCCTGACATGCAGCGCTGGGAAACGTGGCCCGCCATTGATGGGCGCAGCGGATTTCAAACTGGTTTCACGACGTTATGAAACTGATTTTTGGCCTTCCCACCATGACGCCCGACGCCAATGGGCACGGAAAATTCCCCTGTCTCAGGCCTAACGTTTGCTGTTGAGACAGACCACAAACAGTTGTTATGTTATTAAATGCTAAAGAATTAGGAAAGATGCCACCAAGAGTGCAGAGATTTTGATTGAGATTGATGAGGTTCGATGCTACAACCGAGCATTTCTGAGTAAAACAAAGATGTACAGCGGACGCATTATCACGCTTTCCTGTTGAAAAGCCTGCACAAGAGGGCATAAATTTTGTCGAAGATGTGAAGTCCTATATTTCATTGAGCACAAAATTTCTAATAGCAACAGGGACTAAATGAAATTTGAAAGGCACAAAAAGCAGCTGAAGAATATACTCAAATTCGGGAATACTGCATGAAAGGATGGCCAGAATACGTTCCAAATAATCTCATCCCGAAACAATACTTCGAACAACTAAGGCATGTTAGTGTCGCGGACGACTTGCTGATTTATGATGAGAGATTGGCTATAACAAAAGTCCTCAGACTCGAGATCCTTCAGAGAATACACCAGGGACACCTGGGCATACAAAGTGCCATGCCAGATCGAAAAATTCTGTCTGGTGCCCAGGGATCTCAAAATTATTAGAAGAAATTATTTCAAACTGCAATACCTGTGGTATCCTCATTACTGTCCAGGCCGTGGGAACATCTCAGTATGGATCTTTCTGTGCTCAAAGGGAAGACATTCCTCATAGTTACTGACTATTACTGCAGAGGGATTGAGGTTAAGCATCTGTATGGCCCCATCTCAGAAGCTGTTGTTACGTTACTAAAATAAATTTTGCCACGTATGGCATTCCAGACCTAATCATTTCAGACAGTTGCCCGCAGTTTGCCAATGAATATTTTAAGCAGTTCACAGAAGCCTGTGGGTTTGTCCACACAACTAGCCCACCCAGATACCTGCAAGCTAATGGAGAGGCCAAAAGAGGAGTAAGGTAAAGGCTTTGTTGAAGAAAAATGACGATATCAAATTGGCACTGTTGAGTTACCTTTCCTTACCACCAGAATGGTCTGGCTACAAGCAAATTCTAATGGGAAGACTACTGCAAACTCAATTTTCTGCTCTTCCGCACGCATGTGTGTAAGGACGATACAGAGAGTAAGGGAGAAGGAGTATTGTGCAAATCAAACCAGAAGCTATAATCAATGCCATAAAGTACAAAACTTACCACAACTCCAGGCAGGGGAGTCAGTATGAATTTATGACCAAAATAGCGAAGGCTAGGTTTTGGAAAAAAATATGACATCTGTGATCTTCGCTTGTGGAGACTGAAAATAGTAAGAAGAAACCGAAGTGAACTTGTGTCTACAAGAAGAAGACCTTCAATGGAATGGACCAGTTACCCAGAAGATCAGGAAGATGACCTGAACAGTGAGCTGGTATTTTCGGATGATTCACATATGATTCTACTGAGTTGAGAAAGAACATGGAGAATTTAAATCCTATACATCCTCCAAGAGAGCTGAGAACAAATTTGGGCAGATTGGTGAAACTACCGCAATGCCTATCTCTGTGAACCAGAGATGAGGGCAGAGACTTTGTGTGGGGGTGTGGGGGAGGTTGGGAGGTGGGAGGTGGGGGGTGGGGGGGGTGGGGGGGGGTGGCGGTGCGTGCGTAGAGGGAGATGTAGGATAATGTAAATAATGTATTGAATAGAGTCAGAGACTGGGGGAGAGTGTAAAGGGTTAATGTTAAATATGTTAATTGGCAGTCTACATCAGTGATGTAAGATTACATGACTACAGAGTTTCCTGAGGGATGGTTCTGTGTGAAGCCTCGTGCTCAACTTTGTCCCATATATAGTTTGAAGAATGTTCAATAAAAGATAAAGTTTATCAACAGCCTTGCCTCCAGCAGTCTCTATTGAGTTTAACCAAGGACAACTGAAGCTAAGACCCACAATGATGATAAAAGATCTGTAGTGTTATCATTCCTCTATAATTACAATGGATCTGTAATGATATCACCCCTATATAATTACAGTGGATCTGTAATAATCTCACTCCTCTGTACTACACAGAGCTCCCAATTCTCAGTTAATAGTTTTTGTGATCATTTAGATGTGACCACGGGGGACAGTACCTTATGGTTGGATACTCTGATGGACATGTGGTCTTTGTGAATGCCAAACCCTCCAAGCAGTTTAAAGTCGTCGGATATACAGGTAATTCAACTGACTGCAACTGTTTGTCACCTGAGGTTCTAAAATGTTCATTTTTACAAAAGACTAAGCCTTTGTTAGCCTCAGTTATCCCTGGATTGTCAAAGACCATTCCCTGAGAAGGGGAGTAGCTTGTTGACATATATATATGTACGTATGCATGTATGTTGACATATGGTTAGGAGCAGATGGAAAGCTCCCTCTACACTGTCCCCATCAAACACTACCAGGACAGGTACAGCAAGGGGGTAGATACAGAGTAAAGCTCCCTCTACACTGTCCCCATCAAACACTACTAGGACGGGTACAGCATGAGGTTAGATACAGAGCAAAGCTCCCTCTACACTGTCCCAGTCAAACACTCCCAGGGCAGGTACAGCATGGGGTTATATACAGTGTAAAGCTCCCTCTACACTATCCCCATCAAACACCCCCAGAGCAGGATAGAGCACGGGGTTAGGTACAGAGTAAAGCTCCCTCTACACTGTCCCATGCCCCCATCAAACACTACCAGGACAGGTACATTACGGGGCTCGATACAGAGTAAAGCTTCCTCTACATTGTCCCAATCAAACATTCCCAGAGCAGGTAAAGCATGGAGTTAGGTACAAAGCTCCCTGTACACTGTCGCCATGAAACACTCCAAGACAGTTACCACACGGTGTTAGATACTGAATAAAACCTCAGCCTGAAAAAGGTGTTTTACCTGCACCAGTGTGATATTGTTGATTTTCCCTCCTGACTGTGTTGTGATGTACCTAAGCAAGTTCTAATTGAGCATTGTGTCTCTGGTTTGGCATTGTAACTTGTTACCTTATTTCCTTAATAAAAACAGAAAATACTGGAAAAAGTCAACAGGCCTGGCAGCATCTGTGGAGAGAGAAACAGAGTTAACGTTTTGAGTCCGTATGACTTCTTTTTTTACCTTATTTCCTTGTTCTCTTGCCCAACAGAGGTAAAAGGTGAGATTATGGGGTGTTCTCTCGCATATCACATGTCAAAGAAGATTGTGAATTGCCTGACACTGGCATGTCAAGCTGGAGACGAGAAAACTCACGGAGCCACACGGCTTACTAAGTTTGATCTTGCTGGAGAGCTAACTTCAGGTAGGAAAGAAACCCAAGACTGCTGACTCAGCCAGCAATTAGGAAAAAAAATCTTCTTCTGCAGTTACCCATTTATTTTCCTGTAACCTGAGTTTGCCTCTAATCAGCGGGGATTGCTTCCTTTATTCTAGCCACACCTGGACAGTTTATAAGAGTACTGCATTCAGCATCCTGCGGACATAACGAATTAGAAGCAGGAGTATAGGCCACTCGGCCCCTCGGGCCTGCTCCACCATTCAATAAGATCGTGGCTGATCGGATTGTTCCTGCCTCCCCCCGATAACCTTTCACTACCTTGCTTATCAAGAATCTGTCTAGCTCTGCCTTAAAAGTATTCAGACTCTGCTTCCGCCTCTTTTTGAGAAAGGGAATTCCAAAGACTGACAACCGTCTGAGAGAAAAAAATTCCTCCTCATATATATTTTAAATGCGCAATCCCTTATTTTTAAATAATGACTCCTAGTTCTAGTTCCTCCCACAAGGGGAAATATCCTTTCTAGATCCACCTCGTCAAGACCCCTCAGGATCTTATTTGTTTCAATCAAATCGCCTCTTGACTCTTCTAAACATCAGCAGATACCTGCATACGAACCTTTTGTGATTTATGCGCTAGGATACCCAAATCCCTCGGCATCTCAGAGCTCTGCAATCTCTCACCATTTAGACAATATGCTTCTTTTTTATTCTTCCTGCCAAACTAGACAATTTCACATTTTTCCACATTATACTCCATTTGCCAGATATTTGCCCACTCACTTAACCTATCAATATCCCTTTGAAGCCTCCTTATGTCCTCTTCACAACTTACTTTCCTACCTATCTTTGTGCCATCATCAAATTTAGCAACCATACCTTCGGTCTCTTCATCCAAGACATTTATATAAATTGTAAAAAGTTGAGGTCCCAGCACTGATCCCTGTGGCAGACCACTCGTTACATCTTCTGACAATCTATTTATCAGGATACTGGGTAAATCTTTAAAAGCCCTCACCTTAACTCTTAGCTGCACTAGGAATTGTCTAGAGTTTACCCCCGAGCCCACATCTGTTAAAAACACAATCTAATTATCATTTACTGAACCAGTTCAGATTGTGTTAGTATTTACACTGTTATCCTCCCATTAAGATGCACACAAACCATTTGGTGAATGAATTAACCCTTCCTTGCCAATTCATTAAAGAATAAAGTCACAAGTTAATAAAAAATAGAAAATGCTGGAATACTCAGTAGGTCAGGCAACATCTGTAGCAAGATTTTTCATCAGAACTAATTGTTAACCTCAGGATCAAATTAGCAGCATTTAAAGTTGGTTGAGAGTATGTAAATACTGAGGGTTCATTGGCAGAATGGGGAACATGGTGGGGAACTGTAATTATCACATTAATTCAGCACTATCAGCTTGCTGATTACAAATTGTAGTTACAATTACAAATGTTGTTCTAATCAGGGATAGCATAGTTAGGGGAATAGATACTGTTCTCTGTAGCCAGGATCGAGAGTCCTGAAAGCTGGTGCCAGGGTTAAAGATATCTCATCTGGGCTGCAGAGGAACTTGGAGTGGGAGGGGAAAGATCCAGTTGTCGTGGTCCACGTAGGTACCAACAATATAGATAGAACAAGGAAAGAGGTTCTGCTGAGGGAATACAAGCAGCTATGGGCTAAATTAAAAAGTAGAACCAAAAAGGTAATAATCTCCAGATTACTACCTGAGCCACGAGCTAATTGGCACCGGTCAATAAGATTCAAGAGGTAAATTGGCTTTGTTTAAGTTTAAGATTCTTGTTTATGATTGGAGTATGTAATTTTCAAACTTAATGTGGAATCCAATTGTATTATGATCACTATTTCTTTTATGCTGACATTACTAATTAACCCTGCCTCATTCCACAATTTTAGATCTAAAATAGCTTTATCCCTAGTTAGTTCTACAATATATTGCTCCAGGAAGTTGTCACAAAAGCATTCTACAAACTCATCTTCCAGACTACCTTTGCCAATTTGATTGGTCCATTCTATATGAAGATTAAAATCCCTACTATTACATTGCCTTTGTTACAAACTCCAATCATTTCTTCTTTAAAGCTTTGTCTAACATTATAACTACTGTTAGGGGGCTTATAAACTACTGTTACGGGCTATAAACTACTTCCACCAGCATTTTTTAACCCTTGCTATCCCTAATCTCTACCCATACTGATTCTATTTCCTGGTTTGCTGCGTCAAGATCCTTTCTCACTTATGTCCATATATGTCATCCTTTATTATCAGGACTGCCTCTCCCCTTTTTCCATCCTGCCTGTCTTTTGAGGACACATTTAAATTTATTCATTCCCATTCAGGCAGGTGCAGGATATGAGGGCATTCTCTGTGACAAGACACAGGCCTACTGGGGAAATGTCTGATGCTGGTTTTAAACATCTGCACTGGGAATTTCCTCAGCAGGGCAGGTTGTTTTTTGCTTAATGGTGTGCTGTGGCTTTAGAGGGAGGTTAGCGAACCGTCACCAAAACAGAATTTCCACGGTTGTTTGGGAGATACCCCAGAGGAAATTTACACTGCAGATTTCCTGTGACCAGGAGAAGCAGCAGTGACCAAATCACCAGCCGTATGTATTTTGAAATCACAGGCACTCTCATTTAATTAATGGGCGGGAATGAGATTAAAAGCTCCTTTGATGGCTCAGTATGTTTGTCGAGTGAGTAAGATACAGCAAGGGGCTGTGGGGAGCAGGTAGATCCCAGATTTAATTCCTCCTTTGTGTTGCACGTTTCCTAGCCAGGGAAATGGTAGTCCATATAGCTGGAAATATATGTATATTGGGCTCAATATTTCTGTGTTAAGGAGGAAGAAATTGGCCACAGATTCTGCTTCAGCAGCAGCACCTGCTGGAACGTGATGGATGTTGGATGGTGCTTGTAGTATAAGGTTCTGGCACATATAGGGTTAACATGGGACTGAGCACAGTACTGCTCACACAGTGATGTAAGAGAACACATAACCTGCACCTAAGGGGTCAGTGTAGTGTTGGACAGAGCCGTGTGTAGAAGCAAGCATGGAGACAGCTCCTAGCTTGAACCCTTTATTGTATATATGTACATAGTTCTTGTAGTTAATAAATACAGACAGTTAACCTACTTAAGACTACCAGGACTCCATTAACTTCTACCGAATGGCATCCAACACCCTACAACATGGCAGCAGTGAATGGAAAAAACCCAAAATCTCGCAAAAAATGCAGAGAAAAATAAATCCTGCAAGATGAAAGAAAAATTCAAAGAAGCATTCTGACTTGAAGCTCAAGAAGCAGACATTCAGAGAAAAATTGCCAGGGCAAAGCTCCAAAGGAAGGCTTGGAAGCTGAAGGCAGACGTTTAAAATTTGTCACTGTAGCAGAAGACTCCGTGGGATTTCTTGGAAGTCCAACTTCAATTCTCAGAGTGCAGAGTCAGCAGACCTAGCAGGGGTGAGCTGAAACTTTTGGGTTTCAGGATGCAGCGATTCCTGAGAAACTTTTAAATAGTTCAGTGCTCAGAATTGCCATTTAAAAACTCTGTTGGAAAAACCAGATCCCTGAGTCCACACCTGGGCATGTGGCGCCCATACTTGCTCCAAAAAGTAAAAAAAAAATGTGATTAATTGATTCAAAGGAGTCGCGACTAAAGAATCAGCCTTAATGACCAGGATTCAAAGCTTTCACGACCCTGAAGCATAGCACTGAAATGGAAGTCTGCAGCCAGTCGATCTGAACAGCCATTGTTTAAAATTTTTTCAAAGCTGAGCGCGAGCGTCATTGCAGCAGGAGCCTGCCAAAACCGTTGAGCACGGGTGAACCCTTTGTCTTCAAACGAACAGCGGCACCATCTTGAATTTCAGCAACTTCTTAAAGGTGAACGTACACTTTAATTTTTTTAACTATGGACCAGAACCCCACTCTTCCAGATCAATTTGGTCAGATCAGATTGATCTTCCAGATCAACAGCCCAGATTAATCACATAATTTGAAGAAAAAGATCCCTTCAATAAATGATTGTTTCAGGTCTGGATAAAAGGACAAAAGCTGAACACGCCGAGAGTTAACACGCCGCTTCATTCGGTGGGCCAGCTAATGGATGACACTATTGCTAGACAAGGAATCAACTAATCATCTGCTAAATTTCAAAAAGTACTAAAATCATTTGATGTTTATTTTAACCTAAGAAGTAACAAAATCCTTGAAAGGGCTATATTTAATAAGCGTGTCCACCAGCCAGGAGAACCTGTCGACTCATTCATTAATGACCTGCACAAGATGGCTGAAGGCTGCCAATCACGAGACCTAATATCTGAACTTATCAGGGATATCATTTATAGGAGTACCAGATGAAGCACTCTTAGACCTTTTGCAAGCGAAACAAGATCTAACCCCCGAGAAAACTATCCAAATTTTTAGGCAGTCTTAACTCCGTGCGCAGCACAGGTCCATTTTAAGAGGAGAGAGTAAACTGTGGTACAAAGGAAACCCCACAGTCCAGTTAGTTAAACAGCACAGAAACAGGGACTCTCCAGGCCAAGGAAAGCAATACCCTAATCGACCAGTAGAAGCACTGTGGAGCAAAGTGCCTCCACAGGCGAGATCAATGTCCTGCAATTTCAGCCCAATATTTTCAATGTAACAGAATTAGACACTGCAGCAAACTGTGCAAAGCCAAAACATCTAAATGTACAGAAGATCCAAAGATGATTCATGAGGTCGAGACTGCACACCAAGAGGAGACACAGCCATGCCTATTGCTGAAAAAAGGCATTTTGTCGAAGCTTTTGGTCTTGCACTCATCAGGACAATCACAAGTATACCAATGTCGGGAAGCAACAACTTTACACTGTTTGCTTCCCCTGACATTGGTATTCTTGTGATTGTCTTGATGAGTGCAAGATAAAAAGCTTCGACAAAATGTCCTTTTTCAGCAATGCGTAAGTTCTGTATAGCCATGCTTCTTGGGTGAGGTCAAAGATCCAGGATTTTCTTATTGGAATATGGACATTTCAGTTAATGGCCATCTCACAAACTTTAAATTGGACACGGGAGCCAGTGTTATGGTCCTAATGGACAAAGAACCATGTCTGAGAGACTTCTGGTTTTTGAAAAACAGACACACCACTCCATGGGCCTGGAGGAATCCAACTTCCAGTCATAGGCAAGATTCTGGAACCACCAAGGTATGGCAGCAAACAAATCTTCGAACTGATGTACATCATCTGCAACCAGTCTTTTTCTCTCTTGAGCAGAGATGTCTGTATAGCCCTGAAAATGGCAGAAGATGTCAAGACAATCACTGTTATAAATTACACGTTCCCGAGAGCTCAAACAAGAAAGAGTATCCTGACTGGAACTTCACCTCTGAACTGTCCTCTCTTTTTGCAGAGCAGGATTGTCCATTTTTGTTACAGGTGCCAGAAAGCCCTCATTGGTCAGACCGGCCAACCATTCAGATGGTTACCATGACGCCTCCAGTGGAGGATAGACAAGAGAGCAACCAACAACCAGAAGAGCCTCAACCTCCGGCTCCACCGACTGTTGATGAGGTCAACACTGCGACCACAGAACAAACGCTGAAACTCCGGCCAGATTCCAGACGATGCTGGAATCAAGTAGTGGCAGTAGATTGCCGACAGCACATCACACAGTCAAACACAAAGGTGAGCTTACTGAAAAACCATATCCTCATAACAGAAAAGGCCATCTTCTGTCATAGCGACGACCCACATGACGAAAGAAGAAGAAGAAAAAATGATAGGCAGGTGAGCACAACATTAACCCACCCCGCAAGAAACGGGATGGAACAACAACCACCCGTCACCACAACTGCCAAATCGACAGAGCAGTTCAATACTGAGCAATAGAAAAAGAGGATAAAAAGATACCCAGAAGCCAGAACAACCTCCAAATCAACAGAGTCTACCTGCGACAGCAGAGCCTATCACTCATCTGACAGTAGTATGAATGAAATATGGAAGGGTTATAAGCATCGAAACCTAAGAACTCAGAGACTTGAAGGGGGCGGATGGGGAAGTAATAATAATGTAAACACATGGGGTAAACTAGAATAACTTGAAATACATTGGATAAAGGCTTGGGGGGAAAGGTGCAGTATACTCAGGACCTTCGAATATCTGAGGCACCTGGGAGTGACCCAAGATGTATGAGTCATGGCAACTCCCAGGGTACCTGACACAAATATGCATTATGTGCTACCGATGATCACACACCAGCTGAACATTGATGGAATGAAAGCTGTTACGCTTGATAAACATTAGGGGCTGCTGCCATGGAGCCCTTAAAGCCACATGGGTGTAGTTGATTGCACCCTGAACTCTTGGGAAGCCTGAGATAGATGCAAAGCTAGTGAATCTCGCAGCCTGGCTATCTTCATCAAGTATAAACCTCACATAGTGATGTGCCTTGCTGTAGAGGACATCTGTGACCTCCTTGATACATCTCTGTGTCGATCCTGTCGATCCCTGGAACCACAGGAAAGGAAAAGAATTTGAGCGCGGTGGTCACCTTCAAGGCCACTGAAGGGGATAGCCTCAGACTCCACAGGGCGTTAGGTCCTCCCGAAGAATGTGGCAGATGTGATCCACCAAGCTCAGACATGCACGGAGTCTTCTTCAGTAGACCTTTGGTCTAGCGAGTCTCCTCTGTGCCCTGGTTCTATCCTCCTGATCCTGATGTTGTTGCTGTGGCTCCCCTGAACCCTGGACCTCAGGCGGGGCCTCCTCCTGAAGCTGTGCTCGGCATCACTTGTCCCTTCTTCACCTCCTCCATTGTATTAGAACCCTGAAAAAGGCAGCATTGAGCCCTGGATCCATAACTGTTTTGTGCTCCTCTCTGAAATGATAGGTTGAATAGATTAATGCATAATATTTGAAAACAGTGAAGCTCACAATCTTGAACAAAAAGCAACTGTATTGGTCTATTGTGGCTTCTATCCTACTAGCCTTGTCACTGATGCAGCCTTGTATCTGAGGCACTCACATACACATCAAGGCAACCAAGGTGCCATCCATGAGATGTAACATCTGAATCCCACACAGAGAGAAGAAGGTTTGAATGACACGTGCGACCTGACCTAACTCAGATCTGGCATATTCGTTAACAATAAGTTGCTCTTGATTAATGACTGGATGCCCTTTGGGCCATTATTAATGCCAATTCTGGAAAGTGCATGAGAGTCTTTTATTGATGAGATGCCATATATGCAGCATCTGTGCCTACTTAATTCCCAAACTTCACATTCCTGTGTGTTAATGTTGAAATGCATTGACTGTGATGTTAAACCAGTGACTCATACATGCACTTCTACTTTTGATTTATAACTACGCCATTACTTTGAGAGTTCAAGATGGTGGTTCTCTACTATGACTTCAAGATCAGATTCGATGCTCCCTCTCTCACTGCCTGTGTCCCAGGTATTTACCTGGAACCTCACAATGTGAAGGTGGAGCTCCCTCCTGTTATTTTCCAGCCTTCCCCAGCAATACTGGATCCCATTGTTGTTGTGGTCGACATTCCCACCCTCCTCCCTGAACCCATCACTGTTGACGTGCCCATGCCCCATGTGGACCTCCTACCTTCCCCATCTAGAGGCTGTGTGCACGATCACCTACAGAGGAGACCCCGCCCCCACATACCCCCACCCCCGCCTTTATTATGTGTTCCCCAAATATGGGCTGCAGATGCTTCCCATAATCAGGACAAAGTAGCCCGCTTGATTGGCACCACATCCGTAAATATTCATTCCCTCCACCAGCGACACACAGTAGCAGCAGTGTGTACCATCTACAAGATGTACTGCAGAAATTCACCAAGACTCCTTAGATGGCACCTTCCAAACCTACGACCACTACCATCTAGAAGGACAAGGGCAGCAGATAGATGGGAACACCACCACCTGGAAGTTCCCCCCCCAAGTAACTCACCATCCTGACTTGGAAATATATCGCCGTTCCTTCACTGTCGCTGGGTCAAAATCCTGGAACTCCCTTCCTAACAGCACTGTGGGTGTACCTAAATCACATGGACTTCAACAGTTCAAGAAGGCAGCTCACCACCACCTTCTCAAGGGCAACTAGAGATGGGCAATAAATGCTGGCCGAGCCAGCAAAGTCCACATCCTGTGAATGAATAAAAAAAATTACCATCCCATCTGCAGACCAGTGCAGAAGCAGAAAAGCCAATGGTCATGGACTGTAAAAACGACCAAGCTGTGCATTATTTCTTTTGCGCACACAGTCCTTGCTCCTACCTGAGCAGATGTACAACTTGCATGACATGCATAACCCTGTAGCCCGCTGCACCCCAGGACTGCCTCTTTATCACTCTTGACTGTGAGGTCCACAGATCCCAAGGACAGTCCAAACTCTCTCAGTCTGACTGTGAGCTCAAGGAGTGACTCTACTCTATGACTCCAACTTGCTGGCCTCAGACCAAGGACTTTGACTTTCAATGAGCTCACCATTGGCCACGCCTCTGACCAAGCTGTTCCAGTACAGCTACAGCACTGGCATCTACCCAGCTATGTGGAAAATCTAAAAAGCAGGACAAATAAATGATTCCCAGGATAAAGAACTGTAGCTATATGAGGATAGATTTGAGAGGTTGGTACTGTTTTCCTTGGAGAAGAGAAGGCTGAGAAGAGACTTGATAGAGGTATTCAAGATCCTGAGGGGTATGGAAAGGGTAAATAGTGAGAAACTGTTCCCACTCAAGAGAACATCAAGAACTAGAGGGCACAGATTCAAAATAATGGGCAAAAGGAGTAACTATGATGTGAGGAAACATTTTTTCACCCAGAGGGCAGTTGGAGTCTGGAACAAACTTCTTGAAAGGGTGGTGGAGGCAGGCACTGTAAAGATAATGTGATACTGTGATATAAACCCAACTTAGCCAATTACCGCCCCATCAGTATTCTCTCGACCATCAATAAAAGTGATGGAAGGGGTCATCAACAGTGCTATCAAGCGGCACTTACTTAGCAATAACCTGCTCACTGACCCTCGGTAGCATTCCAAAAGGGTCATTCAGCTCCTGACCTGAATAAAGCCTTGGCTCAAACATGGACAAAGGAGCTTAACTCCAGGGGCAAGATGAGAGTGACTGCCTTTGACATCAAGGCAGCATTTTACTGAGTGTGGCATCAAGGGGCCCTAGCAAAACTGAGTCAGTGGGAATCAGGGGAAAACTCTCCACTGGTTGGAGTCATATCTCGGACAAAGGAAGGTGGTTGTGGTTGTTGGAGGTCAATCATCTCAGTTCCAGGACATTGCTGCAGGAGTTCCTCAGGGTAGTATCCTAGGCCCAACCACCTTCAGCTGCTTCATCCATGACCTTCCTTCCATCATGATGTCAGAAGTGGAGATGTTCACCGATGATTGCACAATGAGCACCATTCTCGACTCCTTACATACTGAAGCAGTCCACGTTCAAATGCAGCAAGACCTGGACAATATCCAGGCTTGGGCTGTTAAGTGGCAAGTAACATTAATGCCACACAAGTGCCAGGCAATGACCATCTCCAACAAGATAGAATACAATCATCTCCCCTTGACATCACCATTGCTGAATCCTTCATTATCAACATCCTGGGGGTTACGTTGACCAGAAACTGAACTGGACTAGCCATATAAATACTGTGTCTACAAGATCAGGTCAGGGGCTAGAAATCCTACGGTGAGTAACTCACCTCCTGACTCCCCAAAGCCTGTCCACCATCTACAAGGCACAAGTCAGGAATGTGATGGAATACTCCCCAGGATGAGTGCAGCTCCCACAACACTCAAGAAGCTTGGCACCATCCAGGACAAAGCAGTCCACTTGATTGGCACCCCATCCACAAACATTCACTCCCTCCACCGCCAACACACAGTGGCAGCAGTGTGTACTATCTACAAGATGCACTGCAGGAATTCACCAAGGCTTATTAGACAGCACTTTCCAAACCTTCTTAGATAGACTGCTACCATATAGAAGGACAAGGGCAGCAGATACATGAACACTGGAAGTTTCCATCCAAGCGACTCACCATCCTGACTTTGAAATATATCACCATTCCTTCTCTGTCGCTGGGACAAAATCCTGGAACTCCCTCCCCAACAGCACTGTGGGTGTTCCTACACCACATGGTCTGCAGCGGTTCAAGAAGGCAGCTCACCACCACCTTCTCAAGGGCAATTAGGGATGGGCAATAAATGCTGGCCTAGCCAGTGATACCCACATCCCATGAATGAATAAAAAATAACATTGCCCTCATGACTGAACACTACACTGTCTCTTTTCCCACATCTCTGTCTTCATGAGTTTCAGTGCAATTCATCCCTCGTGTGCAGCAAATGTCCACTCCCCCACTCCCCAAATTTTCTATTCCTGAAACTCCGTGCATCCCCTCCCATTTATACATGTGGTATTCCATCCACCCCCTTGTTTGTTAGCATCTCTGTTTCCCTTGTCGGGCTCCAGCTTCCCCCCCCGCCTTGGCCTCCCCTCTGCCTGCCATCGTACCCCCTCCTCCTTCACCTTCTTGCAGAGCTTACTTCCCCTCTGCCATCCATCACTCCCCCTTCCCTCAGCCCCTTTCAATACCTTCCTATCCCTTTTTCCCCCGGTGTGTTCCCCCTCCCCTTACTCCTTTCATTGCCATTTTTCCATTATCCTCCGCCCCACCACCCCCAACCACCCCCAACCCCCCCCCACACTGGTTGAAATGCTGGTCTCTGTCTGAATGTTCAGCCCTGTCTGAGTACCACTGTGCAGTGCTGTCCTTCTGTAGTACGGAGGCACCACCAAGAGCAGACCAACTCTACTCCCCCAGCATGTCCTTCTGGACCATGGAGGTAGCCACTGGCAGCAGTGCAACCCTACACCCCCAGCAGTATGGCGTTCCACTGGCATTGCAACAAGACCAGCACAGCGCTGTGGCAGGTAGGATATAAATGTAGCACTCACCTCTTAGTTGTGAGCGAAGCGAGGTCCGACCACTACACGCCACTCTTTTTCAAACGTGATTCAGACTGGTGTGATTTCCCACTGGTGTGACATAAGATTGGAAGGTAGCATGTGATTCCAGTGAGCAGCAGATCAGTAATGGTGCTACTGAGCCACTCTTGGTGATGCATATTTAAGTCCCCAACCAGGGTACATTCTGTCCCCTTGCTACCCTTGGTGCTCCCTCCAAGTGGTTTTTAACATGGAGAAGCACTGATTCATCAGCTGAGGTGGGGGAGAACGGTAGGTGGTAATCAGCAGGAGGTTGCTTTGCCCATGTTTGACCGTTTGCCATGAGACACCTTTGAATTGTCTGATGAGGAATGTTGTCCTATGAGTAAAGGTTCAACCTATATTCCTTAGAGTTTAGGACAATGAGAGGTGATTTTATTGAAACATAGGAGATTCTGAGGGGTCTTGACAGTGTAGATGTTGAGAAGATGTTTCCTCGCGTTGAGGAATCTAGAACAAGGGGAACAGTTTTAAAATAAGGGCCCTCCCCTTTAAGACAGAGATGAGGAGGAATTTCTTTTGTCAGAGAGTTGCCAGTGTTTGAAATTCTCTACCCAGAGAGCAGTGGAGTCACTGAACATATTCAAGGCAGAGTGAGACAGACTTTGATCTACAAGGGAGTCAAGTATTATAGGGGCAGGCATGAAAGTCATGGGCTGGGGGCAGGCAGGAAAGTGGAGTTAAGGCTGCAGTCAGGTCAGCTATGATGGTATTGAATGATGGAACAGGCTTGCGGGGCTGAGTGGCCTACTCCTGCCCCTGTTTCTTGTGCTCTTATGTAAAGTGCCCAAGGAAAACCAGAGCTCGTGACATTCTTGCCCATGATGTCAACACAGGTCAGGAGAAAGTTGTTAGAAAAAGGAGAATGGGGAAATATATTTAGCTGGTTGTTCCCTAAGCTCTGGAATTTCCTCTTTAAGTCCTTCCACCTCTACCTCTTTCTCCTCCTTTAAGATGCTCCTTAAAACCTTTTTGATGCATTCTCTGCATTCCCAGTGATTAGCCCTATAGAAATTCAAGCTGTTGAGCCAGTATTGGGCTTGTGCATGGTGATTGAGACTGGTTAGTATTGAAACATTCAATGTTACTTAACTTATGTTGAATGAGCTCCCCATGTTAATTTATTTCCCAGCTTCTTCTGCGTCTATTGATCACCGTGGAATGATGAGTAACACAGCTATTCAGAAACAACAATGTCAGACAGAGCTGCCTCTGACCTCTGTAGTCCTGGACACCAATCAACACATCTATGGATACTGCACTCTGACACGGACCATCTATAAATACAAGATCATTAGGGTATCTATTGAAATGCATATTCATTATCTCATCATCCCTGCCCTCACCCTCTCTCCCTCTCTCCACTCTCTTGCGCGCACTCTCTTTCTCTCCTCCCTGCCCCCACCCTCTCTTACTCCATGCTCTCCCTCTTTCTCCACCCTCACTCACTCTCCCTGCTCTTGCTCTCTCAATACTCCAGTTGAGGCCCAGCTAGTATCTTACACAAGTTTAACATAACCTCCTTGCTCCTGTACTCTATGCCCCTACTAATAAAGCCCAGGATACTGTATGCTTTATTAACTGCTCTCTGAACCTGTTCTGCCACCTTCACTGACTTATGCACATTAACGCCCAGGTCCCTCTGTTCCTGCGCCCTCTTTAGTGCTGTTCCTTTTATTTTATATTGACTCTCTATATTCTTCCTACCAAAATAAATCACTTCACATTTCTTTGCATGTACTTCGTCTGCCACATTTCTGCCCATTCCACCAACTTTTCTATATCTTTTTGAAGGTTTACACTGTCCTCCTCACAGTTCAGAATGCTTCCAAATTTCATATCATCCACAAATTTTGAAATTATGCCCTGTACACCAAGGCCCTTCCTCACATTCCCCCTAAATCTCTTTCCCAAAACCTTAATTTTGTGTCCCCTAGCCCTTGTACCATCAGCTAATGGGAACAGCCTTTACTTGTCTACCTTATCTAAACCTGTCATCATCTTATACGCCCCTATCAATTCTCTCCTCAATCTCCTTTGGTCCAAGGAGACCAGCCCAGGCTTCTCCAACCAAACCTTGTAACTAGAATCCCCTATCCCTGGAACCATCCTGGTAAATCTCCTCTGCACCCTCTCAAGGACCCTCACATCCTTCCTAAAGTGTGATTATCATAACATAGAAACATAGAAAATAGGAGCAGGAATAGGCCATTTGGCCCTTCGAGCCTGCTCGGCCATTCACTATGATCATGGCTGATCATCCAACTCAATAGCCTGCTTCTGCTTTCTCCCCATATCCTTTGATCCCTTTTGCCCCAAGAACTATATCTAACTCCTTCTTGAAAACATACAATGTTTTGGCTCGACTACTTTCTGTGGTAGCGAATCCCACAGGCTCACCACTCTCTGGGTGAAGAAATTTCTCCTCATCTCAGTCCTAAATGGTCTACCCCGTATCCTCAGACTGTGACCCCGGTTCTGGACTCCCCCACCATTGGGAACGTCCTTCCTGCATGTACCCTGTCTAGTCCTGTTAGAATTTTATAGGTTTCTATGAGATCCCCCCCCCCCACCCCGCCCCATTCTTCTGAACTCCAGCGAATATAATCCTAACCGACTCAATCTCTCCTCATATATCAGTCCCACCACCCCAGGAATCAGTCTGGTAAACCTCCGCTACGCTCCCTCTATAGCAAGAACATCCTTCCTCAGATAAGGAGACCAAAACTGCACACAGTATTCCAGGTGTGGTCTCACCAAGGCCCTGTATAATTGCAGCAAGACATCCCTGCTCCTGTACTCAAATCCTCTCGCTATGAAGGCCAACATACCATTTGCCTTATTTACCGCCTGCTGCACCTCCATGCTTACCTTCAGCGACTGGTGTACGAGGACACCCAGGTCTCGTTGCACATTCCCCTCTCTCAATTGATAGCCATTCAGATAATAATCTGCCTTCCTGTTTTTGCTACCAAAGTGGATAACCTCACATTTATCCACATTATAATGCATCTGCCATGCATTTGCCCACTCACTCAGCTTGTCCAAATCACACTGAAGCATCTCTGCATCCTCCTCACAGCTCATCCTCCCACCCCGCTTTGTGTCATCTGCAAACTTGGAGATATTACATTTAGTTCCCTCATCTAAATCATTCATATATATTGTGCAGCACTGATCCCTGCAGTACCCCACTAGTCACTGCCTGCCATTCGGAAAAAGACCCGTTTATTCCTACTCTTTGTTTCCTGTCTGCCAACCAGTTTTCTATCCGTCTCAATACATTACCCCCAATCCCATGCACTTTAATTTTACACCCTAATCTCTTATGTGGTTCTTTGTCAAAAACCTTCTGAAAGTCCAAATAAACCACATCCACTGGCTCCCCCTCATCAACTCTACTAGTTACATCCTTGAAAAATTCCAGTAGATTTGTTAAGCATGATTTCCCTTTCGTAAATCCATGCTGACTCTGTCCGATTCTGCCACTGTTTTCCAAGTGCTCAGCTATTAAATCTTTTATAATGGACTCTCGAATTTTCCCCACTACCGACGTCAGGCTGACTGGTCTATAATTCCCTGTTTTCTCACTACCTCCCTTTTTAAATAGTGGGGTTAAAGTCAATCTGTAGGAACAGTTCCAAAGTCTATAGAATCTTGGAAGATGACCACCAATGCATCCACTATTTCTAGAGCCATTTCCTTAAGTACTCTGGGATGTAGATTATCAGGCCTAATGTAGATACAATACCTAGTTGTGGCCTAATCAGAGCTTTATAAAAGTTTCAGCATAATTTCCCTGCCTTTGTACTCAATACCTCTATTCATGATGCCCAAGATCCCATATTACTCTCTCAAAATGGCTTGCAACCTTCAAAGATCTATGCACATGAACCCCAAGGTCCATTTAAAAAAACACACACCTTTGTCCCTGCACACCTTTTTTGAATTGTATCAATAAGTCTATGTTGCCTCTCCCTATCCCTTCTCCTAAAATGCATCACCTCAGGCCTCTATGTATTATATTCTAGCTGCCACTTGTCTGCCCATTCTGCTAGCCTATCTATTTCATGTTGCAGTCGATTAGTATCATCCTCGCTGTTTGGTATCATCGGCAAATTTTGCAATTCTACTCTGTATTCCAATATCTTATTCATTTATGTATATCAAAAAAAGCAGTAGTCCTAATACTGACCCTTGGGGAACACCACTGTCTACCATCGACCAGTCTGGAAAACAACCATTTACCATGACTTGCTGTTTTCTGTCCTTAAACCCTTTTTTTAACCCAAGCTGACAATGATGCTCCTATTCCATGAGCCTCAATTTTCTTAATAGACACATAGAAACAAGGAGCAGGAGTAGGCCATTCAGCCCTTTGAGCCTGCTTCGCCATTCAATATGATTATGGCTGATCCTCTATCTCAACGCCATATTCCCGCTTTCTCTCCATATCCCTTGATGCCCCTAATATCCAAAAAATTATTAATTTATTTCTTGAATATACTCAGTGACCCCCTCCTCCACAGCCTTCTGTGGTAGAGAATTCCATAGGTTGACCACCCTCTGAGTGAAGAAATTTTTCCTCATCTCAGTCCTAAGCGGCCTGCCCTGTGACCTGAGACTGTGGCCCTGGCCCTAGACTCCCCAACCAGAGGAAACATTCTCTCTGCATCTAGTCTGTCTAGCCCTGTTAGAATTTTATACGTTTCAATCAGATCCCCTCTCATTCTTCTAAACTCTAGTGGATACAGGCCCAGTCGAACCAATCTCTCCTCAAACAACAGTCCTGCCTTCCCCAGTATCAGCCTAGTGAACCTTCGCTGCAGTCCCTCTAGGGCAAGTATATCCTTTCTTAGGTAGGGAGACCAAAACTGCACGCAATACTCCAGGTCTCACCAAGGCCCTGTATAACTGCAGGAAGACATCCCTACTTCTGAACTCAAATCCTCTTGCAATGAAGGCCAACATATCATTTGCCTTCCTAATTGTTTGCTGCACCTGCCTATTTACTTTCATTTACTGGTGCACAAGGACACCCACATCCCGTTGTACACACTGTTTAAGAAGGGAGTGAGGCAAAAGACGGGAAATTACAGGCCGATTAGCCTGACCTCGGTCATTGGTAAGATTTTAGAGTCCATTATTAAGGATGAGATTTCAGAATACTTGGAAGTGCATGATAAAATAGGGCAAAGTCAGCATGGTTTCATCAAGGGGAGGTCATGCCTGACAAATCTGTTAGAATTCTTTGAGGAGGTAACGAGTAGGTTAGACAAAGGAGAGCCAATGGATGTTATCTACTTGGACTTCCAGAAGGCCTTTGACAAGGTGCCGCACAGGAGGCTGCTCAGTAAGATTAGAGCCCATGGTGTTAGAGGCAAGGTACTAGCATGGATAGAAGATTGGCTGCCTGGCAGGAGGCAGAGAGTGGGGATAAGGGGGTCCTTCTCAGGATGGCGGCCAGTCTAGTGGAGTTCCGCAAGGATCAGTGTTGGGACCACAACTTTTCACTTTATACATTAATGATCTAGATGAAGGAACTGAGAGCATCCTGGCTAAGTTTGCAGATGACGCAAAGATAGGTGGAGGGACAGGTAGTATTGAGGAGGCGGGGAGGCTGCAGAAGGATTTGGACAGGTTAGGAGAATGGGCAAAGAAGTGGCAGATGGAATACAACGTGGGGAAGTGTGAGGTTGTGCACTTTGGTAGGAAGAATAGAGGCATAGACTATTTTCTAAGTGGGGAGAGAATTCAGAAATCTGGAGTGCAAAGGGACTTGGGAGTCCTAGTCCAGAATTCTCTTAAGGTTAACTTGCAGGTTGAGTCGGTAGTTAGGAAGGCAAATGCAATGTTGGCATTTATTTCGAGAGGACTAGAATATAAAAGCAGGGATATACTGCTGAGGCTTTATAAGGCTCTGGTCAGACCACATTTAGAATATTGTGAGCAATTTTGGGCCCCGTATCTCAGGAAGGATGTGCTGGCCCTGGAGATGGTCCAGAGGAGGTTCACGAGAATGATCCCAGGAATGAAAGGCTTAACATATGAGGAACGTTTGAGGACTCTGGGTCTATACTCGATGGAGTTTAGAAGGATGAGGGGGGATCTGATTGAAACTTACAGAATACTGAAAGGCCTGGATAGAGTGGACGTGGGGAAGATGTTTCCATTAGTAGGAGAGACTAGGACCCGAGGGCACAGCCTCAGAGTAAAGGGAAGACCTTTTAGAACAGAGATGAGGAGAAACTTCTTTAGCCAGAGAGTGGTGAATCTATGGAATTGATTGCCACAGAAGGCTGTGGAGGCCAGGTCATTGAGTGTATTTAAGACCGAGATAGATAGGTTCTTGATTGGTAAGGAGATCAAAGGTTACGGGGAGAAGGCGGGAGAATGGGGTTGAGAAACTTATCAGCCATGATTGAATGGCGGAGCAGACTCGATGGGCCGAATGGCCTAATTTCTGCTCCTATGTCTTATTTTCTTATTTTCTATTTCATATTTCCCAATATATCACCATTTAAATAATACTCTGCCTTTCTGTTTTTCACACCGAAGCACATAAACTCACATTTATCCACGTTATACTGCATCTGCATGTGTTTGCCCACACACAACTTGTCTAAATCGCCCTGAAGCCTCCTTGCATTCTCCCCACAACTTACACCCACAACTAACTTAACCCAGCCTTTTATGTGGTACTTTGTCAAATGCTTTCTTAAAATCCATAAAGACAACATCCACCACATTCCTCTCATCAACCTTCTCTGTTACTTCATCAAAAAATTCAGTTAGATTAGTCAAGCATGATCTGCCATTTATAAATCCGTGTAGGCTCTCCTCGATTAATTCAAACCTCTCCAAGTGCTGTTGATGTTTTTGTTCCTGAATATTGTTTCTAAACCCTAACCCACCAGTGATTAAACTGACCAGCCTACAGTTACTTGGAACGTTCTTTATACCCTTTCTTTAATAAGTATTTGGATGTGCACTTGCGATGCCATGGCATACAAGGCCATGGGCGTAGTGCTGGAAAATGGGATTAGAATAGTTAGGTAATTGTTTGACTAGCACAGACTCGATGA
Source organism: Cetorhinus maximus (assembly GCF_964194155.1). Classification (NCBI taxonomy): domain Eukaryota; kingdom Metazoa; phylum Chordata; class Chondrichthyes; order Lamniformes; family Cetorhinidae; genus Cetorhinus; species Cetorhinus maximus. The sequence goes on along the minus strand of NC_135898.1, from coordinate 80,290,729 downwards.
GCCGAAGGGCCTTTTTCTGTGCTGTAGACCTCTATGACTCTATGACTCTAAAGGTGCCACATTTGCCACTCTACATTCCTCTGGCATCTCCCCTGAATCGAGGGGAAGATTGGAAGATGATGGTAAGCCCTTCCACTATCTCCACTCCCACTCCCTTTAGCAACCTGGGATGTAAGCCATCTGGACCAGGTGACTTATCTAGCCAACCTTTACAGTACACATTGCCTATCAATTTTCACCACATTTCTACCATCTCCCATTCTACCGATATTTTGTCAGCATCCTCGCCTTAGTAAACACTGATACAAAAAACTCATCAAGCATTCTAACCTTGCTCTACGCCTCTAAACATATATCACCAGCTTTGCCCCTAATAGGCTGCACCCTGCCTCTTACTATCTGGATTAATACTTACATGCTGGTAGAAGATTTTTGGGTTCTCTTTTATTTTCATTGCCATTCTATGGCCATATTCTTTCTTTACCAGTCTTATTTTCCTCCGCACTTCCCCATTGTATTTGGCCTCGTTCTCACTTAAAGAATTCACCTGACTTACATCATACATTCTCTTTTTTGATTTGTTTCATCAAATTCTCTATCTCATTCACCATCCAAGGAGTTCCAGATTTTGTTCCTCTGCCTTTCACCTCATTGGAATGTATTTAGCTTGAACCTGAAGCAGCTCTCCTTAAAGATCATCCATTGTTCCATTGCAGTTTTTGGTTCCATTTTAACCTGGCTAGATTTCCCCTCATCCTGTTGAAGTTAGCCTCTCTTCCAATTTAGGAGTTCTACTTTAGATTGTTTCTTGCTGTTTACCAATCTAAACTTTTGGATCATTCTTACCCTGATATACACCTCAAGACACTTGGTGCACTTGGCCCAGTTCATTTCCCAACCTCAGATCCAGCAATGCCTCCTTCCTAGTTGGACTGAGAACATACTGATTGAGGAGTTCTCCTGAACACATTTCAGGAATTCCTTCCCTTCCTTACCTTTCTCTCTAATATTATCCCAGTCAATATTTGGGTAATTAAAGTCCCCCAGAATTACCACTCTCTAGTTCTTGCATGTCTCTGTGATTTTCCTGCAGATTTGCTCCTCCATCTCCCTCACTATTTGGAGGTCTAAAGAATACCCAGAGTAGTGTGATGATATCTCAACTCTTTGATTCTCAACTCTAACCAAATGGATTCTATCCTTTCCCTCTGAAAGACGTCTTGGAGGTGCAGAGGGTTGGGGCGTGGGCGGAGGGACAGGTTGCGTACTGCCCATCGCAACTGCCAACCACCCTCCGCCCCCCCACCCCAGCACCCCCGGAAGAAATGCTGGTCGCGAACCGGCCACAATGTTAAACAGGGTTGCCCCACAGCAGTGCTTTTAACGTGCTGAAGCTGAGACTCCTGCCCTTCAAACAGATTGACCAGCAGCTCTAGCATTCCCAGCAGCACCATAACTCAGTAGTGGGCACTACTGAGACTGCAAGTAGGACATTGCCAGCGGAGGGAGGTAAGTCTGAAGTTTTGGATTGGGAGGAATCGGGGAGCCTAGGGAGGAGGGTGGAGGATTCAGGGGGCTGGGTTTTGGTAGCCAGACAAGAAGTGATAAAGGGTGGGCAACATCTTGGGAGTGGGTGCCCGTGATGCACACAGGGCACCCCTCCCAAAGGATGTACCACCCCCTTCCTTCCCGCCTTTTAAGCAGTTGGGTTAAAAAACAGCCTGTCTACTCATGCGTTCCTGCCCATGCCAACAGTATCATGATATGATTAGCATAATATTCCAGTGAATTGGCTTGTTAACAAACTCAATTGCCCATTAATTCTTTTTTAAAATTTCAGGCGGGCTGCCGATTTTGGCACACACCTGCCTATCATTTTATGGTAAAGGGCTAGGGATGATTGAGAAGGTGGTGGGCTAGCCACCCATCATATTTTGCGTGCCTCCCACAAAAATCCAGGGCGGAATTTTCCCAAATTTTCACTAAGTGCAGTAACAGTTACCCTCTGGCCGCGATATCGAGTTTTCACACCGTATTGTCCCAAACCCACCTCATTATTTATGCATTCCCGGGAAACATGCCGTTTCCATGGCTGGCGGGCTCTCATTCATCTTCCCGCCATTGCATCACACTGGCCGATGTTTAAAAGGCAGCCGCCAGCACACCGCTCATCACTACCAGCTCACCACCGCTGCCTGGGAGACATGGCCAGCAAAGGAAATAAGACCACAGCCCCCCACTTCAACAACAGGTCCCTCGAGAGATTGCTGGATGCTGTGGAGGCCCGCCAGGATGTCCTGTACCCCTGCTCTGGCCGCAGGATGGGCTGCAACTTGACCAATCGGGCTTGGGAAGCAGTGGCAGCGGTGGTCAGCGCCAACGCCCTTCAGAAGAGGACAGTCACCTAGTGCCGCAAGAGAATGAATAATCTCCTCAGTTCCACCAGAGTAAGTCACTCTTTTCATCACTCTCAACTCACACACTCACAAACCCATCACACATCCACAGAGATTTCACTCACTGCCAGTTCAAGGGTCATCACCATTCACTCTCTCACACACATCCTCATTGTCCTCAGCCTGTCAATGGGACCACTCACCACCTGCACAAGCCAGGCACATCTATCATCCGGCCAGGCAGGCATCCTGCTTACACTTTCTCCATCTGTACACAACAAGAGAGAGAGGTCACAGACCGGTGGCGGAATGCCAAAAATCAAGATCCTCATGGACTTTGAAAACAGAGCCATCCAGCTGGCCGGCCATGACCTGGACTGGTCCTGTGCTGACGCTGCTCTACCAAGTGAGGATCCAGTAGTGCAACATCCATCAGATAATCATGCTGTGCGTGATGTGTCCTATTTCACTGGCCACTGCCACGCACTAATTATCTCTCCTTGCTTTCGCAGGCACATCTGCCAAACAGGCGAGAGAACCCACAACCCAGGGCCTCCAATCAAGTCCCGAAGAAACCTCCGAAGGGGAATCGGAAGGCACCCTCCTAGAAGTTGCATCACAGCGCTCACCCACATCCTCTACCAGCGCAGAGACCTCGATGGGACCTAGCTCCAGAGTAGTCACGGGAGCACATATTGGTGAGCATAGTGCACAGTCTGATCCATATAAGCAGTGGCAGGGACTTTTCAGGTCCCTGGCATTCGGAGGGCTGCTGGAGACTAGGAAACTGTTGAGTCTGAGTCAGATGACTCTGGACTCGGTCATGTCACGGTTGCTGGAGCTGCAAAGGCAAGCTAGGGAACATCAGGAAGGGATGTCCATCGCACTCCTCAGATTGTAAGGCGCAATGTATGAGTCTGTCCGTCTTCAGGCTGAGGTGATAGTGCTGGCATTGCAACGCACCGAGGTCAACACTGGCAGGATGGTGCCGCCATGGAGACCTTGGTCCAGGACGTCGCTCCTGCATTGCTGCATCCCTTACCTCCATCGCTGATGCCATAGTTGGCCTCCAACAGTATGTACGCGAGAGGGATGCAGTGCAGCTCGATCTCACTCCAGCTACCCCTTCCCCTCATGGAGTCAGCTAGGGGCCCTCGGGCATGTGCGCACCCCAGGGTCATTCACCCAGGTGACTCCCGGGAGTGTCCAGCCCATCTGAATCCCTTCTTCCTGTGACCTCCGCAGCTCCAGCTTCACAGGCTGAGGAGTTGCCACTGCCACACAGCAGGACCCCGAAAGCAAGCCAGGATCCTCCAAGTCTCAGCTCTCCAGAGGACACCCGCCGAAGTCATCATTGACAGGGCGTCGCAGTCAGCAGGCTGCCTCCACCTCTGCTGTGGATGTCCGGGGAGGACCAAGGTGTAGCAGCAGGATTAGGGCAGTTAAGAAAAGTAGTTGCTCAGCCTGGGCACGGGTGATGGTCACTTGTACATACTGTTCACTATTGTTAATAAACTCCTAAGAATGTCTCCCTGCCTGTGGCTCCTTGTTCTGATGAGCAGTGTTCTGGTCACTCGGATGTGAAACCTTTCTGCACAAGATAAAAGGCAGGTGTCTCAGCCCAGGGCCTCTCCCCTGTGCTCTGTGCAACCTTCAGGACACAGTGATGGTCTGGCCTCACACTCCGTGGAAACATTACAGATGGAAACAGAGCCATCCAGCTGGCCGGCCATGACCTGGCCCGGTCCTGTGCTGACGGTGAGGTCAGCGCTGCTCTATCAAGTGAGGATCCAGTAGTGCAACATCCAGGCGCACCTTGGCAGTGCTGGTCATTGCTGCTAGAATGTAGTGGGCAGGTGCCACATAGTTCTCGCATTATCTCTATGTGCTCTCAGGACATTCAAGGTGGGGCTGGCCCTCATCTCACCAGCATCTGTGACCAGTGATGCTGTGCACCAGCTCCTGAAGGGCTCAGGTGGTGAAGGCGGACACAGCATCAGATGCATCTAAAGTTTCATGGCTACGTCTCTGAGATGACCCTGATCGTGGAGCGCAAGCGAGCTGCCCTCAGCCAGACAAGAGTCAGACATTCACAGAGGCTATGTGAAGATCTATGGAGTGTCCTCACTACATGTTGTCATCATCCTCCTGCGATCGAGTGACTATTAGGTCTTCCACTGTGTCCCAATGACAGGAGCATTCTCATACAGGCTTTTGGTGCTGCGAATAGCCAGACAGGAGTCAAACGTTCACAATTGCGTTGTGAGGATCTATGGGGACACCTCACTGCATGTCGTCATCATCCTCCACAAATCTGGCAGTTATGTGGGCCTCCCGAGCTGCTTGCCTCCTCTGGCCAGTGCGATGGCCTCATCCCCATCATCGTCACCACCAAGGACCTCCTCATCCTCATCCCCGCTGCCGTCCTCCTCATCCAAGGAGACTTACAGCTCCTCCATCTCCTCCTCGGCCAGCTCATCTCCCCGTTAGAGCGCCAAGTTGTAAAGGGCACAGCAGAAGACAATTATGTGTGACACCCCTTGTGGACTGTATTGCAGGGCACCGCCAGACCGGTCCAGGCACCGGAACTGCACCTTCAGCATCCCAATGGTCTGCTCCACCAAGGTGCGAGCTGCTGCATGAGCCTCATTATAGCGTCGCTCTGCCGCAGTCTGAGGCTGCCACACAGGTGTCATCAGCCATGGCCTCTGTCCCCGAGGAGACTCTGTGGACCCTGGAAGACTACAAGGATCTGCGAGCGACTCAGGATGTAGGTGCCGTGCATACTCCCTGGAAACCGTGTGCACACCTGCAGGAGGTGTTTCTAGTGGTCGCATACCAATTGCACGTTCAGTGAGCGGAAGCCCTTGCAGTTGATGTAGTCCACCTTGTGTAGCGATGGAGACCTGAGCGACACATGGGTGCAGTCGATCGCACCCTGCACCTGTGGGAATCCCGAGATCTGGGCGAATCCAATGGCCCTTACATCCTGGCTATCCTGGTCCCGGGCGAAATGCACAAAGTTGTGTGCCATGGATAAGATGGCATCCATGACCTCATGGATGCATTCGTGTGTGGCGGCTTGTGAGATTTCACAGAGGTCACCTGTGGAGCCCTGAAAGGAGCCACTAACATAGAAATTGAGTGCCACCGTCACTTTCACAGCCACTGGCAGTGGATGCCCTCCATGTCCCCTTTGCGTCAAGTCCTGCAGTAAGTGGCAGATATAAACAACCAAGTCCCCAGACATGCACAGTCTTCGGCAACACAGGTTCTTAGTCATCTGCAGGAATGACAGGTGGCGTTTATAGACCCTGGATGTGTGTGGGAGCCCCAGCTGCCCCTTCTTCCAGAGGTTGCTGCTCCTGACTTTGTGCAGCCAGGCACCTCAGTCGCTCTCTCCTCCATTCTCTTCGCTCTCTGTAAGCCATCAGGCATACATAGGTAACCAGGATCCATGATCCTGACGTGGTCCTCCTGAAGCGTGAAAGAGAGAGAGAGAGAGAGAGAGAGAGAAGTGGTTAGCATGGGTGTACTTAGCACCTTTCCTGGCCCTGTGTGACCGCCCCTTAACGCTTCCCGCGAAGTGCTGGCCACCCCTCGGATGGCCAGAGATGAGTGCGCTGCATGGCTGTCTTGTCAACCTGTGACATGGGGGGACACTGGTCCAAACCAGGATGCTGAGATTGCAAGGGCCTGTGAGTGCCTCCAGCAGTGACAGCTACATGGCCAGCATTGGCGAGGAGATTGTACAATGTGTGCAGTCCAACTGCTCCGTGGTCCAGTAAAATGGTTGCAGACTTGCAGTCTGTGCCGGGATGGCGGGGGGTAAGGTCTGGAGGGCTTGGTGGCAGATTGGTGCCTCTGCATTTCTTACGTGGGTGGGCAGGCTAGGAGCCCGACCCTAATCATATCACTGTGTCTGTGCCTGAACTGCCTCAGTTGCAGAGGGATTGTCAGTTTATTCAGGTGTCCCTACTGCGTGGCCACTTCCCTCGCCTACCCTGCCCACCACCTCAATTGCTTGTGCGCGGGATCTAACGCCAGGGCAGCAGTTGCCCCTGAACACCCCCACCCCGAAAACAGTTGCCTCTGTGGAAGGGCAGCAGTTGCCCCTAGACATCACCGCCTCCCCCACCCCGAAAACAGTCGCCCCTATGGCAGGGCAGCAGTTGCCCCTGGACATCACCCCTGCGAAAACAGTCGCCTCCGAGGCAGGATGGCACTTCACCCAGGCCCCCCGGCACCCCTGAAGCCTACAAAGCAACAGACTCAGACCTTGGTGAGCTGTGGAAAACAATGCTGTTCACTCACCTCAGTTCCCCCAACGTGAAGGCCGCCAATTGCACGTCGCCTGTGTGCCATTGTGAAACACGTTGACATACTTTCCCGCTGATGTGGACAGACAATCCGGTGGGGGTCCATAGCCTGGCGGGATGGCCTTTTAATGAGATGCTAATGTATTACAATGAGCTCCCTGCCGACCATTGGCAGGAAACACTGAGTGGACGATTGCGACCTGCCTTCCCGCAGTCGTTAATGAGATCATGTCATATTATTCACGCCCGCCACCTATCACGCCCGCTGCTGGCGGGTATGGAAAATTCCGCCATTGTTGTGGGGGCCATAAAATCCAGTCCCCTCTCTTTCCAACATTGCAATGTCTTCGCGCATCAGTACTGCCAGCCCACCTCCCTGTTTCCCTTTCCTTCCCTATTTTTTCTGAACTTTGTATCCTTGTACATTAAACGGCCAGTTCTCACCATTGTTTCTGTTATTGCTACTACATCACATTCCCACACTGCTATTTGTACTTGGAGCTCACCAAACTTATTCACTACACTTTGTGCACTTACATTACACAGAGCTGGGGAATAACCTTGCCAGCAACACTCAAATGCCAAGAACAAATATAATTTAAAAAAACATGCATTCTAAACCTGTTCATATTCCTCGTAGTCCTTCCTAGTCTGCTTCTACCTAATATGGTACTACTTTCTTCACTGGTACTAGCCAATACTCTCCCTCTACCTCTCTCTATTTCAATCAGCCTGTCTCACTCACTTTCTCTCTCTCTCTCTCCCTAGGGTAAATCAAAAGGTACATTTAACTTGATCACCCAAACCAAGGTTGAGGGTCACCAGCTGGGACCTGGATTTCTCTATCTCTCTGCAAATCAACAGTGTTTGGCATCAATAGCCAAGGATGGATTCATTCAGTTAAGAGATGTGAACAGCATGGTAAGCACCTGTTTGAGGGAACACCCTTGGAATTACAGTATCTATCATTTAGACATTGTCTATATACAGAAGCAGTGCAGGAACACGATGCAGCAGGAATATCGTCACAATAATATCCCATTTCGAAACTTTGATGGTTTTAATCTGCCCCTCCCCTGTCCATTCCATCTCCTTTCACCCCTCTTAGAGTCAGCTCGAGTGAATCTGTGTCAATCCCACATTCTGCAGACCTGTTGGTGTATTTAGCACAGCCTCATTCACAATGCCACAGACACTTATCAATTAGGAATATATCCAATAAAAAAATTAAACTTTTTCATGTTTTCTTAACTTCTTGTGGAAAGATAGAGATGCATGATCCCAGACGGAGTGTGATAACAAGTGACACTTCCAATCATCTTTTGATATATGAGGGTGGTGTCCAAGGACTGGATGGTTACAAATGTTTTAGAAAAAGGGGAGAAGGATAAACCAAGCATCTATAGGTCAGTCAGCCTAACATCAATGATGGAGAAACTTCTAAAGACAATAATCCAGGGCAAATTATTTGAAAAATTATAGACTAATAAATGAAAGTCAACACGGATTTGTAAAATGCAAATCTTGTTTGACTAATGTGATTGAGTTCTTTGATGAATTACTGGAGAGATTTGATGAGGTAGTTGATATGTTTTTGGACATTCAAAAGGCATTTGACAAAGTAACACATAATAGACTCTCTGACTCTTCCAGAGCTGCTTCATCCAATTCAGGGTCCCAGGGAGCCAGAGCCTACCCCGACAGGCAATGGGTGCTAGGCAGCGTACACCCAGGATAGGGCACACGCTCACAGAGAGACAATTTGGGAGGAAACACACACAGACACAGGGAGAACAGACACAGACAGACACCTACAGTCAGAATTGAACCCAGGTCCTTGGAGCTGTGTGGCAGCAGCACTGACCACTGCGCCACTGTGACGCTCCACATAGTAAACTTGATATCCAAATTGAAAAGCCCATGGCATTAAAGGAACAGAACAACAAAATTGGTTAAGGAAACAGTGAGTCATGGTTTTAAAGGGGGGAAAGGAAGTAATGTCCCCAAGTATTATGAGCAATGGTATTTTTGAGAAATATTAATGACCCAGACTTGGGCTCCAGAGCATAATTTCAAAATGTGCACATGACATTAAATTCAAAAATGTAGTAAACAATGAGGAGCATAGTAACAGACTTCAGGAGATCATAGACGAACTGGTCAAATGGGTAGATACATGGAAGCTGAAGTTTAACACAAAGAAGAATGAAGTGATGTATATTGGTGGAAAGAATGAGGAGAATCAATATAAATGAAAAAATACAATTTTAAAAGGGATGCCAGAACAGAAAGATCCCTAGCAGCCCTTGAGAAGGTGGTGGTGAGCTGCCTTTTTGAACCGCTGCAGTCCAGCGGACCACACTTCAGGAAAAATATCACAACCTTGAAGAGGTTGCAGTGAGATTTATTAGAATGCCACTAGGGGTAAGGGATTTTAGTTATGTAGAGAGACTGGAGAAGCTGGCATTCTCCTTAGAGCTGAGAACGTTAATGGGAGATGGAATTGAGATGTTCAATATCATGAGGGGTTTTGATAGATAATTTCAGAAAAACTGTTCCCACTGACAGGAAGGTCGGGAACCAGAGGGATACAGGTTTGAGGTCATTGGCAAATGAATCAGAGGTGAAATAACATTTTTACACAGCAAGTTGTTGTGGTCTGGCATGTGCAGTCTGAAAGGATGGTGGAAGCAGATTCAATAGTACTTTCAAAAGGGAATTTGGATAAATACGTGAAGTAAAAAAAAATACAGGGCTGTGGGGTACAAGCAGGGGTAGAATATTATGCTTGGCATGCAGGCACGCACCCAACATGCCCGAGCGGAAAATGACACGTGATGATGTTGGGCATGCGTCCCGACATCATCGCACAGTCTCACGATATTTCGTTCGGCAGGCGCGCGCTGGATCGGCTGCGCACCCACCGATAGTTAAAAGGCCTATTGAGGCTATTAGTAATCTTCTTAAATTCAAATTTACGCTGCCATCCAACCTTACGGTTGGCGGGCAGGTGAAAAGGCCCAAACGGCCTTTACATTTTTTAGGAAACCTCATCCACGAGCGGACATGTTTTAGTAAGTTTTTACTGTCTTTATTAATTTTTTTAAAAAGCGCTTCAATCTCCCTGAGGCAGCTCTGTGCCTCAGGGAGATTGAAGCGCTCATTCTCGCACACTAGGCCCAGCTCTTCCTTCTGCCCACAAAAGCAGTGTTCAATGCTGCTGCTCATCATCCATGCAGGGGGAGCCTTAATTGGCCTGTCCCCGTGAAATTGCGGTGCACAGCCGATTTCGGGCAGTAGTCGGCTTCCCAACCACCCTCACCCGCCCCCACCGAGCACCCCCGCCAAGGGCAAAATCCTGCCCTAGGTGTGTGAGAGTAATTATAGGTCTACAATCCAGTCAGCACAGGCCTGATGGGCTGAATGGCTTCCTTCTTTGTAATAACTCTATTACATACAGATTCTTGAGCCAGACAATGAGTATTAGCATTGGGGTTCTGATGGTCCTGAACTTAGAAGGAACTCAATTAAGGGCTCAACTCTGGAGTTGCTGGATATCCTCTCACACACATTCTCACACATATGTGCAGGTTTAGGATGATACTGAAGTTTCATGTTGTTTGATGTTTGAGTTTAAATGAATTACTGCCTTCCTTGGAGTTTGCCCAGGAATACCTGGAGCCAAACTAAAAGCCTGATTGTTTCCAATTTGCAGGCGTTGCAGCTTGAAGCTCAGTGTCATTCACATTATTCAGGAGGAGTGAAATCAATTGTGTTGTCATTGGATTGTCAAACTATTCTTACCACTGGCTTCCACGATGGTACCCTCGTGTGTAATACAGAAAGGTAAGGACCTTACATCGAAACAGCACCTCGCACTTATTCCACCATTCAGTCAAATCATCTGTAAGGAGATGCAGTAGTTTACACAGTCAGTTTAAGGCAATTAATTTCTGATTAATAGACAATTTGAGAGGAAGCTAGCTAAGAACATGAGGGAGAAAAGAATAGAACATTACAGTGATAGGATTAGGTATGGTCAGATGGGAGCAGGCTCATGTGGAGAATAAATACCAGCCTAGATCAGATTCAGTAAGATCATGGCTGATTTCTTACCTCAGCTCCACCTTTTTCCACATTCTCATATTCTTTAATTCCCTTAATATCCAAAAATCTATCAAACACAGTCTTGAATATACTCAACAACTGAGCATCAACAGTCTCTGGGGTAGAAAATTCCAAAGATTCACAACCTTTTAAGTGAAGATATTTCTCCTCATCTCAGTCCTAAATGACTGACCCCTCATTTTGAGACTGTGACCCCTAGTGTAGACTCCACAGTCAAGGGAAACAGTTTCTCAGCATCTACTCTGTCAAACCCCTTGAAAATAACATCACCTCTCATTCTTCCAAATTCTAGGGAATAAGGTCTAGTCTACTCAACCTTTCCTCATAGGACATTCCCCTCATCCCAGGAATCAATCTGGTAAACCTTTGTTGCACTCCCTCTAAGGTAAGTATCTCCTTTCTTGGGTAAGGAGACCGAAACTGTGCACAATACTCCAGGTGTGGTCTCTCCAGGGCCCTGTATAATTGTAGTAAGACTTCTTTACTCTTATACTCTCAATCATCTTGTAATAAAGGCAAATGGTAATTTCTTGCTGATCCTGCATGTTAACTTTCTGTTACCAGAGAGGACAATAACCAGAGAAGATAGATTTAAAGAAATTGGTGGAAGGATTAGAAGGGAGTTAAGGAGTAATTTTTTCACCCAAAAGGAGAAACCCTCATCACATTTAAAAATACTTGAATATACAGCTGAGTTGCTGGAACCCACAGGGATATAGACCAAGAGCTGAAAGGTGGGATGGGATAGCTGTTTATCAGCTGGCACAGATATGATAGCCTCCTTCAGTTCCATAAATCATTCTGTGTTTCTCTGTGGTCTGTTTATGAGGACACTCAGGTCCCTCTGAATACTAACTCAACTTCACCATTTAAAACAATAATATGCTTTTTTATTTTTCCTTCCAAAGTGAATAACTTCATACTTCCTCACTTTATATTTCATCTGCCATGTTCTTGCCTCCACACTTAAGCTCTTAGACCTGGATTTTTGTGAAGCTGGAAGGCCTCCAGGCCTTAGCATAAATAATGCTGAAGCCCCGATTCCAAAAGTCCTACCCCAAAACCAGGAACCCACAATTTTTGCCAGGTAAGGGGGGAACGGGGAAAGTTGTACTTTGGTTCACAGAAGCAGCTGCATATGAAAAAGATCACACTTTCATTGCTGGGATTTTCAAAACATGACTCGTGGGCTTTAGACATTTGAGGAAAAGATCTAAATGTGCCAGAGTTATTTGGAGAGGTAAGGTACCTTTTTTGGATCGTTAAGAGTAGACATGATTATGAGTAAGAAGTGGATATGGTTTGTGGAACTGTCAAACTGTCAAGGCATTTAAGTCCCCAGACCTTTTAAATTTAAAAAAAAATCCAGCCTGCAGTTGAAATAATCAGTGCTTGCTATTTCACTGTTCGTTGACATAAACCTGAGGGTTATCATTATAGGATTAGTGCAACTTGAGTGATCCACAGCCTATCATTGTCACAGTGAGGTCCTGTAAGTTCACAATTTGATTGACAGATCCAAGTAGTTATAAAGAGATTGGCTGTCTTTGATGTGGGGCAATGAATAGAAATGTTTGTTTTCAGAAAAGTAAAAGCCCATGGGATGCAGGGGAATGTGGTGAGTTGGATCCAAAATTGGCTTAGCAGCAAGAAACAAAGAGTAATGGTCAATGGATGCTTTTTTTTGCAAATGGAAAATGGTTTCCAGTGGTGTTCCACAGGGCTCAGTGTTGGGTCCCTTGCTGTTTGTTGTATTATTAATGATCTGGACTTAAATGTGGGAGGAATAATTGGGAACTTTATAGACAATATGAAAATTGGCCATGTAGTTGATAGTGAAGAGGATAGCTGTTGTCTCCAGAATTATATCAATGGCTTGGTTGAGTGGATGGAAAAGTGACAGATGAAATTCAATTGAGAGAAGTCTGAGGTTTGGGGAAGGTAAACAAAGCAAGGGAATACTCAATAAATGGGAGGATATTGAGAGGGGTTGAAGAAGTGAGAGACCTTGTAGTGCATGTCCACAGATCCCTGAAAATGGAAAGACGGTGGATAAGGTGGTGAAGAAAGCAAATGGAATGAATTCTTTTACTGGGTGTGGCATTGAATACAAAAGCAGGGATGTAATGCTGGAACTGTACCAACACTGGTTAGGCCACTGCTGGAGTTTTGTGTACAGTTCTGGTCACCACATTACAGGAAGGACATAATTTCTCTGGAAAGAGTGCAGAGGAGATTTACAAGAATGTGACCAGGGCTTGAAAATTGTAGCTATGAGGAGAGATTGGATAAGCTAGGGTTGTTTTCCTTAAAACAGAGGAAGCTGAGAGGTGACTTAATTGAGGTGTACAAAATTATGAAGGGCCAAGATAGAGTAGACAGAAAAGACCTGTTTCCCATAGCAGAGAGGTCAGTTACCAGGGGCCACAGGTTTAAGGCAATTGGTAGGCGGATTATAGGGGACATCAGGAAAAACGTCTTCACCCAGAAGACAGCGGGTGTCTGGAATTTGCTGTCTGGTTTGGTGGTTGAGGCTGAGACCATCAACTTTTAAAAGGTACTAAGATCAGCACCTGAAGTGCTGTAACCGGCAAGGCTATGGTTAAGGTACTAAAAGGTGGGAATAGAATGGGCGGCTTTTTAAAATATTTTTTTCTTTTTTGGCTGGTGCAGAAATGATGGGCTATATGGTCACTTTCTGTGCCATTACTTTTCAATGGTTCTATGGTTCTATAAGGGATTAATTACTTGAAGGGATTTAAATGTTATCAATGAGAGATTTTATTTTCATATCGTGAAGTCTGCAATAGACACTTAAGCCTGAATTTTGAAGTCATCGGGGGCGCGTGCTTGGCAGGCCCGGGAGTGGCCGGGAAATGGATCCCCGACTGCGATCAGCCCCCCAACTAATGGCCAGCCAGCGTGGAACGCGTGCTGCCAGATTGGGGGCGGGAAGAGGGCAGGCGACGACGTCACCGCGGGCACTTCGAGAGAGCTCCATGAAGGCAGACAGCCAAAGAGAGTGCATGAAAAAGCATTGGTGGGCAGAATAAAGGAAAACCCAAAGGGGTTTTTAAAAATATAAAGAGCAAGAGAATAACTAGGGAAAGAGTAGGGCCAAATAGGGACCATAGAGGTAATGTGTCTGTGGACCCAGAAGACATGGGTGCAGTCCTCAATGAATACTTAGTGTCGGTCTTCTCAGTGGAAAAGGACGATGCAGATGTAGACATCAGGATGGAGGACTGTGAAACATTAGAGAAAATTAACATAGAGAGAGAGGAGGTACTAGCGGGTTTAGCAGCCTTAAAAGTGGGTAAATCCGCAGGCCCAGATGAGATGTATCCAAGACTGTTGACCTGAGGATTGGGAGGAGTTTAGAATTTAGCAAAGGAGGATCAAGGGATTGATTAAGAAGGGGAAAATAGAGTACGAGAGTAAGCTTGCGGGGAACATAAAAACTGACTCTAAAAGTTTCTATAGGTATGTGAAGAGAAAAAGATTGGTGGAGACAAATGTAGATCCCTTGCAGTCAGAAACAGGGGAATTTATAATGGGGAACAAAGAAATGGCTGACCAACTAAATACATACTTTGGTTCTGTCTTCACAAAGGAGGACACAAATAACATGCCAGAAATGTTGGGGATCACAGGGTTTAGTGAGAGGCAGGAACTGAAAGAAATCAGTATTAGTAGGGAAATGGTGTTGGGATTGAATACCGATAAATTCCCAGGGCTTGAGAATCTACATCCCAGAGTACTTAAGGAAGTGGCCCTAGAAATAGTGGATGCATTGGTGGTCATCTTCCGAGATTCTATAGACTCTGGAACAATTCCTACAGATAGGAGAGTAGCTAATGTAACCCCACTATTTAAAAAGGGAGGTAGAGAGAAAACGGGGAATTATAGACCAGTCAGCCTGACGTCGGTAGTGGGGAAAATTCGAGAGTCCATTATAAAAGATTTAATAGCTGAGCACTTGGAAAACAGTGGCAGAATCGGACAGAGTCAGCATGGATTTACGAAAGGGAAATCATGCTTAACAAATCTACTGGAATTTTTCAAGAATGTAACTAGTAGAGTTGATGAGGGGGAGCCAGTGGATGTGGTTTATTTGGACTTTCCGAAGGCTTTCGACAAAGACCCACATAAGACATTAGGGTGTAAAATTAAAGCATATGGGATTGGTGGTAGGGTATTCAGATGGATAGAAAACTGGTTGGCAGACAGGAAACAAAGAGTAGGAATAAACGGATCTTTTTCCGAATGGCAGGCAGTGACTAGTGGGGTACTGCAGGGATCGGTGCTGGGACCCCAGCTATTCACAATATATATGAATGATTTAGATGAGGGAACTAAATGTAATATCTCCAAGTTTGCAGATGACACAAAGCGGGGTGGGAGGATGAGCTGTGAGGAGGATGCAGAGATGCTTCAGTGTGATTTGGACAAGCTGAGTGAGTGGGTAAATGCATGGCAGATGCAGTATAATGTGGATAAATGTGAGGTTATCCACTTTGGTAGCAAAAACAGGAAGGCAGATTATTATCTGAATGGCTATAAATTGAGAGAGGGGAATGTGCAACGAGACCTGGGCGTCCTCGTACACCAGTCGCTGAAGGTAAGCATGCAGGTGCAGCAGGCAGTAAAGAAGGCAAATGATATGCTGGCCTTCATAGCCAGAGGATTCGAGTACAGGAGCAGAGATGTCTTGCTGCAGTTATACAGGGTCTTGGTGAGACCAAACCTGGAATATTGTGTGCAATTTTGGTCTCCTTATCTGAGGAAGGATGTTCTTGCTATAGAGGGAGTGCAGCAAAGGTTTACCCGACTGATTCCTGGGTTGGTGGGACTGACATATGAGGAGAGATTGAGTCGGTTAGGATTATATTCGCTGGAGTTCAGAAGAATGAAGGGGAATCTCATAGAAACCTATAAAATTCTAACAGGACTAGACAGGGTAGATGCAGGAAGGATGTTCCCAATGGTGGGGGAATCCAGAACCAGGGGTCACAGTCTGAGGATATGGGGCAGACCATTTAGGACTGAGATGAGGAGAAATTTCTTCACCCAGAGAGTGGTGAGCCTGTGGAATTCGCTACCACAGAAAGTAGTTGAGGCCAAAACATTGTATGTTTTCAAGAAGGAGTTAGATATAGCTCTTGGGGCAAAAGGGATCAAAGGATATGGGGAGAAAGCGGGAGCGGGCTATTGAATTGGATGATCAGCCATGATCATAATGAATGGCGGAGCAGGCTCGAAGGACTGAATGGCCTACTCCTGCTCCTATTTTCTATGCATGTTTCTATGTATGAGGGAGGCAAGGGAAGAGATATCAGGGGTCCTGGCAATAATTTTCAAATCCTCTCTCGCCACAGGTGAGGTGCCAGAGGACTGGAGGTCTGCTAACGTTGTCCCATTATTAAAAAAGGGAGGAAGGGATAGACCAGGAAATTACAGGCCAGTTAGTCTAACCTCGGTGGTGGGGAAGTGACTGGAAAGAATTCTAAGGGACAGAATATATCTGCACTTGGAGAGACACAGATTAATCAGGGATAGTCAGCATGGATTTGTTAAGGGAAGGTTGTGTTTGACCAATTTGATCAAATTTTTTGAGGAGGTCACCAGGAATGTTGATGAGGGTAATGCATTTGATGTGCCCTACATGGACTTTAGCAAGGCTTTGATAAGGTCCCTCTTGCCAGACTGGTCAAGAAAGTAAGAGCCCATGGGATCCAAGGCAAAGTGGCACATTGGATCCAAAATTGGCTGAGAGGCAGGAAGCAGAGGGTGATGGTAGAGGGATGTTTCTGTGACTGGAAGTCTGTTTCCAGTGGGGTTCCACAGGGCTCGGTGCTGGGGCCCTTGCTGTTTGTGGTGTACATAAATGATTTGGACTTAAATGTAGGGGGTATGATCAAGAAGTTCGCGGGTTACACGAAAAATAGTAGGGTGATAAATAGTGAGGAAGATAGCCGTAAACAGCAGGAGGACATCAATGGACTGGTCAGGTATGCAGGGCAGTGGCAAATGAAATTCAACTCGGAAAAGTGTGAGGTAATGCACTTGGGGAGGGCTAATAAGGCAAGGTTATACTATGAATGGTAGGACCCTGGGAAGTACTGAAGATCAGAGGGACCTTGGTGTGTATCTCCATAGATCCCTGAAGGTAGCAGGGCAGGTAGATAAGGTGTTTAAGAAGGCATATGGGATACTTGCTTTTATCAGCCGAGACATAGAATACAATAGCAGGGAGGTTGTGCTGGAACTGTATAAAATGTTGGTTCAGCCACAACTGGAGTACTGCTTGCAGTTCTGGTCACCACATTATAGGAAAGAAGTGATTGCACTGGAGAGGGTGCAGAGGAGATTTACCAGGATGCTGCCTGGGATGAAGGGTCTGAGCTATGAGGAAAGATTGGATAGGCTGGGGTTGTTTTCCTAGGAGCAACGAAGGTTGAGAGGAGACTTGATAAAGGTGTATAAGATTATGCGGGGCATAAGTAGGGTGGATAGGAAAGAACTTTTTCTATTTGTAGAGGGGTCAATAACCAGGGGACATAGATTTAAGGTAACAGGTAGAAGGCTAAGAGGGGAGTTGAGGATAAATTTTTTTACCCAGAGGGTGGTGGGAGTCTGGAACTCACTGCCTGAAAGGGTGGTTGAGTCAGAAACTCTCGTGACATTTAAGAAGTATTTAGATATTCACTTGTGTTGCCATAGCCACCAGGGATATGGGTCAAGCACCAGAAAATGGGATTAGTGTAGTCAGATCTTTGTTGACCGACGTGGACATGATGGGCTGAATGGCCTCCTTCTGTGCTGTAAACATCTATGAGTCTATGAGCTGCCTTAGGGAGCTGCAGACCTGCAAATTATGAAGTGAAGCACTAAAAATCTGCAAAAAAATGTCCATGCGTCACAATCAAGCACCAGAAAGCATACCACATAAAAATGCTGTCCCCAGATATTTATTTTTATTTTATTTCTTAACGGAGATTTCATCCTGCCCTTTGATGAGGCATCATGAAAAATTTAAGCCTGACTGGCCAATTCACCCATCCACCAACCGTCAGGTTGGACGGGCCACGAAAAATCTCAGACAATTGCGCTGTTTATGGGCTTAATTGTTGGCAGGTGTGCTTCCAACTTTTGCGCTCGCCTGCCGAGCGAAATATCGCACGAGTGCACGATGATGTCGGGACGCTCGCCTGACATCATCTCGCGGAATTTTACACCCGATCAGGTTGGGCGCATGCCCGCGGGATGTAACTTTTTGCCCTAAGAGTTTTATTTTAATTTATCTCACCTTGGTTCCTGAGGTCTGCAATAGTGGATACAGAGTGACATGGCATGGAAGGTGTGAAGGCAATGGAAATTGGGTGGGGGGGCATGGGTTGGTATGGGTTGGAACTAAGTTGTCATAGGGGCTGTAAAAGGTCATGGGGTGGAGATGGGGCATAGGTTGACATGGAGGATATAAGGGGTTCTGGGGAGTGTGTGTGGGCATGAGTTTGCATGGATGGGGCATGGGGAGTGTGTAGGCAGGTGAGGGGTATGGGAGGGTGAGTGAGGCCTTGAGGACTGATTTTGGTTTTACTGTTTTGATTATAACTGGAATGAATCCCCAGAGCATCGAGGTGTGCCTTTCAACTAGCTCACCTTGGTAATCGGCAACCTTTGTGGCTGCCTCCGCATTGTTTCCAGCAGTGACAGGCCAGACTCCTGTTAGCACCTGCCACCCGCACCACACCCCGCCCTCTCCACACCCCACCAACTAGAATGAAAATCCACTTTTCCCAAGTTAGTTGGCACAGTAGCGATTTTCACCACTCTGCTTAGGAGTGAAAACCCGGCCCTTAATCTTTTTGCGTTATCCTCACATCATACTTTCTAACCTATCTTTGTATCATCAGCAAATTTGACTTGATTCCATTATCCTTAATATCCTTGACTAAAAAAAATCTATCATTCCCAGTTCTGAAATTTTCTGTTGATCCCTAGTCTCAACAGCTTTTTGAAAGGAGAGAGATCCAGATTACCCCTTCCCTTCTTGTGATATCACATCTGAACAACTCTGCTCTAATTTTAATGTTTTGCAACCTTACCTTGG
This sequence comes from Cetorhinus maximus, assembly GCF_964194155.1. Taxonomy (NCBI): domain Eukaryota; kingdom Metazoa; phylum Chordata; class Chondrichthyes; order Lamniformes; family Cetorhinidae; genus Cetorhinus; species Cetorhinus maximus. The sequence goes on along the minus strand of NC_135898.1, from coordinate 80,271,773 downwards.
ACTCTCCCAACTAGAGAAAATAGTCTTATCTTAATCACCCTTGGGCGGTACTCCGGCAGTGGAAGCATCCAGAATCTCAGGCAGGGGTCTGGCAGAGGCCTGGAGGGGTGGGGAGAAGGACTGCTGAGTTAGCAAGTGATTGAAAGAGAGGATTAAGAACAGGCATGTGGAAGCAGCACTGACCATTGGGGGAGCGGTACAAAGAGTCTGGGGAGTAGTGTGGAGCTTCTGGGGAGCAGCACAGAGAGTCTAGGGAATAGTGTGGAGCATCTGGGGAGCAGCGCAGAGAGTCTGGGGAGTAGTGTGGAGCATCTGGGGTGCAGCACGGAACATCTGGAGAGTACTGCAAAGAGTCGGGGATGCAGCACAAAGTGTTATAGAAGCAGCATGGAGAGTCGGGTGAGCAGTGCGGAGAATCAGGGAGCAACGCAGAGTATTCGGGGATAGCACAGAATGTCAGGGGAGCAGCCGGGAGAGCCGGGAGGATAGAACAGAATATCGGGAGAGCAAAGGGAGAGCCAGGAGACCAGTGCAGAGTGTCGAGGGGATAGCACAGAGTCTTGGGCAGTAGCGCGAAGAGTCGGAAGTAGAGCGGAGTCAACAGAGCAGCGCGGAGTGTCGAGGCAGCAGCGCAGGGTGCCATGGGAGCAGCGCAGGGTGTTTTGGGAGCAGCGCAGGGTGTTTTGGGAGCAGCGCAGGGTGTCATGGGAGCAGCGCAGGGTGTCATGGGAGCAGCGCAGGGTGTCATGGGAGCAGCGCAGAGTGTCTTGGGAGCAGCGTAGAGTGTTTTGGGAGCAGCGCAGGGTGTCGAAAAGAAGCGCAGAGTGTCGGGGGAGCAGCGCAGGGTATCGTGCGAGCTGCGCAGGGTGTCGGGCGAGTAGCGCAGGGTGTCGGGGGAGCAGCGCAGGGTGTCAGGCGAGCTGCGCAGGGTGTCGGGCGAGCAGCGCAGAGTGTCAGGGGAGCAGCGCAGTGTGTCGGGGGAGCAGCGCAGGGTGTCGGGGCAGCAACGCAGGGTGTCGGTGGAGCAGCACAGAGTGTCGGGGCAGCAGCGCAGGTTGCCATGGGAGCAGCGCAGGGTGTTTTGGGAGCTGCGCAGGGTGTCATGGGAGCAGCGCAGGATGTCATGGGAGCAGCGCAGAGTGTTTTGGGAGCAGCGCAGGGTGTTTTGGGAGCACCGCAGGGTGTCGAGAAGAAGCGCAGAGTGTCGGGGGAGCAGCGCAGGGTGTCGGGGGAGCAGCGCAGGGTGTCGGGCGAGCTGCGCAGGGTGTCGGGCGAGCAGCGCAGGGTGTCGGGGGTGCAGCGCAGGATGTCGGGGGAGCAGCGCAGAGTGTCGGGGGAGCAGCGCAGGGTGTCGGGGGAGCAGAGCAGGGTGTCGGGGGAGCAGCGCAGAGTGTCGGGGGAGCAGCGCAGGGTGCCATGGGAGCAGCGCAGGGTGTCATGGGAGCAGCGCAGGGTGTCATGGGAGCAGCGCAGGGTGCCATGGGAGCAGCGCAGGGTGTCATGGGAGCAGCGCAGAGTGTTTTGGGAGCAGCGCAGGGTGTTTTGGGAGCACTGCAGGGTGTCGAGAAGCGCAGAGTTTCGGGGGAGCAGCGCAGGGTGTCGTGCGAGCTGCGCAGGGTGTCGGGCGAACAGCGCAGGGTGTCGGGGAAGCAGCGCAGGGTGTCGGGAGAGCTGCGCAGGGTGTCGGGGGAGCGGCGCAGGGTGTCGGGGGAGCTGCGCAGGGTGTCGGGGGAGCAGCGCAGGGTGTCGGGAGAGCTGCGCAGGGTGTCGGGAGAGCTGCGCAGGGTGTCGGGCGAGCAGCGCAGGGTGTCGGGAGAGCTGCGCAGGGTGTCGGGGGAGCGGCGCAGGGTGTCGGGGGAGCATCGCAGGGTGTTTTGGGAGCACCGCAGGGTGTCATGGGGGCAGCGCAGGGTGTCGGGGAGAAGCGTAGAGTGTCGGGGGAGCAGCGCAAGGTGTCAGGGGAGCAGCGCAGAGTGTCGGGGGAGCAGCGCAGAGTGTCGGGGGAGCAGCGCAGAGTGTCGGGGGAGCAGCGCAAAGTGTCATGTGAACAGCGCAGGGTGTGAGGGGAGCAGCGTAGGGTGTCGGGGGAGCAGCGCGGAGTGTCGGTAGAGCAACGCAGAGTGTCGGTGGAGCAGCGCAGAGTGTCGGGGGAGCAGCGCAGAGTGTCGGGGGAGCAGCGCAAAGTGTCATGTGAACAGCGCAGGGTGTCAGGGGAGCAGCGTAGGGTGTCGGGGGAGCAGCGCGGAGTGTCGGTAGAGCAACGCAGAGTGTCGGTGGAGCAGCGCAGAGTGTCGGGGGTGCAGCGCAGAGTGTCGGGGGAGGAGATCGGAGAGTCGGGGAGCAACGCAGGGTTTCATGGTAGCAGCGCAGGGTGTGAGGGGAGCAGACCAGAGTGTCAGGGGAGCAGCTTTGAGAAGCACGGGAGCATCGCTGAGTGTTGGGGAGCAGCGCTGAGTGTTGTGGGGAGCAGTGCTAAGTGTCGCGGAGAAGCACAGTGTCCGGGGAGCAGCGCAGTGTCGGGGGAGCAGCGCAGGGTGTCGGGGGAGCAGCGCAGGGTGTGAGGGGAGCAGCGCAGGGTGTCAGGGGAGCAGCGCAGGGTGTCAGGGGAGCAGTGCAGGGTGTCAGGGGAGCAGCGCAGGGTGTCAGGGGAGCAGTGCAGGGTGTCCGGGGAGCGGCGCAGAGTGTCGGGGGAGCGGCGCAGAGTGTCGGGGGAGCAGCGCAGGGTGTTGGGGGAGCAGCGCAGGGTGTCGGTGGAGCAGCGCAAAGTGTCATGTGAACAGCGCAGGGTGTGAGGGGAGCAGCGCAGAGTGTCAAGGGAGCATCATGGAGAGTCAGTGGAGCAGCGCAGAGTGTCCCGGAGAAGCGCTGAGTGTCAGGGGAGCAGCGTAGGGTGTCGGGGAGCAGCGCGGAGTGTCGGGGGAGCAGCGCAGAGTGTCGCGAAGAAGCGCTGAGTGTTAAGGGAGCAGCATAGGGTGTCGGGGGAGCAGCGCGGAGTGTCGGTAGAGCAACGCAGAGTGTCGGTCGAGCAGCGCAGAGTGTCGGGGGAGCAGCGCAGAGTGTCGGTCGAGCAGCGCAGAGTGTCGGGGGAGCAGCGCAGAGTGTCGGGGGAGCAGCGCAGGGTGTCCGGGGAGCAGCGCAGAGTGTGGGTGGAGCAGAGCAGAATTTCGGGGGAGCAGCACAGGGTGTCAGGGAAGCAGCGCAGAGTGTGGGTGGAGCAGCGCAGAGTGTCGGGGGAGCAGCGCAGGGTGTCGGGTTAGCAGCGCATGGTGTCGGGGGTGCAGCGCAGGGTGCCATGGGAGCAGCGCAGAGTGTCGGGGGAGCAGCGCAGGGTGTCGGGGGAGCAGCGCAGAGTGTCGGGGGAGCAGCGCAGGGTGTCGGGGTAGCAGCGCAGGTTGTCGGGGGAGCAGCGCAGGGTGTCGGAAGAGCAGCGCAGGGTGTCGTGGGAGCAGCACAGAGAGTCAGGGTAGCAGCGCGGAGTGTCGGGGGAGCAGCGCAGAGTGTCGGGGGAGCAGCGCAGGGTGTCGGGGGAGCAGCGCAGGGTGTCCGGGGAGCAGCGCAGTGTCGGGGGAGCAGCGCAGGGTGTCGGGGGAGCAGCACGGAGAGTCAGGGGAGCAGCGTAGAGTGTCAAGGGAGCAGCATTGAGAAGCACGGGAGCAGCGCTGAGTGTCAGGGGAGCAGGGCAGGGTGTCGGGGGAGCAGCGCAGGGTGTCGGGGTAGCAGCGCAGAGTGTCGCGGAGAAGCGCTGAGTGTCAGGGGAGCAGCGTAGGGTGTCGGGGGAGCAGCGCGGAGTGTCGGTAGAGCAGCTTTGAGAAACACGGGAGCATCGCTGAGTGTTGGAGGAGCAGCGCTGAGTGTTCTGGGGAGCAGTGCTAAGTGTCGCGGAGAAGCACAGTGTCCGGGGAGCAGCGCAGTGTCGGGGGAGCAGCGCAGGGTGTGAGTGGAGCAGCGCAGGGTGTCGGGGGAGCAGCGCAGGGTGTCGGGGGAGCAGCGCAGGGTGTCGGGGGAGCAGCGCAGGGTGTCAGGGGAGCAGCGCAGAGTGTCAAGGGAGCAGCGCAGGGTGTCAGGGGAGCAGAATGGAGAGTCAGAGGAGCAGCGCAGAGTGTCGGGGGAGCAGCGCAGGGTGTCAGGGGAGCAGCGCAGGGTGTCAGGGGAGCAGAATGGAGAGTCAGAGGAGCAGCGCAGAGTGTCGGGGGAGCAGCGCAGGGTGTCAGGGGAGCAGCGCAGGGTGTGAGGGGAGCAGTGCAGGGTGTCAGGGGAGCAGCGCAGGGTGTCAGGGGAGCAGTGCAGGGTGTCCGGGGAGCAGCGCAGAGTGTCGGGGGAGCGGCGCAGAGTGTCGGGGGAGCAGCGCAGGGTGTTGGGGGAGCAGCGCAGGGTGTCGGTGGAGCAGCGCAAAGTGTCATGTGAACAGCGCAGGGTGTCGGGCGAGCAGCACAGGGTGTCGGGGGAGCAGCGCAGGGTGTGAGGGGAGCAGCGCAGGGTGTCGGGGGAGCAGCGCAGGGTGTCAGGGGAGCAGCGCAGAGTGTCAAGGGAGCATCATGGAGAGTCAGTGGAGCAGCGCAGAGTGTCCCGGAGAAGCACTGAGTGTCAGGGGAGCAGCGTAGGGTGTCGGGGAGCAGCGCGGAGTGTCGGGGGAGCAGCGCAGAGTGTCGCGGAGAAGCGCTGAGTGTTAAGGGAGCAGCATAGGGTGTCGGGGGAGCAGCGCGGAGTGTCGGTAGAGCAACACAGAATGTCGGTCGAGCAGCGCAGGGTGACGGGGAGCAGCGCAGAGTGTCGGTGGAGCAGCGCAGAGTGTCGGGGGTGCAGCGCAGAGTGTTGGGGGAGCAGATCGGAGAGTCGGGGAGCAACGCAGGGTTTCATGGTAGCAGCGCAGGGTGTGAGGGGAGCAGACCAGAGTGTCAGGGGAGCAGCTTTGAGAAACACGGGAGCATCGCTGAGTGTTGGGGGAGCAGTGCTGAGTGTTGTGGGGAGCAGTGCTAAGTGTCGCGGAGAAGCGCAGTGTCCGGGAAGCAGCGCAGTGTCAGGGGAGCAGCGCAGGGTGTCGGGGGAGCAGCGCAGGGTGTGAGGGGAGCAGCGCAGGGTGTCAGGGGAACAGAATGGAGAGTCAGAGGAGCAGCGCAGAGTGTCGGGAGAGCAGCGCAGGGTGTCAGGGGAGCAGCGCAGGGTGTCAGGGGAGCAGTGCAGGGTGTCAGGGGAGCAGCGCAGGGTGTCAGGGAGCAGTGCAGGTTGTCCGGGGAGCAGCGCAGAGTGTCGGGGGAGCGGCGCAGAGTGTCGGGGGAGCGGCGCAGAGTGTCGGGGGAGCAGCGCAGGGTGTCAAGGGAGCAGCGCAGGGTGTCAGGGGAACAGTGCAGAGTGTCAAGGGAGCAGCGCAGGGTGTCAGGGGAGCAGAATGGAGAGTCAGAGGAGCAGCGCAGAGTGTCGGGGGAGCAGCGCAGGGTGTCAGGGGAGCAGCGCAGGGTGTGAGGGGAGCAGTGCAGGGTGTCAGGGGAGCAGCGCAGGGTGTCAGGGGAGCAGTGCAGGGTGTCCGGGGAGCAGCGCAGAGTGTCGGGGGAGCGGCGCAGAGTGTCGGGGGAGCAGCGCAGGGTGTTGGGGGAGCAGCGCAGGGCGTCGGTGGAGCAGCGCAAAGTGTCATGTGAACAGCGCAGGGTGTCGGGCGAGCAGCGCAGGGTGTCGGGGGAGCAGCGCAGGGTGTGAGGGGAGCAGCGCAGGGTGTCGGGGGAGCAGCGCAGGGTGTCAGGGGAGCAGCGCAGAGTGTCAAGGGAGCATCATGGAGAGTCAGTGGAGCAGCGCAGAGTGTCCCGGAGAAGCGCTGAGTGTCAGGGGAGCAGCGTAGGGTGTCGGGGAGCAGCGCGGAGTGTCGGGGGAGCAGCGCAGAGTGTCGCGGAGAAGCGCTGAGTGTTAAGGGAGCAGCATAGGGTGTCGGGGGCGCAGCGCGGAGTGTCGGTAGAGCAACGCAGAGTATCGGTCGAGCAGCGCAGGGTGTCGGGGAGCAGCGCAGAGTGTCGGTGGAGCAGCGCAGAGTGTCGGGGGTGCAGCGCAGAGTGTTGGGGGAGCAGATCGGAGAGTCAGGGAGCAACGCAGGGTTTCATGGTAGCAGCGCAGGGTGTGAGGGGAGCAGACCAGAGTGTCAGGGGAGCAGCTTTGAGAAACACGGGAGCATCGCTGAGTGTTGGGGGAGCAGTGCTGAGTGTTGTGGGGAGCAGTGCTAAGTGTCGCGGAGAAGCGCAGTGTCCGGGAAGCAGCGCAGTGTCGGGGGAGCAGCGCAGGGTGTCGGGGGAGCAGCGCAGGGTGTCGGGGGAGCAGCGCAGGGTGTGAGGGGAGCAGCGCAGGGTGTCGGGGGAGCAGCGCAGGGTGTGAGGGGAGCAGCGCAGGGTGTCGGGGGAGCAGTGCAGGGTGTCGGGCGAGCAGTGCAGGGTGTGAGGGGAGCAGCGCAGGGTGTCAGGGGAGCAGCGCAGGGTGTCAGGGGAGCAGTGCAGGGTGTCCGGGGAGCAGCGCAGAGTGTCGGGGGAGCGGCGCAGAGTGTCGGGGGAGCAGCGCAGGGTGTTGGGGGAGCAGCGCAGGGCGTCGGTGGAGCAGCGCAAAGTGTCATGTGAACAGCGCAGGGTGTCGGGCGAGCAGCGCATGGTGTCGGGGGAGCAGCGCAGGGTGTGAAGGGAGCAGCGCAGGGTGTCGGGGGAACAGCGCAGGGTGTCAGGGGAGCAGCGCAGAGTGTCAAGGGAGCATCATGGAGAGTCAGTGGAGCAGCGCAGAGTGTCCCGGAGAAGCACTGAGTGTCAGGGGAGCAGCGTAGGGTGTCGGGGAGCAGCGCGGAGTGTCGGGGGAGCAGCGCAGAGTGTCGCGGAGAAGCGCTGAGTGTTAAGGGAGCAGCATAGGGTGTCGGGGGAGCAGCGCGGAGTGTCGGTAGAGCAACGCAGAGTATCGGTCGAGCAGCGCAGGGTGTCGGGGAGCAGCGCAGAGTGTCGGTGGAGCAGCGCAGAGTGTCGGGGGTGCAGCGCAGAGTGTTGGGGGAGCAGATCGGAGAGTCGGGGAGCAACGCAGGATTTCATGGTAGCAGCGCAGGGTGTGAGGTGAGCAGACCAGAGTGTCAGGGGAGCAGCTTTGAGAAACACGGGAGCATCGCTGAGTGTTGGGGGAGCAGTGCTGAGTGTTGTGGGGAGCAGTGCTAAGTGTCGCGGAGAAGCGCAGTGTCCGGGAAGCAGCGCAGTGTCGGGGGAGCAGCGCAGGGTGTCGGGGGAGCAGCGCAGGGTGTGAGGGGAGCAGCGCAGGGTGTGAGGGGAGCAGCGCAGGGTGTCGGGGGAGCAGCGCAGGGTGTCGGGCGAGCAGTGCAGGGTGTGAGGGGAGCAGCGCAGGGTGTCAGGGGAGCAGCGCAGGGTGTCAGGGGAGCAGTGCAGGGTGTCGGGCGAGCAGTGCAGGGTGTGAGGGGAGCAGTGCAGGGTGTCAGGGGAGCAGCGCAGGGTGTCAGGGGAGCAGTGCAGGGTGTCCGGGGAGCAGCGCAGAGTGTCGGGGGAGCAACGCAGAGTGTCGGGGGAGCAGCGCAGGGTGTTGGGGGAGCAGCGCAGGGCGTCGGTGGAGCAGCGCAAAGTGTCATGTGAACAGCGCAGGGTGTCGGGCGAGCAGCGCAGGGTGTCGGGGGAGCAGCGCAGGGTGTCAGGGGAGCAGCGCAGGGTGTCGGGGGAGCAGCGCAGGGTGTCAGGGGAGCAGCGCAGAGTGTCAAGGGAGCATCATGGAGAGGCAGTGGAGCAGCGCAGAGTGTCCCGGAGAAGCGCTGAGTGTTAAGGGAGCAGCATAGGGTGTCGGGGGAGCAGCGCGGAGTGTCGGTAGAGCAACGCAGAGTATCGGTCGAGCAGCGCAGGGTGTCGGGGAGCAGCGCAGAGTGTCGGTGGAGCAGCGCAGAGTGTCGGGGGTGCAGCGCAGAGTGTTGGGGGAGCAGATCGGAGAGTCGGGGAGCAACGCAGGGTTTCATGGTAGCAGCGCAGGGTGTGAGTGGAGCAGACCAGAGTGTCAGGGGAGCAGCTTTGAGAAACACGGGAGCATCGCTGAGTGTTGGGGGAACAGTGCTGAGTGTTGTGGGGAGCAGTGCTAAATGTCGCGGTGAAGCGCAGTGTCCGGGAAGCAGCGCAGTGTCGGGGGAGCAGCGCAGGGTGTCGGGGGAGCAGCGCAGGGTGTGAGGGGAGCAGCGCAGGGTGTCGGAGGAGCAGCGCAGGGTGTGAGGGGAGCAGCGCAGGGTGTCGGGGGAGCAGCGCAGGGTGTCGGGCGAGCAGTGCAGGGTGTGAGGGGAGCAGCGCAGGGTGTCGCGGGAGCAGCGCAGGGTGTCGGGGTAGCAGTGCAGGGTGTCGGGGGAGCAGCGCAGGGTGTCAGGGGAGCAGCGCAGAGTGTCAAGGGAGCAGCGCAGGGTGTCAGGGGAACAGAATGGAGAGTCAGAGGAGCAGCGCAGAGTGTCGGGGGAGCAGCGCAGGGTGTCAGGGGAGCAGCGCAGGGTGTCAGGGGAGCAGTGCAGGGTGTCAGGGGAGCAGCGCAGGGTGTCAGGGAGCAGTGCAGGTTGTCCGGGGTGCAGCGCAGAGTGTCGGGGGAGCGGCGCAGAGTATCGGGGGAGCGGCGCAGAGTGTCGGGGGAGCAGCGCAGGGTGTTGGGGGAGCAGCGCAGAGTGTCGATGGAGCAGCGCAGAGTGTCGGGGGTGCAGCGCAGAGTGTCGGGGGAGCAGATCGGAGAGTCGGGGAGCAACGCAGGGTTTCATGGTAGCAGCGCAGGGTGTGAGGGGAGCAGACCAGAGTGTCAGGGGAGCAGCTTTGAGAAACACGGGAGCATCGCTGAGTGTTGGGGGAGCAGTGCTGAGTGTTGTGGGGAGCAGTGCTAAGTGTCGCGGAGAAGCGCAGTGTCCGGGAAGCAGCACAGTGTCGGGGGAGCAGCGCAGGGTGTCGGGGGAGCAGCGCAGAGTGTCGGGGGAGCAGCGCAGGGTGTCGGGTTAGCAGCGCATTGTGTCGGGGGAGCAGCGCATGGTGTCGGGGGTGCAGCGCAGGGTGCCATGGGAGCAGCGCAGAGTGTCGGGGGAGCAGCGCAGGGTGTCAGGGGAGCAGCGCAGAGTGTCGGGTGAGCAGCGCAGGGTGTCGGGGTAGCAGCGCAGGTTGTCGGGGGAGCAGCGCAGGGTGTCGGAAGAGCAGCGCAGGGTGTCGGGGGAGCAGCACGGAGAGTCAGGGTAGCAGCGCGGAGTGTCGGGGGAGCAGCGCAGAGTGTCGGGGGAGCAGCGCAGAGTGTCGGGGGAGCAGCGCAGGGTGTCGGGGGAGCAGCGCAGGGTGTCCGGGGAGCAGCGCAGTGTCGGGGGAGCAGCGCAGGGTGTCGAGGGAGCAGCACGGAGAGTCAGGGGAGCAGCGTAGAGTGTCAAGGGAGCAGCATGGAGAAGCACGGGAGCAGTGCTGAGTGTCAGGGGAGCAGGGCAGGGTGTCGGGGGAGCAGCGCAGGGTGTCGGGGTAGCAGCGCAGAGTGTCGCGGAGAAGCACTGAGTGTCAGGGGAGCAGCGTAGGGTGTCGGGGGAGCAGCGTAGGGTGTCGGGGGAGCAGCGCGGAGTGTCGGTAGAGCAACGCAGAGTGTCGGTGGAGCAGCGTAGAGTCTCGGGGGTGCAGCGCAGAGTGTCGGGGGAGGAGATCGGAGAGTCGGGGAACAACGCAGGGTTTCATGGTAGCAGCGCAGGGTGTGAGGGGAGCAGACCAGTGTGTCAGGGGAGCAGCTTTGAGAAACACGGAAGCATCGCTGAGTGTTGGGGGAGCAGCGCTGAGTGTTGTGGGGAGCAGTGCTAAGTGTCGCGGAGAAGCACAGTGTCCGGGGAGCAGCGCAGTGTCGGGGGAGCAGCACAGGGTGTCGGGGGAGCAGCGCAGGGTGTCGGGGGAGCAGCGCAGGGTGTGAGGGGAGCAGCGCAGGGTGTCGGGGGAGCAGCGCAGGGTGTCGGGGGAGCAGCGCATGGTGTGAGGGGAGCAGCGCAGGGTGTCGGGGGAGCAGCGCAGGGTGTCAGGGGAGCAGCGCAGAGTGTCAAGGGAGCATCATGGAGAGTCAGTGGAGCAGCGCAGAGTGTCCCGGAGAAGCGCTGAGTGTCAGGGGAGCAGCGTAGGGTATCGGGGAGCAGCGCGGAGTGTCGGGGGAGCAGCGCAGAGTGTCGCGGAGAAGCGCTGAGTGTTAAGGGAGCAGCATAGGGTGTCGGGGGAGCAGCGCGGAGTGTCGGTAGAGCAACGCAGAGTGTCGGTCGAGCAGCGCAGGGTGTCGGGGAGCAGCGCAGAGTGTCGGTGGAGCAGCGCAGAGTGTCGGGGGTGCAACGCAGAGTGTTGGGGGAGCAGATCGGAGAGTCGGGGAGCAACGCAGGGTTTCATGGTAGCAGCGCAGGGTGTGAGGGGAGCAGACCAGAGTGTCAGGGGAGCAGCTTTGAGAAACACGGGAGCATCGCTGAGTGTTGGGGGAGCAGTGCTGAGTGTTGTGGGGAGCAGTGCTAAGTGTCACGGAGAAGCGCAGTGTCCGGGAAGCAGCGCAGTGTCGGGGGAGCAGCGCAGGGTGTCGGGGGAGCAGCGCAGGGTGTGAGGGGAGCAGCGCAGGGTGTCGGGGGAGCAGCGCAGGGTGTGAGGGTAGCAGCGCAGGGTGTCGGGGGAGCAGCGCAGGGTGTCGGGGGAGCAGCGCAGGGTGTGAGGGGAGCAGCGCAGGGTGTCGGGGGAGCAGCGCAGGGTGTCGGGGTAGCAGCGCAGGGTGTCGGGGGAGCAGCGCACGGTGTCAGGGGAGCAGCGCAGAGTGTCAAGGGAGCAGCGCAGGGTGTCAGGGGAACAGAATGGAGAGTCAGAGGAGCAGCGCAGAGTGTCGGGAGAGCAGTGCAGGGTGTCAGGGGAGCAGCGCAGGGTGTCAGGGGAGCAGTGCAGGGTGTCAGGGGAGCAGCGCAGGGTGTCAGGGAGCAGTGAGGTTGTCCGGGGAGCAGCGCAGGGTGTCGGGGGAGCAGCGCAGGGTGTCCGGGGAGCAGCGCAGTGTCGGGGGAGCAGCGCAGGGTGTCGAGGGAGCAGCACGGAGAGTCAGGGGAGCAGCGTAGAGTGTCAAGGGAGCAGCATGGAGAAGCACGGGAGCAGTGCTGAGTGTCAGGGGAGCAGGGCAGGGTGTCGGGGGAGCAGCGCAGGGTGTCGGGGTAGCAGCGCAGAGTGTCGCGGAGAAGCACTGAGTGTCAGGGGAGCAGCGTAGGGTGTCGGGGGAGCAGCGTAGGGTGTCGGGGGAGCAGCGCGGAGTGTCGGTAGAGCAACGCAGAGTGTCGGTGGAGCAGCGTAGAGTCTCGGGGGTGCAGCGCAGAGTGTCGGGGGAGGAGATCGGAGAGTCGGGGAACAACGCAGGGTTTCATGGTAGCAGCGCAGGGTGTGAGGGGAGCAGACCAGTGTGTCAGGGGAGCAGCTTTGAGAAACACGGAAGCATCGCTGAGTGTTGGGGGAGCAGCGCTGAGTGTTGTGGGGAGCAGTGCTAAGTGTCGCGGAGAAGCACAGTGTCCGGGGAGCAGCGCAGTGTCGGGGGAGCAGCACAGGGTGTCGGGGGAGCAGCGCAGGGTGTCGGGGGAGCAGCGCAGGGTGTGAGGGGAGCAGCGCAGGGTGTCGGGGGAGCAGCGCAGGGTGTCGGGGGAGCAGCGCATGGTGTGAGGGGAGCAGCGCAGGGTGTCGGGGGAGCAGCGCAGGGTGTCAGGGGAGCAGCGCAGAGTGTCAAGGGAGCATCATGGAGAGTCAGTGGAGCAGCGCAGAGTGTCCCGGAGAAGCGCTGAGTGTCAGGGGAGCAGCGTAGGGTATCGGGGAGCAGCGCGGAGTGTCGGGGGAGCAGCGCAGAGTGTCACGGAGAAGCGCTGAGTGTTAAGGGAGCAGCATAGGGTGTCGGGGGAGCAGCGCGGAGTGTCGGTAGAGCAACGCAGAGTGTCGGTCGAGCAGCGCAGGGTGTCGGGGAGCAGCGCAGAGTGTCGGTGGAGCAGCGCAGAGTGTCGGGGGTGCAACGCAGAGTGTTGGGGGAGCAGATCGGAGAGTCGGGGAGCAACGCAGGGTTTCATGGTAGCAGCGCAGGGTGTGAGGGGAGCAGACCAGAGTGTCAGGGGAGCAGCTTTGAGAAACACGGGAGCATCGCTGAGTGTTGGGGGAGCAGTGCTGAGTGTTGTGGGGAGCAGTGCTAAGTGTCACGGAGAAGCGCAGTGTCCGGGAAGCAGCGCAGTGTCGGGGGAGCAGCGCAGGGTGTCGGGGGAGCAGCGCAGGGTGTGAGGGGAGCAGCGCAGGGTGTCGGGGGAGCAGCGCAGGGTGTGAGGGTAGCAGCGCAGGGTGTCGGGGGAGCAGCGCAGGGTGTCGGGGGAGCAGCGCAGGGTGTGAGGGGAGCAGCGCAGGGTGTCGGGGGAGCAGCGCAGGGTGTCGGGGTAGCAGCGCAGGGTGTCGGGGGAGCAGCGCACGGTGTCAGGGGAGCAGCGCAGAGTGTCAAGGGAGCAGCGCAGGGTGTCAGGGGAACAGAATGGAGAGTCAGAGGAGCAGCGCAGAGTGTCGGGAGAGCAGTGCAGGGTGTCAGGGGAGCAGCGCAGGGTGTCAGGGGAGCAGTGCAGGGTGTCAGGGGAGCAGCGCAGGGTGTCAGGGAGCAGTGAGGTTGTCCGGGGAGCAGCGCAGAGTGTCGGGGGAGCGGCGCAGAGTGTCGGGGGAGCGGCGCAGAGTGTCGGGGGAGCAGCGCAGGGTGTCAAGGGAGCAGCGCAGGGTGTCAGGGGAGCAGTGCAGAGTGTCAAGGGAGCAGCGCAGGGTGTCAGGGGAGCAGAATGGAGAGTCAGAGGAGCAGCGCAGAGTGTCGGGGGAGCAGCGCAGGGTGTCAGGGGAGCAGCGCAGGGTGTGAGGGGAGCAGTGCAGGGTGTCAGGGGAGCAGCGCAGGGTGTCAGGGGAGCAGTGCAGGGTGTCCGGGGAGCAGCGCAGAGTGTCGGGGGAGCGGCGCAGAGTGTCGGGGGAGCAGCGCAGGGTGTTGGGGGAGCAGCGCAGGGCGTCGGTGGAGCAGCGCAAAGTGTCATGTGAACAGCGCAGGGTGTCGGGCGAGCAGCGCAGGGTGTCGGGGGAGCAGCGCAGGGTGTGAGGGGAGCAGCGCAGGGTGTCGGGGGAGCAGCGCAGGGTGTCAGGGGAGCAGCGCAGAGTGTCAAGGGAGCATCATGGAGAGTCAGTGGAGCAGCGCAGAGTGTCCCGGAGAAGCACTGAGTGTCAGGGGAGCAGCGTAGGGTGTCGGGGAGCAGCGCGGAGTGTCGGGGGAGCAGCGCAGAGTGTCGCGGAGAAGCGCTGAGTGTTAAGGGAGCAGCATAGGGTGTCGGGGGAGCAGCGCGGAGTGTCGGTAGAGCAACGCAGAGTATCGGTCGAGCAGCGCAGGGTGTCGGGGAGCAGCGCAGAGTGTCGGTGGAGCAGCGCAGAGTGTCGGGGGTGCAGCGCAGAGTGTTGGGGGAGCAGATCGGAGAGTCGGGGAGCAACGCAGGGTTTCATGGTAGCAGCGCAGGGTGTGAGGTGAGCAGACCAGAGTGTCAGGGGAGCAGCTTTGAGAAACACGGGAGCATCGCTGAGTGTTGGGGGAGCAGCGCTGAGTGTTCTGGGGAGCAGTGCTAAGTGTCGCGGAGAAGCACAGTGTCCGGGGAGCAGCGCAGTGTCGGGGGAGCAGCGCAGGGTGTCGGGGGAGCAGCGCAGGGTGTCGGGGGAGCAGCGCAGGGTGTCAGGGGAGCAGCGCAGGGTGTCGGGGGAGCAGCGCAGGGTGTCAGGGGAGCAGCGCAGAGTGTCAAGGGAGCAGCGCAGGGTGTCAGGGGAGCAGAATGGAGAGTCAGAGGAGCAGCGCAGAGTGTCGGGGGAGCAGCGCAGGGTGTCGGGGAGCAGCGCAGGGTGTCGGGGAGCAGCGCAGGGTGTCCGGGGAGCAGTGCAGGGTGTCAGGGGAGCAGCGCAGGGTGTCAGGGGAGCAGTGCAGGGTGTCCGGGGAGCAGCGCAAAGTGTCATGTGAACAGCGCAGGGTGTGAGGGGAGCAGCGCAGGGTGTCGGGGGAGCAGTGCAGGGTGTGAGGGGAGCAGCGCAGGGTGTCGGGGGAGCAGCGCAGGGTGTCAGGGGAGCAGCGCAGAGTGTCAAGGGAGCATCATGGAGAGTCAGTGGAGCAGCGCAGAGTGTCCCGGAGAAGCGCTGAGTGTCAGGGGAGCAGCGTAGGGTGTCGGGGAGCAGCGCGGAGTGTCGGGGGAGCAGCGCAGAGTGTCGCGGAGAAGCGCTGAGTGTTAAGGGAGCAGCATAGGGTGTCGGGGGAGCAGCGCGGAGTGTCGGTAGAGCAACGCAGAGTGTCGGTCGAGCAGCACAGGGTGTCAGGGGAGCAGCGCAGAGTGTCGGTGGAGCAGCGCAGAGTGTCGGGGGTGCAGCGCAGAGTGTTGGGGGAGCAGATCGGAGAGTCGGGGAGCAACGCAGGGTTTCATGGTAGCAGCGCAGGGTGTGAGTGGAGCAGACCAGTGTGTCAGGGGAGCAGCTTTGAGAAACACGGGAGCATCGCTGAGTGTTGGGGGAGCAGTGCTGAGTGTTGTGGGGAGCAGTGCTAAGTGTCGCGGAGAAGCGCAGTGTCCGGGAAGCAGCGCAGTGTCGGGGGAGCAGCGCAGGGTGTCGGGGGAGCAGCGCAGGGTGTCGGGGGAGCAGCGCAGGGTGTGAGGGGAGCAGCGCAGGGTGTGAGGGGAGCAGCGCAGGGTGTCGGGCGAGCAGTGCAGGGTGTGAGGGGAGCAGCGCAGGGTGTCGGGGGAGCAGCGCAGGGTGTCGGGTTAGCAGCGCAGGTTGTCGGGGGAGCAGCGCAGGGTGTCAGGGGAGCAGCGCAGAGTGTCAGGGGAGCAGCGCAGGGTGTCAGGGGAGCAGAATGGAGAGTCAGAGGAGCAGCGCAGAGTGTCAGGGGAGCAGCGCAGGGTGTCAGGGGAGCAGTCCAGGGTGTCAGGGGAGCAGCGCAGGGTGTCAGGGAGCAGTGCAGGTTGTCCGGGGAGCAGCGCAGAGTGTCGGGGGAGCGGCACAGAGTGTCGGGGGAGCAGCGCAGGGTGTTGGGGGAGCAGCGCAGAGTGTCGGTGGAGCAGCGCAGAGTGTCGGGGGTGCAGCGCAGAGTGTCGGGGGAGCAGATCGGAGAGTCGGGGAGCAACGCAGGGTTTCATGGTAGCAGCGCAGGGTGTGAGGGGAGCAGACCAGAGTGTCAGGGGAGCAGCTTTGAGAAACACGGGAGCATCGCTGAGTGTTGGGGGAGCAGTGCTGAGTGTTGTGGGGAGCAGTGCTAAGTGTCGCGGAGAAGCGCAGTGTCCGGGGAGCAGCGCAGTGTCGGGGGAGCAGCGCAGGGTGTCGGAGGAGCAGCGCAGGGTGTGAGGGGAGCAGCGCAGGGTGTCGGGGGAGCAGCGCAGGGTGTGAGAGGAGCAGCGCAGTGTGTCCGGCGAGCAGCGCAGGGTGTCGGGGGAGCAGCGCAGGGTGTCGGGCGAGCAGTGCAGGGTGTCAGGGGAGCAGCGCAGGGTGTCGGGGGAGCAGCGCAGGGTGTCGGGGGAGCAGCGCAGGGTGTCGGGGGAGCAGCGCAGGGTGTCGGGCGAGCAGCGCAGGGTGTCGGGCGAGCAGCGCAGAGTGTCGGGGGTGCAGCGCAGAGTGTTGGGGGAGCAGATCGGAGAGTCGGGGAGCAACGCAGGGTTTCATGGTAGCAGCGCAGGGTGTGAGGTGAGCAGACCAGAGTGTCAGGGGAGCAGCTTTGAGAAACACGGGAGCATCGCTGAGTGTTGGGGGAGCAGCGCTGAGTGTTCTGGGGAGCAGTGCTAAGTGTCGCGGAGAAGCACAGTGTCCGGGGAGCAGCGCAGTGTCGGGGGAGCAGCGCAGGGTGTCGGGGGAGCAGCGCAGGGTGTCGGGGGAGCAGCGCAGGGTGTCAGGGGAGCAGCGCAGGGTGTCGGGGGAGCAGCGCAGGGTGTCAGGGGAGCAGCGCAGAGTGTCAAGGGAGCAGCGCAGGGTGTCAGGGGAGCAGAATGGAGAGTCAGAGGAGCAGCGCAGAGTGTCGGGGGAGCAGCGCAGGGTGTCGGGGAGCAGCGCAGGGTGTCGGGGAGCAGCGCAGGGTGTCCGGGGAGCAGTGCAGGGTGTCAGGGGAGCAGCGCAGGGTGTCAGGGGAGCAGTGCAGGGTGTCCGGGGAGCAGCGCAAAGTGTCATGTGAACAGCGCAGGGTGTGAGGGGAGCAGCGCAGGGTGTCGGGGGAGCAGTGCAGGGTGTGAGGGGAGCAGCGCAGGGTGTCGGGGGAGCAGCGCAGGGTGTCAGGGGAGCAGCGCAGAGTGTCAAGGGAGCATCATGGAGAGTCAGTGGAGCAGCGCAGAGTGTCCCGGAGAAGCGCTGAGTGTCAGGGGAGCAGCGTAGGGTGTCGGGGAGCAGCGCGGAGTGTCGGGGGAGCAGCGCAGAGTGTCGCGGAGAAGCGCTGAGTGTTAAGGGAGCAGCATAGGGTGTCGGGGGAGCAGCGCGGAGTGTCGGTAGAGCAACGCAGAGTGTCGGTCGAGCAGCACAGGGTGTCAGGGGAGCAGCGCAGAGTGTCGGTGGAGCAGCGCAGAGTGTCGGGGGTGCAGCGCAGAGTGTTGGGGGAGCAGATCGGAGAGTCGGGGAGCAACGCAGGGTTTCATGGTAGCAGCGCAGGGTGTGAGTGGAGCAGACCAGTGTGTCAGGGGAGCAGCTTTGAGAAACACGGGAGCATCGCTGAGTGTTGGGGGAGCAGTGCTGAGTGTTGTGGGGAGCAGTGCTAAGTGTCGCGGAGAAGCGCAGTGTCCGGGAAGCAGCGCAGTGTCGGGGGAGCAGCGCAGGGTGTCGGGGGAGCAGCGCAGGGTGTCGGGGGAGCAGCGCAGGGTGTGAGGGGAGCAGCGCAGGGTGTGAGGGGAGCAGCGCAGGGTGTCGGGCGAGCAGTGCAGGGTGTGAGGGGAGCAGCGCAGGGTGTCGGGGGAGCAGCGCAGGGTGTCGGGTTAGCAGCGCAGGTTGTCGGGGGAGCAGCGCAGGGTGTCAGGGGAGCAGCGCAGAGTGTCAGGGGAGCAGCGCAGGGTGTCAGGGGAGCAGAATGGAGAGTCAGAGGAGCAGCGCAGAGTGTCAGGGGAGCAGCGCAGGGTGTCAGGGGAGCAGTCCAGGGTGTCAGGGGAGCAGAGCAGGGTGTCAGGGAGCAGTGCAGGTTGTCCGGGGAGCAGCGCAGAGTGTCGGGGGAGCGGCACAGAGTGTCGGGGGAGCAGCGCAGGGTGTTGGGGGAGCAGCGCAGAGTGTCGGTGGAGCAGCGCAGAGTGTCGGGGGTGCAGCGCAGAGTGTCGGGGGAGCAGATCGGAGAGTCGGGGAGCAACGCAGGGTTTCATGGTAGCAGCGCAGGGTGTGAGGGGAGCAGACCAGAGTGTCAGGGGAGCAGCTTTGAGAAACACGGGAGCATCGCTGAGTGTTGGGGGAGCAGTGCTGAGTGTTGTGGGGAGCAGTGCTAAGTGTCGCGGAGAAGCGCAGTGTCCGGGGAGCAGCGCAGTGTCGGGGGAGCAGCGCAGGGTGTCGGAGGAGCAGCGCAGGGTGTGAGGGGAGCAGCGCAGGGTGTCGGGGGAGCAGCGCAGGGTGTGAGAGGAGCAGCGCAGTGTGTCCGGCGAGCAGCGCAGGGTGTCGGGGGAGCAGCGCAGGGTGTCGGGCGAGCAGTGCAGGGTGTCAGGGGAGCAGCGCAGGGTGTCGGGGGAGCAGCGCAGGGTGTCGGGGGAGCAGCGCAGGGTGTCGGGGGAGCAGCGCAGGGTGTCGGGCGAGCAGCGCAGGGTGTCGGGCGAGCAGCGCAGGGTGTGAGGGGAGCAGCGCAGCGTGTCGTGGGAGCAGCGCAGGGTGTGAGGGGAGCAGCGCAGCGTGTCGTGGGAGCAGCGCAGGGTGTGAGGGGAGCAGCGCAGGGTGTCGGGGGAGCAGCACAGGGTGTTGGGGGAGCAGCGCAGGGTGTGAGGGGAGCAGCGCAGGGTGTGAGGGGAGCAGCACAGTGTGGCGGGCGAGCAGTGCAGGGTGTGAGGGGAGCAGCCCTGTTTCAGGGGAGCACCTCGGAGAGTCAGGGCAGTGGCGCAGGGAGACAGTGGAGTAGCGCAGAGAGTTGAGGGAAAAACACGGAGTGTTGTGGTAGCAGCGCTGAGAGTCGGGAATAGCGTGGAGAGTCGGGGAGCAGAGCGGAAAGACGAGGGAGTAGCACAGAGATTTCAGAGTAGTGCGGAGAGTCAGGGTAAGTAGCGGGGAGGTTCGGGGGAGTAACGCGGAGAGTGGAGAGCAGCAAGAGAGTCAGGGTAACAGCATGGAGAGTCGGGTTTACTCCGGGGTCATGAAGGCAGACTGTAAGTGAAATATTTTATTATTTGTGGAATGTTGTGAGCACCTTAGCATTCTGCCCCACCATCCCCCACCCCCTAATCTCACCAGCACTCCACTCCCCCATCTTTCCCTGCCCACTCCTGTTGAAGCATGCCTTATTTTATTTCTTTGGACTTGGTCACTCTGCCAACAACTCCACAATACTCCGAACATGTGAAATAGGAGCAGAAGTAGGCCATTCAGCTGCTCAAGCCTGCTCCACCATTCAATAATTTCATGGCTGATCTGTTTGTGTTTCATGTTCCACATTCTCAACTACCTCCAATAACCTTTGATTCCCATGCCTAACAAGAATCTATTTACCTCTGCCTTAAATATATTCATGACCCCGCCCCCCACCGCCTTCTCATGCAGAGAGTTCCAAAGTCGCACAACCCTCTGAGAGAAATAAATTCTCCTCATCTCTGTCCTAAAAGGGTGACCCCTAATTTTAAAACAGTGCCCCTAATTCTGTACTCATCCACAAGAGGAAACATCCTTTCCACGTTCACCCTGTCAAGGCCGTTCAGGACCTTATAAACCTCAATCATGTCACCCCTCACTCTTCTGAACTCTCGTGGAAACAAATCCAGCCTATCAACTTTTCCTCATAAGATAGCTTTATCAATCAAGGTATAGATTACAAAAGTAGGGAGGTCATGTTGGAGTTGTATAGAACCTTGGTGAGGCCACAGCTGGAGTACTGTGTGCAGCTCTGGTCGCCACATTATAAGAAGGATGTGATTGCACTGGAGGGGGTGCAGAGGAGATTCACCAGGATGTTGCCTGGGATGAAACATTTAAGTTATGAAGAGAGGTTGGATAGACTTGGGTTGTTTTCACTGGAGCAGAGAAGACTGAGGGGCGACCTGATCGTGGTGTACAAGATTATGAGGGGCATGGACAGGTGGATAGGGAGCAGGTTTTTCTCTTATTTGAAGGGTCAGTCACGAGGGGACATAAGTTCAAGGTGAGGGGCAGGAGGTTTAGGGGGGATGTGAGGAAAAACTTTTTTACCCAGAGGGTGGTGATGGCCTGGAATGTCCTGCCTGGGAGGGTAGTGGAGGCGGGTTGCATCACATCCTTTAAAAAGTACCTGGATGAGCACTTGGCACATCATAACATTCAAGGCTATGGGCCAAGTGCTGGTAAATGGGATTAGGTAGGTAGGTCAAGTGGTTCTCACATGTCGGTGCAGACTCGATGGGCTGAAGGGCCTCTTCTGCATTGCGTGATTCTGTGAACTCACTCATTCCAGGTATCAATCAAGTAAACCTCCTCTAAACCGCTTCGAACACATTAAATAAGGGCACCAAAACTGCACACAGTTTTGGAGATGCAGTGTCACCAATGCTCTTTATAACTGAAGCATAACTTCCTTATTTTTATGTTCAATTCCTCTCATAATAAAGGATAGCATTCCATTAGCCTTCTTGATTACAGGCTGTACCTGCATATTAACTTTGTGACTCATGCACAAGAACACCTAGATCCCTCTGCACCTCGTAGTTTGGCAGTTGTTCTCCATTTAAGTAATACTCTGCTTTTTACTCTTCCTGCCAAAGTGAACAACTTCACATTTCCCCACATTATACTCCATCTGCCAGATTTTTGCCCATTCCCTCAACTTATCTAATCCTTTCTGCAAACTCCTTATGTCTTCTTCACAACATACTTTCCTACATATCTTTGTGTCATCTGCAAATTTAGCTACCATGCCTTCGTTCTCCTCATCTAAGTCATTGATGCAAATTGTAAAAAGTTGAGGCCCCAATACAGACCCCTGTGGGACTCCACTCGTCACATCCTGCCAATCAGACTAACCCATTTATGCATACTCTCTGCTTTCTGCCAGCCAGCCAATCTTCCATCCAATCTAATATATTACTCCCTAAATTATGAGCTTTTATTTTCCACAATAACCTTTGATGCAGCAGCTTATCAAATGCTTTCCAAAAATCAAAGTACAGTACATCTACAGGCTCCCCTTTACCTACTGCACATTTTACTCCTTCAAAGAACTCTAACAAATTGGTTAAACATGATTTCCCTTTCATAAAACCACACAGACTCTTCCCAATTACCTTGAGCTTTTCTAAGTGCCCAGCTATAACCTCCTTAATAATCGACTCTAACACCTTCCCCATGACAGACATCAATTTAACTGGCCTATAGTTTCCTGTTTTCTGCCTCTCTCCCTTCTTGAATAGAGGGGTTATATTTGCTACTTTCCAGTCTGATGGAATCTTTCCAGAACCTAGGGAATTTTGGAAAATTAACACCAACGCATCTACTACCTCATTAGCAACCTCTTGTAAGACACCAGGATGAAGTCCATCTGGACCCAGAGACTTGTTAGTCCGCAGCTCCATCAAGTTTGCTCAGTACCACTTCCCTAGTGATTGTAATTTCACCAAGTTCCTCCCTTCCTTCCACCTCCTGATTTACAGTTATTACTGGAACAGTTTTTTTATATCCTCCAAAATGAAGACAGAAGCAAAATATTTGTTTATTTCATGTGCCATTTCCTTATTATCTACTATTAACTCCCCACTGTCACTCTCTAGAGGACCAACACTCACTTTACTTACTTTTTTCCTGTTCAAATACCTGTAGAAACACTTGCTATCTGTTTTCACATTTCTAGCTAGCTTCCTCTCATACTCCAATTTCTTTTTCCTGATTAGCCTTTTAGTCATTCTCTGCTGTTTTTTTATATTCTGGCCAATCATCCTACCTGCCACTCATTTTAGCAGTTATATGCTTTTTCCTTAATTTTGATGTTTTCACTAATTTATTTAGTTAACCATGGATGATGGGTCCTCCCTTTAGAATTTTTCTTTATATACTCATGATTGTCCACTCCCTCACTGCTGCCCCACCCACTGCATGTACCTCAGAGTTTCCCCTGGCAAGACAACATACCTCTAATTAAAGTGGGCAAGGGACCTATGCATGTGACAAGCACTGATTGACCCAATCATGATACTGTGACGTAAGGCCCAATTTGGGGCTGGCCTTGGACCTCCCAGTTTGGACACACTAATGGGCACTGTGATCACACAGTCAGAAACAGGCCATACTCACATTTATTACTGCGAGTCTCCTGCTTATGGACTCCAATTTACTGCTTCTGAACTGATGTAAATACAGAACACTTATGTTCTCCAGTATTTTAGATGGTGCGGTTGGAGAACCTGAGTGCAATAGATCAAGAAAACTTGGGAGTAGAGTAAAAATGAGCACGTCCGTTATGCCTGAATTTCCTGACCTTTTGCATTGAAATCTGTGCCATACAGTACTTAGACCACAATTTCACAGGAAAATTTGGAGCCATTCTTTCCTGGAAATTGTGGAGTTTCTCACTTTCAGTAGTCTTCTCTTTTATAATTTACGTGTACAGAATTTACAGCACAGAACCAGGACATTCGACCCACACAAACCTGCTCCAACTCCTCTTTATCTCACCCACAAACATATCCCTCTATTCCTTCTTCCATCCTGTGTTTACCTGGCTTCCCCTTAAATGTATCTATACTATTCACCTCAACCACTCCCTTGTGATAATGAGTTCCACATTCTCAGCACTCTCTGGGTAAAGAAACTTTTCCTGATTTCATACATCAAAGAGTCCCAGCCTGTTCATTCTTTCTGGATTGGTATAATCTCTCAGTTCTGACACCCTGTTTTTCCTGCTTCACTGATAATAAGTTTAATTTGTTTAGGCTTGACATGGCAGGGTCTGAACGGTCCAAGGAGATGCTGGATTTCAATCGGTCAATGACCTCAATGCTGGAGCAGAGCTGTGTGACAGAGGACAAAATCCTGATAGTGTTTGAGCATCGAAAAGACGATCACAGCTCAAAGGATAAGTTGGTGAGCAATGGTCTAGTTTAATGAGGCACGCAACACCATAGTTACTGTTATCATGATTGCTACCTAACCATTCATTTGCATAGACACTGAAATGTGCATTGTAGCACTAATATTCAGGTCTGACAGAACCAACTAACAACAAAAACAATAACTTGCATTTATATAGCACCTTTAATGTAGTAAACGGTCACAAGGTGCTTCCCTGGAGCATAAATTAGTCACTGAGCCACATAAGGAGCTATTAGGATAGGTTTGGTCAAAGGGGTTGGATTTAAGGAACGACTTAAAGGAAGAGAGGAAAGGTGGAGATGTTTAGAGATGAAATTCCAGAGCTTACAATCCAAATGACTGAAGCCACGGCCACAAAAGTGAAGCGACTAAAGTCAGGAATTCACGTGTGACCAGCATTGGAAGAGCCAGAGATCTTAGAGGGTTGTAGGTTGGAGGCCATTACAGAGGTAGGGAGCAGCAAGACAATAGAGGTATTTGGAGGAGGATATTCATGTCAAACAGCATAAGGTGGGTTAGTTTTTTTTCAAAACTCAACAGGTGCTGGAAATCCAAATAAAAAGCAGAAAACGGCCAGCCAGTTTGATCATAAAAGCAACAAAATGTTTGGTTAGGGAGCAACTTCTGATGAAGGGTCCACACCTAAAATATTACCCTGGGATGATACTAGTCTTCCCTAGTGTGTGAACTGACAGGCTTTTTACTCCACACTCAATTTCCATTCATTAAGTTGATTATTTTGTTATGGTCAGGTGAGAAGGGGTGAACTGGCTCCTCTCTATTCAACCTCCTCCGTTGATCACAGCAAAGGTTTAAGTTTCTTTTTTCACGAGGATACGCCTTTTCCGAATCCAAATGTATTTAACTATTTAAGCTGGGAGCAATAAGGAATCAATCAAACAAAGTTTTCTTCAAAGAAAGAGTAAATTTATTAATCAATAAACCAGAGAAAAATAATAAAAACACGACATCACACACACAGGTATCAGAAGTAAGGGAAGTTAGAGTCCAATTTTTTTTTAAATTAGAAGAATATACGTTTAAGTCGCCTTTGATTGTCCTTGAGAAGTAAATTTTTAAACGTTGTGGCCAATTTGGATTGGCTGGTTTCATGGATGCAGTAAGATGTAGAAGATGTTGCAATTATTACGAGATCTCAGTTCATTGGTAGATTTCTAGTAAAGTTAGCTTCCAAACCAGGTAATACACTTGTTCCAAAAAGGAGAGAGCCAAGCTTTCAGCCTGTATTCTCTGCAGAAAACTTTCTTGCAATCTCTCTGCTGCGACTGCAGCCTGGCCTTGAAATATTTCACCCATTGTGTATTTCCAAGGGACTTTGGGTGTGTCTGTCCATAGTAGCCATTGTTTCAATATCCAGAACTTTGCATTTTAATGTCTCTTCCTATAGACAGTTACGAGTTTCAATGGGTCTCCGAATTATAAGAAATGTCTCTCTCTTCGCACTCCCCTGGCAGTGATTAGTTTGTTTCTCACCTTCACTTTTGAAGATGGCCTTGCATTTTTAAGTAGTTTGTTCTGTCTCATTTTGAATTGCAAAATTTCCAGTCAGTTGAAAATTTGAAAAATCATATTTTCAAAAATAAAGCTTTGGGCCGTAACTTTCAAGCTCCAGAGTATCATATTACAGGCTACCCCAAAGATGCGCTGGGGAAACCACCCCTTCCGTGCCCCTAGCCCGACTCGATTCCCCCCCCCAAGGCTCGGCCCAGCCTGACCCCCCCCCCCACAAGGCCTGGCCCAACCCAAAGTCTCCCCCCGAGGCCCGATCCGACCCCTACTCCACATCCCGAAGCCCAACCAGACCACCCACCTACCTTAAAAGCAAAAAACTGCAGATGCTGGAAATCCAAAGTGAAAACAAAAATAAAAATACCTGGAAAAACTCAGCAGGTCTGACAGCATCTGCGGAGAGGAACACAGTTAATGTTTCAAGTCCGTATGACTCTTCAACAGAACTAAGGAAAAATAGAAGAGAGGTGAAATATAAGCTGGTTTAAGGAGGGGTGGGACAAGTGACTCAATATTCAGTATGACTGAATATTGAGTTCAACAATTTTAGATCATGAACTCTCTCCTCCATCCCCACCCCCTTTCCGATCCCCCTTTTTTCCAATGATTTATATAGATTTTTCTTTTCCCACCTATTTCCATTATTTTTAAATGTATTTCCATCCATTGTTTTATCTCTACCTTTTAGCCTATTTCGATCCCTTCCCCCCACCCCACCCCCACTAGGGCTATCTGTACCTTGCTTGTCCTGCTTTCTACCCTTAATATCACCTATTAGCATATTTCTTAGCTAATATCACCACCATCAACACCTTTTTGTCCTTTTGTCTATGACATCTTTTGGCTATCTCCACTGGCCCTCTATCCAGCTCTACTTGTCCCACCCCACCTTAAACCAGCTTATATTTCACCTCTCTTCTATTTTTCCTTAGTTCTGTTGAAGAGTCATACGGACTTGAAGCGTTAACTGTGTTCCTCTCCGCAGATGCTGTCAGACCTGCTGAGTTTTTCCAGGTATTTTTATTTTTGTTTTTGCTTCCACCTACCTTATTCACTTGCCTTCTCCCTGGCCTATCAAGGACCTTTAAACTCAGCTGGACCTTTCAACTTACTTGATTTACAGCAACTAATGCCGTAAAAAAGGGGCAGTGGCCTCCTTGCATGCAACAGAGCTGCCCTTGACACAAGGCCTCAGGGACATGCTGCACTACTTGATCTGACCCGGCCTGAATTGGAAGGTTGGGCGAGACAGAACGGAAAAAAATTTGGTGTAAGAAAGTAGGAGCAGGGTGGCAGTCTGACTCTGATTGCCACTCTGAGGAAGTTCAGGCCTATTAAGTCACTTTCCTGCTACTGGTCGCGCCCAGTTACCCTCCCTTACTATTCCCTTCCCAAATGCTGATCAGCCTGCTGTCTTTCTGGAAGTTTCTGATTTAGATTCATCTAACGCCATTAAACCCACTTTCGTTGGAACTGAAGTCTTGAATTCAACCGACCTCATGAGCAAATGTAAACGGCCTGGAAAAACCCTCCACACTGTCAGCTGTCTTTGCATTGAGGCACTTCCTGTCTTCAGCTGGATGTTAGAGATCCCATGGCACTGTTTGGATAGGAGAAAATGGTACCTTGACCAACGAGTTGGCAATTAACACTAGCAAGTATAATAGATTAATTATTCATTCATTCGTTTGCTATTAATGGGGTTTTCCTGGGCAAATTGTTTGACATATATAACAAGGGTTGCAAGTGAAAATAATCAATTCAATAACTTGAAAGCCCTCTGAATGTCCTGAAAGAAGGGAAAGGGAACAGCATGCACTTATATGACATCCTTTACAGACTCTGGTCAACTTGGGGATTATTTTTCTTTATTCTTTCCTGGGATGTGGGCATTTGCTGGCCAGGCCAGCACTTGTAGCCAATCCCTAATTGCTCTTGAACTGAGTAGCTTGCCAGGCCATTTCAGAGGGCAGTTAAGAGTCAACCACTTTGCTGTGGATCTGGAGTCACATCGGAGAAGAAGAGTCATACGGACTTCTGAGTTTTTCCAGCATTTTCTGTCTTTATTTCAGATTTCTAGCATCCACAGTATTTTGCTTTTATTTACATGTAGGCCAGACCAGGTAAGGACAGCAGATTTCCTTCCCTAAAGGACATTAGTGAACCAGATGGGTTTTTAAAACAAAAATCAATGATGGTTTTAAGGTCACCATTACTGAGACTGAAGTTCTTTAAACTGTAGTTTCTGTTGTAAGATAAGAAACATGGCAGCCAATTGCACATAGCAAGCTCCCACAAACAGCAACAAGATAACTGGTTGGCTAATCTGTTTCTTTTTCCCACTGATGTTGGTTCAGAACATAAAAGGCAGTACTGTATATAAATGCATTTTTGGTTTGTCTTTTTTTCTAGTGGGAATGGCCTATTTGAGTGCAACAGCTTCTAAACCTTCTCCCTGTAATTGGATCTTTAGGACATTGCATCAGGTAGTTCCTTCTTCTCATCTGGAACACGCTCCATTTTGTCTGTCAGCTCTCAGAGCATCCAAAGTGTCAGCAGCTCCATGAGGAGTATCCAAAAGATGGATGGCTACAGATACCCAGAATCAACCTGGCTGGAAACAAAGATGGCAGAAGTGAGTCCTTGGCTAAGAGGTTAAACTAAGCTCATGTCTACCTGTTCAGTTGAAGGAGGAGATCAAATGGGCCTTCTTTATCCAAACCAATCCTATGTTCAGGAAAGCTTTAGAACATTCTGTAAAAGGGAAGTACCATAAGATGTAGGAACAGAAGTAGGTCATTCGGCCCATCGAGTCTGCACTGCCATTCACTGAGATCATGGCTGATCTGACAATCCTCAACTCCACTTTCCTGCCTTCTCTCCATAACCCTTGATTCCCTTACTGATTAAAAATCTGGCTATCTTAACCTTGAATATACTTAATGATCCAGCCTCTACAGCCCTCTGCAGTAAAGAATTCCACAGATTGACTACCCTCTGAGAGAAGAAATTCCTCCTCAGCTCTGTTTTAAATGGGTGACCCCTTACTCTGAGATTATGCCCTCTGGTCTTAGACTCACCCACAAGGGGAAACAACCTCTCAGCATCTACCCTGTCAAGCCCCCTAAGAATCTTATATGTTTTAATAAGGTCGCCTCTCATTCTTCTAAGCTCTAATGAGTACAGCCCGAACCTACTCAACCTCACCTCAGAAGAAAATCCCTCCATACCCGGGATCAATCTAGTGAACCTTCTCTGGACTGCCTCCAATACCATTATATCTTTCTTTAGATAAGGGGACCAAAACTGTTCACAGTATTCTAGATGTGGTCTAACAATTGTTTTGTATAGTTTTAGCAAGATTTCCTATTTTTATACTCCATTCCCTTTGAAATAAATGCCAACATTCCATTTGCCTTCCCTATTACCTGTTGAATTTGTTTGTTAGCTTTTTGCAATTCATGCACAAGGACTGCAAAATCCCTCTGTGCTGCAGCCTTCTGCAGTTTTTCTCCATTTAAATAATATTCAGCTCCTCTATTCTTCCTGCCAAAGTGCATAACCTCACATTTTCCCACATTATATTCTATCTGTCACTTTTTTGCCCACTCACTTAACCTGTCTATATCCCTCTGTAAACTTTGTGTCATCCTCACCACTTGCCTTCCCACCTATTTTTGTATCATCTGCAAATTTGGCGATAGTACATTCACTTCCTTCATCTAAGTTATTAATATATATTGTAAATAATTGAGGCCCCTGTGGCACTCCTCTAGTTACAGGTTGCCATCCTGAAAATGCCCCCCTTACCCCTACTCTCTGTCCTCTATTAGTTAGCCAATCCTCTATCCATGCGAATATACTACCCCTAACACCATGGGCTCTTATCTTATTAAGTAGCCTTACGTGCAGTACCTTATCAAATGCCTTATGGAAATCCAAATATATTACATCTACTGGTTCCCCTTTATCTATCATGCTTGTTACCTCCTCAAAGAGTTCTAATAAATTTGTCAGCCATGATTTTCCCTTCATGAAGCCATGCTGACTCTGCCTGATTAGGTTATGTATTTCTAAATGCTCTGCTATTAGATCTTTTATAATAGACTCTAAAATTTTCCCAATGATAGATGTTAAGCTAACTGGCCTATAGTTACCTGTTTTTTGTCTCCCTCCCTTTTTGAATAAGGGTGTTACATTGGCAGTTTTCCAATCCTCTGGGACTTTTCCAGAATCTAAGGATTCTTAGAAGATTACGACCAGTGCATCCACTATCTCTGTAGCTACTTCCATTAATATCCTAGGATGTGAGACAGAAATACGCGCAATTCAGGGAGGCCCAGCAGTTGGTGTGACTGACTAGGTATATGCCTGGCTGGACCCAGTGGTACTGTACCTGCTCGAGTGTGTCTATGTGCAGATAATGTGGGAAGACAGGGCGAGCCACTGCTGGGTGATGCTAACTATGGTCAAATGGACCGCTGGCTTCAGGCTCACATAACAAGGGTAGTCTGTACTTGGGACCTGCCTCTTTGGCAGCCTTTTTGGTTGCAGGGAGGAATATACAAACGTACAAACAAGGAGCAGGAGTAGGCCATTCAGCCCCTCGAGCCTGCTCCACCATTTGATAAGATCATGGCTGATCTGATAGTAACCTGAAATCTGCATCCCGCCTACCCCCGATAACCTATCACCCCCTTGCTTACCAAGAATCTATCCACCTCTGCCTTAAAAATATTCAAAGATTCTGCTTCCACCACCTTTTCAGGAAGAGAGTTCCAAAGACGCACGACCTTCTAAGTGAAACAATTTCGCCTCATCTCTGTTTTAAATGGGCAAACCCTTATTTTTAAAAAGCAATCCCTAGTTCTAGATTCTCCCACAAGAGGAAACATCCTCTCCACATCCACCCTGTCAAGACCCCTCTGGATCTTATATGTTTCAATCAAGTCGCCTCTTACTCTTCTAAACTCCAGTGGATACAAGCCTAATCTGTCCAACGTTTCCTCATAAGACAATAAGATATTAGTCTTGTAAACCTTCTCTGAACTGCTTCCAAAGCATTTACATCCTTCCTTAAATAAGGTGACCAATACTGTACACAGTACTCCAGATGTGGTCTCACTAGTGCTCTGTATAACTGAAGAATAACCTCTCTACTTTTATAATCAATTCACCTCACAATAAATGATAACATTCTATTAGCTTTCCTAATTACTTGCTGTACCTGCATACTAGCCTTTTGTGATTCATGCACTAGGACACCCAGATCCCTCTGCACCTCAGGGCTCTGCAATCTCTCACCATTTAGATAATACGCTTCTCTTTTATTCTTCCTGACAAAATGGACAACTTCACATTTTCTCACATTATACTCCATTTGCCAGATCTTTGCCCACTCACTTAACCTATCTATATCTTTTTGTAGCCTCCTTATGTCCTCTTCACAACTTACTTCCCTACTTATCTTTGTATCATCAGCAAATTTGGCATCCATCCCTTTACCAAGTCATTTATATAAATTGTAAACAGTTCAGACCCCAGCACTGATCCCTATGGCACATCGCTCATTACATCTTGCGAACCTGAAAAAGATCCATTTATGCCTACCCTCTGCTTCCTGTTAGCCAGCCAATCTTCTATCCATACCAATATGTTATCCCTACACCATGAGTTTTTTTATTTTACGCAATAACCTCTGATGTGGCACTTTATCAAAAAAAACAACAAAATCACGATGTATTATATAGGGGTGAATAAAATAACCTCCAAAGTAAAATATCAAGCTTTGTATAAAGTTAGCAGTTGGTTAGTGAATAGTTGAACCAGATGGAGCAGGAGGACCGTAAGCTCAAGCCCTGCTTGTTACCTGGTACAGTGGCTGTCATTGGTCTCAGTACCTGGATAGTTTGGAAAGGGAACAACATCCAGGGTTCTGGCTCCACCTTGATCCGGTCATCCATCCAGGAAACATGCCTGTGTAGACCTGGTCCAAGGTTCCTATGTGCTCGAATAACCCATCAACACTCTCTGTCTTGTCTCTGATGCCCCAATATTTGTGACTTGAGGGTCATCCCTTCTAACAGAATTGCACCCCAAAGACAGAAAGGACAAAAGTGGGAAAGCAAAGGAGGGAAAAGCACTTCAAGCAATAGTTGGAGCTAATGGTGTTCATTTTTTAATTCATTCTTTGGGTGTGGGCATCACTGGCAAGATTGCATTCTTTACCCAAGCGAGTTACCCTGAGTTTAGTACAACAGAATGACCTCACTACCCTACCTCAGAGGGCAGTTAGGAGTCAACCATATTGGTGTAGGTCTGGAGTCACTCACAGGCCCAGACTGAGTGAGGGTGGCAGGTTTTCAACCCCAAAGGGCATTAGTGAGCCAGTTGAGTTTTTACTACAATCAAACAACTTCATGGTCACTTTTACTGAGACCAGGGCCAGGATTTTTAGGATGGCAGGTTTCTCTTCCTGCCATCCAAAGTGTCAGCGGTGAACACATCCCAACTATTACTGTCTGCCCCACAGTCATTTAATGCTCCAATAAGCATTAATTGGCTGGAGACAGGAATTTCGCTCCTCAGTCGGGAGGAAGTCCTGCCTCAGAGACCAGCCGGCCAATCTGATTGGCCAACTGCTCCCTAGTCTCTGCAGTGCAAGAAGCTGCAGTGGACAGGACTGGGACTGCAAGCAGTCCCAGAGTCTAAGCTCTGGGAGCCCAGGACCAAGTAAGTGTGGGGGTCTTTGGGAGGGGAGTTGAGGCCCCGGGGGGGGCGGATTTGGGAGGTTGGTGGTGGGTATGTTGGTAGAGAGGCAAGACGGAGTGAGGACCTGCAGGAGCCCGATCTTATGGGGGATTGTGGGGGAAATTGTGGGGGGCGGTGGTGCCCGATGTTAAAAGGTGGCTGCTGATGGAGGCATCCCCACCCCTTCCCGCCTGAGGCCTAAACATGGTTCATTTTTGGGCTTCCACCCTGCTCCTGAACTCCTCCCACCAGCCTGAAAATTGAGGCTGGGTGGGAAACAGCCCTTAAGTGGTTAAAAATTGGCCTTTTAAGGATCTCAATCGGGACAAGGGCAGGCAGGCTGGCCTAGGCTTTGCCCGTGAAGCATAAAATTGTGGAGAGATTGATAGGCATGAGCCCTGTGGGAATTGGCCATATAGTTGATAGTGAAGAGGATAGCTGTCGACTCCAGAATGATAGCAATGGTTTGGTTGAGTGGCCGGAGAAGTGGCAAATTAATTAAATCCAGAAAAGTGTGAGGTAATGCATTTGGGGAAGGCAAAAAAGCAAGGGAATACTCAATAAACAGGAGGATATTGAGAGGGGTGGAGGAAGTGTGAGCCCTTGGAATGCATGTCCACAGGTCCCTGAAGGTGGACAAAGTTGTCAGGAAAGCATATGGAATGCTTTCTTTTATTAGGTGAGGTATTGAATATAAATTCAGGATGTAATGATGGAACTGTATAAAATGTTGGTTAGGCCACAGCTGGAATTTGGTGTACAGTTCTGGTCACCACATTACAGGAAGGTCATAATTGCTCTGGAGAGAGTGGAGAGATTTACAAGAATGTTGCCAGACCTCAAAAATTATAGCTATGAGGAGAAATTGGATTGGCTAGGGTTGTTTTTTTTAGAACAGAGGAAGCTAAGGAGTGACCTAATTGAGGTGTACAAAATTATGAGGAGCCTAGATAGGATAGACAGGAAAGATTTGTTTCCCCTAGCTGAAAGGTCAATTACCAAGGAGCATAGATTTAAGGTGATTTGTACAAGGATTAGAGGGGACATGAGGAAAATCCTTTTCACCCAGAGGGTGGTGGGTGTCTGGAATTCACTGCCTAAATCGGTGGTTGAGGCTGAAACACTCAAACTCATTTAATAGGTAGCTGGATCTACACCTGAAGGGCTACGGACCAGGTGCTAGAAAGGGGGATTAAAATGAGCATGATGGGCTGAATGGCCTCTTTCTGCATTGTAACTTTTCCAAGAAATTTTACAGTCACCCAATGCCTACAACCCTGCTGGCACCCCAGCATTTTATTTCTAGATTTTAAAAAATCTCAAACTGTCCAGATGGATTTGAACTCACATTGCCTGGACTGTTTAGCCAGGTCTTTGGTTTACTGGACCAGTAACATAGTCACTACACTACCATACCCACAAGGGGGAAGACAGGAGATGATCCTACACATGCTTTGGATACTGAATACCCTGGGACACTGTGCAAGTTATCAGTGAGAGGTTCTTGGAGGCTGGTTGGAAATGAGTGGGAATGTGATTGTTATACTCCATGTTTTTCTAGGCAATTGAGAAGGACAATCGCAAGCATTCAGAAGCTAAAGCCAAACTGAAACAAGGAATCGAAAAGCTTCGTAGAACGGTGAGCAACTTGCAAATAAGCTGAAAGCTCTGTCACAAGTGCGAGTATTTCATTCTTTATATTTCACATCCATGAGAGTTTATTTTTGGAAAAATATACTTTATTCATAAAATATCTGAAAGAACATTACAAAACATTTCAAAATTGCCATCACAAAGTGCAATCAGATTCAAGTTTTCCACATAGATCATGAGGTGCTTCAATACCAAATGAACATTACAGACATTTCAACATGGTCTTAGCCACAAAGTGCTGCTATTCTGAAGGCTGAAATGCTAATGCTTCCTCAAGGCAATCCGGAGCAGAATGTGTACCATCCTTTTCACTCAGGGTAGTGGTGAATTTTTGGAATTTTCTACTCCAAAGATCTGTGGGTGCTCAGTCGCCGAGTATATTCAAGATCAAGGTAGATCTTTGCACACTAAGGGAATACAGGGATAGGAAGAGAAAGTGAAGTTGATTAGAATGATCGTACTTGATTGGCAGAGTAAGTTTAATGGGTGTATGGGCAATCCTACTTATTAAAACAAAATGTTTCAAGGTGATCAAATTGCTTTGAGTATTTCAGAGACTTGGCCAGTAGTCGATTTTCACATTGCCAGTTGGGTATGTCACTCAGGTCTCTGGGATTCAATTGGATAGCTCGGCTTCAGTGCAGGTAATTCAGTTTTATTGTGAAGATCCCTGGTTCAGATTTTACAGTTTTTAGTTGCCTTTGCAAAGTCTTTGTCTTCAATTCCTCACTATCCCTTTGAGGGCCAATAGCTGCATGGCCATGGTCACTGCATACATTAGGATGCAGTGCTGGAATCTTTGTCTTCATTTACATGATAGATCTGCCATAACTATCTATCAGTAGTGCACTTGAAGCAGCCAAGTTGCAGCCAAATCCAAGATGAGCTTTTGTTTCTGGGCACTCTGTTTTAGGCGTCACTGGGAGATAGCATTCCCAAGATCTGGCTAATGCATCAGAACCTGAATGGGAAGCCATAGAAATGAATGCACCAATCGCATTCGGGAATCAAAACTATATTAGATACTAGGTAGGGGGGGTGTTGAGCATTTTACTAAATACTTTCATGATTAATGTTACCTGTTTAATTTTCCTTAGATAAAGATGATGATGCTTGAAAATGAGAGTGTACCTGAGATTGAGCAATTAGATCAGCATGAGTTTAACCTTGATCTGAAGGAGCAGAAGAGGCTGCATGGTGAAGGAGAGGAAAAAGTGGCTAAGGTGCGTCTCAAAGACTGAGCTCTGCTCAAATTTTAGCATATAGAATTTTGCTGTAGCAGCACTGAAAGGGTAAAGTAAAATGATCTCAGCAGCATTCATTTATTGGTTTGAAATCCTCATTATCAATAACAGTGTGACACAGGTTAATAACCTCACTTCACACAGAATGTGGCCACTCTGATATGTTTTCACATTGAAATCCAGTCAGGCTGTCTGGATAGCAGTGGGTTATTATCTAGAGAAATGCCACCCCAATTGGTGGTCCTTATAAAGACTGACTGTGCCTTCAATCTTTGATTCTAATAACTCCTGTTTGGCACCCCCCTCATCTCACCTTGTGAATCGCTTAGTATGAAGGGCATTATATGAATGTGAGCTGGGTGTTTGCTGCATGAGTGAAACTGTGTTCATCTACTGAATCTTCATTAAATATCTAACAGGGAACTACAGTTTTAGAATATTTAGACCTGTATTCTTACCAATTTTCATGAGTAAGAGCATCATGAGTTGTGATTACTACATAATCCTTTAGTTACAGGAACATCTTGTGAAATTCAGCAATTTTTTAATGCATCCATGGGATGTGAGCATTGCTGGCAAGGCCAGCATTTATTGCCCATCTCTAATTGTTTTTGAGAAGGTGGTGATGAGCCGCCTTCTTTGAACCACTGCAGTCCATGAGGAGAAGGTACTCCCACGGTGCTATAGAGAGTTCCAGAATTTCAACCTAGCGATGTTGAAGGAACACCGAGATATTTCTAAGTCAGGATGGTGTATGACTTGGAAGAGAACTTGGAGTGGCGATGTGCCTACTGCCCTTTTCTTGTGACCTATTCATCAGAGCTATTTATCAACGATCCACTTACAGCAGCCAAGTTGCAGCAACAGAAACTTAAGGTTGAACAGTATCCATTGTAATAAAAGTTAAATTAAGAGCTGAGTTAAAGGATGTGTGCAATAATTGTCTCTTCTCTATGAGTTTTCTGTGCCCAATTACTTGAGTTGGGTATCTAGTTATGTGTTCAAAGGCTGTGTCTGAAATATACGACTTAGATGTGTGAGATGATTACATGTGTTGGGAACATTTGATTTTACGATCCAGTTAGGGATTGTTTAAGTCCAAATACCTCGTTTTAACCAATAGAACTAAGCCACAAGATTTCACTTTCTTTTAAACAAGACATAAAGGTTATTGAGACTTAAAAAAAACAAGCATTATTAGCTAAACAATATGGTTTATATCTATGTATGTTATGCACTCAGGTTTACTTCTTCCCTCAATAATTCTCATAAAAGACACATCAATCTTAAAGTTATTTATTTCTGTAGGGACCACCCATACATATTCCTCTGTCCTCTCGAGAATTCTCCACAACTCCAGCTGTTCTCAGAGGTAAAATTTTCATTTACCACAACTTACTTGACTGTGAAGGCCGCAGTCCCTTGTCCTGGTTACTTTTCAATACTTCCAAGCTAATTCAGCTGATTACTTTCTTTTGCAATAAGACACTGTGAGACCCACTGTAGATTCTCCCACTAACTTCAAAATAGACGATCCTTCCAGCTTCTGTTCCCTCATAGCATTCAAACTGAAATTAAGTCTCACCCAGGTTAATTCTTTACTCTGATTACAGTGCAACTCTATCTTACTGTCATTTACTTTGGTCAACTTCTCTCAGTGAGTTGCAAACTGCACGAGGTCCAAACTGCAACTAAAAATCTCTCAGCAAACACCCAGATAAATTGAAACCAGCGAACTTCCCTAAGTTCCACCCATTTCCATTATGATGTAGCCTGTTCCAGACTGTCCTCAAACTGACCATTAGATTCATTATCCCTCATTTATAATTTCTTCCTTGATCAGATGAAGTAATTGGGTTTTACAGCCTTGCAGGGCTTACTGAATTCTTTTAAACTAATTTAGCTCCACTTTCCAAAACAAAAATATCCCTCTAGACTGCCATTATTGCAAGCTTTGCAGACATCATGTCTCTAGCTCACCAGGAGGTCAGAAACATGTCTGGAGATAGAACAGGAGAATATTCAGCTTGTTGCAGTAGTTTACAGCATCTTACAAGGTCAAAGGTATAAAAACTGGTGTGACAGCACATATAAATGTTCTGAGCTGGAAATCATCACCGACTGGTCCAAACATTCAAAACGTGCTACGATCTGTCTCTTTCATCCCTCAATCACTTCTATCACCACCTATCGAAGCTTCCTCTGAATTGGGCAATATCATCAGTATCCCTGCTCTTTCCTGTCCATCTGTATCACACAAACTGACTACCAGCTACTGAGTCCTGCCCCTTATTACAGTGTTAGCAAGTCTGTAAGTTAAAGAACTATATCTCCATTCTTACTGTGTAAATCCTGCATTATTTGGAGAATTGCCTTATTTGTAGAATTGGCTTATGTGTTGGAAACATTTACGCAGGGAACACATGTTTTGTAATGGAATATTCTGGTGACCCATTCACTGAGTGAAGTTTAATTCATGTCAACAGGTTCGTGAGACAATTGAGATGGAAAACCTTGCGAACCAGTACCTGTGTGAGGTGATTAAGAGAGAATGCTGGGACAAGATGGCCGTGAAGGGTCGAACATTGGAGGTAATGGACTGAAAATCAACAGTCAATTCTTTCAAAACTGTAGGATCAGGGTTCAAATTCAGCCCAAGCAGCAGGGAAGAAGGGAGTTAGGGTAGCAGAGAGAAAGGCTTCAATAGGAGAGTTAGTGTACCAGAGAGAAGGGCTTCAATGGGAGAGTTAGTGTACCAGACAGAAGGGCTTCAATGGGAGAGTTAGTGTACCAGAGAGAAGGGCTTCAATAGGAGAGTTAGTGTACCAGACAGAAGGGCTTCAATGGGAGAGTTAGTGTACCAGAGAGAAGGGCTTCAATAGGAGAGTTAGTGTACCAGAGAGAAGGCCTTCAGTAGGATAGTTAGTGTACCAGAGAGAAGGGCTTCAATGGGAGAGTTAGTGTACCAGAGAGAAGGGCTTCAATGGGAGAGTTAGTGTACCAGAGAGAAGGCCTTCAATAGGATAGTTAGTGTACCAGAGAGAAGGCCTTCAATAGGAGAGTTAGTGTACCAGAGAGAAGGGCTTCAATGGGAGAGTTAGTGTACCAGAGAGAAGGGCTTCAATGGGAGAGTTAGTGTACCAGAGAGATGGGCTTAGCTTGGAGAGTTGGGGTACCAGAGGGAGGCCTTTTTCTGTCTCGGAATTATTTTGTACTCTCTTCAGGCCTTCTTTTCAGGATTGGCAGTGACCAATTACCCAATGAGGGAGCGCAGTAACGATGAGCTGGAGCTTCTCAGGAAGATCATCCAGCAAAGGACAATTGAATTGATTGACTTGAAGGTACTCTTCCCTTTCACCAGTGAAATCTAACCTAGAGTCAAGCTCACTGAAAGTAAGATATCAAGTGCATTTGGAGAGTTGTAACGTGGTGTTTTATATTTGTTAACACTTGTAGCATAGACTGACCTGGAGATCTCCTCAGTCTCAGTTGTAGGCTGTTCAGAGAGAGTTGCCAATATTCGAACTGCAGCTTAGAATATAACTGTATGAAAGATAAGTGTAGGAAAAGAGATACAGAAGTGTTTCCTTTAAAATGTGCAGACTAGATTCTCTCTAATGACTTTATTTTATTCTTTCATTAGATGTCGCTGGCTAGGCCAGCATGTATTACACATCCCTAATTGCCTTTGAGAAGGTGGAGGTGTGCTGCCTTCTTGAACCGCTGCAGTTGTAGATATACTCACAGTGCTGTTAGAGGAATATTTCCGAGATTTTGACGCAGCCGCAGTGAAGCAATTATGTTATAATTCAGAATGGTGTGTGGCTTGCAGGGAACTTGCTATTGGTGGCATTTCCATGTGTCTGATGCCCTTGTGCTTCTAGGTTGTAGAGGTCACAGGTTTGGAAGATTCTGTTGAAGGAGGTTTGGCGAGTTGCTGCAGTGCATCTTGTAGATGGTATACACTGCTGCTACTGTGCATCAGTGGTGGAGGGAGTAAATGTTTAAGGGGGTGCCAATCAAGTTGGCTGATTTGTCCTGAATGGTGTTGAGCTTCTTCAGTGTTGTGGGAGCTGCACTCATCCAGGAAAGTGGGGAGTATTCCATCACACTCCTGACTTGTGCCTTGTAGATGGTGGACAGGCTTTGGGGAGTCAGGAGGTGAATTACTTGCCACATAATTCCCAGCCAGTAGGGATACATAGGTGTCATGGTGGCACAGCATATTAGTGTGCTGACACACTGTGGCACTGAGTGATTGAGTGCAGGTTTATGCTCCTGAGTTGTGTCATGTTATAGAGGCAAAGAGAGAGCAGAGCTTATCTTCCTTCCTGTGAGGATTGATGGAGATAAAAGGGACTGCTGAAGCCATTAGTCCAGGCATTGTCATAAACTGAAGGGTGTCTTTAGTACACAATGCCTGGTAATGTGTCAAATATCAGTCCTCACAGCCAGTGATGAACTATTAGGAGAGGTGAGGAGGATATGGGTTGAGTTGCTAAGCATCAACACTCAATGGTGGGAAAATTGGATTGTGGTTTGATGTGGAAAGAATAGAGCTTCATCCTCACTGTGCTTACAGGCTCGAAAAGACATTGTTGAGACCCCACCTAAGAAAGATGAGAAAGAGGATGAGGAGGCAGAGGATGAAGACTCGAAGGAGGAAGAGAATACAGCATTGAAAGGCAGCCTGACCTGCCAGTGTGGTGTGGTAAATCATTACTTATATAAACAGTTGGATCTGCACACAAAGGATGAGAAGATTAATCAGATCGTCCTATTACAGGTGAGCAAACCATGTCCAAACATTTAAACACAACAATCCTATTAAAACAGCCTCGTCCAACCTTTCTGCTTGGGGAGCCACATTTCCATTATTTCTCACTGAAGGGACCGGTGAGCAGATTTCGGAAAGGTTCAACAACTTCAAAAAAAAGCTGAGTATGTAGGGAAGAAACAACTTGCTGAGCAAAAGTAAAGGAATGTCAAAGCAATAAATTGATAATATTTAAAAAGGAGTAATTAATAAAAATTACCATTAGAGTGTGATAGCGTGAGTGTGTGTGTCCGACTCACTCCCAGTCTCAAGGCATTTACTCACTCACCCTCACCTACTGTGAGAGTATGTGTTGGTGTGTGAGGACAAGGGTGACTGAGAATCCGGAGACTGGGAGTGAGCCAGACACACACCCACTCTCTCTCCCTCCCACACACCAACTCTCTCTGGCTCTTTCAGACTCACACTCTCTCTCCTTCCCCCTCACATTCACACCCTCTCCCTCTCCCCCCCACACACACACACACTCTCCCTCTCCCACCCACACACACACACTCTCCCTCTCGCTCACACACACACACACACACACACACCCACACACACTCTCCCTCTCCCACCCACACACACACACACTCTCCCTCTTGCTCCCCCACACACACACACACACACACACACACGTTCTCCCTCTCGCTCCCACACACACTCTCCCTCTCCCACCCACACACACACACACACTCTCCCTCTCGCTCCCACACACACTCTCCCTCTCCCACCCACACACACACACACACTCTCCCTCTCGCTCCCACACACACTCTCCCTCTCCCACCCACACACACACACACACTCTCCCTCTCGCTCCCACACACACACCCCCCACAATCTCCTTCCCTCT
Source organism: Cetorhinus maximus (assembly GCF_964194155.1). Classification (NCBI taxonomy): domain Eukaryota; kingdom Metazoa; phylum Chordata; class Chondrichthyes; order Lamniformes; family Cetorhinidae; genus Cetorhinus; species Cetorhinus maximus. The sequence continues at coordinate 80,232,722 of NC_135898.1, read as the reverse complement.
CCCTCCCACACACACTCACTCTCTCCCTCCCACACACTCACTCACTCTCTCCCTCCCTCCCTCCCACACACACACACTCACTCACTCTCTCCCTCCCACCCACACACGACCCACTCTCACTCTCTCCCACCCACACACTCTCACTCTCTCGCTCTCCCACCCACACACTCTCACTCTCTCGCTCTCCCACCCACACACTCTCACTCTCTCCCTCTCCCACCCACACACTCTCACTCTCTCCCTCTCCCACCCACACACTCTCACTCTCTCCCTCTCCCACCCACACACTCTCACTCTCTCGCTCTCCCACCCACACACTCTCACTCTCTCCCTCTCCCACCCACACACTCTCACTCTCTCCCTCTCCCACCCACACACTCTCACTCTCTCCCTCTCCCACCCACACACTCTCACTCTCTCCCTCTCCCACCCACACACTCTCACTCTCTCCCTCTCCCACCCACACACTCTCACTATCTCCCTCTCCCACCCACACACTCTCACTCTCTCCCTCTCCCACCCACACACTCTCACTCTCTCCCTCTCCCACCCACACACTCTCACTCTCTCCCACCCACACACTCTCACTCTCTCCCCCTCCCTCTCCCACCCACACTCTCTCCCTCTCCCACCCACACACTCACACTTTCTCCCTCTCCCACACACACACCCACCCACTCTCTTGCTCACACACACACACACACTCCCACACGCTCCAACATACACACACACTCTCTCCCGCTCGCTCCCACATACACTAACACACCCAGTAGCAAGTCACTTCATGCCCCACCCAGGCGCAGCAGCCTCTCTCTCTCTCTGTCTCCCAGGCCCCGTGGCCCCTTCTTCCCCCCCTTCCCTCCCTCTTCTTCCCCATCTCTGTCCCCTCCTTCCTTCTCTTCTTCCCCCTCCCTCCCTCTCTTCTACCCCCTCCTTCCCTCCCTCTCTTTTATCCCCCCTCCCTCCTATCCCCCTTCCCTCCCTCCCTTCTTTCCCCCTTCCCTCCCTCCCTTCTTTCCCCCCTCCCTCTCTTCCTCCCTCTCCTCTTCCCCCCTCCCTCTCTTCTTCCCCCCTCCTCCTCCCTTTCTCCCCACCTCCTCCTCCCTCTCTCTCTTCTTCCCCCCTCCTCCTCCCTCTCTCTCTTCTTCCCCCCTCCTCCTCCCTTTCTCCCCCCTCCTCCTCCCTCTCTCTTCTTCCCCCCTCCTCCTCCCTCTCTCTCTTCCCCCCTCCTCCTCCCTCTCTCTCTTCTTCCCCCCTCCTCCTCCCTCTCTCTCTTCTTCCCCCCTCCTCCTCCCTCTCTCTCTTCTTCCCCCCTCCTCCCATCTCTCTCTTCCCCCCTCCTCCCTCTCTCTCTCTTCTTCCCCCCTCCTCCTCCCTCTCTCTCTTCTTCCCCCCTCCTCCTCCCTCTCTCTTCTTCCCCCCTCCTCCTCCCTCTCTCTTATTCCCCCCTCCTCCTCCCTCTCTCTTATTCCCCCTCCTCCTCCCTCTCTCTTCTTCCCCCTCCTCCTCCCTCTCTCTCTTCTTCCCCCCTCCTCATCCCTCTCTCTCTTCTTCCCCCCTCCTCCTCCCTCTCTCTCTTCCCCCTCCTCCTCCCTCTCTCTCTTCCCCCCTCCGCCTCCCTCTCTCCCCCTCCGCCTCCCTCTCTCTCTTCTTCCCCCCTCCTCCTCCCTCTCTCTCTTCTTCCCCTTTCCGCCTCCCTCTCTCTCTCACAAGAACATCACACAAAATAAAATACAGGCTTTTCCTGAGCACATGGGTCATCACACTACCATTTTCTAGGTAGAAATGGTAAGCGGAACAAGATAAGACCAGGGTAGATCCTATATAATCTGGAAGGAGTCAGCTGATAGATCAAATGGCTTTTTGCATTCTCTGCTTTCTACTGTTCATGTTATAAATTTGTCTTAGTGGAAGCTTTTTAATCTCCGGAGCAGAGGGTTATGTTCATCGACAGAGGCAATAATTTATTATATTGTCACACATGAAGTGTGTATCACTGGTGCAAACAATATTGCAGCCTCCTGTCATGTATGTCATCTACATTCCACCTCTGTGGCTATGCTTTCTCCTAGTTTCATTAACATCTGTTGTAGAAGCCGAGCAACCAATTCCCAGTGAAAGTTTTAAGGGATGCTTTGACATGGTGGCGAGCCTGTGAGAGTTGTGGTGGGGGTGAGGGTTCTGGTAGAGCTGTAAGATTCAGGGGTGGTGGCAAGGGGGGGAGCAGGCAGGGCATTTGATGCTGCTGAACGTGACAGAGTGGCACATTTCAGTCTCCCCTACATACACGTTCGGAATCCCTGAGCACAAATCACGGCACTTCCTAGGCTGATGCTGCTCAAAAACAATTGGCCCACATGTGTGTAGATTTTTTAAAATCTGGTTGACGCATGTGCAAATAAAAGACTTATCAATGTATGCATGGATAAGACTGGTCAATGCATGCACAAATCGAAGACTGACCTTGTATTTTTTTTATTTCATAAACACAATCCCCTTGTAACTCTTTCGAGTTATCAACAGATCGCATGTAACTCTTTCGAGTACATTCACAGTTCTTGGTTTCCGGGAGTGGGACATGAACCCACAACCTTCTGATTCAAAGGCGAGGGTGCTGTGAACTGAGCCACAGCTGACACCTCATTAAGAAGATGTAACTCTTTCGAGTACATTCACAGTTCTTGAGCTTTTTTTTTTCTGGGAGTGGGACATGAACCCACAACCTTCTGACCCAAGGGCGAGGGTGCTATGAACTGAGCCACAGCTGACACTCTTACTCTGTCCTTTCCAACACTAATGAGGTTCAGGTGAGACCATGTGATAAAATCAGTCACTGAAATAAATTGAAAAGATTCTCCATTCAATCCCTGGCATGCTACTAATTTACATATATATGTGGAAAAGTGAAGATACATTTTGGCATAAGGGGTGATATGGCTCATACATGAAAACAAAGAAATCCCACAAATCTAGCGCTCTGTTGAACTCCCATTTAAAAGATGACACTTATTAGTCAGCTCCCCCTCAGTACTGATCCTCTGAGAGTGTAGCTCTCCCTCAGTACTGATCCTCCGACAGTGCAGTACTTCCTCTGTACTGACCCTCCGACAGTGCAGCATTCCTTCAGCACAGGCTCTCTGACATTGCAGCACTCTCTCAGTACTGATCCTTCAAGAATGCAGTGCTTTCTCAGTATTGATCCTCTGACATTGCAGCACTTCCTCAGTACTGACCTTCTGACCCTGAATAAATCTCTGGTGTGCTGGTTGGACATGCAGCCTCATTACACATAGGAGCAGGATTAGACTAAAAGGCCCCTTGAGCCTGCTCCGCCATTCAGTACCATTGTGGCTGATCTGCCTCAACTCTACATTCCACCCGCTCCCCATATCCCTTGGTTCCCTGAGTGATCAAAAATCTATCGATCTTAGTCTTGAATTTACTCAACAATGCAGCATCTGCAGCTCTCTACGGTAGAAAATTCCATAGGTTCAAAACCTGAAGAAATTTTTCCTCATCTCAGTCCTAAATGACCAACCTCTTATTCTGAGACTGTGCTCCCATGTTCTAGATTCTCCTGCAAGGGAAACACTTTCTGTATCTACCCTGTCAACTCCTTGAGATTCTTGGTTTCAATGAGATATCAAACATCCTACAAATTTATCTTCCAGACTACCATTACCAATTTGTATGATTCAGTCCATATGGAGATTAAATTCCCCTACACTTACTATATTTCCTTTGTTACAAGTTCCAATTATTTCTTGCTTAATGTTCTGTACAACAGTATAATTAATGTTGGAGGAAAAATAAACTATCCCCACCAGTGTTTTCTGATCCTTGTTATTCCATAATGATTCTACTTCCTGATTTTCTGAGCCAAGATCTTTTCTCATTAATGTCCTTATATCATCCTCTACTATCAGGGCTACCCCTCTTCCTTTTCCATTCTGTCTGTCTTTTCAAAATGTTTATTTCACAACCTTGGTCACCTTGCAACCATTTCTTTGTAATGCTGATTATATCAAACCTATTAATTTTATTTGTAACACTCATTCATCCATCTATTATGAATAATGCAATGCGCTTGTTGGGCCAAATGTCCTGCTTCTGTGCCGTAATGACTGTATGGGCAGAACTTTACGCTGGCGGGATTTTACAGTCCCGCAAGTCAATGGACTTTTGAATGGCTTGCCGTTTAGTAACGGTGACTGTGAAACTATCAGTGATTGTCATAAAAAGCCATCTGGTTCACTAATGCCCTTTAGGGAAGGAAACAGAGTCATAGAGGTCCACAGCACATAAAAAGGCCCTTCGGCCCATTGAGTCTGTGCCAGTCAAACAAGTACCTAACTATTCTAATCCCATTTTCCAGCACTAGGCCCATAGCCTTGTATGCCATGGCATCGCAAGTGCACATCCAAATACTTCTTAAATGTTATGAGGGTTTCTGCCTCTATCACCCTTTCAGGCAGTGAGTTCCAGATTCCCACCACCCTCTGGGTGAAAAAATTCTTCCTCACATCCCCTCTAAACCTCCTGCCTCTTACATTAAATCTATGCCCCCTGGTTATTGATCCCTTCACCAAGGGGAAAAATTCCTTCCGGTCTACCCTATCTATGCCCCTCATAATTTTATATGCCTCAATCATGTACCCCCTCAATCTCCTCTGCCCCAGGGAAAATAACTCCAGTCTATACAATCTCTCCTCATAACTAAAACTCTCCAGCCCAGGCAACATCCTGGTAAATCTCCTCTGCACTCTCTCTAGTGCAATCACATCCTTCCTATAATGCAGATTCCAGAACTGCACGCAATATTCTAGCTGTGGCCTAACCAGTGTTTTATACAGTTCCAGCACAACCTCCCTGTTCTTATATTCTATGCCTCGGCTAATAAAGGTAAGTATCCCATATGCCGTCTTAACTACCTTATCTACCTGTCCCGCTACCTTAAGGGACTGGTGGACATGCACACCAAGGTCCCTCTGATCCTCAGTACTTCCCAGGGGCCTACCATTCATTGTGTATTCCCATGCCTTGTTTGTCCTACCCAAGTGCATCACCTCACACTTATCCGAATTAAATTCCATTTTCCACTGATCAGCCCATCTGTCCAGCCCGTCTATATCCTCCCGTAATCTAAGGATATCCTCCTCACTATTTATCACCCCACCAATTTTCGTGTCATCTGTGAACTTACTGATCAACCCTCCTACATTCAAGTTTAAATCATTCATATATATCACAAACGGCAAGGGACCCAACACCGATCCCTGTGGAACCCCACTGGACACGGGCATCCAGTCACAAAAACGTCCCTCGACCATCACCCTCTGCTTCCTGCCACTCAGCCAATTCTGGATCCAATTTGCCTAACTACCTTGGATCCCACGGACTCTTACCTTCGTTATCAGTCTCCCATGCGGGACTTTATCAAAGGCCTTGTTGAAGTCCAAGTAGACTACGTCAAACGCATTGCCCTCATCTACACACCTGGTCACCTCTTCGAAAAATTCAATCAAATTGGTCAGACATGATCTCCCCTTAACAAAACCATGTTGACTGTCCTTGATTAATCCCTGCCTCTCCAAGTGTAGATTAATTCTGTCCCTCAGAATTGCTTCCAATAGTTTCCCCGCCACTGAGGTTAGACTGACTGGCTTGTAGTTCCCTGGTTTATCCCTTCCTCCCTTCTTGGCTGTCCTCCAGTCCTCTGGCACCTCTCCTGTGGCCAGAGAGGTATTGAAAATTATTGCCAGCGCCCCTGCTATCTCCTCCCTTGCCTCCTCAACAGCCTGGGATACATTTCATCCGGGCTTGGAGATTTATCTACTTTTAAGCCTGCCAGACCACTTAGATTCTCCATCCTTTCTATGCTAATTTCATTAATTATATCACAGTCCTTCTGCCTCATTTCCATATACACGTTGTCCCTCTCACTTGTGAACACCAACACAAAGTATTTATTTCGAACCCTACCTACGTTTTCCGGCTCCACACACAAATTACCACTATGGTCCTTAGTGGGCCCTACTCTTTCCCTAGTTATCCTCTTACACTTAATGTACTTGAAAAATATCTTTGGATTTTCCTTTATTCTACCTGCCAATGTTTTTTCATGCCCCCTTTTTGCTCTCCTAATTTCCTTTTTAAATGCCCCCTACACATTCTATACTCCTCTCGGGCTTCCGCTGTTTTAAGCCCTCGGTATCTGCCATAAGCCTCTCTTTTTCTCTGCCGTCTCTTACCTGGTCTGGTCTACATGTGACTCCAGACCCACAGCAATGTGGTTGACTCTTAACTGCTCTCTGAAATGTCCGAGCAAGCCACTCAGTTCAAGGGCAATTAAGGATGGGCAACAAATGCTGGCCTTGCTAGCGATGCCCTTATCACGTGAAGAAACAAAAAGATTCAGATAAAGAGGCTTTAATTTTTTTTGAACTACTATCACTTACATGGACCTTATTTGTTAGAACCATAGAACACTACAGCACAGAAAACAGGCCATTCGGCCCTTCTAGTCTGTGCCGAAATATTATTCCGTTAGTCCCATTGACCTGCACCTAGTCCATAACCCTCCAGACCTCTCCCATCCATGTATCTATCCAATTTATTCTTAAAACTTAAGAGTGAGCCCGCATTTACCACGTCAGATGGTAGCTCGTTCCACACTCTCACCACTCTCTGAGTGAAGAAGTTCCCCCTAATGTTCCCCCTAAACCTTTCCCCTTTCACCCTAAAGCCATGTCCTCTCGTGTTTATCTCTCCTAATCTAAGTGGAAAGAGCCTACTCGCATTTACTCTGTCTATACCCCTCATAATTTTGTAAACTTCTATCAAATCTCCCCTCATTCTTCTACGCTCCAAGGAATAAAGTCCTAACCTGTTTAATCTTTCCCTGTAACTCAACTCCTTATGACCCGGCAACATCCTAGTAAATCTTCTCTGCACTCTCTGATATCCTTCCTGTAGTTAGGTGACCAGAACTGCACACAATACTCCATAGTTGGCCTCACCAATATCTTATACAACCTCACCATAACATCCCAACTCCTGTACTCAATACTTTGATTTAGGAAGGTCAGTATGCCAAAAGCTTTCTTTACAACCTTGTCTACCTGTGACGCCACTTTCAGGGAATTATGTATCTGAACTCCCAGATCCCTTTGTTCCTCCGCACTCCTCAGTGCCCTACTATTTACTGTGTATGTCCTACCTTGGTTTGACCTTCCAAAATGTAACACCTCACACTTTTCCGCATTAAATTCCATCTGCCATTTTCTGGCCCATTTTTCCAGTTGGTCCAGATCTCTCTGCAAGCTTTGAAAGCCTTCCTCGCTGTCCACAACACCTCCAATCTTAGTGTCAGCAGCAAACTTGCTGATCCAATTTACCACATTATCACCCAAATCATTGATATAGACAACAAACAACAATGGTCCCAGCACAGATCCCTGAGGCACACCACTAGTCACAGACCTCCAGTCTGAGAAGCAATCATCAACTACCACTCTCTGTCTTCTCCCACACAGCCAATTTCGAATCCAGTTTACAACCTCTCCATGGATACCAAGTGTCTGAACCTTCTAAACTAACCTCCCATGTGGGATCTTGTCAAAGGCCTTACTAAAGTCCATGTAGACAACATCCACAGCTTTCTTTCATCTACTTTCTTGGTAACCTCCTCGAAAAACTCTACAAGGTTCGTTAAACATGACCTACCACGCACAAAGCCATGCTGACTATCCTTAATCAGCCCTTGGCTGTCCAAATAATTATATATCCGATTTCTCAGAACACCTTCCAATAATTTACCTACTACTGACGTCAGGCTCACTGGCCTGTAATTACCTGGTTTACTTTTGGAGCCTTTTTTAAACAACGGAACAACATGAGCTACCCTCCAATCCTCCGGCACCTCACCCGTGGCTAAGGACATTTTAAATATTTCTGCCAGGGCCCCTGCAATTTCTACACTAGTCTCCCTCAAGGTCCCAGGGAATATCATGTCAGGCCTGGGGGATTTATCTACCTTTATTCGCTGTAAGGCAGCAAGCACCTCCTCCTCTTTAATCTCTATATGTTCCATGACACTACTGCTTGTTTCCCTTTCTTCCTTATACACTATGCCAGTTTCCTGAGTAAATACTGATGCAAAAAAACTGTTTAAGATCTCCCCCATCTCGTGAGGCTCCACACATAGATGACCACTCTGATCTTCAAGGGGACCAATTGTGTCCCTTAATATCCTTTTACTCTTAATATACTTGTAGAAACCCTTTGGGTTTACCTTCACATTATCTGCCAAAGCAACCTCATGTCTTCTTTTTGCCTTCCTGATTTCCTTTTTTAGTATTTTCTTACATTTTCTATACTCTACAAGTACCTCATTTGCTCCTTGTTGCCTATACCTGCTATACACCTCTCTCTTCTTCTTAACTAGATCGCCAATATCCCTTGAAAACCAAGGTTCCCTATGCCTGTTAACTTTGCCTTTAATCCTGACAGGTACATGCAAACTCTGCACTCTCAAAATTTCGCCTTTGAATGCCTTCCACTTACTGAACACATCCTTGCCAGAAAACAACTTATCCCAATCCACTCTTCCTAGATCCTTTCTCATTTCCACAAAATTGGCCTTTCTCCAATTTAGAATCTCAACTCAAGGACCAGACCTATCCTTATCCATAATTAGCTTAAAACTAATGACGTTGTGGTCACTGGACCCAAAATGTTCGCCTACACAAACTTCTGTCACCTGACCTGTCTGGTTCCCTAATAGGAGATCAAGTATTGCATCCTCTCTCGTTGGTACCTCTATATATTGATTTAGAAAACTTTCCTGAACACATTTGACAAACTCCAAGCCATCCAGCCCTTTTACAGTATGGGAGTCCCAGTCAATATGTGGAAAGTTAAAATCTCCTACTATCACAACTTTCTGTTTCTTACATCGGTCTGCTATCTCTCTGCAGATTTGCTCCTCCAATTCTCTCTGACTATTGGGCGGTCTATAATACAGCCCTATTAGTGTGGTCACACCTTTCCCATTCCTTAGCTCCACCCATATGGCCTCTGTAGACGAGCCCTCCGGGCTGCCCTGCTTATGCACAGCTGTGATATTTTCCCTGACTAGTAATGCCACTCCTCCCCCTTTCATCCCTCCCCCTCTATCACGTCTGAAACAACGGAACCCCAGAACATTGAGCTGCCAGTCCTGCCCCTCCTGCAACCAAGTCTCACTAATAGCAATAATGTTGTAATCCTACGTGCCAATCCACGCCCTAAACTCATCTGCCTTTCCGACAATACTCCTTGCATTGAAATAGATGCACCTGAGAACATTTCTATCATGTACAGACCCTTGATTTCTGTCTATACATGCATTCCTCGCTTGACCTTTATCCTCCTCCACCTCACTATCTGCTCTAACACTCTGGTTCCCCTCCCCCTGCAAATCTAGTTTAAACGCCCCGGAGCAGCACTAGCAAACCTACCCGCAAGGATGTTAGTCCCCCTCCAGTTCAGGTGCAAACTGTCCCGTCGGAACAGGTCCCACCTTCCATGGAACAGAGCCCAATTGTCCAGAAACATGAAGCCCTCCCTCCTGCGCCATCTCCTTAGCCACGTATTTATCTGCATTATCCTCCTATTTCTAGCCTCACTAGCACGTGGCATGGGTAGCACTCCTGAGATCGTAACCCTGGAGGTCCTGTCCTTCAACTTTGCACCTAACTCCCTAAACTCTCTTTGCAGGACCTCCTCCTCCTTCCTATCCACCTCATTGTTCCCTACATGGACCATGACATCTGGCTGCTCACACTCCCTCCTGAGAATACTGAGAACTCGATCCGAGATATCGCGGACCCTGGCACCAGACCATCCGGGATTCTCGATCTCTCCCACAGAACCTCCTATCTGTCCCCCTAACTATCGAATCCCCTATCACTGCTGCTGTCCTCTTTTCCCTCCCTTCTTTCTGAGCTGAGGGTCCAGCCTCGGTTCCAGAGACGCGACCACTACAACTTGTCCCTGGTAGGTCATCCCCACCAACAATATCCAAAACGGTATACCTAATGTTGATGGGAACGGCCACAGGGGTGCTCTGCTCTTTCTGTCTATTCCCCTTCCCTCTCCTGACATTCACCCAGCTGCCTGCCTCCTGACTTTTAGGGGTGACTGTCTCCCTGAAACTCCTGTCTATTACTGCCTCTGCCTCCCGTATGATCCGAAGTTCATCCAGCTCCAGCTCCAGTTCCCTAACTCGGTTTGTCAGGAGCTGCAGCTGGATGCACCTTTTGCAGGTGTAGTCATCAGGGACAATTGTGCTGTCCCTGACTTCCCACATGCTGCATTCGGAGCACTCGACTGCCCCAACTGCTGCCTCCATTACCTACTCCTAATTTACTTAAAGGACTTTACCTGGCCCTACCCCACTGGGAGCAAGCTCGTCCTCAGCCTCTGCTCGTCTAAGCCTCTCGAGCCAAAGCCTCAAAGCTCCACTTCTTCACTGGGCCACTCACACACTTGTTGATGTACTATTACTGTTAAACACTCTGTCCCTTCCTGTCCCACTCTTTACCCACAATCACTACACTGCTCGGATGCCTCGAATTTTCTCTTTAGATTTCTAAATCTCTGTTCACCTGACCTCTCCCCTGTTTTTAGTTTAAAGCCCTATCCACAGGCCTAGTTATACGATTCACCAGCACATTGATCCTAGCCTGGTTTAAGTGGTACCCATCCCACTGGAGCAGCTCTCTCTTTCTCCAAGTATTGGTGCCAGTGCCCCATTAATTGAAACTCCTTCTTCCCATACCACTCTTTCAGCCACATGTTTACCTCTCTAACCTGTTTGACCCTATGCTGATTGGTCAATGCTTCAAGTACAACCTTTGAGATTCTGCCTTTGAACTCCTAGTCCTGGCTACAGAGAACAGCATCTATCTCCCAAACTCTACTGTGGCCTGTCATTACCACATTCCTCTTCACTCCACCCTGCCACCCCAATCTCCACCCCACCCCACCCCAGACCCACGTTGCCCACCTACTTGAATGGCTTCCTGCACCATGGTGCTATGGTCATCCACCCTGAAGCTCTTGTTCTAATCCGCACAGATAGCAAGTACCTCGTACCTATTGGTCAAAGCCAAGTCCAAGGTTCCTCCATCACTATGTCCCATTGTTGACTCCCATATCCACCTGACTCTCAGTTACACCCTCCTGTCCTTAATCATTGACTCACTCTAAAGTTGAACTTAACCTAAGGGGTGTGACTGCCTCCTGAAACAAAGTGTGCAGGTCAATCTCCCCCTCCCTAAAGCCCCACAATGTCTACAACTCTGAGCTGAAGTTGCTCGAACTGCAGACACCACGGATATGGTTGTCAGGGATCGTAGTGCTTACCACAAACTCCCACATTACAGCAAACTACCTGCCCTCTGACTCAGAGATGGAAATGTCACTGAATGAGCAGAGGAGTAAGTTGTTAAGATGAGCATGTGACAAATGGTGTAGACTAGAGAATTCAAAGTCCAGACTGAGGTACACAATGATTACTTTTAGATATGTGACATTCAATGGCCTCCATCTGTGAAGATACACTCACTCAATAAAAGTACTCAGTAAGAAAATGATGCTACATTCCTCTCTCAGGCCTGGTTTTAATTAGGGAAGGACATTAAACAGAAAGGAAAGGTGTGCTGCTGCTTTACTGGGTCTACAATAAGCCATGCTGCCAGCCCGGGCACCAAACCAAACTTCACCCTTCTCCATATCCATGGTGAGACATAACAGCCTGTCCATGCATGTGGGTATCCTTATCACCAAGCCCACACTTGCCGTTCCACCTCTGCTGATGAGATTGAAACCTGACATTTCATTGTTAGTTTTCTCATCTTAAGGATGTGATTTACAACATCAAAACTGCATTCAACAAGGAGTTTGATGCAACCTTTAAGCAAAAAGAGGTGGAGATTGCCCGGGTGAAGGACAGAACCACGAGGATGAAGGAAATCATGCATCAACTGGACATGGACGAGGAGGTCTGGCTGCCCATGATGAGTAACAAGGAGATGCCGGAGCGAGAGTTTGAAGTCCAGGATTCTGAGGTAATATCTTGACTGTAGGAGGACTACACCACATCTTTGTTTCTTGCCATGCTTCTAAATGAACTATTCTCTCTGCACTTAGAATCATAGAAAGTTTACGGCACAGAAAGAGGCCACTTGGCCCAGTGTGTCTGTGCCAGCCGAAAAATGAGCCATTTTCCAGCATTTGGTCCATAGTCCTATAGGTCAGTGACAGGAAACAAAGCATAATTCTTGATGAATGTTTTTGTGACTGGAAGGCTGTTTCCAGTGGGGTTCCACAGGGCTCGGTACTAGGTCCTACTTGTTGTGGCATATCTTAATGATTTGGATGTAAACGAAGGGGGAATGATCAAGAAGTTTGCAGGTGATACAAAAATTGTCGGTGTGGTTGATAGTGAGGAGGATTGCTGCAGACTGTAGGAAGATATCAATGGACTGGTCAGGTGGGCAGAAAAGTGGCAAATGGAATTCAACCCAGAGAAGAGTGAGATCATGCATTTGGGGAGGTCAAACAAAGTAAAGGAATACATAATTAATGGGAGAATACTGAGAGATGTAGAGAAAGTGAGGGACCTTGGAGTGAATGTCCAAACACCTTTTAAGTGAGTTGAGGGTTTCTACCTCTACTTTCAGGGTAGTAGGACTAGAACGGAGTAAAGGAAAAATCACCCTCTGGGTGAAAAGATTTTTCCTTTACTCCGTTCTAATCTTCTTACCAATCACTTTAAATTATGCCCCCTAGTCACTGACCTCTCTGCTGAAGTAAATCAGCCCTTCCCATCTAGGCCCCTCACAATTTTGTACATCCCAATCAAATCTCCCCTCAGCCCCCTCTGTTCCAAGGAGAGTAACCCCAGCCTTTCCAATCTTTCCTCATAGCTGCAATTTTCAATTTCTGGCAACATCCCCGTAAATCTCTCATGTACCGTCTCTAATGCAATTACATCCTTTCTGTAATGAGATGATCATAACTGCACAGAGTACTCGAGTTGTGGCCTAACTGATGTTTTATATAGTTCCAGCATAACCTCCCTGCTCTTATATTCTATACCTCAGCTAATAAATGAAAGGATTCCATATGCCTTCTTAACCAGCTTATCGACCTGTCCTGCTACCTTCAGGGATCTGTGGACATTCACTCCATGGTCCCTCACTTCCTCTACACCTCTCAGTATCCTCCCATTAATTGCCGTGTTTGACCTCCCCAAATGCATCACCTTACACTTCTCTGGGCTGAATTCCATTTGCCACTTTTCTGCCCACCTGACCAGTCCATTAATATCTTCCTGCAGTCTACAGCACTCCTCCTCACTATCAATCACACGGCCAATTTTTGTGTTGTCTGCAAACTTCTTGATCACTCCCCCTTCATTTACATCCAAATCATTGATATATACCACAAAAAGCAGGGCCCTAATACTGAGCCCTGCGGAATCCCACTGGAAACAGCCTTCCAGTCGCAAAAACATCCATCAAGAATTTGTTTGCAGCCACTGAGCCAATTGTGTATCCAGCTTGCTACATTCCCCTGGATCACATGGGCTTTTATTGTTTTAACTAGTCTGTCATGTGGGACATGGAACAACAGCTTGACTTGTCATTCCATTTCAGCTTTACCATCCACCGAAACCTCAGTTTGAAATCTTTTTTGATCACTAGCACCCCTGAAGGGATAAATACGAAGAAACTATTTCTTCTGGCGAGGGGAGTCTGGAACAAGTGGGTGTAACCTTAAAGTTAGAATCAGGCTGTTCAGGGGTGACGTCGGGAAGGATTTCTTCACCTAAAGGGGAGTGGAACACTCTCCCAAAAAACTGTTGAAATTGGCGGGGTGGGGGAAGAGGTGTCAATTAAAAATGTGAAAACTGCGATTGATAGATCAGCCATGATGTAATTTACTGGCAGAACCAGTTTCTGGGGCTGAATGGCTTCCTCCTCTTCCTCTGTTTCTGACTGAACACCACTTCCTTGGAAGACCTCGCCTCCACTTTATCTTGGGGATGCAGATGTCGGAAGGGGGATGGCTGCTGGTGTCATGAGTCTGGAGCCATGTTCTGAGCCCCTTTCACCTGTGGTATTGCTACTCCAGTGAGCTGGCATCAATGTCATATACAGGTTACAACAGCTGCCTGTCCCTACATAGTCTTTTCCATGATGCCCTTGCTTACTCAGGCTTCTTGGCCCTGTTTGGGTTTTGAAATATCAGTATCAGCCCCTGTGTGCTTCGTTTACCTGTGCAGGTTTAAAATTGTCATATTAAAACTAATATGACAAACCTCATCCAATGCCCATTGCATCTCTCTCTTTGCCTTTAGATCACAGCAGAGCGCTACCTCACCCCAGAGCAAAAGCAGAAGCTGGAGGAAGAGTACAAAGCTGAACAGCTGCGGTTACTGGCCGCCAAGGTACTTCACAAACTGTTTACGTGTGTGGGCCAGACGGTAGGGATTGAATATCCATTGCAAAGCCAATACTTCCCTTTTAGTCACTGTACCAGGAGCTGACACTGAGACACACACAGGCCATACAGTGATAATTTTGCCTATCTGCTCTGTACAGTAGTTTTATGGTGTGATGAAATCAGTGGTGCAATGAAAGTTTAATTGAAATAATTATTGTTTTATGTATTAATTATTGAGATGTGCAGTTGACGCAGTTTTTGGATAAGAATGAAACAGGGTACAGAGAATGCCAGTAACGTACTGCAGGTCTGTCCGAGAAGGGATAACTTAGGCATTTGAGTGTGAGGGCTGCCCAGAATTTCATAGAATCCTGCTGAAGAGCCCTGTCTGAAATGTTAAACACCACTTTTGACACTTCCTGCTGATTGGTGCATTAGCAGCATCTTCTGACCGTCTCCCTGGTTGTGCCAATCAGTAATCGTGTCTTAGCACAGCCTCAATGAACCTCAGTACTTTAACTATGATAAAAACTGAGCTGCCTCAGCTTCCCTGGGCAGTAATTCCTGTGTATGTACTGAGTGGTGCTGTTATGAGACAGCCTTTCGGTTAAGCTGAGCTATGTAAAAATCCTAGAGGGAAACTTTAAACAACTATCATAACCTATAGTTTTAAGGGGTATGTTTGAGATGCAACTCTAAATTCAGGAATCAGATCACTAGTTCTCCAGAGGTTTTATGTTAAACTAAATGAAATATTTTATTAATTTACACAAGTTAAATATATACACATGATTACAAATTACTACTATCATAGCTTCTAACAAATTCCCAAACTAATCTCCATTAAGGCAAAAGCAACCCATAGACTTAACCAGATACCAGGCGAAGCCTTACAAATTCCTTACGAATTCAAAATGAGATTCCTTTCACTTTGGTTCCTACAGAGACAATTGTAGGCTTACAGCTACTTTGATCTGACATTGCCTCTGCCCTGCACACATGAAAACTGAAGTTATACCTAGCAAAGCTCATTGAATGTAAATTCTCATTGTATCACCAGCCTCTTCTAACAATAACTTTCATAATGCTAATTTTATTAGTAATATAAACATATTGCTTGGTCTCTGCTAGCTAGGTGCCAGATTTCACTCGCTTTCTTGAAAGCTCTATTCAAAAAATGCAAATGCACTCTATCTCTCTTACATCTCAAAACTAGTACAGATCAAAGCACCCAGACTAGCTGGCTTTAATCCAGTTAAGACACACCCACAGACTAAACCTCTATTTTAAAAGAAAAATATTTTCCAATAATATTATATACATTAATAGCTTCATGACAACTGCTCACTCACACACTAACCCTGTGTAAAGAATGTTGAGTCTAGATCTCTGATTCTTCTTCACTCTGTTCCCAGGCTGACAACTGGAGAGAGCGCGCTTTGAAAGACATGATGGGAGGAGTCCTGGAGACCAAGAAGTCGGACATTTTGAAAATGGTGAGAGAGTTAGCAGCTCACTGATGTTGATGCATGTCCTGAGTACAGAGTGGATGCCCAGAATTCACTGTCATACAGTGAGTCCTGAGCTTAACACCATTCCGAGGTGATGGCTCTGGATTAGGGTGTGTGCCTGTTGTAAAAGAGCCACAATCCTTTTAAAACATCCACCACTGGATCCTCTCCATCCTGTGCCAGCAGCCACACATCTCATCCCCAAACTGGAGATGCAGTCACAAAGCATACTCTGTGTAGGCAGCTGACACCTAATAGAGCAGAGCCCCAGCATTGCCTCCGAGACTTGAAGCAATGCCAAGTTACCTTGGTGCACCCCACCAAAGGAGGAGAGTGAAAGGATCGCACTAGACAGGGAGATCCAGCCCTACAGCTCCCTCCGGGATAAATGAACTGTTCCGTGTTGCATTCTGGACCTTGGTTAGGCCTATATCAGTACTGACACCTACTTTCTACTCTCACCACTAGGCTGAATTTGCCAAGGAAACATCCCCAGACTTGCCTCCTTTATATGAGGGACCAGTTACGTGACACCCAGTGTCTTCCCTTCCCGAGGACCCCTATGAGTTAAAGGGCATAAGCAAGTGTCACATAAAACTTAGGCTGTTTGGTAGGCACTAACGGACAGTGAAAATAGTTGATGGTAGGGAAGGCATCTGTTTAGAGAATTTGCAATGCGTGAAATCTTCTCAATACAAGCTGTACTGGAGTATCAAAGAGCCAAACTGAATATAATTGCAGTCTACCATCCCAGGACACCAAATTTAATGAATGTCTTAACTCTTGACCTACCCCGTTGGGTGAACATCAGCCGGAGGCGATCTGGCCGAATAAAAACCCAAAAGCTCTGTTGGGGGCTGATCAGATGGATAAATGGTCTTTCTATACTGAGAACCAGGGTTCCATGTTGTTGATCTCAGTTTATGCAGAAATTGGGGCTGTTGCTCTTTGCTTCTGCAATGGCAGATCTCTGTTCATATCCCACAAGGTCAAAATAAAGACTTTATACAATCAATGGACATCTCAAAGTGTTTTACAGCAAATGAAGTACTGTTAAAGTGTAGCCACTGTTGCAATGTATGAAACGGGGCAGCCAATTTTGCGCATAGCAAACTCCCACAAACAGCAATGTGATAATGACCAGATAATCAGCTTTGGTGATGTTTAAGGGATAAATATTGGCCTAGTTACCTGTGAAAATTCCTTTGCTCTTCTTTGAATGGGATCTCTTATGTCCATCTGAGAACAGATTGGGCCTTTACCTTTCATCCAAAAGACAGCATCTTTTCCAATACTGTTGTGCCACCCTCAGTACTGCCCCTTTAACAATGCAATACTCCCATGGTACTGATCTTCCAACAGTGTGGTGCTCCCTCAGTACTGACCCTCAGACAGCATAGGTCCCTCTGCACTGCCTCTCCAACTGTATGGTGGTCTCTCAGTACTGACCCTCTACCAGTGTACTGCTCCCTCAGTACTGACGCTCTGAAAGTGCAGCTCCCTCAGTACTGACCCTTTGATAGGGCAGCACTCCCTCAGTACTGACCCTTCAACAGGGCAGTACTCCCTCAGTACTGACCCTCTGACAGCACAGTGCTCCCTCAATACTGACCCTTCAACAGTGCGGCGCACCCTCAGTATAGACCTTCCAACAGTGCAGCACCCTGTCAGTACTGACCCTTCAACAGTGCAGTGCTCCTTCAGTACTGACTCTCTGACAGGGCAGCACTCCCTCAGTACTGCATTGTAATATTTGCCTAGTTACTGAGTCTCTGAAGTGGGTCTTGAATCCAGAATCTATTGACTGAGAGGCCAGAGTGCTATCCACTGAGCCATAACTGACACTCGGGCAAGAAACAAACTGCTTCATGTGATATTTTGACGTTGAGCACTTGTAAAGTCTGAAACCAGGAGGATATTTTCACTGAACACTATAAGTTTCTTTTGTTGGTTTCTTTCAGGAAATCCCTGTACCATCCTTCATGGATAAGGCGGAATATGAATGGACTGAGGAGCAGGCCAAACAAGCCAAAGAATACGCAATCAAGGAGCAGGAATTAAATGAAGAGAAGGACAAATACAGGAAGGTAAACAAGGCACAGTTAGTTTATGAAAGTTAGAACAGCAGGCACCTTAATTATGTCCAGTAACTTCTTGTCAGCTGTGCCTTCTGGGCATTTTCTGTGAGAGTTGTGGGGCTGAGGTAGCATATTAAGCATTTCTATAGCACCTGTAACCTAGTAAAATATCCCAAGGTGTTTGCTGGAGCATTATCGGACAAAATTTGACACCGAGCTACAAAAGGAGATAATAGCACATGTAAACAAAAGCTTGGTCAAAGAGGTAGGTTTTCAGGAGCATCTTAAGAAGATGAAGTCAAGAGATGGAGAGGTTTAGGAAGGGAATTGCAGAGCTTCAGGCCCAGGCAAGCTGAAAGCATGGCTGCCAGTGATGGAGCAATTGAATTCAGGGATGCTGAAGAAGTCAGAATTAGAAGAGAACGGGGATCTTGAAGTGTTGTAGGTTTGGTTGAGATTACAGAGATAGGGAGGGGCTAAACCAAAAGGGAATTTGAAAACAAGGCCCCTTAACACATCCCAGAGAGTGCTGGCTGGCAACCACTTGGATGGCCAAACTTTAGTGTGCTGAATGGCTGCCTGTAACTCCACCCACCTCTGCCCCACTCCACCTGACCAATTGGCAGCAGCTTTGCCCACTGGACTGCCTGCTGTGCTCTCAGCTCAGGGGAAGGTATTCTCCTAACCTGCACTGCAAGGCTGCAGTGTTAGCTTGAACCATGGGGGAGGCTGGTCCAAACCAGAATGATGACTTGCAAGGGGCTGTGAGCGCCTCCACCAGTGACTGCTCCATGGCCAGCTTTAGCAAGGAGATTGTACAATGTGCCCAGTCGTCCAATTGTTCTGTAGTCCACTAAAACACTCACTAGTTTGCAGTCTGTGCCCAAGGGGTGAAAAGCTCTGGAGCACTTGGTGGCAGTTTCATGTCTCTGTGTTGCTTGATTGGGCAGATAAGCTAGAGGCCTGACACCACACATGTCAATGTGGCTGCACTTGAACTGTCTCAGCTGTGGAGGAATGGTCACTTTATACAAGGTTTCCCTAATGCGTAGCTGCTTCCCTCCACTCCCCACCCCATCGCATCAACTCACCTCAACATGAGTGCTGCCCTTGCCCCGGCACCGCACTGTCAGCTAGCTGGGAAAAAGCAACCTGCCTGTGCCCTTGCCTGAATGCACAGCACCTCAACCTTCAGGTTCAACAGGCAACCCTCGCAAGCGCTGCGCAACGTTACTGTGCGCTCACCCCTGAGTTCCCCTCAAAGTGCAGCTTGCCACCTGCATGCCTTACAAGTTGTGGTTGTGTTCTGTTGTGAAACACGTCGGCGTGCAATCATGCTGACGTGCTCGGGTGATTCTGGCGTGGGGGTGATTCTGGCTTATAGTGATATCCAAAAATATTAAAATGAAGTTCCCAACTCCAGCAGGGGGAAACGCAGCCAACCATCGATGGGCGGAGCAGACGATTGCAAACATGTTTCACAACAACGTGAAATTGATTTTTGGGCTTCCCGCCATATTGTTCGCTCATGCCCGCCATGATGCCTGACGCCAGCGGGCACAGACAATTCCATCCTCTGCTATTTAGCTCTTTTTAAAATATTCAAAGACTCTGCTTCTACCGCCTTTTAAGGAAGAGTTTCAAAGTCTCACCACTCTCTGAGAGGAAATATTTCTCCTCATCTGTGTCACAAATGAGCGACCCCTTATTTTTAAACAGTGAACCCTAGTTCTAGATTCTCCCACAAGAGGAAACATCCTCTCCACATCCACAATGTCAAGACTCCTCAGGATCTTAAAGGTTTCGATCAAGCCATCTCTTGCTCTCCTAAACTCCAGTGGATACAAGCCCAACCTGTTCAACCTTTCCTCGTAAGAAAACCCGGCCATTCCTGGTACTAGTTTAGTAAACCTACTCTGAACTGCTTTTAACACATTTACATCTTTCCTTAAAAAAGGAGACCAGTACTATACACAGTATTCCAGATGTGGTCTCACCAGTGCCCTGTACAACTGAAGCATAACCTCTCTACTTTTATAATCAATTCACCTCACAATAAATGATAACATTCTATTAGCTTTCCTAATTACTTGCTGTACCTGCATACTAGACTTTTGAGATTCATGCACTAGGACACCCAGATCTCTCTGCACCTCAGGGCTCTGCAATCTCTACCATTTAGATAATAAGCTTTTTTTATTCTTCCTGCCAAAATGTACAATTTCACATTTGCCCACATTATACTCCATTTGCCAGATCTTTGCCCACTCACATAACCTATCTATGTCCCTTTGTAGCCTCCTTATGTCCTCTTCACAATTTACTTTCCTACCTGTCTTTGTATCATCAGCAAATTCAGCAACCATATCTTCGTTCCCTTCATCCAAGTCATTTATATAATTGGTAAAAAGTTGAGGCCCCAGCACTGATCCCTGTGGCACATCACTCATCACACCCTGCCACCAGAAAAGACCCATTTATGTCAATTATCTGCTTCCTGTTAGCTAGCCAATCTTCTCTCCATGCCAATATGTTACCCCCTACACCATGAGCTTTTGTCTTCTACAATAAGCTTTGATGTGGCACCTTATCAAATGCCTTCTGGAAATCTAAGTACAGTACATCCACCAGTTCCCTTTATCCATAGCACATGTGACTCCTTCAAAGAACTCCAATCAATCAGTTAAAGATGATTTCCCTTTCACAAAACCATGTTGACTCTGCCTGATTACCTTGAATTTTTCTAAATGCCCTGCTATAACATCATTAATAATAGCTTCTAACATTTTCCCTATGACAGATGTTAGGCTAACTGGCCTGTAGTTTCCAGCTTTCTGTCTCCCTCCCTTTTTGAATAAAAGAGTTACATTTGCTATTTTCCAATCTATTGGAACCTTCCCCGAACCTAGGGAATTTTGGAAAATTAAAACCAATGCATCAACTATCTCACTAGCCACTTTTTTCAAGACCTTACGGTGAAGTCCATCCAGACCTGGGGATTTGTCAGCCCACAGCCCCAACAATTTGCTCAATACTACTTCCATGGAAATTGTAATTTTCTCGAGTTCCTTCCTCCCTTCTATTTCCTGATTTACAGCTATTTCTGGGATGTTACTTGTACCGTATCCTCTATAGTGTAGACTGATGCAAAATACCTGTTTAATTCATCTGCCATTTCCCTATTTCCATTACAAAAACAGAATTACCTGGAAAAACTCTGCAGGTCTGGCAGCATCGGCGGAGAAGAAAAGAGTTGACGTTTCGAGTCCTCATGAACCTTCCCTATTTCCATTATCTATTCCCCGGACGCACTTTCTGTAGGATCAACGCTTACTTTGTTAACTCTTCTTATTTAAATATCTATAGAAACTCTTACTACCTGTCTTTATATTACTAGTTAGCTTTCTCATGTACTCTAATTTTTCCCGCCTTATTAATCTTTTTGTCATTCTTTGACATTCTTTAAATTCTTTCCAATCTTCTGTCTTGCCATCTGTCTTTTCGTAATTATATACTTTTTCTGCTGTTAACTTTTTTAGTTAACCACAGATGGTGGGCCCTCCCCTTGGAATTTTTCTTTCTCATTGGAATGTATATATTCTGTGTACTCTGAAATATCTCTTTAAATGTGTGCCACTGAATCCCTATTGACATATCCCTTAACCTAATTTGCCAGTTCACTTTAGCTAGCTCTGCTTTCATGCCCTCATAATTGCCCTTACTTAATTTTAAAATACTAGTCTTGGATGCACACATTTCTCCCTCAAAATGAATGTAATATTCAATCATATTATGATCACTGCTACCTAGTGCCTTCACTAGGAGGTCATCAATTAATCTTATCTTGTTGCACAAAACCAGGTCTAGTATAGCCTGCTCTCTGCTTGGCTCCAAAACACGCTGTTCTAAGAAACTATGCGGAAAACACTATGAACTCCTCATCTAGGCAACCTTTACCCATCTGATTTTTCCTGTATATATGTAGATTAAAATCCCTGATTATTGCTGTGCCTTTCTGACGAGCTCCCATTATTTCTTCTTTTATACTCTGTCCTACCGTGCAAATTATTAGGGGGCCTGTACACCACTCTCACAAGTGACTTCTTGCCTTTATCATTCCTCATCTCAACCAAACAGCTTCTATATCCTGGTTTCCTGAACTTAGGTCATCCTTCTCTAATGTGCTAATACCATCAATAATTAACAGAGCAACCCCTCCACCTTTTCCTAACTTCCTATCCTTCCTATGTCATGTACGTTTCAATATTCACGTCGCAATCTATGTCATCCTGTAGCCATGTCTCTGTAATGGCCATCAGATTGTACTTATTTATTTCTATTTGCGCTGTTTTACTTTGAATACTATATGCGTTTAGATACAGAGCCTTTTATGATTTTTATAGCGTCTAGTCTTATCTGCTGATTTACTCTTAGATTTGTACTCTCTGTCCCTTCCTGTCACAGTCTGTTTATCATTTCCCATATTAGTACCTTTCTTTCTTGTCTTGTCTCCACTCTTTAGTTTCTAGGTGGAACCAGGTGAGAGCAGTTCCACCCAGCTGACGACAGTGGACAAACATTGGAGGAGGATGGTGTGGTCTGTAGTATAAAGGTCTGGCATATAAAGGGTTAATGTGGAACTGAGAACAGTATCGCCCACACAGTGATGTAAGAGAACACATGACCCATACCTAGGTGTCAGTGCAATGTTGGACAGAGCCGTGTGTACAAGCAAGCATGGAGACAGCTCTTAGCTCGGACCTTCACTGTACCTATATATATATAGTTTCTAGTAGTTAATAAATACTTACTGTTAAACTACCTAAGACCATGAATACCTTAATAAGACCTACTGAACTACACCCAACACCTTACAGCATGGTCAACCACTTCGAAGGTTGCAGACAGGTCAAGAAGAATGAGGAGGGATAGTTTACCTTTGTCAGTCACATAGGATGCCATTTGTGACTTTGATAAGAGTTTTGGTACTGTGGTAGGGGCAGAAACAGATTGGAGGGATCCTAGATGATGTGCATGGATTGGGAAGTGTCAGCACATTCAAGTTCTTTGGGGAGGGGAGAGTAAGGAAGCTTGCAAGGACAGAGGGTTTTTTTGAGAGATGACAATTGCACATTTTCAGGGGAGTGAAAATAGTCCCTGAGAAGAGAAAATCATTAACAATGTTGGCTAACATGGGGGGAGGGAATTGGCTAGTCAGCAGTTTAGAGGGAATAGTGTTCAGGGAGCAGGAGGTGAGGTCCCATGAGCTTGGTGAAGGCATGATAGTAGATAGGAGAAAAACTAGAGAAAGATGTAAGTTAAGGACTAGGAGACAGTGATGTTTGGCTGGGTAGGTTAGGGGAAGGAAGGGAAATGATAGAGATAGCAGGAGGGATGGTTTTAACCCTAGTGACAAAGAAGTCCATGAGGTCTTTTGCACTTACCCTAAATCTGACAGGTGTGAGGAGTGGGTGGAACCCCTGAGCTCATCTTAGAGTAGGAGGGGGAAAACCAGCTAAAACTCAGTATGTTTTTGTGTGCATGTGTGTACGTGCGTTTGTGTGCATGTGTGCTAATATGGCTGTGTTTTATGAGTGTGTTCCACAAGGCAGCTGATTACTCACCTGTTTTACAGACGCTGGAGTCTGAGCTGAAGAAATTGCAGAGTTCAATTGCAGAAAGCACCAGCAACTTTGACGACACAATGAACAAACTGTTTGAAAAGAAAGTGAGAACTGAAATGATCATTTATCAGGTTAGTCCTCACAAACTCTAATTCTCACAAACCCCGTGCTGTACCTGCCCTGGGAGTGTTTGATGGGGACAGTGCAGAGGGAGCTTTCCTCTGTATCTAACCCCATGCTGTACCTGTCCTGGGAGTGTTTGATGGGGACAGTGCAGAGGGAGCTTTCCTCTGTATCTAACCCTGTGCTGTACCTGCCCTGGGAGTGTTTGATGGGGATAGTGTAGAGGGAGCTTTACTCTGTATCTAACCCCGTGCTGTACCTGTCCTGGGAGTGTTTGATGGAGACAGTGTAGAGGGAGCTTTACTCTGTATCTAACCTGTCCTGGGAGTGTTTGATGGGAACAGTGTAGAGGGAGCTTTACTCCGTATCTAACTCCATGCTGTGTGTGCTCTGGGAGTGTTTGATAGAACAGAGGGAGCTGTATATTAATTACATAAATTAAGGTTAAGTATGTACAGGTGAAAGGCATTGATTGGATGATTGCCTGTGCACATAGTGGAGGAGTAGAATTAGGAGCTTTATATTTGTAATGTTTCACTCTATGAATAAATCTAATACTGAATAAACATTGACTTCTGGTCTCCTCCTTCACCAATTGACTGTTGGAAGTTTAACACTGTACAGATTGGATTTCCTCAAGAGTGTGTAAGGGCAAGTGCAGTCCATTCTCACGACTGTGCTTGAAATGATGGTGTCTTGTCCTGGAGTACAGTTTGAACCTTTAACCTTCTGGATCAGAGGTGACGGTGCTACTAATGGAGACAAACTGGTGCTAGTTTAATGGTTCAGAATATTCCCTATCATTACTGACTCTTTACCCACAGGAGGAGCTGAAAATCTGCAATCTGGTCTTCTCATTGCGGATAGAGGAAGAGATACAAATCAGAGATGCTCAACTGAACTACCTACTTGCAGAACAGAAGGATTTCATGGTACAAAATATGAATAGAATTAGATCCACCTTAAGTTCATAGGACGACCGACTGTCCTGTTTTTCACAGGATCGACCTGTAATTTAGCTCATCGTCCTCTGTTCTGTTTCTTCCCGGAACTATACTCGTTCTGTATTTCTAAAATATTTGTGCAGTCATACTCCCACAGTCGGCCACATTGGCATTGGATTGGGGTCCCCAGAGAAACACGGCCGCCATCTTTATAGGGAGCAATGTGTAGCTGTCCTGGCCAGGAAGCTGGATAAGAGGGTTCATCTCTTATTGGGGAGTTTATGAACATATGAATCATGAGCAGGAGTAGGCACTCGGCCGTTCGAGCCTGCTCTGCCATTCAATGAGATCATGGCTGATCTGATTGTAACCTCAACTCCACATTCCCATCTTGACCGAAATCAATTTAGATATATGAAATAATACATTTTACAAACATCTTTTCATATTTATACATTTATAAAATGTATTGTATTATTACAAATGATGTGGAATCACGTTAAGGTGCACCCCCGCCCTGGCCCCACCACCCGCCCATGGGGCTGGGCCCTACCCCAGGTGCCTTGCAGTCTTGGAGTGCATGATCAATGGGCACATAGGCTCATGTTGATATGACAGAGCTGACAGATTTTACAAAATGGATAACTAGTGTAAAAGAAGCATGTGTGAGACAGGATAATCAACTATTGGTATCATTTAGGTGAACTGCTCATTCTGTTTACCAGCAGTGACCCTGTTCTCTTTCTCGTGACAGTTTCTAAAGTCTCAGATGACACAGAGCACAAAGGTGACGGTGGACCGATTCCGAGAGACATACGATGATCTAGTGGCTGAAGACAGAGTAAAATATGTGGCATTTCTTGTCTCACTGGGATTGGGGAGGTGGACATCACTGGGATTAGGGGAGTGGACAACACTGGGATTAGGGGAGTGGACAACACTGGGATTAGGGGAGTGGACAACACTGGGATTAGGGGAGTGGACAACACTGGGATTAGGGGATGGACATCACTGGGATTGTGGAGTGGACAAAACTGGGATTAGGGAGTGGAAATCACTGGGATTAGGTAGTGGACAACACTGGGATTGGAGAGTGGATATCACTGGGATTATGGAGTGGATATCATTGGGATTAGAGAGTGGACAACACTAGGATTGGGGAGTGGAGAACAAGGATTAGGTTGTGGACATCACTGGGATTGGGGAGTGAACATCACTAGGATTGGGGATAGGACATCACTGGGATTAGAGAGTGGACAACACAGATTAGGGGGTGGACATCACTGGGATTGTGGAATGGAGAACAGTGGGATTAGGGAGTGGACATCACTGGGATTGGGGAGTGGACATCACTGGGACTGGGGAGTGGAGAACAAGGATCAGGTTTTGGACATCACTGGGATTGGGGAGCGGGCATCACTGGGATTGGGGAGTGGACATCACTGGGATTGGGGAATGGACATCATTGGGATTGGGAGTGGACATCACTGGGATTGGGGAGTGGAGAACAAGGATCAGGTTGTGGACATCACTGGGATTGGGGAGTGGACATCACTGGGATTAGGGAGTGGAGAACAAGGATTAGGTTGTGGACATCACTGGGATTGGGGAGTGACATCACTGGGATTGGGGATAGGACATCACTGGGATTAGAGAGTGGACAACACAGATTAGGGAGTGGACATCACTGGGATTGTGGAGTGGAGAACAGTGGGATTAGGGAGTGGACATCACTGGGATTGTGGAGTGGAGAACAGTGGGATTAGGGAGTGGACATCACTGGGATTGTGGAGTAGAGAACAGTGGGATTAGAGAGTGGTAATCACTGGGATTGGGGAGTAGAAATCACTGGGATTGGGGAGTGGACACCGCTGGGATTGGGGAGCAGACACACTGGAATTAGAGAACAGACAGCACTGGGATTAGAGAGTGAACAACACTGAGATTAGGTAGTGGACAATACTGAGATTAGGTAATGGACAACACTGGGATTGTGGAGTGGACAACACTGGGATTGTGGAGTGGACAACACTGGGATTGGGGAGTGGACAACACTGGGATTGGGGAGTGGACAACACTGGGATTGGGGAGTGGACATCACTGGGATTGGGGAGTGGACATCACTGGGATTGGAGAGTGGACAACACTGGGATTGGGGAGTGGACATCACTGGGATTGGGGAGTGGACAACACTGGGATTGGGGAGTGGACATCACTGGGATTAGGGGGTGGACATCACTAGGATTAGGGAGCTGTACGGCATTGGGGTTGCGGGGAATTGGGTGAGTGAGTCTTTGTTCGGTTCCATCCGCGCTTACTGTCCACAATCTCACTCTGCAGCCGGGTTCATGGGACAGAGATGAGGAGTGGGGACCCAGGATTCTGATCAAGGGGTCTGAAGCCAATGCACAGGCTCCTACCCTGCAGAAACCCTGTTTTATTTCACCCTGTTTTTTTTTTAAGCGGTGACAGGAATAGGATCATTTGCTCTGGGAGCAGTGGGATTCTGCCTATGGGATCAGGAAACCCCAGTCCTGCCTTGTCTACCTTTCTCTGTAACAAAAACCTGTTTCTTCTTTCTCCTCAGCTCCTGGATCGTGGATTCAGGAAAGAGTTTTCTGATGTCTCTGCTTCAATGGTCGACCAACTCTACAAACTGTACAAACGGAGACCCAAGTGAGTGCACACCACAGCACTGCCCAGTGCTCCCCCCACACTACAACACTGCCCAGTGCTCCCCACACACCACAACACTGCCCAGGGCTCCCCCCACACCACAACACTGCCCAGGGCTCCCCCCACACCACAACACTGCCCAGTGCTCCCCCCACACCACAACACTGCCCAGTGCTCCCCCCACACCACAGCACTGCCCAGTGCTCCCCCCACACCACAGCACTGCCCAGTGCTCCCCCCACACCACAACACTGCCCAGTGCTCCCCCCACACCACAACACTGCCCAGTGCTCCCCACACACCACAGCACTGCCCAGTGCTCCCCCCACACTACAACACTGCCCAGTGCTCCCCACACACCACAACACTGCCCAGGGCTCCCCCCACACCACAACACTGCCCAGGGCTCCCCCCACACCACAACACTGCCCAGTGCTCCCCCCACACCACAACACTGCCCAGTGCTCCCCCCACACCACAACACTGCCCAGGGCTCCCCCCACACCACTACACTGCCCAGCGCTCCCCACACACCACAACACTGCCCAGGACTCCCCCCACACCACAGCACTGCCCAGGGCTCCCCCCACACCACAACACTGCCCAGGGCTCCCCCCACACCACAGCACTGCCCAGTGCTCCCCCCACACCACAACACTGCCCAGTGCTCCCCACACACCACAGCACTGCCCAGTGCTCCCCCCACACCACAGCACTGCCCAGGGCTCCCCCCACACCACAGCACTGCCCAGGGCTCCCCCCACACCACAGCACTGCCCAGTGCTCCCCCCACACCACAACACTGCCCAGTGCTCCCCACACACCACAGCACTGCCCAGGGCTTCCCCCACACCACAACACTGTCCAGGGCTTCCCCTACACCACAGCACTGCCCAATGCTCCCCGCACACCGCAACACTGCCCAGTGCTCCCCCCACACCACAGCACTGTCCAGTGCTCCCCCCACACCACAACACTGCCCTGTGCTCCCCCCACACCACTACACTGCCCTGTGCTCCCCCCACACCACAACACTGCCCAGTGCTCCCCCGACACCACAACACTGCCCAGTGCTCCCCCCACACCACAACACTGCCCAGGGCTCCCCCCACACAACACTGCCCAGTGCTCCCCGCTACACTGTCCAGTGCTCCCCACACACCACAGCACTGCCCAGGGCTTCCCCCACACCACAACACTGTCCAGGGCTTCCCCTACACCACAGCACTGCCCAATGCTCCCCGCACACCGCAACACTGCCCAGTGCTCCCCCCACACCACAGCACTGTCCAGTGCTCCCCCCACACCACAACACTGCCCTGTGCTCCCCCCACACCACTACACTGCCCTGTGCTCCCCCCACACCACAACACTGCCCAGTGCTCCCCCGACACCACAACACTGCCCAGTGCTCCCCCCACACCACAACACTGCCCAGGGCTCCCCCCACACAACACTGCCCAGTGCTCCCCGCTACACTGTCCAGTGCTCACTGCACACCGCAACACTGCCCAGTGTTCTTTACACACCAACACCGCCCAATGCTCCCCGCTACACTACAGTGCTCCCCGCACACCGCAGCACTGTCCAGTGCTCCCCGCTACACTGCCCAGTGCTTCCCGCACACGGCAACACTGCCCAGGGCTCCCCCCACACCACAACACTGCCCAGGGCTCCCCCCACACCGCAACACTGCCCAGTGCTCCCCGCTACACAGCTCAGTGCTCCCTGCACACCACAACACTGTCCAGTGCTCCCCGCACACCGCAACACTGCCCAGTGCTCCCCGCTACACAGCTCAGTGCTCCCCGCACACTGCAACACTGCCCAGTGCTCCCCGCTACACTGTCCAGTGCTCACTGCACACCGCAACACTGCCCAGTGTTCTTTACACACCAACACTGCCCAGTGCTCCCCGCTACACTACAGTGCTCCCCGCACACGGCAACACTGCCCAGGGCTCCCCCCACACTGCAGCACTGCCCAGGGCTCCCCACACACCGCAACACTGCCCAGGGCTGCCCACACACCGCAGCACTGCCCAGGGCTCCCCACACACCACAGCACTGCCCAGGGCTCCCCACACACCGCAGCACTGCCCAGTGCTCCCCCCACACCACAACACTGCCCAGGGCTCCCCGCACACCGCAACACTGCCCAGGGCTCCCCGCTACACTGTCCAGCGCTCCCCGCACACCACAACACTGCCCAGTGATCCCCGCTACACTGCCCAGTGCTCCCTGCACACCGCTACACTGCCCAGTGATCCCCACTACACTGCCCAGTGCTCCCTGCACACCGCTACACTGCCCAGTGATCCCCGCTACACTGCCCAGTGCTCCCCGCTACACTGCCCAGTGATCCCTGCACACCGTAACACTGCCTAGTGTTCTCTACACACCAACACTTCCCAATGCTCCCTGCCACACTTCCCAGTGTTCCCCGCATACTGCTACACTTCCCAGTAAGTGGTCCCCATGCAGCACAACACCACCAAGTGAGTGCTACATATAATGGCTGCAGACCTGGCATCTCAATCTATTACTTGCTCTGACCACTCCATATCAACTTATTCTAGTGGGAAGTAGGGTTCTCAGTCTATAGGGGAGACTCATTCCCTGAGGGCTCTGCTCTTTTTGGGACCTGAGGGTGTGAATGGGACTTGCAGTTTATATCTGTTAATCCAGTGTCTAAAGTATATTTTCTTTTGCTATGTTTAGGGTACAAATGCAAAGGATCCAAGTGGCAACGGCCAATCCTTTTGATGACCAACTGCAGTCAGTTGATGACGGTTATGCCAACTTCCTGGCTGCCGTGGAGGAGTTAGATTCAATTGATTTCAAGCCCGAGGCTCTGAACCCAGCCATATGGGATCGGTTCTGTGATAGTAGGAGAAAGAAAATAGAGAGTGAACATCAGGTGATGGAGAATACTATTCCATGTGGTCTTGATTCAGCTGCTGATGGTTTGTCCAGTTTGAGACTCCAATGATGCCAAATATTCCAGCTCACTGAATTCCTCATGAGAGGAAGAGTGCAGGCGAGCAGCTCACCTGGTACATTCCTGAGTTTGTCAGCTGCACACTGTCCCCATGGGGAATAGAATATCCACCCCAGTACCATAAAACTGACATTCCAATGGATATGTTCAGACTCAGGACTGTCAAATATAAAAAGAGTACAGCAGCACAAGTGCAGCACAAATTCACCAGAATGATACCAGGACAAAGCAGGTTAAAGTCAGGTTGCATAGACTAGGCTTGTATTCTCTTGGGTGCGGAAGATTAAGTTGGTTGGTAATCCTTCCGCCTGTAAGAGATGATGGAGAAATAGAAGATTAAGGAGGTGAGCTAATTGAGGTGTTTAAGATGATAAAGTGATTCAGGTCGTTAGAGAGGAACTATTTCCTCTAGTGGGAGAGTCCAGAATAAAGGGGCAGAACCTTCAAATTCGAGCCAGAACGTTCAGGGGTGTTGTCAGGAAGCAATTCTTCACAAAGGGGAGTGGAAATCTGAAAAAGCAGGTGGGCCAAGGAGAATTATCAGACTGAGATTTTTATTGGTTAAGGCTATTAAGGATTACAGATTCAAGGCAGTAAATGGAGTTGAGATACAGATGAGCTATGATCTAATTGAATAGCAAAACAGGCTCAAGGGGCTGAATGGCCTCCTCTTTGTTCTTATGTTTCTTTCTTGCATTGCCTCCTGCTGTTTCACAGAGTGCCTGAAGTGGGATCACCATCCCACCTCTCACTGCTGCTGGTCCACTGATTTGGATTTGGGAACTGCAAGAAAAGCACAGGGGTCAGCACAAGAGAAAACCTTGCTTGTAGTAAATGAGACTCATTCTGTCAGCTTGTGCTGTCATCTGGTCAGGACTCTGTCGCACACACACAGATGCAACAATGTCTGTATGACACAAAGGACTGCCACTGACTGGTGAGTGCTAATGTCGGTGCCCTACCTGTCTCACTAAGGCCTATAGAACACCAATGGATTGAAGGCATAACACAAGCAGTTGCTCCTGAACCAGGGGCATTGGTAGTGCAGAATCCTGGTTGTACACCTTTCTATTAAGCCTAAGGTCCTTGCGGAGCATGGTCCCAGGCCCTCCGCTGTTCTGTGCAGACTCTGTAACTAGTTATTCTTGTTACCTTGGTGATACTCACTCTCCCTGCTCCTTTCTCAGGTAAAACTGAAGGCTGTGACTCTGGCAGAGATGCAGATGTTTCTTCAGAGGAGGATGGAGGAGGATGACAATAGCGGGCAGTTCATCAACAACCTTACCCAAGAACTCAACAAGTCAGTCCCACTTTACATTAAGTGCATAGCAGAAGGGGTATTTTCACAAAAGAGCTGCTGACCATCTGCTCAACTTTGGACTGGCACTCTAGCCTCTGAGTCAGGGGACTGTAGGTTCAAGCCCCATTCTTAACACTTAAACTTAAAATCTAGGTTAACACTCCAGTGTAGTACTGAAGGAGTGCTGCACTGTCAAAAGTGTCGTATTTAGGATGAGACATTAATCTGTTCTCTCAGGTGGGTGTAAAAAGATTCCATGGCCACTTTTGAAGAGCAGGGAGTTCACCCCAATGTTCTGAGGCTATTTATTTCTCAACTAACACCACTGAAACAGATTATCTGGGTAACTACCACATTGCTATTTGTGGGATCTTGCTGTGTGCACATTGGCTGCTGCGTTTCCTATGTTACAACAATAACTACAATTCAGAATTATTTCATTGTCCGTAAAGCGCTTTGAGGCATACTGAGGTCATGAAAGGTGCGATAGAAATGCAAGTCATTTTTTTATTGTGGGGAAAGTTCCTTGAAGAGATAGCTTTTCTTTCTAATAGCCTTTGCTGATGATACCAAGCTTTTAAGTTGTGCTCTCTCTACCCCTCACCCTGTGAGCAGTCTGCGTGAGATCAAGTCACAGTTCCAGCTGAATCTGATGGTGCAACTTGTGCTAAAACAAGGCCAGGTGGAGGTGCTGAGCAGCGACTTCATCCCCGACTATTCCAATTCCATTCTTCTGCACAAGGGGGTTGTGGAGGATCTGAACAGCACCATTCAGGTAAGGGACTAGAAAACTAATAGACCCATTTCAGTTTTGCTCTACTACGGAGAGTGAGTTTATTACGAACTGGCAGGCTGTGTTCCACATTCCAAGAGACACTGCATCAGTGAATTAGAGCCCAGATTCACACTCTAGAACAATCATCTTGCTGTGATTTACAGGAACCTTAAGATGCAGTAACACTAGAAGGTTTGGGGCTGGTTTGTCCCAATGTACTCGGACTGTGATCTATGCCACAGCTGCCTTACAGTCTGCAACATTCTCCAGCTGAAGCGGCCGTTGCCTGATGCCTCTGCTGCTTGTTCATTGGCAGAACTGAGCACATAGTCCATGTACCCAACCAATCAGCCACAGTGACATTACATAAGAGCAATAATAGGAACAGGAGACCATTCAGCCCTTCAAATCTATTCTGACATTCACTGAGATCGTGGTTAAACTTAACTCCATCTACCCACCTTGGTTTTGTAACTCTTAACACCTAACCCAACCAAAATCTCAGTTTTGGGATTTTCAATTGACCTCCAGTCTCAACAGGTTTTTGGGGGATAAAGTTCCAGATTTTCACTCCACTTTGTGTGAAGAAGTGCTTCCTGACATCACCTCTCTTCAAAACTGAAGTCCCTCGTCCCTGGTAACATCCTCATAAACCTCTTCTGTACCCTTTCTAAAGCCTTTACAACATTCTTGAAATGTGCTGTCCAGAATTGTCCACAACACTCCAGCTAAGGCCTAACCAGTGATTTATAAAGTTGGAGGATTTTGTTTTCTCCAAAATCTGGACAGGAGTCTGAGCAACGGCTGGAAGATTGAATAATATTTGATCGCATCTTTAGGTCTGTTTAATCTTGATCTTATAGAAGGAATTGATAGGTTTTTTTTTACCCTATTTCCTCTGATGGCTGGAGAGTCATAGATTCATTTACAGCAGAGAAGGAGGCCATCTGGCCCACAGAGCAATCCAGTCAGTCCCACTCCCCTTCTTGATTCCTGTAACGCTGGAACAACCTGGCTCTACTATTAAGGATCTGCCCCCCTAATGACCTAGAACTCGCTGTCCACGAGGGTGATGGACGTGGAAACAATCAATGATTTCAAAAATAAATTGGATGGACACTCATAGGAAATAAACTTTGAGAGGGAAGATGAGCAGAAATGTTTTACTTGAAAAGGCAGTGGAAACTGAATCAATAAATAATTTTAAAAGGGAGTTAGGCAAATACTCGTGGGTGAGGAACTTGGAGTTACAGACGAAAAACAGGGATGTGGGGCTGAGCACAACTGCTCTTTCAAAGAGCTAACAAGAATGATGGGCTGAATGGCCTCCTTCTGTCCTGTAAGTTTCTATGGTTCTAATGTTTCAGTGGCCAAAAATAACATTGTTAGCCCGATGATTCAGAGTGTGCCTTTGGGAGTTACCATTTATGCACAGATTTTTTGTATTTCTAAGATTTCTTTTGTATAGCCCCTTGGTCATACCGCGAGTATGCTATCAGCTCCCAGCTGTGTACCTGATGCTGGGTTTCACTGTACAGAGATCTAAATCTATACCTCAACTAGAATCAAGACAATAGAGGCAAAGTCTGGCAGTGGGACAAACAGCCAATCACCAAACTACACCCCACACCCCAAACCATTTTCACTTTACCAGGCACTCACTTTGCTAACACACCCAGCCCCAATACCAGCCAAGACAGTTTCCACTCTCAAACCTGAGGCTTCTGCGGGGAAATTCATTTGTTATTCATTTTTAAGCCAAACTGTCCAAACTCTGGAGGTGGTGCAAAACTTGGCTGAACTGGGGACAACTTGGGGATTTTATAAGCCTAAAAAGGAGGCAGAGGAGAGGGGAACTTGTAGAATGAGCAGATTTATACTGAATGCTATTTTACATGAAACTGTGACTGCAGGTGAAGGAAACCCAGGGAGAAGCTGGGAAAAGACAGGGTCAGCATTGATGTCCAGAGCAATAGGCTTCCAGTAGGGGAGCGGGGCAAAAACTCTGGGCATGAAAGAAGTGAGTGGGCTGTGCTGGGGAGGGAGGGATTTAATGAAATGGGCCAGCTGTATCCTCATTTATACTTTAATCTGGTTAAAAGTTCTTGCTGGGATTCGTGTCTGATCACCATTTATTTACTGGTATTCAGCTTTTAGGAGAAAGGAAAGTGGCCAGCATGGTGGAACGCAAGGACTTCAGGAAAAAAATTGTGCAGGTGGAGTGGGAGTGCCAGAAGATGCTGATGCAAATGGATGACTTACGTAACAAAATCCGGGACATCCTGAAACTGAGGATCACCAAACAGGCACAGATGGTAATGGCTAAATTCATGCAGGCAAACTCACCTGAGACAGGGAGCCCCCAAGGGCTGAGGAAACTCTCCCAACTGAGAGCTCCCAGGGACTGGGAATGTCACCCAGCTGGGAGCTCCCAGGGACTGGGAATGTCACTCTGCTGGGAGCTCCCAGGGACTGGGAATCTCACCCAGCCGGGAGCCCCAGGGAATGGAGGAACTCTTCTGACTAAAACTCAAACTCTCCTGACGAGGAGCCACAAGTACTGGAGTCTGACCTGCCAGGAAAATACTTGAGCTGCCACTGCCTAAACGCACTAGGCATCTGGATATTCCCATATCTGGATAGATCCGGATGTTGGCCCCTCTCTCAACAATGCTCTTACAGGAGAATGACCAATGCAGGAAAAGCAAAGGAGAAAATGAGGCAGGTCTATCTCTGTAGAGAATAGCACATCCATCTCCTGCAGCCAAAAAGCAGATATCAGGAATGAGGATGTTCAGGGCTGGAGGTTTTCCTTCTTACTGACTAACACTATCTGTTTGTTTTTTCCTAGTATCTAAGTGAGGCTAATTATGAGAATCAAATCAATGCAAACATCATGGGAATGGAGCGTTCAGTCGAAGGTCAGGAGAAGGTAATTGATACTAGATTAAATCTACTTTGTCAGTTGCTAGTGAAAGGCTGCCTTGCCTAACTCGAGAAGAGGTGGGGCACTAATTTCTAAACCTTCTTAAAGTTTTCTCTGAGCAGTTCAAAGAATAACTTCAAACTACTTCTTTAGGGGAAGCAATAGAGGTATAAATAGCAAGTCCATAAAGGGACAGGTCTCCCTCGACTCTGACCAGCACCTCAATTTTCATCATCACTGAAGGAAACACTTTAACCCAGATCTGATACTAGAACTGAGAGATAATACCTAGCAGGAGAAAGTGAACAGGCTGAGAGTTGACCCGGTAAAGATCTTTAAGGTTACAAAGAGACTTGATAAAGTAGACGAAGAGATGTTTTCATTTGTGATTGAATCCAAAACTAGGAGCTATAATTATAAGACATTCGCTGATAAAACCAATAGGGAATTCAGAGTAATTTCTTTATGCAGAAGTGGTGAGAATGTGCAACTCACTACCACATGGAGTGGTTAAGTTGAATACCATAGATGCATTTAAGAGGAATTTAGGTGGGTGAGAAAAAGCAGTGAGGGGAGGCTTGTGTG
Source organism: Cetorhinus maximus (assembly GCF_964194155.1). Lineage (NCBI taxonomy): Eukaryota > Metazoa > Chordata > Chondrichthyes > Lamniformes > Cetorhinidae > Cetorhinus > Cetorhinus maximus. Next base: position 80,196,684 of record NC_135898.1, on the reverse strand, counting down.
GAGCAAAATCACCAACATGGAGCTGTGGGCCGAAATGGCCTATTTCTGTATTGTCCAGTCTATGTAATGGCCACACAAGATGAGTGATCCCATCTAATCCAAAATGAATACATCGTTCCCTACAAATCAGCATTTTCAACTCTAGGACTAAGTTTGCTAAAGTGACTTCAGGAGAAATCAATAATTGTCTGACTTCATGAATCACTTTGTGCTTAGTTCCACAGCAAAGTTGTCAAACAGAAACAGGAAATCATCAAACAGCTGGAGAAGCAGATCACACAGCTGAAGAGGGAGATAAAAGTGATAGATCAACAGTTGAAAGAACAGCACATCTCTTTCAGTGAAAGGCAAAATATTCAGGAGATGACCAGTAAGTTCAAAGCAATGTGTTGTTGATTGGTAGAACCAGCGGGGTTAATGAGACAACTTGGTCACAATCTACCTAATATGATTCTGAGCACAGGTGAAGCAAACAGTTTAAAAACAGGTAGCAAGGTGCACATGGGTCCAGAGGATTTGGATACTTGGAAAAAGGAAACATTTGCAGGGCTGTACAGAAAGAGCCAGGGAGTGGGCCTAATTGCTCATTCAAAGAACTGGCACAGGTATATGGCTTCCTCTGCGCTGTAGATTCTAGGACAAACTGAACTAGAATGGGAAGTGGTATTTTATAAACACAATACCACATCTTTCAGAAATGTCTCAAAGTCCATCACACTGAGCAAATTACAGTGCAAACGTGTCATGCAATTTTGCAAGGTTCACCAAATGCTTTCATACGAGAGAATAGAGGGACACGGGCAGGGTAGGAAGAGGCATAGATTCTGTGTATATTCACTCTCATGTAATTCTGTAGTTGGATTGAAAGGAGTGTTAGTGAGGACACTGAGAGATCTCAGCTTTTTTATTTAATAGTGAAGGATTAATGTTAGTTAAAGCTCAATTGAACGAAATTAACAGACTATACCAGGAAAGCAGCAGTGATGAGCAAGTTCATGTAGTACCATGAAATTGCAATACCAGGACCTTACCTGGTCTGGCCTACATGTGACTCCAGACCCACAGCGATGTGGTTGACTCTTAAATGCCCTCTGAACAAGGGCAATAAATGCTGGCCTAGCCAGCGACACCCACATCCCACAAATGAATAAAAAAATAGCTCATCACCACGTGAAGGTCAACCTAGGTTATGTGCTCAAGTCCTAGAGTGAGGCTTTGAGACCATATCTGAGTTGAGGGTGTTACTGAGCAAAGCCAGCATTGGGACTCTGCAAAGTACAAGTAATGTTTATACAATGTACATGTCACCAACCAGTACAGAGTAGCAAGATCAGCTGGATTGATCTGGGTTTTATTGATAGACTTTGATTGGATTGACGTGTGCTAATCTGACTGTCCCAGTTAGATGGAGATTCAATAACTGGAAACTACCTACGTTACATTTACCAATCAATATTCCATTGTTAGCATTTTGATGGTAATATTGAATTGAGCCATCCCCACAGTTATCCGTCTCCACCCCAGGGTGTGAGGTACTGCTCTGGGCTCAGTATCTGTCTTTACCCTGGGGGCGAGACGCTGCTCTGTGCTCAGTCTCCGCCCTGGGGGCGAGGGGCTGCTCTGTGCTCAGTCTCCGTCTCCGCCCTGGGGGCGAGGGGCTGCTCTGTGCTCAGTCTCCGCCCTGGGGGCGAGGGGCTGCTCTGTGCTCAGTCTCCGTCTCCGCCCTGGGGGTGAGGGGCTGCTCTGTGCTCAGTCTCCGCCCTGGGGGCGAGGGGCTGCTCTGTGCTCAGTCTCCGTCTCCGCCCTGGGGACGAGTGGCTGCTTTGTGCTCAATCTCCGTCTCCGCCCTGGGGGGCGAGGGGCTGCTCTGTGCTCAGTCTCCATCTCCGCCCTGGGGGGCGAGGGGCTGCTCTGTGCTCAGTCTCCGCCCTGGGGGCGAGGGGCTGCTCTGTGCTCAGTCTCCGTCTCCGCCCTGGGGACAAGTGGCTGCTTTGTGCTCAATCTCCGTCTCCGCCCTGGGGGGCGAGGGGCTGCTCTGTGCTCAGTCTCCGTCTCCGCCCTGGGGGGCGAGGGGCTGCTCTGTGCTCAGTCTCCGTCTCCGCCCTGGGGGCGAGGGGCTGCTCTGTGCTCAGTCTCCGTCTCTGCCCTGGGGGCGAGGGGCTGCTCTGTGCTCAGTCTCCGTCTCCGCCCTGCCACTAAAAGGCAGTGAAGCAGAGAGGAAATAAAATTCAGAGAGAAATAATGCAGACTGCTCTGTAAGCTTCTGGTTGGCATTCCCAAGGTGGTTCTGCTAGATCAGCAAGCCAATATCAAGCAGGGATAGCGACTCAATGGCAGGAAACATTTCACCCTCAATACAAGTCCAGGGAGAGGCTGATTTTTCTTTCTCCATTAACAACAGTCAGATCGGATCATGACGCCCGCATTCGCTTCAGGGACTTGATGCAACACAACAAGCTAATGGAACTGAGCCGAACACAGGCTGAAGATATTGCTATCCTGAGAAACGAGTTGGAGAGACAACGCATGAAAACATTTCCAATCCTTGCTGAAGCAGAGCAATACGCCCACAATTAAAAGTACTAGTTTATCATCTTCTCTTGATGTCTTTGGAATAAGAAGCACACCAGAAAGTTAAAGTTTAATTTTCCATCAGCTGCTTAATAACAATCTAGACAACTCAATCAGTTGGCTGTTGGTTTAACAGTTGTATTCATAAAAAATAAAGATGTTTTGTTCAGAACGTACAGCTGTGTCCAAGCATTGGTCTGGGAAAAGAGTATCACCTGAAGAGTGTATCCTGTTTACTCCACCCTGCCAGTCCAAACCTTTATTTTAGCCAAGCTGCTGCTTTTGTATTAGTGTGATGAAACATTAACTCTGTTTCTCTCTCCACACACACACTGCCTGACCTGCTGAGTTTTTCTAGCATATTCTGGTTTTATTTCAGAGTTCCAGTATCCGCAGTATTTTGTTTTTTGATTAGATTAAAAGTGTATTTCTCTGCCTTTATTCCTCCTTTGCTGTCTGATACCCATCTCACCTTCTCAAAGTGCTCTCACATTCTTTTCACTATTAATTGTTCAAGCCTTGATGGAACAGTCGGTCTAGGGAGCAGGGTGAGAAAAAGGAACAAGCAAGGCTCCACCTTCTTCACTACATATTGGTAAGTTAAAGTAGCATTATTGGTAGCTGAAGAGAGAGGTAGATCAGTCCATAGTGCTGCACCCTTCCCCAATAGAGAAAACAAAGCAACACACAACTTAAAGAATTAAAAAATAAAGACATACAATATAACAATGTCCTGTAGTACTGTAGGAAACTACTGGCTGCAAGGTAATGAAATGGTTAATGTATTGTGGTGAACGGGGCAGCTGATTCTCAGCATAGGAGTGATCTTATGCATCTGTAAAGTCCTCCTCAAGCCTGTTGTAACGCAGCAGTTTATCCTCCACTGCCAGGCTGTCTATGAGCTGGGTCAGGGTCGGTTTGGAATCAGTGGATAGGGCCACTTGAAGTTCGTATAGCAAGGTCTGGCTACTCTTTCTCCATTTCTCTATCAGAGACCCCAGTTCTGCCAAGTTATTCTGTAAAAAAAAAGGGAATTGTTGGTCATTTATTGGGAACAGAGTCAGTATCAAGCAGGTACATGCCACAGCCTGAGATGTAACATATAAATGTTTGAAACTTGTCCAAAACACACAGTAGACTTCGACAAGAGAGTAGATTAGGGAAGCAGAGGGACAAGAATAATTTCTCTTCCTTCAGTTGGGAGTGTGAGATCAAGTGGAGCACAGATCAAACTTTTGTTGACATTCTCCAGTCTTGTAGTCTAGACTACAAATAAGATCTGAAGGTACTGCACCAGGATTCAGTTAATCCCCAGAATAATATGTGCTAAATTTCATGCTCAATAATATCAATTTTAAATTTGTGGACGGAGAAACAGAGTTAACGTTTCGAATCCTTATGACTTCTTCAGAGCAGAATTAGAGTCACATGGACTCGAAACATTAACTCCATTTCCCTCTCCACAGATGCTGCCAGACCTGAGTTTTTCCAGCATTTTCTGTTTTTATTACATATTTCCAGCATCCGCAGTATTTTGCTTTTGTCATTTTAAACTTGCCTGCTCATTCAGACTTTGAGATCTAAATAGGTCCTGATGCAGTATGATGGCTAAACTGAACCCTCATTGTGCAGCACCATCAACCCTTGTTTAAGGTCTTACTCAACTGTCATTGCTCCCCAGAGACCTTTAAATTCATCAAAGAAAAGGAATTTAAGAACCTTGCAGAACATAAATAAGAACAGGAGTAGGCCATACAGCCCCTCGAACCTTCTCCACCATTCAATAAAGATCATGAATGATCTTCAGCTTCAACTCCATTTTCATGCCTTAACCCTATAATCACTTGTTTTCCTCAGTGTCCAAATATCTATCGATTTCTGTCTTGAATATGCTCAATAGCTGAGCATCCACAGCTCTCTGGGATAGAGAATTCCAAAGATTCATAGCCCTCAGTGAAAAAAATTCTTATCATAGTCCTAAATAGCCAACCCCTTACCCTGAGGCCATGCTCCCTATTCTAGACTCTCCAGCCAAGGCAAAGAGCCTCTCAGCACCTACCATGTCAAATCCTCTCAGAATCTTACATCTTTCAATGAAATACCCCTCATTCTTCTAAACTCCAAATATAGGCCCAATTTACTCAATCTCTCCTCACAAGATAACTCTTATACAGGAGTCAATCAAATTAACCTTTATTGTATTACCTCTAAAGCAAGTATATCTCTCTTTACATAGAGACCAAAACTGCACACAGTATTCCAGGTGTGGTCTCACCAAACCAGTGTACAATTGCAGCAAGAGTTCCTTGCAATATAGGCCAGCATATCCTTTTGCTTTCCTAATTTTTACTGTACCTGTGTATTAACTTCTGTGCTTCATGTAGAAGGACACCCAAATCATAGAATTGTTACTGTATAGAACTGCAACTTTACAGCAAAGTTCCTCAGAGCAGTGTCCTCAGTCCAAACATCTTCAGCTGCTTCATCAATGACCTTCCTTCCATCATAAGGTCAGAACTGGGGATGTTCGCTGATGATTACACAATGTTCAGCATCATTCGCGACTCCCCAGATACTGAAGCAGTCCATGTCCAAATGCAGCAAGACCTGAACAACATTCAGGCTTGGGCTGATAAGTGGCAAGTTACATTTGCACCACACAAGTGCCAGGCAATGACCATCTCCAAAAAGAGATTTTCAAAACATCTCCCCATGACATTCAATGGCATTACTATTGTTGAATTCACCACTATCAACATCCTGGGGTGGGGGGGGTTACCATTGACCAGAAACTGAACTGGGCTAGCCATAGAAATACTGTGCAGAATTCCCAGCTCCTGACCTGCTCTTCTAGCCAACACTGGCTGGACCTGAGGATTCAGTGCTGCACGAGACCTTACTGCAAGCAACTGCACTGAACTGGCATTCACAAGGACCCGATTGGTAAAGCCTAAGCGCCCCCCCTCCCTGACCCAGGAAGGCTGAGGATGATGATTGAAAACGCAATATTTGTTTATTTATTTAATGTTTGCTCTGGACATTGGTCACTGCATCCTGTTTCCATGTGCACTGTTTATTTCTCTTCTACTATCTGTCAATGTCTCCCCACCAAAAATCAAAATCAATTGTTCTTCCTGTTTTAATAGAAAAATTGTGACTGGAGGAAATGCAGCAAGTGTAACTTTTTTTTATTGAATAATGAATTGAGATTTTTGATGTGATGTACAGATTATTCTTTGGTTCTGAAAGGTTTGTCCTTTGCTTCCTGAAAGGGTTGACTTTTACATGAGATGTAAAAAATTGTGTGAAAAAATTAGGCCAAAAATCAAGGGGTTGACTTTTACATGAATATATATGGTAATGTAGCACCATTATTGTAGGAAAACCAAACCCAGGAGCTTCAGAAGCATAATGGAAAACTGGACACCAAGTGAGAGAGAGAGAGAGACTGGCTCTGGTGACCAAAAGCAGGTTCAATGAAGTGGGTTTTAAAGTGCAGCAAGTCGTCACTTTGCTGTTTCACTTTCATGTCATTAATAGTGTCAGTATATCCATTTAACGTTGCCAATTTCACTTTAACATTGTTTGCCACAGACTTCCTCTTCTGTGGCCTACAAGCTCACACGACCTTTCCTGCAGCATTTCTGCCCTTGCCATCAGTCCCTCCCCCTCCCACTACTGGCCTTGCCTCCGCCTGGCCTTTGTTCTTGCTGCTTCTGCTCCTGGCTTCACTCCTGAACTGGCACTAAAGTCCTGGACTCCATCTAGTGGCAGACATCTGTGAAGGGTCATGTGGACTCGAAACGTCGACTCTTTTCTTCTCCACCGATGCTGCCAGACCTGCTGAGTTTTTCCAGGTAATTCTGTTTTTGTTTTGGATTTCCAGCATCCGCAGTAGTTTTTTGTTTTTATATAGTGGCAGACATTGGTCAGCGCAGGTGGTCAGGACCTCGGCTGCTACCTGCACTAACCAACTTCTGCCATCAGGTGGAGGCTGGTGAATCTAAAAGTCCTGTTATATAGGTGAGTGCCCTGTAATTTTTAAACATTTTACATTGTACAATATTTTATATCTAGTGATATTTTATTTTGCAAGTTATTTCAGCTAGGAATGCAGAGTGCTGCCATGTACAGTACAGTATTGCAACTTGTACATTGGTTTGTCCTGGCAAGAAATGATCCAAGGAAGCTAACTCCCTCCAGCTTTAACATTGATTCCTATGGGAACCCGTGATAAAAGGTGTTTCATTTAAAGTCACAATTATCAGGAACATGGCCACAACTATAAGTGAGGACTCCCTGTAAAAGTGAGTAAAAACACCACCAGCATTGCAGATTCATTGTTATAACGTTTGGTGTAACTTTTGTGCTCATCAGAGTTTGAAAGGTCAGTCCTGGGGCATGGAATAATTTTCAATTCAGGCACCCAGAGGCTGCAGAGTACAATACATCTCAATGTAAAATCAGTTCCTCACCATCACAACATGCACTAGAACCAGGAGACCGACGCCACCAACAGCAATGTGACAGCACCAGCTACAGTACAATCACTGCCAAATGTGAGCTCCTGTGCTACTATGATCACTACAACTGGACTGGGACTGGGAAACTCAAATAGAAGTCCCTATAGCCACCTGAGAGATGAAATTGTCATACACTGCCTTGAGGCTATTCACATAGGACATGGGAAGGTCACCCACCCGTCAGCCCGCCCCAGATTTGCTGCATGTTGATCACTGATCTGATCCACTGGTGCCTGTAGCTGCGTGCTGATCACTGATCTGATCCACTGGTGCCTGTAGCCGCGTGCTGATCACTGATCTGATCCACTGGTGCCTGTAGCTGCGTGCTGATCACTGATCTGATCCACTGGTGCCTGTAGCTGCGTGCTGATCACTGATCTGATCCACTGGTGCCTGTAGCTGCGTGCTGATCACTGATCTGATCCACTGGTGCCTGTAGCAGCGTGCTGATCACTGATCTGATCCACTGGTGCCTATAGTTGTGTGCTGATCACTGATCTGATCCACTGGTGCCTGTAGCCCCTCTGAATACGTCTCAAGGATAGCGGAACAGCTAAGAACCAGAGTGTTGAAGTGGACTGCTCAGTGGGTCCTGAATTTGGTGTACATTGCTGCAAAGCAGCTTCTAGCATGAGGAGCTAAGGAAACAGCAGCACAAGAGGGGCTGTGAGGAATGACAGATAAGTAAAGATGATCATGACAGAACAACACATGAAGAAATGATGACAACCCAGAAACTAAAACAGAACAAGGGAAAAGAGGAAAGCAGGAAATACGGAATCTGACAAGACAAATCACCATCTCTGCTCGAACATACTGCAAAAATGCACCAAATACAAGGTGTCAAGCAGCAGTGTCGGAATGTCAGAGGATACTCACACAGTCTCCTGGGAAATCAATCTAATTTGGGCAAGAGCACCAGCACTAACAGTTTAGTGAAGCCCAGGCCCAGCATTGCATTAACACAATTTTTGCGGTTCTATCAGGTGCTGTAGGGTAAGGGTTACAAGGACCATGACCTGGAATCAATGTTAAGCAGTGTCGGCTGCCTACCTTTGCTCTGTACATCTGAACCATTTTCAATCTACGAAGCAGTTCCTCTTTCTTTCTCACTTCTCTCTGCAATCGTTCCTTCTCCTCAAGTAGCTGCTGCTGTTCAGGGATCACAGACAAACAATCAAGCCTCGGAGATGTTGCAGGCGTCTGGATGTTCCGCATGGCTGCACAGTGAAATTCTAGACGCTCCCCTATTGCACTCGTCTCAGGCTGTACATCCACCAGCTTACTGCAAAGGGTCTCTGTTCCTGTGGTCACACCAGCCTGGGTAGAATAAGCTTCACCAGAGAGTTGGCTGTCACTAGCATCAGTGCCAGCGCCTACACTTCCACCACCTTCACTCTGACAGTCGATCTTTAGCCTCTTTGGCACTATGAACGGGGAGTTAAAGGAGCGGCGGGTTTTCTTCAGCCGTTCTCGGAGACTGGCACTCATAGGCTGCCAGAGAGAGAAACAACAAAATTATCAATATTTGGCAGCTTGGTTTGTAATCTGTTTAATTACACACCTATTGCTATCAATCTGAATGAACATCCTCACACTGTAATTCAGACAGCCATGGCTCAGTCAGTAGCATTCTCACCTCTCCAGTCAGAAGATCATGGGTTCAAGTCTCACCCCAAAGACTCAAGCCCATAATCTAACCTGATGCTCCTGGTGAAGGAGCAAGGCGGGTACCGTAACGTCAGCAGGGTTAGGGGCGGGAGCGTCGCACTGTCCCGTCAGCATGGGCAATCTTTCAAGAGGGAAGCACCATTCTCAGGTGGAAATAAACATTCCGAAGGCACTATATGAAGAAAACACCGGAGTTCTCCTAATGTCAATATTTATCCCTCAACCAATGTCACTAAAACAGATCATTGAGTTAATATCACATTGTTTGTGAGAACTTGCTGTATATTTCCTTCATTACAACAGTGACTACACATCAAAAATATCCATTGGTTTTTAAGTGCTTTGTGACATTGAGGCACTTTAGAAATGCAAATTCTTTCCTTCTTCAATCTCTGCATCATATTGGACAGTGCTGAAATAAGCTCATGTCTACAATTCCCCACATGGTAGGACCACATTTTCAGTTGTGCTTTTGTGGGGAATCATCAGCATTGACAAGTGAGGGCAGAAGAAAGAATCTCGGGGAGGATTGCTGGGAAAACCTAAAGCCCAATCAACCATAGCATGATACAGTGGGATCTGCACCAAGTACACGTGTGCTAGCTGTGGCCCATGTCAGACTTGCAAACTTCAGGACCCTTCCAACTTGTCCACTTCTTAGTATTTCATTCTGTGCTTGACCCTCACCGTTTTTGCTGCCGTGTTGCTGGGAGCTGGGGTCTGAACATCTGATCCCAACTGATCCGCTGACACAGAGCCACACGGGGAAATGGAGTTCTCACTCTCCATTCTTACGATTCTATTCCTTTGCGATCTAACAACACAAAAATAGGTAAGTGAACACTCATTTGTAACAAAAAAAAGGCCTTTTCACATTGTGTTTTGTCTGAATATTTTCTTTCTTTCTACTTATTGACAGTGAGGGTGGTTACTGCTGGGGACTGGAACACTGACCATCACAGGCACCCAATGTCAGCATCAAGCCCTGCATGTAGCTTAGAATAAAGCTCATGTCAGTATTGTTGTACAGACATCACTGAGGAAAATGTAACATAATACAAGACGACAACAGAAAAGTTGGAGTTCTGGAAAATGAACTTAAAACACAAATAAATGTGAGGTAATACACTTTGGTAGGAAAGACACCTTCAAAAGTAATAAACTGAATAATATAGAAGAGGGATCTAAGATACAGGTGAACTCCAAGGCCAACAAAGCAATTAAAAATATTTACAAACCACTGGCATTTATTTCCAAGGATACAGAGTTTGAAAGGTCAAGTTAGGGGAGGTGGTGGCGTAGTGGTATTGTCCCTGGACTAGTAATCCAGACACCCGGGGGTAATGCTTTGGCGACCTGGGTCTGAATCCCGCCACAGCAGATGGTGGAATTTGAATTCAATTAAAAAATGGGGAAATTAGAAGTTTAATGGTGACCATGAAACCGTTGTCAATTGTTGTAAAAACTCATCTGGTTCACTGATGTCCTTTAGGGAAAGAAATCTGCCGACCGTACCTGGTTTGGCCTACATGTGATTCCAGACTCTCAGCAATGTGGTTGACTCTTAAATGTTCTCTGAAGTGGCCTAACAAACCACTCAGTTGTATCAAATTACTACAAATCTCAAAAAAGGGATGAAACCAGACGGACCACCCAGCATGAACCTAGCACCGGAAGCGACAACAACAAACTCCGTCCTGTCAACCCCGCAAAGTCCTCCTTACTAACATCTGGGGACTAGTTCCAAAACTGGGAGAGCTGTCTCACAAATGAGTCAAGCAACAGCCTGACATAGTCATCCTTACAGACAATCCAGACACCACCATCACCATCCCGGGGTATGTCCTATCCCACCAGCAGGACCGACCCAGCAGAGGTGCTACACTGTGGTATACGGTCAAGAGGAAGTTGCCCTGGGAATCCTCAATTTTGACTCTGGACCCCAATGCCAAACATGGGCAAGGAAACCTCCTGCAAGGAAACATACCACCCTCCCTCAGCTGATGAATCAGTGCACCTCAATGTTGAACACCACTTGAAGGAAGCACTGAGGGTGACAAGGGCACAGAATATACTCTGGGTGGGGGACTTCAATGTCCATCACAAGAGTGGCTCAGTAGCACCGCTACTGATCAAGCTGGCCGAGTCCTAAAGGACATAGCTGCTATGTCTGCGGCAGGTGGTATGGGAACCAAAAGAGGGAAAACCATTCTTGACCTCACCTTCACCAACCTGCCTGCCACAGATGCATCTGTCGATGACAATATCAGAAGGAGTGTCCACCGCACAGTCATTGTGGAGACAAAGTCCCACGTTCACATTGAGGATACCCTCCATCGTGTTGTGTGGCACTACCACCGTGCTAAATGGGATTGATTTCAAACAGATCTAGCAACTCAAGACTTGACCCAATCTGTCACCTCATGGCCCAGCATATCCCCCACTCTTACTACTATCATCAAGTCAGAGGAACAACCCTGGTTCAATGAAGAGTGCAGGAGGGCATGTCAGGAGCAGCAACAGGCATACCTAAAAATGAGGTGTCAATCTGGTGAAGCTATAACACAGGACTACTTGCGTGCCAAACAGCATAAGCAGCAAGTGATAGACAGAGCTAAGTGATCCCACAACCAACGGATCAGGTCTAAGCTCTGAAGTCCTGCCACATTCAGTCATAAATGGTGGTGGACAATTAAACAATTCACTGGAGGAGGAGGCTCCACAAATATCCCCATCCTCAATGATGGGGGAGCCGAGCTCATCAATGCAAAAGATAAGGCTGAAGCATTTGCAACAATCTTCGGTCAGAAGTGCCAAGTGGATGATCCATCTCGGCCTCCTCTGGATCTTCAGCTCCAAGTGATATCAAGAAACGGCCGAAGGCACTGGATAGTGCAAAGGCTTGGGGCCCTGACAATATTCCGGCAATAGTACTGAAGACTTGTGCTCCAGAACTTGCTGCACCCCTAGCCAAGCTGTTCCAGTACAGCTAAAACACTGGCATCTACCCGGCTATGTGGAAAATTGCCCAGGTATGTCCTGTACACAAAAAGGACAAATCCAACCCAGCCAATTACCACCCCATCAGTCTACTCTCAATCATCAGTAAAGTAATGGAAGGGGTCATCAACAGTGCTGTCAAGCGAAACAAAAACAGAAAATGCTGAAAAAACTCAACAGGTCTGACAGAATCTGCAGAGAGAGGAACAGTTGACGTTTCGAGTTCCGTATGACTCTTCTTCAGAGCTAGCTACAGAGAAGTAGAAATGTGATGAAATTCATACTGCTTAAGGGGGGTGGAGCAGGTGAAGCTGGATAGAAGGTCAGAGATAGGTGAGGGCAAAGGAGAGAATGACAAAGATGTCATGGGCAAAAGGACAAAGGGAGTGTTAATGATAGCGGTACTGGCTAAAGGAACTGCTGATGGTGGTATTAAGGTCAGAAAGCAGAATGTGATAATAACAGGACAAGGGTATGCACTCTGGAAAGATCATGAACAAGTGACAGATGGCCCTTGTAAGAGTGGGGTGGCGGGGAGAGGACAGTGGTTGGGGGGAAAAAGGTATCAAAAACAGGATAAGAAGGGGGGATAAAAAAGGGATAAAAAAATGAATAAATGAATAAAAATAAAAATAAGTGGAGAAAAATAAAAATGAATTTTGAAAAAAGGGATACTTCTCGGCTGCATTTGACAGTGTGGCATCAAGGAGCTACTGCAAAACCGGACTCGATGGAAATCAGGGGGAAACTCTCCACTGGCTGGAGTCCATGTGGTGTGGGTCCACCCACTGTGCTGTTAGGGAGTTCCAGGTTTTGACCCAATGACAGTGAAGGAACGGCTGACATATTTCCAAGTCAGGATGGTGAGTTACTTGGAGGGGAACTTCCAGGTGGTGGTGATCCCATCTATCTGCTGTCCTTGTCCTTCTAGATGGCAGTGGTTGTGGGTTTGGAAGGTGCTGCCTAAGGAGGCTTGGTGAGCTCCAGCAGTGCATCTTGTAGATAGATGGTACACGTTGCTGTCACTGTGCATTGCTGGTGGAGGGAGTAAATGTTTGTGGATGGGGTGTCAATCAAGCGGGTTGCTTTGTCCTGCATGGTGTCAAGCTTCTTGAGTGTTGTGGGAGCTGCACTCATCCAGGCAACTGGGGAGTATTCCATCACACTCCTGACTTGTGCCGTGTAGATGGTGGACAGGCTTTGGGCAGTCAGAAGTTGAGTTACTCGTCACAGTATTCCTAGCCTCTGACCTGTTCTTGTAGCCACAGTATTTATATAGCTAGTCCAGTTCAGTTTCTGGTCAATGGTAACGCCCAGGATGTTGATAGTGGGGGACTCAGCGATGGTAATGCCATTGAATGTCATGGGAAGATGGTTAGATTCTCTCTTGTTGGAGATGGTCATTGCCTGACACTTGTGTGGCGCGAATGTTACTTACCACTTGTCAGCCCAAGCCTGGATATTGTCCAGGTCTTGCTGCATTTGGACACAGACTGCTTCAGTGTCTAAGAAGTTTCGACTCCTCCATCAGAGGAAATGGATTAGTTCTGTCTATCCCATTGAATCCATTAAATATTTTAAATACCTTGATTAAATCATCATTCAAGCTTGTAAACTCTAAGGAATATCCTCCTACAACTCACCAAGTGACTGCTCTTTATTTGTGAAATTAGTAAGTTTGAGCAGGCTATTCACTTACAGCAGGCACCACATTTGGTTCCAATCCCATTTTCACCAGATGTTCCTACACTTTTCAACACTTTGGGCATATTAATTTAGATGAGGTACTCTAGATAATTTCAACACCCCAATTACCCAGCCAAAACTCGGCAGAGATGGTCACAAGTGTGGCAGCAGGTCCATTTACACACTCTGTTACTGGGGCTCATTGCCTGCTGTTATGTGACTATCCTGTGCTTTCTCACTACGTTTTGGAAGGCTCGCTACAACTCACAGCTCGTGTTTATCATCTCCTCTGAATTTTGTGTCAGCTTTGTTCGGTTGGTAGCATTCTTCTCTATGCGACACAGGTCATGGATCCAAGACTCAAATTAAGGGCTTTAGCAGTGCCGAGGGAGCCCCGCGCTGTCGGAGGCTCGGCGCCGAGGGAGCGCCGCGCTGTCGGAGGGTCGGCGCCGAGGGAGCGCCGCGCTGTCGGAGGGTCAGTGCTGAGGGAGCCCCGCGCTGTCGGAGGGTCAGTACTGAGGGAGCGCCGCGCTGTCAGAGGGTCGGCGCCGAGGGAGCGCCGCACTGTCGGAGGGTCGGCGCCGAGGGAGCCCCGCGCTGTCGGAGGGTCAGTACTGAGGGAGCGCCGCGCTGTCGGAGGGTCGGCGCCGAGGGAGCACCGCACTGTCGGAGGGTCGGCGCCGAGGGAGCCCCGCGCTGTCGGAAGGTCGGTGCCGAGGGGGCCCCGCGCTGTCGGAGGGTCAGCGCCGAGGGGGCCCCACGCTGTCGGAGGGTCAGTGCCGAGGGAGCCCCGCGCTGTCGGAGGGTCGGCGCCGAGGGAGCCCCGCGCTGCCGGAGGGTCGGTGCCGAGGGAGCCCCGCGCTGTCGGAGGGTCGGCGCCGAGGGAGCGCCGCGCTGTCGGAGGGTCGGTGCCGAGGGAGCCCCGCGCTGTCGGAGGGTCGGCGCCGAGGGGGCGCAGCGCTGTCGGAAGGTCGGTGCCGAGGGGGCCCCGCGCTGTCGGAGGGTCGGCGCCGAGGGAGCGCTGCACTGTCGGAGGGTCGGTGCTGAGGGGGCGCCGCACTGTCGGAGGCTCGGCGCTGAGGGAGCGCCGCTCTGTCGGAGACGGGATAAGGAAACATGAGGTAATGATATGACATTAATTAAAGGAGCCGCAGGTTTTAGCCGTTTCCATTAACCCGGTTTTCATTTTCCCGTTCGGACACTTACCTCCCGCCCAGCGCGGGCTCCTCACTGCGCTTGCGCGGAATCTTTACCTTCTACGTAAGCGCCGGATCCGCCGTGCATTCTGGTTGTTGTAGTCTCCCTTGATGGAGCGCATGCGAAGCAATGCTGCTGAGTCTGAAAGTTGTCCAATAGTGCAGCATCTGTGTAGCGCCTTTCACATCCTCACACCCACCCCAGCACTTCTTTTGAAGGGCTTTTACCATTGGTATGTTGGAAATATTGCTTAGCTAGGATCTAGCCACACTCAGTGAGATGTCACAAGTTATTCAGTTTTCGTGCTGTTGATCTAATTAATTAATAAAGGTGAATTAATGACCTGAACTTGGGTGCACAGGCCACAATTTTAAAATTTGTAGTTGACACAAAACTTCAAAATATTGTGAACTGTGAGGACGATAGTGATAGACTTCAATTGGCCATAAACAGACTGGCAGGATGTGCAGATACATGGTAAATGAAGTCAGAATGTGAAGCAAAATACTGCGGATGCTGGCAATCTGAAACAAAAATAAAAATAGTTGGAAAAACAAAGGATTGTTGACGGTGATGATATTAGCTAAGAAATGTAATAATGGTGACATTAAGGGTAGAAAGCAGGACGAGCAAGTGACAGCCCTAGTGGGGGTGGGGTGGGGGGAAGGGATCGAAATAGGCTAAAAGGTGGAGATGAAACAGTGGATGGGAATACATTTAAAAGGCTGTAAAGTGCTCTCATGCCCACATGTCTGTCCTTGGCCTGCTGCAATGTTCCAGTGAAGCTCAACGCAAACTGGAGGAACAGCACCTCATCTTCCGACTGGGCACTTTACAGCCTTCCGGACTGAATATTCAGTTCAACAACTTCAGATCATGAACTCTCTCCTCCATACCCAAACCTCTTTCCGATCCCCCTTTTTCTAATTATTTATATTTTTTTAAATATATTTTTATTTTCCCACCTATTTCCATTATTTTTAAATGTATTCCCATCCATTTTTCATCTCCACCTTTTAGCCTATTTCGATCGCTTCCCCCCCCACCCCAACCCCACTAGGGCTATCTGTCACTTGCTCGTCCTGCTTTCTACCCTTAATGTCACCATTAGCATATTTCTTAATATCACCACCATCAACACCCCTTTGTCCTTTTGTCTATGACATCTTTGGCAGTCTCTTCTTTATCTCCACCTATCACTGGCCCTCTATCCAGCCCTACCTGTCCCACCCCCCTCTACCAGCTTATATTTCACCTCATTTCTCTTTTTCCTCAGTTCTGATGAAGAGTCATACGGACTCGAATCGTTAACTGTGTTCCTCTCCGCAGATGCTGTCAGACCTGCTGAGTTTTCCCAGCTGTTTTTATTTTTTTTATTTTTGTTTCAGAATGTGAAGCGATTTCATGAGGATGGTTCCAGGGATGAAGAACTTCAGTTATGTAGAAAGATTGGAGAAGTTGGGACTGTTCACCTTGGAGAAGAGAAGTTTGAGAGGAGATTTGATTGAGATATTCAAAATCATGAGTGGTCCGGACAGAGTAGATACAGAGAAATTTCCTATGGCTGGACAGATCGAGAACAAGATGGACACAGATTTAAGGTAATTTATTTTTTATTCATTCTTGGGATGTGGGCATCACTAGGTCAGCACTTATTGCCCATCCCTAATTGCCCTCGAGAAGCTGGTGGTGAGTTGCCTTCTCGAGCTACTGCAGTCCATGTGGTGGAGGTACACCCATTGCTGTTAGGGAGGCAGTTCCAGGACTTTGCTTCCTTTTTATTGTCTTTTTAGCAGTTTAATCCAATTGAGTGGCTTGCTAGGCCATTTCAGAGAGCATGTAAAAGTCAACCACATTACTTCAGATCTGGAGTCACATGTAGTCCTTCCCTAAAGGGGCATTAGTGAACCAGATGAGTTTTTATGACAATCGAATTCCAGATTTTTATTGAATTCAAATTCCGCCATCTGCTGGCATTACCCTGGCCTGGGTCTCTGGAATATCAGTCCAGTGACAGTGCCACGACATCACCACCTCCGCCATTGGTGGCTGAGTGTTCTTTTTCATGTTGCTGAAAGCCAATATGTGGTTGTAGCAAGTAATTAGGACAAAATTCTTAAGGAGCTAAATGGGGTAAATGCAGAAAGGATGTTTCCCCTGGCTGGTGGGGGCGGGGGAATCTAGAGCCAGGGGGACACAGTCTCAGAATAAGGGGCAGGCCATTTAGGACCGAGATGTGGAGGAATTTCTTCACTCAGAGGGTGGTGAATCTTTGGAATTCTCTACCCCAGAGGGCTGTGGAAGCTCCGTCATTGAGTATGTTCAAGACAGAAATCAATATATTTCTAGATACTAATGACATCAAGGGATATGGGGATGGCGTGTTAAAATGCTATTGAGGAAGACAATCAGCCATGATCTGTTTGAATGGCGGGGCAGGCTCAAAGGGCTGAATGGCCTACTCCTGCTCCTATGTTCCCATATGACTGTTCAGTGACCCCTGCGCACCTGCATGAGTGGACATTGGGCGAAGACAGGGACGTGCCTAGTGGTGATGTGATGCTGCCCACAGTTAAATATACTTCTGGTCTCAATGTCTGGCTCTCATATGAAGAATGGTCACTTGGGTGAGTTACCAGGAAGTGCCCATGGAACTGTAGCCCAACAAGAGTCATTGTCTTCAGGAAAGGGAGGCATAAAGTTGCATTTCAAAATGCTTTGTGGGAAGAGAAGAAGTGGCTTCTTGTCTTGTAAAACACTTTAAACATCCTCTTATACTAGATATATTTTACTGCTGTCACTGGACAAGTCCTTTGCTTGCTATTAGTGTTTGAGTCACTCCCAGTGTACAGATATTGGGCATTGATTCTGACTGTACAATTAACAAGTCCATATTGAACAAATGAGAAAGTGGAGTTCCAGTGAGTACTGATACTTTTAGAAATGTGCTTCATAGCAGCAATGAATATGAATAATATTGAAATTGTGGTGACAAGACTCCTGTTGGCTCCTATGTAGTTGAATGCAATGACATTCTGACTATAATGAAATAGTTGGAAACTTCTTGTGAGACATTGGGCAGCAAAGGCGGTCGGTGCCATAGATGGATATGAGCAGGTGATTGATCTGTAGCTCAACTGGCTAAATACCTGATTCACTTTTTGAAGAGTTTACCCCAGTTCATCCTCTGCAACTGTGTTGTGCATTTACTGCATTTCTGTCTGCAGCAGCTCTGAAATTAACAGCAGTGCTAGAAGCAGAATGAGGTGGTCTTGCTGTCTTTGAAGATTCTGAGACTCACCTCAGTCCCCAACACAGGAAATGTAAGCGCTGCCCTTTGCAGAATGGGCATTCAGCCCAGCTACAATTTTCCCATGCCCTGCCTGTTCTGCAGCAACCTTCTCAAGACATCATGGAAGTTACAATGGTCAGAACTAAAGTTACGGATTGTGACTTTTAAACACTTGTGCAGCAGCAATTATTTATCTGTTTAGTCGATACTGGGGGATCTGCCTTGCAGAATAAGCAGCAAACCTTCCATTGCATGAGAAATCATGTGTTACAGAACTGTTTCTGAATCTGTATTACACATGCTATGCAGCATCAGGATCCCAATCCTTATTTAAAAATGCTGTCAGTCTTGGAACCTGCAGCACTGCCTTTGGATTAGAGACTTTGAATCAGTGTCATGACTGTGGTTACTATATTTCAAACTAAGGAGTGATTTAAAGCTTTTTATCATTTAAGCTGTAGTTAGGAGCTGCTAAGTGGTTATTTTAAATGTGTATTTTTTGGTTCTAACTGAGATTTCTTCAGGAAAGGGCTCCATGGTACCTAAATTTACAAAATAGAATCAGAAAACAAGTGTGTGAGGTTTGTGTGTCAGTGCCAGAGCCTGCTTTGTGAGCTTGCTTGTATGGTAGTTATTGGAAGTCATCCAGTGCCTGAGTGTTCGTTTAGTCTGATCTGGCAGAGTTGGGAGCCCTTTCATTCTGAAGTTCTTTTGAGAAAACTTTTCAAAGTACAAAGAAATTCTAAATCCTCCAACAAAGCCTGTTTTCATTTCTCTGGCTATCCACCAGTTTAAATATCATTCTACTTATTTTGTAAGCATTATGTTAAGATATGTTTTATTGGACAAACTAGCTATATGCAAGTAAGACAAACATTTGGATCCCCCAGGCTCCTATTAGTAAAACAGTGTCTAGTAACTGATGAAGCAGATGCTGTAATATCCCTTTGTTATGGACTTGATTTTCCAGACAGGTTTCTCATAAGAAACAGTGAATTTTATTTACAGGGCTTCAACAGCAGTTACATATTTCCATCGAGATCCACAACTAAACACAAACTCCACCCCTAAGGTTCCCCACGCTTCAGGCTGATTTGTTCCTACTGTCACGTGATACGACACACAGTACAATAAATCTTAAAGCTACAGTCATTACATTCCTAAAACTACAGTTACTACATTCCTCCCCTTTAATTTTTTTTTACAATTTGTATTTACAATAACAACTACATTCATGACATTACGAATATATACATGCGTTATGAAACTATACATTCAGTCTCTCAGGTGGTTTCCTGTTCCGGCTGGAACATCGTAGCTCCACTGAATCTTCATTTTCTGGAACTGCAGAAAAATCAGGTACCTCCTTCGGCACAGGCAGCTCAGTGTTATCCACTCCGACAGTGACACCTGGTATGTCTATCCTTGGTTGATCTATCACGACGGGGACCACGGGTTCTACAATGGTTACAGGTGGAACATATGTTTGTTGGGGTATCTCCCTTTTTCTCAAATGATCCACATGTTTTCGGGTGATCTGGCCCTCCACTTCTATGCGGTACGACAACGGTCCGGTCACAGAAACTATTACGCCAGTTAACCAACTTGATCCACCACCAACGTTTCATACAAATACTATTTCACCGACACTAAATTCTTGCTCTCGACTACACAAATCATGAGTCACTTTTTGATTCCCTTGACTGTTCCCACTAAATTGGGAAGTACCAGGCTTAGTTTCACACAAAGGCGGCGCTTCGTAAATAATTCTGAAGGTGTTGAACCTGTAGTAGTTTTGGGGGTCTTTCTATAGTGAAACAGCAAATGTGTAAGTTTAATCTCCAGTGACTCTCCCGATAATGTTTTCATCCCAACTTTAAAAGTTTGTTCTGCTGTCTCGGCCAATCCGTTAGACAACAGACGATACGGTGCTGTCTTTACACGTTTGATACCATTTAGGCTCACAAATCTTTGAAATTCAGCACTAGTAAATGCAGTACCATTGTCTGAAGCAATGACTTCTGGGAGGCAGTGGCCTAGTGGTATTGTTACTGGACTAGTAACCCAGAGACCCAGGGTAACGCTCTGGGAACCTGGGTTCCAATCCCACCACAGCAGATGGCGGAATTTGAATTCAATAAAAACCTGGAATTAAAAGTCTAATGATGACCATAAAACCATTGTCGATTGTTGTAAAAACCCGTCGGGTTCACTAATGTCCTTTAGGGAAGGAAATCTGCCGCCCTTACCTGGTCTGGCCTACATGTGACTCCAGACCCAAAGAAATGTGTATTTTTTTTCATTCATAGGATGTGGGCTTCGCTGGCTGGGCCAGCAATTATTGCCCATCCTTAGTTGCCCTTGAGAAGGTGGTGGTGAGCTGCCTATCACTGTCGATACCACTGTCTATATTTGGCCACCAGATATAACCCCTTGCAAGCATTTTCATTTTGGAAATTCCAGGCATTATGCAACTCAGTTAATAGCAGTTCCCTTCCTTTTGAAGGAACGACAACTCATGTTCCCCATAACAGGATACCATCCTGACTGCTCAATTCATCCCTGTGAGTGAAGAATGACTTCAATTCTTCGGGGACTGGTTCTTGGGACCATCCTTTCAATACTTGGTCTCGTATTCCAGACAAGACTGGAACAGGGGTCGTCCAGTTTCTTATTTGTCTTGCACAGGCTGGAAAAGAATCCAGGAAATTCATCGCTAATATGATCTCTTGGGGAGTAGAAGCATGTTCAATGCTCTCCTACAAAGGAAGATGACTTAGGGCATCTGCGTTGGCTATATGCATCCCTGGCCTGTGCATAAAAGTATACTAATTTGCTGATAAAATCAAAGCCCATCTTTGGACTTTTGCAGAAGCTATGGTGGGATAGTTTTTTCTTCGTTTAAACAGACCTAAGAGCGGTTTGTAATTAGATACTATACTAAAGTGTCGACCATGTACATATTAATGGAATTTTTTAACTCCAAAAATAATCGATAATCCTTCTTTCTCGATTTGTGAATAACCCTCCTTGGCCATAGAGAGGGCTCTGGACACATAGCCTATTGGCCTTTCTGAACTGTTGTCCATCTTGTGACATTGTACCACTCCCATGCCATAGGTGGATGCGTCGCAGGTTAGCTCCAATTCTTTTGTCGGGTCACAATGTTCTAACAAGTTCGAAGAGTGCAAGAGCTGTTTCTCTTTCATGAGGCCTTCTTCTTGAGGTGACTTCCAGGATCAATGTTGTTTTTCTCTTTAATAATGAGTGTAGAGGGGCTAAGATCATTGATAAGTTGGGTAGGAATCGACCATAGTAATTCGCCATACCCAAGAATGACTTGAGCTCTGAGACATTTATTGGTGAGGGTGCCTCCTTAATAGCTTTGACTTTTTCTTCTACTGGGTGTAACCCTTGTGCATCCACCTTGTGGCCCAAGTAAATGACTTCACTTGCCTGAAAGATACACTTTTCCTTTTTCAAGCACACCCCTGCTTCCAAGAATTGTTTTTAGGACTTCTTCCAAGTTAGCCAAGTGTTCCTCTTCTGTTAACCCAGTTATTAGGGCATCATCCAGGTAAACCACGACTTAAGGTAGTCAATGCAGCAAGCTCCCCATCGTCCTCTGGAAACTTGCACTGGCTGAAGAAACACCGAAAGGCAGACGCATGTATTGATACAACCCTTTGTGTGTGTTTATGGCTACAAATCCTCTGGATGTATCATCCACTTCCAGCTGCTGATATGCATGACTTATATCTAATTTAGTGTAAGTTCTCCCTCCTGCTAATTTGCATAGAGGTCCTCGAACCAGAGGATAGGGTACTTGTGCAACTTGGCAGCCTTGTTTACTGTTAACTTGTAATCCCCACAGGTATGGATGGTCTGATCCAGTTTCAAGACAGGGACTATGGGTGCTGTCCATTCCGAAAATTGAACCTGCTGAATAATACCCAGCTTCTCTAAGCTGTTTAATTTGGTGTCAACCTTCTCTCTCAGGGCATAAGGCATAGGTCTAGTTTTAAAAAACGATGAGTTGCTTCAGAATCAACATAGATCTTAGCCTGCAGGCCCTTGATTTTCCCCAGCTCCTCAAGAAAGACCTTGTGATACCTTTTTAGCAGCTCTGGCAGTCCTCCAGCTCTCAGCTGGAAATTGTCAGACAAATTTAATAATTAGCGATGTTTGTACCTGCTTTGCTCCCACTGGGACTCTCACTTTCTCAGCAGTGTTTATGGTATGTGGGAAATGTTGCGATTAGCAAGATCCTAGCAGCAGCAATGAGATGTCACTGGCTATTCAGTTTTAATAATATTTATCTATATTCATGACCTACACTTGTGCGCACAGGCCACAGTTTTAAAATTTGCAGATTGACACAAATCTTTTAAGTACTGTGACTGTCAGGATGACAGTGATAGACTTCAACCGGACATAAACAGACTGGTGGAATGCGCAGACACATGGGGGAGAATTTTCTGCCTGCCGGGCGGGCGGGCCCGACCCAATCTCCGGCGGGCGGGGAGCCGATCCCTGCCGGAGAAACAGGCCCCGCCGCCATTTTACGTGTGTGGGCCAATTAAGGCCCGCCCAGTGTGACGTCCGGCGGGAAGCGCTATGCACTCCCCGTGCAGGCGGTGGGGAGGGGGGAAATTCCCCAAATGCAAGAGTGCACTCTTTCACGCATGCGCACGAAAGAGTGCACATCTCCCTGAGGCTAAGTGCTGCCTCAGGGAGATCGCTTACACTTTTAAAAATATTAAAAATAGACAAAAGAAATTCCCTAACATGTCCCCCTCATGTGACAATGTCACATGAGATGGGACATGTTCATAATTAACATAATAACTTTATTAAAAATTTTAAAACCCTGCTTTTAATCCCGCCAGTGGATGAGGCTTCACGTTTTATCTGTTTGCCGCCGGGGCTTCTGGCCTGCCCGCCAACCTTAAGGTTGGACGGGCAGGTACACTAAGTACTTTAATTGATCTGTCAATGTCCTCAATTGGCCATTGACAGGTCAGCGGGTCCGCAGCTGATTTCGCTGCAGACCCGCCTTCCTGAAAATTTAAATGGACCGGGATGACGTCGGGGGTTCCGCCCAACGTCATCCTGCGTCATTTTACACGTCGGCGAGCGGGTCCCGCCCCCTGCTCGCCAACGGCAAAATTCTGCCCATGGTAAATGAAATTTCTTGCAGAGTAATGTGAAGTGTTTCACAAGTTTGGTTACAGAGATGAGGAACTTCAGTTATGTAGAAAGACTGGAAAAGAGAAGGTTGAGAGAAGGCTTGATATAGGTCTTCAAAATCATGGACAGATAGGGAGAAATCGTTGTCATTGGTGGAAGGATTGAGAACCAGAAGACACAGATTTAAGGTAATTGGCAAAAGAAACAATGAGGAAAATCTTTTCCACACGGTGAGTGGTTAGGTTCTGGAATGCGCTGCCCGAGAGTGTGGTGGAGGCAGGTTTTCAAAAGTGAATTGGATTATTATCTGGAAAGGAAAAATTTGCAGTGCAACAGGGAAAAGGCAGGGCAGTGGCACTCGGTGAATTGCTGCTTCTGAGGCCCAGCATAGATACAGTGGGCTGAATGGCCTCCTTCTGTGCTGTAACTATTCAATGATTTTGGTAAGAAGAACAAAGAGAGGCAATATAAAATAAAGGGTGCAATTCTAAAGAGGGTGCAGGAGCAAAGGGATCTGGAGATATATGTGCACCAAACATAGAAGATGGCAGGGCTGGTGAGAAAGCAGTAAATAAGGCTTATGTGATCCTGGACTTTATAAGTAGAGACAGAGAACACAAAAGCAAGGACATTATGGTGAACCTTTATAAAACACTGGTTTGGTCTCAACTGGAGTATTGTATCCAATTCTGGGCACCACACTTTAGGAAGGATGTCCAGGCAGAAAAGATTCATGAGAATGTTTCCAGCAAAAGGGAACTAACTCTGAGTGAATAATAACTATTATTGTAATAGCTAAAAATAACAATGTAATAGTTCATCACTATTTTGAAAATATTCCATTTCTCTGTTCTTCCAACCAAAGTAAATAACCTCACATTTTCCTGCATCACATTCCATCTCCCATGTTCTTGAGGGTAATTAGGAATTGGCAATAAATGCTGGCCTTGCCAGTGGTGTCCACACCCCAGGAATGAATAAAAATTCGTGCCCATTCACTTAGCTTATCTGTATCCCTTGCTGACTCTTTGAGAGGTAATATTAACCTAAAGAACGAGCGAGTTTTTGGTTTGGGTAAGGAGGGATTAAAATCTAATCTCCAATTTACTCATTTCTGGTTTAACTGAAGTTGGAGGGTGGGTGGTGCAGGCAACTCACTTCAAGGTAGTGAGTTAGAAATTTAAATATGATAAAGAGACTGGGAGCCGCATTGTCATTTAGCTTTTCAACTCCATTGATGTTAGTCAGGGACCTGGGACTTTCATCCGGAGAGGACTTGGCGGATTCTGGAGCTAAGTGTCTTCAGAATGACCCCTGGATCCCCCTGGATGCCTGAGGAGTGACCACGAAATAGCAGCCCCTCCCCACCGCCCCACCACTGACCTTCCTTCCCCCCAAGTCTCCTCCCCACTTTCCCTGACCCAATTGACCTCCTCCACCCATAATTGACCCTCTCCACCTCCTGGGTCAGATTGACCTCTCCTCCCTGATTGACCCCCACTTCCCCCGGCAGGATCGACACCCATCCTCCACCGGTCGGACTGAGCCCCTTGTTCCGATTGATCTCCTCCTCCCCGGCTGGATTGACCCCCTCCTCCTCCAGCCAGATTGAGCCACTCCCCCTTCTCCAATTGACCCCCTTCCCCCTGATTGACCCCCTCCTCTCCTGGCCAGATTGAGCCCCTCGCCCCTCCCTGATTGACCCTGTCCTCCCCTGGCCATATTGAGCCTGTCCCTGATTGACCCCCTCCTCTCCCCGATTGACCCCCTCTACCCCCATTTGACCCCTTCCTCCCCTAGCCGGATTGATCCCCTCCTGATTGACCCCCCCCCCCTCTTCCCAGACTGACTCACTCTACCCCTATTGATTCCCTCCTCTCCAAATGACCCACTCCTCCCCACCATTGGATTCCCTCCGCCCCTGAATGAGCCCCCCTCCTCCATCCAATTGACCCACTTCCTCTTCCAACCCCATTCCAAATGACACTCCCATTCTAGCACCCCAAAAGTGCATACATCCCTGCTCTGGTGACCTTCAGTGACCAAGCATGTCAGTCAGGGCTAGAAGCCATGCTTCAGTTCTACAAATCCCAGGTTAGAACACACCTGGAGCACTGCGAGCAGTTCTGGGCATCACACCTTAGGAAGGATATATTGACCTTGGAGGGAGTGCGGTGTAGATTTATTGGAATGACACCTGGACTCCCAGTGGTTAAATTAGGAGGAGAGGTTATACAAACTAGGGTTGTATTCTTGACATTTAGATGGCTAATGGGTGATTTGAAGTTTTCAAGCTATCATGGACCATGGATAGAGTAGATAGAGAGAGACTATTCCCACTGGCTGGGGAGTCTGTCTTCTTACCCAACTAGTTGATCCTTCTTTTCTCCTCCAAAGCAAACCAGCCTCCAGCTTTTAAACACAGTTTTCAAAGCTATAAACCACCATGTGACCCTTTTGTAAACAGTCCACTGGGGTCAAGAGGTTTCCAGCTTCTTTAAAACTGCTTAATTACCTTTTCTTATAAAATGCTGTCTTTTCCAGGAACAGCAGCAACCAGAGTCAGTCATCTCAGCTTCAGGACATTCACTGTAGGAGTTCCTCAGGGTAGTGCCCGCCTTCAGCTGCTTCATCAATGACCTTCCTTCCATCATAAGGTCAGAAGTGGGGATGTTCGCTGATGATTGCACAATGTTCAGCACCATTCGCAACTCCTCAGATACTGAAGCAGTCCATAGCCAAATGCAGCAAGACCTGGACAATATCCAGGCTTGGGCTGACAAGTGACAAGTAACATTTGCGCCACACAAGTGCCAGGCAATGACCATCTCCAAAAAGAGAGAATCTATCATCGCCCCTTGACATTCAATGGCATTACCATCACAGAATCCCCCACTATCAATATCCTGGGGGGTTACCAGTGACCAGAAAATGAATTGGACTAGCCATAGAAATACCGTGGCTAAAAGAGCAGGTCAGAGGCTAGGAATCCTGACTCCACAAAACCTGTCCACAATCTACAAGACACAAGTCAGGAGTGTGATGGAATACTCCCCACTTACCTGGATGAGTGCAGCTCCAACAACACTCAAGAAGCTTGACACCATCCAGTTCAAAGCAGCCCACTTGACTGGCACCCCATCCACAAACATTCACTCCCTCCACCATCAATGCACAGTAGCAGCAGTGTGTACCTTCTACAAGATGCACTGCAGAAACTCACCAAGGCCCCTTAGACAGCACCTTCCAAACCCACAACCACTACCATCTAGAAGGACAAGGGCAGCGGACACATGGGAACTCCACTTCCTGGAAGTTCCCCTCCAAGTCACTCACCATCTTAACTTGGAAATATATTGCCGTTACTTCAATGTCACTGGAACTCCCTCCTTAACAGCACTGTGGGTATACCTACTCTACATGGACTGCAGCGGTTCAAGAAGGCAACTCACCACCACCTTCTCAAGGGCAATTAGGGATAGGCAATAAATGCTGGCCCAGCCAGCGAAGCCCTCGTCACTTGAATGAGTAAAAAAAAGGCCTGCATTAACCCTTTTTAAGGGACAGTGTCTTTTAAAAAATACAAATTCTTCCAGAATGTTCTTAGTCCTTAAAGATTAATCATTTTCTGTGATTAAAGCATTTATGACAACACACACACTCCCTGCAGCATGGTAAGTAAAAGTTCAGTCCTTTGTCCCCCTCACAGCTTACCTTTCAAAGTAGCTTTGTATCATAAACTTGGATACGTTACACTTGGTCCCTTCATTTAAATCATTAATATAGATTGCAAACAGCTGAGGCCCCAGGACTGATTCCCGCTCGACAAATGACAGCCTGCCAACTGGAAAATGATCCTTTATTCCTACTCGCTGCCTTTTGTCCTTTATCCACACCTTATCCATTGCCGCCCTTCCTCAGTCCTACCCCTCTGATAGTGCAGCGCTCCCTCAATACTAACCACCAACAGTGGAGTGCATCCTCAGTATTAACCTTTCAACAGCGCAGAGCTCCCTCAGTACTGACCACCAACAATGTAGTGCATCCTTAGTACTGACCCTTCAACAGAGCAGTGCTCCCTCAATACTGACCCTCCAAGAGTGCAACATTTCCTAAGTACTAACCCTCTGACAGTGCAGCACCCCCTCAGTACTAATGCCCTAACAGTGTAGCACTCCCTCAGTACTGACCCTCCAACAGTGCGGAACTCCCTCAGTACTGACCCTCTGACAGTGCAGCACTCCTTCAGTACTGACTGCAGTGTAGCATTACCTCAGTACTGACCCTCCGACAGTGCAGCACCCCCTCAGCACTAATGCCCTGACAGTGCAGCACTCCCACAGTACTGACCCTCCAACAATGCAGCACTCTCACAGTACTGACCCTCTGACAGTGCAGCACTCCTTCAGTACTGACTGTAGTGCAGTACTCCCTCAGTACTGACCCTCCGACAGTGCGGAACTCCCTCAGTACTGACCCTCCGACAGTGCGGAACTCCCTCAGTACTGACCCTCCGACAGTGCGGAACTCCCTCAGTACTGACCCTCCGACAGTGCGGAACTCCCTCAGTACTGACTGCAGTGCAGCATTACCTCAATACTGATCCCACATCCTCTGACCTAGTGTTTTTGAGAAGCTGAATAGCCTCTGTTTGTTCCTATGTCTGTGCACATTGAATTTAATTCCAGTTAGAGGTATCAGCTTTTGATAAATTAGATTATTTTTGCTGTTGTATGCAAAGCCTTTCTTTGTTTGAGGAATGTGAGGCATTTACCGCTTGCTGCTTCCTGTTCTGGGACTCTGATGTTGCTGTATTCAGTTAATCTGACACAGAATACAGCACTTGAGGGAAGTGCCTAGTCTCTTGTGCTGAGTGCACCAGGCATGAGATATCAGGGCAGTTCACTGCGTTGCTCTCACCTGGCGTTGTCAGGATATACCTTGAGGGTATCCTGCAGGTGCCTGAGTGTTTGAGTGTTAAGCATGTTTTTACTTGCTCTAAGGTGCTTTGATATATGAAGCAGATTTGTGTTTTGTAACGATCACTGGGTTTTAGAGAAACCGTGCTATAATCTTTTCCCCCCAGTTCATTTTTCTCACTATTTGCCTCTTAATGTCCACAATTACAGGGTGCAGTTTCATAGCCCAGGATAGCAAACTCCCCGATTCCCTCATTTTATTCTTTCATTCCTCTCACTCTGATTTTAACTAACGATCATTGCAGAGAAAAACTGACCAGTGCCTGATCCCAAGCTGACTACATTGCTGCTGAGGGAGTTTGATTAAACTTGGGACTTCTGTATTCTTTCCTCATTCTACTCATTTGTTGTCTGTCTCACTTTTCCTTTGTCTCAAAACCACACTGAGAAGCGACTGAGGGGTGTGAGGGAGGGGGAGAGATGGGGCTGAAGAGTCAGGGGGGAGGCAGGGATGAAAAAGGGAGAGGGGGATATGGGGGAGTGAAGGAGAGGGAGACAAGTGAAGGAGGGGGAGACGGAAGGTAAAGGAGAGAGAGAGGGTGGTGATGGACATAGAGACAGGGCTGAAAGAGGGAGACATGGATGGTGAAGCAGGGAGGCAGGTAGTGAAGGAGGGGAAGACAGGGGTGGTGAAGGAGTGGGAGACGGGTGAAGGAGTGGCAGACGGGGGTGAAAGGGGGAGATGGGACTGCCAGAAGGGGAGACGGGGTGAAGGAGGGGAGATGGGGTTGAAGGAGAGAGGGACAAGGTTGAAGGAAGGGAAGACAGGGGCCGTGAAGGAGGGGAAAATTGTCCAGGTATGTCCTGTACACAAAAATCAGGGGATATCTAACCCGGCCAATTACCGCCCCATCAGTCTACTCTCCATCATCAGTAAAGTAATAGAAGGGGTCATCAACAGTGCTATCAAGCGGCACTTACTTAGCAATGACCTGCTCACTGATGCTCAGTTTGGGTTCCACCAGGTCACTCAGCTCCTGACCTCATTACAGCCTTGGTTCAAACATGGACAAAAGAGCTGAACTCCCGAGTGAGGTGACAGTGACTGCCCTTGACATCAAGGCAGCATTTGACAGAGTGTGGCATCAAGGAGCCCTAGCAAAACTGGAGTCAATGGGAGTCAGGGGAAAACTTTCTGCTGATTGGAGTCATACCTAGCACAAAGGAATATGGTTGTGGTTGTTGGAGGTCAGCTCCAGGACATCACTGCAGGAGTCCCTCAAGGTAGTGTCCTCGGCTCAAACATCTTCAGCTGCTTCATCAATGACCTTCCTTCCAACATAAGATCAGAAGTAGGGATGTTCGCTGATGATTGCACAATGTTCAGAACCATTCTCGACTCCACAGATACTGAAGCAGTCTGTGTCCAAATGCAACAAGACCTGGACAATACCCAGGCTTGGGCTGACAAATGGCAAGTATCAGGCAATGACCATCTCCAACAAGAGAGAACCTAACCATCGACCCTTGATGTTCAATGGCATTGCCATCACTGAATTCCCCACTATCAACATCCTGGGGGTTACCATTGACCAGATACTGAACTGAACTTGCTATATAAATACTGTGGTTATAAAAGCAGGTCAGAGGCTAGGAATAGTGCGACGAGTAACTCACCTCCTCAAAGCCTGTCCACCATCTACAAGGCACAAGTCAGGAGTGTGATGGAACACTCTTCACTTGTCTGGATGAGTGCAGCTCCCACAACACTCAAGAAGCTTGACACCATCCAGGTCAAAGCAGTGATTGCTTTGATTGGCACCACATCCACAAACATTCATTCCCTCCGCCCCTGATGCACAGTAGAAGCAGTGAGTACCATCCACAAGATGCACTGCAGGAATTCCAGGCCCCTTCGACAAGCACCTTCCAAACTCATGACCACAACCACCTAGAAGGACAAGGATAGCAGATAGATGGGAACACCACCACCTGCAAGTTCCCCTCCAAATCACTCACCATCCTGGCTTGGAAATATATCACCGTTCCTTCACTGTCGCTGGGTCAAAATCCTGGAACTCCCTTCCTAACAGCACTGTGGGTGTACCATGGACTGCAGTGGTTCAAGAAGACAGCTCACCACCACTTTCTCAAAGGCAATTAGGGATGGGCAATAAATGCTGGCCCAGCCAGTGAAGCCCACATCCTGTGAATGAATAAAAAAAACCCAGTTTGCTTTGGATGTTATTAGCTGAATGTGAAATCCCTATTGAAGGTTGTTTTTGAGATGAATCCCCAGGTATGGTTATGTATCTACCTGTTGGAAAATTTGATTATAGGACTTAAAGCTATCTGCTGGTGGACCCTCTTTCTTGGTAATGCCCATGACATAGCATTTTTGGTATTGAATGCCATCTCTCATTGGTCCTACCATTTTTGTAATTCCAGAAGATTATCTTGTAGTGAATTGTTATGATCTTGAGTTTTTCCTGATGCGTAAACCACAAAGTCATCTGAAAATAATTGCACTCTGGTTTTTAATTTGTTAGGAAGGTTGTTTATGTATGTCAAGAAGAGTAAGGGTCCCAACACAGTTCCCTGGCGCACTCTGGAGGGGACATCTCAGGAGAGGATGATCTTTCATCCAAGACCGCTCTTTGTTTTCTGTTGGTTAGGAAGTGCCAGATGCAATTTAATAATGTCCCCCTGATTCCATCGCAGTGAAGTTTGGACAAGAGCTTTTCATGATGAATTTTGTCATCTCTTTCGAGACATGAAGCTATGTCATTGATAGTCTGCAAAAGCTATGTTTCGGTAGATCTTTTTGACCTCTCCTCACCCAGCAACTGTGAGATTGGAGTTCTATACCCAGAGCCTTTTCCCTCTGAGTCATTAGCCTCTGAGAATGACAATGTGGTGTTGGATCCTGCACCTCAACTGGGAGTCATGGTCAGTTCCTGATAACAGGCAGAATTTTTTAAAGGCTTTTTGTAAGGCATTTTCAGGTGCAGTATTCTAGTTTTGCTGACCTGTGAAATCAGCCACTGATGAGATTTATAAACCCACTGTCAATATATATTGGCTTGTGTTTCAAAAAATAAGCCACTCATGGTTTTTTACATCAATTTTTTTTGATTTTTTTTTTTTAAGAGCTTGTCTTTTGAAATGAAATAATTGGCTTATTTGTGAAACCTAACTGGACAATGTAAGGTCTGTGCACTGGCACCATTTACTAACAATGTTGGTGCTAATTCCCCAGGGTTACATGATCAGGCAATGGGAGGCAGTGATGCTGAATACACATTATTGTACACTGGGCACCTCCCCAACACATAGGCATGGAGCAAAGCAGCTTGAGACTTACTTAATGACAGCCTCCCCGTCAGTAACGAACGGGTCCTATGGGGCAGGAGTACTTGCTCCTTCTGTTGTATTACTGAGCTGAGTCTTACTTAACCACAGTTTGAGGAGTGGTGCTGAGGGGTTGGCAGGCGGTGGGTGGTGGCGGTGGGTGGTAGGTGGGTGGGGGGGCAGGCAGCGGGGGGGTGGCGTTGTTGCGGGAGGCAGAGGTCAAAAAGCGTAACACAGAAAGTTGTGCTCAGTGCCTACACTGGGCACTCAGCACCTCTGACCCTGTTGTGGGCTTCAGGCCTCCAAGCCCAATTTTCCAGCAAGCTGAAGCCCATCGGGCAGTCACCATTGCCCCAGCTCCAGGAGGTAGCAAAAATGGGAAAAGGCCAGCGTGTAAGGCCCTTCAGCTGCAGCAAGGGACAAGTAACCGTGGAGAGCCTCTCAAACTATAAGCTTGTTCTTGAATGTATGTAGTAAACGTAATTGTATTGAGGCACCTCAAAGTGAAACACACTATATGAGAAAAATTTGAAAGTTACTGCACTTTTCATGTTATGACAATTTAAAATGTTTTCTGGTGTTCTTTTAGATATTGTATGAATAAAGTATATTTTTGCAAATAACGACGCACACTAAGAACTGCAGCAACTCTTTGCTGTGGGGGTAGGGTGTGGGGTAAGGGGGATGGGGCAGGGACACTGCTGCCCAATCTGTTTCAGCTCTGTGTGGGATAAAATCTGCAAATACTGGAAACCTGAAACAAAAACAGAACCACGGAGATACTCACAGGTCAGACAGTGTCTGGAGAACAAGAAACAGGGTTAATAGTTCAGGCTGGGAGCTTTCATCATTTTGTCTGTTTCGAGACCTTTTTGTGTACAAGTCCCTCACACACTGGAATGATGGAGTTAGTCGAACCCTCCCCAACCCAGCACCAGAGAGGCAACTTCCCAGTCACACAGCGGGACCAAGTAAGGCAAACCTCTGAATGCTCTCGAGAGCACAGGAAAAGGATCAGGAGTAGACCATATGACCCGTCAAGCCTCCTCCGCCATTCAAAGTCATCATGGCTGATCTTGGGCTTCAACTCCATTTTCCCGCCCACTCCCCATATCCCTTGATTCCCTGAGAAACCAAAAATCTGTCTAACCCAGCTTTAAATATATTCAACAATGGAGCATCCACAACCCTCTGGGGCAGCGAATTCCAAAGATTCACATCCTTTGTGTGAGGAATCTTCTCTTCATCTCTATCCTAAATGATTTGCATCTTATCCTAAGACTGTGCCCAATGCTTTAGATTTCCGACCAGCAGAAATAACCCCTCAGTGCTGATCCTTTCAAGCCCTTTCAGAATCTTGAATATTTCGATGAAATCGCCTCTCATTCTTGCAAAATCCTATACGGACCCAATTTTCTCAGCCTATTATCAGAGGACAACCCCACCATCCCAGGGACCAATCTAGTGAAATAAAAACAAAAAACTGCAGCTGCTGGGAATCCAAAATAAAAACAAAAATAAAAATACCTGGAAAAACTCAGCAGGTCTGACAGCATCTGCGGAGAGGAATACGGTTAATGTTTCAAGTCCGTATGACTCTTCAACAGAACTAAGGAAAAATAGAAGACAGGTGAAATATAAGCTGGTTTAAGGGGGGGTGGGACAAGTACAGCTGGATAGAGGGCCAGTGATAGGTAGAGGCAAAAAAGAGTATACGAAATAAGGTAAATGAGCTTGTGGCGCAGATTGAAATTGACAGGTATGATGTGGTGGGCATCAAGGAGACATGGCTGCAGGGGGATCAGGACTGGGAGCTAAATATCCAAGGACATACATCCTATCGAAAAGATAGGCAGGTTGGCAGAGGGGGTGGGGTTGCTTTGTTAGTAAGAAATGAAATTAAATCGATAGCAAGGAACAACGTAGGGTCAGATGATGTAGAATCTGTGTGGGTAGAGTTGAGGAACCGCAAAGGTAAAAAAACCATAATGGGAGTTATGTACAGGCCTCCGAACAGTTGTCAGGATGTGGGGCACAAGATACACCAGGAGATATAAAAGGCGTGTAAGAAAGGCAAGGTTACAGTGATCATGGGGGATTTCAATATGCAGGTAGACTGGGAAAATCAGGTTGGTAGTGGATCCCAAGAAAAGGAATTTGTGGAATGTCTTCGAGATGGCTTTTTGGAGCAGCTTGTGGTGGAGCCCACTAGGGAACAGGCAATTCTAGATTTAGTGATGTGTAATGAGGCAGATTTGATAAGGGAGCTTAAGGTGAAGGAACCCTTAGGAAGAAGTGACCATAATATGATAGAATTTACCCTGCAATTTGAGAGGAAAAAGCTGGAATTGGATGTAACGGTATTACAGTTGAATAAAGGTAACTACAGAGGCATGAGGGAGGAGCTGGCCAGAATTGACTGGGAGATGAGCCTAGCAGGATGTCCGCAAACATTACCCAGACCTCCCTGTCGCTTGCCATTTCAACACTCCACCCTGCTCTCTTGCCCACATGTCCGTCCTTGGCCTACTGCAATGTTGCAGTGAAACTCAACGCAAACTGGAGGAACAGCACCTCACCTTCCGACTAGGCACTTTACAGCCTTCCGGACTGAATATTGAGTTCAACAATTTTAGATCATGAACTCTCTCCTCCATCCCCACCCGCTTTCCGATCCCCCCGTTTTTCCAATAATTTATATAGATTTTTCTTTTCCCACCTATTTCCATTATTTTTGAATGTATTTCCATCCATTGTTTTATCTCTACCTTTTAGCCTATTTCGATCCCTTCCCCCCACCCCACCCCCACTAGGGCTATCTGTACCTTGTTCGTCCTGCTTTCTACCCTTAATGTCACCATTAACACATACCTTAGCTAATGTCACCATCGTCAACACCTCTTTGTTCTTTTGTCTATGACATCTTTGGCAATCTCTTCTTTGCCTTTACCTATCACTGGCCCTCAATCCAGCTCTACTTGTCCCCCTTAAACCAGCTTATATTTAACCAACCTAGTGAACCTTTGCTGTACCATCCCCAATGCAAGTATACCCTTCCTTAAATAAGAAGTCCAAAACTCTCCTCCAAGCCCTACAACCCTCTGAGATCTCTGCGCTTCTCTAATTCCCACCACAGCAGCTGGGGGAATTTAAATTCAATTCATTACTAAATCTTGAGTAAAAATCTAGTCCCAGTAATAATGACCACAAACAACTGGATTGCTGTAAAAACCCACCTGGTTCACTCATGTTATTCAGGGAAGGAAATCTGCCATCCTTACCCAGACTGGCCTAGCTTACAAATTGATCCATGTAGTGCCTGGGCCCCAGTCTGCCTGTGGCTTTGGGCACAGTGTTAAATTGGAGCAGCTCAGTTTCCAGGCTTTCCTGCTGGGCTTTTATAAAGGTCATTGGAGGCCGAAGGAGCCCTGGGTAATATCAGTTATCCCTGAGAGGAGCAGGTCTCACTTTGATTCCCCCTCACCCAACTCCCTGTAACCCTCCATCACTAATCAAGGACATTTCTCCAAAATCAGCAGAAGCAAAGCTTTCCCCAGGCAATTGCCTGTTCCAACTCCCCATCTCCTCCCCGAGCCTCCCTCCCACACCCCGTCTCCTCCCTGAGCCTCCCTCCCACACCCCGTCTCCTCCCTGAGCCTCCCTCCCACACTCCGTCTCCTCTCCGAACCTCCCTCCCACACTCCATCTCCTCTCTCATTCCTCCCATCCACTCCCCATCTCCCTCGCCTCTCCACTCCCACACCCCAACCCTCTTCCTCTCCTCTTTCCCGCTCTACCACCCACCTCCCCACCAGCCCCCCCCCCTGCCCCTAACCATTGGGCCTCTCGTTTGGGCCCATATGCGGATTCCTGGCCCTCTGTTTGTAGGAACAATGACGCAGATAATCTGCTGAGCTGCTCCCCACCTCGAATGCCTCCACCCTGCATTGCTCATGATCTGGGTGGTGGGAGGGGCTGTGTGGTTTTACAGCCAGTATTGTTTGATTCCAGGCCTGTCTCCCCAGACCTGCACTAACCTATGTCAGCTGGCTTTGCCTGGAATGTTCCATCTCTGGCTGTCTCAACATGCCTTGTGTTGTGGTTTTGTTTTTCTCCAGGGCTGGAATTTGTTCTGGTTGTGCTAATAACAGGTGATCCTCACCCTGCAGCTATTAAGGTGCAGTTTCCCTGACTCTCGGATTCATGGCCCAAGTTTAAAAGTATTTGTGGAGCCTCCTCCCCACTGGAGGAGGCTCCACAAATATCCCCATCCTCAATGATGGGGAAGCCCAGCACATTGGTGCAAAAGATAAGGCTGAAGCATTTGTTACAATCTTCAGCCAAAAGTGCCAAGTGGATGATCCATCTCTGCCTCCCCCGGAGGTCCCCAGCATCACAGATGCCAGTCTTCAGCCAATTCGATTCACTCCACATGATATCAAAAAACGGCTGAAGGCACTGGATACTGCAAAGGTTATGGGGTCTGACAATATTCCAGCAATAGTATTGAAGACATGTGCTCCAGAACTTGCCGCATCCCTAGCCAAGCTGTTCCAGTACAGCTACAACACTGGCATCTACCCGGCTATGTGGAAAATTGCCCAGGTACGTCCTGCACACATGTCACCATTTAAATAATACTCCGCCTTTCTGTTTTTCGCACCAAAGCGTATAACTTCACATTCATCCATAATATACTGCATCTGCCATGTGTTTGTCCACACACACACACAACTTGTCTAAATCGCCTTGAAGCTTCCTTGCATCCTCCTCACAACCCTGCCCAGTTTTGTGTCATCAGCAAACTTGGAAGTATTGCATTTGGTTCCCTCATTCAAGTCATTTATATATATATATTGTGAATAGCTGGGGCCCAAGCACTGCAGTGCACCACTAGTCACCGCCCACCACCCGGAAAAAGACCCATTTATTCCCACTCTCTGGGCGGGATTTTCCACATCCGCCCGCCACCCGGATCTTCCAGTCCCGCTGCAAGTCAATGGACTTTTGGCTGGGGTGCCGGCTCGCCCGTGGCGGGTCCTGCCCACGACAGGGCCGGAAAATCCCGGCCTCTGTTTCCGGACCGTCTCCCAATTCTCAACCCATGCCAGTATATTAACCCCGATCCCATGTGCTTTAATTTTGTCCACTATCCTCTTATGTGGGGCCTTATCAAAAGCCTTCTTGAAATCCAAATACACCACATCCACTGGTTCTCCCTTATCTATTCTACAGGTTACATCCTCAAAAAACTCTGGTTTAGTTAAGCATGATTTCCCTTTCATAAACCCATGCTGACTTTGTCTAATCCCGTTAATACTTTAAGTGTTCTGTCTTTTATAATAGACACTAGTATTTTCCCCACTACTGATGTTAGGCTAAAAGCAAAAAACTGCGGATGCTGGAAATCCAAAACAAAAATAAAAATACCTGTAAAAACTCAGCAGGTCTGGCAGCATCTGCAGAGAGGAACACAGTTAACGTTTCGAGTCCATATGACTCTTCAACAGAACTAAGTAAAAATAGAAAAGAGGTGAAATATAAGCTGGTTTAAGGAGAGGGTGGGACAGGTAGAGCTGGATAGAGGGTTAGTGATAGGTGGAGATAACCAAAAGATGCCATGGACAAAAGGACAAAGAGGTGTTAAAGGTGGTGATATTATCTAAGGAATGTGCTAATTAAGGGTAGAAAGCAGGACAAGCAAGGTACAGATAGCTCTAGTGGGGGTGGGGTGGGGTGAAGGGAAGGGATCGAAATAGGCTAAAAGGTAGAGATAAAACAATGGATGGAAATACGTTCAAAAATAATGGAAATAGGTGGGAAAAGAAAAATCTATATAAATTATTGGGAAAAAAATGGGAGGATCAGAAAGGGGGTGGGGATGGAGGAGAGAGTTCATGATCTAAAATTGTTGAACTCAATATTCAGTCCGGAAGGCTGTAAAGTGCCTAGTCGGAAGATGAGGTGCTGTTCCTCCAGTTTGCCTTGAGCTTCATTGGAACAATGCAGCAGGCCAAGGACGGACATGTGGGCATGAGAGCAGGGTGGAGTGTTGAAATGGCAAGCGACAGGGAGGTTTGGGTCATGCTTGCAGACAGACCGAAGGTGTTCTGCAAAGCGGTCACCCAGTCTGCGTTTGGTCTCTCCAATGTAGAGGAAACTGCATTGGGAGCAACGAATGCAGTAGACTAAATTGAGGGAAATGCAAGTGAAATGCTGCTTCACTTGAAAGGAGTATTTGGGCCCCTGGACGGTGAGGAGAGGGGAAGTAAAGGGGAGGTATTGCACCTTCTGCGGTTGCATGGGAAGGTGCTGTGGGAGGGGGTTGAGGTGTAGGGGGTGAGGGAGGAGTGGACCAGGGTGTCCCGGAGGGAACGATCCCTGCAGAATGCCGCCTGGGGGAGTGGGGGGGGTGAAGGGAAGATGTGTTTGGTGATGGCATCATGCTGGAGTTGGCGGAAATGGCGGAGGATGATCCTTTGAATGCGGAGGCTGGTGGGGTGATAAGTGAGGACAAGGGGGACCCTATCGTGGTTCTGGGAGGGAGAGGAATGTGTGAGGGTGGATGCGCGGGAGATGGGCCGGACACGGTTGAGGGCCCTGTCAAGCACCATGGGTGGAAAACCTCGGTTAAGGAAGAGGCAAGACATGTTAGAGGAACTGTTTTTGAAAGTGACATGATGTTAACTGATGTTGGGCTAACTGGTCTGTAATTCTCTGTGTTTTCTCTCCCATCTTTTTTAAATAGTGGGGTTACATTTGCCACCCTCCAAACTGTAGGAACTTCTCCAGAGTCTATAGAATTTTGGAAGATGAGCACCAATGCGTCCAATCTTTCCAGGGCCACCTCCTTTAGTACTCTGGGATGTAGATTATCAGGCCCTGGGGATTTTTCAGCCTTTAATTTCTCTAGCACCGTTTTTTACAAATACTGATTTTCTTCAATTCCTCCCTCCCTTGGTTCCCTAACATTTCTGGGAATATGTTTGTGTCCTCTTTTGTGAGGACAGAACCAAAATATGTGAAGACAGAACCAATTCTTCTGCCATTTCTTTGTTCCGCATTACAATTTCCCCCATTTCTGACTGTAAGGGACCCACATTTGCCTTTGCTAATCTTTTTCTCTTCACATATTTATAGAAGCTTTTACAGTCACTGTTTATGTTCCCTGAAAGTTTACTCTCATACTCCATTTTCCCCTTCTTGATCAATCTTTTTGTCCACCTTTGCTGAATTCTAAACTGCTCTTAATCCTCAGGCTTGCTGCTTTTTCTGGCAATTTTATATATCTCCTCTTTGGATCTAATACTATCCCTAATTTCTTTTGTAATCCATGGTTGAGCCACCTTTCCTGTTTTGTTTTTGCGCCAGACAGGAATGAATAATTGTTGTAATTCATGCATACGTTCCTTAAATATTAGCCATTGCCTATCCACCGTCAACCCTTTTAGTAAGGGCCCCCAATCCATCATTGCCAACTCGCACCTCATATCCTTGTAGTTCCCTTTATTTAGATTCAGGACTTTAGTTTCGGCTTCAACTTCTTCACTCCCCATTCTAATGAACAATTCTATCATTTTTTGGTCGCTCTTCCCCAAGGGACCCCGCACAACAAGATTGTTAATTAATCCTTTCTCATTGCACGATACCCAGTCTAGGATAGCCTGCTCTCTAGTTGGTTCCTCAACGTATTGGTCTAAAAAACCATCACGTACACACTCCAGGAAACTCTCCTCCACAGTATTATTGCTAGTTTGGTTTTCCCAATCTATATGTAGATTAAAGTCACCCATGATTACAGTTGTACCCTTATTGCATGTGTCTCTAATTTCCTGTTTAATGCCTTCCCTTACATCTCCATTATTCTTTGGGGGCCAATTGACAACACCCACCAACATTTTCTTCCCTTTGCTGTTTCTTATCTCCACCCAAACAGATTCCACATCATGATTTTCTGAGCCAATATCCTTCCTCACTTTTGCATTGATTTCCTCCTTTACTAACAGTGCTACCTCAACTCCTTTCCCTATTTGTCTGTCCTTCCTAAATATTGAATACCCCTGGATGTTCAGTTCCCATCTTTGGTCTCCCTGCAGCCTTGTCTCCGTAATTGCAACTATATCATAACCGTTTATATCTATTTGTGCTGTTAATTCATTTACCTTATTACAAACGCTCTATGCATTAAGATACAATGCTACTTGTCCTTTTAACCTTGTTAGTCATCCTAGCTTTATTTTGCACTATGACCCCATTTGTTTCTCGCCCTTGTTTTTTCTGCCTTCCACTCTTGCTTCTTCCTTTTCTGTCTCTTGTTTCTACCCTTGTTTCCCCCTCCTCTGTCTCCCTGCTCAGATTCCCATCCCCCTGCCAGATGGGAAATCCACCACCTGGAAATTCCCTTCCAAATCACTCACCATCCTGACTTGGAAATATATCACCATTCCTTCACTGTCCCTGGGTCAAAATCCTGAAACTCCCTTCCTAACAGCACTGTGGGTGTACCTACACCACATGGACTGCAACAGTTCAAGAAGGCAGCTCACCACCACCTTCTCAAGGGCACCTAGGGATGGGCAATAAATGCTGGCTTAGCCAGCGAAGCCCACATCCCGTGAATGAATTTTTAAAAACCGTTCACTGACCATGAAGGTTGTGTGTTGATTCCCATCCGAGATCAGCTCTAACCCAGAATTAAACCACAGACGGAGTTTTCAATTGTTGAGATAAACTGAACAGAAGCGATCATGAGCAGTGATATGACCAGGATTAGCAGTAGCAGCCATGGTTTAGTGGGTAGCATTTTCACCTCTGAATCAGGCTCCACACCACTGGAGGTTTCCCTCACATGCCTGAGTCACTTTGTCTAATTGATAAGGATTGAGCACTGTAATTAGTCATTAAATTATTGATACATTATCATTGTATCATGTGGTTTCAATCATAAATGAACTTCAGTCTTTTCCCATCCAGCAACGTTTTTTTTATTTTATGGGATGTGGGCTTTAGTGGTGGTGAGCTGCCTTCTTGAACCACTGTAGTCCATGTGGTGTAGGTACACCCACAGTGTTGTTAGGAGGGCATTCCAGAATTCCTGATGTGGGGCAATGTGGTGTTTTATTTTAATAGGGACATATAGCTAACTTAGAATCAAAGATGTTACAGCAGAACGTGCACTAACTCACCTCATTGCCCAAGTCCACTCTCTCTCTCTTTCTTTCTCCCTCTCTCTCTCTCTCCTCTCCCTCCTCCCTCCCTCTCTCTCCTCTCCCTCCTCTCTCTCTCTCTCTCTTTCTCTCTGGGTGAAGTTGTCCCAGATTTGCACAAAGTGCTGTAGCGGGAGGGGAAAAGGATGTTTTGCCCGCTGGCTGCAATGGCGGGTTATCACGCCATATTGTCCCATTCCCGGAGTGTCCCACTTCATTAATAATGCATTCCCGGGAAGCATGCTGGATCACTGGGAAGGAAGCCTCTGATTCGCCCGCCCTGTCATCTTCAGTAACCCGGGGGGCATATTTAAAGAGGGCCCCTGTACAGAGCTGATACTCTCTAAGGCATTGGAAGGTGCTGCAAAGTCATGGCTGCTAAAGGGAGGGAAACATCTGCTGCCCCCAAATTTAGCAACGCCTCCCTTGGGCACCTACTGGACACAGTGGAGGCCCATCGTGAAGTCCTCTACCCCTGCTCTGGGCAAAGACCAGCAGGCAGAGTCACCAATCCAGCATGGTGGTAGCGGTGGTCAGCACCAACAAAAGAGGACAGCCACCCAGTGCCGAAAGAGAATGAATGATCTCCTCTGTTCCGCCAAGGTAAGCCACTCTTCTCATCACTCTCAACTCACACACTCACAAACCCATCGCACATCCACAAGGATCTCACTCACTGCCAGTTCAAGGGACATCACCATTCACCTTTGTTATGGCACAGCTAATGGTAAATGCTGAGCTTCCCAAATCCCAGAGGGTAACTTGAAACAGCTGCCAAAACATTTTTTCCAATTTGTATAGTATGAGGAGAGGTTCTGAAATCAGGAAATGGTGTCTCCCTGACTACTTGTAATGATTTTATAGTGGAGTAAACGTTTATTAAAAGAAAATAGAGAAAAAAAACATAATTACATTTAAAAATAACAATGGCTTCATACACTAAGCATTACTTTAAAACTGTTCCACAAGATCTTGACTACCCTCAGAGCTAACTGTCCCCGTTTCTGTTCGGCAACTATCCTTATAGATTTCAAAATCTATAGAATTTCAGTAACTTTTACCACACAGAGCCTTTTCCTCTTGGGGTGCCCTCTGAGGCTGACCAGTCTCCCAAGAAAGACCTTGTCAAAAGCCTTACTGAAGTCCATGTAGACTACATCAACTGCACTACCCTCATCTACACACCTAATCACCTCTTCAAAAAATTCAAATTTGTTAGACATGATCTCTCCCTGACAAAGCCATTCTGACTATCCCTGATTAATCCCTGCCTCTCCAAGTAGAGATTAATTCTGTCCCTAAGAATTTTTTCCAATAGTTTCCCTACACTGATGTTACACTCACTGGCCTATAGTTCCTTGGTTTATCCCTACCACCCTGAAAATTAATATCAGAGCCCCTGCAATCTCCTCCATTGCCTCCTACAGCAGTCTGGGATACTCCTCACCTGGGCCTGAGGATTTATCCACTTTTAAGCCATCTAAAACCATTAATATCTCCTCCCTCTCAATGCTAATTTGTTCAGGTATATCACAGTCCCACTCCCTGATGTCTGTACCTACATCGTCCTTCTCTATAGTGAATATAGATGCAAAGTACTCATTTAAAACATCACCTACATCTTCCGGCTCTTCACACAGATTGCCACTTTGGTCCCTAATGGGCCCTACTCTTTCCCTGGATCCCTTCTTGTCCCTAATAGACTTATAAAATGCCTTGGGATTTTCCTTTATTTTACCCTCCAGTGTTTTTTCATGTCCCCTCTTCGCTCTCCTAATTTCTTTTTTAAGTAACCCCCTGCACTTCCTATGTTCCTTTAGGGCTTCCGCTGTTTTGAGCCCTCGGTATCTACCATAAACTTCCCTTTTTTGCCTTATCCAATCCTTTACATTCCTCGACATCCAGGGTTCTCTGGACTTGTTGGTCCTACCCTTCACCTTTGCGGGAACATGTTGGCCCTGAACTCTCTCTATTTCCTTTTTGAATGACTCCCACTGGCCTGATGTAGATTTTCCTACAAGTAGCTGCTCCTAGTCCATTTTGGCCTGATCCCTGCCTTATCATATTAAAATCGGCCTTCCCCCTCATTCAGAACCCTTATTCCCGGTCCATCTTTGGCTTTCTCCATAACTATCTTAAATCTTATTGAGTTGTGGTCACTATCACTGAAATGCTCCCCCACTGACACTTCTACCACTTGCCCGGCTTCGTTCCCTAAAATTAGATCCAGGACCGCCCCCTCTCTTGTAGGACTTTCCACGCGCTGGCTCAAAAATGGAATTTTAAGAATTCCAACCTCTCTAAGCCTTTCACACTTTGTCTACCCCAGTTAATATTGAGGAAGTTGAAATCCTCTACCATTATTACCCTATTATTTTTACATTTCTCTGAGATTTGCCTACATATCTGATCTTCTATCTTTCCCTGACTGTTTGGGGGTCTGTATCCGCCTTCGAACTAAAACAACTCAATTCAAAACCACTGCTATTTTTGCTTCATGTAAAACTCTGATTGAATTTCCTCTTGGTTCATTAACATATCAAACCACTTCTTACTGTTGGTTTTAGAATCTTGCAGTCACTCTGGCTCTTACTCCAATTACCATATTTACACCCCCAACAGCCTGTCTCCCGGTACATAAGAAATATGATGGGTTAATAAGAAATACGACAGGGTTAATAACAGAAGGAAAGCATTATAATTTCTTATTTCCTTGACACCCTCTCACAAACACCTTCAATTGCCCTGCAGATCGTGTCCTCATC
Organism: Cetorhinus maximus; assembly: GCF_964194155.1. Taxonomy (NCBI): domain Eukaryota; kingdom Metazoa; phylum Chordata; class Chondrichthyes; order Lamniformes; family Cetorhinidae; genus Cetorhinus; species Cetorhinus maximus. The sequence continues at coordinate 80,153,313 of NC_135898.1, read as the reverse complement.
CCGTCCATGGCACCACTCACCACCCACACATGCCAGGCATCCTTTTCATCTGACCTGGCAGGCGTCCTGCTGACACTCTCTCCATCTGTATTCATGCAGGCCAAGCTGGCACACAACAAAAGGGAGAAGTCGCAGACCGGTGGAGGAATGCCTGACATCAAGGTCCTCACAGACTTTGAAAACAGCCATCCAGCTGGCTGGCGAGGATCTGGACCGTTCCTGTGCTGACGGTGAGGCCGACGGTGCTCAATCAAGTGAGAATCCAGCAGTGCAACATCTATCAGACAACCATGCTGTGAGTGAGTTCCCCTATTCCACATCTCCTGCCATGCATTAACACATTATCTCTCTTTGCTTTCGCAGGCAGATCTAGGAAGCAGCGGAGGAAGTAGGCACGACCCAGGTTCCTTGACTCAAGCCCCAAAGCCACCTTGAAAGAAGAATCTGATGACACCCTAATTGAAGTCCTGTCACAGCACTCACCCAGACCCTGCACCAGTGCAGAGACACACACTTCGGTGGCACCTAGAGTAGCCTTGGGGTCACAATCTGGTGAGCACATCGCACTGTCTGATCCACAGCAGGTGGAGGCAGGGACTTCCCAGGTTTAGAGCACTTGGAGGACTGCTGGAGGCCAGAAACCTGCTGAGTCTGAGTCAGACGACAAGCCTCTGGATTTAGTCATACCTCAGTTGCTGGAGCTGTAAAGGTAAGCTCGTGGGGATGTTAGCTGAAGATTGCACAATATTCAGCACCATTCACGACTCCTCAGATACTGAAGCAGTCCGTATCCAAATGTAGCAAGATCTGGACAATATCCAGGCTTGGGCTGACAAGTGGCAAGTAACATTCGTGCCACAAAAGTGTCAGGCATTGACCATCTTCAACAAGAGAGAACCCAACCATTGCCCCTTGATGTTCAATGGCATTACCATCACTGAATCCCCCACTATCAACATCCTGGGGGTTACCATTGACCAGAAACTGAACTGGACTAGCCATATAAATGCTGTGGCTACAAGAGCAAGTCGAAGCCTATGAATCATGCAGCAAGTAACTCACCTCCTGACTCCCCAAAATATGTCCACCATCTACAATGCACAAGTCAGGAGTGTGATGGAAATCTCCCAACTTGCCTGGATGAGTGCAGCTCCCACAACACTCAAGAAGCTTGACACTATCCAGGACAAAGCAGCCCAGTTGATTGGCACCACATCCACAAACGTTCACTCCCTCCACCACCAACGCACAGTAGCAGCAGTGCGTACCACCTACAGGATGTACTGCAGGAATTCACCAAGGCTCCTTCGACAGCACCTTCCAAACCCACGTCCACTACCACCTAGAAAGACAAGGGCAGCAGGTAGATGGGAACACCACCAGCTGGAAGACCCCCTCCAAGTCACTCACTATCCTGACTTGGAAATATATTGTCGTCCCTTCACTGTTGCTGGGTCAAAATCCTGGAACTCCCTTCCTAACAGCACTGTGGGTGTTCCTACACCATATGGACTCCAGCGGTTCAAGAAGGCAGCTCACCACCACCTTCTCAAGGGCGACAAGGAATGAGCAATAAATGCTGGCCCAGCCAGCGAAGCCCACAACCCATAAATGAATTTTTAAAAAGTGCCTACACTTCAAAAGTGTCGGTGAAGAGTTTTGGGATACCCTGAGTTTATGAAAGGTGCTATAGGAATGCAAGTCCTTTCTTGTGTTTAATTCTCTGTGTTTAATTCTCTGTTCAATGTTGTAATTGCTTTACCATTTATAATTCCCTGCAGTAATGGATTCTAGGTCTAAGAGCTTTATGTGAAAATATTCCATTGTAGTTTCTCGTTCTAATCCTCAATTTATCCACTTGTTGCTGATTCACTGAATGGTGGAAATTACCTTTCACTATTAACCCTCAAGCTCGCCTCTCTTAATTCTGAACGTTTTATTTAGACCCTTTTACTCTTCTCAATTACTTCAAAACCCTGTGGAACATCCTGAGGTTGTGAAAGATGCTGTAGAAATATAAGTCTGTACTGCGATTGTGTAAGGCCTTGGTGAGACCACACCTGGAGTAACGTGTAAGACTTTTGGCCTTCTTACAGAAGGAGGAACCCATCTGCCTGAGAGTGGAAACAGCAACATTTCACTCAATTGATCCCTGGGAGGAGAGGAAAATCCTATAAGGAAAGATTGAGTAGAATGGGCCTATAAATAGTTCAGAAAAATGATCTAGTTAAAATATATGAAATTCTTACTGTACTTAGATGCTGGGAGGACATCTCCTGGCTAGAGAGTCTAGAACGCAGGGTCACAGACGCAGAATAAGGGGTCGGCCATTTACAACTGAGTTGAGGAGAAATTTCTATGTTTAAAGGGTTGTGAACCTTTAGAATTCTCCAGAAAGAAAGAAAGACTTGCATTTATATAACACCTTTCACAACCATGGTAATGCAAGAAACACGGCAGCTGATTTGCACTCAGCAAACTCCCACAAGCAACAATGTGATGATGGATTCCCCCGTTGCTTTGACACAGTGTTCAACAAGGAGACCAGCTGATCATCATCTAGGCTGGTGTCACCTCATACCTGACATTAAACCAAATCTTGATTTGCAGATCTGATACAAATATTATATATGAAGTCACTGCTGGAGGGATGAGCAAAGACCCTGGCTTTGCAGCATGCTCACTTGTCCTGTAGGCAACTGACCTTGTTCTCCTCAAATGTTGAGATTGCTTGATGGCAGAAACTTCTCCATTTGGATTTCTTCAGGATTGTTTTTTACCCATGTGTTGGGGTCCAACTTAACAGGCTCTGAGGTTGACATTCAGAATGTCTTTGTATCTAAGTTTGGGGCATCCGATGTTGCAGGCTCCCGTGCTCATCTGGCTGTAGAATTCTGCCTTTGGTACGTGAGAATCCTCCATGAGAATCACGTGGCCAACCCAGCAAAGATGAGCTCTTGTGAGCATGCTCTCGATACCAGGTACACGGCACCATGCAATAGCTTCAGTGTTAGGGATTTTGTCCTGTCACTTGAAGTGGCAGATTGATTGAAGGGAAGGGTAAAACTCCAAGAAGTATGACTAATGGGAAACAAAGCAGCAGGTTAGCGTGTGTGTGGGAGGTGGATTCAACTTCATGGAAAATTATTAAAAAACTAAAAAGAAAGGAGAGCCCAGGAGAGGCTATTAAATTCTCCAGAACACAAAATAGGACAGAGTGTTTGGAAAGGGCTAGGAATCTAACTTCAAGCACATCAGATATAGGGACGACAATGAGAAAGGGGATGGGAAATACAGGACTGAAGGTGTTGTATCTGAATGCACGCAGTTTACAAAATAAAGTAAATGAGCTTGTGGCGCAGATTGAAATTGACAGGTATGATGTGGTGGGCATCAAGGAGACATGGCTGCAAGGGGATCAGGACTGGGAGCTAAATATCCAAGGATATACATCCTATCGAAAAGATAGGCAGGTTGGCAGAGGGGGTGGGGTTGCTTTGTTAGTAAGAAATGAAATTAAATCGATAGCAAGAAACGACGTAGGGTCAGATGATGTAGAATCTGTGTGGGTAGAGTTGAGGAAACGCAAAGGTAAAAAAACCATAATGGGAGTTATGTACAGGCCTCCGAACAGTAATCAGGATGTGGGGCACAAGATACACCAGGAGATATAAAAGGCATATAAGAAAGGCAAGGTTACAGTGATCATGGGGGATTTCAATATGCAGGTAGACTGGGAAAATCAGGTTGGTAGTGGATCCCAAGAAATGGAATTTGTGGAATGTCGACGAGATAGCTTTTTGGAGCAGCTTGTGGTGGAGCCCACTAGGGAACAGGCAATTCTAGATTTAGTGATGTGTAATGAGGCAGATTTGATAAGGGAGCTTAAGGTGAAGGAACCCTTAGGAGGAAGTGACCATAATATGATAGAATTTACCCTGCAATTTGAGAGGAAAAAGCTGGAATCAGATGTAATGGTATTACAGTTGAATAAAGGCAACTACAGAGGCATGAGGGAGGAGCTGGCCAGAATTGACTGGGAGATGAGCCTAGCAGGAAAGACAGTGGAACAGCAATGGCAGGAGTTTCTGGGAGTAATTTGGGAGACACAGCAAAAATTCATCCCTAGGAAGAAGAAGCATACTAAAAGGAGGATGAGGCAACCATGGCTGACAAGGGAAGTCAGGGACAGCATAAAAGCTAAAGAGAAAGCATACAATGCGGCGAAGAGCAGTGGGAAGCCAAGGAATTGGGAAGCCTACAAAGACCAACAGGGGACAACTAAAAAAGAAATAAGGAGGGAGAAGATTAACTATGAAGGTAAACTAGCCAGTAATATAAAAGAAGATTGCAAGAGTTTTTTTTAGATATATAAAGGGTAATAGAGGCAAAAGTGGACATTGGGCCACTGGAAAATGACGCTGGAGAAGTACTAGTGGGCAACAAAGAAATGGTGGAGGAACTGAATTGGTACTTTGCATCAGTCTTCACGGTGGAAGACACGAGTAACATCCCCAAAGTTCAAGAGAGTCGGGGGGCAGAGGTGAGTATGGTGGCCATTACCAAGGAGAAGGTGCTAGGAAAACTGAAAGGTCTGTAGGTGGATAAATCACCTGGACCAGATGGATTACACCCCATAGTTCTGAAGGAGATAGCTGAAGAGATAGTGGAGGCGTTGGTGGTGATCTTTCAGGAATCACTGGAGTCAGGGAGGGTCCCAGAGGACTGGAAAATCGCTAATGTAACCCCCCTGTTTAAGAAGGGAGTGAGGCAAAAGCCGGGAAATTACAGGCCGATTAGCCTGACCTCGGTCGTTGGTAAGATTTTAGAGTCCATTATTAAGGGTGAGATTTCAGAATACTTGGAAGTGCATGGTATATTAGGGCAAAGTCAGCATGGTTTCATCAAGGGGAGGTCATGCCTGACAAATCTGTTAGAATTCTTTGAGGAGGTAACGAGCAGGTTAGACAAAGGAGAGCCAATGGATGTTATCTACTTGGACTTCCAGAAGGCCTTTGACAAGGTGCCGCACAGGAGGCTGCTCAGTAAGATAAGAGTCCATGGTGTTAGAGGCAAGGTACTAGCATGGATAGAAGATTGGCTGCCTGGCAGGAGGCAGAGAGTGGGGATAAGGGGGTCCTTCTCAGGATGGTGGCTGGTGACTAGTGGAGTTCCGCAGAGGTCAGTGTTGGGATCACAACTTTTCACTTTATGCATTATATGAAGGAACTGAGGGCATTCTGGCTAAGTTTGCAGATGATACAAAGATAGGTGGAGGGACAAGTAGTATTGAGGAGGCTGCAGAAGGATTTCGGTTAGGAGAATGGGCAAAGAAGTGGCAGATGGAATACAACGTGGGGAAGTGTGAGGTCATGCACTTTGGTAGGAAGAATAGAGGCATGGACTATTTTCTAAATGGGGAGAGAATTCAAAAATCTGGAATGCAAAGGGACTTGGAGTCCTAGTCCAGGATTCTCCTTAAGGTTAACTTGCAGGTTGAGTCGGTAGTTAGGAAAGCAAATACAATGTTGGCATTTATTTCGAGAGGACTAGAATATAAAAGCAGTGATGTGCTGCTGAGGCTTTATAAGGCTCTGGTCAGACCACATTTAGAATATTGTGAGCAATTTTGGGCCCCGTATCTCAGGAAGGATGTGCTGGCCCTGGAGAGGGTCCAGAGGAGGTTCACGAGAACGATCCCAGGAATGAAAGGCTTAACATATGAGGAATGTTTGAGGACTCTGGGTCTATACTCGATGGAGTTTAGAAGGATGAGGGGGGATCTGATTGAAACTTACAGAATACTGAAAGGCCTGGATAGAGTGGACGTGGGGAAGATGTTTCCATTAGTAGGAGAGACTAGAACGCGAGGGCACAGCTTCAGAGTAAAGGGAAGACCTTTTAGAACAGAGATGAGGAGAAACTTCTTTATCCAGAGAGTGGTGAATCTATGGAATTCATTGCCACAGAAGGCTGTGAAGGCGAGGTCATTGAGCGTATTTAAGACCGAGATAGATAGGTTCTTGATTGGTATGGGGATCAAAGGTTACGGGGAGAAGGCGGGAGAATGGGGTTGAGAAACCTATCAGCCATGATTGAATGGTGGAGCAGACTCGATGGGCCGAATGGCCTAATTTCTGCTCCTATGTCTTATGGCCTTATGGTAAGCAGTGAAGGTGGTATTCACCTAGTTGCTTTATGTGACTTGGGTAGGTTATCAATGCGCACAGCCATTGAGAAGAAATGTACCAACTACTGCTTGGTACACTTTGTTCTTTGTTTTGAGACAAACTCCATAATCTCTCCAAAGCCTGAGGGTGAACCTGGTGAATGCTGGGTTTGATTTTACGAGGTGATACGTGATTTCATCATCCAAAATGGTGTTGTTGGAGAGGATACTCCCATGATAGTAAAACTTCTGAACTGAGTTGAGGGGTGTGTTGTTTATTATGACGATGGAGCCTTGGAATTTGTGGCCGCAGGCAGGTTGATACAAGATCTGTCTTTTTCAGACTTACTGTAAGGTCAAAGGGTTCTGGAGTTTGGGCGAACAAGCAGCTGGATGTTCTCCAGAGTGTGTGCTATGAGAGCACTGTCATCGGCAAACAAGAGTTTACTTAGCAGCAGTTCTGTGATCTTTGTGTGAGCCTTGAGCCTTTTCAGATTGAAGAGGTTGCCATCTGTCCTGAGCTGAAAGTGTACTCGTAGGTCGAGATTGTTGAATGTACACAAGAGTATGGCCACAAGGTTAATGGCAAACAGAAAGTGGAGCCATTTCGCAGCCTTGCTTTTGGAGCCCATGGTGAGAGGAATGGCATCTGATAAGGCACAACAGTGCTTCACGCTGGTCATCATACTGTCATGAAATGAGTGGATAGTCCTGACTATTTTTTTTAGGCAGCCACATTTCTAAACAGATAAGTAAATAAGAATATTGACATATACTTCATAGACTTTGAAAAAGTGTTTATCACCTAAAGCTAATAGATGTATTGCTGAAATCTGACATTGACAGTAAAATGCACTGCCTGAGAGTGTTTATTTTTATTCTTTCATGGGATGTGGGCTTCGCTGGCTGGGCCAGCATTTATTGCCCATCCCTTATTGCCCTTGAGAAGGTGGTGGTGAGCTGCCTCCTTGAACCGCTGCAGTCCATGTAGGTACATCCACAGTGCTGTTAGGGAGGGAGTTCCAGGATTTTTACCCAGTGACAGTGAAGGAACAGTGATATTTTTCCAAATCAGAATGGTTAGTGGTTTGGAGGGGTGGTGTTCCCATGTGTCTGCTGCCATTGTCCTTCTAGATGGCAGTGGCCGTGGGTTTGGAAGGTGCAGTCGAAGGAGCTTTGGTGAGTTGCTACAGTGCATCTTGTGGACGGTACACACTGCTGCTACTGTGCGTCGGTGGTGGAGGGAGTGAATGTTTAAGGTGCTAACTGGGATGTCATTCAAGCAGGCTGCTTTGTCCTGGATGGTGTCAAGCTTTTTGGATGTTGTGGGAGCTGTACTCATCCAGGCAAGAGGAGAATATTCCATCACATTCCTGACTTGTGCCTTATAGATGGTGGACAGGCTCTGGAGAGTAAGGAAGTTACTCACCACAGAATTCCCAACCCCTGACCTGCTGATTACTTATATGGCTGGTCCAGTTCAGGTTCTGGTCAATGGTAACCCCCAGGATGTTGACAGTGGGGGATTCAGTGATGGTAGTGCCATTGAACATCAAGGGGTGATGGCTGGATTCTCTCTTGTTTGAGATGGTCATTGCCTGACACTTGTGTGGTGCGAATGTTACTTGCCACTTTTCAGCCCAAGCCTGGATATTGTCCAGGTCTTGCTGCATATGAACACAGACAGCTTCAGTATCTGAGGAGTCATGAATGGTGCTGAACATTGTGCAATCATCAGTGAACATCCCCACTTCTGACCTTAAGATGGGACGAAGGTCATTGATGAAGCAGCTGAAGATGGTTGGGCCGGGGTCACTACCCTGAGGAACTCCTGCAGTGATGTCCTGGAGCTGGGATGATTGACCTCCAACAACTATAACCATCTGGATCCGTTGGTTGTGGAATCGCTTAGCTCTGTCTATCACTTGCTGCTTATGCTGTTTGGCACGTAATTAGTCCTGTGCTGTAGCTTCACCAGGTTGACACTTCATTTTTAAGTATGCCTGGTGCTGCTCCTGGCATGCCCTCCTGCACTTTTCATTGAACCAGGGTTGATCCCCCAGCTTGATGGTAATGATAGAGTGGGGGATATGCTGGGGATGAAGTTATAGATTGTGTTCAAGTACAATTCTGCTGCTGCTGATGGCCCACGGCGCCTCATGAATGCCTAGTTTTGAGTTGCTAGATCTGTTCGAAATCTATCCCATTTAGCACGGTGGTAGTGCTGCACAACATGATGGAGGGTATCCTCAATGTGATGGCGGGATTTTGTCTCCACAAGGACTGTGCACAGTCACTCCTGCCAATGCTCTAATGACAGATGGAGCTGCGGTAGGTAAATTGGTGAGGAAGAGTTCAAGTAAGTTTTTACCTTTATTGGTTCCCTCACTACATACTATAGATCCAGCCTATAAGCTATGTCCTTTAGGCCTCGGCCAGCTTGGTCAGTAGTGATGTTACTGAGCCATTCTTAATGATGATTATTGAAGTCCCTACCCAAAGTACATTCTTTGCCCTTGCCACCCTCAGTGTTTCCTGCAATTGGTGTTCAACATGGAGGTGCACTGATTCATCAGCTAAGGGAGGGTGGTACGTGATAATCAGCTGGAGGTTTCCTTGCCTATGTTTGACCTGATGCCATGAGATTTCATGAGGTCTAGAGTTGATGTTGGGCAACTCCCTCCTGACTATGCCGCTACCTCTGGTGTGGTGCAGGCAGGTTGATAGAAGACATTCAAAAGAAATTGGCTGATTATCTGAAAAGGAAAAAATTGCAGGGCTATGGGGAAAAGGCAGGGAAGTGAATTGTTCCTTCAGTGGGCAGCACAGAGGGGAGATGATGGCACAGTGGCATTGTCAAATCACAGATCACAGAATCACACAATGCAGAAGAGGCCCTTCGGACAATCGAGTCTGCATTGACACATGAGAAACACGTGGACTAATAATCCAGAGACCCAGGATAATGCTCTGGGAACCCGGGTTTGAATCCCACAGTGGCAGATAGTGAAATTTGAATTCAATAAAAAAAATCTGGAATTAAAAGTTTAATGAAACCATTGCCAATTTTCATAAAAACCCATCTGGTTCACTCATAATTTAGAGAAGGAAATCTGCCATCCTTACCTGGTCTGGCCTACATGTGGCCCACAGCAGTGTGGTTGACTCTTAAATGCCCTCTGAAAGCCACTCAGTTCTCAAGGGCAATTAGAAATGGGCAATAAATGTTGGCCTGGCCAGCAATGCCCACATCCCATGAACGAGTTTTTAAAAATGGGCCAAATGGTGTCCTTCTGTGCTATAACCATTCTGTGATTCTATTCTATGATGTGACATTTATCCAGGGCCTAAACTAGGACCAAATTAGGCTAGAAGAGGGGCAATTAAGTGAAGAGAGGAGTATGACAAGGCTGTATACTGTACTGTCACCAAAATGATTCAATCTGTACACAGAACACTGATTCAGGGGTAAAAATTGGAGGCAAACACATAAACCAGCGGTACGCTAACAACAAAGCACTAATTACAGAATCAGAAGAAGTCCTACAAAATATCGTAGATCAAGTAAAATCCAGCAGTTTAGAATATGGATTGGGTATGAACACCAAAAAGACAAAAGCAATGGTACTTCAAAGGAATACATTAGAATAAACCAGAGTGAAGATTGAAGTGGATGGTGTCACACTGGAACAAGTAGATAAGTTTGTCTATTTAGGACAAATGATAACAGAAGATGGCAGATGTGATGCTGAAGTTAGAAGAAGGATAGAGATAGCCAGAAGTAATTTTGTGAAGATGAAGGATGTGTTAACACCAAGAAATCTCAAGCTTGTAACAAGGAAAAAACTCAAGATGCTGCATTCTATCCACTTGCCTATGCTTCAGAAACCTGGACAATAAATAAAGATCTGTGGGAGAAAATAGATGTCTTTGAAATGTGGATGTTAAGACATCCGCTGAAAATTCTATTTATAGACCATAAGGGCAAATGAAGAGGTGCTTGAAATTGCAACAGCAAAAAGAACCCTGAAAAGTGACATCACAAAAGAAAATATCAGTATTTTGGCCATTTGATCAGAGCTGAAAAGTTACCAAGATCTCTTCTAGAGGGTGAAGTGGAGGCAGCAGAAAGAGGGGTAGACACAGGCGTAGTTGGATGACAGACGTCACAGAGTGATTGCAGATGAGTTACAGTGGAGGATGATTCAAGACAGACAAGTAATACATACCTTGACAGCCAAAAAGCTATCGATCTTTGTCTTGAATATACTCAAAGACTGAGCTTTCACAGCTCTCTAGGTTAAGTGTGTTAGCTGTGGCTCAATTGGTGGCACGGTGAGGGGCAGAGAGAAAGGCTAAAAGCTTCAGATTTAAAGAGACAAAAGCTGCAGAAAGCAGATTTAAAGCAAGAACAGCTTGCAAGAGACAAGAAGGTTCAAAGAGACAATAGAAGGTCTGTAACCCTTGCTATGGGCATATGAAGCAGTGGTATACTGTTGATAGCTGAGATGGTGAGAGAGAGCGCATGGAAGACAGCTTGAATGCATGCGGCGACCCAGGGAAGGGGAACATCGGAAGGAGAGCTTGAAACCCTAGAGGTGAACCCTTGTGGAAGGCATCTGAGAGAAAGCGTTGGTTTAGGGGAAGATTCCAAGGCGAGGACTTGGAGAGTGGAGATTGGAAACCCTCATGTGAAAGATGGAGTGCAGTGAGACCGGTTGGCTCATGGCGTGACAAGCATCTAGGGGAGTTGAGGAGAGACCATAGCATCTGGTTGAGGTGGCATCTGTCACTTGGTTTCAGAGTGTGGTGTGTCTGACCACAGAGTGCCTATTGGTACATGGACTGTGTACTTACTGTGAACATTAAGAGTATGAGATAGCTTTCTAACTTGTGTTGTCCTTACGAATCTGTATATATCTGTAAAGGTATAGTTGTGGGTGAAGGAATATTGTAATATTGTTGAGTTTTTCTTGTTTAATAAATGTTTTATTCTTTTGTTAAAAGTTCATAAGATGACTCTGTTCAGTAGCCCCTCTCCACGTATCTAAACAAACAAATAAAAGTTACAGTCTATCAAGCTGGGTTCCACCCTGGAATCAGGCTTGTCCATGGGCAATCTCAGCTGGGGATTGTAACACCATTGACCATTTATCTTTACCTCTGCTTTGCCACCGTTATTTCACCTTTTTCATTCTGTAAGCTTTCACCACTTCATTCATTCTATCTATTAACATCTGTAGATCTTCTGCTGTGCCAGCCACTAGGACCTGGTCATCTGCAAACCTCACGACCTTCACCAATTGACCTCCTCTTTGTCACCTTTCTGTACTTCATCCACTGCTTCTTTTATCATGGCTTCCACACTGATGTTAAGAGCAATAGTGACAGTAGGCAGCCTTGTCTCACCCTATGCCCAATTACACCAGTTCAGTTTCACCAGATAATGTCTCGATTGTAGCAATCTGTCCCACCTACAGAACTACAATCATTCTTTTATCTCTCCGGTTAACACCGATCACCTCCAGCATTTTCAACAGGGGTGAGTTAGTTGCCACATAATTCCCAGCCTCTGACCTGAGAAAGTCCAGACTAGCCATCCTGACATTAGCAGTGGGTTGGATTCTAGAGGCTGAAGTACAGAAGGAAGTTGATATTTACCTGGAAGTACACAGGCTAATTATAGAACGTGCCATAGATTTATGAAAGACATTTGGGCCTGAAAAAGTACTGGTGTTTTTTTGTTGATGAAGGGAATGGAGTAGATGTGTATATAGACTTTCAAACGGTGTTGTTTGGGGACTTGTTAATAAAATGTAGGTTCAGGGTATTACAGGGAGGGGGCAGCAAGGATAGAGAGCAGAGAATAGTGGTTAATGGATAGATTTTTTTTCAGACTGGGGAACTATAAAAGAAGTAAAATGTTGCAGATGCTGGAAATCAGAAAGAAAAACAGAAAATTCTGGAAATACTCAGCAGGTCAGGTAGCATCTGTGGAGAGAAAGAGAGGTAACATTTTGAGTTGAATATGACTCTCCTTCAGAACAGTCTAGAATATTGTGCTCATTTTTCAGAACCTTACCTTAAGAGGAAACTCAAGGCAGTGAAGAGGGTGCAGGGTTGTGTTCTGGTACCGACACTGTTTCTCATATTCTTCTCTTTGCTGCTGTCATTTGCCTTTAGGTCACCCTCAGAGGGTGTCTACTTACATACCAGAACTGGCTGAAAGCTGTTCAGCCTTGCCCGCCTGAGATCCAAGACAAAAGTGTGCGCCAAATCCTTATCGGAGAGTTGTTCTATACTGACGATGCTGCACTAACATTCCATACTGAGGAACACCTGCAGCAGCTAACAGACTGACTCTCTCACGCCTGTAAAAAGTTTATTTTGACCATTAGCATCAGGAAGACAAATGTCATGGTCCACGATTTTGCCATCCTGCCATCTATCAGCATTGACAATGTGAAACTGGAGGTTGTTGATAACTTCATATATCTAGGCTCCACAATCACTAGCAATCTGTCACTTGATGCTGAAATCAACGCACTCATTGCAAAAGCTGCAGCTGCTTTGCCCAAGTTGGGTAAGGCGAGTTTGGAACAACAGTAACATGACTGAGAACACCAAACTGCAAGTCTACCAGCTCTGTGTCCTCAGCACACTCCTCTACAGAGGTGAGACCGGGACAACATGCGCTAGGCAGGAGAAAAGGCTGAATAGTTTCAATCTTTGCTGTCTCAGGCATATCCTTGGCATCTCTTAGCAAGACAAGATCACCAACTCAGAGGTCCTGAAACATGCCAATTCCATTGGCATACACTCATTGCTAAGCCACCAACATCAGCATTGGCTGGGCCATGTTCATCAGATGGATGACGACCATATTTCCAAAGATCTTCTGTAAGACGAATTGGCCACTAGGTCATGACCTCCTGGGCATCCACACCTCTGCTACAAGGACACCTGCAAGTGAAGATAGCAGATACTGACACTGCCAACTGGGAGACGGTCGCTGACAGCCGTGACCCCTGGAGGGCATTGGAAGAGATGAGCAGAAACAAAAAGCTCAGCTGGCTGAGAAGAGGGCCTGGAGAAAACAGAGGCCAGTGAATCGTGCACCTTCTCAGCCCACTGTCTTCCGCTGCAGCAAATGCAGAAGAGACGGGCATGCCAGAGTGGGGCTCCTGAGTCACACCAGGGGATGCTTAACACGGAGATGGCCATCACAGTGTAAACCATTGTCTTCCAAGACAGAAGGCAACCACAGGAGAAAGTGCAGAAGAGCTTTTACTAGGTTGATACCAGGAATGAGAGGCTTTAGTTAAATGTTATGACTAGAGAAACCTGGGCTGTGAGAGCAGTGCTTTGACAAGATAAATGTGGAAAAAAATATTTTTTACTAGTTGATGAGTCAGCAACCGGTGAAATATTGTTTTTGTATTCACCAATTAATAGAAGGAAGGGAGTGGTTCGGAGAATTTGTTTTACACAGAGAATTGTTGGGGCATGAATTGTCTAGGAAGAAATAGTGGGGAAACAGAATCAGTCACCAAAGTTTTTAACAGAAAAATTTGAAGGAGTGCGGGAATGGGGAGTGAAACTAAATGGAGAATTCCTTGAGAGAGGGCACACAGCCAATGAGCGGAATGGCCTCTGTCTATTCTGTACAATTCTAACATTCTAGAATAAAAGCATTAAGGCTATTTCAATGTTTGTGGACGTTAATTTGCAGGATCAATGTCATCTGTAGATTGAGGGAGTGATACCGCTTCTTGCTGACAGGCGAGCTGCTGTGTGGAGCCTGGACGTGTTTGTTAAAACCTGAACACCTCACAGAGGATAAATGTTCTGAGTTCTCTCCCACTACTCTCCTTTCAAAAGGAAATTGGTAAAGACTATTTATAGGGCTACTGGGACATAGCAGGGGAGTGGGAATAATTGGATAGTTTACCAAGGAGCCAGCACAGACATGAGGGGCCAAATTGCCCTCCTTCTGTGCTATATCATTCTATGGTTCAATAAGAGGGAGACTGAGGAATGGGGGAGAGAGGGAGACTGGTGGTCAGATGATTGGGGCTCAAGCAACGACGGCAAATTGGGCGGGTGTGAGGACCAGGCTTTCCATTAGAGTCGGGAGCAACTGTAGCAGCGAGGCAACATTGTGAGAGAAGCAATCATAAAGGGGAGAGCGAGAGTAGGACTGCGGGAGAGAAGCAGTCACTAAAGGGGAGAGCGAGAGTGGAACTGAGGGAGAGAAGCAGTTAGTAAAGTGGGGAGTGGAACCTGAGCCTTACTGCAAGTAAAGAGAAAGCTTTTTTCCATTGGTGAGCCAATAAGAAAGTATGGAATGGAAACAGGATTTTCACCAGAAGCAACAAGGAGGAAGGGAAGAGGAAGGATAATTGGGGGCTATTTGAGGGATCCTTCACCATATGTGGCTATTGAGGCAGAGACTAAAACATAATTTAAAAGCAATAGGTAAGTATTTGAAATGGAGGAATATAAAGGATGGCCGGTATTTTCCGGTCCTGATATTCCCACCCATAGTCAATGGACGTTTGGCTGCCCCTCCAAATTTTCCATCCCGCCCGTGACGGGTCCCTCCGCAGGCAGCACCAGAAAATCCTGGCTGATATGTGAGAATGGGGTTACAGGGGAGAGCACCAGCATTTAGGGCTGAATGGTCTCCTCCTGTTCTGCAATGCCTATATTCTATGGAAACTCTTTTATTGTGTCTGAGCTCAGGGAATGGTTTGAGATGTTGATGTTGGGTTGAGTCTAGGACGATGTGCATTGTCAAGTTCCACATACACTGAACCCTCAGTTTGTACCTCCCAGGTTTCCCCTTTATCTCCCTCCACTCCAGGAGAGCCATAAAGTAAATGAAGCAATATTTACAGACATCAGATGATCAGAATTTCACATGATCAACTTGCCAAGGCTCCTTTGACATCAGCTTCCAGACCCTTGCACTCTACCACAAGGGCAGCAGATGCATGGAACCATCACCACCTGGAAGTTCCCCTCCAAGCCTCTCACCATCCTGACTTGGAAATATATCGCCGTTCCTTCACTGTCGCTGGGTCAAAATCCTGGAACTCCCTCTCTAACAGCACTGTGGGTGTACCTACATCTCATGGTCTGCAGCGGTTCAAGAAGGCAGCTTGGGATGGGCAACAAATGTTGGCCCAGCCAGCGATGCCCACATTCCATAAATGAATAAAAAATGATCAGAAATATGGGAATTGTTCCAATAGGAGGTTGTCATCCCCTACCCACGTCTGAAATATTCCTGTGAATGTGGATAGTGATAGTTGCATTCGGCCTCTACGTTTCCTGGTTACAAGCTTTGGACAGAGACACGAGGAGGGAAACCAGTCATCCATTTTCGAAACTGACTGTTTCCTGAACTATTTATCGCTCAACTTTCTGCTGTAAAGGCAGCCCCGGGAGCTATAAATTTAATTCATGATTCACTTGATAACAGCTGTCTACACCACACCCAGTTCTCCAGCAATAAAACTGAACAGTTTATGCAACAGAGCCTGTTACTCAGAAACCAGGAGTTTCAAATTAATAATCGCAATGATATAGATAAAAGCACAGGCTTGTCCAGCACAGCCTCTTAGAAACCTGAGAAGCACAGTATTCAGGCACTGCCACTTTTATCTGGCGACTGCATTTGGAGCTGACACTGAGAACACACGGCCCATACAATAGCAGACAGGAGTGAATCATTCCCTTTTACCTGCTGTGTACTGTATGTGTACGGAGCTGACACTGAGAACACACGGCCCATACAATAGCAGACAGGAGTGAATCATTCCCTTTTACCTGCTGTGTACTGTATGTGTACGGAGCTGACACTGAGAACACACGGCCCATACAATAGCAGACAGGAGTGAATCATTCCCTTTTACCTGCTGTATACTGTACGTGTACGGAGCTGACAGAGATACATAAGTCATTGTGTTTTAAGGGAAAAATGAATGTACATGCTATTTTGTAACATTGGCTTTAGAGATTTATGAAAAGGGAGCTCTAATAATGTCGGGTGGGGTCTAGGGTCATGGAAATTTTGATCTCTAACAATTTTAAGTGCATTTTCCAGCCTTTTTGAAGTTTGTTATGATTCACTATTTGACAATAAAACTAATGTATTCTACATTTGTATTTAAGACCATAAAACCATAAGACATAGGAGCAGAAATTAGGCCATTCGGCCCATCGAGTCTGCTCCCCCATTCAATCATGGCTGATAAGTTTCTCAACCCCATTCTCCCGCCTTCTCCCCGTAACCTTTGATCCCCTTACCAATCAAGAATTTTAAATATTAAAAGTAGCTGTTTTTGAGGGCCAATTGACCAACAGGGTGGAATTTTCCCATCCTGCCTGTGGCGGGTTTCCTGGCGAGCAGGATCAGGGAATCTAGCGAGAGCGAAAAAATTCGGATACCCGCCGGCATGAAAACAGTTCGCAGTTCTCCCGAATGGTGGGCTAATGGTGGGTTGGATATCCCGCTGACGAATGGCGTGAATGTTATTTGCATTCACTGTCATCTCATGAATGCTCATTAAATTCACTGCCCACCGGAATCACGTGTCTCCTTCCAATCTTGTGTCACGCTGGCGAGAAATCGCGCCGGTCTGAATCACGTTTGAAAAAGGGTGGCGCGCAGTGGTTGGACCTCACTTCGCTCGCAACTTCGAGGCAAGCGCAGCCTTCGTAGTCTACCTGCACTCCTCTTGTTGCGTTACCAGTGCAATGCCATACTGCCGGGTGTGTAGGATTGGTCTGCTCCTGACGGGTACCTTCGTAATCCTGAAGGACTCGATGGTTCAGCAGTACTCAGCCAGGGCTGAACCTTCAAACAGAGACCAGGGGTGGTTGTGGGGGGAGGGGGAGGCGGTGGGGGTGGGGGAGGGAGGAGGGTGGGTGGTATGACAGGGAAGGGTAACAGACACACAGGTGGCAAAGGGGAAGAAAGGATGGCAAGGGGTTGAGGGGAGGGGGAAGGATGACAGGCAGAGGGGAGACCGAAGTGGGGGGAAGCTGGAGTCCGATAAAAGAAACTGAGACACTGGCAAACAAGGGGCTGAAAGGGATACCACATGTATGAGTGGAAGAGGATGCACGCAGACTCCAGAATAGGAAATGAGGGGGGCTCCCTAGAGCACTGCTGCATAGAAGGCCAGGCAGGAGGGTAGGGCAGCGGGGCAGTGTGCCCCTTGGTTTTTGGATAAGTGCGTAGCTGCCCTCTTGGAGGAGGTGGCAGCACGACGGGAGCTTCTCGTTCCGAGGGATGGGAGGCAGAGGCCCCCCCCCCCACCTGACCAAACGTGCCTAGGAGAAGGTGGCAGACATGGTCAGCTCCCATGACGTGGTGCGACGCACGTGGGTCCAGCGCCACAAGCGATTCAATGACACCTTGTGTCGGGAAGGGTGAGTACCATGTTGGCAGAGGTCACTTAACACAGCGGTTAGGCTTTCCCCCCAGCTCCCTCCCACCCCCAACTCTGAGTGCAGTTACAGCATTGAACCCTTCACATGTTTCCCTCGCTGGGTGGGCCAGCAGATATTGCCCATGCCTAGTTCACCCTGAGAGGGTAGTGCTGAGATGGGTTCTGCGCTCGCAGCATGTGTTAGTCTGACACCCAGAGTATTGTTTTGGGGGCACCCTCAAGGATCTACACCTGGGCGCACTGCTGGATCTGCAAAACATGTCAAAGCCAGGCTGCTGACATACTGGGAGGGGAGCTTCCAGGTGGCGGGACACCAATCCATCTGCTGCCCTTGTTGTTCCACGTGCTTGTGCCTCCTTGCTTTACAAGGTTAGCCCATGTGGTGCCAAATGTGATGGAGGCAGCATTTGGGCAAGGCGGGGGTCAGCACTGGCTTCCTGGTGCAGCTGCTGGGTGACGAATCACTGGAGCCCTGTAATGTCCCACTCTGGTTGGGGGTGACAGGGGTGCGATGGGAATCCAGGTACAGGGTGGACTAATCAATGCTCCTTTCCCCTTTTCAGGAGAAGACTGCACATAATGCCGCCGAGTGGATACAGACTGGCAGAGGCCAGGCCCAGTCGGCCATAATCGTCAGATACGAGCAGAAGGCGATGGATCTGGAGAGGCGCCATGCGCCCAGGTCCACCGGTGGCGGTGAGGCTGGGGTGTCACGGGGAGGTAAGATTGCGGAGCACTGAAGTCACCTTGTGTGTCCCAGCAGCCATGGCACTGCTGAATGTTCAGTGATTGAACATGGATTAACCATTGATTATGGAAGGATGAGCGCATACTGATCCGGGGTCAGGCATGCACATTGACATTGCCTCCACTTTAACTAATCAAATGTCCTTGTTTTTCCTTTCAGCATCACCAGAGCAGGGCCAGGAGGAGGAGGCAGAGGGGCTGCCTCTCACACCTGAGGGCCCTGAACATATTGACTCACCAGCGTCATACCATCTCTCCCAGGCAGGCACCAGCGCAGATACTAGCACCTCGGTGGGAATTAGATCTTCAGCTAGTGTCCCGGGGCACAGCGGTGAGGGCACTTCACACTCACTTGAGGTGTGGGTGGAGACAGAGAGTGCCCTTGGAGGAGGACTGCAGGGGACCAGGCACATGCTCAGTCGGTGGCTGATGATGTGCCTCTGGATTCATCCGTGAGGCAGCAGACACTGGAAGTGCAGCAGGGAATGCGGGATGATCTGGCGGAGATACATGAGGCTATGCGTGGCATGGTGCCCATGCTTGAGGGATCCACGCGGAGCATCACCAATGCATTGAGCCTCATAGCCGAGCGCCATGCTTCCTCCATGGAGACAGTGGCGACTCTCGTGGAGAGGCTTCTCCAGGAGAACAATCAGGGCCTCCTGGGGTTGCACTCGGACCCCCGCACACCGACGAGAAAATTCTGGCCCTGAAGCTTTTTTTTATTCATTCAAGGGATGTTGCCTTTTCTGGCTGGGCCAGCATTTATTGCCCATCCCTAATTGCCCTTGAGAAGGTGGTGGTGAGCTGCCTTCTTGAATCGCTGCAGTCCATGTGGTGTAGGTACACCCACAGTGCTGTTAGGAAGCGAGTTCCAAGACTTTGACCCAGCGACAGTGAAGGAACGGCGATATATTTCCAAGTCAGGATGGTGAGTGACTTGGAAGGAAACATCCAGGTGGTGGGAACTTCCAGTAAGGGACCCTTTCTGGGGGCGTCCTCTAACTTGTTGGTGCCGCAAGATTAAAATGGAATCAGAGCTGAGAGAAAGGAGGAACATCTGCTTGAGAAGCTAGCCATTGGAACACATGCCTTATGCTGCGCTGTAACAGGGAAACGTAGGGGTCTCTGGCTTAACATCACAGCCACTGCATTTCAACATGAAATTTGGGAATGCAGCCAACCATTAAGGAAGCACGGGTGTTGCATATATGGCATCCCATCAATGAATGACTCCCATAGGCTTTCCAGGGGAGGCGGTCGCATAGTGGTATTGTCATTGGACTAGTTTTCTATATTCATATTGCCCTGGGGACCCGCATTCAAATCCCACCATGGCAGATGAAGTTTGATGATGACCAAGAAACCATTGCCAATTGTCATAAAAATCCATCTGGTTCACTAATGTCGTTTAGAGAAGGAAATCTGCCATCCTTATCTGGTCTGGCCTACACGTGACTCCAGACCTACAGCAATGTGGTTGACCTCAAGGGGCATCCAGTCATTAATCTTGAGCATCTTATTGTTAATTAGATCTGAGATTACTGGAGCATTGAGCTAGATCAGGTCGCACAGGCATTCAAACCTTCTCCAAACACTGTGGGATTCAGATGTTAAGTCTCAGGGATGGCATCTTGGTCACCTCAATGTGCCTATTAGTGCCTCACATTCGAGGCTTGTAGGCAGAAGCCACTATTGTCCATAACATTTGCTATTGGTTCAAGATTGTGAGCTTCACTATGGTCACCCATTATTCATTAATCTATTCAATCTATCATTTCAGAAAGAATGACAAAACAGTTATGGATCCAGGGCTCAATGCTGCCTTTTTCAGGGTTCTAATACAATGGAGGAGGTGAAGAAGGGACAGGCGATGCCGAGCACAGCTTCAGGATGCCTGAGGTCCAGGGTTCAGGGGAGCCACAGCAACAACATGACGATAAGGAGGGTAGACCCAGAGCACAGAGGAGACTCGCTAGACCATATGTCTACTGAAGAAGACTCCTATTTTCAAATGAGTGAGAGAAAATGCCGTGGACGTCTGTGCTTGTCCCGAGCTCTCGTAGATCACATCTGCCACATTCTTTGTGAGGAACTAACGTCCCGTGGAGTTGGAGGCTATCGCCTGCCAGTGTCCTTGAAGGAGGCCGCCGCACTCAATTTCTTTGCCTGCGGTTCTAGCGATCCACAGGGAACCTGTGCAACATCTTGCAGTCCAACACACAGAGATGCATCAAGGAGGTCACAGATGCCCACTATAGCAAGGCTCATCACTATGTGAGGTTTACAACTTGATGAAGATATTCAGGCTGCGAGATTCGCTGGCTTTGCAGCTAGCTCAGGCTTCCCAAGAGTGCAGGGTGCAATCAACTGCACCCATGTGGCTTTAAGGGCTCCATGGCAGCAGCCCCTAATGTTTATCAACTGTAAAGGCTTTCATTCCATCAATGTTCAACTGGTGTGTGATGATTGGAAGCACATAATGCATATTTGTATCAGGTACCCTGATTCATACATCTTGGGTCACTCCCAGGACCCTCAGATATTCAAAGGTCCTGAGCGTCTACAGGGATGGCTGCTTGGGTATAAATGGTACCCACCGAAACGCTGGCTCATGACACCCGTGCGTCAACCTCAGAGTGCCTTAGAAGAGAGGTACAACGCAGCTCACAGCTCCACAGTCCATAATCAAGCAGACCATTGGCATTGATGAGGCAAAAATTTTTCTCTCAGGCAGTTATGAGTCTTTGGAACCCTCTTCCTGAAAAGGAGCAGAGTCTTTGAATATTTTTAAGGCAGTGGTGGGTAGATTCTTGGTAAGCAAGGGGGTGATAGGTTATCATGGGTAGGTGGGATGCAGATTTCAGATTACTATCAGATCAGCCATGATCCTATCAAATGGCAGAGCAAGCTCGAGGGGCCGAATGCAGGGCTCTGCAGTACACTCCAAATAGAGTTTCCCACAACATCACTGTGTGTTGCAGCTTTCACAACCTGGCGCTGCAAAGCGATGATGCCTTGCCTGAGGGAGAAATGGAGAAGGATGAGAACTTCTTGGAGGATGAAGAGCAGGAGGGCCAGGAACCTGAAGAAGGTGATGAGGGTCACCTTCCATGGGACGACGCCATTGAGGAAGCCTGAGGTGGGAGACGTATCCTTGCCACTTCAATTGCTGCCAGATTCCAGGAGGAGTAAAGTGAAGGTAACGAAGATGGCCACATTTTTCCTGTTCCTTAATGCATTTCCGTGATGTACTGTGTATCACTCGCTCTGGGAAGTGAGAGTCGACACGACTGCGAGAACACTGCGGCAACGTACTTGCTGCAGTCGTTGACACATTAATGAGAAACTACAGTGGGCAGTGAGATGAGAACATGGTTGGGAATATCATCCTCCCATCCAGGTCTTGTCCTTTGGCACTACCACTGAGGAGCCACAACTGCCACTAAATCTTCAAGGCTGCTGAGCTGCTCTCACACAATGGTACACCATGTGGAAAAAGGGTTACAAACGCATTAAGCACAAACATCCAGTAAAGATTGTAACACGTCTCCATGACATCACACAACGATGCAGAAACTATCTTCAGTGAGGTTGGACATCACAGGAATGTGGATCTCACAGAGGGAGACTATCATTGAATGGGAGGATGGTTAAACTTCAAATTAAGAGGGTTAATATGTACATAATCACAACGCCATCAGTTGCCCAAGCCATTCACAAAAACATCAAATGTATTAACAAAAGTGCAATACTTTTATGAAGTTCTTACAAGCTGTGTGGACAAGAGTGGGGACTGCAGTGAGGATCAGCGAACTGACCATGGCACAGGGAGCCATTTAAATGGGGGGGAAGAAATAGGAACGTAGTAGTGCTAGGGGACAATATAATTAGTGGGGTAGACATTGTTCTCTGCAGCCGTGAGCGTGAGTCCTGTGAGTTGCCTGCCTGGTGCCAGGGTTAAGGACATCTCAGGGCTGGGGAGGAACCTGGAGTGGGAGGGGAGGGATCCAGGTGTCGTCATCCACATCCACCAGCGACATTGATAGGACTAGAAAGGAGGTTCTGCTGAAAGAATTTGAACAGTTAGGAACTAAATTATAAAACAGAACCTTCAAGGTAGTAAACTCAGGATTACTACCTGAGCCACAGGCAAACTGGCATAGGGTAAATAAAGTCAAGGAGCTAAATCTGTAACTCAAAGATTGGTGTCGGAGGAATAGGTTTCAGTTCACGGGGCACTGGCACCAGTACCCCTGGGGTAGAAGGGAGCTGTTCCAGTGGGACGGGCTTCATTTGAACTGTGCTGGGACCAATGTCCTGGCGAATCAAATAACTAGGGCTGCAGAGAGGGCTTTAAACTAAATAGAAGGGATAGAGTTCTGGAGAGGGGATACGTAGGCTTACAAAGCAAAAGGATATGGCAGCATCGCAGGGCAGCTATTTAGGTAATGATACCAGAGTGTGACAGGAAGGGACAGAGTGTACAAACATTAAAAAAAGCAGCAAATAGGGTCAAAGGGGGGAAAAAATGGTAAAAAGACAAAATTAATGGCCCTTTACTTAAATGCACATAGTATTCGGAACAAGATAAATGAACAGCACAAATAGAGATTAATTGATATGATCTTATAGCCATTACGGAGACATAGTTACAAGGAGATCAAAGCTGGAAACTAAATATTCAGGGGTATGAGACTTTTCGAAAGGACAGGCAAGAAGGAAAGGGTGGTGGGGTAGCTTTGTTAGTACGAGATGGAATAAGTACGGTAGCAAGAAATGATCTTGGACCGGAAGATGTACAATCCCTATGGGTGGAAGTAAGAAATAACAAGAGAAAAAGACACTGGTGGGACTAGTCTATAGGCCCCTAATAGTAGCTATACTGTAGGACAGAGAATAAACCAGGAGATAATGAGGGCGTGTTAAAAAGGCAGCACATTAATCATGGGTGACTTTAATCTTCATGTAGATTGGGAAAATCAAATTGGCAAAGGTAACCATGAGCAACAATTCATAGAGTGTATTCGGGACAGTTTCCTGGAACAATATGTTGTAGATCCAACCAGGGATCAAGCTATTTTGGACCTGGAAATGTGTAATGAGGCAGGTTCAATAAATGGTCAGAGTAAAAGATCCCCTAGGAAACAGCGACCATAACATGGTAGAATTTAGCATTCAGTTTGAGAGTGAGAAACTTGGGTCAGAAACAACTGTGCTAAACTTAAATAAGGGTAATTACAAAGGAATGAGGGCAGAGTTGGCTGGAGTGGACTGGGAAAGGAATTTAGAAAAGACAGTTGATGAACAATGTCAGATGTCTAAGAAAATAGTTCATGACTCACAACAAAGATATATCCCAGTGAGGAAGAAGGATTCTAGGAAGGGGGTAAACCAACCATGATTAACCAAGGGAGTTAAGGATAGTATCAAATTGAAGGAAAAACATACAATGTAGCAAAGATTAGTGGTAAGCCAGAGGATTAGGAAAGTTTTAAAAACCAACAAAAGATGACTAAAAAACTAATGAGGGAGAAAATAAACTTTGAGGGCAAACTAGCAAGTAATATAAAAACAGATATTAAGAGCTTCTTTAAATATATAAAAAGGAAGAGAGAGGCCAAAGTGAATATAGGCCCTTAGAGAATGAGGCTGGAGAAATAATAATGGGGAACCAGGAAATGGTAGAGGAGTTGAATAAATACTTTGCATCAGTCTTCACAGTAGAAGACACTAATAGCATTCCAAAATACTAAATAATCAAGGGGCAAAAGTGGGGTAGGAAATAAATACAATAACTATCACTAGAGAATAAGTACTAGGGAAACTAATGGGGCTAAAGGCTAATGGATAAGTCCACTGGACCTGATGGGTTGCATCCTAGGATATTAAAGGAAGTAGCTACGGAGATAGTGGATGCACTGGTAGTAATCTTCTAAGAATCCTTAGATTCTGGAAAAGCTCCAGAGGACTGAAAAACTGCCAATGTGACACCCTTATTCAAAAAGGGAAGGAGACAAAAAACAGATAACTATAGGCCAGTTAGCTTAACATCTGTCATTGGGAAAATGTTAGAATCTATTATAAAGGATAGAAGAGCAGAGTATTTAGAAATACATAATCTAATCAAGCAGAGTCAGCATGGCTTCATGAAAGGAAAATTATGCCTGACAAATTTATTAGAATTCTTTGAGGAGGTAACAAGCAGGATAGATAAAGGGGAACAAGTAGATGTAATATATTTACATTTCCAAAAGGCATTCGATAAGGTACTGCACATAAGGCTACTTAATAAGATAAGAGCCCATCGTGTTGGGGGTAGTATATTCACATGGATAGAGGATTAGCTAACTAATAGAAGACAGAGAGTTGGGATAAGGGCATTTTCAAGATGGAAACCTGTAACTAATGGAGTGCCACAGAGTGCTGGAGCCACAATTATTTACAATATATATTAATGACTTGGATAAGGGAAGTGAATGTACTATCGCCAAGTTTGCCAATGACACAAAAATAGTTGGGAAGACAAGTGGTGAGGATGACACAAAAGTCTACAGAGGGTTAGAGACAGGCTAAGTGAGTGGGCAAAAATTTGGCAGATGGAATATAATGTGGGAAAATATGAGGTTATGCACTTTGGCAGGAAGAATAGAGGAGCTGAATATGATTTAAATGGATCTCATTGAATGGCGGAGCAGACCCAATGGGCTGAATGGCCTACTTCTGCTCCTATGTCTTATAGTTGCACACGCGTGATCCAAAAGTGATTTGAATGTTTCTTAATTTTCCTAACCCTACCACTACACCTGGGTGCAGCCCCTACATCCACAGCAGAGGTAGAGACAGCCAGTTGACCGCTATATGTCCTGATGTCTGCGGTGACCTTGGCGGATGTCCACTGGTGGCCCAATGCCTGGTGGGCCCCAGCCTGATAAGGGTCTCCTGCTCGGGGAAGATGCACCCTCATCAGCCTGAGCAGCTGGAGTGGATGGGGTCACAGGCAGAGCGGGATTTGGAGCGGCTGGACACCCTAGGGGTATCCTGAGTGGAGGCCCCCCCAGGAATTGAAGATAACACTGGAACATGGATTGGTAACTGGCAGGGTAGGAGAGACAGGGAGTGAGGGTAAAGAGCACGTACTCTGGTAGTTGTAACAATTGATGTTTCCCAGGGAACTGTTTGGGGTCTCAGCTTTTTACTGTGTTTATTAATGGCTTGGATAGAAATAGAGAGCTGGATATCCAAATATGCAGATGATAAACTGAACCTGCTACTCTAGATGACCAAGGCTCTGTATAACAGAAGGACAGTAAGTTGTGTAGGTGGGAGGGGGAAATTGCAAAGAA
This sequence comes from Cetorhinus maximus, assembly GCF_964194155.1. Lineage (NCBI taxonomy): Eukaryota > Metazoa > Chordata > Chondrichthyes > Lamniformes > Cetorhinidae > Cetorhinus > Cetorhinus maximus. Next base: position 80,127,589 of record NC_135898.1, on the reverse strand, counting down.
ACAGATAGATCGAGTGAGTGGGCAAAGCTAGGTCAGATGGAGGGTCAGTACTGACTGAATGTTGTGCAGTCAGAGGATCAGGACTGAGGAAGCACTGCACTATTTGGAGGGTCAGTACTGAGGGAGTGCTGCACTGTCAAAGGGTCAGTACTGAGGGAGTGCTGCACTGTCAGAGGGTCAGTACTGAGGGAGTGCTGCACTGTCAGAGGGTCAGTACTGAGGGAGTGCTGCACTGTCAGAGGGTCAGTACTGAGGGAGTGCTGCACTGTTGAAGGGTCAGTACTGAGGGAGTGCTGCACTGTTGAAGGGTCAGTACTGAGGGAGTGCTGCACTGTCAGAGGGTCAGTACTGAGGGAGTGCTGCACTGTCAGAGGGTCAGTACTGAGGGAGTGCTGCACTAAAAATCCCACCATTATTTTGAAGATGAGCTGGGCAGTTCTCCCTGGTGTGTTGGGGTCAATATTTATCCCTCAAAATCAACATAAGAGTGAAGGACTTGTATTTGTTTATGACTACTGGGCATTTCCAAGCAATGAGCCAACGAACTGCTTTTGAAGTGTGGTCACTGTTGTAGATAACACAGCAACCAAATTGTGCACAGGGAATTCTCACAACAGTGATGTCATAATGACCAAATATTCTGTTTGTGTTATGTTGACTGAGGGATAAATATTGATAAATAAATATAGACATCACTAGAACAGATTATCTGGCCACTTATCTCCTTGCTAGTCAGTTCAGTCTTCACCTTCTGCATTTCCTGTGAGTCTGATTCATTCTCGAAAGGGCTCAGTCTTAAAAAAGGCACCCAAGGGCTCGTAATCTTTGTAGAAGAGAGTAGCAGGCAACGCCCTAGTAACAAGTCTCTAAAAGAAAGTTTTGTTCTAGATACAACGGTGAGCAAGCCACTCCTTAAAGGGCCACTGCAGGATTCCTTGCTCAAAGTAACGGCGAGTGTAGTTTGTTTCTCCATCATATGTTTGGTGAGCTCTCTGACATGTGCTGGTGATTTAAGCCAGATTCCAAATGTAGCACAACAGTGCTCAAACACCAGGTGACATTTTTAGTTTCTCTTCTGCCCTGTGTATCAATGGGAAGTGATGCCAAAATCACTAAACATGACTTGCTGCCCTTTCCTCGCCTGCTGTCATTTCCAAGCAGGGATTGTAACTGGCGGCCAGCGCTCCTATAACAACTGAAATTTATATAGCGCCTCTAACGTGATAAAACATCTTCACAGATGCTGCTTCACAGGCTCAGAGAAACACATAAGGCGGCATTAGTAGGGGAACTTGATCAAAGAAGTAGATTTTTTAATGGTAAAGGCAAAATACTGCGGATGCTGGAAACCTGAAACAAAAACAAAAAATGCTGGATAAACTCAGCAGGTCTGACAAATACTGTAGAGAGAAAGACAGAGTTAACGTTTTGAGTCCGTATGACTCTTCTTCAGAGCTAAAGAAAAGTAGCAATGTGGTGAAATATATACTGTTTAAGGGGGGGTGGAGCAGGTGAAGCTGGATGGAAGGCCAGGGATAGGTGGAGGCAAAGGAGAGATTGCGAATGGTATCATAAACAAGAGGTCAAAGAGTTGTTAATAGTGGTGGTTCTGGCTAAAGGAGGTGCTAATGGTGACATTAAGAGTGGAAAGCAGAATGTGATAATGGCCAAACCAGAGTAAGCACTCTGGAAAGTGACAGATGGCCCTAGCGGGGGTGGTGGGCGGGTGGGGGGGGGGGCGCGACGGTTGTGGGAAAAAAGATTGAAAAGGCTAAAAGCTGGGGATAAAACAATGATTAAAAATGGACATTAATTTTAAAAATAATAATAATGAAAATAAGTGGGGGGGAATAAATAAATATTAAAAAATAGAAGAGGATAGAAAAGGCGGGGGGGGGATCAAAAAGGGGTAGGGATTGAGGAGAGAGTTCATGGTGGTTGTTGAACTCAATGTTAATTCCGGGAAGCTGTAAAGTGCCTAGTCGGAAGATGAGGGGCTGTTCCTCCAGTTTGCGTTGAGCTTCACTGGAACAATGCAGCAAGCCAAGGACGGACATGTGGGCATGAGAGCAGGGTGGAGTGTTGAAATGGCAAGCGACAGGAAGGTCTGGGTCATGCTTGCGGACAGACTGAAGGTGTTCCGCAAAGCAGTCACCCAGTCTGCGTTTGGTCTCTCCAATGTAGAGGAAACCACATTGGGAACAGCAAATGTAGTAGACCACATTTAAGGAGGTGCAAGTGAAATGCTGCTTCACTTGAAAGGAGTGTTTGGGCCCTTGGACGGTGAGGAGAGGGGAAGTAAAGGGGCAAGTGTTGCACATTCTGCGGTTGCATGGGAAGGTGCCGTGGAGGGAGGGGGGGCGGAGTTGAGATGTTGGGGGTGATGGAGGAGTGGTTTTTTTAATGGTTCTACTATCTCCCCACTCCCCCCACACCCCACCCTACATCCCCCAGCAAAGTAAGCCAATTCCCTCGAATTTATTGCTGGCTTAGAGTCTCAACTATAGAAATTTCTAAGTATTAAAGGAACATTGTCTTAGACTGGGTCTTCAAATAAAAGTCCTCTCTTCCAGGAGCCTCAAAGCCATCAAAGTTATCTTAGGGTGAGACATACATTGAGGCATGTCTCAGTAAACCATGTTTACCAATATCAGCTCTTAGAAATTTAACCTTGACTTCTAAGTAATGTGTTTATGTGGATTCTCGAGATAAAATACTTCAGACTACACTTCAGACTCTGCTTCAACAATACATGTGTTTTATCGAAGTCAGTTATAGATTACAGTTTTACGAGATTATATGTAGTAGCTAAAGCTAATCAAAACATGCCAATAATGGAATAAAGATACATACAATTTTGATTCCACCTTATAAGCAAAGTTTGGATCTTCAAACAAATATATGAAATAAAATTATACTCACAAAATCCAATATGGTTATCTTAGTTTTTGAAGTATCTCTGTCTCATAACCCAGAGAGGGGGGATTCAACAAAGGAACTCAGCCCCTCTGTGACCCAAGATGGCTGAATGCTGACTGACCATTCTAACTAATGGTAAAGTTTTTAAAAATGTGTTCAGCTGTATGTCACAACATCTTCAATTGTTCATTATATTCATTACATTTTATTATTTTAACTAAATCCTCCCAACTGCTGCCCTAACTCATACTGCACCCCTCTCCTCCTCCTCCCCCTCCCCTTTCCAGCCTCCCCCTGCCCATCCCCTCATCCTCTCCTCCTTGTCCATGCCTTTCCCTCCCCTATCCACTTTCCTTCCCTTCACCATCCCCTTTCACTTTCCCCTTCCCCTCCCCTCCCCTCTCCTTACACCTCCGCCACCCCCCCCACCCGCCCCATCACCTCCAAGTGAGTGCATTAACTGTCTGTAACCACACCCTGAGTGGGGACTCGTATTAAACAGATTGAGATGAAAGGTTGATGAAGGACTTGGATGGGAGTTCCAAAGTCCATTTTATGCCTGAGCAGAAATATTTTTGTTCTTTGTGTTGCTTGTTTTAACAATTGTTTTAATAGTTCAATACGGTGCCACATGAAAGATCACCACACAAGAGAAGATATAGGGCAGAATTATCCATCCCATGGACAGGCTCGCACCCAAGCCAAATAGTAAAATAGCACGCGATGACGTCAGGTGAACATCAGACAGCCTTCTTTTACCCTGGGAATGGGGATTGTGGTCTCCGCTGGATGCACCTCCTCTGAGAAGGAAGAGAGGGGCAGAAGGTAGAGGAGGTCAGGTCTCCCAATGCAGCTTCCAGGGGAGGGACCTGTGGGGGGAGAGGTGCAGGTACCAGGGGCGCAGGGCCAGCAGGTAGTCCAAGGCAGAAGGGGCCGCAGAAGACACCACTATCCTGCTGTCAAGGTTTACAGGCGACAATGCAGCTACCTCAATATGTCCGAGGTGCAATGCTGAAGGAGGCTCCGCCTCTCAAGGGAGACCGTGACCTGCATCTGCCAGATGATTGGGCCTGAGATCAGCTCTGACTGTGTGGGTGGACACCCAATGCCAGTGGCTCTGAAGGTCACACTGGCCCTCAACTTCTATGCCTCCGGCTCTTTCCACCTCAAGCAACTGTGAAGTGTCCTCACCAATGTGCACTGAGATACTATCCGCCACTCTAATGCCCAGGTGCTGATATCTGCGCTGGTGCCTGCTTCAGAGGGCAGGTGTGATGCAGGTGAAAATGACGCCTGGTGGCCCTCTAGTGTCGGGGTGGCCCTTCGGGGTCTACAGATCGGACACCTGCTGGCAGGGACACCAAGGATCAAGGTGTCCCTGCCTCCCTGGAGGTTACTGGGGTCTGCCTCCACGCCCTCAGCGTTCTCCTCACCGTGCTCCTCTTTGGACCCACTACTGGATTCATCATTGTGGCCTGTGCAGCTGCATCAAGATCCCCTTCCTCCAGTGGGTCCCCTCCTTGCCAGTGCCAAATTGTGGAGAGTGCAGCATGCAACCACTATCAGTGACACCCCCTCTGGGGGGTATTGTCGTGAACCCGATGAATGGTCCAGGCATCGGAAGCACATCTTGAGAAGACCTATGGCCCTCTCTACCACTGCCCTTGTGGAGACATGACTTCAATTGTAACGCTGCTCTGCCTCTGTTCCTGGGTGGCGGGGAGGGGTCATGAGCCACCTCTTCAACGGATAGCCCTTGTCACCCAGCAGCCATCATCCAGTCGGGCTGGAGCACTGAAGAGCATCAGCACCAGGGAGTGTCTCAGGGTGTAAGTGTCATGGGAGTGCTAAGGTACATTGCATAGACTTTCAGAATCAGCATCCTGTGGCCACACACTATCTGCACATTCATGGAATGGAATCCCTTCCTGTTGACGAAGGCATCGGGTTAACCCGCTGGTGCCTTGATGGCCATTGAGGCTACCAAAGATCAGCTCCAACCACATGCCAGGGCTACCACCTCCATCCCAGATGTCTGAAAGGACCCTTTCATTTGAACACAAAGAACACTCAGTGCCTGTGCAATAGAGTTCAGAACCATGTACGTCCAGCATTACATACTGGCGTTCCCCGCACCAATAAAATAAAAAGGTGTAGCATACACAGGCCATGATGACAAAAACAAACTTTATTTCATTTTGACAATTCCAAACTATTTGCATAAACTTCTCTGGTCTTCATTCCCAGACTAGTATACATAAATTAAACATAAATGAACACGAAATCACCTGTGACCTATCCCTCTTGTGCTCAAGGTGCCTTTAACTTACATTTACAAGTGCTACGTCTTGGTTCTCCTCCCTGGCAGCGGCAATGGAGACAGCCTGCTGACCCTGCTGTCTTGTTGGCCTTAATGACCTTGGCGGTCGTCCTCTGGCCAGTGGAGCCTGTGCTGGCCCTGCTTGGGAGGGAGCGGCCAGTGCCATGCCTGGCATCTCCCCAGTCTTCGCAGCCTCATCAGATGCCATGGTCACTGGCAGAGGGTGGAGGAGCTGCTGCCATCATCCAGAGCACCCTGAGAGGAGCCCACAGAGACAACAAGCAGTTCATGTGCCAACATAAGGTTGTTGTGGACCTCTCTGCTTACCATTGATGGACGGGCACCTAGCAGGGATGCTGGGTGCTTCATCCATCTCCCACATTGATACTAACCACCTGAGGTCAGTGCCTGTGTGAGGGTTTGCAGGTCTGAGCGCAACCCCAGGAACCCTTCATTCTGTCCCTGGAGCTGCCTCTCCATAAGAGACGCCACTCCCTCAATGGAGGAGGCAGTGCGCTCACCCATGACACTCAACGCAGTGCTAATGCTCTGCATGGACTCCTCCACAACGGAGACCATAGCACGCAGACCCTCATGGATCTCCGCCAGATCCTCCCGCACATCTCACTGGACATCCAGCATCTGCCGCCTAATGGGCGACTCCAGAGGCTCATCATCAGCCTTCGACTGAGCATCGGCCTGGTCCCCAGCAACTCTCCGACTGCTGGTGCCCTGGGCACTCTCTGCCTCCGCCTGCACCTCAATGACTGTGAAGTGCACTCACCAATGTGCACCGAGATACGAGCCGCCACTCTAATACCCACCGAGGTGCTGGTACCCGTGCTGGTGCCTGAGTCAGAGAGTGGGTGTGATGCAGGTGAAAATGACTCCTGGTGGTCCTTCGGTGTCAGGGGTGGACCTTCGGGGCCCGGAGAACAAATGCCTGCTGGCAAATCTAAAAGGGAGAAGAAGGACATGCTTTTACTTTTTAAGTCACCACACTGTCACTGTGCATGCCAGGCACCCTGGTGAGACAATGGAAATCTGCATCATGGTGCCCTCATCTTCCAGTGATCAGTGGGGAATCCAGGTTCGAGGCTCCCATCAATGAGGAGACTACATTAGAATGGTTGCACAATCCGAATTCTCACCTCTGTGCACTGCGCTCTTACCTCTGTCTGGCACCCCCGCCTCTCCACGCCCGGTTACACGGGGAGCATGCCAACTCTCCAGCTCCAGGGCATCTTGCTTGAACTGGGAGAGCAGCAGCAGGTTGGGTGGGGTCTCTGCCTGTACCTGCCCTCACTGCTCGGTTATGGCTCATCTTCTCCTGAAAGGACAGAGGAGCATGGATTAGTCCACTCTCTACCTGCAGCGCCATTGCAGCCTGGCCAACCCCAGCTGAGGAACACCTCACAGGACACATCTGAGTCATGGCCCTCGTGCCACAAGGTGCTCAGTCCAAGCAGCCAGGGCTCACCCCCTTGGCCAGCTCCGGCGTCATTAACAGTTGGTACTCAGACTCTAGCACCCTTGAGGTCCAAGGGAGGATGGCCACACCTTAATACTTCTGCACACTGACCCATGCCAATATGGGACTCACCAGCAGGTGAGAGCAGCAGGTCATTGAAGCACTTCCAGCACTGCACCATGTGCGCTGCACCACGTCATGGCTGCTCACCCAGGCTGCCACCTACTCCCGTCTCTGGGGACAAGGGTGTCCCCCCTGGCAGCCACCTCCTCCAGGAGGACTGGGAGGCACTCATCAGGAAAGCAGGGGGCCGAGTGCCCACCCGACCTGCTCCCCTACCTGCCGTTTGCTGCTGCACTTGAGCCCATCTTTACAATGACAGACAGACGTCCTTCACTGACAGCCTTTCTGGGACTGCCTGGGCCGTTTATAAACCGGCTACCAGGTCGCCATTGGACCCGGCGGCCGACAGGCTCCCCCCACGCCCGCTCGGCCCTTCCCGGCCAGTGAGGAGCCACATTACACGCTAGTGAAATCGCGGTGAGGGCCCGATCGTGGGCGGCGGTCAGTTTTGCGGCCGCCCAACGAGGGGAAAATCCTGCCCATCTTATTGGGGAAGATATATTGACATAGATTGAGGATTGGCTAACTAACAGGAAACTGAGAGTCATGAAATGGGTCTCAGAAATAGGCCTTTCAGAGGGTCAGTTAGTGTTTGGAATTTTCTCCCCCTGCAAGCAGTGGAGGCTGGTCAGTGAATATATTCAAGGCATAGACACACAATTTTTGATTGACAAGGGAGTCAAGGGTTATGGCAGGAAAGTGGAGTTAAGGCCACATCAGATCAGCCATGGTCTTACTGACTGGTGGAGGAGGCTCGAGGGGCCGAATGGCCTACTCCTACTCCTATTTTCGTATCACATTACGTTCTGATGTAACTCTTTAAGCTGAGGATGCAATGGGGATCTGCTGCCGCTTGCATAATCTGTGTATGCGGTAAAGTGAGTTACTCTGTCCCTTTAAGAGAATGCAAGTGTACTGATCGTGTGACAGCACTGACGAATCACTGGCTGGGAGAGATAAATCTTGAAGGCCCACTAAGTTCCCAATTAAAAACCAGAAACGTTGCTGCAAGAAAAAAAATGAGTGCGCAAAGGCCCAACAGGAGAAGCCCATAGAAGTTTTACACCAGGATAGAGTTCAAGCTGAAGTCAGCATCCTTCAAAAGGAAATGGACTTTCGTGCACTACAGAATGCAATCAGCTTCCAATTTGTGCCATGAGAAAGATATGAAGAAGAAAAGGAAGAGTTAAGCCTGTCCCTGGCCGAGTCAAGGAATGAATTCGCTGAGAAGGGGCAACGGTATGCGATTCTGCAGGAAATTATTAATGAGAATAGGAAAGAATTGGAAGAGCTGAAGCAGCAGCTGCGTAAAAGCCCTGAGGTTTTAAAGCCAGAAGGCCCTGAGTTCCCAGAAGAGCTGTCTGAAAACCCAACCACTGAGCCCATTCACGTTCAGCTCGCACCCGAGTCTAGTCCAGCCAACAGTGAAATTAAAGGGAAGACAGAGATACGGGTCAGTGCTCCCAAGAAAAAGACACGCAGAAGAAAAAGGGGAATTATTGACAGCCCTCGGAAAGAAAAACAAAAAGATTTTTTAAATTTCATTTTCTTCTTTCACCTCACACATCATGTGGCTCATCGCAGTATAGCTTTGTGCTTGTTGCCCTTTATCTGTTTCCGCTTGGAGGGGAGGGACAGCAGGAATGAACGCGGCTGCACCCAGAAGATGGTGTAATTATCCATTGAGGGACATAGTGGGCACAGTGCCCCTGAATAGGAGGCCTTGGAAACACCAGCCAAGGTTGTTGGGCTACAACGCTCAACCTGTCAAAGAAGGGCCTCCTGAGAGACTGGACCTGTAATTAGTTATTGTGTGTTTTAAGCTTGTTAGCTGTACTTTTAAGTAAAGGGGGAGGGACGTGGTAAAGTGAGGTAACCTGTCTCTTTAAGGGAACGCAAGTGTACTGATCATGTGACAGCACTGACGGATCACCGTACAGCGCGGTCAACTGGGAAATAGAAATCTAGTTCTGGAGGTTTCTGAGTGAGCACGTATGATCTGGTGCTCTGCCCTATGTCTCAATAAACCATCACTATTCATTCTTACATCAGTCTCTCACGGCGATTGATTGCAAGCAGCGACTGAAGAAAACAAAGGAAGGCATGCAGTGGAGTTCAAAGCAAAAAGCAAAATACTGCGGATGCTGGAAATCTTGAAACAAAAACAAAAATTACTGGAAAAGCTCAGCAGGTCTCACAGCATCAGTGGAGAGAGAAACAGAGTTAAAAATAGAGTTAACTTTTCGATTCCGTAACGGACTCGAAACGTTAACTCTGTCTTTCTCTTCACAGATGCTGTCAGACCTGCTGAATTTTTCCAGTAATTTTTGTTTTTGTTTAGTGCAGTGTAGTGCGGTTGGCCAATTTACTCAAGACATAAAAGTATAATTTTTTAAAAATTCATTCATGGGATGTGGGTTTCGCTGGCTGGGCCAGCGTTTATTGCCCTTCCCTAATTGCCCTTGAGAAGGTGGTGGTGAGCTGCCTTCTTGAACCGCTGCAGTCCATGTGGTGTAGGTACACCCACAGTGCTGTTAGGAAGGGGTTTCCAGAATCTTGACCCAGTGACAATGAAGGAACAGCGATATATTTCCAAGTGAGGATGGTGAGTGGCTTGGAGGGGAACCTCCAGGTGGTGGTGTTCCCATGATTCTGCTGCCCTTGTCCTTCTAGGTGGTAGTGGTCATGGGTTTGGAAGGTGCTGTCGAAGGAGCCTTGGCGAATTCCTGCAGTGAATCTTGTAGATGGTACGCACTGCTGCTACTGTGCATCGGTGATGGTGGGAATGAATGTTTGTGAATGTGGCGCCAATCAAGCAGGTTGCTTTGTCCTGGACGGTGTCCAGCTTCTTGAGTGTTGTGGAAGCTGCACTCATCCAGACAAGTGGGGAGTATTCCATCACAGCCCTGACTTATGCCTTGTAGATGGTGGACAGGTTTTGGGGAGTCAGGAGGTGAGTTATTCGTTGCACGATTCCTAGCCTCTGACCTGTTCTTGTAGCCACAGTATTTATATGGCTAATCCAGTTCAGTTTTTGGTCAATGGTAATCCCAGGATGTTGGTAGTGGGGGATTCAGTGATGGTAATGCCATTGAACATCAAGGGGCAATGGTTGGAGATGGACATTGCCTGACACTTGTGTGGCGCGAATGTTACTTGCCACTTGTCAGCCCAAGCCTGGATATTGTCCAGGTCTTGCTGCATTTGGACATGGACTGCTTCAGTATCAGAGGAGTCTCGAATGGTGCTGAACATTGTGCATTCATCAGCGAACATCTCCACTTCTGACCTTATGATGGAAGGTCATTGATGAAGCAGCTGAAGATGGTTGGACCTAGGACACTATCCTGAGGAACTCCAGCAGTGATGTCCTGGAGTTGAGATGACTGACCTCCAACAACCACAACCACCTTCCTTTGCGGTAGTAATTACTCCAACCAGTGGTGAGTTTTCCCGTTGATTCCAATTGACTCCAGTTTTGCTTGGGCTCCTTGATGCCAACTCGGTCAAAGGCTGGGAGGTTTGAATTGGGAGCAATTAACTGAAAGTTTATGCTGATAAATGGTTTAACACATTTGATAAAGATACAACTGACTTTCCTTCATGGGCTGAATCATAAATATCTCACCCAGCACAGATGTGCCGCACCCAGCATAGGTTTACCATAAAGCATGGGACTGAGTCATACAAATCAGGTTTGAGTCCAACATTCTGTAATTTAGATATGACTTAACCCTGTTTTGTGGCTTTAACTGCCTGCTCCGTCTTTCCTAGTCTCTGAATCTCACCAGGGTCAACAAGGTGACCAAGATAGGCGAGAGACAACAATGGCGATGACCGGACAAGGGAGACTTGAAATAAAGTTTATGGTGCGAACACTGGTAAAGAATGTGCTGACTTTCTTATGTGGAGACGCAATCTCTCACTGCATGAACAGTCCCCGCTTGCCTAAATCCAGAGAGTTTAGGCTTACGATAGGAAGGGCCAAAGATTAGGAATCCCATCTTTGTGCAAGAATTTTCCTGGATCAGTTAAAATCCCTCAGATAACCGTTGCAAGAAGTGAGTAATCTCTTCACTGCTGGTCCAGTCACAATCCATTGATGAGGCAGGGAGTTCCATTCCCTCTGTGAGCCACGTGCGGCCGAACTCATCGCTGTTGCATTTTGTAGTAAAGCCAGCTTTTATATTTCACTCAGGAAATGAAACAGCTACTGTCAGTATAAGGGGATTAAATCAGGTCTTCTCTTGCACAGACAGCTCAGCAGAACACCAATCCACACTCCAAATGTAACTCACATTCCAGCAGAGTCAGCACCAGGTGAACTCTTGTTAATAATTACAAAACATTCCAGTCTCCCACACTCACACCCCAACCCCACCCCATAACCCTCCCAAATATCAAATTCTCATTAATAAGATCACCTCCTCTCTACACCTTATTAAATATCAGAGTATCTGTCTCCTGGCTCTCCAACACTTCCTGCACTGCACAGGGTGAGAAGGGAAACAAAAATAAAAACAAAAAAACTGCGGATGCTGGAAATCCAAAACAAAAACAGAAATACCTGGAAAATCTCAGCAGGTCTGGCAGCATTGGCGGAGAAAGAGGCAAAGTTGACGTTTCGAGTCCTCATGACCCTGAAACGTCAACTTTGCTCTTCTCCGCCGATGCTGCCAGACCTGCTGAGTTTTTCCAGGTATTTCTGCTTTTGAGAAGGGAAACCATTGCTGGAGGTGATCTTGAAAAGAAATATAACAGAAGAGAGGCTTTGGAAGTGAATGGTGGTGATCATGTCAAAGGCTACAGAGGCAGTTAGGAGGCATAATGCTCCCTGATCACTCAAAAGTGTGTGTTGCCTAATAGTTCCTTTCTTAAAAGTTAAGGAATGAGAAATTGGTATTGTTTGTGCCTTATTTTGGGCACCACAAAATTAGGGGAGGTAATTAAGACACTGAATGAGCTAAACATTGATAAACAAACTGGGAGGCGTTAGAAAGGCTGCCTGTGCTTAAAAGTTGATAAATCACCAGGATCGGATTAGATGCATCCAAAGATACTGAGGCAAGTGAGAGTGGAAATTGCAGAGACAGTGACCATAATTTTTCAGTCTTCCTTAGACTCAGATGGTGCCAGAAGACTGGAGAATTGCAAATGAAACATCCATGTTCAAGAAAGTATGTAAGAATAAACCCAGCAACTACAGGACTGTTAGTTTAACTTCGGGAGTGGGAATGCTTTCAGAAACAATGGGCAGGATATTGGATGGCAGCTGGGCAGCCGACCCCCGCCACTGAAATGGGGCCCGCCACCATTTAAGTGGGCGGGCCAATTAAGGCCCGCCCAGCGGCATCCCCGACGGGAAGCGCTATGCACTTCCTGTGTGGAGGTGGGTGGGGGGAGGGATTCCCCATCTGTCAAAGAGTGCTCTTTCACACATGCGCTCGAAAGATCGCACTGCTCCCTGAGGCAAAGTCCTGTCTCAGGGGGAATAGTGTTGTGTCAAAAACATTAAAAAAAACATTAAAAAATTATTAACATGTCCCCCTCATGTGACAATGTCACACGAGATGGGACATGTTAATAAAGAACACATATACTTTATTAATTTTTTACAATAGGGACATGAAACTTCATCCCGTCAGTGGATGAAGTTTCATCAATAATCTGGAGCCCGCTGGGGCTCCTGGCCTGCCCGCCAGCCTTAAGGTTGGCCGGGCAGGTCTTTAATTACTTTAATTAGCCTGTCAATGGCCTCAATTGGCCATTGACAGGTCGGCAGGCAGACAGCTGATTTCGCTGTCCGACTGCCTTCCTAAAAATTTAAATGGACCGGGATGACGGCGGGAATTCCTCCTGACTTCATCCCACGTCATTTTCCCCTCGGCGACCGGGCCCCGCCCCCAAATCGCCCCAAAATCCTGGCCAATAACTCAGAACAAAATTATTGTCACTTGGACAAATGTATATTAATTAAGGAAAGCCAGCATGGGTTTGTTAAAGACAAATTATGCTTAACTAACTTGATTGAGTTTTTTGATGAGGTTAAAGGGAGAATTGATGAGGGTAATGAGGTTGATGTGGTGTACGTGAACTTCCAAAAGGTATTGATAATGTGCTACATATCAGACTTGTCAGCAAAGTTAAAGCCCATGGAATAAAAGGGACAGTAGCAGCATGGGTACAAAGTTGGCTGAGTGACAGGAAACAGAGAGTAGGGGATAATGGTTGTTTTTCGACTGGAGGAAGGTATAGAGAAGGGTTCTGTAGGGGTTGGCTGAATGGCTGGTTTGTGATGCAGAGTGATGCTAACAACACGGGTTCAATTTCTGCGCCGGCTGAGGTCACCCACAAAGGCCCCACCTTCTCAACCTCGCCTCAGGTGCGGTGACCCTCAGGTTAAACTCCCCACCTGTCGTCTCTGTCTAATGAGAGAGCAGCCTCTGGTCCTCTGGGGCTACGGCAACTTTCACTTCACGATGACCACTGCTTGTCTTGAGCTATATTAATGACCTAAGTTTGGGTCCACATGGCATAGTTTCAAAATTTAGAAATGACACCATATTTGGAAAAATTGAAAACTGTGAGAGATTTCAAGAGGATTTAGACAGGTGAGTGGAATGGGCAGGAGCATGGCAGATGAATTTTAATGCAGAGAAGTGTGAAGCGATGCACTTTAGTTGGAAGAACAAGAAGAGACAATATAAACCAAAGGGTACAATTCTTAAGGGAGTTGGGGAGCAGACGGACCTGAGGGTATGTGTACACATATCATTGAAGATGGCAGGATAGGTTGAGGAAGTGATTAAAAAGGCACTTGGGATCCTCGGCTTTATAAATATCACGTACAAAAGCAAGGAAGTTATAGTGAACTTTTATTAAACACTGGTTTGGCCTCAACTGGAGTAGTGGGCGGAATCGTCCAGTCCCATTGGTGGTAGGCATCATGGCGGCATGGGCTGACAATATGGCGAGAAGGGCAAAAATCGGTGTTATGCCGTCGTGAAACCAGTTTGTGATCACCCGACGCGCCCGTCAATAACAAGCCGCGTTTCCCACCACCGCACATCGGGGGCTTAATTTCAGTACGTTAGCATCTCGTCATAAGCCCTGCTCGCCGGAATCATCCCCCCCACGCTGGATCATCCGGCATGTAGACGTGATTGCACGCCGACGTGTTTCACATCTGGCGAGCTGCGCTTTCGCTCAGGAATTCAAGGTTTGTTTTCCTACCCTGGTTTTCGAGTAGCATCCGCGGGGCATAATCATCCCAGATTTGCACTAAGTGCCGTAGCAGGCGGGAAAAAGGACGTTTTACTCGCCAACCGCCATGGTGGCTTTTCACGCCGATTCCCTCACCACGCTGTCACCTTGCCACTTCATTATACCATGCGCCATATTTAAAGTACAAACGCATGCACACCTCTCAGTGATTCCAGCCCAGGACTGCTGCAAAAAGGACATGGCCCTGAAAGGCAAGAAGACTGCAGCTCCCCAGTTTAGTGACGCATCCCTCGAGCACCTTTTGGATGCCGTGGAAGCCCACCATGATGTCCTCTACCCCGGTCTGGCCGCAGGTGGGGCAACAACCTCACCACTCTGGTTTGGTAGGTGATGGCAGTGCCAATGTTGCATAGAAGAAGTTGGCCATCCAATGCAGATAGAGTATGAATGATCTCATCTCTGCTGCCACCAGGGTAAGGCAAAGCTTGATCTCATCCACGGTAACAGGGAGGATTGATGAGGGTAATGTGGTTGATGTGGTGTACGTGAACTTCTCTTGCCTCAAAGTCACAAGGTTCTAGGTTTAAGTCTCACTCTAGGTCTTCAGCACAGAAAAATCTACGCTGACTCTCCAGTGCAGTACTGAGGAACTGCTGCACTGTTGGAGGTACCATTTTTTGGATGAGATGTTAAACCGAGGCCCTATCAACCCGCTCAGGTGGGTGTAAAATATCCCCAATGTCCTGGCCAATATTTATCTCTCAATCACCATTATAAAAAAAAAATCTGGTCATTATCGCATTGCTGTTTGAGGGGATTTTCTGTGTGCAAATTGGCTGCCATGTTTGCTGCACTATAACAGTGACTGCTCTTCAAAAGTGCTACATTGGCTGTAAAACGCTTTGTGACATCCGACGGTCATCAGAAACACAATATAAATTCAAGTCTTTTATAAGCTTATTGAGTGGCAGCGCAGTCTCTAGAGGATATATGGCTTAATCCTACTCACATCTCCTTATGTTCTGCATTCAAAATCTTGTAGGCCTGTGATAGAGAAAAGAGGGAGGGACCGTTTCCACTAGCAAGAGGTTTGGTAACCCGAAGGCACAGATTTATTTTGTTGGTGAAAGAACGTTCTTTTCTGCGCCAAGTTGTTATGATCTGCAGTGCGCAGCCTGAAAGGATAATGGAAGCAGATTTAACAAGGGAATTGGACAAATATTTGGAAAGGAAATGTTTACAGGGCAATGGGGAAAGAGCGAAGGGGGTGGCAGTAATTGGATCAGCTCTTTCAGAGTGCTAACGCAGGTAGGATGGGCCAAATAGGAACGTGCTAATAAAAACAAAGTGCTGGAAAAATTCAGTCGGCCTGACAACATCTGTGGAGAGAGAAACAGAATTAACGTTTCGAGCTGAATTTGACTTCTTTGGAACTGAAGAGAGGTTCTTCTGAGCCGTTTCATTCTATTAATGTGTTATTCAGTGAATGGAGGATTTAAATCTAGTGTTAATGTTACTCAGTGAGTAAGGTATTTAAATCTAGTGTTAATGTTACTCAGTGAGTAAGGTATTTAAATCTAGTGTTAATGTTACTCAGTGAGTAAGGTATTTAAATCTAGTATTAATGTTACTCAGTGAGGTAATTAAATCTAGTACTAAATCTAGTACATGAAGCTACGAGGTGACGGTGTGGCGGGCGAGTCAGAGCCCACCTGCCATCGAAATGGCGTGTTTCCTGGGAATGCATGATTAATGAGGCAGGATTAGAACGATATGGTATGAAAAGCCGACATTGTGACCAGTGGGTAAAACACCCTTTTCCCTGCCCATTACCGCACTTAGTTCAAATCCGGGACAATACCGCCCTATATTTCTAGCTAGCTTTCTCTCAAACTCTTACTTTCCCTTCCTTATCAATCTTTTGGTCATTCTTTGCTGTTTTTTATATTCTATCCAATCTTCTGACCTGCCACCCATCTTTGTGCAATTATATGCTTTTTCTTTAAGTTTGATACTATCTTGAATATTTTAGTTAACAACGGATGGTGGGCCCTCCCCTTGGAATTTTTCTTTCTCGTATTCTAGCATTAATGTGTCACTAAGGTTTTTAAATCTTGTATTAATGTTACTAAGTGAGTAAGGTATTTAAATCTAGTGTTAATGTTACTCAGTGAGTAAGGTATCTAAATCTAGTATTAATGTTACTCAGTGAGTAAGGTATTTAAATCTAGTATTAATGTTACTCAGTGAGGTAATTAAATCTAGTATTAATGTTACTCAGTGAGGTATTTAAATCTGGTATTAATATTATTCAGTAAGATATTTAAATCTAGTATTAATGTTACTCAGTAAGGTATTTAAATCTAGTATTAAAGTGATTCATTGAGTAAGGTATTTAAATATGAACATACAAATTAAGAGTAGGAGTAGGCCTCTCAGCCCTTCGAGCCTGCTCCGCCATTCAATGAAATCGTGGCTGATCTGATTGTAATTTCAACTCCACATTCCCACCTACCTCCGTTAACTTTTCACTCCCTTATTTATCAAGAATCTATATTCCTCTGCCCTAAAAATTTTCAAAGAGACTGCTTACACTGTCTTTTGAGGAAGAGAGCTCCAAAGACTTACAACCCTCTGGGAGAAAAAAATTCTCTTCATCTTTGTCCAAAAGTGGGCGACCCTTTATTTTTAACAGTGGCCCCAGGACTAGATTCTCCCACAAGAGGCACCCGATGCGATGAAGCTACGAGGTGACGGTGTGGCGGGCGAGTCAGAGCCCACCTGCCATCGAAATGGCGTGTTTCCTGGGAATGCATGATTAATGAGGCAGGATTAGAACGATATGGTATGAAAAGCCGACATTGTGACCAGTGGGTAAAACACCCTTTTCCCTGCCCATTACCGCACTTAGTTCAAATCTGGGACAATACCGCCCTATATTTCTAGCTAGCTTTCTCTTAAACTCTTACTTTCCCTTCCTTATCAATCTTTTGGTCATTCTTTGCTGTTTTTTATATTCTATCCAATCTTCTGACCTGCCACCCATCTTTGTGCAATTATATGCTTTTTCTTTAAGTTTGATACTATCTTGAATATTTTAGTTAACAACGGATGGTGGGCCCTCCCCTTGGAATTTTTCTTTCTCGTATTCTAGCATTAATGTGTCACTAAGGTTTTTAAATCTTGTATTAATGTTACTAAGTGAGTAAGGTATTTAAATCTAGTGTTAATATTACTCAGTGAGTAAGGTATATAAATCTTGTATTAATGTTATTCAGTCATTAAGGTATTTAGATCTAGTATTAATGTTACTTAGTGAGTAAGGTATTTAAATCTAGCATTAATGTTACTCAGTGAGTAAGGTATTTAAATCTAGTATTAATGTTACTCAGTGAGTGAGGTATATAAATCTTGTATTAATGTTATTCAGTCATTAAGGTATTTAGATCTAGTATTAATGTTACTTAGTGAGTAAGGTATTTAAATCTAGTATTAATGTTACTTAGTGAGTAAGGTATTTAAGTCTAGTATTAATGTTACTCAGTGAGTAAGGTATTTAAATCTAGTATTAATGTTACTCAGTGAGTAAGGTATTTAAGTCTAGTATTAATGTTACTCAGTGAGTAAGGTATTTAAATCTAGTATTAATGTTACTCAGTGAATCACAGAATCACAGAATCACACAGTGCAGAAGCGGCCCTTCGGGTGGGTACGGGAAAGCGGGCGAGCCGGGGAAAGGCCTCAAAACAGACTGCGGCCTGTAACCGGGCTCCGACCTCGATCTCACGCTAGCTGGCCAATTAATGGGCAGCCAACGTGAAACGTGTGCGGAGAAGCTCAGTGCTACCAGGGTGGATGCGGGAGGAGCGCGAGCGCGGGGTTGCGCTCAGTGAAAAGCTCCCTGGAGGTACAGAGCTGCCTCAGGGAGCTGAAGATTTTTAGTATTAAAAATAAAGATTTTACAAATGATATAAACATGTCCCCACATGTGACTTAGCCACTTGTAGAGGGACATATTAAAAATTATGTTTAAAAAATGTTATTGTTTTTTTTATTTACCTTTGGAAACCTCATCCCACGCGTGGATGAGATTTCCTAAAGATTGCAAAGGCCGTCTGGCCTATTCGCCCGCCCGCCAACCATAAGTGAAAAATAGCATTCAATTACTTACTTAATGGCCTTAAAAAGGCCTCTTAATTGTCGGTGGGCCCGGTGCCAACTCTCGCGCACACCCGTAGGCTGAAATATTACCCGAGTGAGCGATGACGTCGAGATGCTCACCCAACGTTATTGCTGACTATTCTGCTCCTGATCGGGTTGGGCAGGCCCCTGCCCGCAGGAACGAAGAATCCTGGCCCTATTACAGAAGCTGAATGTAAGAATCATACACAGTCTTTGTCTGCCCAGGGGATAGGGGCAGGATTTTCCATTCCGGGACTGAGTCCAGTGGCGGGGGGTGGGGACGGGGGAGTCTTTCCTGCCGCGGAGGCCACTTGGAACTCGCGCCGTATCCCACGATGCCGGCCTCATTAAATATGCAGCTTGGGGGGTTTTCCCGACATATCGCGTGGCAGGGTGGGCTGGTGGATCGTGGCCCCGGCATCATATCGAGTGCCATTTTTAAAAGGCCCCAGACATAACTGACCCACCGTTGAAAGGTAGAAGCTGGACCTACTGAAGGTAGAAGGTGGACCTTCCGGAAGAATCTGAAGCTGGAATATGGACGTCCTGGAGCCCTGTAAAGAAAGAAGACCCACCTGGTAGATGCTCCCCCCCCCCCAATTGCTGCACATTCCAGCATCCACAGTCGCTAAAGGCCTCCATCTCGATCTCCAGAGCCAGCCCTCAGCCTTCTTCAGCTAAGTCTTGACATGTACATGCCATGTTGGTCCAGACATGTTCTGGGCTGGCGTGATTTCCTGCTGGAGGCGCGGACGATTAGGTGGAGGGGTGATTCTGGTTGGGCCTTCACCTGCGTCCCATTGCCGGGATGTAAATGAGTTTCACGATGGCCTCTGGTAGGAATGGGGACTCGCCATGACGGGCGGGAGAGCAAGACCCTGCCTTCACTTTATGCTGGCGGGAAACCAATCTTTTAGCTCTCACCGTATTGTTCCCACCCCCGCTGCTGCCCAGATCCCCGCCCTCACTGCCCTGCCCCCGCCGCCCTGCCCCCGCCCCCACCCCCATCTCCGTCCAGACCCCCGCCCCCACTGCCCTGCCCCGCCCCCATCTCCGTCCAGACCCCCGCCCCCACTGCCCTGTCCCGCCCCCGCCCAGACCCCTGCTCCCGCCCCCGCTCCTGCCCCCCTGGCCCCGTCTCCGCCCAGACCCCTGCCTCTCTGCCCCTGCTGCTCTGCTCAGCCTCTGCCACCACACCAGCCTCCGCTCACACCCCTACCCCACTCCCCCGCCATCCCCCCCCCCACCACGTAGCCCAGCCCCATCCCCCCCTCCCCACCCCCTCTGCCCCCTGCCCCCACCCCCACTCCAGTGGCTCTGAAGGTCACAGTCGCCCTCAACTTCTATGCCTCCGGCTCCTTCTAGGGGTCGGTGGGTGACCTTTGCGGTGTCTCCCAATCAGCTGTACACACTTGTGTCAAGCAGGTGACAAAGATGCTCTGTTCAGGCGTGCATTGACATTCATCCACTTCCGTTGGGACCAGGCAAGCCAGACAGAGCGAGCCAGAGGCTTCGCGGCCATTGCTGGCTTCCCCCGTGTCCAGGGTGCTATAGACTGTACACATGTGGCCATCAAGGCGCCAGCAGGTGAGCCCGGTGCCTTCGTCAACAGGAAGGGCTTCCACTCCATGAACGTGCAGATAGTGTGTGATCACAAGATGCTGATTCTACAAGTCAGTGCAAGGTCCCCAGGCAGCTCCCACGACACCTACATCCTCAGACACTCCCAGGTGCCGGGGCTCTTCAGTGCTCCGGCTCGGCTGGATGGATGGCTGCTGGGTGACAAGGGCTATCCCCTCAGAAGGTGGTGCATGACGCCTCTCCACCATCCAAGAACAGAAGATGAGCAGTGGTACAATAGGAGCCACGGCACCACAAGGGCTGTGGTGGACAGAACCATCGGTCTTCTCAAGATGCGCTTCCAATGCCTGGACCGCTCAGGTGGCGCACTCCAGTACCCCCCAGATTGTGTCTCTGTGATAATGGTTGCATGCTGTGCTCTCCACAATCTGGCGCTGGAAAGGGGGGACACAGTGGATGATGAAGACGCTGACACAGTGGATGTGGCTGCACACGAATCCAGCACTGATTCTGAGGATGAGAAAGCACAGGGGAATGCTGAGGGGCTAAACGCTGACCTGGGAGTACACCAAGAAGGCAAGGACACCCGGGAGACTTTAATCCAATGAACCTTCAGCCAGCTCCACACAAATGGATCGAGAGGACCAGCCTTGTCTGGCATTTCCATACTCGGCACTTAAGTGCTAAATCTGCCACTTCATCAGCTGCAACTATGGGCTTTGGACACAAACTTCAATGTCCACTCAAACACTCATGACACGTATGTAAAACATACAAATGCAGAACCAAGGAGCCACCCTCAGCCATGGTAACACATCTGGATTTAATTTTCACCATCATAAGGTCATACAAAGTCAAAACAAAACATTTTTCAAACATAAACAAATAATAAGTCCCTAATCTAGGGCCAACACAAAAGCACTAGTGAGAAACCTGTGGTGTGCTTAAAGTGCCTTATGCTTACATTTACGGGTGTTACATCTTGATACCGCCCGATCGCTTGGAGTGGCATCTGAGACAGCCTGCTGACTCTGCTGTCCTGTTGGCCTCGATGGCCTTGGCAGCCGTCCTCTGGCCCGTGGAGCCTGTGCTGGCCCCGCCTGGGAGGGATCTGCCAGGTCCACAGTCGGCATGTCCCCAGTCATCGCAGCCTCACCCGATGAAGCGGTCATTGGGAGAGGGCAGAGCAGCTGTTGCCCTCATCCAGAGCGACCTGAGAGGAGCCCGCAGATACGACAGGCAGCTACTCTGCCGATGTGAGGTCACCCCGGACCTCCCTGCTCACCGTGGATGGATGGGCAATGTGCTGGGAAACTTGAAGCCCACACCGTCTCCCACATTGGCCCTGACCAGCTGTGGCCACTGGTGCTGTGAGGGCTTGCAGGTCCGAGCATAACCCCAGGAGAACCTGCTTGTTCTCCTGGAGGTGCCTGTCCACGAGAGTTGCCACTCTCTCTATGAAGGAAGCATGATGCTCTACCATGAGGCTCATTGCATCACTGATGCTCCACGTGGACTCCCCACCACGGACACCAAGCGAAGCATATATCACTCCCAGATGCTCCCGCAACCCCGGCCGCATTTCCTGCAGATGCTGCATCGTGGACGACTCCAGGGGCACATCATCAGGTGCCCACATGTGTACAGTCTATAGCACCCTGGACACGGGGGAAGCCAGCAATGGCCGCAAAGCCTCTGGCTCGCTCTGTCTGGCTTGCCTGGTCCCAACGGAAGTGGATGAATGTCAATGCACGCCTGAACAGAGCATCTTTGTCACCTGCTTGACACAAGTGTGTACAGCTGATTGGGAGACACCGCAAAGGTCACCCACCGACCCCTAGAAGGAGCCGGAGGCATAGAAGTTGAGGGCAACTGTGACCTTCAGAGCCACTGGAGTGGGGGTGGGGGCAGGAGGCAGAGGGGGTGGGGAGGGGGGGATGGGGCTGGGCTACGCGGCGGGGGGGATGGCGGGGGAGTGGGGTAGGGGTGTGAGCGGAGGCTGGGGTGGTGGCAGAGGCTGGGCAGAGGCGGAGCAGAGCAGCAGAGGCAGGGGTCTGGGCGGAGACGGGGGCAGGAGCGGGGGTGGGGGTGGCGGTGGGGGCGGGGGCAGGGCAGGGCAGTGGGGGCGGGGGTCTGGATGCATTTATCTGAAAAGTGAGGGGCACATTCCCCCCCTCCACACCCCCTGCTGGCCTACCCTGCAGCCTGCCCTGCTCCTGGGGCAGACCCTGCAGCCTGCCCTGCTCCTGGGGCAGACCCTGCAGCCTGGCCCTGCTCCTGGGGCAGACCCTGCAGCCTGCCCTGCTCCTGGGGCAGACCCTGCAGCCTGCCCTGCTCCTCTACCCTCCCCTCCAGATTGCCCTGCTGAGCAGACACCCTGTGGTGTGACCTGAACGGCCATAGCGAACAGCCTACAGGAGGCTGCCAGGCCTTCCTTTAAACAGGCTGTCGGGTCACCATTGGACCCAGCGGTCTGTGCACGCCCCCCGCAGCCTGCACACTCCCGCTATCCACGGGAGTCGAAAATGCGCTGAGTGGGCCTTAATTGGCCCACCCGCGCAAAATGGCGGCGTGGCCCCGATCAGGTTTGCGCCCGCCCACGGCTGCTCCTGCTCTGCCCGCCCGACAGACAGAAAACTCTGCCAGTGTGTCAGTCGGTCTGGAGTCAGTGAGTCATTCCAGGGTCAGTGGGGGTCAATCTGCCTGCAGTCAGTGGGTAAGTCTGGGGTCCGTGGGTCAGTCTGTCTGTGGCAGTGGGTCAATCTGTCTGGGGTCACTGGGCCAGTCTGTGGTCAGTGGGTCAGTCTGCCTGTGGCCAGTGCATGAGAGCCTGTCAAGGTTTGACCTCCTGCAGTCTCACAGATAGGTACTTAGCCATGGTCCACAAGGGACCATAGACAACTCTCTGCCTTAGAGAGAGGGAGACAAACATATACCTTGAGGGGCACCACTCCACGAGTGTGAGGCCAGCCTCCATAAACTACCACAGTCACTGCAACTCCTTTCCTCCACTGCTCCTCTGCACAGATCACTCCATCTCATCCGTGTTCAGAAACCTCCTCATAATCCTTCCCCTTTCACCCTAATACTTTGCTGTTTTTCCTCTTCTTCCTCGGGCTGATGTGAGTTTAGCTGCCGGGTGTGAAGTATTTGAGATATTTTGCTCAATGTGGGAATGTTGATCCCTCAAGACAAATGGCACAAGTGAGCCTCGAGATTAAATCTAATTCACTCCCTTCTCCCACAGAATGGGGACCAGCTCACTCCTAGGTAATTTGTAAACAGCAGGAAAAGGAGGTTCAGGGATAAACTATTTGGATTCACTACAAGCACGATGTGAGCTGCAAAGAGAGGGTAAGTGACCTGTGCAGTTTGGTCAGAGTTTAGTGTGTATTGGCTGCATCAAGTGCTGGACCCTCCCAGGGAGAGGTTCAGGGGATGGGGAAAGCCTTGCGGAATGAGTTAGCCTTTTCCTTTCTGCTGCTAGCCTATTTTTTCTCCCGTTAACACAGAGTGTAATGGAGGGTAAAAAAATAACAGCAGGAATTTCAATGTAAGTGATTACAATGCGAATGGAAGTGGGTCGGTGCTGGGTAAGAGCAGAGGGATTTGGGGAACAGGTTCACAGGACATTAAAGGCAGCCCCTCAGGGCGATAAGGCCATGAAACAAGCTAAAGAAATTCTAGTTTTATAATGGAGGTACAGAATATAAAACACAAGAGGTTCAGATGAACCGATCTAAAACCTCAGTAAGATCTCTGTTAGAGGACTGTGTGCTGTATTGTGTCCACATCATAGGAAGGATGTTGGGTCTCTAGAGAGGGAACAGGACAGATTCATTAGGGTGATGCCTGGTATGAAGAAATACAATTACAGAAAAAAACTTGGAAAAGTGTTTGTTAGAACAGAGCAGATGGTGGGTGATATTTTGGAAATTTTAAAACTTGAAATCAGGTAAAAGCAGCAGACTAGGGTGGGGAATGGGATTAATTGGATAGCTTTTGAAAGAGCTGGTACAGGTGTTGATGAGGCAATTTTTATCCTCCTGTGCTGTTTGATTCTATAATAAAGCTACTCTGGCCGCAATTAGGTAAGAGTGGAACAAAACGAGGGCATTCCTGCTGAGCTGGGCCCCAGAGAAGAGATAATGGAGAGAACAATGTGATCAACAGTGCCAAATGCAGACAATTCTGAAAGAGGACATAGTTTGTGAGTTTGGTTGGGGCTGTTTGGCACTGTGTAGAAAGAGGAAAGAGAGTAATGGAGACAGGAAAGAGCGTAAGAGAGACACAGAAAGAGAGTGAGAGAGGCACAGGAAGTGATTCTAAGAGAAAAAATATGATACTGGCCTCATAACAGTCAAGATTGAAGTCCCATCCTGACCTCTGTGTGTGTGGTTTTTGGGAAGTGCAGTTTATGTATTAATTGAGCAGACAGCAGACAATAGCAGCCTGGCCCATCTACACTGCTGAACTTTAGAAAATTACGTGCTTCCCCACATTCTCTCAGAATAGATGCTCTTTTGGTGCCTAACAGAGTTAGCAGAAAGGAGTGGGTTTCACTTTATGGACCCCGCAACCTCTTGATCAGGTCTGCAATGCTCAGCTTTGGAGGAGAGAGTGTTGACACCTCTAGCTAGTGGATTCATCATTACTTATGGAGGGGAGGGAGTGTGTGGGGAGGGGAGGAATATGTTGATTTCTTTGAGGCAGGGAATAAGGTAACAATTCCTTTTAGACACACAAAGCTGGAAATCAGCCAGGTGAGGCTGTTTGTAAAGCTGCAGCTTCAGGGGAAGGTTTGTTCATCTGGGCGAGGTTTTTAGTCACTCCCAACCTGCCTAGGCTTCACCTCAATTAGAGCACCCATCAGGCACAAATCAGATTCGAGCTATTAAATTGAAGAAAAGGGAAAGGCATTCCGATTGAATCCGTCAGTGTTCACGCCTTCTCACACGCAGAGGGTGTTAAAGACAGAAAGCAGCACAATCAGCAGCTCACACAGACTATAACTCAGCACGGAATGGCAGGTAGGAACTATTTCACTAAAGAATTACAAAAACTTCACGAATTTTGTAATCTCGAGTCCAGAGAGCAGGTCCCACCTGTACAGCTCAGAGCATTGTAAACATTGCTGATCGGACATTTCCCCTGAAGTTTTAATAATTTCTTATGTATTTATTTATGAATCAGTCAATAAGATTGAGTTTAGAACTTAGATTTAATGCATTTCATTTCACATTGTAGCTGAAAAGTTTGTTTTCAAAGTTTACTTTATTTCAACAGACCTTTGAAATTTTTTGGCTCTAATGAAGTGATCTGATGGGTCTGTGCTTAGTGGAGGGTCCGTGCTTGGTGAAGGGTCTGTGCTTAGTGGAGGGTCTGTGCTTAGTGGAGGGTCTGTGCTTAGTGGAGGGTCTGTGCTTAGTGGAGGGTCCGTGCTTGGTGAAGGGTCTGTGCCTAGTGGAGGGTCCGTGCTTAGTCGAGGGTTCGTGCTTGGTGAAGGGTCTGTGCTTGGTGAAGGGTCTGTGCTTGGTGAAGGGTCTGTGCTTAGTGGAGGGTCTGTGCTTAGTAGAGGGTCCGTGCTTGGTGAAGGGTCTGTGCTTAGTGGAGGGTCCGTGCTTGGTGAAGGGTCTGTGCTTGGTGAAGGGTCCGTGCTTGGTGAAGGGTCCGTGCTTGGTGAAGGGTCCGTGCTTGGTGAAGGGTCTGTGCTTGGTGAAGGGTCCGTGCTTGGTGGAGGGTCCGTGCTTGGCGAAGGGTCCATACTTGGCGGAGGGTCCGTGCTTGGCGAAGGGTCCATACTTGGCGGAGGGTCCGTGCTTGGTGAAGGGTCCGTGCTTGGCAAAGGTTCCATGCTTGGTGAAGGGTCCGTGCTTGGTGAGGGGTCCGTGCTTGGTGGAGGGTCCGTGCTTGGTGAGGGGTCTGTGCTTGGTGGAGGGTCCGTGCTTGGTGAAGGGTCTGTGCTTGGTGAAGGGTCTGTGCTTAGTGGAGGGTCTGTGCTTGGCAAAGGGTCTGTGTTTAGTGGAGGGTCTGTGCTTAGTAGAGGGTCCGTGCTTGGTGAAGGGTCTGCGCTTGGTGAAGGGTCCGTGCTTAGTGAAGGGTCCGTGCTTGGCAAAGGGTCTGTGCTTAGTGGAGGGTCCGTGCTTGGTGAAGGGTCTGTGCTTGGTGGAGGGTCCGTGCTTGGTGAAGGGTCTGTGCTTAGTGGAGGGTCTGTGCTTAGTGGAGGGTCTGTGCTTGGTGAAGGGTCTGTGCTTGGGAGAATATTTTTATGCAGTGAGATATCGTGATCTTGAATCTGTTGCCTGCAAGAGGTAAGGGGAACAGGCAAGGCAGTGGGACTAATTGGATAGCTTTTTCAAAGAGCTGGCACAAGTACAATGGGCCATATGGCCTCTTTCTGTGCTGCATGATTCTATGATTCTACTTTCACTGAGCTGACTTAGCACAGACCTGGGACGGGCTGTAGGATGTTCCTGGTCTGGATATTTCAGAAAACATTGGTCACTGTACTAAGGAAAGCAGCCTTCTATATCCTTTAATATTACACGTTTTCCTCAATCTCCATCCTCTCTGGTAAGAGTGAGACCAGTGGGCACTCACAGGATGGACCGACTCCTGATTACCCTGCGCTGTCTCACTGCTCTCTCTCTCTTCACTTAATTACAGTTATTTTAAACTCCTTGCTTCGTTTGATCTTGTGTTCTGACTGGACTGACAGTTTCATTCTGAGCACTGAGATGTGAAATGTTGCTGTTTAATCTCAGGACAGAGGCAGATCCAGATAGCAACATAGGAATGCTGGATGTAAAAAGGGGAGATGGATCAGGTCATACAGTCACGGGACTGGGTATTCTGGTTAAACCCCACAGTCATATGGATTAATACTAGTCCAGGTACATAACCACTATACTGCCGTAGCCTGAGCCAGCGACCAATGCAGAGGGAGATGTACTGAGAGGAGTTTCAACACCGATAAATACGGGCATAATACTTTGAAAACAATTATGGGGACACACTTGATGAATTGTGTGAACTAGTTAGGGAAGAGATCTAGGAGTGATAGCAGACTCAGTACTGACCATAGGTTTTTTGAAGAGGTAACAGAGAGGGTTGATGAGGGTAATCACAATCACAGAATTGTTACAGCGCAGAAGGAGGCCATTTGGCCCATCGTCCCTGCACTGGCTCTCCGAATGAGCAACTCACTTACTACCATTCCCTATTTTCGCCCCATAACCCTACGCAGTCTTCCTTTGCAAATAACAATCTAATTCCCTTCTGAAAGTCTCAATTGAACCCGTCTCCACTCTTGGGCAGTGCATTCCAAACCCTAACCACTCGCTACATAAAAAGTTTCTCCTCATATCACTTTTGCTTCTTTTGCCAATAGCTTTAAATCTGTGCCCTTTCATTCTCAATCCTTTCACAACTGGGAACAGTTTCACCCTATCTGCTCTATCCAGCTCCCTCAAGATTTTGAATACATCTATTCAGTCTCCTCTCAACCTTCTTTACTCTAAGGAAAAGAATCCTAACTTCTGCAATCTATCTTCATAACTGAAGTTCCTCATCCCTGGATCCATTCTCGTGGATCTTTTCTGCACCCTCTCTTATGCCTTCACATCTTTCCTAAAATGTATGACTAGAATTGGATGCAGTACTCCAGTTGAGGCCAAACTAGTGTCTTATATAAATTCAGCATAACCTCCTTGCTCTTGTACTCAAAGTCCCTATTAATAAAGACTAGGATACTGTATGCTTTACTAACTGCTCTCCCAACCTGTCCTGTCACCTCCAATGATTTATGCCCCCAGGTCATTCTGCTTCTGCACCCCCTATAGAGTTGTACCCTTTATTTTATATACGCACATACATATGAATTAGTATCAGGAGTAGGCCATTCAGCCCCTCGAGTCTGCTCCGCCATTCAATAAGATCATGGCTGATATGAATGTAACCTCAACCCCACATTCCTGCCTACCCCCAATAACCTTTCATCCTCTTGTTAATCAAGAATCTATCTAGCTCTGCCTTAAAAAATTTATACTGTCTTCCCATGTTCTTTCTACTGAAATGAATCACTTCACATTTCTTCGCATTGAACTTCATCTGCCACCTGTCTACCCACTCCACCAACCTGTCTATGTCCCTTTGAAGTTCTACATTGTCCTCCTCATAGTTCACATTGCTTCCAAATTTTGTATCATCTGCAAACTATGAAATTATGCCCTGTACACCAAGGCCTAGGTCATTAATACTGATCCAACACTAATGCTGTTGATGTGGTGTACGTGGATTTCCAAAAGGCATTCGATACAGTGCCACTTATAGGCAAAGTTATAGCTCATGAAATAAAAGGGACAGTAGCAACGTGGATACAAAATTGGCTGAATGACAAGAAACAGAGAGTAATGGTTGATGATTGTTTTTTGGACTGGAGGAAGATTAGTAGTAGAGTTCCACATGGATCAGTATGTGAGTTGATCTATTGTGTACAGTTTTGGGCGCCACAGTATTGGAAGGATGTGAACGCGTTGAAGACAGTGCAGAAGAGGTTTACAAGAATGGTTCCAGGGATGAGAAACTTCAGTTATGAAGATAGATTGAAGAGGTTGGGACTGTTCAAGGGGAGATTTGAAAGAGATGTTCAAAGTCATGAGAGGGCTGGACAGAGTAGATCTGGAGAAATTGTTCTCATTCGTAAAAGGATAAAGAACGAGAGAGCACAGATTTAAAGTGATTTGCAAAAGAAGCAAATGTGACGTGAGAAAAAACTTTTTCACACAACGAGTGGTTCGAGTCTGGAATGCACTGCCTGGAAATGCCATGGAGGCAGGTTCAATCGAGGCATCCATGAGGGCATTAGATCATTATTTGAATAGAAACAATGTGCAGGGTTATGAGGAAAAGGCAGGAGTATGGCACTAAGTCATAATGCTCATTCGGAGAGCTGGTGCAGACATAATGGTCTGTATGACCTCCTTCTGCGCAGTAACGTTCTGTGATTCAGTGATTCTCTGATTCTGAACTCGGAATGATTTCTGACTTACTAAATGCAGTAGCTGATGTAATCCTGAAACATACAGACAGTGTCTTGCCTGGGCAGGTGTCGAGTTAGTTAATTTTAGCGAAGATGGTGGGAGGATAAATTTATGCAGTTACCTGCAGCCCCACACAGTCACCATCTCTCCCTCCTCATTCCCCCCCCCACTCCCTCCTCTATCTCTCCCTCCCTTCCTTCCTCCCTCCTCACTCCCTCTCTTCCGATTCTCACCCCTTTGCTCCCTCCCTCTCTTTCCCTCCCTTACTTGCTGACTGGGCAAAATAACGTGGGACTCTCCGTTTCATAAATGTTTGGCTCATTCACCCTCGCATCAAGCGCAGATGGTTTCATATTAACGCATGTTCCAACAGAAGCTCAAAATGTGGGTATTTTGATTCTTAGACTAAAGCACAGATCATTCTGTCCAGGGAAGATGTGAGGAGCGCTTCATGGGTTTGAATTTGATAGTTGTTTTGTTTCCAGGAGCAATTACTGTGCGCCATAAAAATGAAAGCAGAGCTCTGTGATTAAAAGCGATTAAACAGAATCCTCCCGTAATTACAGAGCAGGGTGGAATTGGGCGGAAATCTCTCTCTGGATAATCAGAAAACAGTAAAGTTACTTTCTGTAGTTTTCCAGCCTCACCAAGTGGGATTGTTCAGCTTCCCTCTCCTGGAAGGTGCTGGCCCCTCTGCAGCTGCTGCTGCTACTGGGAGTTAACCCTGGGAATCAGGAGCACCAGGTGAAATTCTGCTGCCAGGGTTTTCTGTCCCATTCCAATCTGCTCATTCTCTGCATATTTCCATCCAATTTCTACCCCATTGCTCCTTGGCCTGCTGATTTTCTGAAGTCCAGCTCCACCGGCTGGGCTGCGGAGTCAGCTGTGGTTCAGTGGGTAGCACTTTCCCCTCTGAGTCAGAAGGTTGTGGATTCAAGCCCCACTCCAGGACCTCGGCTCGAAATCCATACGGACACTCCCAATACAGTACTGAGGGAGTGCTGCACTGTCAGAGGGTCTGTACTGAGGGAGTGCCGCACTGTCAGAGGGTCTGTACTGAGGGAGTGCTGCACTGTCGGAGGGTCAGTACTGAGGGAGTCCTGCACTGTCAGAGGGTCAGCACTGAGGGAGTGCTGCACTGTCGGAGGGTCAGTACTGAGGGAGTGCTGCACTGTCAGAGGGTCAATATTGAGGGAGTGCTGCACTGTTGGAGGGCCTGTACTGAGGGAGTGCTGCACTGTTGGAGGGCCTGTACTGAGGGAGCGCTGCACTGTCGGAGGGTCAGCACTGAGGGAGAGCTGCACTGTCAGAGGGTCAGCACTGAGGGAGTGCTGCACTGTCAGTAGGTCAATATTGAGGGAGTGCTGCACTGTCGGAGGGCCTGTACTGAGGAACTACTGCACTGTTGGAGGGTCAGCATTGAGAGAATGCTGCACTATCAGAGGGTCACTACTGAGGAAGTACTGCACTGTTGGAGGGTCAGTATTGAGAGAGTGCTGCACTATCAGAGATATAGAATTTGATTTATGAAGTACAACTCATTTGCAATAAATCTCCAATTGTGAATTATTTAATGAATCATTTGGTTCCCATTAGATTTAACCTTCAGGCAAGACCGAACAGTGGTGAATTCAAAAGATTTATTGTCAATTAAAAGGTAGAAAGATAACAAGTTAAAAAGATAGAGACAAAGTTTCAATTAATAGCAAAAGGGAAAAACTTAACAACTAAACAGACTTTTCACAGCTTCCTCAGGTGATCAGACCAAAGGCAGGGGGATGATGATCACTCTCTGGTCACTCAGTACGTGGATAACATGCTAACAAAACTGCTTCCCAAAACCTTCATTTTTATACTCTCAGCGCACATTTTCTTACCTTGAATTAGCCCAACTGTCAAGCAATAATTAGTTAACTTAACCATCTGCCTATTTATAATTGGTTCCTGACACCTGTGAACATTTTCCCATGCAGTAACACAATGGGGCTACTCAAAATGTTTCATACTGGAATAATATCTTATTCTTCATCCATCTTCATGTAACCTCCCAAGGTCATGAAAGCTTTGGATTTAGCACAGCTTATCTTTCCAGACTGGCATTTTAGTACACCACCACCTGAAAGTTCCCATCCAAGACACTCACCATCATGACTTGGAAATATGTCGCCGTTCCTTCACTGTCGCTGGGTCAAAATCCTGGAACTCCCTCTCTAACAGCACTGTGGGTGTAGCTACACCACATGGATTGCGATTCACCACCACCTTCTTAGGGGCAATTAGGGATGGGCAATAAATGCTGGCCCAACCAGTGAAGTCCACATCCTGTGAATGAATAAAAAAAAATTTTAAATCATGTGTTAATTACGTGTTACCATAAAACGTAAAACATAACAAACTTTCTGTTATAGGTTACATTACCAGCCTTTACCAGTACATTTATTAAATAATTACTTATTCTTCAACTGTCTCACAATCAAGGCTCACTACTTGTTCAATCATGTCTGGTCGGTTTCCAATTACACAGTAACTGGTTAGTTTTTAAAATGTATCCTGAGTTAATTCAAAATGGCTTCTGACCATGTTAGCTTAATATCTTAAATAATCTATTGAATCAGGCTACACAATAGTCGTCACACTTAAATTATTGATTTTAAAACTACCAACAGAGGGGCAATGAGGCATTAAACTGAGGCCCCCCTCTGTCCTCCCAGAAGATCATAAAAGATTCTTGGGTTACTATTGGAAAGTAGCAGCGAGTTCTCCCACAGCCAATATTTTATCCCTCAACCAATATCTCTGAAACAGGTGATTTGCTCATTGTCTCATTTCTTTTTGTGCGACCTTACTATAAGAGGCCATTTGGCCCATCACGCTTACACCAGCCAAAAAGATCCATCCAGCCCAATCCCGTCTTTCAGCTGGTTGTCCACACTCATGATGGTTGTGCCATGTTGCTACATCTAACTATTGCATTTCCTATAGCAGAAGAGTGAGAACACTTCAAAGGTACTGCAGATACAAAGGCTGTGAGGCACTTTGGGACATCCTGGGGTGGTGAAAGGTGCTATAGAAATGCAAATTCTTTCTTGCCTCGGGTTCCTGAGCTCAAGAGTCTCTGTCTGTTGGCGAGTGTGGCATTAATGAAGAGCTGTATGTTCTGGCCAACATTCCTCCATTAATAATTGTGTATAAAACACTCAGACATGTAAGGAGATGCAGTTTAAATATTTGACTTTCTTCTCACCTGCCAACTTTTAATCTATTTTTTTCTCTTTCTCTACAGCTGACTATGAATTGGATCGTGTAGGAAATTATCAGAAGTTGAATCATGAAGATTACATGGACAGCGGTAAGCAGGCTGTGTTTTTTCAGATTTTGTCCTGGGGTACTGTATAAAACAAGCCACATCTGAAGCCAATTACTGGAAAAATTGAAAGGAACATTGAATAGTTGAAGCAGAGTTTGCAACATGTAAAGTCGTAGATCGCACATGGGATACAGTCTTGATCTGGAGTGTCAGCTTGCATCCAGAGTGACTCCTGGGGTTGCCTGAATCGGTGCGAGTCTCTGATGTGGATACATTGCTCTGATCTGGTGCTAACTCCACTTATCTCCAATTCCCTAATAGGTATCTTTGAAATAGAGAATGGCAGAAACAGGACGATGGGCGGAGGAAACTACTCAGACAGTGGTAAGGACAGGTTTGCTGTGGGTGCTGGAAGCAATGAAGGGGAATGGTGGGATCATTTGGAGGAAGTTGGTCTGCCCAATGGGGTGGCTGGGTCAATGAGTGGGCTCTGTAAGGGGTAAGGTGAGGCTGTCAGACACAGTGAGACAACATGGTCTACCCTTTGTAACCTTGTTTCTCAGGCCGGAGTCAGTAACATCCCTTAAATTAAATAGTTCCTGCTGACACCAGGAGATCATTATGGGGCACACTGACCTGCTACAGATTGTCACTGACTGCTGGTGATACCTGTCACACTTTCTCAATCCACAGCTTGACTTGTGGTTTCAGCAAATTAAAGCATCAATCAATCACTCAGGGGAGTTCACATCCTCCTGAAACATAGGGCAGGATTTTCCCCCCCAGTGCGGGGAAGGTGAAGTGCGGGCGCGCCTCTGATCGGCGCGCCCCAAATCGGGGGGCGAGCTGCCATTTTACGTGGGCAGGCCAATTAAGGCCTGCCCAGCGTGACGTCCGCACAGAAGCGCTATGCGCTCCCTGTGCGGGTGGGTGGGGGGGAGGGGATTCCCTAAACCTGAGAGTGCGCTCTTTCGCACATATGCACGGAAGAGCTCACTCATCTCCCTGAGGCTAAGTGCTGCCTCAGGGAGATCATCTCTACTGTACAAATTATTAAAAATAGAAAAAAAAAATCCCTGAAATGTCCCTTCATGTGACACTGTCACATGAGTTGGGACATGTCTATAACTTTTTTAAAAACTTTAAATTTTTTAAAACCTACATGAAACCTCAGCCCGCCAGTGGATGAAGTTTCATGCTTTTTCTAATTCCCGCCGGGGCTCCTGACCTGCCCGCTAACCTTAAGGTTGGATGGACAGGTCCATTGATTACTTAAACGACTCTGTCAATGGCCTCAATTGGCCATTGACAGGTCGGCGGGCGCACAACTGATTTTGCTGTGCCCCCGCCTTCCTGAAAATTTAAATGGGGCGCGATGACACCTTGCATCATTTTATGCGTCGGCGAGCGGGCCCCGCCCCCGCTTGCCTACAGGAAAATTCTGCCCATAGTGAGTCTGAGCCACAAACAGCCAGCTTTGAGCCCACAAGTCTGGTGACTTGGAGTGCTGTTTACCAGCTGTTGCTACCTGGCTTTGTCATATGATGCTGAGTCATGTCAACTATGACTTTAATCAGTAACTGATTAACTTTTGTTACCTCTGCACTTGAATATTTTGATGAGCTCCTGGCCAGTTTCCCATCTTTCACCCTCTGTAAACTTGAGCACCTCCAAAACTCTGCCTGTGTCCTAACTCACTGAAAGTTCCGTTCACCCATCTGTGCTCACTGACCTACATTGGCTCCCAGATCGGCAACACCAAGAGTTTGCAATTCTCATCCTTGTTTTCAAATGTCTCCATGGCCTTGCCCCTCCCTTTCTCTGTAATCTCCTCCAATGCTACAATCCTCAGATCTCTGCACTGCTCCCATTCTGGCCTCTTATGCATTACCAATTTTAGTCGCTCCACCATTGGTGGCCATGCCTTTAAGCTCTCAGGGCCCTAAGTTCTGGAATTCCCTCTTTACACTCACTGCCTCTTCATATCTCTCTTTGCCTTGAAGCCACTCCTTAAAAACATACCTCTTTGACCAAGCTTTCGTCTTTTGATCTAATATCTCCTTAAGTAGCTTGATGTCAAGTTTAATAACACTGCTTTAAAGCAGTCTTGGGATGCGTTACTATGTTAAAGGCGCTGTATAAATGTAAGTTGTTAAGTTGTTCGCTCTTCTCTTGCAGCTGTCACGGAGGTGATAACCTCAAAACTGACCTCACTTCCACCACGTGAGTAACTCTGCACAGGCCTTGGGATAGTGAGATATACTGGATGGAGATTCCGTGGTCCTGCTCCTGCACTGGGGCAAACAAGGAAATGACTGTCCTGGGGAGGGCTATGCTAGCTACAGTTCAGGAGGGATGGGATGTCAGTGTCATGCTGACAGGATGCGTGTATATGTCTGAGTGATTAAGCATGTGTGAGCATGTGTGTGGCTGTGTTTGTGTTTGGCTGTGTGTCTGAGTGTCTTGAAAGGCTTATCCTGGATAATGGAAGAATTGGGTACCATTGGGAAATGAGAATGTCAGAAATTTCTTGAGTTAGCTGGAGACAAAAGGTTTTCTTTGGGATTGATAGGCTTCCAAACACAATCTGAGACTATAGGGAGACCAGGAGAATGGAGGGCCATACACTGATTCCTTATCACACATCTTCATTTTCTCTCTCTCTCTCTCTCTCTCTCATTCACTTTCTCATAGTCTACCACACTCTCTGTTCTTCTGTCTCTCTCTCTTTCTCTCTGACTCTCTGTTCCCATCCCTCTGTTGCTCTGTGACTCTTTGTCCCTATCTCTCTGTTTATCTCAGTCTATAACTTGCTCAATCTGTCTCTCTGCGACTCTCCACCCACCCGCCCCCCCCTCTATTACTCCCTTCCTTGTGTTTCTATTTTATCAACCATCTGATCTCTGAATTTTTGTCTCCCTCCTCTCTCCAGCCGCATTTGCTGAAATCCTGACTCCGATTACAGTCTCCCTCTCCAAATTATTCTTTCCCAAGACTTGACACCCGTGGAGCTCTCTCTCACTCTCCCCTACACCGGGCTTCCCCTTCAGGCTTTCCTTAGTGAGGTTTAAAAACACTGGAACAGGAGGAGGCCATTCAGCCCCTTGAGCCTGCTCCACCATTCAGTGAGATCATGGCTGATCTGTATCAACTCTTTGCACCTGCCTTGGTTCCGTAGATAGAGATAGAGGATCAGCCATGATCCTATTTGGAGAGGGGGACTGTGATCGGAGTCAGGATTTCAGCAAATGCGGCTGGAGAGAGGAGGGAGACAAAATGGCGGAGAGTCTCGAAGGGCGGAATGAGCTACTCCTGCTCCTATTGTCTATGTTTCTATGTAACCCTTAACACCCTGGGTTGATAAAAATCTGTCAATCTCAGATTTAAATTTATTAATTGTGTTTCTACTGCTTTGTGTCAAAGACATCTCCCACTCTTTGTGTGAAGGGGCATTTCCTAACTTCTCTCATGAATGGTCTAGCTCTGATTTTCAGGTCATGCTTCCTTGTCCTAGATTCTCCCACCAGCAGAAAAAGTTTCTCACTAAGCTATCAATTTCTAATCTTTCAAATTTTAAAAATCTCAGTGAAGTTATTCCTTTAGTCTTCTATATTTCAGGAAAGACAAGCCTAGGTTATGTAATCTCTCCTCATAATATAACCCTTGAAGCCCTGGTGACATTCTGGTGAATCTCTGCTGCATTCCTTCAAAGGCCAATATACCCTTCCTACACTGTGATGCCCAGAACTGTATACACTGCTCCAGCTGTGGTCTAACCAGGGTTTTGTGTAGCTGAAGCATGGTTTCTTCTCTTTATTTTGTCTTTTGTGGGTTTTCTGCAGGAGGCACTTACAGTAGTGCTGGTTCCTCCTCTCGACGCCAGGTTCTCACAGGAGGGTATGGAACAGAGGACTTTGCTTCATCAACTAACACCAGCTATCACAGTGCATGTAAGTACCCCAGAGAGTGAGGGGCGGGGAGAGAGGGACAGAGAGAGAGGGAGACACAGGGTTGAGAGCGGCACAACTAAGAGAGAGAGAGAGATGGACAAGAAAAGGAAGAGAATGAGAGAAAGGTGATTAATGGTTAGAGATGGAGAGAGGGCTAGTGAGGTGGAGAAAGAGAACAAGAGAGAGACAGTGGAGAGAGATAATGAGAGGGAGGGATAGTGAAGAAGAAAGAGCAAGAGAGTGAGAAGGAGAGAGACAGATAAACATAGGAAAGAAGAGTGAGGGAGGGAGGGAGTGAATGAGTGCAGAATTACTCCTAGGGTTGGGTCTGATCTCCAGTATTGGAGAATGAGACTGACACTCCTGGTATTCCCTTATTTCCCATCGCTGAGCACCCTGACACAGTGTTACTCCCCTTCCCACCCCAACACTATTATCCGCCCCCCCCCCGGATACCTTCGGCTGACAAGTATCAAGTAACATTCGCACCACACAAGTGTCAGACAATGACCATCTCCAACAAGAGAGAATTTAATTGTTGCCACTTGACGTTCAATGGCGTTACCATCACTGAATCCCTCACTATCAACATCCTGGGGGTTACCATTCACCAGAAACTGAACTGGACCAGCCATATAAATACTGTGGCTACAAGAGCAGGTCAGAGGCTAGGAATCCTGCACTGAGTAACTCACCTCCTGACTCCCCAAAGCCTGTCCACCACCTACAAGGCACAAGTCAGGAATGTGATGGAATACTCCCCACATGCCTGGACGAATGCAGCTCCCACAACACTCAAGAAGCTCAACACCGCCCAGGACAAAGCAGCCCACTTGATTGGCACCACATCCACAAACATTCACTCCCTCCACCACCGATGCACAGTAGCAGCAGTGTGTGTACCGTCTACAAGATGCACTGCAGGAATTCACCAAGGCTCCTTACACAGCACCTTCCAAACCCACGACCACTACCAGCTAGAAGGACATGGGCAGCAGACACATGGGAACACCACTACCCCTCCAAGTTCCTCACCATTCTGACTTGGAAATATATCGCCGTTCCTTCACTGTCGCTGGGTCAAAATCCTGGAACTCCCTCCCTAACAGCATTGTGGGTGTACCTACACTACATGGACTGCAGTGGTTCAAGAAAGCAGCTCACCACCACCTTCTCAAGGGCAACGAGGGATGGGCAATAAATGCTGGCCCAGCCAGTGAACCCCACATCCTGTGAATGAATATAAACACTTGTCCCAGACTCTGCATGTCCCGAGAGTCTGTCTGTCTGTCTGTCCTGACTAGATCCTGTCTGATCGATGAGATGAGATTTGGTGCAGATGTTTATCGCACTAATGCCATGATTCTGGTTTTTTTTCCAACAGCGGGACGAGGCACCTCCAGTGGATATTCCCGGACCCGATTCCCAGGCTCAACACTTTCAATTTCACCAGAAACATCCTTGGAGCGGAAAACGTTCATCAGCCGGAGAGGAGGATATGAGGGTACGTGGAGGGGAGGGAGAGGTAACTGTGACTGATGAGAGAGAGACAGTGAGAGAGAAAGAGACAGGGAGAGAGAGAGAGATAGGGAGAGAGAGAGAGACTGAGAGATATAGGGAGAGTAAGAGACAGAATCAGGGAGAGAGAGAGAAGGATACAGACAGAGAGAGGGAGAGAGAAAGAGAGAGTGGCAAAGACAGAGTAAGAGAGAGAGAGACAGGGAGAGAGAGAGAGAGAGACAGAGAGATAGGGAGAGTGAGAAACAGAGAATCAGGGAGAGAGAAAAGGAGGCAGAGACAGAGAGAGGGACAGAGAAAGAGAGGCAAACAAAGACAGGGAGAGAGAGAAACAGAGAGAGAGAGAGAGTAACAGAGAGAGGGAGAGCAAGAGGCAGTCAGGCTGATGAATGTTGCATGTTGCAAGGCTGCAGAAGAGCTACCTGAAATGAACGTTCTTTTTTTGCAGGGAGTTCCAGTGGAAATTCCTCCCCAGAAGTCTCACGAAAAGAATTCAGTAAGAACATCAAACTTTCATTCTCTTCTGATTAACCAGTAAACACTAACCATGCAAGATCCCAAGTATAGAGGAGGGTGCTGCCCCCTTCTCCAGCATTAGAGTGTTTGATGGGGACAGTGTAGAGGGAGCTTTACTCTGTGTCTAACCCCGTGCTGTACCTGCCCTGGGAGTGTTTGACGGGCACAGTGTAGAGAGAGTTTTACTCTGTATCTAACCCTGTGCTGTACCTGTCCTGGGAGCACTTGATGGGAACAGTGTAGAGGGAGGTTTACTCTGTATCTAACCCCGTGCTGTACCTGCCCTGGGAGTGTTTGATGGGGACAGTGTAGAGGGAGCTTTACTCTGTATCTAACCCCGTGCTGTACCTGCCCTGGGAGTGTTTGATTGAGACAGTGTAGAAGGAGCTTTACTCTGTATCTAACCCCGTGCTGTACCTGCCCTGGGAGTGTTTGATGGGGACATTGTAGAGGGAGGTTCACTCTGTATCTAACCCCGTGCTGTACCTGCCCTGGGAGTGTTTGATGGGGACATTGTAGAGAGAGGTTTACTCTGTATCTAACCCCGTGCTGTACCTGCCCTGGGAGTGTTTGATGGGGACATTGTAGAGGGAGGTTTACTCTGTATCTAACCTGTGCAGTACGAAAGATCATATAATGATAGAATGGCGACAGCACAGAAAGATGCCATTTGGCCTGAGGGTGCAATTCACCGAGTTCCACTCATCTTTTTGCTGTAACCCTGCAATTTATTTCCTTTTCAGATAATCATTCTATTCCTTTTTGAATGCCTCAATTGAATCTGCCTCCACCACTTTCTCAGGCAATGCATTCCAGATTCCAACCACTGACTACATTGCTTCTTTTGCCAATTACCTTAAATCTGTGTCCTCTGGTTCTCAATAGGTCCACCAATCTACTCCATCCAGACCCTTCATGTTTTTGAATATCTCTATCAAATCTCCTCTCAACCTTCTCTTCCCCAAGGATATCAGTCCCAACTTCTCCAATCTACAATACTGAAGTTCCTCAACCCTGGAACCATTCTTGTGAACTTTTTCTGCACCCTCCCTAATGCTTTCACATCCTTCTTAA
This sequence comes from Cetorhinus maximus, assembly GCF_964194155.1. Lineage (NCBI taxonomy): Eukaryota > Metazoa > Chordata > Chondrichthyes > Lamniformes > Cetorhinidae > Cetorhinus > Cetorhinus maximus. The sequence continues at coordinate 80,088,363 of NC_135898.1, read as the reverse complement.
AATGTGGTGCCTAGAACTGGACACAATACTCCAGTTAAGGCTGAACCAGTGTTTTATAAAGATTTAACGCAACTTCCTTCCTTTTGTACCCTATGCCCCTATTGATAAAGCCTAGTTTGCTTTATTAACTGCTCTGTCAACCTGTCTGTCCACCGTCAATGATTTATACATGGATACACCCAGGTCCCTCTCGTCCTGCACCCCCTTTAGAATTGTACCCTTTATATTATATCATCTCCCTGTATTCTTCCTACCAGAATTAATCACTTTTTACTTCTCTATATCAAATTTCATTTGCCACTTGTCTGCCCATTCCACCAACTTGTCTATGTAGTTTTGAAGCTCTACACTATCTTCCTCACAGCTCACAATGCTTCCAAATTTTGTAAAATCCACAAAATTTTAAATTATGCCCTGTACACAAAAGTCTAGACCATTAATATAGATGAGGAAGAGCAGGAGTCCTAACCCCGATCCCTGGGGAACTCCACTACAAACCCTCCTCCAGACTGAAAAACATCCATTAACCATTATTCTCTGCTTCTTGTCACTCAGCCAATTTTGTATCCCTGTTGCTCCTGTTCCTTTTATTCCCTGACCTCCAACATTGCTCACAAGTTTGTTGTATGGCATCTTATCAAATACTTTTTGAAAGTCCATGTGCACCATATCATCAACATTACCCTCATCAAGCAAGTTAGCTATGATTTGACCTTAATAAATCCATGCTGGCTTTTCTTAATTAACCCATATTTGCTCAAGTGAATATTAATTTTGTCCCTAATTATTGTTTCTAAAAGCTTCCCCACCACTGAGGTTAATCTGGAATGTCCAGTCTGTACCTTCTGGGCTTTTCCTTATACCCTTTTTTTGAACATTTGCAATTCTCCGGTCCACTGGCAGCATTCCTGAGTCGAAGGGAAATTGGAAAATTATGGCCAGTGCCTCTGGAATTTTCATTCTCACTTCCTTCAGTATTCTTGGAAGCATCACCGGTCCTGGTGCCTTATCAACTTTAAGTACAGACAGCTGACCCAATACGCCTCCTTACCAATTTTAAACCCACCTAGTGCCTGAACCTCCTCTTTCACCATTGTCTGGGTAGCATCTTCTTCCTTGGTAAAGACAAATGCAAAGTATTCGTTTAATATTTCACCCATGCTCCCTGCTTCCATGTGTAAATTCCCTATTTTTTCCCTAATCAGCCCTATTTCTCCTCTTAACAACTTTTTATTATTTATATGCCTATAGAAGACTTTTGGATTTCCTTTTATGTTAGCTGGCCGTCTCTTCTCATACTCTCCCTTCGCTTCTCTTATTTTCTTTTTCAATTCCTTTTGAGCCTTCTATGTTCAGCTTGGTTCTCATTGTATTATTCACCTGACATCTGTCATAAGCACATTTTTTTCTGATTCACCTTAATCGCTATCTCTTATTTCATCCAGGGAGCTCTGGATTTGTTTGCCCTACCTTCCCTCTTCATGGGAAGATATCTTGACTGTACTTGAACTATCTCTTCTTTAAAGACAGCCCATTATTCAGTCACAGTTTTGCCTGCAAAACTTTGATTCCAATTTACCTGGCCCGGATCTGTTCTTACCCCATTGAAGTTGGCTTTCCTACAGTTAATTATTCTTACTCTGGATTACTCATTGTCCTTTTCTAGAGTCAGCCTTAACCTTATGGTATACTTGGGGCAGCATTTTCCCATCGGCGAGCGACTCGTAAAATGACATGGGGTGACGTCGGGCGTGCGTCCCGATGTCACTGCGCGTCATTTAGATTTTCAGTTCGGCTGTGCACCCGCTGAACTGTCAAAGGCTTATTAAGGCCTGTTAAAAACTAATTAAACACGCTGCCCGTCCAACCTTAAGGTTGACGGGCAGGCGAAGAGACCAGGCAGCCTTCACATATTTCATGGAACCTCATCCACGAGCGGGTTGAGGTTTCACTGTCACATGAGGGGACATGTTTCAAAAGTTTAAAAATCCTTTATTTAAAAATTTAACACTGAAGCAAATCTCCCTGAGGCATCTCTGTGCCTCAGGGAGATCTTTGCGCTCTTTCACGCGCATGCGCGAAAGAGCACAGGGAACCACTCAGGGAATCCCACCCCCCCCACCCCCCCACCCGCACAGGGAGCACTCAACACTTCCGGGCGAGCGACACACCGGGCGGGTCTTAATTGGCCCACCCACGTAAAATGACGGCGCAGCCCTGATCGGGTTCACGCCCGCCCCTGCACAACCCCCACAATGGGAGGAAATTTCTGGCTTTGATCTACTTGGCCCTCCTCATTCCCAAGAACCAGGCCTACAATGCTTCATTTCTCATTGGATTGGAAAGTAGAAAATTCTCTTGAACACATTCGAAGAACTCTTGCCCCCCCACCCTCTGATCTTTACACTACTACTATCCCAGTTTAGATTCAGATAATTCAAGTCCCTCACTATAACTACTCTATAATTCTTGCAATTTTCTGTAATTTCCATGCAAATTTGTTGCTCTACATCCTTCCCACTAGTTAGTGGCCTATAGGCTACACTGAGCAATGTAGTTGCACTTTTTTTTGTTCCTTAGCTGTAGCCAAATGATTCTGTCCTTGACGCCTCTGGGACATCCTCTCTCTCCAGCACCTGTCCTGAGCTGCAATGCTCCATACTAATTGATGTCTTTTTGCTGCTTCTCAGGTACTTCACAAACCAGAGGAAGGAGTCAGAGTCGAGGTAAGACTACACCTGCCCTGCTTCTCAACGGTTGATTCAGAGTCCAGTCTATTTCTTTGCCCAACAAAATCATAGTGCGATCTGTAGCTGCTGTATCCCATCCTGAGGTCACAACACAGAACAGGACTCAGAAAAAGAAGCGGATTGTGATGTGCGCAGCAGCAGCTGGTCTGTGGCTCTGACACAGATTACTCACCTGCCCCGAATGAACCCCACTGCAGCCTGGCTCCACGCTGCAGCTCTGATTGGCTCATGGGTCACACTCTTAATTCAGAAAAGAAGGTCACAGGTTTGAGTCTGATTCCAGACACTAGAACTTATATACACACTGCAGTGATGAGGGAGCGCTACACTGTTGGAGGTTCAGTACTGCGGGAGCGCTGTGCTGTTAGAGGGTCTGTATTGAGGGAATGCTGCGCGGTCTGAAGGTCCATACTGAGGGAGTGCCGCGCTGTCAGAGGGTCCGTACTGAGGGAGTGCCGCGCTGTCAGAGGGTCTGTACTGAGGGAGTGCCGCGCTGTCAGAGGGTCTGTACTGAGGGAGTTGCACTGTCGGAGGGTCCGTACTGAGGGAGTACTGCACTGTCGGTGGGTCTGTACTAAGGGAGAACTGCGCTGTCGGAGGGTCCACACTAAGGGAGTACTGCGCTGTCGGAGGGTCTGTACTAAGGGAGTACTGCGCTGTTGAAGGGTCCGTACTAAGGGAGTGCTGTGCTGTCAGAGGGTCCGCACTGAGGGAGTGCCGTACTGTCAGAGGTACTGTCTTTCAGACAAAATATTAAACCAAGGCCCTGTCTTCTTGCTTAGCTGGCCATTATTGATCCTCTGGCACTATTTTGGAGCAAAGTAGCATGTTACAATGCAGAAAGTCAGGCAGCGAAAGATGGAACTGAAAACTAGTGTTTTTACATTTATAAGCTTTTATCTACACAGACACACATTACAAATCATGCACCTCCAACCCAACCACCACACTTCCAGCCTGTTCTGAAATATACTCTTTCGAGTTATCAACAGTCACAGATTGCAACTCTTTCGAGTACAATCACAGTTCTTGGTTTTCCGGGAGTGGGACATGAACCCACGACCCTCTGATTCAAAGGCGAGGGTGCTATGAACTGAGCCACAGCTGAGCACTGGTTACTCCCCAGTTAATGCTTACCACCTGAATACAACTAAACACCCATAATACAATTAAACTGAGAAAATGTCACCCGAGTCCTGGTCTCAAACTTCAACCCTTAACCAACTCTTCCAATTATCTCTTCCTTGTTTATGGGATTGGTATTCTCAACATGGCCATATATCAATTTCTTAAAGTCCTTAATTCCCTGCAGCGACCTCAACCCCAGAGTGGAATTCCTTTTCCTGAAGGGTCCTCACCTCTCCCCCACCACCACCCCCCCAGCACTTTCATCCCCTTTCAGAAAACCCTCCCTTCAAACCCCTCCCCAGTTTGATCAAGGATTGGATTATCCAATTGATAACTCTGCTAGTGAAGCACCTTCTGATGTTTTCCTATGTTAAAGGCACTGTATAAATGTAAATTGCTGCTGTTTGTGCAAACCCTGCGAGATGTGAATAACTGTGAGGGTTTATAATGCCTTGGGTACGTGAAGGAGTTTGCCACTGAGCAGAGATGAGCAGGGTGAGAACAGCTGAGAGTGATGTCCTACCCTCTTGTACCGCTGCGTAATGGGAACCCCTTGTGTTTCAGAGAGTGTGATCCGAGCCCGGCTACAGAGTGCTTCACCTTCCGGACGATGTAAGTACCCCAGTAGGGCTTCAGCCCTTTCAGCTGTCAGTAAAACTTTGGGTTAGGGGTTGGGGGGAGTGGAGGACAATAAGGCACAAAACAACTTTCTGGCCTTTGTTGTACTGGGTCTTGCTGTAACCTCCCTCCCCTGGGTGAACCCCGCTCCTGAAATGGAAGGTCTGAGAACCAGGATTCATGCTGGGAGAGAGAGAGAGAGAGAGAGAGAGAGAGAGAGAGAATATGTTTTAAATTGACTGGTAATAGGATTCCGGGGCTTAGAGAGTTAAATTATGTGGTTGTATAGACTAGGCTATTATTCACTTGATTAAAAGAAGATAAAGGAGTGACCCAATGAGGTGTTAATAATGATTAAGGGATACAATGAGGTTGATGGAGAGAAACTGTTTCCTCTGGTGGGGAGAGTCCAGAACAAGAGAGCAGAACCTTAAAATTAGAGCCAGGTCATTCAGGGGAGATGTCAGGAATTACTTCCTCACACAAAAAGGAGTGGAAATCTTAAACCCTCTCCCCTAAAAAGCTGTTGAGACTGGGGGGCAATTGGAAATTCCCAAACTGAAATTAATAGATTTTCATTGAGTAAGGGTATTAAAGATTACAGAACCAAAGTGAGTAGATGGAATTAAGATACAGATCAGCAATGATATAAATGAACAGTGGACTAGGTTCAAGGGGCTGAATGGCCTCCTCTTCCTATGTTCTGAGGCTGGATCACATGGTTGATCTGAACATCACCCTTCCTGAAAATCACCCTTCCCATATTACTTCCTTTTCCAACCAACCCCTCCTCCCTGCAACCAAAGCTATTACTGCCAACAAGCAGTGTGAATAATAGCTTAGTCTATACAACCTCATAATTTAACTCTCTAAGCCCTGGAATCCTATTACCAGTCAATTTAAAACATATTCTCTCCCTCTCTCTCTGTCTCTCTCTGCCAGCATGAGTCCTGGTTCTCAGACCTTCAATTTCAGGAATGGGGTTCACCCAGGGGAGGGAGGCTACAGCAAGAGCCAGCGGAACAAGGGCCAGAAAGTTGTGTTGTGCCTGTGAGTGACTGACTGTCACCACCTTAATGACAGAACATGTGGAATCTGGGTAAAGGATGATGTGATGGTCAAGGCCCGATCTGCATAAAGATTACAGATGCTGCACAGGCTTCCCCAGTTACATCTGCCTACATTCCCAGGTTACTGATTCTGATTTCTCACTGTATTCAGCTGAATGACTTTTTACTAATTCAGGAATCAGGAAATGATCAACTCAGGGACATTGCTGCTCTCACCCATAACCTGGATCACTGTGGGGATTCCCCCAGGTTCCAAATCAGTAAAATTGTACCCAGAGGGATTCCCCATGTTTTACATCAATGATATACCCAGGTGCTTACCACCTGAATACAACTAAACACCCATAATACAATTAAACTGAGAAACTGTCACCCGAGTCCCGGTCAAACTTCAACCCTTAACCAACTCTTCCAATGATCTCTTCCTCGTTTATGGGATTGGTATTCTCAACATGGCCATGTATCAGTTTCTTAAAGTCCTTAATTCCCTGCAGCATCCTCAACCCCAGAGTGGAATTCCTTTTCCTGAAGGGTCCTCACCTCTCCCCCACCTCCCCCCAGCACTTTCATCCCCTTTCAGAAAACCCTCCCTTCAAACCCCTCCCCAGTTTGATCAAGGATTGGATTATCCAATTAATAACTCTGCTAGTGAAACACCTTCTGATGTTTTCCTATGTTAAAGGCACTGTATAAATGTAAATTGCTGCAGTTTGTGCAAACCCTGCGAGATGTGAATAACTGTGAGGGTTTATAATGCCTTGGGTATGTGAAGGAGTTTGCCAGAGGGGCAACCCCCAGGTTCTAGATCAGAGTGTTGTAACCAGGTCAGCCCACACACCCCCAACATCCCGCATGTTCTAGATCAGAGGTGTTGAACCCAGTTGCCACCTCCCCACCCACCCCAGTTTTAGGTCAGGAGTTTAGTGCCCAGGGGAGTTCTCCCTGGGTTCTAGATCAGGGGTATTGTGCCCAGCGGGGTTCCCCCAGGTTCTGACTGATCTTGTTTCATTGCTGGACGTAGGGACAGAGCTGGATGATGTGAAGCGGTTGCTGAAAGGTAGCCGATCGGCCAGTATCAGCCCTCCTCGTACGACCACAAGCACCCTCCCTTACCCCAAGAAGGCTGTTGTGGAGACAAAGATGGTGAGCGCAAGCACACAATCAGGTAAGGCAGTGTCTCCACTGCGTTTGATACAAGTTTAACATAACTTTTCAACTGTGCAATTCTATCCTATTAGAAATTAATCTGAGTTCTGTCTCTTTTTTATGGTTTTATTAACCTGATTATTGATTTATCTATATGTATCTCCAGATCTCTTTTATTCTCTACCTCATTTAGACTCCTCTTCTCCAAGAGGTCTGTGGCCTCTTTATATTCCTGGTCAAATGCACCACCCCAGGCTTATCTATATTGAAATTAATTTGAGGTTAGAATTGCAGCCAAGCTGAGTCCGTCTTGTTAACACATGAACAGCAGAGTCACTGGCTATTGTTCAGGTGCAGGAATCCTACAAGGGGATGGGAGCCTGAGCGGGGAGACACAAGAGAGGGAAACAAAGATAGAAATGGAAGACAGAAAAGTAGAAAGCATAAGTGGAAGGCAAAGGAAACATGGGCTATCAGCAAATAGGGCCACAGTACAAAAATATTGCGTAAAAATATTAAAAAGACAAATCTAACGGCACTGGCCAGAATTTTTGGCTCAGCGAGCAGGGGCGGGGCCCACACGCCGTGGGGTAAAATGACGCAGGGTGACATCGGGCGTCACCAGTCACCGCGCGTCATTTAGATTTTCAGTTCAGCGGGCACGCAGCCGGGTTGGCTGCCCACCCGCCAAACTGTCAAAGGCCTGTTAAGGCCATCTAAGTATCAATTAAAGCAGTAAACTGAGCTGCCCGTCCAACCTTAAGGCTGGCGGGGGGGGGCAGGCGAAGAGCCCAGGAGGCCTTCGCATTTTTCATGGAACCTCATCCACGGGCGGGATGAGCTTTCATGAAGGGTTTATAGATTAAATAAATTTTTTCATTAATGATCCTTGACATGTCCCAGTGTCATGTGACACTGTCACATGAGGGGACATGTCTTAAAATATTTTCTTTTCTTTATTTAAATTTTTTAAAACTTAAACTAATCTCCTTGATCCACCCCTGTGCCTCAGGGAGATTTCTGCACTCTTTCACGCGCATGCCCAAAAGAGCGCATCATGCCCCGAATCAGGGAAACCACACCACCCCCCCCCAACCCCACCCACAAAAGGAGCAGCACAGCACTTCCGGGCAAGCGTCACGCTGGGCGGGCCAATTATGGTGGCACGGGCTGATTGGGGACGCTGATCAGGTCCATGCCCACCCCCTCCTGCCCCCGCACAACCCCCCCAATGGGGGGAAAATTCTCCCCACTGTATATGAATACATGGAGCATTCGCAATAAGGTAGACAAATTAACAGCACAAATAGATGTATACGGATACGATATGATTGTGAACTGGAGACACGGCTGCAGAGTAACCAAGACTAGGCGCTGCAAATCCAAGGGTATTCGATGTTTAGGAAGGACAGGCAAAAAGGAAAAGGAGGTGGGGTGGCGTTGTTAGTTAAGGATGAAACCGATCTTATACAGTCCGCTTTTATGTTCCTTGCATATTTACTCTCATGCTCTATTTTTCCCCTCTTAATCAATCTCTTGGTCCTCCTTTGCTAAATTCTAAACTGCTCTCAGTCCTCAGGCTTGCTATTTTTTCAAGCAACTTTATATGACTCCTCTTTGGATCTAATACTATCCTTAATTTCTTTTGTTAGCCATGGTTGGGCCGCTTTTCCCGTTGTGTTTTTGCACCAGAAAGGAATGTATAACTGTTGCAATGCATACGCTTAAGGCTTTATGCCTTAACGCGAGGAGCATTCACAATAAAATGGATGAATCAACCACGCAAATACATGTAATCACGTATGATATAGTCAGGATTACGGAGACATGGCTGCAAGGTGACCAGGGATGGGAACTGAACATCCAGGGGTATTCAGTATTTAGGAAGGACAGACAAAGAGGAAAAGGCGGTGGAGTTGCATTGCTGATTAAAGAGGAAATTAATGCAATAGTGAGAAAAGATATTAGCTCCGACGATGTGGAATCTGTATGGGTAGAGCTGAGAAACACTAAGGGGCAAAATACGTGAGTGGGGGTTGTGTATAGACTCCCAAACTGTAGTGGTGATGTTGGGAATGGCATTAAACAGGAAATTAGAGACACATGCAATAAAGGAACATCTGTAATTATGGGTGACTTTAATCTGCATATAGATTGGGCAAATCAAATTAGTAACAATACCGTAGAGGAGGAATTCCTGGAGTGTATACGGGATGGTTTCCTGGACCAATACGTTGAGGAACCAACCAGAGAATAGGTCATCCTAGACTGGGTATTGTGTAATGAGAAAGGAATAATTGGCAATCTAGTTGTGTGAGGCCCCTTGGGGACGAGCGACCATAATATGATAGAATTCTTCATCAAGATGGAGAGTGACGTCGTTGATTCTGAGACTAGGGTCCTGAATCTTAATAAAGGAAACTACGATGGTATGAAGCGCAAGTTGGCTATGATGGATTGGGAAAAATTACTCAAAGGGATGACGGTGGATAGGCAATGGCAAACGTTCAAAGAGCACGTGGATGAATTGCAACAATTGTTTATTCCTGTCTGGTGCAAAAGTAAAACAGGAAAGGTGGCCAAACCATGGCTTATAAGGGAAATTAGAGATAGTATTAGATCCAAGGAAGAGGCATACAAATTGGCCAGAAAAAACAACAGACCTGAGGATTGGGAGCGCTTTAGAATTCAGCATAGGAGGACCAAGGGATTGATTAAGAAGGGGAAAATAGAGTACGATAGTAAGCTTGCGGGGAACATAAAAGCTGACTGTAAAAGTTTCTATAGGTTTGTGAAGAGAAAAAGATTGGTGAAGACAAATGTAGGTCCCTTACAGTCAGAAACAGGGGAATTTATAATGGGGAACAAAGAAATGACTGAACAACTAAATACATACTTTGGTTCTATCTTCACAAAGGAGGACACAAATAAAATACCAGAAATGTTGGGGAGCACAGGGTTTAGTGAGAGGGAGGAACTGAAAGAAATCAGTATTAGTCGGGAAATGGTTTTGGAGAAATTGATGGGATTGAAGGCCGATAAATCCCCAGGGCCTGATAAGCTACATCCGAGAGTATTTAAGGAAGTTGCCCTAGAAATAGTGGATGCATTGGTGGTCATCTTCCGAGATTCTATAAACTCTGGAATAGTTCCAATAGATTGGAGGGTAGTTGATGTAACCCCACTATTTAAAAAGGGAGGTAGAGAGAAAACAGGGAATTATAGACCAGTCAGCCTGACGTCAGTAGTGGGAAAAATTCTAGAGTCCATTATAAAAGATTTAATAGCTGAGCACTTGGAAAACAGTGGCAGAATCGGACAGAGTCAGCATGGCTTTACGAAAGGGAAATCATGCTTGACAAATCTACTGGAATTTTTCAAAGATGTAACTAGTTGATGAGGGGGAGCCAGTGGATATGGTTTATTTGGACTTTCAGAAGGCTTTCGACAAAATCCAACATAAGAGATTAGCGTGTAAAATTAAAGCACATGGGATTGGGGGGTAGTGTATTCAGATGGATAGAAAACTGGTTGGCAGACAGGAAACAAAGAATAGGAATAAACGGGTCTTTTTCTGAATGGCAGGCAGTGACTAGTGGGGTACCGCAGGAATCAGTGCTGGGACCCCAGCTATGCACAATATATATTAATGATTTAGATGAGGGAGCTAAATGTAATATTTCCAAATTTGCAGATGACACAAAGCTGGGTGGGAGGATGAGCTGTGAGGAGGATGCAGAGATGCTTCAGTGTGATTTGGACAAGCTGAGTGAGTGGGCAAATGCATGGCAGATACAGTATAATGTGGATAATTGTGAGGTTATCCACTTGGGTAGCAAAAACAGGAAGGCAGATTATTATCTGAATGGCTATAAATTGAGAGAGGGGAATGTGCAACAAGACCTGGGTGTCCTAGTACACCAGTCGCTGAAGGTAAGCATGCAGGTGCAGCAGGCGGTAAAGAAAGCAAATGGTATGTTGGCCTTCATAGCGAGAGGATTCGAGTACAGGAGCAGGGATGTCTTGCTACAATTATACAGGGCCTTGGTGAGACCACATCTGGAATATTGCATGCAGTTTTGGTCTCCTTATCTGAGGAAGGATGTTTTTGCTATAGAGGGAGTGTAGCGAAGGTTTACCAGACTGATCCCTGGGACTGACATATGAGGAGAGATTGAGTCGGTTAGGATTATATTCACTGGAGTTCAGAAGAATGAGGGGGGATCTTATAGAAACCTATAAAATTCTAACAAGATTAGACAGGGTAGATGCAGGAAGGATGTTCCCAATGGTGGGGGAGTCCAGAACCAGGGGTCACAGTCTGAGGATACGGGGTAGACCATTTAGGACTGAGATGAGAAGAAATTTCTTCACCCAGAGAGTGGTGAGCCTGTGGAATTCGTTACCACAGAAAGTAGTTGAGGCCAAAACATTGTATGTTTTCAAGAAGGAGTTAGATACAGCTCTTGGTATGAAAGGAATCAAAGGATATGGGGAGAAAGCGGGAGCGGGCTATTGAGTTGGATGATCAGCCATGATCATAATGAATGGCAGAGCAGGCTTGAAGGGCCGAATGGCCTACTCTTGCTCCTATTTTCTATGTTTCTATATAAAGTTGCGAGAAAAAGTAGCAAGTCTGAGGATTGGGAGCAGTTTAGAATTCAGCAAAGGAGGACCAAGAGATTGATTAAGAGGGGAAAAATAGAGTATGAGAGTAAACCTGCAAGGAACATAAAAGCAGACTGTAAAAGTTTCTATAAGTATATTAAAAGAAAATTATTGGTGAAGACAAATGTAGGTCCCTTAAAGTCTGAAACAAGCAAATTTATAATAGAAAACAAGGAAATGGCAGAGCAATTGAACAACTACTTTAATTCTGTCTTCATGGAAGAAGACACAAATAACTTACCAGAAATACTAGGGAACCAAGGGTCTAGTGAGAAGGGGGAATTGAAGGAAATTAGTATTACTAAGAAAACAGTGTTGGAGAAATTAATAAGGCTGAAAGCCAATAAATCCCTAGGGCCCGGTAATCTACATCCCAAGGTACGAAAGGTGGTGGCCATGGAAATAGCGGATGCGATGGTTATCATTTTTCAAAATTCTGTAGATTCTGGAACAGTCCTGGCAGATTGGAGGGTGGCAAATGTAACCCCACTATTTAAAAAAGGAGGGAGGGAGAAACCAGTGAATTACAGATTGGTTAGCCCAACATCAGTAGTAGGGAAAATGCTAGAGTCTATGATAAAGGATGTGATAACAGGACACTTCGAAAATATCAACCGGATTAGACCAAAGTCAACAAGGATTTATGAAGGGAAGTCCTGTTTGACAGATGTGCTGGAGTTTTTTGAGGACGTAACTAGCAGATTAGATAAGGGAGAACCATGGGTGTGGTGTATTTGGATTTTCAGAAAACTTTTGATAATGTCCCACATAAGAGGTTAGTGTGTAAAATTAAAGCACATGGGGTTGGGGGTAATATATTGGCATGGATTGAGAATTGATTAACAGAAAGGAAACAGAGTAGGAATAAATGGGGTTTTTTCGGAGTGGACGACGGTGATTAGTGGGGTATCGCAGGGATCAGTGCTTGGGCCCCAGCTATTCACAATATATATCAATGATTTAGATGAAGGAACCAAATGTAATATTTCCAAGTTTGCTGACAATATAAAACTGGGTGGGAATGTGTGCGATGAGGAGGACGTTAGAGGCTTCAAGATGATTTAGACAAGTTGAGTGAGTGGGTAAATACATGGCAGATGCAGTAACGTGGAAGTGTGAAATTGTCCACTTTAGTAGGAAAAACAGAATGGCAGAGTATTATTTAAATGGCGATAGATTGGGAAATGTTATTGTACCAAAGAACCTGGGTGTCCTTGTACACCAATCACTGAAAGCAAGCATGTAGGTGCAGCAAGCAGTTAAAAAGGCAAATGATATGTTGGCCTTCATTGCGAGAGGTTTTGATCTTACTGCAATTACATAGAGCTTTGGGGAGACCTCGCCTGGAATATTGTGTGTAGTTTTGGTCTCCTTACCTAAGGAAAGATATACTTGCTATAGAGGGAGTGCAATGAAGGTTCACTAAATTAATCTTTGGGATGGAGGGATTGTCCTATGAGGAACGATTAAATAGCCTGGGCCTTTATTATCTGGAATTTAGACCGAATGAGAGGTGATCTTATTCAAACTTACACATTTCTTGCAGGGCTCGACAGGGTAGATGCAGGAAGGATGTTTCACTTGGTTGTGGGGGGGTCTAGAACCAGGGGACACAGTCTCAGAATAAGGGGCAGACCATTTAGGACTGAGATGTGGAGGAATTTCTTCACTCAGAGGGTGGTGAATCTTTGGAATTCTCTACCCCAGAGGCCTGTGGAAGCTCAGTCATTGAGTATGTTCAAGACAGAGATCGATAGATTTCCACATATTAAGAACATCAAGGGATACAGGGATAGTGCAGGAAAATGGTGTTGAAGTAGATCAACCATGATCCCATTGAATGGTGGAATGGGCTTGAAGGGCTGAATGGCCTACTCTTGCTTCTTATGTTCTTACATTCTATCTGTTCTCAAGTGTTTCTGCCTCTCATTCTGGCCAGCATATTTAGAAAACATGAACCTTGAAATGACTGTTTCTTTCCATTTCCCAGTTTCTGGGAGATATGACACCGCTATCCTGAATGCTGCTCTGCCCACGTACATCTGGACTACGGCTGTTCCTGCTGGCAACATGAATATGGGAGTGACAGAATATCGCAACAATCTCTCTTTAGCTGGGACACAGATGTTCAGTACAGGAGGATCGACTTCTCTAACAGGTAGGTACCAGGCCTCCACAACCTCCAGAATCAGCACGGTTTACACACAGTGGTCTCAGCTCAGGAACATACGAATTAGGAGCAGGAGTAGGCCACTAAGCCCTTCAAGCCTGCTCCGCCGTTCAATAAGATCTTGGCTGATCTGAATGTAACCTCATATCCACGTTCCTGCCTACCCCTGACAACCTTTCACCCCCTTGCGTATCAAAAATCTATCTAGCTCTGCCTTAAAAATGTTCAAAGACTCTGCCTGAACCACCTTTTAAGGAAGAGAGTTCCAAAGACTAACAATCCTCTGAGAGAAAAAAATTCTCCTCATCTCTGTCTTAAATGGGCAACCTCTTATTTTTAAACAGTGACTCCTAGTTCTAGATTCTCCCACAGATGGAAACATTCTCTCCACATCCACAATGTCAAGACTCCTGAAGATCTTATGTGTTGCAATCAAGTGACCTCCTAAACTCCAGCAGATACTGGCCTAGTCTGCCCAACCTTTCCTAATAAGACAATAGTGCCATTCCAGGTATGAGTGTAGTAAACCTTCTCTGAACTGTTTCCAACGCATTTAGATCCTTCCTTAAATAAGATGACCAATATTGTACATAGTACCCCAGATGTGGTCTCACCAATGTCCTGTATAATTGAAGCACAACCTCCCAACAATTCCCCTCGCAATAAATGATAACATTCTATTCACTTTCTTAATTACTTGCTATACCTGCATACTGACCTTTTGCAATGCTTTAGGACACCCGGATCCCTCTGCATCTTAGAGCTCTGCAATCTCTCACCATTTAGATAATGTACTGCTTTTTTATTCTTCTATGGACAATTTCACATTTTCCCACATTATACTCCATTTGCCAGATCTTTGCCAATTCACTTAACCTATGTATATCCCTTTGTAGTCTCCTTATAACCCCTTCACAACTTACTTTCCTACCTATCTTAGTGTCATCAGCAAATTTAACAACCATACCACTTCCCTTCATCCAAGTCATTTATATAAATTGTAAAAGGTTGAGGCCCCAGCACTGATCCCTGTGGCATATTGCTTACTACATCTTACCAACCATTAAATGCCCATATATGCCTATTCTCTGTTTCCTGTTAGCTAGCTAATCTTCTATCCATGCCAATATGTTACACCCTACACCTTGAGCTTTTATATTCCGCAATAACCTTTGATATGGCACCTTATCAAGTGCCTTCTGGAAATCCAAGTACAGTACATCCACCGGTTCCCTTTTCTCCACAGCACATGTTACTTCCTTGAAGAACTCCAATAATTGGTTAAACATGATTTTCCTTTCACTGACTCTGCCTGATTAACTTGAATGTTTCTAAGTGCCCTGCTATAATGTCTTTAATAATAGTTTATAATATTTTCTCCATGACAGATATTAAGCTAACTGGTTTGTAATTTCCTGCTTTTTGTCGCCCTCCCTTTTTGGAAGTCAAGAGTCTGACTGACTCAGGCTTAAAAATATTCAATTACCCTGTCTTCACTACTCTATGAGGAAGAGAATTCCACAGACTATTGAACCTCTGAGGGAAAAAGGTTCTCCTCATTTCCGTCTTGAATGGGAGACTCCTTATTTTTAAACTGTGTCCTTTGTCTAGTCTCTTCCACAAGGGGAAAGCATCCTCTCGGCATCCACCCTGTCAAGTACCCTCAGGGACTTTCAATAAGATCACCTCTCATTCTTCTAAACCCTAACGCATACAGTCCCAACATGGCCAACCTTTTCTCATAAGATAACTCATTCATCCCAGGAATCAGTCAAGTGAACCTCTCTGAACTGCTTCTAATGCAATTCTATTGTTTCTTAAGTAAGGAGACCAAAACTGTACACAGTACTCCAGATGTGGTCTCACCAACGCCCTGTAAAATGGTAGTAAAACTTCCCTACTTTTATATTCAATTCCCTCTACAATAAACAGCATTCCATTTGCTTCCCAATTACTTGCTGTTCCTGCATACTAACTTTTCCTGATTCATGTACCAGGACACCCAGGTCCCTCTGTACCTCAGAGTTCTGCAATCTCTCTCCATTTGAATACTATATTGCTTTTCTATTCTTCCTGCCAAAGTGGACAAGTTCACATTTTCCCACATTATACTCCATCTGCCAAGTTTGTGCCTGCTCACTAAATCTATCTCTATCCCTTTGTAGATTTCTTATGCCCTCTTCTCAACTTTCTTTCCTTCCTATCTTCATGTCATCAGCAAATTTAGCTACCATACATTCAGTCCCTTCATCCAAGTCATTGATATAAATTGTAAATACTTGAGGCCCCAGCACTGATCCCTGTGACACTCACTAGTTACAGCTTGCAAACCCAAAAAGATTCCATTTATCCCTACTTTTCGTGTCCTGTCAGCTAACCAATTGTCTAAGCATGCTAATATGTTACCTGTAAGGAGATGGTGGCATAATGGTATTGACACTGGACAAGTAATCCAAAGACCCTTCATTGTTGCTGAGTCAAAATCCTGGAACTCCCTTCCTAACAGCACTGTGGGTGTAACTACACCGCATGGACTGCAGCGGTTTAAGAAGACAGCTCACCACCATCTTCTCGAGAGCAATTAGGGATGGGCAATAAATGCTGGCCCAACCAGCAAAGCCCACATCTTGTAACTGAATAAAAAAACCCAGGGTAATGCTCTGGGGACCCAGGTTCAAATCCCACCACGGCAGAGGCTGAAATTTGAATTCAACAAAAAATCTGGAATTAAAAGATGACCGTGAAACCATTGTTGATTTGCCGTTAAAACCCATCTGGTTCACTAATGTACTTTAGGGACATGTGACTCCAGACCCAGGGCAATGTGGTTGACTCTTAAATGCCCTCTGAAATGGCTGATCAAGTCACTCAGTTGTAATAAGCCACTAAAAAGTCACAAAAAAGGAATGAAACCAGACAGACCACCTGGGATTGGCCTAGGTACCGACAACAGCAAACTCAGCCCTGTCGACCCTGACTAACATCTGGGGCTAGTTAAGCAACAGCCTGACGTAGTCATCCTCACGGAATCATACCTAACAGATAATGTCCCATACACCAGCATCACCATCCCTGGGTATGCCTTGTCCCACTGACAGGACAGGCCCAGCAGAGGTGCTGCACAGTGATATACAGTCAGGATGGAGTTGCCCTGGGAGTCCTCAACATCGACTCCAGACCCCAGGAAGTCTCATGGCATCAGGTCAAACGTGGGCAAGGAAACCACCTGCTGATTACCACGTACCGCCCTCCCTCAGTTGATGAATCAGTGCTCCTCCATGTTGAACACCACTTGGAGGAAGCACCGAGGGTGGCAAGAGCGCAGAATGTACTCTGGATGAGGTCTTCAATGAACATCACCAAGAGTGGCTCGGTAGCACCACTACTGACTGAGCAGGCTGAGTCCTAAAGGACATAGCTGCTAGACTGGGTCTGTGACAAGTGATGAGGGAACCAACAAGAGGGAAAAACATACTTGACCTCATACTCACCAACCTGCCTGCTTCAATGCATCTGTCCGTGACAGTATCGGTAGGAGTGACCACTGCACAGTCATTGTGGAGATGAAGTCCCGGCCTCACATTGAGGATACCCTCCATTGTGTTGTGTGGCACTACCACCGTGCTAAATGGGATAGATTTCAAACAGATCTAGCAACTCAAGACTGAGCATCCATGAGTCGTTGTGGGCCATCAGCAGCAGCAGATTTGTACTCGAACGCAATCTAACCTCATGGCCTGGCATATCCCCCACTCTACCATTACCACCAAGCCAGGGGATCAACCTTGGTTCAATGAATGCAGGAGGGTATGCCAGGAGCAGTACCAGACATACCTAAAAATGAGATGTCAACTTGGTGAAGCAAAAACACAGGACTACTTGCGTGCCAAACAGCATAAGCAGCAATTGATAGACAGAGCTAAGTGATCCCACAACCAATGGATCAGATCTAAGCTCTGCAGCCCTGGCACATCCAGTCGTGAATGGTGGTGGACAATTAAACAACTGGAGGAGGAGGCTCCACAAATATCCCCATCCTCAATGATGGGGGAGCCCAGCACCTCAGTGCAAAAGATGAGGTTGAAGCATTTGCAACAATCTTTAGCCAAAAGTGCAGAGTGGATGATCCATCTCGGCCTTCGCAGGAGGTTCACAGCATCACAGATGCCAGTCTTCAGCCATTTCGATTCATTCCACGTGATGCCAAGGAACGGCTGAAGGCACTGGATACTGCGAAGGCTATGGGCCCTGACAATATTCCAGCAATAGTACTGAAGACTTGTGCTCTAGAAGTTGCCGCACCCCTAGCCAAGCTGTTCCAGTACAGCTACAACACTGGCATCAAACCAGCTATGTGGAAAATTGCCCAGGTATGACATGTGCACAAAAAGCAGGACAAATCCAACCCGGCCAATTATCAATTACCGCTCCATCAGTCTACTCTCGGCCATCAGTAAAATGATACAAGGGGTCATCAACAGTGCTGCCAAGTGACACTTGCTCAGCAATAACCTGCTCACTGATGCCCAGTTTGGGTTCCACCAGGGCCACTTAGCTCCTGACCTCATAACAGCCTTGGTTCAAACATGGACTAAAGAGCTGAACTCCCGAGGTGAGGTGAGAGTGACTGCCCTTGACACCAAGGCAGCATTTGACCGAGTGTGGCATCAAGGAGCCCTAGCAAAACTGGAGTCAATGAGAATCAGGGGGAAAACTGTCTGCTGGTTGGAATTAAATGCAGCACAAAGGAAGAAGGTTGTGGTTATTGGAGGCCAATCATCTCAGTCCCAGGATATTACTGCAGGAGTTCCTCAGGGTAGTGTCCTCGGCCCAACCATCTTCAGCTGCTTCATCAATGGCCTCCTTCCATCATAAGTTCAGAATCATAAAAATGTTATGGTGCAGAAAGGGGCCATTCAGCCCACTGTGTCTGCGCTGGCCATCATAAGGTCAGAAGCGGGGATGTTCGCTGACGATTGCACAATGTTCAGCACCATTCACGACTCCTCAGATACTGAAGCAGTCCATGTCCAACTGCAGCAAAAACTGGACAATATCCAGGCTTGGGCTGACAAGTGACAAGTAACAAGTAACATTCACACCACACAAGTGTCAGGCAATGACCTTCTCCAAAACGAGAGAATCTAACAATCGCCCCTTGACAATCAATAGCATTACCATCGCTGAATCCCCCAAAATCAACATCCTGGGGGTTATCATTGATTAGTAACTGAACTGGACTAACCATATAAATATTGTGGCTACAAGAGCAGGTCAGAGGCTGGGAATCCTGTGATGAGTAACTCACCTCCTGATTCCCCAAAGCCTGTCCACCATCTACAAGGCACAAGTCAGGAGTGTGATGGAATACTCCCCACTTGCCTGGATGAGCGCAGTTCCAACAACAGTCAAGAAGCTTGAATATCCAGGACAAAGAAGCCCATTTGATTGCCACTCCCTCCACAAACATTCACTCCCTCCACCAGCAACGCACAGTGGCAGCAGTGTGTACCACCTATAAGATGCACTGCAGCAATTCACCAAGGCTCCTTCAACAGCATCTTCCAAACCCACGACCACTACCATCTAGAAGGACAAGGGCAGCAGATAGATGAGAACACCACCAGCTGGAAGTTCTCCTCCAAGTCACTCACCATCCTGATTTGGAAATATATCGCCTTCCTTCACTGTTGCTGGGTCAAATCCTGGAACTCCCTCCATAACAGCACATGGACTACAGTGGTTGAAGAAGGCAGCTCACTACCATCTTCTCAAGGGCAATTAGCGATGGGCAATAAATGCTGGCCTAGTCTGTGATGCCCATATCCCATGAACGAATTAAAAACAAATTACCTCCTACACCATGAGATCTTATTTTGTGCAGTAACCTTTGATATGGCACCTTATCAAATCCCTTTTGGAAATCCAAATGCACCACATCTACAGGTTCCCCTTTATCAATGCTGCTTGTTTCTTCCTCAAAGAACTCCAGTAGCTTAGTCAAACAATATTTCCCCTTCACAGAACCATGGTGATTCTGCTTGTTGCGTTGTGATTTTCTAAGTCCTGCTATAACCCCCCTAACATTAGATTCTAGCATTACCCCTATGATGGGGGTTGGGCTAATTGGCTTGTAGTTTCCTGCTTTCTCTCTCCCTCCTTTCTTGAATATGGGAGTTACATTTGCTATTTTCCAATCTGATAGGACCTTTCCAGAATCTAGGAAATTTTGGAAAATTACAACCTATGCATCAGCTATCTCAGCAACCACTTCATTTAAGACCCTCGGCTGCAGGCCATCAGGTCCTGAGGACTTGTCAGTTTTTTGTTCTGATAGTTTTCTCAGTAACCTTTCCCTGGTGATTGTAATTGTTTTTAACCTCCCTTTCACCTCTTGATTTGACAATTATTTCTGGGACGTTATTTGTGTTTTTTTATAGTGAAGAACAACACAAAGTATCTATTCAATGCTTCCACCATTTCCTTATTTCCCATTATTAATTCCCAGGCTCGCTCTCTAGAGGGCCAATGCTCACTTTAGTTACCGTTTTCCTTTTTAAATACTTGTAGAAACTCTTATTATCTGTTTTTTTCCCTAGCTAGCTTCTTTTCATACTCTAATTTCTCCCACTTTTTTTAGTCAGGAACTGTGTATACAGTTGTGTTATACCCAGTGACATACGATGTGTTATTATAGAATATTTACAGTGTTATAACCAGCGACACACGGTGTTTAATATAATATATAGTCTTATACCCAGTGTGTTATTATATGATAAAAACATATGTGTTATATATACTATGTAATATACAGTCTTATGACCAGTAACACAGCATGTTACATAATATATACAGTATTATACTCAATAACACTTGGTGTCATAGATTGTATATCGCCTCTCCATATTCAGAAGCTGCCCAGTTTCTAGCAGTTAAAATCTCATCTGCTGCTCTGGTTGGAGTCTGAGATTTCTAAGTCTCAACGTGCCGGTGCTCTCTGGGCTGAGAAGTCCTTCCAGGCTGAGAGAGTGCTCTCAATATCAGATTGTACGTATGCTCTGTATTTGAACAGAGACCGTGTGTATGGAGTTCTCAATGATTTCAACCTCTGTACAGATTGCTGTGTGAGTGAGTTTCAGTGGCTGTGTCTCTAAATGCGTTCTCTTTGGGGCTGATTTGACTCGATCTCCATTGATTCTCATATCACTTGATATTTTTCAGTAAACGGAATCCAGAATAACAAAGCTTCAAGCCCAGTGACAGGGACTGTGGGACTGACCACTCAGACAGGTCAGTTTATAGATAACGGATTTAGATACGCCAACATAATGGATCAATATACTGACATCTGGATAAAGTTCATACAGTTCAAGAAAGCTCTGGTTAGACTCCATCTGGAACACTGTGTTCAGTTCTGGGCTCCCTACCTCAGCGAGCTTTTAGTAGAATGGGTGCGAAGAGGATTCCCCAGGATGATTTTGGGGCTAAAAAGATTCCATTATAGGACAAACTAAATTTGTATTCCCTCAAATGAGAAAGATTAATGGGTGATCTAATTGAAGTGTTAAAGAGATGATTAAAGGATTTAATGGGATCGATAGAAACTATTTCCTCTGGTGGGGAAAGCCTAGAACTTTAAAACTAGAGCCAGACTGTTCAGGGATAATGTCAGGAAGCATTTCATCACATACAGGGTAGTGGAAATATGGAATTCTCTCCCCCTGAAAAGTTTTTGAGACTGGGATGGGTGGGGTCAATTAAAAATTTTAAAACTGGGCTGATAGATTTTGTTGGGTAGTGTGTTAAGTGATCTGGAACCAAGGTGGGTAAATGGAATTAAGATACAGATCGACCATGATCTAATTGGATGGCAAACCAGGTTCGAGGGACTGAATGGCCTCCTCATTGAAATATATCCGTATTACAACATGGAAACAGGCCATTCGGCCTAACCAGCCCATGTTGGCATTTACCTTCCATGTAAGTAAATAGTTTGATTTACATTTACCCTCCCCATTCCCATGAGATATTGGGCAGAATTTTACATTCAGCATGCGGGTATGCGCCCAACACACCCGAGCGTAATATGACGCATGATGACGTTGGGCGTGCTTTCCGACATCATCGCTCACTCGCACGATATTTCGTTCGGCGGGCATGCACTGAAGCCGGCTGCGCATCTGCAGATAATTGAAAGGCGTATTAAGGCCATTAACAAGCTAATTGAAATCAAATTAACGCTGCCCATCCAACCTTACAGTTGGCGGACAGGGCGAAAAGGCCAAGCGGCCTTTACGTTTTTTAGGAAATCTCATCCACAAGTGGGATGAAGTTTCCTAAAGCAAATAAACATTAACTGAAAACTTTATTTTTGAATTAAAAACATGTCGCAGCTCATGTGACAGAGTCACATGAGGGGATATGTTTTTTAAAATTTTTACTGTCTTCAATAATTTTTTTTAAAAGCGTTTCAATCTCCCCGAGGCAGCTCCGTGCCTCAGAGGGATTGAAGCACTCCTTCGTGCGCGTGCGCGAACTGCTCTCCCTCCTCTCCCCGCCAGCGCAGGTAGCGCTCAGCGCTGCCGCTCGCGATCCATGCAGGATGAGCCTTAATTAGCCCGTCCGCGTGAAATGGCAGCATGGGGCCGATCGCGGGTGGCGCTCAGCGTCCTGACTGCCCCTGCCTGCTCCCGCCAAGGGAAAACTTGGCCTTTATCTCCAGTTGCCTCATCTACCTGGCCAATCTAATCTTCAATGTTCCCTTAGGGCACAATTTTCCCCTTGTCAGGCGGGCGCGGTGGACGGACCTGGGAGCGGCCGCGAAATGGTCCTCCACCCGCGATCAGGCCAATTAACGGTCAGCCAGCATGAAGCAAGTTGTAAGAGCCTCAGCGCTGCCGGGGTAGGGGCAGGAAAACACTGAAGTCTGCGCGTGCGCAGGGGTTGCGCTCACTAAAAGCCCCCTGAAGGTACAGAGCTGCCTCAGGGAGCTGAAGATTTTTAAAATGAAGATTTCACAAAATAATAGAAACATGTCCCCACATGTGACTCTGTCACATGAAGAGGGACATGTTAAAAATGAGTTTAAAAATTATTATTTTTTTAATTCATTGTTGGAAACCTCATCCCTCCCGTGGATGAGGTTTCGCAAAAATGCAAAGGCCGCCTGGCCTATTTGCCCACACGCCAACCGTAAGGTCGGATGGGTAGCAAAAAATTCTATTTGATTAGCTGCTTAAGGGCCTTAATAGGCCTCTTAACTGTTGGCGGGTGCATTGCCGACTCTCATGCGCCAAAATATCGCGCGAGTGCGCGATGATGTCGGGACGCTCGTCCAATGTCCTTGCGCGCTTTTTCACACTTGGGCGTGTCGGATGCGCTCCTGCACGCCAAGCTGAAAATCCTAGCCTTAGTTTCTGCCTCAGCTAATAGCCTTCAACCACTAACAGCTCCCTCTGTGGAAAAAGTTTCTTCTGCCAAAATGATACAGGATGAGCAGAAATCTCCTCCAATTAAACATTGGGAAGACTGAATCCATTGTCTCCCCACCTCAAACTCCATTCCATAGCTACCGACTCCACCGCTATCCTGATCACTGTCTAAGACTGAAACAGACAATCTGCAAGCTTTGCATTCTGAGTCCCTGAGTGCAGCTCCTGAACATATATCTACTCCACAATCCAAGACTCCCTATTTCCATTTCCGTAACATTTCCGGTTTCCATCCCTGCCTCAGTTCATTTGCTGCTCAAACCTCATCCAACCATTTGTTACTTCCAGAGTAAACTATTCCAATTCTCTCCTCCCATCTTCCACCCTCTATAAACTTCAGCTCATCCAAAATCCTACTGCTCGTGACCTAGCTTGCCCAAGTCCAATTCACCTATTGCTCCCTGTGCTAACTGTCCCACATTGGCTCCCTGTCTGGCAATACCTCAATTTTAAAATTCTCATCCTCGTATTCCAATCTCTGCATGTCCTCTCACCCCTCCCTATCTTTTAATCTCCTCCAGCCTCACAACCCTACAAGATATCTGAACTTGCCTAATTCTGGCCTCTTGAGCATTCCCCCGTGGGTTCTGCCTTCAGCTGCCTGGGAGAGCTCTGGAATTCCCTCCCTAAATGTCACCACTTCTCTACCTCTCTCTCCCCCCCTTAAGACGCTTCTTAAAACCCATCTGTTTGCCAAGCTTTTGGTCACCTCTCCTCATATTTCCTTGTGTGGCTCAGTTTAAAATCCTGTCTGACTACACTCGTGTGAGGTGCCTTGGAAAATTTTACTGTTAAAGGTGCTATATAAATGCAAATTGTTGTTGGGGCTGACTCTTGATCCTGCACTGAGCCTGACCATTGGTGGAGCTGGTTTCGGCTACCCGTCACCTCGTAGGAAGGCTGAGCCGTCGGTTAAATCAATGCCACTGGGTTGGTCCCGTCTGTGACC
This sequence comes from Cetorhinus maximus, assembly GCF_964194155.1. Lineage (NCBI taxonomy): Eukaryota > Metazoa > Chordata > Chondrichthyes > Lamniformes > Cetorhinidae > Cetorhinus > Cetorhinus maximus. The sequence goes on along the minus strand of NC_135898.1, from coordinate 80,064,373 downwards.
TCACGTGGACATCTCCAGTCATCATGAGGTCTGGCTGTCAGAGATCAATGGCCAGGCTGTCGCTGGTGGAGGTTCAACTACTGGTTGTTTATGTCACTTGGTGCAGTGGCATGGGCCTTGCACTGGAAATTGGGCTATCCCAGAACCACAACCAGGAGCAACGATGTAAAGCCAGTGCGTGTCTCCACGCACCCCCCTCCCACTCTGCTCTGACTCAGCTTTTTTATCTTCTTTCTTGTTGACAGTTCAAGGGGTTCAGAACAATCGAACAGCCACGTCTGGCTTTGTCACTGGTCATACTCTGACCCAGACCAACTCCAGCTCAGGTGAGTAATGCACCAATCACCACAACAGCACTCCCCACTTCAACGGCATCAACTCTCTTCATATCACAGTGCAATGTTAACAGGATTAGGGAATAGCGGCAAAATAGGGTAACAGCGAATTGGGTAACTGGGTAAAGGGTAATTGGGTAACAGCACAGCCGGTTTGGCACAGCCCAGGAATCTCCAGTCTGTGTTGAGTTAACTGCTCTTAGGAGAAGCAAGACAATTGGCCTCAGTGCCCTAAGGGAAACAGTAGCCTTCAATGCCTTTTTCCCACACTACCCCCATATCCCTTTATGTCACTGGTATTTAGAAATCTGTCAATCTCTACCTTAAACATACTCAATGACTGAGATTCCACATCCCTCAGGGGTAAAGAATTCCAAAGATTCACAACCCTCTGAATAAAAAAATTCTCCTCATCTTGGTCCTAAGTAGCCTCCCCCTTATTTTGAGATTGTCCCCCTAGTTCTAGACTCCCCAACCAGGGGAAAACATCTTACCTTCATCTACCCTGTCCATCCTCATTAAGTATTTTGTAAGTTTCAATGAGATCACTTCTCATTCTTTGAAACTTGGAGAATACAGGCCCAGTTTCCCCAATCTCTCTTCGTAGGAGAGTCCCGCCATCTGGTGAATCTTTGTTGCACTCCCTCTATGGCAACAGTATCCTTCCTAAGGTAAGGGGACCAAAACTGCTCACAGTACTCCAGGTGCCATCTAACAAAGGTCCAAACAATTGAAGCAAGACTTTGCTACTCCTGTACTCAGATTCTCTTGTGATAAAGGCCAACATGCCATTGGCCTTCCTAATTGCCTGCTGCACCTGCATGTTAGCTTTGTGACTTATTGACGAGGGCATCCAGTTCCCTTTGTATATCTACGTTTTCTAATCTCTCACCATTTAAGAAATACCCTGCACATCTGTTCCTCCTACTAAAGTGGTTAACCTCACATTTTTCCTCATTATATTCCATCTGCCATGTTCTTGCCCACTCGCTAAGTCTCTCCAAATCCCCTTGAAAATGCTTTTCAGCTTCCTCACAACACACATTCCCACCTAACTTTGTGTCATCCGTGAACCTGGAAATATTACATTTGGTCCCCACACCCAAATCATTGATATATATTGTGAACAGCTGGGGCCCAAGTACTGATCCTTGCGGTACCCCACTAGTCACAGCCTGCCAACATGAGAATGACCTGTTTATTCCTACTGTCTGTTTTCTGCCTGTAAACCAATCCTTAAATCAATGCCAGTATGTTACCTCCTATCCCATGTGCTTTGATTTCGTGAACCAACCTCCTTTAGGGGACTTTATCAAAAGCCTTCTGAAAATCCATGTATACTACATCCACCAACTCCCCTTTATCAATTCTGTTAATAACATCCTCAAAAAACTCCATCAGGTTTTTCAAATTCAAATTCATAAATCCATGTTGCCTCTACCAATCAGGTCATTATTATCCAAGTGTCCATTTATCACGTCCTTTATAACAGATTTCAACATTTTCCCTATTGCTAATGTCAGGCTAACAGGTCTGTAGTTCCCCATTTTCTCTCTCCCTCCCTTCATAAATGGTGGGGTGACATTTGCTACCTTCCAACCTGCAGGAACCGTTCCATAATCTATAGAATTTTGGAAGATGATCAGCAATGAAACCATTATCTCCATAGGTAGCTCTTTCAACACTCTGGGATGTAGAATATCAGGTCCCAGGGATTTATCAGTCTTCAGTCCCATTAATTTCTTCAATACAACCTTCTTACAAATACTAATTTCTTTCAATTTCACATTCTCTCCAGTCCCTTTAATTCTGGGATATTTCTTGTATCTTCCTTAGTGAAGACAGGCACAAAGTCATAAATTAACTTCTCTCCCATTTCTCTATTCCCCATATAAATCCTCCTGACTCTGCCTGTGATGGACCAACGTTTGTCTTAGCCAAACATTTCTTTTTAATGTATCTATAGAAGCTTTTACAGTCTGTTTTTATGTTTTTTGCTGGTTTACATTCATATTCTATTCTCCCTTTATCAGTTTCTTGGTCCTCCTTTGCTGTTTTCTAAAATCCTTCCAATCCTCAGGTTTACTACTATTTCTGGCAACTTTATTGGCCTTTTCTTTTAATCTTATACAATCCTTAACTTGCTTTGTCAGCCACGGTTGACTGACTTTTCTTTTTGGGCTTTTGTGCCTGAAAGGAATGTGTAATTGCTGTAAACTATATAATAGTTCTTTAAAGACTACCCATTGCCCATGGACCAACATACCTTTAAAGTATTTCCCCAATCCACTTCAGCCAGTTTTCCACCATACCTGCATAATTCCCTTTGTTCAAGTTTAACACCCTGGCTTCAGATTAAACTATCTCACTTTCAAAAACAATGTAAAATTCTAACATATTATGGTCACACATCCCTAAAGGTTCTTTTAACAAGGTTATGAATTAGCCCTTTCTCATGACATAATAGATCTAAAATAGCCTGTTCTCTACCTCAGTTCCACCATATAAGGCTGATTTGATTAGTAGACAATCATTCTCGGAAATGTGCATTTTGAAACTCTTTCGAGTTATCAACAGTCACAGATTGCAACTCTTTTGAGTACAATCACAGTTCTTGGTTTCCGGGAGTGGGACACGAACCCACAACCCTCTGATTCAAAGGCGAGGGTGCTATGAACTGAGCCACAGCTGACAAGGCTGATTTGATACTCATCCTGACATATCCCACCTCACAGCTCAACCACCCCCCGCAATTTTTAATTCCCCTTCTCTATCCCGTTTGAAAAACCCTATAAGTGGGAATGTTGAGCTGCCATTCCTACCCTTCTTTAAACCATGTTTCAGTAATAGCTGTGAAACTATGCTTACCAGTGTCTATCTGTACCCTCAACTCATCTGCATATTCACTAGACTCTTCTTTGGGAGTTTATTCTGTTAAGCACAGCTAATGTCTTTTCACAAGTTTTTTCACAAGTCTCTGTTTTCCCTGCCACTCCCCATACTCTCAGACTAATTTCTACCTTTGCTTCTCTTCCTTCTGGATCTACAGAAGTTCAATTCCCCCTGCCAAACTAGTTGTAACCCTCTCCAACAGCACAAACAAATCTCCCCATCACAACATTGGTCCCAGCCCTGTTGAGGAACCCAGTGAGAGTCAGCACCTTCAGGAACTGTCCCCCAGTGAGAGTCAGCACCTTCAGGAACTGTCCCCCAGTGAGAGTCAGCACCTTCAGGAACTGTCCCCCAGTGAGAGTCAGCACCTTCAGGAACTGTCCCCCAGTGAGAGTCAGCACCTTCAGGAACTGTCCCCCAGTGAGAGTCAGCACCTTCAGGAACTGTCCCCCAGTGAGAGTCAGCACCTTCAGGAACTGTACCCCAGTGAGAGTCAGCACCTTCGGGAACTGTCCCTCAGTGAGAGTTAGTACCTTGAGGAGGGATTTAGTCAAGGTATGATTAAGTGTATTATATAGTTATGGGCTTCAATGTATTTCTGTGTTCTCACTGTCTTTATTTAATCCTCCTCTCGATGCTCTGATGGCCCACTCTGCCTCTCCTCTCTCCATCCCTCCAGCACTGGGAGTGCAGAAAAATCTTGCGTCGAATTCCAGTATTGTTAACACAGAGCAGACCAGCACCACAGGTTAGTAACTCACACTGTTATCCAGGAAATTTCTTTTCACAGGTGCCTCAGTAATCTCAGCAATTGCAGCACGCTAATACCCCAGCAATGCCGATCACTGATATCCCAGCAATCCCAACACGCTGGTATCCCAGTAATCTCAACACACTGACATCCCAGCACACTGACATCCCAGCACACTGACATCCAAGCACACTGATATCCCAGTACACTGATATCCCAGTACACTGATATCCCAGCATCCCAGCACACTGACATCCCAGAACACTGACATCCCAGCACATTGACATCCCAGCACACTGATATCCCAGCACACTGACATCCCAGCACACTGATATCCCAGCAATCCCAGCACGCTGGTATCCCAGTAATCTCAGCACACTAACACCCCAGCACACTGACATCCCAGTATACTGATATCCCAGCAACCCCGATCACTGATATCGCAGCAATCCCAGTACGCTGGTATCCCAGTAATCTCAGCACACTAACATCCCAGCACACTGACATCCCAGTACACTGATATCCCAGCAACCCCGATCACTGATATCCCAGCAATCCCAGCACGCTGGTATCCCAGTAATCTCAACACACTGACATCCCAGCACATTGACATCCCAGCACACTGACATCCCAGCACACTGACATCCCAGCACACTGATATCCCAGTACACTGATATCCCAGTACACTGATATCCCAGCATCCCAGCACACTGACATCCCAGCACACTGACATCCCAGCACACTGACATCCCAGCACACTGACATCCCAGCACACTGAAATCCCAGCAATCCCAGCACGCTGGTATCCCAGTAATCTCAGCACATTAACATCCCAGCACACTGACATCCCAGTACACTGATATCCCAGCAACCCCAATCACTGATATCGCAGCAATCCCAGCACGCTGGTATCCCAGTAATCCCAGCACACTGATATCCCAGCACACTGATATCCCAGCACACTGATATCCCAGCACACTGATATCCCAGCACACTGACATCCCAGTACACTGATATCCCAGCAATCCCAGCACACAGATATCACAGTTATCCCAGCACACTAACATCCCAGCACACTAACATCCCAGCACACTAACATCCCAGCACACTAACATCCCAGCACACTGACATCCCAGTACACTGATATCCCAGCACACAGGTATCACAGTAATCCCAGCACACTAACATCCCAGCACACTAACATCCCAGCACACTGACATCCCAGTACACTGACATCCCAGTACACTGATATCCCAGCACACTGATATCCCAGCACACTGACATCCCAGTACACTGATTTCCCAGCAATCCCAGCACACAGATATCATAGTTATCCCAGCACACTAACATCCCAGCACACTAACATCCCAGCACACTAACATCCCAGCACACTAACATCCCAGCACACTAACATCCCAGCACACTGACATCCCAGTACACTGATATCCCAGCACACAGGTATCACAGTAATCCCAGCACACTAACATCCCAGCACACTAACATCCCAGCACACTGACATCCCAGTACACTGATATCCCAGCAATCCCAGCACACAGATATCACAGTAATCCCAGCACACTAACATCCCAGCACCCTAACATCCCAGCACACTAAAATCCCAGCACACTAACATCCCAGCACACTAACATCCCAGCACACTGACATCCCAGCACACTGACATCCCAGCACACTGACATCCCAGCACACTGATATCCCAGCAATCCCAGCACACTGATATCCCAGCACACTGATATCCCAGCACACTGATATCCCAGCACACTGATATCCCAGCACACTGACATCCCAGTACACTGATATCCCAGAAATCCCAGCACACAGATATCACAGTAATCTCAGCACACTAACATCCCAGCACACTGATATCCCAGCACACTGATATCCCAGCACGCTGGCATCCCAGCACACTGATACCCGTTTGAAAAACCCTATAAGTGGGAATGTTGAGCTGCCATTCCTACCCTTCTTTAAACCATGTTTCAGTATTGGCTGTGAAACTATGCTTACCAGTGTCTATCTGTACCCACAGCTCATCTGCATATTCACTAGACTCTTCTTTGGGAGTATATACTGTTAAGCGCAGCTAATGTCTTTGTTGTTTTTTCACAAGTCTCTGTTTTCCCTGCCACTCCCCATACTCACAGACTGATTTCTACCAGTACACTGACATCACAGTACACTGATATCCCAGCACATTGACATCCCAGCACACTGATATCTCTTCCTTCTGGATGTACAGATGTTCAATTCCCCCTCCCAAACTAGTTGTAACCATCTCCAACAGCACAAACAAATCTCCCCATCACAACATTGGTCCCAGTCCTGTTGAGGAACCCAGTGAGAGTCAGCACCTTCAGGAACTGTAACCCAGTGAGAGTCAGCACCTTCAGGAACTGTCCCCCAGTGATAGTCAGCACCTTCAGGAACTGTCCCCCAGTGATAGTCAGCACCTTCAGGAACTGTCCCCCAGTGATAGTCAGCACCTTCAGGAACTGTCCCCCAGTGAGAGTCAGCACCTTCAGGAACTGTCCCCCAGTGAGAGTCAGCACGTTCAGGAACTGTCCCCCAGTGATAGTCAGCACCTTCAGGAACTGTCCCCCAGTGATAGTCAGCACCTTCAGGAACTGTCCCCCAGTGAGAGTCAGCACCTTCAGGAACTGTCCCCCAGTGAGAGTCAGCACGTTCAGGAACAGTCCCGCAGTGAGAGTCAGCATCTTCAGGAACTGTACCCCAGTGAGAGTCAGCACCTTCAGGAACTGTACCTCAGTGAGAGTCAGCACCTTCAGGAACTGTCCCTCAGTGAGAGTTAGTACCTTGAGGAGGGATTTAGTCAAGGTATGATTAAGTGTATTATATAGTTATGGGCTTCAATGTATTTCTGTGTTCTCACTGTCTTTATTTAATCCTCCTCTCGATGCTCTGATGGCCCACTCTGCCTCTCCTCTCTCCATCCCTCCAGCACTGGGAGTGCCGAAAAATCTTGCGTCGAATTCCAGTATTGTTAACACAGAGCAGACCAGCACCACAGGTTAGTAACTCACACTGTTATCCAGGAAATTTCTTTTCACAGGTGCCTCAGCAATCCCAGCAATTGCAGCACGCTAATACCCCAGCAATGCCGATCACTGATATCCCAGCAATCCCAGCACGCTGGTATCCCAGTAATCTCAACACACTGACATCCCAGCACACTGACATCCCAGCACACTGACATCCCAGCACACTGATATCCCAGTACACTGATATACCAGCATCCCAGCACACTGATATCCCAGTACACTGATATCCCAGCACACTGATATCCCAGCATCCCAGCACACTGATATCCCAGCAATCCCAGTACGCTGGTATCCCAGTAATCCCAGCACACTGACATCCCAGCACACTGACATCCCAGCACACTGACATCCCAGCACACTGACATCCCAGTAAACCATACACAATAGCATCCCAGCACACAGATATCACAGTAATCTCAGCACACTGATATCCCAGCACGCTGGCATCCCAGCATCCCAGTACACTGATATCCCAGCACACTGATATCCCAGCACACTGATATCCCAGCACACTGATATCCCAGCACACTGATATCCCAGCACACTGACATCCCAGCACACTGATATCCCAGTAAACCATGCACAATAGCATCCCAGCACACAGATATCACAGTAATCCCAGCCCACTGATATCCCAGCACACTGATATCCCACCACACTGATATCCCACCACCCCAGCACTCTGGTATCCCAGTAATCTCAGCACATTAACATCCCAGCACACTGATATCCCAGTAATCTCAGCACACTGATATCCCAGCACACTGATATCGCAGCATCCCAGCTCACTGATATCCCAGCACACTGATATCCCACCATCCCAGTAATCCCAGCACATTAACATCCCAGCACACTGATATCCCAGTAATCTCATCAGACTGATATCCAAGCACACTGATATCCCACCACCCCAGCACTCTGGTATCCCAGTAATCTCAGCACATTAACATCCCAGCACACTGATATCCCAGTAATCTCAGCAGACTGATATCCCAGCACACTGATATCGCAGCATCCCAGCTCACTGATATCCCAGCACACTGATATCCCACCACCCCAGTAATCCCAGCACATTAACATCCCAGCACACTGATATCCCAGTAATCTCAGCACACTGATATCCAAGCACGCTGGCATCCCAGCATCCCAGTACACTGATATCCCAGCACACTGATATCCCAGCACACTGATATCCCACCACCCCAGCACTCTGGTATCCCAGTAATCTCAGCACATTAACATCCCAGCACACAGATATCATAGTAATCTCAGCACATTAACATCCCAGCACACTGATATCCCAGTAATCTCAGCACACTGATATCCAAGCACGCTGGCATCCCAGCATCCCAGCACACTAATATCCCAGCACACTAATATCCCAGCACACTGATATTCCAGCACACTGATATCCCAGTACACTGATATCCCAGTAATCCCAGCACACTGATATCACAGCACACTGATATCCCAGCACACTGATATCCCATTATACTGATATCCCAGCAATCTCAGCACACTGATGTCCCAGCACACTGATACACCAGTAATCTCAGCAGACTGATATCCCAGCAATCCCAGCACTCTGGTATCCCAGTAATCCCAGCACATTAACATCCCAGCACACTGATATCCCACTAATCCCATCATACTGATATCCCAGCACACTGATATACCAGTAATCTCAGCACACTGATATCCCAGTACACTGATATCCCAGCACACTGATATACCAGTAATCTCAGCACACTGATATCCTAGCACACTGATATCCCAGCACACTGATATCCCAGCACACTGATATCCCAGCAATCCCAGCACTCTGGTATCCCAGTAATCCCAGCACAATAACATCCCAGCACACTGATATCCCAGTAATCTCAGCACACAGATATCACAGTAATCCCAGCCCACTGATATCCCAGCACACTGATATCCCACCACACTGATATCCCACCACCCCAGCACTCTGGTATCCCAGTAATCTCAGCACATTAACATCCCAGCACACTGATATCCCAGTAATCTCAGCACACTGACATCCCAGCACACTGATATCGCAGCATCCCAGCTCACTGATATCCCAGCACACTGATATCCCACCATCCCAGTAATCCCAGCACATTAACATCCCAGCACACTGATATCCCAGTAATCTCATCAGACTGATATCCAAGCACACTGATATCCCACCACCCCAGCACTCTGGTATCCCAGTAATCTCAGCACATTAACATCCCAGCACACTGATATCCCAGTAATCTCAGCAGACTGATATCCCAGCACACTGATATCGCAGCATCCCAGCTCACTGATATCCCAGCACACTGATATCCCACCATCCCAGTAATCCCAGCACATTAACATCCCAGCACACTGATATCCCAGTAATCTCAGCACACTGATATCCAAGCACGCTGGCATCCCAGCATCCCAGTACACTGATATCCCAGCACACTGATATCCCAGCACACTGATATCCCACCACCCCAGCACTCTGGTATCCCAGTAATCTCAGCACATTAACATCCCAGCACTCTGGTATCCCAGTAATCTCAGCACATTAACATCCCAGCACACAGATATCATAGTAATCTCAGCACACTGATATCCAAGCACGCTGGCATCCCAGCATCCCAGCACACTAATATCCCAGCACACTAATATCCCAGCACACTGATATTCCAGCACACTGATATCCCAGTACACTGATATCCCAGTAATCCCAGCACACTGATATCACAGCACACTGATATCCCAGCACACTGATATCCCATTATACTGATATCCCAGCAATCTCAGCACACTGATGTCCCAGCACACTGATACACCAGTAATCTCAGCAGACTGATATCCCAGCAATCCCAGCACTCTGGTATCCCAGTAATCCCAGCACATTAACATCCCAGCACACTGATATCCCACTAATCCCATCATACTGATATCCCAGCACACTGATATACCAGTAATCTCAGCACACTGATATCCCAGTACACTGATATCCCAGCACACTGATATACCAGTAATCTCAGCACACTGATATCCTAGCACACTGATATCCCAGCACACTGATATCCCAGCACACTGATATCCCAGCACACTGATATCCCAGCAATCCCAGCACTCTGGTATCCCAGTAATCCCAGCACAATAACATCCCAGCACACTGATATCCCAGTAATCTCAGCACACTGATATCCCAGCACACTGGCATCCCAGCATCCCAGCACACTGATATCCCAGTAATCCCAGCACAATAACATCCCAGCACACTGATATCCCACTAATACCAGCACACTGATACCCCAGCACACTAATATACCAGTAATCTCAGCAGACTGATATCCCAGCACACTGATATCCCAGCACTCTGGTATCCCAGTAATCCCAGCACACTGACATCCCAGCACACTGACATCCCTGTACACTGATATCCCAGCACACTGATATCCCAGCATGCTGATATACCAGTAATCTCAGCAGACTGATATCCAAGCATCCCAGCACACTAATATGCCAGTAATCCCAGCACGCTGATATTCCAGCACACAGATATCCCAGTAATCCCAGCATACTGATATCCCAGCACACTAATATCCCAGTAATCCCAGCACACTGATATTCCAGCACACTGGTATCGGAGCACTCTGATATTCCAGCACACTGATATTCCAGTAATCCCAGCACACAGATATTCCAGCATACTGGTATCCCAGCACACTTGTATCACAGCAATCCCAACTATCCAAGTATGCTGCTCCTCTGGGCAGAGTTCAAAGGTCATGTTGTGTGATTATTTCTCCTGCCATTTATTCATTCTGACTCCAAGCTCTGTTTTCATCTCCTTGATCACACTGATTTCTACTGATTGTATATTGGGCATTATCGGAATCGGGGTTGTGTTGGGTGTGTGGGGATCGGGGTTGTGTTGGGTGTGTGGAGATCGGGGTTACATCAGTGAGCCGCTGTTCACAATGTTTCTCTCCACAGTGGGGACCACGGACACCGACGACATTTTACGGAAAGACTATAAGTTCCTGCTGCTGGAGAAGGAAAATTCCCCTCCAAATAAAGACACGGAGCTTCTGATCATGACCAAGGATAGTGGCAAACTCTTCACTGGTGCTCCCGCCAGCTTCGCTGGTAATGTTTAAACCCACTCACTGATAGCAATTCCCATATCCCAGCCCAGCTAGAGACAACCCCGACCCAGCCCCCAAACCCGACCCAGACCCAATCCCGACCCCAAACCCGATCCAACCCCAATCCCGACCCCAAACCCGATCCAATACCAATCCCGACCCCAAACCCGACCCAACCCCAATCCCGACCCCAATCCAACCCGACTGCAAACCCAACCTGAAACCCGACTCAACCCAAAACCCAACCCAACCCCAATCTCAACCCCAATCCAACCCGACCGCAAACCCAACCTGAAACCTGATTCAACCCCAAACCCAACCCCAAACACGACCCAATCCCGAACCCGGCCCAGACCCAAACCTGCCCCAATTATGAACACAACTCAACCCCGAACCCGACCCAATCCCAATCCCGACCCCAAACCCGACACAGCCCCAACCCCAGACCCAATCCAACATTGCTCCAGTCTCCGGTCTTGCCAACATCCAACCCCTCCTGAAGAAGAGACGTACAGACTCAAAACATTAACACAGATGTGGAGAGAGAAACAGCCTGACGTGCTGAGTTTTTTCCAGCATTTTCTGTTTTTGTTTCAGATTTCCAGCATCCACAGTATTTTGCTTTTATCCAACCCCAGTACACGTCCTGGCCCTGGATGTGCTGCTGTCACAGAATCATAGAATTGTTATGGTGTAGAAGGAGACCATTCATGTCTGCACCAGCCCTCTGAGTATTTTAACTTAGTGCCAATCTCCTGCCTTTTCCCCACAACCCTGCACATTGCCACAGTAAAACAGCACCCGGGCACTCTTTCAGTAAAATAATTATGAATGCCCTCTGTGTCCAGGCTTGATGAGGGGCACAGAGCCATCCAGAGCTCAAAGCTCTGACCTCTCTGCTGAGTTATCGAATCCTGGCCAAGGCAGCAGTGGGGAGGTTCAATGGCGCTTAGTGCGCTGCACGAGGGAGGGGAAAAACACCGAGGGTTCCTCCAGCCAACCTACCACTCAGCGACCCTCCTGCTGCAACATCAGGCCGGGGTCTGAATGAATATCCAGCTGACGGGGGCTAGTCTCAGATACCAAGGAGGGACTCTAGGTATCTGGAGAGGTGTCAGGGGAGGAGGAAATGATTTATTCAACTGGCTGCGATCAGATTGACCATTCCCACGCAGGACTGAGAAGTGACAAACTCCAGTCCATTACCTACTTAATATTCAAACAAAGGGAAAGTCAGGACAATTTCAAACTGGAATAAGTTATTTCCATGGCGATACTGTGGAATGGAGATTAACAAAGTGGGCAGGAGGTTACAGAGGCGAAATAAAATTTAGAGAGAGAAAAAAATAGGCAGTACTAGAAATAGACAAGGGAGTATGAAAGCAAAATACTGTGGATGCTGGAAACCTGAAATAAAAGCAAAAAATGCTGGAACAATTCAGCAGATCTGGTAGCATCTTTGGAGAGAAATAGAGTTAACGTTTCGAGTCTGTTTGACTCAGGGCTCTGAAGAAGTGACATGCGGACTCAAAACGTTAACTCTGTTTCTCTCTCCACAGATGCTGCCAGGCCTGCTGAGTTTTTCCAGCATTTTCTTTTTTTATTAAGGAAGTGCCAGGTCAAACCTTCACCACAGCTTTGTGGGTAAAAGTGCAATCCCCTCACCGCCTCGCCCCCCTCATCTCCTGCACCCCCAGTGCCCCCTGGAACCTCCTGCAGCTCCTCGCACCCTGCAACCCCCCCACAACCACTCAGCCCCTCATCCCTTACAGCCCCTCTTGCCACCTTGCACCCCCCCTGCCTGACCTCCCTCATTCTCCCCTCAACCCCTTCATCCCCTTGCTTCCTGCATTCCCCTCACCCCTTGTACTCTCCTCGCCCCCTGCACTCCCCGCTCACCCCTCCCTTGCCCTCTTCACCTCTATCATGCCTTGCACTTGTTTCGCCCCCTCATCCCCCTCGGTCCTCTGCACCTCTCACTCTCCACTGCACCTCTCCAGCCCCCTCACCCTCTTTCCTTTTCCCCTGCACCCCCTCCAACACTCTCAACCCTGAACCCCTTTGCCCCTTTGCCCCCTTACCCCTGCACCCCCGTCATTTCCCTGCACCCACTCACCCCTCTGCACTGCCGCGCCCCTTCCCACCTGCTACATGCCCCTCACCTCTGCACTCCTATTTTCCCTTGTACCCCTCTCGCTCCCTTTATCCCTCACGCCCCTTGCAGCCCTCATACTCCCTATACCCCTCATGCCCATTCACCCTTTGTTCCCTCTCAGGATACAGCTGATGGTGCCACTAGTGGAATGGGGAAAGTTAATGTAAAGCATTAAGGGTGGATTTTCTGTTGTGAAACTCGGCAGGTTAAAGTGATACTGGTTTGTGTCTTGCAGTGTCATTGACAGATAACACCTTGAAGAAAGAGCAGATGGTCTCAAGTGGCATTGAATCAGGAATCAAGGCTCAAACAAATGGTAAGCAGAGGATAGAATAACAAAGCAGGGGAATGGGTGCCTCCTGCAGTTTCGATGACCCAGGTATTTACAGGAAAAATGACTACGCTCCCCAGTCTGTTTATTTCATAAACCAGTAACTTGTTGGAAATTAATCATTTTGGAATTCAATTAAAGCTTCAACCTTTCTGCAGTCTTTACCTGATTCTCTATCTTCCTCTCTGTTTCTCTCGATCTCTATCTGACACTTTCTATCTCTCTCTGTCTCTTTGTCTCTGATTTACTATCTCTCTATATGATACTGTTGCCTGTTCACTGGTGAATCACTATTTCCCTTTCTGTTTGTCCAGGAGGCTTGAAAATGCCAACTAAGGACAAGGCAACATACGCAGGTCAGTGAACAAACCTCCCGCTGGTTCCTTGCCCCTCTTTGAGGGAATAATACCCGACAAAGCCAAGCTGAAACACTTGGATGAAATAGAGTGACAGTTCAGGACGCAGTGGTTGTGAATGTAAAGAATCCTAAGGCCCTGTTTGTAGTCACAGAATGATACAGCACAGAAAGAGGCCATTCAGCCCATCATGCCTGTGACGGCTCTTTGAAAGAGCTATCCAATTAATCCCACTCCCCCTGCTCTTTCCTCATAGCCCGGCTATTTTCCCTTCAAGTATTTATCCAATTCCCCTTTTGAAAGTTACGGTTGAATCTGCTTCCGCCTCCCTTTCAAGCAGGCATGTGCAGATCACAACAACTAGCTGTGTAAAAAATACCCCTCATCGCCCCGCAACCACCCCACCCCACCATCCTCTGGTTCCTTTGCCAATTATTTTAAATCTGTGTCCCTTTGGTTACTGACCTTCCTGCCCCTGGAAACAGTTTCTCCTTAAGTTTCTATCCAAACTATTCATAATTTTGAACACCCGTTTTAAATCTCCCCTTAACCTTCTATGCTCTAAGGAGAACAGTCTTCTCCAATTTCCCCATGTTACTGAAGTCTCTATTCCTGTTCTCAAATCTCCTCTACACCCTACCCAGGCCTTCACATCCAGTGTGGTGCCCAGAACTGGACACAATTGAGACTAAACCAATGTTTTAAAGTTTCACTGTAATGCCCTTGCCGTTGTATTCTCTGCCCCTGTACAAAGCCCAGGATCACCTTCTACAACAGACACCACCTCATCCCAAGTAAACCCTGCTCCTCTGCCCGCCGACTCTGAAAGACCTGTTCTCTAGCTATGTTGAAAATTTCTCACATTTCCTATGCCTCTACTTGCAGAGATCCGATCGAGTGAGGAGAATTTGGACTCCCTCCCCTCCTGGTGCTCCTGCTGTCGCTGCTGCAGCTGGTGGAAGTGGCTGCTGGGATTGCTGTTGGCCTGGTTACTGCTCCTAGGCCTCCTCTTCGGCCTCATTGCATTGGGTGAGGGGGGGGCAGAGATTAGGGGGCTGGGAGAGGGGCAGAGATTGGGGGGCGGGTGGGGAGGCTTGGGGAGGGGTAGAACTTGGGGGATGGGGAGGGGCAGAGAGTGGAGTTGGGGAAAGGACAGAGAGAAGGGACTGGGGGATGGGGAGAGAGCAAGGGCTAGGGAGGGGGAACATAAGAAATAGGAGTAGGAATAGGCCCTCAAGCCTGCTCTGTCTTTCAATATGATCATGACTGATCTGATTGTGGCTTCAACTCCACCTTCCTGCCTGTTCCCCCATAACTCTTCCCTCGTCGATCAAAAATCTGTTTATCTTAGCCATGAATATATTCAATGACCCACCACTCTCTGGGGTAGACAATTCCACAGATTCTTCTTGAGGGAAGAAATTCCTCCTCATCTCTAGTTCTAGACTCCCCCAACAAAGGGAAACAAAAAGAATGGGGGAAATAACCCATTCAGACCAGTTCGTAACTGGTATTAGTAGCAGTAGCCCTGCCTCCCTGCCAGACATACTGGTGCCATGACCAGTAATACTAGTTCCACGTTCATCAACTCCAACCAGTACTACAGGGCCGCACCCCTCTTCCAGCAGCTGGGAACTGGTGGCCAGACTCACTGGCCAAACCTGGTACCAGTCCCACTGGCTTTTCCCCGTTAATCCCCTCAGGATCTTATATGTTTCAATAAGATCACCTCTCATTCTTCAAAACTCCAATAGGTTTGGCCCAACTTGCTCAATTGAGAGAGTGGGAGCTGGGGGAGGGGCAGCGAGCAGTGTCGGGAGGAGTTAGAGAGAGCAGGAACGGGCGGAGTGGCTTGATTTTCTTGCACTGATTGAGATGCAGAGGAAAATCCAGCCTTTGTCTCAGTATTCAGGGAGTGGGTAATGCCCTAAGGGTCAGGGCCTGGGGTGGGCAGGGGGGAGCGGGGTGGTGTGTTTTGAGGCAGGGCGAGTGACGGCTTTGTTTGGGTAACTGGGTAACCCAGGTAACTGGTTGCCAACTCCAATTGGACGCATTCCTGGAGCTTTGATCATGTGATCCCTCCCCTCCATCTACCACAGCTACTTAAACAGCTCCTGTTTCTCCCATCTCCAACACTTTATATTTATGAGACTGAAGTGTTGATGGGGAAGCAGAAAATTTATTGGAATACCCCAAGAATTTTTCCCCCTGGCTTTCTCACGGCATTGCTGAGAAGACTAATCCTCAATTCTTGGAGACTCCAGGGCGATCCAGGAGGGCTGGCAACCCCCTGTCTGGTTTTCCAATCGTTTCTGGATTGCTTCCTGACTGGAGACTGTTCAGGATGAGGCCAGGTTGGTAGAATGAGTTGATATGATAATCACTAACCTGTGTGACTCTCACCTTTCAGCGGACGAGGTGAGGAAGCTGAAATCCCGTGTCAACGATCTGGAATCTGGGCCGAGATTTGAGAAGTATGTTGCGCAGCCTGGCCAACCCTGCATCCCGAAGAATGAGTCAAGGGCGCAGGTGAACACACAGCCTTGTGGCTCAGGAGCAGATATCAAGCGTGACCTACGGAACCAGATTAAAGCCATGCTAGAGTCCCCGGAATATCAAGGTGAGGGCAGAATCTCGGGAAAATGACCAACCCGCTTCTTTTGGGTGAATCAGTTGAACACAGCGAGACTCCCCCATCATTAATGTTCAGGAAATAAGATGATTCTTATCAGCACAAAATCTCTGTCCTCTGAGATCTGTTTCTGATTCACTTTCCCCCTATATCCCTCAATCCCACCTCTCCCCATATCCCTGTCTTTTAATTGTCTCGTCATCCCATTTGCACTCTCAACCCAATTATCTTTTTAGTGAGAGAGTTCCTTTGCCTTCCCTCCGCTCCAACTCTGTCTGTCCGTGTGGTGTCACAAGATGAGAGACACAGTTTTGAAGTAGGGCAGAGAGAGATGGCCTTAAACACTGAGTGATTCAAGTAGGTTTTACTGAATATTCTGGTTTGGAAATTATTTTTAATCAGCATACAGTAAATGCTCCTTAAAGGGGAAGTGATCAGACTGACTCTCCTCCATGTTGCTACCCAGCATTGATTCTCTTTATCTTTACTTACAGCTTCAGTGAGAGGAGCACAAGGTGAGTAACCAATATGATGGAGTTGTGATTTTATTAGGACTGGATTTTTCCCCAGCGCTGGGGTGAGGGGCTGGCAGATGGATTGGGGGTGGTTGGGGGCGGGATGGGGGGGAGGGGGTGGTGAGTGGGGGTGAGGTTGGTGGTGGGGAGTGTGAAGATAGAGGGAAGCTATGTTGGGATGGTTCTCCAATACATTCTCTCCACCAGGGAAGTTTTGGGGATCGGATCAACTGCCTGCACTATAGAGGTGGGCAGCCAACTAAGTCAGTTACAGACGCAATTAAGGTCTGATTTTTGCAGTCATGCCAGCATTTTGTGGCCAGTAGAGAAGCCCCCCACTGCGTGCAGAGGCAGTCATCATAAGAGGCAGCCTCTTTCTGGCAGGCCAGAGGCTCCATGTCCCAAAGAAGAGACTGCAGCCAGGAAAACCCACATCCACAGCCTAAACGATCCACCCAGAGGATTACCCCTCCGACTCAATGGGCCCAACAGCTGCAGCCCAAATATTCAAAAATATTTTACCTTTTAAAGGCATGAGCCACCATGTTGAACTGCCCTCATGATCTCTGAGTTTCCTCAGCAGTGCCCACCTCTCTACGTGGGGCTGCGGAGGCTCCAGAGCTGATTGGGCAGGCCGCACCGAGAGACTACCAGCTGTCCTTAATAGGGCAGCAAATGTGGAGGGCCAATTAGGAGGCTGCCTCCTGGAAATCTGCACTGATACTGATACACACGCAGCTGCTGAGTGCAGACTTGAAACCCACATTTGTTTCTGACTTTGGGGTCCTGAAACATGTGGCAAAATCCAGCCAGATATTTGTGGATAGCTGTTTTAGAGAAACAGCACAGGTATGACGAGCAAAACAGCCGCCTCTGTGCAGTATGTTTCTATGATTCTATGCACCATGTGCTCCTTTAACTCTATGGCCCCTACAGGTGAACAGTGGGATTGCGGCCTGTTCCCTGACCCTGTTTCCCCTTCCATATTTCCAGGGTATTGAAGCTGAGTGGAGGAGGGAAAGGGCGAAGGAGGGGGACAGTAAAGGGGATGAGATGAGGGAGAGAGAATGAGTATCGCAAATCATTGGTGCCAGGACATTGCACAAACCGTAACTTTACTCACAGCGCCCAGAAAATGCAGGCCTGAATCATCTGGTTGTAATGGCAAACAAACTGTCATTCTTCTTCATACTGACTCCACTGATACCAACAGCAGCTTTGGAAGTCGACAGTTAAATGTGTTAAAGGAGCTCAAATGTTTCTCAGTGGTTCGTTGCCCCTCCACAGGGGCCTCTGTTAAAGACTGCAGTTGAATAGAAATTACTGATCTCGACAACTTGCCCATTTACCCTCTTCGTCTTGCTGTAAAAACCCCTGAAAAAGTTATACTGTGTTCAATAGATTTTTAACATGCACTAAATTCATAACTATTGATGAACAACCTCACTGGCCCTGAAAAACTATTGTTATGATTGTAGAATGTCAAATTTCTCCATGATGATATTCTTTGAGAGATCACAATTTTAAAATAATATCTTTTTAAAAGTTTGTTCATGGTATTTCAGCTTCTAACTTAATCCCATGTGTATGTCCCAATATGTGGTTGTGTGGTTAACACTCCCACCCCTTCCACCCAATTCGAGCAGAGACTCTGACAGGGTAAGGGAGGTGAATAGCAGCGGAATCGGGAGCAGCCAGAGAAGGAGTAGAGTCTGTTGAAAGAGGAGAGTTTAGAGGAGGGAGTGCTCTAGGTCTGGGGAAATACAGCTGGATTTTCCTTCATTTCACTATCCAGAAATGGAGGAAAGTAGGGATTTTGCTGGATCAGCCCCCTCACCCGCACAGCTGTCTGCTGGACCAGTCCACCCCCGCACAGCTGTCTACTGGACCAGTCCACCCCCGCACAGCTGTCTGCTGGACCGGTCCACCCCCGCACAGCTGACTGCTGGACCGGTCCACCCCAACACAGCTGTCTACTGGACCAGCCCCCTCACACACACAGCTGTCTGCTGGACCAGCCCCCTCCCCCACACAGCTGTCTGCTGGACCAGCCCCCTCCCCCACACAGCTGTCTGCTGGACCAGCCCCCTCCCCCACACAGCTGTCTGCTGGACCAGCCCCCTCCCCCACACAGCTGTCTGCTGGACCAACCCCCTCCCCTACACAGCTGTCTACTGGACCAGTCCACCCCCGCACAGCTGTCTGCTGGACCAATCCACCCCCGCACAGCTGTCTGCTGGACCAATCCACCCCCGCACAGCTGTCTGCTGGACCAATCCACCCCCGCACAGCTGTCTGCTGGACCAATCCACCCCCGCACAGCTGTCTGCTGGACCAATCCACCCCCGCACAGCTGTCTGCTGGACCAATCCACCCCCGCACAGCTGTCTGCTGGACCAATCCACCCCCGCACAGCTGTCTGCTGGACCAATCCACCCCCGCACAGCTGTCTGCTGGACCAATCCACCCCCGCACAGCTGTCTGCTGGACCAATCCACCCCCGCACAGCTATCTGCTGGACCAGCTCCCTCCCCCACACAGCTGTCTGCTGGACCATACCCCTCACCCACACAGCTGTTTACTCGATCAGCCCCCTCCCCCACACAGCTGTCTGCTGGACCAGCCCCCTCCCCCACACAGCTGTCTGCTGGACCAGCCCCCTCACCCACACAGCTGTCTGCTGGACCAGTCCACCCCCACACAGCTGTCTACTGGACCAGCCCCCTCCCCCACACAGCTGTCTGCTGGACCAGCCCCCTCCCCCACACAGCTGTCTGCTGGACCATACCCCACCCCCACACAGCTGTCTGCTGGACCAGCCCCCTCACCCACACAGCTGTCTGCTGGACCAGCCCCCTCACCCACACAACTGTCTGCTGGACCAGCCCCCTCACCCACACAGCTGTCTGCTGGACCAGCCCCCTCACCCACACAGCTGTCTGCTGGACCAGCCCCCTCACCCACACAGCTGTCTACTGGATCAGCCCCCTCCCCATGCACAGCTGTCTGCTGGACCAGCCCCCTCCCCCACACAGCAGTCTGCTGGACCAGCCCCCTCCCCCACACAGCAGTCTGCTGGACCAGGCCCCTCCCCCACACAGCTGTCTGCTGGACCAATCCACCCCCACACAGCTGTCTGCTGGTATTTTATTGATGTTTTTAACAAAAATTCTTTAATTCTGTTACCTTTTGAACAGGTGTACCAGGGATTAAAGGTGAGCCTAAAAACTTCCTTCAAATTTAGTTTTTAACCATTTCTCCTCTTCACACTCCACTATGCAGCATTATGTTCATCATTCAGGTTATTCTAGCTGC
This sequence comes from Cetorhinus maximus, assembly GCF_964194155.1. Classification (NCBI taxonomy): domain Eukaryota; kingdom Metazoa; phylum Chordata; class Chondrichthyes; order Lamniformes; family Cetorhinidae; genus Cetorhinus; species Cetorhinus maximus. Next base: position 80,043,872 of record NC_135898.1, on the reverse strand, counting down.
CCTCATCTCACTGAACCTGGCTCTCTCTCTTTCTGTCTCTCTCTCTCTCTCTCTCTGTCTCTCTGTGGCTGTCTCTCTCTCTCTCTCTCTCTCCCTCTGTCTCTCTCCTTCTGTCTGTCTCTCTCCTTCTGTCTGTCTCTCTCCCTCTGTCTGTCTCTCTCTCTCTCTCTCTATCTCTCTGTATCTGTCTCTCTCTCCCTCTGTCTGTCTCTCTCCCTCTGTCTCTCTCTCTCGTACACTTTTTATTCTGACTCTCTCACCCTCCCTGTACCTCTTCCACTTTGTTTTGTGTATCTCGCTCAGTTGTGCTAATCTTTTCTTTAACCTGCACCCATCTTTTTTTGCAGGTGATTCAGGATTTCCTGGAATGCCAGGTAACTTTAACTTGTGTCAAAGCGACTTGTACTCTTCCCATAATTCTCTCTTCTATAAGATCAATATATAAGAGCAGAGAAACCTCAGGAAGATTAAATGACCAATCAATTGGCCTCATTCTTTTCAGAAATCAACCCATTACCCATTTTCTCCCTGTATCCCTCAATCCCACCTCCATCCATATTCCTTAATCCCACCTACCCACCTCCATCCATAACCCTCAATCCCACCTACCCACCTTCCCCAATATCACTCATTCCCCCCACTCTATCACTATTGAATCTGCTTCTGTGCCCTTTCGAAAGTGCATTCCGGATCATTACTCACTTTGTTAAAAAAAAATTCTCATCTCACCTCTGGCTATTTTGCCAACCATATCATATCTGTTTCCTCTGGTCACTGACCTTCCTGCCAATGAAAACAATTTCTCCCTGTCTATTCTATCTAGACCCCTCGTGATTTTGAAATCTTTGAAATCTCCCTGCTCTAAGGAGAACAACTATAGCTTCTCCAGTCTCTCCATATAACGGAAGCCCCTCATCCCTGACACCATTCTAGTAAATTTCTTCTGCGCCCTCTCAAAGGCCTTGACGTCCTTCATTATTGTTCATAATCCTGTAGCTGGGGCTGAACCAGTGTTTTATAAAGGTTCAGCATTACTCCCTTGCTTTTGTCCTCCATGCCTCTGTTTAGAAAACCAAGGATCTCATATGCTTTTTAATAGCCTGGTGGCATATTCTCCAATTCAATTCCTCTTGGTGAGAAAAGGTCAATGTATACACTATTTGTTGATTAAAGTATCGGAGTGAAGCTCGGAAATGGAAATGTGGTAAAACACAAATGTGTGTCAAAGAGGCTTGCATTGCAGAATTCTCAGCTCCAATTGGTCAGTGAGTCTCACTGCCCCAGCTCCTATTGGTCAGTGAGTCTCATTGTCCCAGCTCCTATTGGTCAGTGAGTCTTATTGCCCCAGCTCCTATTGGTCAGCGAGTCTCACTGCCCCAGCTCCTATGGTTAGTGAGCATCACTGCCCAGAGCACCTATTAGTAAGGGAGCCTCACTGCCCAGAGCTCCTATTGGTTAATGAGCCTCACTGCTCAGAGCTCCTAATAGTCAGTGAGCTGGGGGCCGCAGCTTTTTATATCCATGATTTAGACAGAGACAGAGAGTAATGTATCCAAAAACAAAAACAAAAATACCTGGAAAAACTCAGCAGGTCTGACAGCATCTGCGGAGAGGAATACAGTTGACGTTTCGAGTCCATATGAGTCATCAGAACTAAGGAAATAGAGAAATGAGGTGAAATATAAGCTGGTAGAGGGGGGTGGGATAGGTAGAGCTGGATAGGGAGCCAGTGATAGGTAGAGGCAAAGAAGAGATCGATGAAGAGTCATACGGACTCGAAACGTCAACTGTATTCCTCTCCTCAGATGCTGTCAGACCTGCTGAGTTTTTGCAGGTATTTTTGTTTTTGTTTCAGATTTCCTGCATCCGCAGTATTTTGCTTTTATTATAGTAATGTATCCAAGGTTGCTGATGATACAAAGCTAGGTGGGAGTGTAAGCTAAGGACACAGAGAGGCTGCAAAGAGATATAGGCAGATTAAGTGAATGCGTAACAAGGTAGCTGATGGAGTATAATGTGGGGAAGTGTGAACTTACTCACTTTCATCATGGTCGTAAGAACGGAAAAGCAGAATATTTTTAAACTTCTATTTTTTGGAGAGACTTGAGTATACTTGTACAAGGAACACAGAACATTAGCATGCAGGTACAGTAAGCAGTGAGGAGGGTAAATGGCATGTTGGCCTTTATTGCAAGGGAATTAGAGTACAGGAATAAATAAGTCTTGCTACAATTGTATGGGGCTTTGGTAACACCACATCTGGAATACTGGGTGCAGTTTTGGTCTCCATATTTAAGGAAGGATATATTTGTATTGGAGGTGGTACAGTGATGGTTCACTGGGTTGGACCCTGGCCTGGGAGGATTGTCCTATGATGAGAGACTGAGTAAATTGGGTCTATACTTTCTGGAGTTTAGAAGAATGAGAGGCAATCTCATTGAAACATACAAGATTCTGAAGAGGCTTGTTAGGACAGACACCGAGAGATTGTTTCCACAGGCTGAGGAATCTAAAACACGGGGGCACAGTCTTAGGATAAGGGGCCAATCATGGAGGACTGAGAAATTTATTCACTCAGAGTTGTGAACCTTTGGGGAGAATTTTCTCTTCGGCATATGGGGGCGGGCCCCGCACGCCGACGTATAAAATGACACGCGGTGATGTCGGGCGTGCATCCCTACGTCACCGCGCATCATTCCGATCTTCCATTCAGCGGGCACGCACTGGAGTTGGCTGTGCGCCTGCCAAATTGTCAAAGGTCTGTTAAGGCCATTAATCAACCAATTAAGCAAATTGATTGGGCTGCCCGTCCAACCTTAAGGTTGGCGGGCAGACGAAGAGCCCAAGCAGCCATTGCATTTTGCACGAAACCTCATCCACAGGTGGGATGAGGTTTCATGAAGGTTTTATTAATTAAAAAATTTTTTCGTGAAAATTCGTAAACATGCCCCAGCTCATGTGACACTCTCACATGAGGGGACATGTCTGAATAATTTTATTTTTTCTTTTTTTCCAATGTTTCATTTTGATCTTAATCTCCCTGAGGCAGCTCCGTGCCTCAGGGACATTTCTGCGCTTTTCCGCGCGCATGCGTGAAAGAGCGCAGGCCCCAATTCTCCCTCCTCCCCCCACCCACACAGGTAGCGCTGAGCACTACCGGGCTTGCCTCACGCTGGGCAGGCTTTAATTGGCCTGTCCACGTAAAATGGCGGCACAGAGCCGATTGCGGGCGACGATCAGCACCGTGCCCATCCACGCCCGTTCCCCCCCAGACCGCACGATGAGGAGAAAATTCTCCCCTTTATAATTCTCTACCCCACAGGGTTATGGATGCTTCATTGTTGAACAAATTTAAGGCTGGGATAGACAGATTTTTGGTCTGTCTGGGAATTAAGGGATATGGGGAGTGGACAGGAAAGTGAAATTGAAGCTGAAGAACAGCCATGATCGTATTGAAAGGCAGAGCACGCTCGACTTGCTGGCTGGTCTACTCCTGCTCCTATTTCTTATGTTCTTTCGCTCCAACTCTTATTGGCCAGTGAGCCTCACTGCTCAGCTGCTATTGGATGATGAGCAGTAATGAGGACCTTTAACAGCTGGTCTCTGGGTGAATTGTAAAATAACTGGGAGACTCATGACTATTTATTGTGATATCTCTTTACAGGTCCACCTGGTCCTCGTGGTTCTCCCGGGCAAGATGGACAGAGAGGCCAGAAAGGAAATGCAGGTAAGGCCCAATGGGAGGGACAGGGGGAGTTATTGACCAAAGAGGGGATAGGGAGTTATTGACCAATGGGAGGAACAGGGGTTATTGACCAATGGAATAACAGGGATTTATTGACCAATGGGGAGACAAAGGGTGTTATTGACCCATGGAGGGGTTGGGGGTAGTTATTGACCAATAAGCGGATGGGGGTAGTTATTGACCAATGCGGAAACAGGGGGTGTTATTGACCAGTGGGAGGGACAGGATGCGGGATTGTGGGATGGGGCATGTGGTAGTCATTGACCAATGGAGGGATGGGGTTGTTATTGACCAATGGGGGAACACGGGTTTATTGACCAATGGGGAGACAGGGGGTGTTATTGACCAATGGGGAGTTATTGACCAATGGAGGGATGGGGTTGTTATTGACCAATGAGGGAACAGGGGTTTATTAACCAATGGAGCGATGGGGGTGTTATTGACCAATGGGGAGATGGGGTGTCATTGACCAATGGGGGAGTTGTTGACCAATGGAGGGGCAGGGATTTTTGACTAAGGTAGGTGTGGCAGGGGGGCGGGGGGGGGGGGGGAGGTGGGTGCAGGGGTGTTATTGACCAATGGGAGGACAGATGTTTTTGACTAATGGGGGAACAGGGGCATTTTATTGACCAATGGGAGGACAGGGAGGAGTTATTGACAAATGGGTGCGCAGAATCAATGATCATTGATCTATTTCTTGTTTAATTTCAGGTGAACCTGGAGAGAAAGGTGCAAGAGGACCTCCAGGTGATTCTGGATCGACAGCGAAAGGTGATAAGGGAGACAGAGGTAAGAGAATGTCTCTGCTGATGGTGAATAATAACTTAGCTCTGCCCTAACTACCTTGATGGGTTCGTGGTTAAGGCCACAGTCCAGTTTGTTACTGAACCATAGAGGATGGTTTCAGGTTGGACTATGCTATTTCAGCAGGTCTCTACAGTTAACCTTAGAGGAAAGGGAATTGGACTGAATAACCTCCTCCTGTGCTTTAATGACTCTATTACTGTAGGACTAAGTTCCTGGCCTGCATTCCCCTGCTGCACTGTCTTCTATTGGTTGGTGCACTGTGCCAGAACTCTGTAGAGAATGGTTCCCAGAGTGTGCACCTACAACACCCACTCTTGACCATGCCAGCGGTCACGGAGTCATTGGGCAACTCCTACATTTACACTTGTCGGTTTTGGGAGAATTGCGTGTTGTTGAAAATATTATAAGGATACAGAAGGAAAATTATAATTGAAAAATCAAGAAAGCCTGTAGAAATGAAAGTGCATATCCTGCCTCCCTTGAATCCAGTTCAGCAGAATTCCCAATCCTCCTGGTCCAATGGGATTCCATGGATTATGAATGTTTCTCCAGTGTGTGGGGTCAGAGATCAAGGGGCCTGGATGTCATGTGATTTAGTATTGGTATATTTGCGCAGTGTAAAAAATGCTGTTTCTATTTTCAGGTGAGCCAGGTCTACCTGGACTTCCAGGTCTACCCGGATTGAAAGGTATGAATCGAAGGTTTAAGTGATCACTCAGTCCGGGTGATGCATCTCCAAGAGAGGTTGTAACCTGACACAACCACAAACCTGCCATTAGTATTGTGAATCTTGTTCACTATGTACACGGACAATTACAGAGAGGATGACAAAAGGGACTACAAAGAGTTAGGAAAGAAGTCACAAAACAGTTAGGAAAATAAAGAGGAACTATAAAATTACAGTATTAAGAAATATGAAAAAAAATTGTGACATATTCTACAGACACACAATAAATAACAAACTAACCATCAGTACAAGCCAGGGCCACTGACGGATATACACAATAACCTCACAGGTAACACCAGCAAAATGGCAGGAATATTAAATAATTATGTACTTCAGTATTTACCAGGTTACATGACATTTCGAATACTGTGACCGGGATATAGAGGCACTGCAGAAGGCGCACAAAAAAATTTACAAGGATGATACCAGAACTGATTCAGGGAAGATGGAACAAGCCGGGGATCTTTTCCCCAGGATAGAGAAGATTGAGGGGAGGGATGAGGTCTGCTAGAGGCCTTTAAAATTATGATGGGGTTTGATAGGGTAGACGTAAAGAATATGTTTTCACTTGTCGGGGAGACCAGAACTAGGGACCATCAATATAAGACAGTCACTAATAAATCCAATCGGGAATTCAGGAGAAACTTCTTTACCCAGAGAGGGAGAATGTGGAACTCACACTGCTATAAGGAATAGTTGAGGCAAATAGCATAGTTACATTTAAGAGGAAACTAGATAAACATACGAGGGAGAAAGGAATAGAATACTGATAGGGTGAAATAAATTAAGGCTGGTGAAAGGAATAGAAGGATATACTGATAGGATGAAATAAATTAAGGCTAGGGAAGACTCATGGGGAGCATGAGTCACTAAAAGCTAGCACGCAGGTGCAGCAAGCAATTAGGGAGGCAAATAGCATGTTGGCCTTCATCATGAGAGGATCTGAGTACAGGAGTAAAGATATCTTGCTGCAATTATACAGGGTCTTGGTGAGATCTCACTTGGAATATTGCGCACAGCTTTGGTCTCCTTGTGAGGAAATGTTGGGCAGGCTAGGCTTGTAGCCGCTGGAGTTTACAAGAGTAAGAGGTGACTTGATTGAAACCTTTAAGATCCTGAGGGGTCTTGACAGAGTGAATGTGGAGAGGATGATTCCTCTTGTGAGGGAATGTAGAACTAGGGTCGCTGTTTAAAAATAAGGGGTCGCCCGTTTAAGACAGAGATCAGGAGAAAATGAGGAGTCTTTGGAACTCTCTTCCTCAAAAGGTGGTGGAAGCAGAGCCTTTGAATATTTTTAAGGCAGAGCTAGATAGATTCTTGATAAACAAGAGGGTGAAAGGTTATCGGAGTTAGGCGGGAATGTGGAGTTGAGGTTACAATTTACCAGTCATGATCTTATTGAATGGCGGAGCAGGCTCGAGGGGCCGAGTGGCCTACTCCTGTGCCTAATTTATATGTTATCTAAGGAGGGATATACTTGCCATAGAGGGAGTGCAACAGAGGTTCACCAGATTAATCCCTGGGATGGCGGGATTGTCGCATGAGCCCTTGGCACATCATAACGTTCAAGGCTATGGCCCAAGTGTTGGCAAATGGGATTAGGTAGGTAGGTCAGGTGTTTTTCACATGTCGGTGCAGATTCGATGGGCCGAAGGGCCTCTTCTGCACTGTGTGGTTCTGTGAAATTGGGGAGACAGCGTCTGTATTCCCTAGAATTTTGTAGAATGAGGGGTGGCCTCATTGAAACTTATAAAGTTCTTACATGGTGTGACAGGGTGGATGTTTCCCCTGACTGTTGAGTCTAAAACTAGGGGACATAATCTCAGGATAAGGGGTAGGCCATTTAAGACTGAGATTAGGAGGAATTTCTTCACTCAGAAGGTGGTGAATTTCTGGCATTCTCTACACCAAAGGGCTGTGAAAGCTCAATCATTGAGCATGTTCAAGACAGAAATCGAAAATTTTCTGGGGACTAATGGGATATGGAGATAGTGCGGGAAAGTGGTATTGAGGTAGATGATCAGCCGTGTTCTAATTGAATAGCAGAGCAAGTTTGATGGGCCGAATGGCCTACTCCTGATCCTATGTCCCTGTAAACATTGGCTGAATGGTCTGTACAGTCAATGTAACTGTAAAATTTAATTATCATTCGAACAGTAACATACTCCACTCAATCTTCTAATTAGGATTATCCAATTAGATTGCAAGCCTCCTGCTATGTTGAGCAGTTTCAAAATTGGTTTGCACAGATCTGCAACTTCTTCAATATGTCTGTCTCGGACACAGAATGAGTTAATTCACCTTCTCTATTCTTGACAGGGGCAATTGGAATGCATGGTTCTCAAGGTAATTTGTATTTTTAATTCTTTGGTAAGATTTTGTAGTAACAAGACTGACCCTCCTCTCAGTTGACAGGAAACCCCCCATGTCGTACTGAGGGTGACAGTGCAACACATGATGTAACAAAGTGTCTTCCACCATTGGCAATGTCCCACAGTCACTATGATTTGTAGGACAGATTTTAAAGTGACCTGTACTTTAACATCCAGTGAAATTCTTAACGTGTAATCGGTAAGATGGACAGGTGCTCTGCCAATTCTGGTTTTCTCTTCTCTGATAGTCGCTGTATAAAACCGTGGCAGCATTTGAAGAGGAGCTGGGAGTTCGCCCAGTCTTGGCCATCATCCTTCCAATTAACAGCACCACCTACAGATTATTGGTGATTTATCCCATCACTGCTTGTAGAACCTCCCTGTAGCCGACACAACAGTCGCTGCAACAGTCACTGCACCACACAGTCATTGGCTGTGACACTCTTTGGGTCCTCCTGAAGATGTGAAAGATTCATTATAAATGCAAGTTCCTTCTTTCTTATGCAAGGATGTTCAGTTCAATGACAACAGCCTTGCAACATTTCCTGTTCGCTCTGACATGGACCATCCCTTATGGACAGGAGCTGATCACCTACCTAGAGTAGGTGTGGGTCAAAGAAGTGCCTGAAAATCAGCAGAGCAACCATGAACTGTAAACTCAGGAGGAGAAGCCTGTGTCTCCATCATTGAGACTTCTCACCTTGTGGTGTCTGAGCACAGAGCCAACCCCCTACCAACGCATGGAGCTGGTGCCTCCCAGCAGCTGAGGAACTTGAGAAGTGAGAAGCCGATGGGAGGAGAATATGAGGGGAAACTCATTGTCATTTTTGAGTACTAATGCCGGGTTGTTATTTTTCTGTAGGTCCTCCAGGATCTTCAGGGTTCAAAGGTGATACTGGTTCTCCAGGTCCTAAAGGTATGTTCCCAGAAAGGTCTAACCATTGACTAACCTATGAGATGAGAGTTGGTTTTTACTGACAGATAAAGGTGGGATCTGATTATTCAAAAGGTAGAATATTGCTTAATGGAAAATAACTTGTATTTCAATAAATGACTGGTAGCCAAATGTGTCAGACACAATTCTTCCAGAATATTTGATTGTCAATATTCATCACATCCAATTCATCATCTGAGAGGCCTTGTGAGCAAGCTGCTCCCTCAGCTTTGACGATGCCAAATGCACTAACAAATAGTCCATCCATTGTTTTATCTCCACCTTTTAGCCTATTTTGATTTCCCACCCCCCCCCCTCCACCCCTCCCCCCCACTAGGGCTATCTGTCACTTGCTCATCCCGCTTTTTAGCCTTAATATCACCATTAGCACATTTCTTAGCTAATATCACCACCGTCAACACCCCTTTGTCCTTTTGTCTATGACATCTTTGGCTATCTCTTCTTTGCCTCCACCTATCACTGGCCCTCTATCCAGCTCTACCTGTCCTACCCCACTCAACCAGCTTATATTTCATCTCATTTCTATTTTTCCTTAGCTCTGATGAAGAGTCATACGGACTTGAAACGTTAACTGTGTTCCTCTCCGCAGATGCTGTCAGACCTGCTGAGTTTTTCTAGCTATTTTTGTTTTTGTTTCAGATTTCCAGCATCCGCAGTATTTTGCTTTTATCTAACAAATAGTCTGTTGCCTCTAATCCTTTATGAACTTGCCTATTTAATTTGTACCAGGCCCAACTAAAGTCAACTCAAAACCAGACAGACCAACAAAATTCAATTCAACCTTTCCCAGTCTAACTTGCACCAACTCAGCCCAAATAACTCAACACATCTTACTTAAAAGCGCTCAGTTTAAATCAACTTAACAGAGCTCATTATAACTCAGCACATCTCAGACCAATACCATTCCATTTTCCCCAGATTGCCATAATTAAACTCAAACCATAATTCAGCTCAGCATAACAACTCAGCATTACTGAACTCCATGAAGGGCACATCAATCAGAGGGTCACAGGCAAACATTGTAATTTAACAGCAGACATTCCAGTATAACACAATTCATTACATTCCAATGCAGCACAGTTCTGTGAAGCCCAATATCACTTAATATAATTTATATCCATTCAAGACATGGATGGGCTGCTAATCAAGTGCGCTGCTTTGTCCTCGATGGTGTTGACCTTCTTGAAAGTTGTTGTGGCTACACTCATCCAGGCAAGTGGAAAGAATTTCATCACACTCCTAGCTTCTACCTTGTAGATGGTGGACAGGTTTTGGTGAGTCATGCTTGACAAATCTCCTGGAATTTTTCAAGAATGTAACTATTGGAGTTGATGAGGGGGAGCCAGTGGATGTGGTTTATTTGGACTTTCAGAAGGCTTTCGACAAAGTCCCACATAAGAGATTAGCATGTAAAATTAAAGCGCATGGGATTGGGGGGTAGTGTATTGAGATGGATCGAAAACTGGTTGGCAGACAGGAAACAAAGAGTAGGAATAAACAAGTCTTTTTCTGAATGGCAGGCAGTGACTAGTGGGGCACCGCAGGGATCAGTGCTGGAACCCCAGCCATTCACAATATATATTAATGATTTGGATGAGGGAACTAAATGTAATATCTCCAAATTTGCAGATGACACAAAGCTGGGTGGGAGGGAGAGCTGTGAGGAGGATGCAGAGATGCTTCAGTGTGATTTGGACATGCTGAGTGAGTGGGCAAATGCATGGCAGATACAGTATAATGTGGATAAATGTGAGGTTATCCGCTTGAGTAGCAAAAACAGGAAGGCAGATTATCATCCGACTGGCTAAAATTGAGAGAGGGGAATGTGCAACAAGACCTGGGTGTCCTCGTACACCAGTCGCTGAAGGTAAGCATGCAGGTGCAGCAGGCGGTAAAGAAGGCAAATGGTATGTTGGCCTTCATAGCCAGAGGATTCGAATACAGGAGCAGGGATGTCTTGCTGCAATTATACAGGGCCTTGGTGAGACCACACCTGGAATAGTGTGTGCAGTTTTGGTCTCCTTATCTGAGGAAGGATGTTCTTGCTATAGAGGGAATGCAGCGAAGGTTTACCAGACTGATTCCTGGGATAGCGGGACTGACATATGAGGAGACATTGAGTCAGTTAGGATTATATTCGCGGGAGTTTAGAAGAATGAGAGGAGATCTCATAGAAACCTATAAAATTCTAACAGGACTAGACAGGGTAGATGCAGGAAGGATGTTCCCGATGGTGGGGGAGTCCAGAACCAAGGGTCACAGTCTGAGGATACGGGGTAGACCATTTAGGACTGAGATGAGGAGAAATTTCTTCACCCAGAGAGTGGTGAGCCTGTGGGATTCGCTACCACAGAAAGTAGTTGAGGCCAAAACATTGTATGTTTTCAAGAAGGAGTTAGATATAGCTCTTGGGGCGAAAGGGATCAAAGGGTATGGGGAGAAAGCGGGAGCAGGCTATTGAGTTGGATGATCAACCATGATCATAATGAATGGCAGGGCAGGCTCGAAGGGCCGAATGGCCTATTCCTGCTCCTATTTTCTATGTTTCTATGTTTCTGAGTCAGGAGGTGAGTTATTGCAACAGAATTCCTGGGCTCTGACCTGCTCTTGTAGCCACAGTATTAATATGGCTGGTCCAGTTCAGTTTCTGGTCGATGGTAACCCCCCCAGGATGTTGATAGTGGGGGATTCAGCGATGGTAATACCATTGAATGTCAAGGGGAGATGGTTAGATTCTCTCAAGTTGGAGATGGTAATTGCCTGGCATTGTGTGACGCGAGTTACAATTTAAGTTTGTTCTGGACAAAGAAATAGACAAGTTGCAAAAAAATGTTTAGGATTGGGGGAGAGTGGATTTTAGTAAAAATAAGGCAGGATCTGGCCAAGGTAGACTGGGAACAGCTACTTGTGGAGGAATCTACAGAAGAACAGTGGGGGGGTGGCGTTCAAAAAGGAAATGGGGAGGGTACAGGCTCAACATGTTTCCTCTAGGGTGATAGGAAGGAGTAACAAGCCCAGAGAACCATGGATGACCAAAGATATTCAGGTTACGATGAGAAGGAAAAGAGAGGCTTTTAGCAGGTACAAGGGAAGCAAATCAGTGGAGTACAGAAAGTGCAGGGTGGAGCTTAAGAAAGCAATTAGGAGAGCAAAGAGGGGACATGAGAAAGCTCTGGCTGGTAAAAGTAGGGAAAATCCCAAGATATTCTATGAGTATATCAATGGGAAGCGGATAACCATGGGAAGAGTAGGGTCAATAAGAGACCAAGAGAGCAATCTATGGCTGGAGCCAGATGACATCACTAGACTGTTGAATGAATACTTCACCCAAGAGAATGAGGATGAAGGTATCGAACTCGAGGAGAGAGACTGCGAGGTTCTTAAGCAAATTGATATAGGGAGTGACAAGGTATTGAAGATGTTGGCAGGCTTAAAAGTGGACAAATCTCCAGGTCCGGATGATTTGTGTCCCAGACTGCTGAGGGAGGCAAGGGAGATCACAGGGCCTCTGATCCAAATTTTTAATTCCTCTCTGGCCACGGGGAGGTGCCAGAGGACTGGAGAACAGCTAATGTGGTTCCGCTATTTAAGAAGGGTAGTAGAGATAAGCCAGGGAACTACAGGCCAGTGAGTCTCATGTCAGTGGTAGGGAGATTATTGGAGAAAATTCTGAAGGAGAGAATCTATCTCCACTTGGAGAGGCAAGGTTTGATCAGGGATGGTCAGCATGGCTTTGTCAGAGAGAGGTCATGCCTAACAAAGTTGATTGAATTTTTTGAGGACGTGACCAGGTCTGTAGATGAGGGTAGTGTAGTTGATGTAGTTTATATGGATTTCAGCAAAGCCTTTGACAAGGTCCCACATGGGAGACTTATAAAGAAGGCAAATGCACATGGGATACAGGGTGATTTGATAAGGTGGATTCAAAATTGGCTTAGTTGTAGAAGACAGAGGGTGATGACAGAGGGATGCTTTAGTGACTGGAAGCCAGAGTCCAGTGACGTGCCACAGGGATCTGTGCTGGGTCCCTTATTATTTGTCATTTATATAAACGGCATAGATGACTATGCAGGGGATAGGATTAGTAAGTTTGTGGATGACACAATGATTGGCCAGGTGGTTAACAGTGAGGTTGAGTGTCTTGGGCTACAGGATGGGATGGTCAAATGGGCAGATAAGCGGCAGATGGAATTTAACCATGAAAAGTGTGAAGTGATACATTTTGGAAGGAGTAATTTGATAAGGAAGTATTCAATGAATGGCATGATACTAGGAAGTTCTGAGGAACAAAGGGACCTTGGCGTGTGTGTCCATAGATCTCTGAAGGTGGAGGGGCATGTTCTTGGGGTGGTGAAAAAGGCATATGGGACACTTGCCTTTATCAATTGAGGCATAGATTACAAAAGTAGGGAGGTCATGTTGGAGTCGTATAGAACCTTGGTGAGGCCACAGCTGGAGTACTGTGTGCAGTTCTGGTCGCCACATTATAGGAAGGATGTGATTGCACTGGAGGAGGTGCAGAGGAGATTCACCAGGATGTTGCCTGGGATGAAACATTTAAGTTATGAAGAGAGGTTGGATAGACTTGGGTTGTTTTCGTTGGAGCAGAGAAGACTGAGGGGCGACCTGATCGAGGTGTACAAGATTATGAGGAGCATGGACAGGATGGATAGGGAGCAGCTGTTCCCCTTCGTTTAAGGGTCAGTCACAAGGGGACATAAGTTCAAGGCAGGAGGTTTAGGGGTGATGTGAGGAAAAACTTTCTTACCCAGAGGGTGGTGGCGGTCTGGAATGCACTGCCTGGGAGGGTGGTGGAGGCGAGTTGCCTCACATTCTTTAAAAAGTTCCTGGATGAACACTTGGCACGTCATAATATTCAAGTCTATGGGCCAAATGCTGGTAAATGGGATTAGGTAGGTAGGTCAGGTGTTTCTCACGTGTTGGTGCAGACTCGATGGGCCGAAGGGCCTCTTCTGCACTGTGAGATTCTGTGATTCTCTGGATGTTACTTGCCACTTGTCAGCCCAAGCCTGGATATTGTCCAGATCTTGCTGCTTCAACATCTGAGGAGTCGCGAATGGTGCTAAACATTGTGCAATCATCAGTGAACATCCCACTTCTGACTTATGATGGAGGGAAGTGTAGTAGAAGGATCTGCACCTAAAGAGTTAACATGTGACTCAGTACAGTACCACCCAAACAGTAATGTAAGAAGACACATGACCTAGAGCTAAGATCAGCCTGGTGACAGATAGTAACATATAAGGGCCTACTATGGGGCCCCCTCCATACCTTTACCCTCTACTGTAAAGATGTGCATAGTTCGATAATGTCAATAAAGACTTCCTCGTAACTTCAATAAGACTGTTCCAAGCAGCACACGTTATGGGTAGCAACAACAGAACAGATCAGGAAGGTCATTGATGAAGCAGCTGAAGATGGTTGGGTCCAGGACACTACCCTGAGGAACTCCTGCAGTGATGTCTTGGAACTGAGATGACTGACTTCCAATAGCCACAGCCATCTTCCTTTGTGCTGGTTTGACTCCAACCAGCAGAGCGTTTCTCCCCTGATTCCCATTGACTCCAGTTTTGCTAGGGCTCCTTGATGCCACATAAATGCAGTCTTGATGTCAAGGGCAATCACTCTCACCTCACCTCAGGAGTTCAGCTCTTTTGTCCATGTTTGAACCAAGGCTGTAATGAGGTCAGAAGCTGAGTGGCCCTGGCGGAACCCAAACTGAGCGTTAGTGAGGAAGATATTGCTGAATAAGTGCTGCTTGATAGCACTGTCAACAACACTTTCCATCACTTTACTGATGATGGAGAGTAAACTGATGGGGCGATAATTGGCCAGGTTGGATTTGTCCTGCTTTTTGTGTACAGGACATACCTGGGCAATTTTCCACATTGCCAGATAGATGCCAGTGTTGTAGCTGTACTAGAACAGCTTGGCTAGGGGCACAGCTGCTGCTGGCCCACAGTGCCTCATGGATGCCTAGTTTTGAGTTGCTAGATCTGTTTGAAGTCTATCGTATCTAGCACAGTGGTAGTGCAACATTACACGAAGGAGAGTATCCTCAATGTGAAGGCGGTACTTCACGGTGCTCACTTTTACCTATAGTGTCATGGACAGATGCATCTGCAGCAGGCAGGTTAGTGAGGATGAGGTTAAGTATGTTTTTCCCTCTTGTCGGTTTCCTTATCATCTGCCGCAAACCCAGTCTAGCAGCTATGTCCTTTAGGACTTGGCCAGCTCAGTCAGTAGTGGTGCTACCGAGCCACTCTTGGTGATGGGCATTGAAGTCCCCCACCCAGAGTACGTTCTGTACCCTTGCCACCCTCAGTGCTTCCTCCAAGTGGTGTTCAACATGGAGGAGTACTGATTCACTGAGGGAGGGTGGAACGTGATAATCATCAAGAGGTTTCCTTGCCCATGTTTGATATGCATGAGACTTCATGGGGTCCGGAATCGATGTTAAGGACTCCCAGGGAAACTCCGTCCCACTGTATACCACTGTGCCGCCACCTCTGCTGGGTCTGTCCTGGCGGTGGGACAGGACATACCCAGGGACGATGATGGTGGCGTCTGGGATATTATCTGTAAGGTATGAATCTGTGAGTATGACTATATCAGGCCGTTGCTTGACTAGTCTGTGAGACAGCACTCCCAATTTTAGCACTGGCCCCCAGATGTTAGTAAGGAGGACTTTGCAGAGTTGACAGGGCTGGGTTCGCTATTGTAGTTTCTGGTGCCTAGGCCGATGCCAGGTAGTCCGTCTGGTTTTATTCCTTTTAGACTTTGTAGTTGGTTTGATACAATGAGTGGCTTTCTAGGCCATTTCAGAGGGCAGTTAAGAGTCAACCACATTGTTGTGGTTCTGGAGTCACATGTAGGCCAGATTGGGTAAGGACATCCTAGGCAGATTTCCTTCCCTAAGGGACATTAGTGAACAAAATGATTTGATAAAGGTGTTCAAAATCATGAAGGTTTTTGATTTGCAGCATTGTTGGAATTTAGAATGCTTAGAAGCTGGAAGTAGATTCAATAGCAATTTTCAAAAAGGAATTGCATCAATGTTTGAAAAGAGGAAAATTTGCAAAGCTATGGGGCAAGAGTGGGAAAATGGAACTAATTGGATAGCTTGTTCAAAGAATGACCTTCTTCTGTGCTGTAATATTCTATGATTACAAAAGGTCAATGCATCACATGGGCTATGATGACTTCCTCAGTTTCTGTATTGTCGTAACATATATCCAGTCACATGGGGAAAGGTTTATTGTCCCCTCACTTGTTTTCTGATAATATCAATGCAGCTTTGATTGACGGTTCCCTTGTTTCTATGGTGCCAATGTTATTATGTTTCATTACATAGTGAGACTTGTTGTTGTGAAGTGTTTCTAGCCATTCCCTGACATTGTGAACATCCTTTTTCCTCCAGGTGATAGAGGATTGAATGGCATTCCCGGATTGAAAGGTACTGAGTTTGATCTAATCTTACAGCGATCAATTGTTTTCTTCCATTTTTTAACTTTCAGTGACTGTATTGCAAGTGAGTTCATGTGAAGTGTGAACCTCAGCCCTATATGCTTGTTTATTTTAGTTTTGTTGCCTGTAACTATTCCCTTACATTGAAATTACAGGTGATACAGGAGAGCGAGGTTCTCGTGGTTTACAAGGTAAGCAGGGGGAATCTTTCATTACAAGACACAGGAAGTAATGAACTCAGTGATGCCACTTTACCCACAAGTATTGCCAAGCAGTAATTAAAGTTCAGTGATGTATTAATGAAAGTGCCGAGGTGCTACTGAGCCTTAGACCTGAAAGTGCCAGATTCCATTTCCAGGTGGTGCTTTGAGCTGGTGATAAAACAGGGCAGAAATGGGAATGCTTTGACTGACCTTGATGTCCCACAGTTCAAAAGGGTAAAGGGAATATGGTTGTGCAATGAACAATCCACCCATCCTCCTCCCCCACCCCCCCGCCCCAATAGCAATCGTGTGGTTGGTGGGTTAGGAATCAGCTATAAACAGGGTCATATTCATCACATGACTTCCTGCTTCTAACCATTGGTTCTCACCTATTGGTCGCTTGGCACCTTGTCTTCCTGGTGCGTTACCTTCCTGGCCAATTGGAAAATGAATAGACTCTGTTACCTGAGTGGATGATTCATGACTGCCAAACGGTCTGACAACATCTCCAATAATTTTATAAGTTATAACTGAAAGAATACAAAGAAATGGAAAGAAGATTATTTAATTTATCTTTGAGTACCCTGTGCCCCAGTGATTTATTTTCTCTGGAGCTTGCTTACAGCAATATCTGGGAAAGAAAACTTTAAACTAGGGTTTCCAGGACGATGTGGGAGAGTTGTGTTGACGGCTTTCCTATCCTGGGCTCTGAGGGAGGTGATGGAGGACTGCCTCAATGTCTGGAGCTTCTCCACCAGCCTGAGGTGACTCTAGCAGCAGAGCAAGGCCTCCTTGCTCATAAAATCAGAGCAGAACAAAGACAGCGGCTATGTAATTGCACTAATGGCCTTTCCTGGGCTCCTTGCAGGTGAACCAGGTCCTCGTGGATTGCCAGGGACAACAGGAGAGCCAGGACAGAAAGGATCAACTGGTGAGCAATAAGTCACATCCTCAACATCCTCAACACCCTCACACTCTCACTCTTTCCTTTAACTTCCTTCAGTTATCTTCCTCCAATCTAGCAGCCCTGAAAAGCCTCTGCACTCTTGACCTCTTCACTTGCCACACCTTCTCTCCTCCTCTTTCCAACCTTGGTGCTGTCCTAACTGGAGCCCCGACCTCTCAGTCGGGTTTCTGAATGGGAGAAAAACCATAGAGTCTTTGCCATTTCTCTAAGAGCAAGAAGAGAGGCCCTGCAACAGTATTGTGGACTCATGGACTATACTCCATACAAAGTGAAGTTACAAAATCGACGCTCTCTGACTGTGGTAAATTTGGGGTTTCTCAGTGATGCATCTCAAAGTCTACGTCAAGTATCCATGTGACTGGGGGCACTGACCACCTCCCCCCTTCCCTGGTGTGTCTGTGACTTGAGGCCGTGACCTCCCTCCCCAGGTGTGTTTGTAACTGAGAGCATTAGGAGCACTGATTTCTCCACCCCCCCCCAAACACCGCCCCCTCCTCCAGTGTATCTGTGCACCACACCCCCCCACTCCCCATGGTTTCTTTGTAACCCTGGGCAGTGACCGCGCCCCCCCTTCCACTGGGAGCAGTATTTACTGAGTGTGTGGTTGGGGATGCAGGATGTTTTTGTGGGGGGTTTTGTGCGGCTGGTTTTGGGATTTTTGGAGGATGTTTTTGGGCAGTTTTGAGCATTTGTGGAGGGTTGGGGTTGTTTAGGTATTTGGGTGCTTGAGGATTTTTAGGGGGGGGGTAGATTTTTTTGGAAGGTTTGGGGGCATTACTGTTGTGTGACAAGCTCATCAATTCTCTTCCGCTCCTTTTTCAGGTTCTCCAGGAGCTGATGGTCACCGTGGTCTCCGAGGTAATCCCAAACCCAAACCCTGGTAGGAGAACAGAGGACAGAGGGAGAAAGGGGATGGGAGAATTGGAGAGAGGGGGAGAATTAGGGTGAATTGGGGAAGGGAGAGTTGGAGGAATGGGGAAGAGGATAATCGGGGTGAATGGTGGTCACAATGAGGAAAAGGGTGAATATGTGAGGAAGGGAACCAAAGGCAGGGCAGGGTGGGGGGGGTGGTGGGGGGTGCAGTAGGAGGAGAGGATGGAATTGGGGAGGGGGTGATTAATGTGTTAATCGAATGATGCTCAATGCACTCATTTCTTGCTCTTTGCCATCAGGTGAACAAGGACCACGAGGTTCACCAGGATCAACAGGAGATCCAGGCCCCCGTGGTGAGTAAAAGGGGCTGAATTGAGGGAGATTGTCTGAGAAAGAATGAGGGACTGGTTTCCGACTGCCACAATTTACAATGTACTGACTGACCACCCATGATATTGCTCAAAGACATACGTGGTATCAGTTGATCAAGCGACTGAAACTTTGGACCCAGTATCCCACCGAGTGGTATTCTGCTGCTGACAACAAAGGCTTGTGTTTCCTGTAACTAGTGTGAAGTATCGCAGTAATAAAGAAATTTCATTTCTATAGCGCCTAACATGCCCTCAAGATCTCCCAAAGTGCTTTACAGCCAATGAAGTACCTTTAAAGAGCACTCACTATTTTACAGACAAAATCAGCAGTCAGCTTGAGCACAGCAAGATTCCAGAAATAGTAGTGAGGTAATGGTCAATTAATCTGTCTGTGGTTGAAGGATATATATCGCTAGGGTACAGGAGAGAACTCCTCTGTTCTTCAGCTGCTAGTGCCCGTGGGTTCTTTTACAGCTACCTGAGCAGGCAGCAGGGCCTCGGTTTAACACCTCATTTGGAAAATTCCCTCAGCACTGACCCTCGGACAGTGCAGCGCTCCCTCAGCACTGACCCTCGGACAGTGCAGCGCTCCCTCAGCACTGACCCTCGGACAGTGCAGCGCTCCCTCAGCACTGACCCTCAGACAGTGCAGCACTCCCTCAGCACTGACCCTCAGACAGTGCAGCACCCCCTCAGCACTGACCCTCCCGCAGTGTGGCTCTCCATTAGTACTGACCCATTGACAGTGTAGCACTCCCTCAGTACTGCATTGGGAACGCCTGGGTTCCAATCTCTGGACTGGAACTTGAATCCACAATCTTCCAACTGTGAGGCAATGGTGATATCCAATGTGCCAGGCTGAAACAAAATCCATCTTTAAGCAGTTTAATGCTGTATCTATTGAATTTTTGTTACAGGTGAACGTGGCACCCCTGGGAAGGTTGTTAACATTAGAGGTGAGTGAATTATTGAGTGATTTGGACACTTGGGAACCAGGAGGAGGCCATTCAGCTCATTGAACTTGTTACACAGGATCAGGGGGAGGCCATTCAGCCCCTCAAGCCTTTTACTCAGGAACAGGTTCAGGACATTGAGCCCTTCTCAAACCTGTTACACAGGATCAGGTGGAGACCATTCAGGCCCTCAAACTTGTTACACAGGAGAAAGAAGATGCCATTCATCCCCTCTCGAGCCTGTAATCAGGAACAGAAGATGGCCATTCAGCCCCTCCTTCCTGTTGCACAGAAAGAGGAGGAGGCCATTCAGCTCCTCTCGATTCTTTACAATGGAGTGAGGGAGACCATTGAGCTCTTTGAACCTGTTCTGCTATTCAGTGTGATCATGTTTAATATTTGACCTAACCCTAACCCTGCCCTTGCACAAAACTGTCTGGGACTTAGAGACTCTGTTTTGTAGCCTTTATGGTTGTGATGCTGAGGTTAAATCTGTTCAATTTCACTCCCTCTCAGGATCAGAGACAACTGCGGTTGTCCAGGGACCCCCAGGACCTCCCGGACCACCCGGACCCCCAGGACGATCAGGTAAATACACAAAAAGAATGGCTGACCGTAAAGGTATCACTCATGCCACTCCTCCACTGCGAGCTAATGTCAGAACGCTAAAGAAGCTCACTGGGGTGCCACTCATGTTTAATCCGAGTAACTAGGAGACAGAGAATTCAGGCCTCACCATTCTCAACCCCTCCTGACTAAGCAATTTTCATTTGGATTTAACATGCATGTTAGAATCACATAGCAGGAACTTTAGTCTGTATCTAACCCTGTGCTGTACCTGCCCTGGGAGTGTCTGATGGGGACAGTGTAGAGGGAGCTTTACTCTGTATCTAACCCTGTGCTGTACCTGTCCTGGGAGTGTTTGATGGGGACATTGTAGAGGGAGCTTTACTCTGTATCTAACCCCCTGCTGTACCTGCCTGGGAGTGTTTGATGGGGACAGGGAGCTTTACTCTGTATCTAACCCTGTGCTGTACCTGCCCTGGGAGTGTTTGATGGGGACAGTGTAGAGGGAGCTTTACTCTGTATCTAACCCTGTGCTGTATCTGCCCTGGGAGTGTTTGATGGGGACAGTGTAGAGGGAGCTTTACTCTGTATCTAACCCCGTGCTGTACCTGTCCTGGGAGTGTTTGATGAATTAGAAAAACTTGCCATTATTGATCTCTGTGTTTTATTCTCTTTCCCATCTCATTGTCTCTCCTTTGGCTCTTGATCTCTTCTCCCATTCTCTCACTGGACTAGTAATCCAGAGACCCAGGCTAACCCTCTGGGGACACGGGTTCAAATCGCACCATAGCAGCTGGTGGAATTTGAATTCAATCAATAAATCTGGAGTTTGAAGCCAGTTTCAATGATGATGATCTTAGAACTATCATCGATTGTTGTAAAAAACCCACCTCGTTCACTAATGTCGTCTAGAGAAGGAAATCTGCCATCCTTACCCAGTCTGACTACATGTGACTCCAGATCCACAGCAATGTGGTTAACTCTTAAATGCCCTCTGAAATGGCCCAGCAAGCCACTCAGTTCAAGAGCCATTAGGGATGGGCAACAAATGCTGGCATTGCCAGTGACACCCACATCTCATCAAAGAAGAAAAATTTCCATTTTAATGTATAATCAAAGTAAATCCTTGTTGATCTATGTCTTGTCTCACAGGCGAGAGTATTGTCGGACCCCCAGGACCAGAAGGACCTACAGGCCCTAAAGGTGAGTATTTTATTTATCACTGAGCAAAAAGAAGCAGCAAATGGCTGAGATCCTTTCTTCACTGAAGAATCTCAAGACTTCACAAAGGGTGTGGAGGAGCAGCAGGGATGTAGAGAGGAGGGAGGGTTGAGGGTGTTGGAAGGTCAGGAATGGGTGGAAAGGAGAGGGTGGGGAATAGGAGGGGCAAAGAGGGGTGTGTAGGGGGGTGGGCTGCAGAGGGAACGGGAGGGATCTGGAGGGAGGGGAAATGTGTGGGAATGAGGGGTGCGTAGCGGAGGGTGACTCAGTACTGAAACTCGTCTCTCACAGTTAGTGCCTCTTGTGATATTTCCACCCTGTGTTTTCCAGGTGCCTCAATCGAAGGGCCTCGGGGTCCACCAGGACTGCCTGGTGTTGCAGGTATTCCAGGTGAGTGTTTGACATCATGATGTTAAAGTGGCTCCAACAGAAACCGTTCTGGAAACACAATGTGTCCACACAGGAACACTCGGCACTGGCTTTAACCTCAAAGAACTCGGGCACTGATTATCATGGGCCAAGCCTTTGGGCACCCTAAGTGTTGATGGTGTTTAATCAGACAATCTATGCATCCAACTAGCAAGGAATATGTAAAAAGATGTGCAACGAATTTGCGCACAGTAAGGTCCCACAAACTGCTATGAAATAATGACCTGATAATGTGTTTTGGTTAAGGGAGGATCTTTCTGGAATGCCACAGATCACAGGCTCACCTTGGCTTAGCTCCTTATCTGATAGTTGGCATTACCAATTGTGTGGAGCTCCCTCAGTCCGGCCCTCTAATAGCTTGCAGCACTCCCTCAGTACTGACCCTCTGACAGTGCAGCACTCCCTCAGTACTGACCCTCTGACAGTGCAGCACTCCCTCAGTACTGACCCTCTGACAGTGCAACACTCCCTCAGTACTGATCCTCTGACAGTGCAGCACTCCCTCAGTACTGACCCTCTGACAGTGCAGCACTCCCTTAGTACTGACCCTCTGACAGTACGGCATCCCTCAGTAGTGATCCTCCGATGGTGTGTTGCTCCCTCGGCAGGGCACCGGGAGTGTTAACAGTGGACTGCTGTCAGGATTGGGAATTGAAACTATGACCTGAAATAGTGAGAGTGGGCCACCCACTGAATCGCCCTCTGATTGGCTAGCTTGGACTGCCTCAGGGTTATGTAGGTTGAGGGATAGCTATCCTCCATGTAAGTGGCCAGTCCCGCCACATCCTCCAGGCTGCCTGATGGTCTCTAAGGCATCTGGAGAGGCATGAATCTGTCAGCAAAGCGATGTTAGTCATTCAGCATTATCACATCAAAGAGCAGCCAGTTCAGTTACAGAGATTCCACTCAATGTGGGCCTGACACTAATGGCTCATTCCGAAACTTCCCAGTGAGTCGCAGGATCCCCTGACCAGAGCGCAGCTCAGGGTCAAGTGGGCGAGGACCTTTCTCCAGCAGCGGAGCACTGAAGTAAGTGATGTAGACTCGCTGCATGGAACAGCCTCATGTTAACTCCCATCCACCTGGTCATTCAATATAATTACTCCCTGTAAAATGACCCCACTTCCAAAGCCTGTAATGTGAAAACTCTTCACTCTCCTCTCACTTTGTCCTCAAGGTGAAGGTAGACCTGGACCCCCAGGACCCTGAGGATCAGAAGGCGGTGATAGTTCTACAGACTATTCAATTCCATTCAATACTCATCTTGCAGGTTCCTACCCCTGGATATAGAACCACTTTATCACAACTGTTAACATGAGAATGTGTCAATACAATTAGTATTAATTTGATCAAACATTTCTGCTCACACTTGCTGCCTTCCACAGGGTCTCTGTTGGGTGGAGAACCTGGA
This sequence comes from Cetorhinus maximus, assembly GCF_964194155.1. Classification (NCBI taxonomy): domain Eukaryota; kingdom Metazoa; phylum Chordata; class Chondrichthyes; order Lamniformes; family Cetorhinidae; genus Cetorhinus; species Cetorhinus maximus. The sequence continues at coordinate 80,020,783 of NC_135898.1, read as the reverse complement.
CCCCCAGGACCTCCCGGACCTCCAGGTAAGCACACACCATTCATTCTACATCTCAGTTAGCTTTGGCCCATTTCCTTATCTGCTCCTACACACCATGTTCCTCCTTCAGTCTGTTTTTGTCATTGCTCAGAGTTTCACACTGTGTCAGAACAGACCGCTGACCAACAGCTATCTGAATCACAGACAAAAGCACCCCACTTCCACACGACTGATTGATTGTGGGAGCAGACCACCCTGTTTCCACAGGGTAAAATCCTGATTTACCCTCAACTTTGTACAACTCACTGCTCCCAGCTGGAGGTTAAGGGCCACTCACCTCAGCATGTTTTTAGACCAGCACTGAACACTAGGCTCAGTCTGCAGACTGACCACAACACTGCTCAGAGTGCAGACTGACCACAGCACTGGACACTGGCTTCACTGATTCGATGTTGTAGCTGAATACACCATGTGCTTTGACCTTTCACCTCCAGACTTGAGTGAATGTCATCAGCTTGGGCCTGGTGCAATGATCACAGGCCTTTCAGGATTAGCCAGAACTTCACATTGACTGAAAGGCTCCATGTTGATGCCAGATTTTGATTCTAAGACTGGCGAACCAGAGGGAAGCATTTCCACTGGGACTGAGTGAATATTATTACTCTTCATTGCACATTGCATCGTATCAGTGGGAATCGGATGAAGTTTCTACACCAGTGTCACAACATTAATATGAAATCTCTCTCCGTTACAGGTCGGCAAGGATACAAAGGTAGGAACATGATCCACCAGATAACCATAAGACAGAAACAAGGGCAGTGAATCAGAGTGTTACAGTGAGAGGTGTGGGATATATCAGAGTGCTACATCGAGGGGTGCGGTGTATATTAGTGTTAGAGTGAACGGTACAATGTCTATCCGTGTGACAGTGAGGGGTGTGGTTTATATCAGTGTCACAGTGAGGAGTGCAGTGTATATCAGTGTGACATTGAGGGTGCAGTGTATATCAGTGTTACAGTGAGGGGTGCATTGTATATCAGTGTCACTGTGAGGGGTGCGGTGTATATCAGTGTCACATTGAGGGGTGCGGTGTATATCAGTGTCACATTGAGGGGTGTGATGTATATCAGTGTCACAGTGAGGGGTGCAGTGTATATCAGCATCACCGTGACGGGTGCGGTGTATATCAGTGTCACAGTGAGGGGTGCGGTGTATATCAGCGTCACAGTGAGGGGTGCGGTGTATATCAGTGATACACTGGAGCCTGTTTATCTCATGGGTTTCCCTTTTTCTCTTTGCAGGCGAAGCTGGTCAGCCAGGATTATCAGGTGTGTCTGGGGTTAAATGTCAATGCCCCCCTGTCCCCCTGTAAATCACTGTCCTATTATCAAGGTTTGTGCGATCAGTGTCAGTCCCTTGAGGTGATCCTGACCCCTGGTCCCAGCCTGCTGTCGAGAGGGTTCTGATTGGAATCATTGAGTGGAGATGGGTTGGTGAATGACTTCCCAACAGCAGCCTGGATATTCTACCCAGGTGTCTGCACCAACCAGGATGGGACATTGACCACCTGGTTCAGAGGCCATTGCGCATGTCAGGTGAGGTGTGTCAGGGACACTCTCTTCAAGACAAGATGGTCAGGTGAACAAGAGACAGGTTCCTGGGGATTGATCATTCAACTCGGCTGGAAGATGAGCTATATGTTGGGGTGACACCTCTGAGGACACTACCTCTCATCTCCTACCTGTACATCATTCCAGGGGATCTGGGGTAGCTGATTCTTGTGTTTTCCCTATCCCACTCTGACAGTAACTGAGGGGGTTCCATCACTCCTAACCTGAATAGTTTTACACTCTGACCTCTCTCGCATCCTCTGTTCTTATTCAGCAGGTGATTCATTTGTTTCCGGACCCCCAGGACCCCCAGGACCTCCCGGTCGTAAAGGTGACAGAGGTCAGTGTGCTGAATGAAATGAGCTTCTATAATATTCACTGCCACCACTCTCAATGATCACACCTTCCAAACCCACGATCACTACCATCTAGAAGGACAAGGGCAGTAGATAGATGGGAACACCACCACCTGGAAGTTCCCCTCCAAGCCACTCACCATCCTGACTTGGAAATATATCACCGCTCCTTCACTGTCACTGGATCAAAATCCTGGAACTCCCTCCCTAACAGCACTGTGGGTGTACCTACACCACATGGACTGTAGCGGTTCAAGAAGGCAGCTCACCACCACCTTCTCAAGGGGCAATTAGGGATGGGCAATAAATGCTGGCCCAGCCAGCAAAGCCCACATTCCCTGAATGAATTTTTAAAAACTTGTGTGACAAAACCACCCGACTGGAAGGTTCCCAGCTTTCCTTACTGAATTTGAGATGACAGCTTGGGGGTGAATGGAGATTCGGTGGGTGGTTGGGGAGCTGGTGTTGGACTCCGTGCCACTGGTGAGAGGGGAGGGGGATTGTGATTTATGGGCTGTTTTTTGAATAAACTCCTACAATGTGATTCTGACATGTTATGTTAAACTTGCTGCAGCTTTTCTTTATTCTGGTCGTGTGGGTGTTGCTGACAAGGGCAGCATTTATTGCCCATCCCTAGTTGCCCTTGAGAAGGTGACGATGAGTCTCCTCTTGAACCAACTGGCTGGCCGGGCCACTTTAGAGGGCAGTTAAGGGCAACCAAATTGGTGTGTAACAGGAGTCACGTAGACCCAGACTGGGTGAAAATGGCAGTTCTTTCCCCAGAGGATATTGGTAAACTAGCTGGGCTTTTAATGACAATCGGAAAGCCTCATGCTCACTTTTACTGAGATCAGCTGATCTCCAAATTTTAAAAAATAAATTCAAATTCGGAAACAGCTGCGGTAGGATTTGAACTCGCGTTCTGTGGGTTATTAGCCCTGTCACAGAACCTCCTTCAATATCAGCCCGTGTTCTAGATACACTCAGTGCCTCAAGCTTTGGTGAACTGTGCCCTGACAAAGACACTTGATATTTCACACATCAGTACTTCATGAACTCCTCCTGAGGTGGGACTCCCTGTTTCACAGATTAATGAGTATTCAAAGGGTTGCTCTGCACCGAGAGTGTGACCTCACCCAGTTTCCTCATCACATTCAGTAAACATGTTGCGGTACAGCCAATGCTAATCTCATTTTCTCCTCATATTGTGTTGCTAGGTGAGAGAGGAGAAGTCGGAATTCCAGGGGCCCCTGGTATTCCTGGACGATCATCACAAGGTAGGAATGTTGTGCATTTTTATCCCTCTCTGTAATCCCTAGATTCCCTAGGATTGTTTTTGCATTCAGTAACTGGGCAGCAGCTGGTGGTGTTATAGCTGTGGACTAACCCCAAGCTGTGACCTATCCTTGGTTGGTGCTGCTCCCGCTCAGGCTTCCTGCCTGTCCAACGGGAATCAGTGCAACCAGTTTAGGGTGAGGAAAATCAGCCACTGACTGCTGCGACTGGCAGGAAGGACTGTGATTCCTCACAAAGAAAAACTTCCCTATAGAGCCTTTCATCACCTTAGCAATGTCTCTAAGCACTTTACAGTGGAATGAACCGCTTCTGAAATGTAGCCACTGTTGTAAAGTAGGAAACACAGCAACCAGTTTGAGCACAGCAAGATCCTGTAAACAGTGATGTGGTAACGACCCAGATCATCTGTTATTCAGGATTTTGGTCGAGGGACAAATATTGGCCCCGGGGCATTGGAGAGAAGTCCCCTACTTTTTGTATAATGCCCTTGAGACCTTTTACACCTGAGAGGATAGGTAGGGCTTTTGTTTAACAATCTCTAACAGCGCAACACATCCTCAGTACTGCCCCTCCGACAATGCAGTTCTCCCTCAGTACTGACTATCTGACAGTGCAGCACTCCCTCAGTACTGACCTTCCAACAGTACAACACACCCTCGGTACTGCAATGGGAATGTCAATCTGAATTTCGTGCTCAAATCTCATGTGGCACTTGCACCCACATCTTCCTGACTGAGTGGTGGGATAGTCACACACTGTGACACGAATGACTATCCGTCAGTATTTGTAATTGATACCAGAAGACTAGGAGTTCGAGCGATTGTGGTTGATCCTCAGTCAGTGGGATTAGGGAAGGGGGAAGGATACAGGGATTGTCAGATGAGTTATAATCATGGTTTGCTACTCAGAATGTTAGTCACCACCCATGTCTCTTCATCCTGCAGTTGCAGCTAATGGCAGAGGCCTTCAAGGACCCCCAGGACCCCCTGGCCCACCAGGACCACAAGGTGAGACTTAACCCAGAAGAAATCATTTCTCTTGAACCATTCAGTATGAGCTGGAACATTGAATGGAGAGACAGGACCTGAACGCAGGCCAGGCAGAACCAGACAAGTTGTCACTGGCTGTGTGTGTTATTGTGTGTGTGTGTGTTATTGTGTGTGTGTGTGTTATTGTGTGTGTGTGTGTTATTGTGTGTGTGTGTGTTATTGTGTGTGTGTGTGTTATTGTGTGTTATTGTGTGTGTGTGTTATTGTGTGTGTGTGTTATTGTGTGTGTGTGTTATTGTGTGTGTGTGTGTTATTATGTGTGTGTGTGTGTGTGTGTTATTGTGTGTGTGTGTGTTATTGTGTGTGTGTGTGTTATTGTGTGTGTGTGTGTGCGTGTGTGTGTGTTATTGTGTGTGTGTGTGTTATTGTGTGTGTGTGTGTGTTATTGTGTGTGTGTGTGTGTTATTGTGTGTGTGTGTGTATCACTGACGTGAGCTCAGGCTATGTGAATAGCCAATATTACAGGTCTTGGGGGTGGGTGAGAAGGGTGGGGAGGGGTGGTGGTGCCTTGTCTCCATGGTACCTCCTTACTCTACCTGGAAGATTCCTGATCTCAATTGGACACGCAGCTCCCAGCTCCTCCGGTAATGGAACCTTAGCCTCTTGGAAGCCCTGATCTATAACACTGTAGCCTATGGAATGTCTTAACACTAATATGTAAGAAGCTTTGAGTAGCCTCAGTTTACCATAATGTAACATCTAGTCAGTATATACTATCTGCTTTTCCTCCCATTTAACTTCTCTTCCTCTCTCCAGGTACCCCGGGAGAATCTGGATCGACTTCCAGCTCTAACGTCAGGCAGACGGTGATTGAATACCTTCAGAGTGAGTATCCATGGCAACCTCAGCTAGATTACATTGACAATTACACAGTGCGAGCGGTGGAGGGTATATTGTGCAGGGGTATATTGTACAGGAGAAGTATATTGTAGGGGGGGGTTATATTGTATGGGGGGGTATATTACATATGAATTAGGAGCAGGAGTAGGCCATTTGGCCCCTCGAGCCTGCTCCACTATTTAAGATCATGGCTGATCTGACTGTGGCCTTAACTCCACTTTCCTGTCTACCCGCTACACCCTTAGGTTCTTGAATGACAAAGGAGTCTATCTCGGCTTTAAAAATATTCGATGACCAAACCTCCGCTGCTCTCTGGGAAAGAGAATTCCGTAGACTAACGACCCCCTGGGAAAAGAAATTCCTTCTCATCTCCATCTTAAATGGAAGATTTTTAAACTGTATCCTCTAGTTCTAGTCTCTTCCACAAGGGGAAAAGCCCTTTCAGCATCCAGCCTGTCAAATCCCCTCGGGATCTTATATGTTTCGAAAAGATCACCTCTCATTCTTCTAAACTCTAATGGATACAGGCCCAATGTGTCCAATCTTTCCTCGTAAGATAACCCTTCATCCCAGGAATCAGTTGAGTGAACCTTCCCTGCAATGTTTCTAATGCAATAATATCCATTCTCAAATAAGGAGACCAAAACTGTACATAGCACTCCAGATATGGTCTCACGAACTGTAAAACTGTAGAAAAATTTCCTTACTTTAATATCTCAATAAACATCAATACTCCATTTGCCTTCCTAATCACTTGCTGTACCTGCATATTCACTTTTTGTGATTCATTTACCAGGACACCCAGATCCCCCTGCACCACAGAGTTCTGCAATCTCTCTCCATTTAAATAATATGCTGCTTTTCTATTCTACCTGCCAAAGTGAACAAGTTCTCATTTTCTCACATTATACTCCATCGGCCAATTTTCTGCCGATCCAGTTATCCTATCCATATCCCTTTGCAGACTCCTTGGGCAGAATTTTTCACTGAGTGGGCGAGCACGCGCCCAACCTGCTTGAGCATAAAGTAGCGTGTGATGGCATTGGGCGAGCGTCCCGACATCATTGCTCACTCACGCGATATCTCGGTAGGCGGGCATGGGCTAAACTTGGAAGCGCGCCCGCCAACAATTAAGAGGGCAATTAAGCCCAGTAACGGCGCAGTTAACAAAGATTTTTAGTTGCCCATCCAACGTTATGGTTGGCGGGCAGGCGAATCAGCTAGGCTGCCTTTGCCTTTTTGAGGAAACCTCATCCAAGGGCAGGATGAGGTTTCAGATATTAATTTAAAAGAAAGATAAAAATGTTTGGACAGGATTTACATCAGCCATATGTTCAGGTGAATGATCCTGATATTTTCGACATTTGAAAATTTTTATTTATGGCTTTTGAATTCTTCAGCTCCCTGAGGCAGCTCTCTGCCCTCAGGGAGCTTTCGGTGTGCGTTCCCCTGCACCCGCGTTGCCTTCAGCGCTTGCCGTCCTCCCGCCCCCCCCACTCCAGCAGCGCTGAGCATTTCAGCACATGTTTCACGCCGGCTGGCCGTTAATTGACCAGCCAGTGTGAAATTGCGGCCGGGGGCCATTCCCAGGTGGTGGTCCATTCCCTGGCTGCTCCCGGGCCTGCATGCTGAACTCAAAACCCTGCACCTTATGTCATCATTACAACTTACTCTCCTACCTATCTATCTTTGTGTCATCAACAAATGTAGCAGCCATATATTCAGCCCCTTCATCCAAATCATTGATATGGATTGTAAATAGTCGAGGCCCCAGTACCCTGTGGCACTCTGCTACTTACATCTTGCCAACCCCAATGGCCTATTTATGCCTACTCTCTGTTTCCTGTTAGCTAACCAACCCTTTATCCATGCCAATATGTTACTTTTATCAGATATCTTCTGGAAATCCAAGTACACCTTTATCCATGTTGCTTGTTCCTCAAAGAACTCTAATAAATTAGTCAAACATGATTTCGCTTTCACAAAACCATGTTGACGCTGTTTGATTGCATTGAGATTTTCTAAGTGCGCTGCTATAACCTCCTTAATAATCGATTCCAGCATTTTCCCTATGACATATTAAGCTAACTGGCCTGTAGTTTCCTGCTTTCTGTCTCCCTCCTTTCTTGAATAGAGGAGTCACATTCACTATTTCCCAATCTGATGGGAATTCCTGGAATCTAGAGAATTTTGGAAAATTAAAACCAATGGCCAAATTTTCCGGCCCCCTCCCTCCCCCCCCCCCCCCCCACCCCCCCCCCCCACCCCTTCCTCCACCCCCACCCCCCACCCCCCCCCAATCCACGGCGGAGCCAGCGAGCCTTTGAAATCTCTGTTCACATCGGCGGGGCCAGAAGATCCCTCTGGCCTGAGGGGCTGGAAAATTCCAGCCAATGCATCTATTATATCAGCAGACATTTCTTTTAAGACCATAGGATGAAATCCATCAGCACCCGGGGACTTGTCAGCTTTTAGTTTGAGTAATTTTCTCACTAGACTTTCCTTGGTGATTGTAATCGTTTTAAGTTCGTCCGTCCCTTTCACCTCTTAATGTGATACAGGGGTATATTGTATGGGGATGTATATTGTATGCGGGGGTGGGGGGGGGGGGCAGTGGTATATTGTGACTGCATGAGGGGTTTCAACCGCTCTGGTTGGTTTTGCAGCTGATGGTGTCCGGCGATCAATTGTTGGACCACCAGGTCCACCTGGACCCCCAGGGCCGATGGGGAATCACAGAGCGCTGGAACGTCAGGAATATTTGGAGATCTCCAATCAAGTCATTGATTACATGAGGAGTAAGATCCACCTCTCCTGTTGTTGAGGGTCAGAACCTCCCCAGCATGGTCCAACACAAAGGGACTGCTAAACCTGGTCCTGAGTGCAATAGTATAGGAAGATCCCAGGTTCCATGCCACGTGGGTGGGACTCAGTACACAGTAATCCAGGATTCCTGCTCATTAATGGAGTCAGTTGCTCTGAGTGAGGGTTCCCTGGCGGGGTGTGGGGTGCTTGACTGAGGAACAGATCAGGCTAGGTTGTGATGCCACACCCTGTGAAATAGTTGACTGACATTCAAATTCTGGGTTCCCAGGTGAAGAGTGATTGGCTCCAACTGTACCTCATCATTGGTCAGTGACCACGGGTCTTTAACCCCAACTCGGGTCTGTACTCAAACCCGGGACTGTACCCCATCACTGCTCAGTGCCTGTGGGACTGTACCCCCAACCTGGGAGTGTGCCCCCAGTTCTGTCTGTATACCCAAACTGGGGCTGCATCCCAAATTGCTCAGTACCCGTGAGGCTACCCCGACTTGGGCCTGTACACCAAACCGGGAATGTACCCCAATGTTGCACAGTGCCCATGAGAATGTACCCCAGCCCGGGTCAATGTTTTCAGGAGAGGGAGAAAGAAAACTGGAGAGAAAATAAAAACTGATTAATGGGTGGAGCAATGGGTTCATGTAGGGGGAGTCAGAAGTGTGGGGTCATGAGGGGGTCAGAAGGATGGGGTCATGTGGGTGTCAGACTGGCCAGATGGGCAGTTTTCAGACAAATGTCTTTTTTCCAGATTCAGGAGTGGGTGCTGGTGTGAGAGGACTTCCAGGACCTCCTGGTCCACCAGGGACAATATCAAGCGCTGACCTGTCTGTCTATCTGCAAAGTAAGTATGGGGACAGCTGGGAGTGAGCTACAGGGGCTCAGCATTTCACATTCGGCCTAGTTGATGGCAGGGTGGAAGGACGTAACATTTATCGAGGGGATTAGACTGGAGTGAGGGCCTGTACAAACCTCCGGATGTGGTGCAGATTTTAAAAATATCACCCAGTCTAATATTCAGCTTAGATCCTGTGTTGTCCATTAGTGACTGACTGGATTCCACTGCAGAGAGCTGACTGAATGGCTTCCTTCTGTACCATAATGACACAATGACTCCAACCCAGGAATGTAACACCTAGAAAGAGGTTTACTCTGTATCTAACCCTGTGCTGTACCTGTCCTGGGTGTGTTTGATGGGGACAGTGTGGGGGGAGCTTTACTCTGTATCTAACCCCGTGCTGTACCTGTCCTGGGAATGTTTGGGGACAGTGTAGAGGGAACTTTACTCTCTATCTAACCCCGTGCTGTACCTGCTCTGGGAGTGTTTGATGGGGACAGTGTAGAGGGAGCTTTACTCTGTATCTACCACCGTGCTGTACCTGCTCTGGGAGCATTTGATGGGGACAGTGTAGAGGGAGCTTTACTCTGTGTCTAACCCCGTGCTGTACCTGTCCTGGGAGTGTTTGATGGGGACAGTGTAGAGGGAGCTTTACTCTGTATCTACCACTGTGCTGTACCTGCTCTGGGAGCGTTTGATGGGGACAGTGTAGAGGGAGCTTTACGCTGTATCTAACCCCATGCTGCACCTGCCCTGAGAGTGTTTGATGGGAACAGAGTAGAGGGTGATGGTGTGTGCAGAGAAGGCAGTGTAGTGAGTTAGTACCAATCTATCAGGAGTGTGACAATAATGTTGCTATTCACTGCCTGGTCTCTGTGTCCTACAGATGAGGATGTCCAGCGATACCTCCGCGGACCCCAGGGACCTCCTGGAGCCCCTGGCCCACGAAGCGATGGGGTGAGTCGGTCAGAGCTGGAAGCTTACGTCACTGATTACACCAGAAGTAAGTCTCAATCGCTGAGTCTGTCGTAAATTCACAGGCCTTTGTACACTGAGTGCGTGCGCTCATGTATGTGTGCGCGTGCACATGTGTGTGTGGATATCAATGTGTGTGTAAACTGAGTGTGTATGGTATACTAAGCGTATGTATAGACTGCATGTGCGTAAAAGTGAAAAGAGGACCTGGAGGCAGTAACCACCGTTAGAAGATCTATCCAACCCAGTCCAGTCTGTGGCTCCAGAGCAGAGCGCCACGTTCTGAGAGAAATTAAAGTGTGACATCACAGGAAAATAGATAAGTGATTGGTTTGTGAATATTTTGCTTGTTTATCTTCAAAACACATGCAGCGTAATACTTAATTGTAAAGTTTTATTAGTTGTAGCAAGGTTTACTAGCAGTAGTAAAGGTTATTGGGAGTAGCAGTGTTTATTAATGATGACAGGGCAGATGATGTGTTGCGCGTTCAGATATGGGAGTTCCTGGATTCTGGGGTGATCCAGGACAAGTAGTTTGGAGGACCCTCAGCCTTTGCAGTTGTTTAGTTTTGAAGTTCTTGCAGTCTGTATGGATGAAAGCAAGATCTGCAGAGTGGACGAACAAACTGACCATGGCACTATGGTTCAGGAAGTCATTCAGGTGGGGGAGGTTAATAGGAATGTCGCGGTAGTAGGGGACAGTATAGGCAGGGGGATAGACAGTTCTCTGCAGTCAAGAGTGGGAGTACAGACAGCTGTGTTGCCTGCCCAGTGCCAGGGTTCAGGACATGTTCTTTGGGCTGGAGAGGAACTTGCAGTGGGAGTAGTTCAAAAGGGCTAAAACCAGTCGATGCATTAGGAGCATCTCTGATAGCAAAGAAGAAAAATGGAATTCCTGTATCCCAATCTTGTGGATAATCCTGACAGTATGCTCTTATCATAGTTTTTAAAGTTTGATGTCACCTTTCCAAAGCTCCCTGTGACTCTGGATGATAAGCTGTTAACTTAAACTGTTTTATCCCCAAACTGTTCATTACTTCCCTAAACAGCTGTGACATCAGATTTGACCCCTGATCTTTAGGTAAACTATATCTTGTAAAAAAATTTAATTAACTCCTCCACAATCGTCTTAGTTATAATATTTCTTAAAGGTATCGCTTCAGGAAACCTGGTTGACACATCCATTATTGTCAATAAATACTGATTCCACTTTTAGTCTTAGGGAGGGTCCTACACAATCAATCATGACCCTGGTAAAAGGTTCTTCAAATGCTGGTATTGGGATTAAAGGCACCAGCTTAATCACTGCTTGTGGTTTTCCTGTTATTTGACATGTATAACAGGTTCTATAGAATTTGACTACATCCCTATGCAATCCTGTCCCAAAAAAAAACTCTGTATCTTTTCCTGTTTATTAATTCCTAAATGTCCCCCCATTGGAATTTCATGAACAATCTTTAGAATCTCATATCTATACCCTAATGGGATAACAACCTGATGCACCTCCCTCCAGTTTTCATTTGCTGAGACATGATCCGACCGCCATTTTCTCATCAGAATACCTTCCTGAAGATAATAACATACTGGAATACATTTTGCTTATGTTTCTGAATAAGCTTTCTGATATAACTGTTTTAATTGCAAATCATTTTTCTATAACTCCACTAACCTCTTTGAGTTAAACATTTCAGCTGAGCTGTTCCTCCTGAACAATGTTATCAAACACAGTGCCAGCTAATTGGATTTCAACACCTTCTTGCCTTTGAACTGCCTGCTTATCTTGTTTATCTTGTTCTTCCCTATGGACCTTAGATCTCATTATAACACAATCAGGAAACAATCCAGGATGTTCCTTCTGCAACACCTCTGTTGAAAACACTTCTACAGGCTGCTCAACTACCATAGGCATCACCCACATTTGTGATCCAGCTATATCGTTCCCCAGAATAAATTGAACCCCTGCTGTGGGCAATTTTTCTACCACTCCAACTATAACATCACCTGTCTTCCATCTGCTCTTTAAATTTGCCTTCCACAACGGAATAGATTTAGCATCTTCATGAACCCCACTTATTATTACCTTCTCCTACAATACTCCCTTTAAACAACAAATATCACTATCCCACAACATTAAGGATTGACTAGCCCCTGTGTCTCTTAAAATTTTAACATCTTTACCTACTCCATCCTGTACACATGGAAAGACTTTCCCTTCACATACAAAGTCTTTAAACATTTCTGCAACCTGGTCCTCAGAATTCTCTTGAGTAAACTGTGAACACATTCCCACTTCTTTACCTTTCACTGATTCTCCCTGTTACACCTGTACACAAACCATTGGTTTCTCCTGTGCCTGAACCTCAGAGCCCACAGTACTTTTACTTCCAGATCTTTTCTGTACCCCAACAATTCCTACTGATTTTTTCTGCAATCTCCAACGTACTGACTTTGCGTGCCCTGCTTTATTACAATGAAAACACCTCAATTTTCGAATGTCACTTCTACCTTCAGCACCTTCCTTTGTATTCTGAGAAAAAACTTCCTGGGAATTTCCAGCTACCCCTTCTCTTCCCTGAATACCTGCCTACCTTTCACCATCCCACTTTTTCTCCTTTGCCAATTTGAAAAGGTGATGAAAAAAAGGGTTAGCTCTATGAACTAACTCATAATCATCAGCTATCTGTGCTGCTTGTCTTACAGAATCAACCCTCTGTTCCTCCACATGAGTTCTCATTACTGAAGGGATTGAATCTTTAAATTCTTCCAAAAGAATGACTTCCCTAAGAGCTGCATTGGTTGTTTCTATTTTTAAAGCCCATATCTACTGGTCAAAATTACTTTGTTTTACTCTTTCAAACTCAATATAAGTTTGCCCAGGCTGTTTTCTCATATTCCTAAATTTCTGCCCATATGCTTCAGGAACCAACTCATATGCACTCAAAATAGCTTTTTTCACCACATCATAACTCACTGACATTTCTTCTGAAAGTGAAGCAATGACCTCAAGCGCCTTACCTAACAACTTAGACTGTAATAATAATGCCCAGTTTTCCTGTGGCCATTTCATCTGTTTAGCTAGCTTCTCAAATTAAATAAAGAATGCTTCAATATCTTTTTCCTCAAACTTTGGAAGAGCTTGTACAAATTTAAACATCTCCCCACTGGATTCTACTCTGGAGATAAATCCTTCCTCACCCCCTAGTGTCTCTTTTTTAACTGCCAACATTTTCAGTTGGAATTCTCTTTCTCTCTCTCTTTCTCTTTCCTCCTTCTCCATCTTTGCAATTTCTAATTCCTTTTTAAAAGCCATTTCTCTGCCCTTTGCTTCTAATTCAAGCATTTTCATTTGCAACTGAAATCTCACTTCCTCCAACTGTGACTCGCTAGGTTTCATTTCCAACTGCAGATGCTGTATATACTTTTAACTATATCTGATTTCCTTGTAACCCCAATTTTAACTTATCAGCCAGCTTTGTTAGCTTACTTTTGGTTACTTTCTCTAACCCAATCAGAGTTATCTCTTCTACACCCAGAGAAGACTTAGCAATTGCCAAAGCCATCTTGCAGTCTCACCACTTCTAGAATACCTCACCAGCTCCTGAATTCAAAGTGTCTCTCGTAACCTTTAAGATTCACCAATTCCAAACCAATCAAGAAATTAGAAATATAATTTATCCCGGCAAGAACCCCCAATTGTTATGACCGCGTAGTTGGTAAAGCTGAGTTATTTTAAAAATCCCAGAGGAAAACCTTAAGCAATTATCATAACTTATGATAATTTGAGTTTGAGATGCAACTCTAAATTCAAGAATCAGACCACCAGTTCTTGAGGTTTTACATTAAACAAAATGAAATATTTTATTAATTTACACAGGTTAAAATATATATATACACATGGCTTCAAATTACTACGATCATAACTTTTAACAAATTCCCAAACTAATCTCCATTAAGGCAACAGCAACCCATAGATTTTACCAGACGCCAGACAAAGCATTTTCACCTTAAAAATTCAAAATGAGGTTATTTTCACTTTGGTTCCTGTGGAGACGGTTGGAGGCTTACAGCTGCCTTTTGATCTCACATTGCCTCTGCTCTACACACACAACACTGCTGAAGTTATACCTAGCACAGCCCATTGAATATAAATTATCATTGTATCAACAACATCTGAACTAAACCTCTCTAACACTAAAACTTTTTATCATAGTACTAATTGTATTAGTAATATAAACATATTGCTTGGTATCTGCGAGATAGGTGTCAGTTTTCACCCCACTTCTTGAATGCTCTATTCAAAAAATGCAAATACACTCTAGCTCTCCCACATATCAAAACTAGTACACATCAAAGCACTCAGACTAGCTGGCTTTAATACAATTAAGACATACCCACATACTAAACCTCTATTTTAAAAGAAAAATATTTTCCAATAATATTATATATGTTAGTAGCTTCATGACAGTACTGAGAAAATTATTAGAACTAAAAGCTGACAAGTCCCCAGGTCCTGATTGATTCATCCTAGGGCCTTAAAATAAGTGGCTGCTGAGTTAGTAGATGCATTGGTTTAAATTTTCCAAAATTGCTTAGATTCTGGAAAGGTCCTATCAGATTAGAAAATAGCAAATGTGACCCATCTATTGAAGAAAGGAGGGAGACAGAAAGCAGAAAACCATAGGCCAGTTGGCTTAACTTCTATCATAGGGAAATTGCTGAAACCTATTATTGAGGAGGTCATTATAGGGCTGTGCCTGGTGTGTGTAGTATGCCGTAAGTGTTGCATAATTGTAACTAGTGTAGTGACGTACCCAGAGGGTGGAGGGGGGTGTGGTGATGGGGCTGGTGACCAGGTTGTGACAAGAGAACAGTATCTCCATGATGTTTCAGGCCAATGAGTGAATCAGACTGAGAGGCCTTCCCTCTGCTAGTTGGCTCTTGGCCTGTTTCAGGCGGTAGTGTAAGAGGCTCAGTGTGAGTTCCACTGGAACCCATAATGAACCCACAAGTTCACTGCACTCCTTCCTGTCTTGAAGAGGTTGTCTTATGAAGAAAGGTTGAATGGGTTAGGCCTATAGCCATTGGAATTTAGAAAAATGAGAGGTGATCTTATTGAAATATATAAGATCCAGAGGGTACTTGGTAGGGTGGATACCCAAAGGATGTTTCCTCTTGTGGGGGAGACTAGAATGAGGGCACATAGTTTAAAAATCAGAGGTCTCCCTTTTAAGACAGAGATGAGGAGAAACTTTTTCTCCGATAGGGGTGTTGATGTGTGGAATTCTCTTCCTCAGAAAGTAATGGAGGCTGGGCCTTTGAATTTTGTTAGGCAATGTATTCAAGGGTTAGAGGTCGCAGAGAGGAAAGTGGAGCTGAGATCACCATCAGATCAGCCATGATCTTACTGAATGGTGGAACAGGCTTGAAGGGTTGAATGGCCTACTCCTGCTCCTATGTTCCTACGTAGTGTGATGAAGGATAGACTCTCAATTTCCCACGCTTCAGTCAAAAATGTCCCCCAACTGGGGCTCAGCAACGACCTTTACACCCAGGGTAGTAATCCTCACATCAGGTCTACATTCCTGGGGACTGGATGTTATCAGCCCCCAGTCTAGCCCCGAGCCAAGGTAAGGTAACATGTTAGGTCTCCCTCATGTCACTCACCCTTTACCAATTTCTCTTTTCTTCCAGGTTGGATGGCTGGGTCAGGCCGGCCTGGTCCCCCAGGACCGCCAGGTGCTCCTGGTGCCCCAGGGTCTATCTCTGTGACAGGGGATCTCAGTGCTATGATCCAGGGTAAGTATCACTTCAATAACCGAGTGCCTAGGTATGGTTTGAGGGAACTCGGACGAGGGCCCCGCAAGTCTGTGTGGCTCCATGCAGCCAATGGCTTTTTCCCATTGCTTTTGTTAGAACAATACGTTTCAATTATCAATACACGGGGAGATGAGCCGGCAATATCTCATACACACATTTTGGTGGTGAAATAGGACACAGCAGCGTTGAAGGTGTCAGTAACAAAATTTAAAAGGGAACAAGGTTAGAGAATTAGAGAAGATAAACAAGCAGGTGAATGGAGTTCACTTACAGATCAGCCACCAAATAATTGAATGGAAGAAAGGGCTGAAAGGGCTGAATGGCCTCTTCCAGTTCCTATACTCTTATATAAACACAGCACTCCCTCGCATGCTGTGGGTGGAATGATCCTTTTCTTTGACTCTGGTTCACAGTGACTGAATCACCCAGCGTAAAGCCAATTAGCAAACCCGGAGGCCTTCCCTCTGCCAGTGGACACGCTTCTATCTGGGCTTCAGGTTCTGTTTCGAATCCCATGCACATTACCTTGTATTTAACAACGTACTGATTCTGCCTTGACCCCTTTGTGGGCTCATCCCCTCCTTTACATTGGCCAAATGACAACATAGATTGGGGCTATCAGCAAGTTGTCTGGTGTCGTGGGGTGAGCACCTACAGAATGCCAGGGGTCAGTGCGCCTCCAGACAGAGCACTTTCTTTGTCTCCACCTGTATCCAGTTTTTACATTGAATTATATAGAATCTACATCACAGAAACAGGCCCCTCAGCCCAAGTGGTCTATGCTGGTACGGAGCCTCCTCCCAATCAGCTTAATCTCACCCTGTCACTATATTCTTCTATTCCTCTGCTCCTCCTGTGTTTATCCAACTTCCCTTAAGTGCATCTATACTATTTACTTCAACCATTCCCCGTGGCAGCGAGTTCCACATTCTCACCACTCTCTGGGTAAAGAGATTTCTCCTGAATTCCCGATTGGATTTATTAGTGACGATCTTATAACTTTAGCCCCTAGTTTTAGATTTCTCCCCAAGTGAAAACATCACCTATATGTTGACCTCATCAAACCTTTTCATAATTTTAAAGACCTTTATCAGGCCTAGAGAAAAGAGGACCGGTCTGTTGGGTATTTCCTGATAGTTTTAATCTCTCAATTTATTGAACGTGCTGCTGGTTTTCAAATTCTCTCTGCAGATGAGAACATTCGAAGATATTTGATGGGACCACCAGGACCACAAGGACCACCCGGGCGCCCAGGTTACACAACGTTAGAAGGAACGACAAATGTGCAGCTCAATTACGGAGACATTGCTACCCGTGTCCGAGATTACATGAGGAGTAAGTGTCAGGCGGACATGTGGCAGATAGAGGTCAATGTGGGAAAGTGGAAAGACAGTCACTTCAGGTCTGAGAAATACAAATGGGAATATCTTGTAAATGATGAGAGACTTGGAGCTGTGGAAGGACAAAGGTATTTGGGTGCCCAAGTACAGATACTGCTGAAAGCTAGTGGTTAGGTACAAAAAGCTATCAAAAGGCTCATGGAAAGTTGGCCTTTTTCTCATGAGGACTGGAGCACCAAGGAGAGGAAGTGATGTGACAGCTTTACAGAGCCCCGGTCAGACCACACCCGGCAGTAACTGTCCATTTCTGGAGCCCGCGCCTCTGGCTGGAGATATTGGCCTTAGAGTGGATGCAGGGTAGATTCACCAGAATGATCCTGGGGCTAAAAGGATTAAATTATGTGGAGAGGTTATATAGACTAGGCTTGTATTCCCTTGAGTTCAGAAGATTAAGGGGTGATCTAATTGAGGTGTTTATAATGATTAAAGGATTCAATAGGGTCGATAGAGAGAAACTATTTCTTTTGGTTGGGGGAGTCCTGAACAAGAGGGCAGAACCTTAAAATTAAAGCCAGGCTGTTCAGGGTTGATGTCAGGAGGCAATTCTTCTCACAATGCAGATTGGAAACCAGGAACTCTCTCCCCCAAAAGCTGAGAATGCTGAGGGTCGACTGGAGCTTTTAAGACCAAGATTGATAGATTTTGGTTAAGAGTACTGAGGGAAATGCAGCAAAGGTGGGTAAATGGGGACAATCAGCTGCTCAGTGATGGTGAAGTGGACTCACTGGCCATGCAGTGGGTTCAGGACAGGGAGATTCATTTTTCACCCAGGTTGACACTCCTGTCCTGAGCCTGTTTTTTGATGATGTGGAGGTGACCTGCACTTTACCAAACTGTGGCATTGTGCCTTTGTAAACCAATACTGAGTGACGATGGTGATTTAACGGCCCCTTTTATTTCTGCCTCCCCGCCAGGTTCAGGAATGAGTCTTGGGGTCCAAGGACCACCTGGTCCTCCTGGCTCAGCAGGCTCTGTGTCCAGCAGCGAGCTAATAGCTCTTCTACAAAGTAAGTATCATCAGCCAGCAATGGAATTAAATGTACAACCTCAAACCCTCTCCTCTACCCACAATCACACCCCTCCCCACAGCCCGGCCCCTCCCCACAGCCCGGCCCCTCCCCACAACCCCAGCTCTCCAAATGTTCTGATATCAGGTAACATATAATATAATATAACATAACATGTACTGTTAAGGGGTGTATCTTAAACTGCTGTCAATCACTACCACCTCAACAGGATATGATGTATCGGTTCCATGACTTGTATTCAGTCTACCAGCAGCAGAAATAAGATTCAGATATGTACGATCCATAGTCTCCTAGTTAACTCTTTTTGTATATAGTCTTATCTTCAAATAAAGAACCCACATTATTGTTTTGCCAATCCTTGTGTGATTGGTACGTTTACGTTGAAGAGAAGAACGTAATACACAACTGCGGCAGTCCACACACCAGCTCTCCACTTCTTTCTGACCCGGAGACACAGCTGCTAATTGACCTGGGCTGACACCTTTGTTTTTATTCTTTCACGGGATGTGGGCATCGCTGGCTGGGCCAGCATTTATAGCCCATCCCTAATTGCCCTCGAAGGTGTTGGTGAGCTACCTTCTTGACCCGCTGCAGTCCATGTGGTGTAGGTACACTCACAGTGCTGTTAGGGAGGGAGTTCCAGGATTTTGACCCAGCGACAGTGAAGGAACAGCCATATATTTCCAATTGAGGATGGTGAGTGACTTGGAGGGGAACTTAGTGTTCCCATGTGTTTGCTGCTCTTGTCCTTCTATGGTAAAGGTCGCATGTTTGAAAGGTGCTGTTGACCTAATTCCTCTAATATTCACTGTGTAGGAACAATTTTTCTAACTGTTCTTATTGTGTTTTCTGCATGTTCTGAACAAACTCTCATTTTACTTAATTTAGCCTCTTCCGTTCGGAGAATTCTCGGTCAACCTGGCCCTCCTGGGCCACGGGGTCTGCCAGGACCGGTTGGACCTCCTGGTCTCGGAGGTGGAAACTTCCGCATTGAAGATGTTGTTTCCTACATTCAAAGTAATTTCATTTCTTATATTTTTAATGAACGTTTTCTCCAATTTTGGTTGTGATGCCCTTCAATTTTGACCAACCAGCTAACCCTCAATGCCCAGACGTGCAGGTGAAGAATTGGGACTTGAGTGAGGTGAGATAGGGACACGGTGCCCTGAGCTCTACTGCAGTAAGAATCTGAGGCTTCAGAACCGGTTGTTTTGGGGGTAGATGGTAGTGGGCATCGGGAGGAGGGCAGGAGCAATGTCACTGTGGAGTAACACTGTGAGATGCCTCTGGATGTTCCTGAGTCTGCGGGAAACTTTTTGATTGATTGGTGCCTATGTGCAGTGCTGTTTGTGTGTGCTGTAAACTGATTGGTGCCTGTGTGCAGTGCTATTTGTGTGTGCTGTAAACTGATTGGTGCATGTGTGCAGTGCTATTTGTGTGTGCTGTAAACTGATTGGTGCCTGTGTGCAGTGCTATTTGTGTGTGCTGTAAACAGATTGGTGCCTGTGTGCAGCGCTATTTGTGTGTGCTGTAAACTGATTGGTGCCTGTGTGCAGTGCTATTTGTGTGTGCTGTAAACTGATTGGTGCCTGTGTGCAGTGCTGTTTGTGTGTGCTGTAAACTGATTGGTGCCTGTGTGCAGTGCTATTTGTGTGTGCTGTAAACTGATTGGTGCCTGTGTGCAGTGCTATTTGTGTGTGCTGTAAACTGATTGGTGCCTGTGTGCAGCGCTATTTGTGTGTGCTGTAAACTGATTGGTGCCTGTGTGCAGTGCTATTTGTGTGTGCTGTAAACTGATTGGTGCCTGTGTGCAGTGCTGTTTGTGTGTGCTGTAAACTGATTGGTGCCTGTGTGCAGTGCTGTTTGTGTGTGCTGTAAACTGATTGGTGCCTGTGTGCAGTGCTGTTTGTGTGTGCTGTAAACTGATTGGTGCCTGTGTGCAGTGCTGTTTGTGGTACTGTAAACTAATTGGTGCCAATGTGCAGTGCTATTTGTGTGTGCTGTAAACTGATTGGTGCCTGTGTGCAGCGCTATTTGTGTGTGCTGTAAACTGATTGGTGCCTGTGTGCAGCGCTATTTGTGTGCTGTAAACTGATTGGTGCCTGTGTGCAGTGCTGTTTGTGTGTGCTGTAAACTGATTGGTGCCTGTGTGCAGCGCTATTTGTGTGTGCTGTAAACTGATTGGTGCCTGTGTGCAGTGCTGTTTCTGTGTGCTGTAAACTGATTGGTGCCTGTGTGCAGTGCTGTTTGTGGTGCTGTAAACTGATTGGTGCCAATGTGCAATGCTATTTGTGTGTGCTGTAAACTGATTGGTGCCTGTGTGCAGCGCTATTTGTGTGTGCTGTAAACTGATTGGTGCCTGTGTGCAGTGCTGTTTGTGTGCTGTAAACTGATTGGTGCCTGTGTGCAGTGCTGTTTGTGTGTGCTGTAAACTGATTGGTGCCTGTGTGCAGTGCTGTTTGTGTGTGCTGTAAACTGATTGGTGCCTGTGTGCAGTGCTGTTGGTGTGTGCTGTAAACTGATTGGTGCCTGTGTGCAGTGCTGTTTGTGTGTGCTGTAAACTGATTGGTGCATGTGTGCAGTGCTGTTTGTGTGTGCTGTAAACTGATTGGTGCCTATGTGCAGTGCTGTTTGTGTGTGCTGTAAACTGATTGGTGCCTGTGTGCAGTGCTATTTGTGTGTGCTGTAAACTGATTGGTGCCTGTGTGCAGCGCTATTTGTGTGTGCTGTAAACTGATTGGTGCCTGTGTGCAGTGCTATTTGTGTGTGCTGTAAACTGATTGGTGCCTGTGTGCAGTGCTGTTTGTGTGTGCTGTAAACTGATTGGTGCCTGTGTGCAGTGCTATTTGTGTGTGCTGTAAACTGATTGGTGCCTGTGTGCAGTGCTGTTTGTGTGTGCTGTAAACTGATTGGTGCCTGTGTGCAGTGCTGTTTGTGTGTGCTGTAAACTGATTGGTGCCTGTGTGCAGTGCTGTTTGTGTGCTGTAAACTGATTGGTGCCTGTGTGCAGTGCTGTTTGTGTGCTGTAAACTGATTGGTGCCTGTGTGCAGTGCTGTTTGTGTGTGCTGTAAACTGATTGGTGCCTGTGTGCAGTGCTGTTTGTGTGTGCTGTAAACTGATTGGTGCCTGTGTGCAGCGCTGTTTGTGTGTGCTGTAAACTGATTGGTGCCTGTGTGCAGTGCTGTTGGTGTGTGCTGTAAACTCCTCAGCATTAGGATGCCAGCAGTGGCTCTGCGCATTCTCACTGCTCCATCACCATTGTATTAGTCCAGTGTCACCACTAATCGCAATGCCTCTGTGCCTCTAGATTCGGGTTATAGTATTGCAGGCCCTCAAGGGCCCCCAGGACCACCGGGACCACCAGGAACCGGATATCCTGAAGATCGGCAACGACTCAAGACTGAGATTATCGATTATTTCTCAAGTAAGTGTCAATCTCAATCCCTAAAATAAAAGCAAATACTGCGGATGATGGAAATCTGAAATAAAAACAGAGAATGCTTGAAAAACTCAGCAGGTCTGGCAGCATCTGTGGGGAGAGAAACAGAGTTAACATTTTGAGTCTAATATGACTTCTTAACCAGCATAAGGACTTGAAACATTATTAACTCTGTTTCTCTCTCCATAGATGCTGCCAGACCTGCTGAGTTTTTACAGCATTTTCTGTTATTTAATCTTAGTCCCACTTGATAAGATTTAAATTTTATTTTGAACATTCACATCCTGAACTTGCTGGGGCTGAGGACTCTGAGAATTCCCCTCTGGTCAGATCCATTACTGAACCTGTGGCATCTGGTGGGAATGCTGCATAGGAACACCTTTCGTCAGGACTAATGGTCTATCCTGAGCCTCTGATGAGAATGTTCAGAGGAATGGTACTGAGAGGCCATTCTGACTGTGTCAGTTTACATTGTATGCTGATAATTCTCATATTCTCTGCTGTCCATACTGTTTATCCTGTGAGTCTGTGCACGGCACTGTGTGATGGAGCCAATTCTTTGCTACCTTCTTTATTCTGTCCCTTTGTGGGTCTGTGTTGAATTTAAATGGGATATTATCATATATCCTTTACTGTTACAAGTTTGAAAACTAGGTAACACTGGTAATGTCTGATTAATACTCTTTGTTAAATCAAGCTAGTAAGATAATAAAACACAGCCCTTTACATGCAATGTAGATGAGAAATAGGTCTTACGTATCAAGGACACCTTCAGGAAATGCAGGCATTTTGATCTTGACTGCTTATGTATCTAGAATGACAAGGGCAGCAGATAGATGGGAACACCATCATCTGGAAGTTCTCATCCAAGACACTCACCATCCTGACTTGGAAATATATCACCATTCCTTCACTGTCGCTGGGTCAAAATCCTGGAACTGCCTCCCACAGCACTGTGGGTGTACCTATACCACATGGACTGCAGTGGTTCAAGAAGGCAGCTCACTACCACACTCTCGAGAACAGTTAGGGATGGGCAATAAATGCTGGCCTAGCCAGCGATGCCCACATCCTGTGAATGAATTAAAAAAAAAAGTGCTGGCCTCAGCAAAACCAGTTGGAAGTTCTCCGGGGTCTCTCCGGGCTGTAACACTCAGTTGGACGACATGGCCCATACTCCTGTCTATAGATGGTTGCTAACTGAGTCTGTCTGTTCTCCAGGTGATAGAATGAGACCGTACATCACTGGACCAGCAGGACCTCCAGGAACCCCTGGTCACATTGTATATTCTGAAGTAGCTCCACGACTCGCTCAATATATGAAAGGTAGGTCATTAATACAGAATCAGATTGATATCATTACCAGCGCATGCATACAAACATACAAATTAGGAGCAGGAGTAGGCAATTCGGCCCATCGAGCCTCCTCTGCCATTTGATAAAATCATGGCTGATCTGATTGTGACCTCAACTCCACATTCCTCTCTACCCCGATACCCCTTGGCTCCCTTGTCAATCAAAAATCTATCTAACTCAGCCTTAAAAATATTGAATGACCATTCCCAAACTGCTCTCCGGGGAACAGAATTCCACATTCCAATGACCTTTAGGGAGAGAAAATTTCTCCTCCGTCTTAAATGAGAGACCCCTTATTTTTAAACTCTGTCCCCAAGTTCTAGTCTCTCCCAAGAGGCGGAAACATCCTCTCAGCATCCATCCTGTTAAAGTCCCTCAGGGTCTTGTATGTTTCAATAAGATCCCCTCTCATTCTTCTAAACTCCAATGGATACAGGCCCAAACTGTTCCATCGTTCCTCATAAAATAACCCCTTCAAGCCAGGAATGATTCAAGTGAACCTTCTTTGCAATGCTTCCAATGCAGTTACGTCCTTTCTTAAATAAGGAGACCAACGCTATACACAGTACTCGAGATGTGGTCTCACCAGTGCCCTATACAACTGTAGCAAAATTTCCCTATTTTTATATTCTGTTCTTCTTGCAATAAATGACAACATTCCATTTGCTCCCCTAATCACTTGCTGCACCAGCATACTAATTTTTTGTGATTCATGTACCAAAACACCCAGGTCCCTCTGTACCACAGACTTTTGCAATTTTTCTCCATTTAAATAATATGCTGCTTTTCTATTCTTCCTGCCAAAGTGAACAAATTCACATTTTCCCATATTATACCCCATCTGCCAATTCTTTGCCCACTCACTTAACCTGTCTAAATCCCTTTGTAGACACCTGGGGCAGAATTTTGCCCTCATCAGTCGGGCTTGGAGGGGGCGAGCGGGAGAGGTTGGGAAGCTGACCACTGCCCGCGATCGCGACTTACCGCAATTTCACGCTGGTGGGCCAACTAAGGCCCACCCAGTGTGAAATGCTTGCTGCAGCGCTGAGCGCTGCTTGTGTTGGGGGAGGAGGGCAAGCGCGCAGGTTTGCGCATGCGCGCAAGTTCACGGGGTGCGCACATGTGCAGTCAGGAAAGGGTTCCTGAGGTTTAGAGCTGCCTTGGGGAGTTGAAGATTTAAAAAATTAAAAATAAACAATTTTGAAATGTTAAAAAGCATGTTTCCTCATGTGACTCTGTCACACGGGCAGGAGAATGTTATAAATGAAATATAAACATTTTTATTTGCCGTTGGAAACTTCATCCCGCCCGTGGGTGAGGTTTCCTAAAAAATCCAAAGGCTGCTTGGCCTTTTCGCCTGCCCACCAACTGTAAGGTTGGACGGGCAACGAAAAATTGAACTTAATTATTACTTTAATGGCCTTAATAGGCCTTTTAATTGTCAGCAGGCGCGCTGCTGACTCCCACGCATATCTATCGACCAAAATATCACACGAGTGCATGATGACATTGGATTGCTTGCCCGACATCATCACGCATCATTTTATGCTCATTCGGGTCAGGTGCGTAACCCCCCGACAAGCAGAAATTCTGGCCCTTATGTCCTCCTCATAATTTACTTACCTACCTATCTTGGTGTCATCAGCAAATTTAGCAATGATACATTCGGTCCTTGCATCCAAGTCGTTTTTATAGATAGTAAATAATTGAGGAGTGGGAGAGTTTCTTGGTCAGCCATACTGCAGAAGGTATCAGCAAACCACTGTAGTACTTTGCCAAGCATAATCAAGGACCAATCCAATGGAAGTCCATGGTCACCAAGACATGGTACTGGAGGAGGAGATAGTTGAGGCCCCAGCACTGATCCCTGTGGCAATCCACTGGTTACAGCTTACCACCCCAAAAATGACCCATTTATCCCTACTCTCTGCATCTTGTTAACCAACCAATCCTCTATCATGATATGTTATCCCCTACTGGCATCTTATGAACCACATGTGCCGTTTCCCCTTTATCCATGTTACTCGTTACTTTGACAAAGAACTATAATAAATTAACCTAACATGATTTCCCTTTCAAAAAACCATGTTGACTTTGCATAATTGCAGTAAGATTTTCTAAGCGTTCTGCTATAACCTCCTTAATAATAGATTCTAGCATTTTCCCTATTTCAGATGTTAGGCTAACTGGCCTGTAGTTTCCTGCTTTCTGTCTCCCTCCTTTCTTGAATAGAGGAGACACATTTGCTATTTTCCAATCTGATGGGACCTTTCCAAAATCTAGGGAATTTTGGAAAATTACAACCAATGCATCTAATATCTCAGCAGCCACTTCTTTTAAGATCTTAGGATGAAGTCCATCAGGTCCTGGTGACTTGTCAGTCTTCTGTTCCAATAGTTTTCTCAGTATCTTTTCCCTGGTGATTGTAATTGTTTTAAGTTCCTCCCTCCCTTTCACCTCTTGATTTACAAGTATCTCTGGGATATTATTTGTCTGTTTAACGCTTCTACCATTTCCTTATTTTCCATTATTAATTCCCCACTCTCACACTCTAGTTACTCTTTTCCTTTTTAAATATTTGTAGAAGCTTTTACTATCTGCTATTATATTTCTAGTTAGCTGTCTCTCATACTATAATTTCTCCTACCTTTTACTTTTTTGTCTTTTTTTGCTGTTTTGAAAATTCTATCCAACCTTTTGACCTATCACTAATCTTCGCTAAATGGTACACTTTTTCTTTTAATTTTAAACTATCTTTAACCTCCTTAGTTAGCCATGGATGGTGTATCCTTCTCCTAAGAGTCTTTCCTTCTCACTGGAATATATTTTGCTGAATGTTGTTAAATATCTCCTTAAACGTTTGCCACTGCATTTCTACTGACCTATCCTTAACCTATTTTCCCATCTCACTTTTTAGCCAGCTACGTCTTCATACGTAGTTGTAATTGCCTTTATTTAAGTTTAAAACACTAGTCTTAGACCCACTCATCTCTTCCTCAAACTGAATGTGAAATTCAATCATGTTATGATCACTGCTACCTGGAGGCTCCTTTAATATGAGGCCATTAATTACTCTTGCCTTATTGAACACTACCAGGTCTAGAATAGGCTACTCTCTGGCTCTAGAATGTGCTGCTCTAAGATATTGTCCCGAAAACACTCTATGCACTGATCTTCCAGTCTAACTTTGCCAATCTGATTCATCCAATCTATATGTAGATTACAATCACCCATAATTATTGCCATCCCTTTCTCACAAGGCCCCATTATTTCTTCCTGTGTACCCCATCCTACAATGTCATTACTGTTAGGAGACCTATAAACTATTCCCAGAATTGACTACCCAAATTGATTTTACACCTTGATCTCTAGAACTAAGGTAATCTCTCACTAGTGCATTAAAGTCATCCTTTAATTAACAGAACAACCCCACCACCCTTTCCTAGTTTCCTATCCTTCTGAAATGTCAAGTACCTTTGAATATTCAGGTGCCAGCATTGGTCACCTTGCAGCCATGTAGAGTCATAGAGTCATAGTTATACAGCACAGAAACAGGCCCTTCAGCCCATCGTGTATGTGCCAGCCATCAAACACCTATCTATTCTAATCCCATTTTCCAGCACTTGGCCCGTAGCCCTGTATGCTATGGCATTTCAAGTGCTCATCTATGTCTCAGTAAAAGCTATCAGGTCATACAGATTTATTTCCATTTGAGCTGACAATTCATCTGCTCAGTTACATATGCAATGAGCAGCCAGATACAGAGCCTTTAGTTCTGTCCTATGTTTGCATATTCTGGCCTTATCTGCTGTCGCTGGTTTGTACGCTCTGTCCCTTCCTGCCACACTCAGATTATCATTTCCCTTATTGCTACCTTGCTCTCTTCCTTTAATTTATCACATCTTCCCTCACGTGATCGCTCACCCCACTATTTAACTTAAAGCCCTCTCTACCGCCCTAGTTTTACAGCTGCCAGAACATTGGTCCATGCACGGTTCAGGTGTAGACTGGCCCAATAGTACATCTTCCACTTTCTCCAGTACTGGGGTCAGCGTCCCTTGAATTGAAACCCATTTCTCCCACACCAGTCTTTGAGCCATGCATTGAACTCCCTGTGTTGCCACTTTTTCACTGTCACTGGGTCGAAACCCTGGAACTCCCTTCCTAACAGCACTGTGGGTGTACCTAGTTCAAGAAGGCATCTCACCACCAACTTCTCACCACCACCTTCTCAAGGGCAATTAGAGATGAGCAATAAATGCTGGCCCAGCCAACATCACCCACATCCTGTGAATGATTTTTAAAATGTTTTTAACCCTAAACCAATTTTCTTGTGGCTCAGGTAATAATCCAGAGATTATTACCTTTGAGGTCCTACTTTTTAATTTAGCCTCTAGCTGCTCATATTCCCTGTGCAGAACCTCTTTCCTATGTCATTGGTACACAGATGGGCCACAACAAATGGAACATCTACAGTGGCGTAATGGTATTGTCGCTGGACTGGTAATCCAGAGACCCGGGGTAATGCTCTGGGGACCTGGGTTTGAATCCCACCATAGCAGATGGTAAAATTTGAATTCAATAAAAAATTTAGAATTAAAAGTCTAATGATGACCATGAAACTACTGTTGATTGTTGTAAAAACCCATCTGGTTCACTAATGTCCTTTAGGGAAGGAAATCTGCTATCCTTACCTGGTCTGGCCTAAATGTGACTCTAGACCCACAGCAATGTGGTTGACTCTTTAAAAAAAAATGCCCTCTGAACAAAGGCAATTAGGGATAGGCAATAAATGCTGGCCTAGACAGTGACACCCACATCCCATGAACAACTGAAAAAAAGATGCCCTATACCCTGGTATCAGGCAGACAACACAGCCATCTGGACTCACACTCTCTTCCACTACTATAACTACATTCCTATTTGCTTGAATGGCTTCCTGTACCACTGTGCCATGATTAGTTCACTTATCCACCTTGCAGTCCCTGCTCTCATCCAAACAAGCTGCAAGAACCTTGAACCTGGCACGCAATTGCTAGGATTGAGCCTCCTCCACTTCTACCTCCTGGGTCCCCATTCCTGCTTCACTTGCAGCCACACCTTTATGTCCCTGACCATGGACCAGATCAGAAGACCCTAGTCTAGGGTGTGAATGTCTTCTGAAACAAATTGTCCAAGTAACTTGCCCCCTCCCTGATGCATTGTGGTGTCTGCAGCTCAGCCTCCAGCTGAATGACTCTGAGCTGAAGTACCTAAAGCTGCAGATGTTGTTGCCCTAGATCACATTGGCAGACAGAAGCTCCCAGATACTGCAGCCGCATACATCACCTGCCCTGCCATCTTTATTACATCTTAATTAACTAATGAATTATTTATTTTCTTAATTTTTAAAATAAATATGTCTAGTCTTATTTATGCGTATGTTCTTCCTTTTTTTTATTCATTCATGGGATGTGGATGTCACTGGCTAGGCCAGCATTATTGCCCACCCCTAATTGCCCTTGAGAAGGTTCATTTCAATAAATGCTCTACTTACCCCAATGGAAGTTCCCTAGTTAGATATGATATATAGGACATACTCACCAGCCAATCACCTGTTTCCCTGCAATGTCACACCTCGATTCATGTTTCTGAAAGTGGCTCTCACTGTCCACAGGTGGTGAACCCTGTTCCTCTCCAAACTCTCACTGCTTTTATATCCCCCATTCCTCTCCAAACTCTCACCGCTTTTATATCCCCCATTCTTCTCCAAACTCTCACTGCTTTTATATCCCTGTTCCTCTCCAAACTCTCACCGCTTTTATATCCCCTGTTCCTCTCCACACTCTCACTGCTTTTATATACCTGTTCCTCTCCAAACTCTCACCGCTTTTATATCCCCCATTCCTCTCCAACCTCTCACTACATTTTTGGCCCCATGTGATATCCATATGAAAACATACTTGATCCCCGTCTGGTCATAAAATGTCCAAATGTTTATTTTTTTATTTGTTCAAAATGATGGCCAGAAGCATAAAGATTGAGCAAAGTATAATCTATCCAATCATTTCTTAATCATTGACAAATCCACAGGGGGGCAATTATCCTTCATAACAATATATGATTAGTGTACAATCTCGGGCAGATCAAGAATAGTAATCCCTTTGGCTGATGAAGAATTCCAACTTCACCTTGTTCGAGAATCAATTTTCAATCTCTTTGAAGGAAGACATTTTCAATGGAAGGTTACAGCATTATACATACAGGGAGCTACACACAATTCACAATGTGTACCGCAGGGAATATAGCTCTCTCCAAACTATCCCCTTTTGTTAATGAATGAAATTAAATGAACCACTTTGTTCTTGGGATCAGGCAACAACGTCTGATCTTTACAAGTGAATCAGCTGAAAACACCTACTGCGGAACCACATTTTCTGACTTAGGACTTGCTGTTTCAGATACTGGGCTGATTGATGCCCACACCGTCACCACTTTGGGTTCTGGACGTCGCAGAGTGTCCTGGCAAGATGGAACAAGTAGAAATGACACAGAGTTGGAGGAGCACATTAGGGGTAGGACCATGAATTAGCACTGGTATAGTGTGTATATGTTTATTTCCCAATCCTTTAGTCTCACTGGTTAAGGAGAGAGACTGTTTGTCCTGTTTTTCACCCAGCCCCCTGATGTCCCTTGCTGTCCTCGCTGTCTCGCTATCAGCTCACATTCCAGCAACTTTGTGGGCCACATTTTTAAAAACAGATGTATGTAATTGTTAGCCTGACTAAAGGAGAACATTATGAGATGCCCCTTTCTAGCAAAATTAGGATGCTTGGTCACACTGTCTACATCCCTTGTGTCTCACTGATGCTGCTGTGACACAGGACAAACATTGATATAGACAAGCGATCACCTGCACCTTTCTTATAAATCAGGTCATCACCCAATTTACCACAGCAATGGGACAATATCCGGTAAATGCTTTTCATCATTGTCCTCTCTAGATAATGGATGGAGTGTACACACAGCTCACAGTTCATCCCGACACTCATCAATACCTGGGGAATCTGGCCGTTTTGTGTTTGACTGGGAGAAAGCATTCCACGGGAACAGGACAGCATATGAGGAATACCTGCGAGGTGAGAAGTCAGATTTTTACTGGATTTAATGGGGTTGTACAGGATCCCCAGGATTGTATGGGATCCCCAGTATTGAAAGGGATCCCCAGATTTTGTGGTTTCATTGATCATCATTTGAAGGAGATTCTGCTGCTTCCCCCGCAGCCCCCACCCCCAACACTCCACCACCTTCCGACTAAGTCCAGGGCAAGAGAGCTTTTGGGCAGCCTTCCCCCAGAAGCCAATTGGGACCCTTAAGTGGGCCTCATCCCACTGCCAGTGGTATTCAACCAGCAGCAGGTGGGGTGGGGGGGGCTCACCATCCAGGAGGGCCCCTCAGCAGACCTTGTCAGCTTGTGGCTTTGTTGGGGGAGGGGGTCCTTCCATCACAGGCACTCGGGAAGAAGGGAGCCTACAGGAAGCCACTCCGTCTGCTCTTGCTATTGCTTTTTATTCAGAAAAGGGTGTAAGGATAAGCCAAGCAGCTACATGCCAGTCAGCTTAACCTCGGAGGTGGGAAAGCTTTTAGAAGCGATAATCTAGCACAAATTTAACAAGTCACTTGGATAAATATGGATTAATTAAGGAAAGCCATCACAGATTTGTTGAAGACAAATCATGTTTAACTAACTTGAATTTTTTTGATGAGTTGAGAGAGGGTTGATGAGGGTAATGCAGTTGGTGTGGTGTACATGGTCTTCCAAAAGGTGTTTGACAAAGTGCCACATAACAGCCTTGTCAGCAAAGTTAAAGCTCATGAAATAAAAAAGGACAGTGGAAGCATGGATACAATGGTGGAGGTAGATACAATCATGGCTTTCAAAAGGAAATTGGATAATTATTTGAAGAGAGAAAAATTGCAGGGCTGTGGGGAAAGGGCAGGTGAGTGGGGCTAGGTGAGTTGCGCTTACAAAGAGCCAACACGGAAATGATGAGCTGAATAGCCTCTTTCTGTGTTATAACCATTCCATGATTCCAAATCGGCATCTCTAACTTCTGACCTCCAGTAACTGCAGTTATCTGATCAAATAATTGAAATCCCAATGGCCTGAAATCCCAATGTGCTTACTTAATGACAGTTAAAGGTACCAGCTCTATCACCACAATGTATCACCCAGTGAACGGTTTAACATTGCCGCCCTTGTAACCAGTTTCAACATTGTCCTTTTGTAGCTAAGGGCTGGACTGTGAACAGATCACACAGCTCAGGAGAACATGGAATCTCCAGCTTTCTCGAAGACAATTGGGAGAAAGTCTTCAATGGGAACAGAACAGCATACGAGGAATACCTGAGAGGTGAGAGCAATGGGATTTGTGGAGGATTCCCAGCAGTGGTGTTGGCTTTCCTGGCGTTGGGATTTCCTGATGTTGGGGGCATTCCCTGGTATTAGGAGGACTCCTTGGGCAATAGGAGATGAGATTTGTCAGCATCCTGTGCATAATCATTTTAGGGACATAGGAACAAAGGAGCAGGAGTAGGCCATTCGGCCCATCAAACTGCTGCACCATTCAACTGGATCATGGCGGATTATCTACCTCATCATCACTTTCCCGCACTATCCCTATATCCCTTGGTATCTTTAATATCTAGGAATCTATCGATTTCTGTCTTGAACAGACTCAATAATTGAGCTTCCTGTTACGATCCCAGCTGATGTAACACTGGGCAAGTCAGATGCCAGAGTGAAACCTGGCTTGATAGGTTCTAACTTTGATTTGTTTTTAGAAACCATGGAGGAAAGTTACTGAACAAATTAACAGGAGTTTACTGATGAACCTTTAACACATAGAACAAACATCATTATTTAAATATGGAAAAATGAACTATATTACACCAGACAAAAAGGTTGGAAAGATCTCAATACAAACACAAGAAGATGATTCAAAGTCACACTATTCCCTTTAACCCAGCAAAACCCTTACAGACACACAACCCAGTTAAGATTAACCACCAGCTCAACACCACTGCTTCTTGCTGGGGCTGGCTGAGTTGCAAACAATTTTCTTCTGGCATACTTCTGAGCATTTTCCCCAGCTGGTATCTCTCCCCGAGACACCCAAAACCACACTCCAAACTCATTATTACTTCAACTGCAGAGCAAACACTCGAAACTCAGTTCCCTAGCAGCCTTGCAGTATTTCTTATCAGAGAGCTTAGAGCTCCTGTCTTCCCTCTCTGGCATACACACTCTGAGCTTCTTTTCTGTCTTTACCTGTGGCTCTGTGCGTCTCTGGACCCTTGTCACTAGGGAGCAGCACATTTTTTTTCTATTGTGTTTTGCCCAAAATCACTGAACTACTAACCCATCTCTTCAAATGCATGTATACAAAAACAAATCCAGAAAATCTGACCTTTTTGCTAGGAGGCCCTCCAGACTTCCCAGTACCAAGTTCACAAAAAACCTAAATGAAACTGAAACCCTGTTCCACTTTCTTAACACGTAAATATAAATCAAACTTAAAATTATACATTGGTCCTAACATTCCACAGCCCTCTGGGTTAGAGGATTCCAAAGATTTGCCACCCTCTGAATGAAGAAATTCCTCCTCACCTCAGTCTTAAATGGCCTTCCCCTTATTCTGAGACTGTATTCCCTGCTTCTAGATTCACCAGCCAGGGGGAACATCCTCCCTGCATCTACCCTGTCATGCCCTGTAAGAATTATGTAAGTTTCAATGAAATCACCTCTCATTCTGCGAATCTCTAGAGGATATAGGCCCAGTTTCCTCAATCACCCCTCATAGGACAATCCCGCCATCCCAGGGACTAGTCTGGTGAACCTCTGTTGCATTCCCTCTATGGCAAGTGCATCCTTCTTCAGATAAGGAGACCAAAACTGTGCACAATACTCCAGGTATGGACTCACCAAGGCTCTGCACAATTGCAGCAAGATACTTTACTCCTGAACTCAAATCCTCTGATGAAGGCCAACATACCATTTGACTTCCTAATTGCTTGCAGCACCTGCATGCTTGCTTTTAGTGATGCAGGGTCTCCTGCTGAAAAGTGTGGATGATGCTTCAGTTAGCCAAGAGTTCTCCCTCCGTTAGTCAAGGGTGTCCCCACCAAACCTACTCTCCCCCCCACTATAAACTTAGTTTTTTCTTCATATTTATTCATGGGATGCAGGTGTCGCTGGCTGGGCCAGCATTTATTGCCTATTCCTAATTGTCCTTGAGAAGGTGGTGGTAAGCTGCTTTCTTGAACCGCTGCAGTCCATGTGATGTAGGAACACCCACATGGCTGTTAGGAAGGGAGTTCCAGGATTTTGACCCAGCAACAGTGAAGGAATGGTGATATATTTCCAAGTCAGTATGGTGAGTGACTTGGAGGGCAAATTGCAGGTGGTGGTGTTCCCACCTATCTGCTGCCCTTGTAGTCAAAGTATTTCTCTGGCTAGTCCAGTTCAGTTTCTGGTCAATGGTAACCCCCAGGATGTTGATATTGGGGGATTCAATGATGATAATGACATTGAATGTCAAGTGGCGATGGTTAGATTGTCTCTTGTTGGAGATGGTCATTACCTGGCACTTTTGTGGCGCGAATGTTACTTAGCACTTGTCAGCCCAAGCCTGGATATTGTCTGGATATCTGAGGAGCCATGAATGGTGCTGAACATTGTGCGAACATCAGCGAATATCCCCACTTTTGATCTTATGATGGAAGGAAGGTCTTTGATGAAGCAGCTGAAGATGGTTGGGCCGAGGACACTACCCTGAGGAACTCCTGCAGTGATGTCCCGGGCCTGGTCTGGTTGACCTCCAACAACCACAACCATCATCCTTTGTGCTAGGTATGACTCCAACCAGTGGAGAGTTTTCCCCATGATTCCCATTGATTCCAGTTTTGCTCAGGCTCCTTGATGCCACACTTGGTCAAAGGGCAGTCACTATTACCTCACCTCAGGAGTTCAGCTCTTTTGTCCATGTTTGAACCAAGGCTGTAACGAGGTCAAGAGCTGAGTGACCCTGGTGGAATCCAAACTGAAAGTCAGTGAGGAGGTTATTGCTAAGTCAGTGCCCTTTGGATAACATTGATGATGACCCCTTCCATCGCTTTGCTGATGAGCGAGAGTAGACTGATGGGACGGTAATTGGCCGGGTTGGATTTGTTCTGCTTTTTGTGTACAGGACATACCTGGGCAATTTTCCACATTGCTGGGTAGATGCCAGTGTTGTAGCTGTGCTGGAACAGCTTGGCTAGGGGTGCGGCAAGTTCTAGAGCACAGGTCTTCAGTACTATTGCTCGAATATTGTCAGGGCCCATTGCCTTTGCACTATCCAGTGCCTTCAGCCATCTCTTGATATCACATGGAGTGAATGCTGGAGACCTCCAAAGGAGGCTGAGATGGATCATCCACTCGGTACTTCTGGCTGAAGATTATTGTGAATGCTTCAGCCTTATCTTTGCACTGATGTGCAAAACCCCATCTCCCCCATCATTGAAGATGGGGATATTTGTATAGCTTCCTCCTCCAGTGAATTAATTGTCCACCACCATTCACGGCTGGATGTGGCAGGACAGCAGAGCTTAGATCTGATCCATTGTTTGTGGAATCGCTTAGCCCTGTCTATCACTTGCTGCTTATGCTGTTTGGCACACAAATAGTCTTGTGTTGTAGCTTCACCAGGTTGACATCTCATTTTTAGGTATGCCTGGTGCTCCTCCTGCACTCTTCATTGAACCAGGGTTGATCCCCTGGCTTGGTGGTAATGGTACAGTGGAGGATATGCCAGGCCATGAGGTTGAAGATTGTGGTTGAGTACAATTCTGCTGCTGCTGATGGCCTACAGCGCCTTATGGATGCCCAGTCTTGAGTTGCTAGATCTGTTTGAAATCTATCCCATTTAGCACAGTGTTAGTGCCACACAACACGATGGAGGGTATCCTCAATGCGAAGAAGGGACTTCATCTCCACAATGACTGTGCGGTGGTCACTCCTACTGATGCTGTCATGGACAGATGAATCTGCAGCAGGCAGGTTGGAGAGGATGAGGTCAAGTATGTTTTTCCCTCACCACCTGCTGCAAATGCAGTCTAGCAGTTATGTCATTTAGGACTCAGCCAGCTTGGTCAGTAAGGGTGCTACCAAGTCACTCTTGATGATGGACATTGAAGTCCCCCACCCAGAGTACATCCTGCGCCCTTGCCACCCTCAGTGGTGTTCAACATGGTGGAGCATTGATTCATTTGCTGAAGGGGGAAGGGGGGTGGGTACATGGTAAGCAGCAGGAGGTTTCCTTGCCCATGTTTGGGCTGATGCTATGAGACGTCATGGGATCCAGAGATGATGTTGAGCACTCCCAGGGCAACTCCCTCCTGACTGTATACCACTAGTACAGCACCTCTACTGGGACTGTCCTGCTGGTGGGGCAGACTATGTCAGGCTGTTGCTTGACTAGTCTGTGAGACAGCGCTCCCAATTTTGGCACTAGCCTCCAGATGTTAGTAAGGAGGACCTTGCAGGGTCGTTGTTGTTTCCGGTGTCTCAGTCGATAACAGGTAGTCCATCTGGCTTCATTCCTTATTATTGACTCTCGACTGGTTTGATGCTTGTTTATAAGAGTCAACCACATTGCTGTGGGTCTGAAGTCACATGTAGGCCAGACCAGCAGATTTCCTTCCCTATAGGGCATTGGTGAACCGGGTGGGTTTTTACAACAATTGATTTACGGTCATCATTAGACTTTTAATTCCAGATTTTTGTTGTATTCAAATTTCACCATCTGCTGTGGTAGGATTCGAACCTAGTTCCTCAGTGCATTATCCCTGAGTCTCTGGATTACTAGTCCAGTGACAATACCACTATGCCACCACTTCCCCCCCAGTGCTGCACTGTCGGAGGGTCAGTATTGAGGGAGCGCTGCACTGTTGGAGGGTCCATACTGAAGGACTGCTGCACTGTCGGATGGTCAGTACTGAGGGAGTGCTGCAATGTCAGAGGTGCCTTTCAGGTGAATGTCAAGGAACCCATGGCAATATTTGGAAGAGGAGTTCTTCCCACTCTTCTGTCCAATATTTTTCTGACAATCAACAGATTATCTTGGCATTATCCCATGGCTTTTGTGGGGCCTTGGTGTCCATATTTTCTGTATTTCAACAATAAATTGTCCATAATTCATTGACCGCAAGTCTCTTTGGGATGTGTGAGGTTGTGAAAGGTGCTATAGAAATGCAAGTCTTTCATGTCTTTGTTCTTAACATTCACTTTTCCTTTCTAGTTTACAGTCTGAACCAAGCAGCATCAAGTGGTGAAGCAGGGCAGACAGCAGGAGGTGAGTCACCTTTTTTTTTGTTTTTAATGATTGATTTTGTGAATGAAGTTAATCTCATCTATGCTCAAATACAACTGCATTCTGACTGTCACTGTTTCTCACTCTTTCTCCCTTTCTCTGACTGTCTCTGAAAAGCAATTTTAACTTTGTGTAAACTTGACATCACCAAAACCTGGCTGCCTGTGTCTATCACACTGAGTTCCATTCCTCTATCACCCCTGCGCTCACTGACCTACACTGGATCTCAATCAAGCAACGTCTTGATTTTAAAATTCTCATCCTTGTTTCCAAATCCCTCCATGGCCTCCCCCCATCCCAATCTCTGTAATCTCCTCCAGCCTCAAGCTCTCTGAGATATCTGCATTCCTCTCATTATGACCTCTTGTGCATTTCTAATTTCTTAGTTCACCATTGGTGGCCTTAAGCTTGACCTTAAGCTCTGGAATTCCCTCCCTAAATCTCTCCACATCTTTACTTTGCTTTCCTCCTTTATGACACTTCATAAAACCCACCTCTTTGATCAATCTTTTGATCACCTGAGTTGATATCTGCTTAAAAATCTAATCCCTTTACAACTCTAAAGGGGGTGCAGGAGCAGAGGGATATCATGTGCACAAATTATTGAAGGTGACAGGACAGCTGGAGAGAGTGCTAAATAAATCATACAGTATCCTGGGCTTTATCAATAAAGGCATAGAGCACAAGAGCAGGGAGGTTATGTTGAATTTGTACAGGGCACTAGTTTGGCCTCAGCTGGTGTATTGCTCCAGTGTTAACTCCATTAATTGTGTGTTGAGAAAGAATAAGTCTGAAGCCAGCCTGGAACTCAAGACAGGTTTATTTCCAAGCATGCAGTGTAAAGATACAAACTTGTCCTATTCCCCTAATGCCCAGTGTGAACACCTTCCTATACTCTTGTAATGAAGCCCTAATACTTCCCCAGTTGGGGGCAGTTGCTCTTAATTACCAACTTAAAACA
Source organism: Cetorhinus maximus (assembly GCF_964194155.1). Lineage (NCBI taxonomy): Eukaryota > Metazoa > Chordata > Chondrichthyes > Lamniformes > Cetorhinidae > Cetorhinus > Cetorhinus maximus. The sequence continues at coordinate 79,983,628 of NC_135898.1, read as the reverse complement.
TGTACTCTATTGCAGCACAACTTCAACATTAACAGATACCCTTCTCTTTTTTAAAAAATAAAAAACAAGTGCATTTTCTTTTCAGACAAAAATAAAACTGGAGACGGAGAAATAAGTTTCAAATTTTAAAAACTCACATTCTGAGTGGTCGGTCTTCTAATACCCCCAATAATTTTTCACTACAAGTGTTCCTTTTGGTGAAACTGTCGGATAACTGATGGCTCATATTTACCCATTGGAGCTTAGAGATTTCTTTTTACTTCACCATTTGTTTTAGACTTGTGATATCAATTCGTAATCTTTCTTCACTCACACTCTTCATGGAGTGTACATTATCCCAAAGAGATCGCTTGTCGATATAACATTCTATTAGGACATTTTCTTTGTCATTTCCCCCATGTAGTATTTCCCCTAATGTTTTAGATAAAAGGAATAACATGTCGAACACCTCTACCAGTGTGAGAGTCTCTGCAGCCAGGGTGATCTTTACTACTCACCTTATTTTCTTGGCTTCTCAAGCCAAGGGACATATTTCATTTTCACCCATGAGAAATATTATAAAACCCGCTGCACTTGAAAACCTATCAACAAGGTTTGTGTGTGAGGCGTCACTGAACACCATCAATTCTACAAAAGATGGAAACTTTAGTACACATTTTTCCATCTTTTAATTTTTTTTTAATGTTGCGTTCACCCATAAGATGTCTGGACTGTGGGATGTTTCATTATAGTCCTCAGTTCAAGGACATCTAAGCTTTCATCCGGCCTTGTCTATGTACCCAGCCAATTTAATTGTCCAATTAGACTTTGCAGCAGATCGGCCTCATCTTTGAAAGCATCGGTATCTCTGTGAGGACCCTGCCCGACTGACTGTCATGGGGCTAACATTTTCTAAATACGATTGTTGGTGCAAAGTAACCTCAGACCCATAACATTTTGTGATAATGCTGGCCGATCCCTATCCGGGACCCCTGAAAACTACCAAACTCCTTCCAACTATCCAACTCCTTCTGTTTAGCCTCCCGTATAGCTTTATCCCCTAACTTGTTAGCCATTATAAAAACCTCACGGTCATGGGGACTCCTTCTTCTGCTCTTTTGTCATAATGGTTCAGCATTCACCACTCTACTATGTCAAGCTGCGACCCCGACTTGCCTATTGAAATCTGTCTGGGCTCCTACTGTTAGATTCCCTCTGTACCCCATCTGAGGCCCTATCCGCTGTACGCGAATGTGTCCTCACCTGAGATTCATCACTTGACCCATTACTATAACTTGGTCTACACTTCCTTATTCTCCATTCTTGTACTCTATTTTCCCAGCCCATGGCCTTCACTGCTTGTCCATCATCCTGGACGTTCAGCCAATTCCTTTATTTCCTAGTAGACTTTCCTGCCCGTCCACTATTGTTACATCCCTCTAGTTATCTGATCCTTCTGGACAATATGATACCCAGGAACCCATTTTGGACAGTTGACGTCTGAACAAAATAGCCCCTTTCTGTCTATCACACTCCCATTTCCTACTGGTATCTTGTCCCTCTTGTTCTGCCCCACGAAACGTATCAGTATGCGATGCACATGGTGCTTTGTCATCTGCTATCACCAGACTCAAGCTCCCTGTGACCAACACAATTCCAACACGTCAGTCACCATCATCATTTTCAGCGTCAGAATTCTCTGTTTCACAGGTTGCTTCAAAAACACGATCCTTTCGCTGAGGGCAGTTCATTGCTTAATGATATTTAGAATCACATTAATAACACAGATTAATCATTCGGCATGCATTTCTCGGGTTCGAGCTCCCTCAGTCGACATCCCAGACCCACTTTTTGTCTCAATTCTCAAATTGGCTGAAAGTGCGACCTTCTTCAGATCACCTATCAACAACCCAGTCCTTGTACTGAAATCTGTAGCTAACATTTTGGCGATCTCAACTTCAGTAACCATGGAGTCTTCCATCCTTCCCTTTACAACAGAGTTATTAGTGTTTGACAGGAAAGCAGCTGGGAGCGACTGCTTTCCCAAAAGTTTTTTCAGGGTAGTAACTATTTAGTCGAGGAGAGAGTCTTTGCCAGGGAATTGAAACCCCATCAAAACCAAAAGCCTATTGACGTGAGAAATGAGTGCACAGTCCAGTAATTTGAAAGCCAATATGGATTCCGGGATTTCAAGGTTAAACTTTTTTGGCCTCTTATACCACTTATCAAAGTCCATAATGTACTCCTCCATGGACTGATCATTTGTTGTCTTTTTTTATATTAATTCACGGGATGTGGGGCTTTGCTGGCTGGGCCAGCATTTATTACCCATCCCTAATTGCCCTTGAGGAGGTGGTGGGTGAGCTGCCTTCTTGAACCGCTGCAGTCCATGTGGTGTAGGTACACCCACAGTGCTGTTAGGAAGGGAGTTCCAGGATTTTGACCCAGCGACAGTGAAGGAACAGTGATATATTTCCAAGTCAGGTTGGTGAGTGACTTGGAGGGGAACTTCCAGGTGGTGGTGTTCCCATTTTTCTGCTGCCCTTCTAGATGGTAGTGCTCATGGGTTGATGAATCTATCAAAAGCTGACCTTGCCTCATATGCTTCCAACAACTTATCTTTTTTGTAAAATTTATCCAAAATAGTAATAGAATGGTAAATCCCTCTTCAGCATCCAAGTCATCCACATCCATTTCCAAAAATATTTCTGGTAATGTCAAAGCCAAAGCCATACCTTGCTTCCTCTGGGATAAATAGGTAACCCATGTGCACATTTCCACCTTATTCTTCCACTGCTGATATGGTTCAGACAAAGAAAAACCGGTGGATACTCAAAGCTTGCAATTTTGTATTTGTGTTCTGCCACTCTGTACCTGAAGTTGACAAAACTTCTTGTTCAATGATCAATCACCAGAGCTCAATGTTCATCCTCTGCTACCATGTTAAATCCATTAATCGTACGTTGAGGAAAGATTGAGTCTGAAGCCAGTCTGTACCTTAAGACAAGGTTTATTTCTAAAATTGCAGAGTAAATACACATGCTCGACCAGTATTCTGCCCTTGGCTATGCTTTCACCCTCCCGTGCAGTCTGCAGCCCACTGAAGGACTACAGGAGTCAAGACGGCAGAGTGGTCTGATGAGGCCATGAGTAGCAGCGGTTGCAGCAACAGCGAGATCTTGGGCACTTGGAGTGTTAGACAGGGCGGGGAGGAAAGGTGTCTTGCCACCTTCACCGTCGCCCTGAACTTCTCCTCAGCAATATTAATCTCCAAACCTCACGGACCCAGTGTGAGTGAGGATGAGCGTGTGAGTGTATGAGTGAGGGCGAGAACCCTGAGACTGGGAGTGAACCGTACACACAAATGCTACTCTGTGCGGGGACACATAGACACAGACACACACACACATGTCCTATGCCAAAGGACTTATTACCCAATTGGATGATGTTGCATGTCAGCCAAACAGCCGTTCCTTACCCCCCCCCACTTTCAGTAACAAAGAGCAATGTTCAAAGAAAATGACAAAAAAAATCTTTTTTAATGTCCCAATTTTTTTCTTCATGGTTGCACACAGCAGTGTCCTGGAGATTGATCTTCAATTCCTGGAGACTCCAGGCCAATCCCTATCCCATCTAACTCCCCTGGTGACCAGGACTTGGGGCCTAGTCTGTCTCTCTGCTTCTTAAGCGAAAAAGGCAAAAATACTTTATTAGTTAGCTCTGGCGCTTGCCGCTTTTTAAATTTTTGACATTGAATTTTTTTGCTCAGCAAGTTACTTATATTTTCTTCATATCTTAACTTTTTGTTTGAAATTCATCTTTAATGTTGTGCCAAACCAGATCTCAGGCCGTTGCTGTTGGGTTTCTTGCTGAAGGGGCATGGGAGGCTCACAAGAGTCTGATTGCTTTTTGGAGGACTGGCGAAATGGGTTGATTTTGCTCCAGTAGAAATGGGAAGTGTTGGAAATGCTCAAGTATGCCTGGCAGCATCTGTGCAGAGAGAAACGGAGGTCAGTGAGTTGTCTCCACAGATGCTGCCTGGCCTGCTGAGTGTTTCCCGAATTTTTTGTTTATGTTTCAGATTTCCAGCGTCTGCAGTACTTTGCTCTCCTATTATATGATCCATGCTCGGCATTTGTAAATGTGGTTAGTTTCAATTTAAAATGAGAAAATATTTATCACTCAATGCAAGGTGTAATTTTTCTGTTAACAAAGCCTGCTTGTGTGAATAGAAATAGCACATGATTGCAGGTGAATTGGTTGGTGCTAATTTACTGGAAGGTTCTGCCATTTTTAAACTTGGAAGTGAAATCAGGAATCATACGCCAATAGAATATGTCACTGTTTGTTCAAGATATTCTCATTTGTACATAGGAATGTTGTTTGAGGTGATTGAGGCTTAAGTCTTTTGGATGTTACTGTGTGGATTTTGCATAGGGCCAGTTCAAAGAAGTGGAGCTGGTTGCATAACATGAATGACCAAGTTGTGTGCAATTGTCTGACAAAGCCATGGTTGTAAGATGTATCATATTGAAACCTGAGCTTTTAATGGGCTTTATAAATAGAGGCATAGAGTGCAAAAGCTAAGGAGTTTCAACCCCACTGTGACTATGGTTCCCAATTCTGGGAACCCGAAGGATGTTAGGGGGAGAATTGAATGGAAGGGCAGGATAGATAAGGGGCCCGGAAAAAGGTGAAGCACCAAGGCGCTTGATTTCTCTCCCTGGCCCTGCCTATACTCTGCACTAATGGGCTCCACAGATCCTGCCCCAGGCCTGATTGACTGCAGGATATTTATTGAGTCACTGTATATATTGCAGATCAGGATTTGTAAATGTCTCCTGTTTGATTACAGCCAGTCGATCTCAACACACGTCATTCAGCTTCTCCAGCCAATCAGATGGATCCGGAACTCACGGCATGTCTGAAACTTCACGCAGCTCCTCCAGCCAATCAGCTGCTTCTGGATCTTCACATTCCTCAGGAGGAGTTTGGCAGGACGGGACCTACAGGACTGATGCTGAATTAGAGGAGTTGCTAAAAGGTGGGAGTTTCATTCTGCCTCACTGTCATGGCTGGTGGTATTGATTTCTCTCTTAGCATGCTGTATCCCTGCCCTGTGAGCTGGCTGTGGTTTGTAACCCACAGGTACAGCCCCCCACCAGCATTAGGTTGTTAGATAAAGTGTTCTGTATCTAGTGCCAGCCCATTTTTTAAAAAATTATTTGTTCATGGGACGTGGGCTGGCTAGGCTAGCATTTATTACCCATAACTGCCCTTGTTCAGAGGGCTTTTAAGAGTCAACCACGTTACTGTGGGTCTGGAGTCACATGTAGGCCAGACCAGGTAAGGACAGCGGATTTCCTTCCATAAAGGACATTAGTGAACCAGATGGGTTTTTATGGCAATTAACAATGGTTACATAACAAAAACAGAATTACCTGGAAAAACTCAGCAGGTCTGGCAGCATTGGCGGAGAAGAAAAGAGTTGACGTTTCGAGTTCTCATGACCCTTCAGCAGAACTGAGTAAAGTTAGGAGAGGGGTGAAATATAAGCTGGTTTAAGGTGGGGGGAGGGGAGAGAGAAGTTGGAGGGGCGGTGGTTGTAGGGACAAGCAAGCAGTGATAGGAGCAGATAATCAAAAGATGTCACAGACAAAAGGAACAAAGAGGTGTTGAAGGTGGTGATATTATCTAAGAAAATGTGCTAATTAAGAATGGATGGCAGGACACTCAAGGTACAAGGAAATGAAACGTCAACTCTTTTCTTCTCCGCCGATGCTGCCAGACCTACTGAGTTTTTCCAGGTAATTCTGTTTTTGTTTTGGATTTCCAGCATCCGCAGTAGTTTCTTGTTTTTATCTCTGTGTTTAATTGACTGCCACTCCCCTTCAAGAAATGCCTACCTTGAAGAAGTACTGCTCTGCTCTCCGACAGGATTTCCGCCTGTCTCTTCTGCCTTGTTCACCTTCATTGCTTACCCTTTCTCTCCTGGTGTTTGACAAGGTGTTTACTAAAACCCGCTTTCACAGCCATATTTCCTTTCTCAGTGACTGTTTCCGTCTCCGACTCACCCCACGTGGATTTCAACTGAAATTCCATCCCTCTTGTTTCGAACCCACCCAGGATTACAGGTATCTCCGGGACATAAAACGTTTCTCGGACCGCTGCTCCCGTCGCATTCTGAGATCCACACTCAGTACCATGCGCCGCCATATGAACACACTCGACCTCTCCCTCCAGCAGCACCGCCGCACCCTTTTTCAAAGCTGCGCGTACCCCCAGTTTCATTTTATTCTTCGTCTCATCCGACGCCTCAACAAGAAACTTTTTCTCTTTCTCTCAACGCAAGCTCCAACAACTCATCGACACCAACACCCATCTAGGACCCTTCACCCCTGCTTGTCCCTCCGTCCCCACCCCATCTTCCAATCCCAGCCCCAGCCGCGTATTCACTATACCCCCTGACCTTCCCCTCTCCGATGCTGAACGTCCAGTGCTCAGCAAAGGACTTAGTTTCATACCCTTATGCCCTCATCTCAATGAATTTCGGGCTCGGCACGATGCTGAACTCTTCTTTCGCCATCTTCGTCTCCGTGCTCACTTCTTTGGGGAGGAGTCCTCTCCCCGTTCAACGGATCCTTTTACCCACCTCCAATATTCTCCCTCCACCTGGACCCCTCCCTCTGGATTCTTACCTTCTCTTGATCTTTTCATTGAGAACTGTTGGTGTGACATTAGTCGTCTCAATTTCTCTGCTCCTCTCACCCATTCTAATCTGTCTCTCTCTGAACTTACTGCACTCCGTTCTCTCAGGTCCAACCCCAACATTGTCATCAAACCCGCTGACAAGGGTGGTGCTGTTGTTGTCTGGCGCACTGACCTCTAACTCGCGGAGGCTGAGCGTCAACTCGCAGACACTTCCTCCTACCTCTCCCTGGACCATGACCCCACCACTGAACATCAAGCCATTGTTTCCAGGACTGTCACTGACCTCATCTCCTCTGGCGATCTTCCAACCTGATAGTCGCCCAACCTCGGACGGCCCGCTTCTACCTCCTACCCAAAATCCACAAACAGAACTGTCCCGGCAGACCGATCGTGTCAGCCTGTTCCTGCCCCACGGAACTCATTTCTCGTTATCTTGACTCCCTTCTCTCTCCCCTTGTCCAGTCCCTTCCCACCTACATCCATTATTCCTCTGACACCTTACATCACATCAACAATTTCCAGTTCCCTGGCCCCAACCGCTTCCTATTCACCATGGACGTCCAATCCCTCTACACCTCCATCCCCCACCAAGATGGTCTGAGGGCCCTTAGCTTCTTCCTTGAACAGAGGCCCGAACAATCCCCATCCACCACTACTCTCCTCCGTCTGGCTGAACTTGTTCTCACACTGAACAATTTCTCCTTTAACTCCTCTCACTTCCTCCAAATAAAAGGTGTGGCTATGGGTACCCGCATGGGCCCCAGCTATGCCTGTCTCTTTATGGGGTATGTGGAACATTCCTTGTTCCAGTCCTACTCCGGCCCCCTCTCACAACTCTCTCCGGTACATCGATGATTACTTCGGTGCTGCTTCATGCTCTCGTCGGGACCTGGAAAAATTTATTAATTTTGCTTCCAATCTCCACCCCTCCATCATTTTCACATGGTCCATCTCTGATACTTCCCTTCCCTTCCTTGACCTCTCTGTCTCAATTTCTGATGACAGACTGTACACCAATATCTATTACAAGCCTACCGACTTCCACAGCTACCTCGACTACAGCTCCTCACACCCCGCTTCCTGTAAGGATTCCATCCCATTCTCTCAGTTCCTTTGCCTCCGTCACATCTGTTCTGATGACGCTACCTTCAAAAACAGTTCCTCTGACATGTCCTCCTTCTTCCTTAACCGAGGTTTTCCACCCACGGTCGTTGACAGGGCCCTCAACCGTGTCCGGCCCATCTCCCGCGCATCTGCCCTCACGCCTTCTCCTCCCTTCCAGAAACATGATAGGGTCCCCCTTGTCCTCACTTATCACCCCACCAGCCTCCGCATGCAAAGGATCATCCTCTGCCATTTCCGCCAACTCCAGCATGATGCCACCACCAAACACATCTTCCCTTCACACCCCCCTGGCGGTATTCCGTAGGGATTGTTCCCTCCGGGACACCCTGGTCCACTCCTCCATCACCCCCTACTCCTCAACCCCCACCTATGGCACCTCCCCATGCCCACGCAGAAGATGCAACACCTGCCCCTTCACTTCCTCTCTCCTCACCGTCCAAGGGCCCAAACACTCCTTTCAAGTGAAGCAGCATTTCCCCTAACTTAGTCTACTGCATTCGTTGCCCCCAATGCGGTCTCCTCTACATTGGAGAGACCAAACGCAAACTGGGTGACCGCTTTGCAGAACACCTGCGGTCTGTCCGCAAGAAAGACCCAAACCTCCCTGTCGCTTGCCATTTTAACACTCCACCCTGCTCTCTTGCCCACATGTTTGTCCTTGGCTTGCTGCATTGTTCCAGTGAAACCCAACGCAAACTGGAGGAACAGCACCTGATCTTCCAACTAGGCACTTTACAGCCTTCCGGGCTGAATATTGAATTCAACAACTTTAGATCTTAAACTCCCTCCCCCATCCGCACCCCCTTTCTGTTTCTTCCCCCCTCCCTTTTGTTTTTTCCAATAATTTATATAGATTTTTCTTTTCCCACCTATTTCCATTATTTTTAAATCTATAACTGTAATACCGTTAGTCTTTCCACCCCACCCCCACTAGAGCTGTACCATGAGTGTCCTGCCATCCATTCTTAATTAGCACATTTTCTTAGATAATATCACCACCTTCAACACCTCTTTGTTCCTTTTGTCTGTGACATATTTTGATTATCTGCTCCTTTCACTGCTTGCTTGTCCCTACAACCCCCACCCCCACAACTTCTCCCCCCCCCCGCCCCACCTTAAACCAGCTTATATTTCACCCCTCTCCTAACTTTACTCAGTTCTGCTGAAGGGTCATGAGGACTCGAAACGTCAACTCTTTTCTTCTCCGCCGATGCTGCCAGACCTGCTGAGTTTTTCCAGGTAATTCTGTTTTTGTTTTGGATTTCCAGCATCTGCAGTAGTTTTTTGTTTTTATAACAATGGTTACATGGTCATTATTAGACTTTAAATTCCAGGTTTTTATTGAATTCAAATTTCACCAGCTGCCGTGGTGAAACCCAGGACCCCAGAGCATTACTCTGGGTCTCCAGAATACTAGTCCAGCGACAATACCACTACGCCACTGCCTCCCCTAATGCACCCACTGCTGTAACTCCAGAGCAAGCAGGCCGCTTGAGAAGATCTAGCGGAATATCTGGTTAGGAACAGGGCTGAAGATTATGAGGATTTGTAAAGGATGGAGATGATGGAATGCTGTGCAGGGCAGAGTAGTTCCTGATGGACTGTGACCAGGGAATGCAGTGAAATTCATTTCCACTTCTCTCACTCCAGCTGACTTCATTCTTCAGTTCATTGACATGCAGTGGTCACAAGAATGTGTTTACCATCCTTTGTAACAAGATTATAAGCAGGAATCACCTCACTGGTCGCCCAGATTAGCAACTGACCAGAACAATGATCACCTCTCTCCACTGCAATAATGAAAGTTAGAATATATCAATAACAAAATATCTAAATTATAAATTAAATGTAATTTCAAAAGCTTCGTTCTAATCAATGTTCTCTCTAAGCTGCCCGGCTTCACTGAAATCTGAGTCTCTGCAACCCAGGCACAGGTTGGTCCTCTTTAAATTACCAAAAATATTTCAAGGTGCCACACATAAATAATTAACCCACACATACAAAAGAAACGAGAGGGTATGTTGGTTCCAGTGGGGTTGAGAAGTAGGAAGAAGCAGAATATTGGACTCTGGAGGATCAGTGGGTCCATTCCACATCAAGTGGACACATGGGCATGTGTGGCGCCGATGGCCTGGGTTTGTACCCGAGAGCACTGACCTGGACGTCCAAGGGTTGAACAGTCATCGCCGGGACACTCCTCCGAGTGTTGAAAAATCATCAGGGAATTTTCAAAAATTGTGTTTTATTCATTTTCTTTGAAAACATTCACAATTAGTTATGAAAGTATTGTATATGGTGGGGCGGGCTTGGGGGAGGGGGCAGGGAAAGAAACTATTTGACCTGTTGGAGCATTTGGAGGCAGGGTCATGTGATTAAAACCTTCAGGAATATGTCTGGGCAGAGTGGTAGCCTGAGATTGCATGAGAGAGGTGAGCATTGGTCAGTCAGGTGGTACAGAATGTGTACCTGTACAGGTAGGAAGCGCAGTCTGTACAGGTAACTGAGCCTCTCATTGACCAACACTCACTGCTCCTGCCCATCCAGAGACTGACAGAGATTCTCCAGCGTACCTCTGGGAGCAGGCAAAGGTTCATCAGCCTCACAACAGACAGTTACCCTGCACTGGTGACTATAATAATGCCCCCTGGAAATCATAATAGACTGCCGCCCCCCCCCCCTCCCCCAAGGAATGTAATTGCCTCCAATTCATTGGAGTACCTGTGAATGAGCTCAGTTTTTCTGGGCTGCACATATCTCCATGTGTTATCACCATCTGGGGTGGGGAATAGGCCTGACAACCTGGCTGCCGGGAAGAGATTTGCTGATTTATGTTGATTTCTGTTGCAGGGAAACTCGGGAAATCTTATGCCAAGTGGCTGTCACACAGCGATCTCGGGGTGCAGTCTGATCAGAACGAAAGGAGAAGGAAAGCTACAGGTAACACAGTGAGGCCACATGGGGAAGCTGGACATTATAGTTCGAGCTGCTTTGCTGAGATTTTTATATAGTTGTCCATCCTCTCCTGACCTCTGCCATAGTCCAACCCCCTCCTCTCCTGACTCCCAGCCTGATCCTGGTTTAGGAAAGGAACGGTGTGTTTTTTAATGAATTATTTTTTTTTTTTTTAGGTCAGTCGTCACACAGGAGAACCCGAAAGCGAGCTCTCGGCACCAAGTGATGCAGCGACTCATGCAGAGCAGGCTCGAGGGGCTGTATAGCTGACTCCTGCCCCAATTCTTCCAGCTCCAGGCAGTGACTTTGCCTATATATCACCCTCTTTTTCAGCAGCTTAACCTCGGAAGAAAAATGCACGCAAATTTCTTTTTGTGCTTTCTGTGATACAGCACATTAATCTGGGGTTCTAACTACACACAATTATTGTATCCATGGAAAAAGGCAAATAGCGACTGATCTGCGGGAGACTCCGCTGCATGAGGTTCCCTTCTCTATCAGTTCCTGGTGCATTGCCCCTCAATGCTAGGAATCTGTGAACTATCTTCCAAATCAGTGGCCACATGGGTCAGAGACAATGCTCCCAATTCTACTGTTCAATGGTCACCAAATATTGTTAGAATGTAAGAAATAGGAGCAGGAGTAGGCCACACAGCCCATCGAGCCTGCTCTGCCATTCAACACGATCATGGCTGATCTTCTGCCTCAACTCCGCTTTTCCACCTGTGCCCCGTGTCCCTTAAATCCATAAAATCCGTCTATCCATCTCAGCTTTATGTTATGCTGGACATTTATAAAGCTCTGGTGAGTCCCCAACTAGTATATTGAGTCCAGTTCTGGTCAGTACATTTCAGGAAAGATATGAAGGTCCTTGAGAGGGTGCAGAGGGGATTTACAGAATGATTCCAGGGATGAGGGATTTTGGTTACAAGGTTGGGTTGGAGAAGCTGGGGTTGTTCTCCCTGGAGCAAAGGAGTTTGAGGGGAGATTTGATAAAGGTGGACAAGATGATGACAGGTTTAGATAAGGTAGACAAAGAAAAGCTGTTCCCATTAGCTGATTGTGCAATGACGAGGGAGACACAGATTTAAGGTTTTGGGCAAGAAATGCAGGCTGAATGTGACAAGAACTTTACACAGCGAGTGGTAATGACCTGGAACTCGCTGCCCACGAGGACGGTGGAAGCAGAAACAATCACTGATTTCAGAAGGAAATTGGATGGGAACTTGAAGGAAATAAACTTGCAGGGATACAGGGATCGAATGGGGGAGTGGGACTGACTGGATTGCTCGACAGAGAGCCGGCATGGACTTAATGGGCTGAACAGGCACCTTCTGTGCCATAAACACCTCTATGACTGAAATATTTTCAACGATGAAGCATCCACAACCCTTTGGGGTAGAGAATTCCAAGGATTCACAACCCTTTGATTGAAGAAATTTTGTCTCAGTCCTAATTGATCAGCCCCTTATCCAGAGATTGTTCTAGATTCCCCAGCCAGGGGGAAACAGCCACTCAGTATCTACCCTGTCAAGCCCCTTCAGAATCTTGATCCTTTGGCCAGTGAGAAGGAGGCAGTCTCATGCCCATCCCCCATCATGTCCATGTAGCTGACGCCCAACATCAACAGCCCAACAGAATTATTTTCTTCAGATTTCCAGCATCCACGGTATTCAGCTTTTCAATTAGAATTCTTGAGAGATCCAGGGGAAGGGTCGTGTCCTCCAGTTTAGGACATTCAACAGGTGGATGACCCCCCCTCCCCTCTCCCCCCTCCTCTGGATGTGAAAGCGACTCCTATAGATCTCAGTGGAGTTGAGGTCAGTTGACACCTTTAACAGACACTGTATCAACAGCCAATAACAGCAAAGCATTAGGACGTCTCGCTGGTATGGACCAGCCCCCATCGCCATTCTCATATGGCTGTGAATAAGTTAGAGAAGCAGGGCTGTGGGTTAGAGATGCTGACAGCAGGGCCTGCAGTTTTCTCAGGAAGGAGATAGTTGCCTTAAGCTTGGAGATGGAGAGGGGCACAGACCATGATTGTTGAGCACAGAATGGCCATTGTCCATGGCTTGGGTGGCCCAGAGGCTAAGAGGAATGATGTGGAACCTATGCATTCAGTCGCTGTGTTTTGGCCCTTTGTAGAGTTCATTCTTGTTGTGATGTTTCTCTCATCTATCACGGTATTTACAGGTTACAATGATTCCACTAACCAGCTGACTATTTTACAGCCCGTCACTTAAATTGTAAAATTCTTCTTTTGGAATAAAAACAATGATTTTAAAAAACAAAACAAAGTGGATTCCTCAAAAGATTTACTTAACATCTGCCAAATGAATACTCTTCAGTTTAAACTTCGAGCCAGTGCTCACCACCAGCTTTGCTGCTGGTCTCCACGATCCTTAGTGGAGCCCCCTTGACCTTCCGAACAGTCTGACAGTGGAGTCAGGATGGACTGACAGCTTCTCCTTACCCCGGGGCTGCACTCCGTCCTCCTCACTGGACAAAAGTAAATTGGATGCGCACTTGAAGGAAATTAACTTGTCGAATGGGAGAGTGGGACTGACTGGATTGCTCTGTGGTGTGCCGGTATGGACTTGATGGGCTGAATGGCCACCTTCTGTGCCATAAACGACTTTATGACTCTCAAATATTTTCAACGATGAAGCATCCATAACCCTTTGGGGTAGAGAATTCCAAGGATTCACAACCCTTTGATTGAAGAAATTTTGTCTCAGTCCTAATTGATCAGCCCCTTATCCAGAGATTGTTCTAGATTCCCCAGCCAGGGGAAACAGCCACTCAGTATCTACCCTGTCAAGCCCCTTCAGAATCTTGATCCTTTGGCCAGTGAGAAGGAGGCAGTCTCATGCCCATCCCCCATCATGTCCATGTAGCTGACGCCCAACATCAACAGCCCAACAGAATTATTTTCTTCAGATTTCCAGCATCCACGGTATTCAGCTTTTCAATTAAAATTCTTGAGAGACCCAGGGAGCAGGTCGTGTCCTCCAGTTTAGGATATTCAACAGGTGGATGACCCATCCACCAACCCCAACCCCACCACCAATGCAGCTGGAGGGCTAACCCACCAGCCCCCAACCACCCATCTAGTGCAGCTGGATGTTCCCTCACTCCCCTCCTCCCCCCGGTGCAGGCAGAGGGCTGACCTCCCCCCCAGTGCAGGTGGAGGGCTAACAGGGTGGGGAGAGAGCAGGCTTATGTCTGTGAGGGCCAGAAACATACAGGAGTGATGGGGGCATAATCAAAGTAGGGTTTTGTTCCTTTAGACTGTCCATAAATTTAACTATATATCCTATCTTTTTCTCAACTAGTTTTGGTTTTATTCATTTTATACTCTGCAGCAGTCCCTGGCTTAAAGTATCCAGTCTCAGGTCTCTGACCTGGTTAGTTACTGCTGTTTTTCTACTGCTTGCTACCACTATGGATGAGAATTTCCCCATGGTACACCTGGAGAGGGGTTGGTGAAATTCTCACGTTACAAACCAGTAATGATACTCGGTTACCCCAAACCTTCTGCTAGTTCAGAGTCACTGTGACACTGCCCCAACGGCCAAGGTGAATGAAGCAGATTCATTGCCCTTCCCCCATCAACATTAGGTTCACTATGAATCTGGTTAAAGAGGAACCTCAACTGTTTATCACTAACTGATCAGAATGTACCCCCACACAGCCTCCAGCTGCCTGATTGTGTTTAACAAGTGAACGGTTTTAAAATCAGTCACTGGTTCCAGGTTTGGGGATGGGTAAACAGGGACCGAGAAACCAGACCTGGCTTCTGATAATACCACTGGCCTCCCATGAAGCAAAGGAGTTTTCCCATCAGCAGCAGAGTACTGGCTGCCTGGGTAGTGATGGGGAGATGGTCAACAGCACCTGACTCCTACACGGGTTTGAAGCTCTCTCATTAACCCCTTCAGGTCAGATTCCAAGCCAGGAATGGTTCCTCGGTCTCAATTTGTGATTTATTTTCCTTAAGCTCCTGTGATTCCTTCTCAAAGTCTGTCAAACATTTCAATAAATACTTTTAGCATGAGTGTGTTCAAGATCTGATTGTGTGAAAGAATATCAGGAGTGGATCAAGCTGTTTGTGACTTTGAATGTGACCAGACCACATGCTCCATCTGCCACTTCACAAACACTAAGAAAACATGAGCAGTTCTTATTCCCACTTTGCAGCCATTTACAAGGCTCTGAATTGAGAGTCCAGCAGATTCTGGTGTCTGCACAAATACTGGGACCACAGAATCTATCCCCCTTCAACACTCCACACCCTATACTCCCACCTTCCCCAACACTCCCTCGCCCCTCCCACCACACACAGTATCAAATATTGTACTCAAATATTAAATCGTTCTCAATATCCCAGGGCCCACTGATTATTCACAGGAGGGAGGGCAGGCTGCTACTTCAGCTGCTCAGCTAATATTACACCTGATAGGCCCAGGTCACTGAGTAGCACTCACCAGAATCATATGGTAGCGGGTTCATGCCTCACTGAAGAGACTGGAGAACCTAATCCAGGCTGACAGTGGGCGAGGGAGCTAATGGACCTCAGTGAGAGAGAGAAGGGGCATTGTAACAGGTCACTGCAAGCTCAGTCAGCTTCAAGGGACCAAAGTGATGCTGTTGCTCTGGATTGTCTGACCAGCACGCATGGACAATCTGAGTCAACAAACAAGGCACGAGAAATCTAGTTCAACCTGTGCACAGTTCTCACTCGCTGGGTCAAAATCCTGGAACTCCCTCCCTAACACCACTGTGGACTGCAGCAGTTCAAGAAGGCAGCTCAACACCACCTTCTCAAGGGCAATTAGGGATGGGCAATAAATGCTGGCCCAGCCAGCGATGCCCATGTCCTATGAATGAATATTAAATAAACTCGCTGACTGCATGCAGCTCTCATTCATTGTGTGGTCCTGAAGCTGAGGCAAGGGCAGCTTGCCCAGTATCCTTGGCTGACACCATGTAAGAACAGATTCTCTCATTTGTCTCATTGCTGGTTATGGGATCCTGCTGTGCACAAAACATCTCCTGGTTTTTCCACATTAGAATGACTGGGCTTCAGACGAATTAAGTAGCACTTTGCAATGTCCTGTGATTATAGAATGTACCATGTTTAAATAAATGCAAGTTCTTTATGTAGTTCATAGCAGTGGACAAATTCAAAGTCAAAGCACCAAGATCTGTTATCTGAGGTTTCATAGGAATAGTGATTAAAACCCCTTGCGACTCCATGGTACATTCCAGTGCCACCCCTGTAGATAAAAGGATGAATTCTCGCAAATCCTGGCTTACAGCGACAGGCTGGGTAATCACCGATGTGGGGGTTGAGTCAAGACTCATGTCCCCTGGCTCAGTCCAGCAGAGTCCAGTGTCAAGGTTTTTCTTGGTGCCTGAGTTGGGGACCCATGCAGTGGGGGTCTCTTGGGCTGAGTCCCAGTCAGGTAGCTGTGTAGTGTCGGTCCATGGTGCTGACTATCTCGCTGTTGCACTCCAGTCTGTCCAGCACCCTCTGCACTGTGGCCTCACTAACTCCCGCACTGTAACTGTGCCGCACACAGCTCATGATGTGAAGGAAAGGACAGCCCTTATCAACATCTATAGCAAACAGAAAAGAAATTAAATATCTGGTGCTGGCAGGGGTACATTCTGAGATAGATTGAAGAAGGTGAAGGTGATGGTACCTATAGAGAACCTACCAATTCTGGGACAGCATTCTGAATTCTACTCTACCTCTTCTCCCATCTCTCTCAGTCTCAACCTCTCTCCCGTTGATCTGACAATAGTAAATCTCCCACTAAGAGGCTCTGTGCTGCTCCCTGCACACCTTAAGTTAACACTCATCATTCCCCTCTCACAGGAGATGCCATCTGTTACAATCCATACCGAACACACATGTTTTCTGGAGAGATCAGTTCCCACCACGTTTAACAGGATAGTGTGGACAAAGTCTAAGGTTGCTCCTCTCAGAAACAGTCCACTTCCGTCACAGCAAATAATGTATCTGCTTCATACGCTCGGTCTCCGAGACTGAAGGCTCTGCTGACTGAGAGAAAAGCATTGTGACAAGAGATGTCACTGTAACCATGGCTACAGTAGCTGGGTGATGATAGGACTAGACCAGTAATTCAGGGTTAACGAACTCAAAACCGCCAGAAAGTGACGTGTCACTGTGGGATTGCCGTAAAAACCCGCTGAGCTAAAGCAGTGAGTGTGGATTCACTGCACAGTGGGATGCTGAGTATGCGTGACATAACTTCACAAAACCAGGGGACAAGTAGTCATTACTTTTATCTGATTCCATCTCCGAAGCCCCTCGGGATGCTTTTTGTATGTTAAAAGTCGCCATAGGAATGTAATTCATCATTTATCACCAGTTGTCCCACATGGGTATCTGTCACCATGCCCCTGTCACTCACCCAGAGGAGGTTCATATGCAGAAGGAGCCCTAACAAAGGCAACAAGATTGAGAGGAAGGGATGTCACTCACATTTTGGTCGTGTGGAATCATCTCGAATGATTCCTAGTGTCACACTGTGTAATTCCTTCTCCTCATCAGTCACCTGTACAATATTCACGAACAGACAAATACCATCACTATGTCATTCTGTATAACTAACATGCACAATGTCACCCACCTCCTGATGCTGGGCTCAGTGCAGTGATGCAATTTTAACCCTGCTGCATTGTAGGCATTACAGGATCAAGGATTCCAGACCCACGATTCTGAGCTCGATTATAAGCAGGTTAACAGGAAAGGGGTTACTGGTGATCCACAAATCCCACTCCTGGAAAAAAATCCTGCCTCAACAACCTGGTTTTTGACTAAGTTACTAGATTGGCATTATCAGTAGTTATAAGTTCAGTCAGGGGTCAGTTGTCCAGCAACGTGGTGAACTGTGGTTTTCAAAATGCAATTGAATAGCCATTTAAGCAGCTGCTGAATAATATTGATTAGGATTGAAGGACGGAGGCTGAGACTGGCATTGGGAGGGAGGTTGGGGCAGAGGCTGGGATGGACACTGGGACACATGTTGGGAAGGAGGCTGGGACAGAGGTTGGGATGAATTTCATGGGCATTGGCACATACATTGGGACGGTGGCTGGGTCGTATGTTCGGATGAATGTTCAGCCGTGTTCTTGGTTATTAATGGCAGTGATTCACGGTGTCTGGTCACTAGTGGAGTTTTGTAGATACTGGAATTGTGTTGATGCTCTTCATCAATGATCTGAATGACAGCCGACAAGATCATGGATACTGCAAAGATATTTGCAGGTGGGAGGACCCAAGATGAGATAAATAGATTGTAGGCACTGTTTGCTAGATAAAAGTCGCAGCATGAACTTGGATGGGACATCATCGCCAACATACAGAGCATATAGGGTTATTCCTCAAGCTCTTTTCAAAACAAAGAGAAGGAGAATGAGATAGTGGGAGAGAGTGAAAGAGGGAAGAGGAGATAGGATGGGACAGAGGGGGAAGGAGGGTGGGGCAGGGAAGTGCACAAATTGGTGAGTTCAGAATCCAGGCTGTGCAGGTGATTTGTTCTGCAGCTTACCAGATATAGCTCATTGGGTCCGGCCACTTTCTGGAAGATGACTCCCTCCTCCTGCAGAGCGCAGACAGCGTCCTCAAAAACCTCATGAATCTGCTTCGATACACAGGCCGTGCTGGGGCAATCCTTCAACATAAACCAGAAGGTACATAAAAGATAGGGAGAGGGAGGGAGAAAGGGTGGTGGAGAGAGAGATGGTGGGGGGGGGAAAGAGGGCGAGAGAGAACGAGGGAGAACATGTAACGTCACAAGTTCACATTGCACGACTCTCTTCACCCTCTCATCTACATCACTGCCCCAACCTGCATGGCCTCTCGCCCCCCCCACTCCACGCACCTCCTCAACCTACCAATCACCACCCTCACCCCCACTCCATATTCCCTCATCCTCACTGATCACACCCACCCAGCTGCCCCCTTACCCTGTACAGACTGGGTTTAGCCGACACCCACCTGTGAGGTTTGGGGTGGGTGGTGTTGTAGATACAGACTCACTCGGTCTTGTTGAGCAATGCAGGCCAGTGAGTCGATGGCCTCCAGCTCCCGCTGGTAGAAATTCTTCACTCCATTCTGATTCAGAAACTGTCTGATCTTCCTCTGCAGTGACAGGGTCTGCACTCCCTGTTGACTAAAAGCAATGAGAGAGATAGTAACAAAAAAAGATGAGAGAGGTGAATACATTGGTTAGAATCAGATAGCAAACAGGGAGAACTGGGTACAGGAACAATAAAATAATAATTTGTGCATAAACACAGACCCTCCATTCACTCCCTCCCTATTTTGGACCTGTTCATCCCTGTGCTTCCATCCCTCTTCCCACTCCCTCTCACACACGCGCCTTCATCTCTCTCTCTCCGCAGCGCTTGCTCTCATTCCTGCCTCTCCATTCCTTTCCTGCCCTCCGTTCTCTCCCTCCCCCTTTCCTCTCCTCCAACGTGACGGTTCTTACTTTTGTTCAGGTGAATCCTTTTGCATTTCAAATGGTTTATCATAAAAGTTTCGGTAAAGATACGGGAGTTCCAGCATCCGAGAAATCTGTGCAGCAAATAGAGGATCGACCACCTTAGCTACAGATAAACAGAACACGTTAAACAAAGCAGGAACTCCAGTCCGAGCACAACTTGAACCCCACTCGACCACGAGCCCAGCCACTCGACCCCCGGCCCAGCCACTCGACCCCCGGCCCAGCCACTCGACCCCGGGCCCAGCCACTCGACCCCGGGCCCAGCCACTCGACCCCGGGCCCAGCCACTCGACCCCGGGCCCAGCCACTCGACCCCCGGCCCAGCCACTCGACCCCAAGTGCAGCCACCTGACCCCGAGGCCAGCCACTCGACCCCGAAGCCCAGCCACTCGACCCCGAGCCCTGCCACTCGACCCCGAGCTTTGGAGCTTTACAGAGATGACCGCGCAGTGTGAACAAAAACAAAAGTGGCTGAACACACAAAGGCTCGCTGAACAAAGGGTCCCACACGAGCTCTCACACACCCATGGCACTCCACACACAGCCCTGCACCCCAACACTCGCTCATACACAGACAATCTCAAGGCACTACCCCATACATGGTGCCGCCCCGCCCCCACCCAGACAGACTGACTCACAAATACTGGTGGAGTTGACTTCTCTTTGATCTCTAAAATCTCTGAGCCAGCCCCTGACCTGGACGATGTCACCCAGTTCTAACTGGGAGCTGCTTTGCTCCAGCTGATTGATCCTGTTCAGCTGTTCCAGGAGGTTCAGACCAAAGGAAGATGAAGCTGTGGGAGGAAAGCAGAACTCAGGAGAATTTGAAATGAAAGATTGGCTTGACCAGTTTATTCTGTGCAACCAACAGCTGGGGGGTAATGAAACAACTCACGGGAGGAGGAGGCT
Source organism: Cetorhinus maximus (assembly GCF_964194155.1). Lineage (NCBI taxonomy): Eukaryota > Metazoa > Chordata > Chondrichthyes > Lamniformes > Cetorhinidae > Cetorhinus > Cetorhinus maximus. The sequence continues at coordinate 79,963,406 of NC_135898.1, read as the reverse complement.
CCACAAACATCCCCATTATCAATGATGGAAGAGCTTAGCACATCAGTGCAAAAGATAAGGCTGAAGTATTTGCAACAATTTTCAGCCAGACATGCCGAGTGGATGATCCATCTCGGCCTCCTCCAGAGGTCCCCAGCATCACAGATGCCAGACGTCAACCAATTCGATTCACTCCATGTGACAATAAGAACAGCTGAAGACACTGGATACAGCAAAGGCTACGGACCCTGACAACACCCTGGCTGTAGTATTGAAGACTTGTGCTCCAGAACTTGCCAGGACCCCAGCCAAGCTGGTCCAATACAGCTACAACACTGGCATCTACCTGATGATGTGGAAATTTCCCCAGGTATGTCCTATCCACAAAAAGGAGGACAAATCCAATCTGGCAAATTACCGCCCCCATCAGTCTATTCTCAGTCATCAGTAAAGTAATGGATGGGGTTGTTGACAGTGCTATAAAGCGGCACCACCAGAGGGGCAGTATTCATCATTCCTTCACTGTTGCTGGGTCAAAATCCTGCAGCTCCTTCCCTAACAGCACTGTGGGTGTACCTACACTACATGGATTCAATAAGGCAGCTCACCACCACCTTTGCAAGGGCAATTTGGGATGGGTAATAAAGGCGAAAAATGAATAATAAAAACACCGTACCTAGTTTTACGTTCTCCATTGCTCTTTGTTTTTTCCACCACAAGCAGCTAATCACTCCAGTCCCATCATCCACTGCAAAGCAGATTCAGCTAGTGAGGGAGAAGTGTAAACAAGCAGGACGGGCAACAACAGAATCATTTACAGCAACAATTTTATTTAGCACATGCACAATCACAGAACCAAGCAATAGCCTTGTCAGTGGTTAGATGGATTTTTTAAATCCTGCCTTTTAGTTTAGTCAGCAGAGACTGTGGGGGAAGGGCAGGTCAAGGTTGCTCAGGACTCAGAGCCAGGGGAGAAGCCTGGTTGAAGAGTACCTGAGATAATGCACATTATTGAGTTGAGTTGCACCTTGATATATTTGGTATGGCACCTTGATATATTTGGTATGGGCAGACTGGTACAATACTGGTGCTCAGTATTCTGCAGTTGAGTACTTGATGGCAAGCGCAGGGTCCTTAAGAGTCTTGGCCTGTGATCCACAAGAGGTACCGACCAGTTTACTGAGGAGGCTATTGCAGGTTTTAATTTTTCTTGCAGTCTTGATGAGGTGCTATCTGTAAGTGAGGGTTCTGTCATGGGTGACACCTAGATAAACAGGGCGGGAATCGTGCTTCAGTCTTTGGCCATCCAGGGTGGTGTTCAGTTCCCTCTTAGCACTGGCATTGTGAAGGTGGAACGTACTAGAGACTGTTTTACTGGTGCTCAGTTTTAGGCACCAGGTCTTGTAGTAGTTGGCAATATCGTCGTTTAGTGTGTCTTCCACCTTAGGGAACGTGTGAGCCTGTATGCCACAGCTGATGTCATCACAGCAACAATGTCAAACCCTGAAACCAACCCTTTCAATACTGCATTTACAATCATTCCCTGAACCCCACGTGACTAAAGTGAGACAGCTGTTCAGCACACCTGTGCCCCCGGCCCCAAATCCCACTCCCACCAATTCACTAGAGCGCCCAAAGGTGCCCTCTCAATCCTTCAGCTCTCGGTGACAGAACACCAAACTACTAGGTTCCATGATTGGCTCCACCTGGGGGTGGGTGAGGTTCTGATGAACCTAAACGTTAACTCTGTTTCTCTCTCCACAGATGCTGCCTGACATGCTGAGTATTTCTAGCATTTTCTGTTTTTATTTCAGATTTCCAGCATCTCCAGTATTTTGCTCTCCTGCAGAATGTTGGTGCTCAGGTGCTGCCAAGGAGACAGTGTAGAAATAAACACATAATCCATCCAGAAACACCAACCTCCAAAACTGAAAAACTTCTCCCTCTCTCGCTTCTGAACAATCGTACCCAGGATATCCACCTTGGTGATGGGATGGGTTTTATAGAAGAACACTCCTGTGCAAACAACACAAATCAAGATTAAATCACCACATTAATCTGCAAACACTTCCAGAGCTTCAAATACTGGCTAGTGCTGCAGTTAAACCAAGAAAGGATTGGACCAAAGTATAGGCTAATAAATGACGGCCAGAAAAGATCTATGAGAGGCAAATTGTATGTGATTAGCTTAATCGAGTTCTTTAGATACAGTAATGGAGAGGATTGATGAGGGTAATGTGGTTGATGTTATGAATATGGAATTTGAAAAAGCATTTGACAAATAACCATATAATAGACTTGTCAGCAAAATTGAAGCCCGTTGGATTGAAGATGCAAAATTCACTGAGAAACAGAAAGCAGAGAATATGAGTGAAAGGTTTTTCAGACTGGAGGAAAGTAAACATTGGTGTTCTCCAGGGGTCAGTATTAGGACCACTGCTCGTGCTCCTTTTTAATATATACTCATGGCCTAGACTTGGGTATACAGGCCACAACTTCCAATTTTGCTGATGACATCCAGTGTGGAAGACAGTAACAGACTTTGGGAGGACATAGGCAGAGTCACAGAATCACACAGTGCAGAAGAGGCCCTTTGGCCCATCGAGTCTACACCGACACGTGAGAAACACCTGACCTACCTACCTACCTAATCCCATTTACCAGCACTTGGCCCATAGCCTTGAATGTTATGACATGCCAAGTGCTCAACCAGGTACTTTTTAAAGGATGTGAGGTGACCCGCCTCCATCACCCTCCCAGGCAGTGCATTCCAGACCGTCACAACCCTCTGGGTAAAAAAAGTTTTTCCTCACATCCCCCAAAAACCTCCTGCCCCTCACCTTGAACTTGTGTCCCCTCGTGACTGACCCTTCAACTAAGGGGAACCGATGCTCTCTATCCACCCTGTCCATGCCCCTCAATCTTGTACACCTCGATCAGGTCACCTCTCAGTCTTCTCTGCTCCAATGACAGACTGATAAAATAGGCAGGCAAGAGGCAGATGCAATAAGTTTAAAGTGATATATTCTGGAGGAAGAATGAGGAGAGGCAACATAAACTAAAACAGAATTTTAAAGGGACACAGCAAGAGACACCGGGGGTGTATGCACACAAATCTATGGTGGCAGGAGAAGTTGAGAAGGTTGTTAAAAAAACATAGGGGATCCTTTGTTTCATTAGTTGAGGAATAGAGTACAAAAGCATGGGAGTTACGTTAAACATTTATATTTATTTTATAAAGCCTCAGCTGAAGTATTGTGCTCAATTCTGGGAACCACATGAGGAAAAATGTCAAGGTTTTGGAGGGGGTGCAGAGGATTTACCAGAATGATACCAGAGATAAGGGACTCTGTTTTGTGGAAAGACTGTAGAAGCTTAGGTTGTCCTCCTTAAAACAGAGAAGATTAAGAGATTTGATATTGTTATGATCCTTGGCCAGACCCCTAAATTGTTGGTAAGTTCCAGTCGGGAACCAATAACGTTTTGTTTAAAGTCAACAAAGTTTGACCTTCAAGACACTTGGTCAGTGAATAAAGCCACAAAATTCCACAGGTTTTGGACAAAGAAAAATAAACTTTACCGTACAAGGTCGAAAAGATAAAACAAGTTACAATATCTATCTTAGACTCTTAACATTCAGGGTTACAATGAGGCATGTGTGTATTTACAGGCAAACTGTGGTCGAACACACCTCATTACACAAGCAAATGGCAAGTGCGACCAAGGCAGAGTCCATGGATTTCTCAACAACCCACCCAGACATCAGTAACACTGTGAATCAATCTGTGTCACCGAACCTTAGTCTCTCTCACGAGGGATTCCAGTCTTCACCTTCAAAGATCTAACCTGGGAATTCTCTTCAAACGTTGCCCCAACTTGGACAGCATCAACAATGGCCCACCTCACAGGATTTCAATCTCATCTCCTAAAATTCCATTTCCCTGGATTCCCGGGTATGCATTCAACTCACAAGAACAACTTCAACTCTTCAGCCGCACTGAGTAGAACCCTACTGCTCCAAAGAGGTAACCTTGCCCCAACAATCCTTCGGCTGCCTTCCTGAATCTTCAGGGTTTCTCCTGAGCCCTCTTCAATTACCAGATTCTGATGGCATCAAAGGTAGCCCAACTCGCAGGGTTTCAATCTTGTCTCCAAAGATTTGTTCCCCTAGATTCCGGATTCCACACTCAAGCACCAAATTACAGGCATAACTCCAGATCTTCAGCCGCGCCGGGCAGAACACTACTGCCCCAAAGGGGTACCTTTGCCCAACAGCCTGCAGCGCGGAGTCACCAACCTCTGGCTGCTTTTTTCACTTAATATCTGCTCCCCACAGCCCTTTTCCTTTTTGGAGTCTGTTTCTCTGCTCCTCTCTTTTTAACAGAACTGGGATCTTCTCCTGTCCCCTCTTTGGGAATCTTCTTCTGGGGCCTCTCCCTGCCCCCTCTCCCTTTTGGGACCTCTCCTCGTCCCCCCTCCCTGTCCGGGGCCCTAGTCCTGATCACCTGGCCTGGGTTTTTGCGCCGTTTTCCTTCTCGCACAGGCATGCTGGGCCCAAGGAATGTAAAAGTGCCGATCTGCGTGTCCGCTGTCATTGGCCCTTTGGATCACTTTGCGGTCTCAGCCCTTTCCGTTGAAAATTTTACTTCTCAATTCTGCAGGCACTTCTGTTGCTTCTGTAATGTCCATTACATCAGTTTTGTTACTTGGATCAGTTCTTTGCTGAACTGGATCACAATTGGGCAAGGAGCTTTTATTCACAGGAACAAATTCAGTACTATGACACCCCATCCCAGGTTGTGGAAAATCTATACTGCCCACTATTTCATTGCCCAATGTAAAGTCTACATTTGTAATAGGTAATTTTGGAATAACTCCAACAACTACACAAGGCTTCTTCATCAGAGCACAGTTTAAATTTACTCTATGCAATGGGTAAGGCACACCCTACACATCAACACCCTGTATTAATACATTCTGATTCAGAGAACTTTCTAAAGAAAGGTCTAAATCCTTTGCTAACAATAAGCTCTGAGCTGAACTAGTATCTCTCAGGATAACTATTTTTCTGGGCTCTTTCTTGGACAAAACTGGAGTGACTTACCCTTCCTTATAATCTTTTTTGGTTCTATCTATTTCTACTGTAAAAACATTAGAAGCACTGGGTTTCTCAAAAGTTTCACTTTCTCGTGCAGCTTTCTCTGTGGAAAATCCTGTCACTTGCACCAGAGCCACTGTTTTAACATCTGTTCCCTTTATTGGTACTGTCTTTTTCAAAGACTCCTTAAGTATTCCTATTACTGCCACTGGTTTACTGTTCGCCTTCCAACAATGGATGAGGTGTCAGCTGTGGCTCAGTCCATAGCACCCTCGCCTTTGAATCAGACGGTTGTGGGTTCATGTCCCACTCCCGGAAACCAAGAACTGTGATTGTACTCAAAAGAGTTGCAATCTGTGACTGTTGATAACTCGAAAGAGTTTCCAACAATGGACTTTGAGATATCCTGTCTTATTACAATAAAAACATACTGGTTTCTCATGTCACTTTTACCCTCTACAATTTCCTTTCTATTGACTAGAACAGCTTCTGCCTTTTCCATAAAGCTCGACTATTTTCTATTCCTCCAGCTTTTTTTTTGGGTTTACCAATGGAAATCTACTGCTCTCTAGCTGCCTATGCGATATATCATACCCATCTCCCAGAACCACTGCTTCCAGTACCTTAGAGAACCTATGGTCTTCCAGGTGTGACCTAATAGCTATTGGGATGTTATTTTGAAATTCTTCCGGTATCATTAGCTCCCTTACATTCTCAAAATTTTGTTCTAACTTCAGGGATTGAAATCACTGGTCCCAAACATTTCTTTCTCCCTAGCAATTTCTACAAATGTTTCATTCGATTTTTTCTTCAAAGTCTAAATCTCAACTGATATGCTTCAGGGACAAGTTGATAAGCATCAGGTACTGCAGCTTTAACTATCTCATAATCTGAGGATTGTTCTTCTGAAAGACTAGAATGCACATCCAGTCTTCCTGACGAAAAAATGAGTGTCCATGTGTCCTTTGGCAACTTTAACTTTGTAGCCACCTTTTCAAATGAGATAAAATATCTCTCAACTCTGTCTTCCATGAATTTAGGCAATAGGCGAATACTCTGTTATATCAAAACTCGGAATGGGACTTGATTCCCCATCCAAACAACTAGAGTCTCTTTCATCCCATAACCTAAGCTGTTCTCTGGCCAGCTCATGATGTTTGATTTCTTTCTCTCTTTGAAACTCAAGCTTTCGCATTTCTATTTATTTCACACTTTTTCTTTCTTTGCTAACTTCTCTCCCTGGAGTTCAAGTTCAAGCTTTCGTATTTCCATTTCTTCTGCTCTTTCTTTTTCTCTTTCCTCTTTTTCCAATTTGAACTTTCGCATTTCCTTTTCTTTTTCAGGTTCAAGTATTTTAATTTCTCTGTCTCAAGCTGCTTCATCTGCAACTGAATTTTAGCTAACTCAACTGAATTGCTATCTGGATTAACTTTTCCTTCTTCCAATTCCAGATGCTGTGCTATTACCTCAATTATTTCTGCTTTCTTAGCCCCTGCTTTTAACTTTAACTCTCTTGCTAATGAGATTAACCTCGTCTTGGTTAATCACTGCAAATCATTCAGGGATAAAGCTTCCCTCTCCAGAAAAGTAGCATAAAATGACAATGCTATTTTGCTTTCCAATCAGTATCGTCAGCAAGTAGCAGCACTTGTATTTGTCAAAATCCCTGACAAGCAGCAAATTTATGTTGTGATCCTTGGCCAGACCCCCAAATTGTTGGTAAGATCCAGTTAGGAACTAATAATGTTTTGTTTAAAGTAGACAAAGTTTGAGATTCAAGCCACTTGCTCAGCTAATAAAGCCACAAGATTCCACAGATTTTGAACAAAGAAAAATAAACTTTACTATACAAGGTAAGAATGGTAAAACAATTTACAATATCTATCTTATACTCTAACATTCAGGGTTACAATGAGGTATGTGTGAATTTAGAGGCAAACTGTGGTCGAACATACCACACTAAACAATAAATGGTAAACGCGACCAAGACAGAGTCCATGGATTTTTAAACAATCCACCCTGACATCAGTAACACTTTGAGTCAACCAACCTTACTGAAACTCAGTCTCTCTCACAAGGGATTCCAGTCTTCACCCTTGAAGATCTAACCTGGGAATTCTCTCCAAAAGTGGTTCCAACTTGGACTGCATCAATGATGGCGCACCTTACAGGGTTTCAATCTCGTCTTACAAGATTCCGATCCCCTGGATTCCCAAGTGCACTCAAGCACCAACTCACAAGCGCAAGTTAAGCTCTCCGGCTGTGCCGAGCAGAACACTACTGCTCCAAAGGGGTACTGTGCCCCAATAGCCCACAGCACACAGTCACCAACCTTCGGCTGCCTCCTTGGATCTTCAGGAGTTCTGTTGAGCCCTCTTCAATTACCAGACTCAGACGGTATCAACAATGGTTCATCTTGCAGGGTTTCAATCTCAGCTGCCTTCTTCACTTAAGGTATGCTCCCCACAGCCCTTTTTCTGTTTGGAGCCTATTTCTCTGCTCCTCTCTTTTTAACTGAACTGGGACCTTGTCCTGTCCCTGTCCTTTCTTTGGAACTCTTCTTTTGGGACCTCTCCCTGTCCCCTGTCCACTTTGGGACCTCTCCTTCTCCCCTGTCTGGGACCCTAGTCTTCCGTGGTGCTCTGCTCCTGGTCACCTGACACAGGTTTTCGCATTATTTTTCTTCTTGCACTGGGTCCAAAGAATGTAAAAATGCCAATCTGTGCATGTGCAGCCTGCTCCTGATCTGCGCATGTGAAAAAGCTCCGAGGCCAGCAAGAATTGAAGATCCCGACCTCAACTCTCAACACTTAGGTAAGCTTGACTTTCCTAACAATACAGAGGTGCTGAAAATCATGCAGGATTTATTAGAGTAAATCAGGCGAAACTGTTTCCAGTGAAAGAAACATTGGTAAGCAGGGGACACAATTTGAAGTGATTAGCCAAAGAACCAGAGGGAACATGGAGAAAGATTGTTTTACGAATGAGTTATGATTGTGAATACAGTGCCTGAAAGGGCAGTAGGAGCAGATTTAAAAGGGAATTTTTTTTTTATTCGTAGATGTTGGCGTTGCTGGCTAGTCCCATCCCTAATTGCCCTTGTTTAGGGAGCATTTAAGAGTCAACCACATTGCTGTGGGTCTGGAGTCACATGTAGGCCAGACCAGCTAAGGACAACAGATTTCCTTCCCTAAAGGGCGTTAAAGAACCAGATGGGTTTTTAAAATGATCGACTTTTAATTCCAAATTTTTATTACATTCAAATTCCACCATCTACTGTGGCGGGATTTGAACTCCAGTTCCCAGAACATTACCCTGGGTCTCTGGATCACTAGTTCAGCGACAATACCACTATGTCATCAACTCCCTTTGATTGGGTGCATACATGAAGAGGAGAAATTTGCAGGGCTATGGAGAAAGAGTTGAGGAGTGGGATTAATTGGATAAGTCTTTTAAGAGCTGGAACAGGGACAATGGCCTCCATTGGTGTTGAAAGATTTTAGGATTCAATGAGACAGAATCACAATGATCCGAGACAAGTCAAAATGATCAGAATAAGAATCAAATTAACTATTCATGTGTTCAAACAATTAAAGACAGAAATGAACTGTTCACACAATCTGAAAATTTCCTGTTCAAGCTGCTGCTATGAGATGTACACCACCAGAGGGCCTCAATTCAATCAGTAATCTGGGCAAGAGGATAAGACAGTTTAAACTACAAATACTTCACTTGGTATCAAACACATTCTGTACCTGTTCTCGGAGTGTTTTATGGGGACTCTGTAGAGAGAGCTTTACTCTGTATCTAACCCCGTGCTGTACTTGTACTGGGAGTGTTTGATGGGCACAGCATAAAGGGAGCTTTACTCTGTATCTAACCCTGGGCTGTATCTGTCCTGGGAGTGTTTGATGGGGACAGTGTAGAGGGAGCTTTACTCTGTATCTAACCCCATGCTGTACCTGTCCTGGGAGTGTTTGATGGGGAAAGTATAGAGGGAGCTTTACTCTGTATCTAACCCCGTGCTGCACCTGTCACAGAATCACACAGTGCAGAAGAGGCCCTTCGGCCCATCGAGTCTGCACCAACACGTGAGAAACACCTGACTGACCTACTTAATCCCATTTATCAGCACTTGGCCCATAGCCTTGAATGTTATGACGTGCCAAGTGCTCATCCAGGTACTTTTTAAAGGATGTGAGGCAACCCGCCTCCACCACCCTCCCAGGCAGCGCATTCCAGACTGTCACCACCCTCTGGGTAAAAAAGTTTTTCCTCACATCCCCCCTAAACCTCCTGCCCCTCACCTTGAACTTATGTCCCATCGTGACTGACCCTTCAACTAAGGGGAACTGCTGCTACCTATCCACACTGCCCATGCCCCTCATAATCTTGTACACCTTGATCAGGTCGCCCCTCAGTCTTCCCTGCTCCAACGAAAACAACCCAAGTCTATCCAACCTCTCTTCATAACTTAAATGTTTCATCCCAGGCAATATCCTGGTGAATCTCCTCTGCAACCCCTCCAGTGCAATCACATTTTTCCTATAATGTGGTGACCAGAACTGCACACAGTACTCCAGCTCTGGCCTCACCAAGGTTCTATGCAACTCCAACATGATCTCCCTACTTTTGTAATCTATGCCTCGATTGATAAAGGCAAGTGTCCCATATGCCTTTTCACCACCCCACCAACATGCCCCTCCGCCTTCAGAGATCTATGGACACACGCGCCAAGGTCCCTTTGTTCCTCAGAATTTCCTAGTGACCTGCTGTTCATTGAATACTTCCTTGTCAAATTACTCCTTCCAAAGTGTATCACCTTGCAGTTTTCAGGGTTAAATTTCTTCTGCCGCTTATCTGCCCATTTGACCATCCCGTCTATATCTTCCTGTAGCCCAAGACACTCACTGTTAACCACCCGGCCAATCTTTGTGTCATCTACAAATTTACTAATCCTACCCCCCACATCGTCATCTTTGTCGTTTATATAAATGACGAATAATAGGGGACCCAGCACAGATCCCTGTGGTACGCCACTGGACACTGGCTTCCAGTCACTAAAGCATCCTTCTGTCATCACCCTCTGTCTCCTACAACTAAGCCAATTTTGAATCCATCTTATCAAATTACCCTGTATCCCATGTGGATTTGCCTTCTTTAAGTCTCCCATGTGGGACCTTGTCAAAGGCTTTGCTGAAATCCATATACACGATCCCTTTACACTATCCATCAAACGCTCCCAGGACAGGTACAGCATGGAGTTAGAAACAAAGTAAAGCTCCCTTTACACTGTCCTGGGAGTGTTTGATGCGGACAGTATAAAGGGAGCTTTACTCTGTTTCTAACTCCATGCTGTACCTGTCCTGGAAGCGTTTGATGGATAGTGTAAAGGGAGCTTTGCTTTGTATCTAATCCTCTGCTGGGAATGTCATGTTGCTTATTTAAATGAACTGTTCATGCAGTGACCCACCTGGTACAGGCTGAGATTTCTTAAGTTCTAGGATGTCCTTGATGTAAAGTTTTGCAAATACTCTGTGTACTGGGTCTAGACCCCAGAACATGTTGGGCAGTGTGTCCTCTGCACACTCACTGTCACGCTGCATAATCATTGAAGCTCCAAAATCCATCAGAAGGAAGATGCTCAGTCTGTAGTCTCCAACTGCATTTCAAACAATGAAAATCATAAAATTCAACACAAATTAAATGTGGGGAATTGGGAATGTGCTCATGGTTAAATTGCTCACCAAACACACACTGCTTCAAGCTGCCAAACTAATACAATCTTTAATTAACATAAGATTAAATGGGTTGGTCGGAGCCCAACTCGCCCCACAAAATCAACCGGTCACCTTCACCCCTCTCCCCATGATCTCCATCAACTGCTGACACCACCCTCCACAGGCTCCATCTCCTCCTGACATTCCCCCCACCCTAGGCTCTGAACCCCCTCACCACAACACCCGCCACAGCAAAAGGCTCTGGCCCATTCCCTCACTTATCTCACTTTCAACCTGTGTTCCTGTCAGGGGAACCATGGGTATGAGAGCCCCTCTGAGACCTTGCTTTGTGGGTCAGGGTAGTGGGTGGCTGCCAGAGTCTGGACCGGGGCCAGGTTGGGGTGGGGGCCTGGGTCAGGGTCAGGGTCAGGGTCAGGGCAAGGATTGGGGGCCTGGAATATTTTGCTTCAGTCTTCACAGTAGAAGGCACTAATAGCATTCCAATACTAAATAATCAAGGGGCAAAAGTGGGAGAGGAAATAAATACAATAACTATCACTAGAAAAAAAGTACTAGGGAAACTAATGGGGCTAAATGCTGATAAGTCCCGTGGACCTGATGGGTTACATCCTAGGATATTAAAGGAAGTAGCTACAGAGATAGTTGATGCACTGGCAGTAATCTTCCAAGAATCCTTAGTTTCTGGAAAAGGATTGGAAAACTGCCAATGTAACACCCTTATTCAAAATGGGAAGGAGACAAAAAACAGGTAACTATAGGCCAGTTAGCTTAACATCTGTCATTGGGAAAATGTTAGTGTCTATTAGAAAGGATGTAGTAGCAGAATATTTAGAAATGCATAATATAATCAAGCAGAGTCAGCATGGCTTCATGAAGGGGAAATCATGCCTGACAGATTTATTAGAATTCTTTGAGGAGGTAACAAGCAGGATAGATAAAGGGGAACCAGTAGATGTAATATAATTGGATTTCCAAAAGGCATTCGATAAGGTACCGCATGAAAGGCTACTTAATAAGATAAGAGCCCATGGTGTTGGGGGTAGTATATTCGCATGGATAGAGGATTGCTAATTAATAGAAGACAGAGAGTTGGGATAAGGGGGGCATTTTCAGGATAGCAATTTGTAACTAGTGGAGTGCCACAGGGATCAGTGCTGGAGCCTCAATTATTTACAATATATATTAATGACTTAGATGAGTGTGAGGTTATCCATTTTGTACGGAAGAATAAAAAGGCAACTTATTATTTAAATGGAGAGAAACTTCAGAATGTTTCAGTGCAGAGGGATCTGGGTGTCCTCGTGCATGAATCGCTGAAAGCTAGAATGTAGGTACAGCAGGTAATAAGGAAGGCAAATTTTTGGCATTTATTGCTAAAGGAATAGAGTATAAAAATAGGGAAGTGTTGTTGCAAATGTACAAGGCATTGGTGAGACCGCACCTGGAGTACTGTGCACAGTTTTGGTCCCCGTACTTGAGGAAGGATGTAGTTGCACTGGACGCGGTTCAGAGGAGGTTCACTAAATTGATTCCAGAGATGTGGGGCTTGTCTTATGAGGAGCGATTGAGCAGTTTAGACCTATACTCACTAGAGTTTAGAAGGATGAGAGGAGATATAATTGAGGTATATAAGATGCTAAAGGGGATAGACAAGGTAGACGTGGAGTGGATGTTTCCCCTTGTGGGGCATTCTAGACCATAGTTTTAGGCTAAGGGGTGGTAGATTTAAATCAGAGATGAGGAGGAATTACTTTGCTCAAAGGGTCGTGAATCTGTGGAATTCACTACCTCAGAGTGCAGTGGATGCCGGGACGCTGAATAAATTTAAAGAGGAGATAGACAGATTTTTAATTAGTAATGGGCTGAAAGGTTATGGGGAGAGGGTGGGAAATTGGAGTTGAGCACAAAATGAGATCAGCCATGATCATATTGAATGGTGGGGTAGGCTCGAGGGGCTGAATTGCCTACTCCTGCTCCTAGTTCTTATGTTCTTATGAGGGAAGTGAATGTACTATTACCAAATTTGCAGATGATACAAAAATAGGTGGGAAGGCAAGTGGTGAGGATGACACAAGGAGTCTAGGCAGGTTAAGTGAGTGGGCAAAAAAGTGACAGATAGAATATAATGTGGGAAAATGTGATGTTAAACACTTTGGCAGGAAGAGTAGAGGAGCTGAATATTATTTAAATGGGGAAAGACTGCAGAAGGCTACAGCACAGATGGATTTGGGAGTCCTTGTGCGTGAATCCCAAAAACCTAAAAGACAAGTTCAACAGGTAATAGGGAAGGCAAATGGAATGTTGGCATTTATTTCAAAGGGAATGGAGTATAAAAATAGGGAAGTCTTGCTAAAACTATACATGGCACTATTTAGACCGCACCTTGAATACTGTGAACAGTTTTGGTCCCCTTATCTAAGGAAAGATGTACTGGCATTGGAGGCAGTCCAGAGAAGGAGCATTAGGTTGATTCTGGGTATGGAGGGATTTTCTTATGAGGACAGGTTGAGAGTAGGTTGGGCCTGTACTCATGGGAGTTTAGAAGAATGAGAGGCAACCTTATTGAAACATATAAGATTCTTAGGGGGCTTGACAGGGTAGATGCTGAGAGGTTGTTTCCCCTTGTGGGAGAGTCTAAGGCCAGAGGGCATAATCTCAGAGTAAGGGGTCACCCATTTAAAACCAAGATGAGGAGGAATTTCTTCTCTCAGAGTGTAATTATGTTAATCTGTGGAATTTTTTTACTGCAGAGTGCTTTAGAGTCTGGGTCGTTAAGTATATTCAAGGCTGAGATAGACAAATTTTTAATCAGTAAGGGAATCATGGGTAATGGGGAAAAGGCAGGAAAGTGGAGTTGAGGATTATCAGATCAGCCATGATCTCAGTGAATGGCAGAGCAAATTCAATGGGCCAAATGGCCTACTTCTGCTCCTATGTCTTATGGTCTTATGGGTCTGAGGCTGGGTTGGAGCCAGGGTTGGCGTCACTCACCTGCCAGATGGTCAGGAAATGGAAACCCGGGACTGCGGCACGTCCTGGTGCTTATTAGCATAAAATAAATATTTATGTGTGGGCAGGGTCCGTTAGATAGGATGCACATGATGCCACTATGTACGACAACAAGAAAATGGCCCCAAATGCCTCACACTGGATAGTTGGGTTTGGGGAGCCTCAGCCAGACTCCCATGTGTCCAAAGGCCCAGCATCCAAACCAACTCAATAACTTGCCTGGAACCTACAGGGATATTTACCTCCAGGTCCCCATGTTCCTCAGTCTCCTCAAACTAAAACCACCCAAAGAGGAAAAATACTGCAGATCTTCAACATCATAAACACAAATAAAAAATGCTGGAAATACTCAGCAGGTCTGGCAGCATCTGTAGGGAGAGAAACTGAGATAACGTTTCAGGTTGATGACTTTTCTTCAGAAGTAGGGAAAAGTTAGAGAAATTATAAGTGAAAGGACAATGGCGAGGGAGGTTTCTAATAGAGTGGAGGGCAGGAGAGATTAAATGACACAAACGTTGATGGAACAATACAAAAAGAGAAAGGTTACAGTGCAGAAAGAGACCATTCAGCCCATCATGTCTGCGCCAGCCAAAATGAGAAAAAATAATCCAGCCGCTCATTTTAATCCCACTTTCCAGCACTTGGTCTGTAGCCGTTTAGGCTACAGCACTTCAGATGCAGATCCAAGAACGTTGTAAATGAGTTGAGCGTTTCAGCCCCAACCACCAACTTAGGCAGTGAATTCCAGATGCCCACCACCCTCTGGGTGAAAAAGTTTTTCCTCATGTCCCTTCTAATCCTTCTACCAATCATCTTAAATCTGTGCCCCCTGGTAATTGACCCCTCAGTTAGGGGAAACAAGTCTTTCCTGTCTACCTTATCTAGGCCCCTCATAATTTTGTACACTTCAATTAGGTTATCCCTTAGCCTCCTCCTTCTAAGGAAAACAACCCTAGCCTATCCAATCTCTTCTCATAATTGCAATTTTCAAGCCCTGGCAACATTCTTGTAAATCTCCTCTGTACTCTCTCCAGGACAAAAAGACAAAAAACAAAAGATGGGTCTTGAGCAGGTGTAAAAAGCAATTATTGAATCATTATCAGCACTTGCCAAAACAACTGGATCAGAGGTTAAGATCTAAAGTTATTGAAATCTGAAAGCTGTGGAGTGCCTCATCAAAAGATGAGGTAATCTTCCTCAAACCTCCTATCCAATATCTCCATCTCTACCTGGTCTGCTGAGAGATTAATTTCAGCCTCTTTTGTGAAGACAGATGCAAATACTCATTCAGTGCCTCAGTCATGCTTCTGCCCCCAATTGAAGATTCCCTCTTTTGTCCTTAATCAACAGCAAACGGTGCACCCTTTTTTGAACAACTTACATGTCAGTCAGTTTAACCTCGGTGATGGGAAAGCTTTTACAAACGATAATTCAGGACAAAATTGACAGTTACTTGGACAAATCTGGATTAATTAAGGAAAATTAGCACAGATCAGTTGAAGTCAACTCCTATTTAACTAAATTGATTTGAGTTTTTTGATAAGTTAACAGAGATGGCTACAGGTAGAAGATGGCGGAATAGCTCTAGGTGAATTGCTCCTTCAGAGAGCCAGATTCTGTGATTCTGATGAGAGCAATGCAGTTGATGTTTAGTACTTGGACCTCTAAAGGGTATTTGCTAAAGGGTCACATAACAGCCTTGTAAGCAAAGTTAAAGCCCATGGAATAAAAGGGACAGTGGCAACATGGATATAAATTGGCTGAGTGCCAGGAAACAGAATAGTAATGTACGGTTGTTTTTCAGACTGGAGGAAGGTTTATAGTGTAGTTCCTCAGGGATCGGTAATTGGACCTGTTCTTTTCTTGATCTATATTAATGTTCTAGAGTTGCATGTGGAGGGCACAATTTCAAAATTTGCAGATGACACAAAACTGTGAGGATGATATTGATAAAGTTCAAGAGGACAAAGGCTGGTGGAATGGGCAGACATGTGATAGATGAATTTTCGAGCAGAGTAACGTGAAGTGATTCTGGGGAATGGTTTCAGGGATGAGCAACTTCAGTTATGTGGGATTCGGATTGTTCTCCTTGGAGAAGGTTGAGAAGAGATTTGATAGAGGTATTCAAAATCATGAGGGGTCTGGGCAGAGTAGATGGAGAGCAACTGCTCCCATTGGTGGAAGGATCGAGAGCCAGAGGGCACAGATTTAAGGTAATTGGCAAAAGAAGCAATGATGACAGCAACGAAGGCAGCGAGTGGCTAGGATCTGGAATGTGCTGCCTGAGATTGTGGTGGAGGCAGGTTCAATCGAGGCTTTCAAAAGGGAATTGAATAATTAACTGAAGAGGAAAAATTCACAAGGGTATAGGGGGTGGGATTAAGATAAAAGCAAAATACTGCAGATGCTGGAAATCTGAAACAAAAATAAAAATAGCTGGAAAACTCAGCAGGTCTGACAGCATCTGTGGAGGGGAATACAGTTAACGTTTCGAGTCTGTATGACTCTTCATCAGAACTGAGGAGATATAGAAATGAGGTGAAATATAAGCTGGTAGAGGGGGGGTGGGACAGTTAGAGCTGGATAGAGGGCCAGTGATAGGTGGAGGCAAAGAAGTGATTGCCAAAGATGTCACAGACAAAAGGACAAAGGGGTGTTGACGGTGGTGATATTAGCTAAGAAATGTGCTAATGGTGACATTAAGGGTAGAAAGCAGGACGAGCAAGTGACAGATAGCCCTCGTGGGGTTGGGGTGGGGGGGAAGGGATCGAAATAGGCTAAAAGATGAAACAATGGATGGAAATACATTTAAAAGTAATGGAAATAGGTGGGAAAAGAAAAATATATTTAAAAATATAAATTATTGGAAAAAGGGGGATCGGAAAGGGGGTGGGGATGGAGGAGAGAGTTCATGATCTGAAGTTGTTGAACCCAGCTGTAAAATGCGTAGTAGATGAGGTGCTGTTCCTCCAGTTTGCGTTGAGCTTCACTGGAACATTGCAGCAGGCCAAGGATGGACATATGGGCATGAGAGCAGGGTGGTGTGTTGAAATGGCAAGCGACAGGGAGGTCTGGGTCATGCTTGCGGACAGACTGAAGGTGTTCCACAAAGTGGTCACCCAGTCTGCATTTGGTCTCTCCAATGTAGAGGAGACCGCTTTGGGAGCAGCGAACGCAGTAGACTAAATTGAGGGAAGTGCAAGTGAAGTGCTGCTTCACTTGAAAGTAGTGTTTGGGCCCTTGGATGGTGAGGAGGGGGGAAGTAAAGGGGCAGGTGTTGCACCTTCTGCGGTTGCATGGGAAGGTGCTGTGGGAGGGGGTAGAGGTGTAGGGGGTGATGGGAGGAGTGGACCAGGGTGTCCCGGAAGGAACGATCCCTGTGGAATGCCGCTGGGGGTGGGGGGGGGGGGTGAAGGGAAGATGTGTTGGTGGTGGCATCATGCTGGAGATGGCGGAGGATGATCCTTTGAATGTGGAGGCTGGTGGGGTGATAAGTGAGGACAAGGGAGATTAAGAGTTGCACTAGCAGAGAGCCAGCATGGACAAGATGGGCCGACTAACCTCCTTCTGAACTATAATCATTCTGTGATTGTTGACAGGATGTGGAGTTAGAGGCCCTGAGTTATCAAAAACTGGAGAGTCTTCAGGCCCCACTCAGGGTGATTTATAAGGAAGTCAAGGGATGTTATCTACAAACTGCAACAAGGTCTGAGGAAATACTTTCTACCTGAAAGAATGGGTCAGCTGTGAAATCAGCTCCCACCTGAGGCCTGGGCTGAATTCAGCAACAATCCGAATGCCATTGAGCAGCCGTCAGGATCTCCCCGGAGCGATCCATCGATGCGATCTGCGCTCGATTGGGCCACGCTGGAGGATGATGCTGTCCTCTGACTCAGACTCGCCGCCCCGCAGTCTGCCGGGCGCTGATTGGTCGGTTTGGCTGTCACTCGTGGAGGGCAGTAACGGTCGGAGGGCGAGGGAGGTGGCGCGCGCGCGCGCGCGAGCGAGCGAGAGCGAGTCCGGGTAACACGCACGGCGGGAGCGCGCGCACCGAGTGGGGCTGGGGCGACGGCAGCAGCAGCAGCGGGAGGCGGTTTCTGGCCTGTGAAGGGGCAGCTCTTTCCCAGATCCTGGCGACAGAGAGGCCGGCGGACACTGGGCCGGAGGCAGCGAGGAACTGTCCGGGGCTAGCGGCGTCTGGTTAGCCCGGGAGTGGGAGCAAAGCCGGGACTGAGAATGAGCCCGGGATAACCCGGCCGGCCAGCATTAACCTGGGACTGGACCGGGAGTAAATCCCCGGAGAAACTGGATTAAAATCCAAAGTAGAGTGATTCGAAAACGGCAGACGAAGGGCAGCAAAACACAAGTGATCCGGGCTAAGGAAGGGTGTCAGGAGCGAATTGGAATAAAGTCCGGCTTTAGGAGTGATCTGGAGTAAAGCCTGAGATTGAAGTGGTCCAGGGTAAACACATTATCGGGGACAATCTGCAGTAAAGCAGGAGTAATTCGGGATAAAGTGCAAAACTTGAAGTAACCCAGAGTAAAGCACGTCAACCAGAGCTCACTGGAAGTCCCGCCTGGTATCTGGAGTGTTCTAGAGTGAAGCACGGGACCAGGACGGTTCTGGAGTGAAGCACATCATTTGGAATATTCTGGAGTGATGCTCAGGCACAGGAGCCATCAACCTAAATTTTAGGTTTGAAAAGTCAGAAAACCCATTTGTTCAGATCTGAAAATGTCCTTCTTCAACTTTCGGAAGATTTTTAAGATCGGCGGGGAGAAGAAGAAGAAGCAGTTTGAACATGTGAAAAAGGATGTAAACCCTGAAGAGATCTGGCAGATCATCGGAGAACTGGGGGATGGGGCATTTGGCAAGGTCTATAAGGTGAGGGCGAAACTGATCAGTTGGTGAAAGGTAGAGTGTGGTACTTTCTGATAATCACAGATCTCAGTATTTTTCTGAGCAACTTAGATGAAGGGAAAGAGGAAAGCAGGAAACCATTGAGCTTGAAGACAGTCAGAGAGCAACTGAGATGAATTGAAGTGGTGGCATCAAGTTTGATTTTAGAGAGCAATAATTTGTATTGTTGCACTCCAGGTGTTATTGGTGGGGAGAGTTCACTGTTACCTTGCCTGTCAAGGACACCTGGTGTCCTGACTTTAAAAACCTGCCCCCTTTCTTCAGGAGAGAACTCAAGTCAGAGGGTGCAGGAGAGATTTTACTAGATTGATATTAGAATGAGGGGCTGAGATTAAGAGTGGAGAGCACAGATAGTGATGAGGCCTGAATTTAACAAGGTCTGAGAGTGATGGGATACAGCTACTAACTTGGAAATTTGGTGCATGTGGGAATTCTGTGCAGAGGGGGAAGGAGTTGCTGCTGCTTATATTTTGTCAGCCTCCAGGAGCTGGTGAGCGTTTAAAGCTTCAATTAGGTGAGCAAATAGGTGATTGTTTGGTGAGTTTTTAAGACTTTACCCCTCTAAACTCAGACATAACCGGTACTGAGGAGATATAAGTATTGAACTAAATTTATAGATTAACTAGTTAAACTACTTAGTATAAATACAGACAACAGTTGATAGCTAATTAGTTAAATTATACACAATGAAAATGACAGGGCAGGTGATGTGTTGTAGCTGTAGAACATGGGAGCTGGTGGACACCAGTGTGAGCCACATCTGCAGTAATTGTCTGCAGCTGAGGAGCTTCAGCTCCAAGTTGATGAGCTGGGGCCTGAGTTTCTGACACTGCAATGCATCAGGGAGAGGAAAGTTACTTGGATACTTTGTTCCAGGAGCCAATCAAACCCCTTAGGCTAGCTACTTCAGATTTGGTCCGTGGTCAGGGACAGGAGGGTGTGACTGTAAGAGACGAAGGTATGAGAATCCAGAAGATAGAAATGGAGGAGCCTCAGCCTGTGCAATTATCCATCAGGTTTGAGGTTCTTGTAACTTGTGTGGGTGAGAGCAGGGACTGCAAGGAGGATCAACAAACTGACTGTGGCACCATAATGTAGGGAATCATTCAAGTTGCAGGAGTAAAAAATAGGAATATATAGTTGTTGGGGACAGTATATTTAGGGGGATAGATACTGTTCTCTGCAGCTGAGAGCGTGAGTCCCTAAGGCTGTGTTGCCTGCCCAGTGCCAGTGTTAAGGACATCCTCCTCATGTCCGGAGAGAAATTTGGAGTGGGAGGGGAAGGATCCAGTTGTCATGGACCATGTGGGTACCAACAAGATAAATAGGACTAAGAAAGAGGTTCTGCTGAGGGAGTATGAGCAGCTAGGGGTGGAATTAAAAAGCACAATCGCAATCTTTGAACCTTTCTTTGAATTACTACCTGAGCTACAAGCAAATGGAAATGGGATAAACAAGAGAGTTGAATGCATGGCTCTAAGATTGGTGTGGTAGAAATGGTTTTCAATTCATGGGTATTGGCACAATACTTGGGAAAGAGGAAACTGTACCTTGGAGATGGTCTTCACCTGAACAGCATTGGGACAAGTGTACTAGAGAATTGTATAACTAGGGCTGTAACGAGGGCTTTAAACTAAATAATGGGGGAGAGAGTTCATGTGAGGCAACATTTGGAAAATGAAAGAAAAAGGACAAAGCAATAGTGCAGGGCAGCAATGTGGATAATAACCGGAGTGTGATGGGAAGGGACATGAGTGTAGAAACATGAATGCACCAGCAAAAAAGGTCAGAGTAGAGAAAAACAATAAAAGACAAAGGCTCTTTTTCTGAATGCATGCAGCATTGGGAACAAGATGGAAGAATTGATAATCATTTATTTCTATGTGTGCTATGATATAGCCATTACAGAGACATGGTTGCAAGGTAACAACAGCTGGAATCTGAATATTGGAGGGGTTTTGACATTTTGGAAGGACATGAGAGGAAAAAACAGGTGGGGTGGGTCTGTTAACGAAGGACGAGAACAGTACAGTAGTAAGAAATAATCTTGGTTTGGAGGATAAAGATGTAGAATCACTTTGGGTGGAGATATGAAATAGCGAAGGGAGGAAGTCACTGTTGGGAGTAGTTTATAGGCCCCCTGACAGTAACTAAATAGTAGGACAGAGTTTAAATCGAGAAATGGGGTCTTGTATGATAGGTACTGTAATATTCATGGAAGATTTGAATCATCTTATAGATTGGATGAATCAGATTGGCGAAAATGGCCTGGAGGATGAGTTCATACAATGTATTCAAGGCAGGTTCTTAGAACAATGCCTTTTGGAACCAACCACGAAACAAGCAATTTAGTTCTGCTAATGTGTAAGGAAAGGATTAATTAATAAACTCATAGTAAAGGATTCTCTAAGTAAGAGTGATCAAAACATGATAGAATTTCACATTCAGTTTGAATTCATTGAGGGTGGGAAATGTGGCTCTGAAACTAGAGTCTTGAACTTAAATAAAGGCAATTGCACGGGTATAAAGACAGAGTTGGCTAAAGTGAATTGGGAAATAAGGTTAAAGGGTAAACGGTAAAGAAAAAGTGGCAGACATACAGTGCCGCAAAGATTAATGGTAGGCCAGAAGATTGGAAAAATTTTAGAAACCAGCAGAGGAAGACTAAATAAATATGTACAATGGGAGAAATTATTGAGAGAAAACCAGCAAGAGATATAAAAGCAGACAGAAAAAGCTTCTGCAAGTATATAAAAAGGAAGAGAGTAGCTAAGTGAGTTTTGCTCTCTTAGAGGGTGAGACTGGGGAATTAATGATGGGAAGCAAGGAAATGCAGAGACTTCGAACAAGTATTTTGCATTTAGCTTCACAGTAGAAGACACAGAAACCATTCCATGAATAGTGGAAAATCAAGAGACAAAAGGGAGGGGGGAACTTAAAAACAATCTTGATCACTAAAGAAAAAGTACTAGGAAAACTAAAGGCTGACACATCCCCTGGATCTGATGCCCTGTATCCTTAAAGGAAGTGGCTGCCAAAGTATTGAATGTATTGGTTAAAATCTTCCAAACTTCCTAGATTGTTTAAAGGTCCCAGTGGATTAGAAAAGAGGGAGACAAAGCAGGAAACTATAGGCCAGTTAGTCTAACATCTGTCAGTGGGAAAATGCTGGAATCCATTAAAAAAGGTAGTAGCAAGACACTTAGAAAATCCTAATACAATCAGGCAGAGTCAACATGATTTTGTGAAAGGGAAATAGTGTTTGAAAATTTTATTAGAGCCCTTTGAGGATGTAACAAGCAGTGTGGATAAAGGTACACCAGTAGATGTAGTGTATTTGGAATTCCAAAAAACATTCGATATGTAAAACGTTACTGCACAAGATAAGATAATATCTATTTGTGATCTATTTTAACCTATATAAAAGGTTACTGCACAAGATAAGAGGTCATATTGTTGGGGTTGATATATTAGTATGGATAGATGATTGGCTAACCAACGGGAAACAGAGTAGGATCATTTTCGGGTTGGCAAACTATAATTGGTGGAGTGCCACAGGGGCCAGTGCTGGGGCCACAGCAATTTGTGATCTATATTAATGACTTTGATGAAGGAATTGGCTGTATTGTAGATAAATTTGCTGATAAAATAGGTAGAAAAGTAAGTTGTAAGGAGGGTACAAAGAGTCTGCAAAAGGCTATAGGTGGGTTAAGTGAATCACAGAATTGTTATGGTGCAGAAGGAGGCCATTCAGCCCATTGTGTCTGCACCAGCTCTCCGAATGAGTGTTATGACTTAGTGCTATTCTCATGCCTTTTCCCTGTAAACCTGCACATTGTTTCTTTTTAAATAATCATCTAATGTCCTCTTGAATGCCTCGATGCAACCTGCCTCCACCACACTTCCAAGCAGTGCATTCCAGACCCAAACCACTCACTGTGTGAAAAAACTTTTTCTCAAATCACATTTGCTTCTTTTGCAAATCACTTTAAATCTGTGCCCTCTTGTCCTCGATTCTTTTACAAATGGGAACAGCTTCTCCCTATCTACTCTGTCCAGCCTCATGATTTTGAACATCTCTATCAAACCTGCTCTTAGTCCTCTCTCCAAGGAGAACAGTCCCAACCTCTCCAACCTATCTTCATAGCTGAAGTTTCTCACCCCTGGAGCCATTTTTGTAAACCTCTTCTGCACTCTCTCCAATGCGTTCACATCCTTCCTAAAGTGTGTTGCCTAGAACTGTGTACACTACTCCAGTTGATGCCTAACTAGTGTCCTATACAAGTTTAACATAACCTCTTTGCTCTTATAATCTATGCCCCTATTAATAAAGCCTAGGATACTGTATGCTTTATTAACTGCTCTCTCCACCTGTTCTGCCACCTTCAATGACTTATGCACATGTACACCCAGGTCTCTCTGCTCCTGCACACCCTTTAGAGTTGTACCCCTTATTTTATATTGTCTCTCCATGTTCTTCCTACCAAATTGAATCACCTCACACTTCTCTGTATTGAACCTATCTGCCACCTATCTGCCCACTCCACCAAATTGTCTATGTCCTTTTGAAGTTTTACACTGCCCTCACAGTTTACAATGCTTCCTAGATTGAGTGGGCAAAAAATTCACAGATGGAGTATAATGTGGGAAAATATGTGGACGGCGACTTTGGCAGGAAGAATAGAAAAACAGAATATTATTTAAATGGAGACAGATTGCAGAATGCTGCAGTACAGAGGGATCTGGGTGTCATTGTACATGAATCACAAAGAGTTACCATGTAGATATGGTAAATAATTAGGTAGGCAAATGGAATGTTGGCCTTCGTTGCAAGGGAATGGAGTATAAAAGTAGGATAACTATAATGCAATAACTGTACAGGGTACAGGTGAGACCACACCTAGAATACTGTTGTGGTTACCTTAATTAAGAGATGTATTTACATTGGAAGCAATTCAGAGAAGGGTCACTAAGCTGATTCCAGGGATGGGTGATTTGAAAGGTTGAGCAGGTTGGGCCTATACTCATGGCAGTTTGGAAGAGTGTGAGGTGATCTTATTAAAACATAAGAGATTCTGATGGGACCGAGAGGATTTTCCCTCTTGTGGGGGAATCTAGAACTGGGGGCACAGTTTAAAAGTAAGTAAAAGTAAGTCACCCATTTAAGGCCAAGATGAAGAGAATTTTTTTTTCTCAGATGGTTGCCAGTCTTTAGATTTCTCTCCCACAGAGAGTGGACACTGGGTCATTGAATATATTCAAGGCTGAGTTAAACAGATATTTGATAACAAGGGAGTTAAAGTTACGGGGGACAGGCAGGAAAGTGGAGTTAAGACCACAATCAAGATCAGACATGAAAACAGAGTCGGGATAAATGGGTCTTTTTCTGGATGGCAAGCTGTAACTAGTGGGTTGCCATAGGGTTTGGTCCTTGGGCCCCAACTAGTTACAATCTATACTAATGACTTGGATTCAGGGATAGAAGGTACTATAGCTAAATTTGCAGATGACACCAAAATAGGTGGGAAAGTGAGTTACAATGAAGAAATAAATTTACAAATGGATATGGACAGGTTAGGTGAATGGGCCAAAATTTGGCAGCTGGAGTTTAATGTGGATAAGCATGAGGTTATCCATTTTGGTCAGAAGAATAAAAAGGCGACTTATTATTTAAATGGAGAGAAACTTCAGAATGCTTCAGTGCAGAGGGATCTGGGTGTCCTCGTGCATGAATTGCTGAAAGCTAGCATGCAGGTACAGCAGGTAATAAGGAAGGCAAATGGAATTTTGACATTTATTGCTAAAGGAATAGAGTATAAAAATAGGGAAGTGTTGTTGCAACTGTAGAAGGCATTGGTGAGACCGCACCTGGAGTACTGTGCACAGTTTTGGACCCCTTACTTGAGGAAGGATGTAGCTGCATTGGAGGTGGTTCAGAGGAGGTTCACTAGATTGATTCCAGAGATGCGGGGCTTGTCTTATGAGGAGTGATTGAGCAGTTTAGACCTATACTCACTAGAGTTTAGAAAGATGAGAGGAGATCTAATTGAGGTATATAAGATGCTAAAGAGGGTAGACAAAGTAGATGTGGAGCAGATGTTTCCCCATGTGGGGCATTCTAGAAAGAGAGACCATAGTTTTAGGCTAAGGGGTGGTAGATTTAAATCAGAGATGAGGAGGAATTACTTTTCTCAAAGGGTCGTGAATCTGTGGAATTCACTACTTCAGAGTGCAGTGGATGACGGAACGCTGAATAAATTTGAGGAGGAGATAGACAGATTTTTATTTAGTAACAGGTTGAAAGGTTATGGGGAGAGGGTGGGAAATTGGAGTTGAGACCGAAATGAGATCAGCCTTGATCATATTGAATGGCGGGGCAGGCTTGAGGGGCTGAATTGCCTACTCCTGCTACTAGTTCTTATGTTCTTATGTATGATCTTTTTGAATGATCAAGCAGACTTGATGGGTTGCATTTTTTTTCATTCGTGGGAAAATTAAAGTGCATGGGATTGGGGATAGTGTATCAAGATGGATAGAAAACTGGTTGGCAGACAGGAAACAAAGAGTAGGAATAAACGGGTCTTTTTCCAAATGGCAGGCAGTGACTAGTAGGGTGCCGCAGGGATCGGTACTGGGACCCCAGCTATGCACAATATATATTAATGATTTAGATGAGGGAGCTAAATGTAATATCTCCAAATTTGCAGATGAGACAAAGCTGGATGGGAGGGTGAGCTGTGGGGAGGATGCAGAGATGCTTCAGTGTGATTTGGACAAGCTGAGTGAGTGGGCAAATGCATGGCAGGTACAGTATAATGTGGATAAATGAGACGTTATCCACTTTGGTAGCAAAAATAGGAAGGCAGATTATTATCTGAATGGCTATAAATTGAGAGGAGGGGGAATGTGCAATGAGACCTGGCTGTCCTCGAACACCAGTCGCTGAAGATAAGCATGCAGGTGCAGCAGGCAGTAAAGAAGGCAAATGATATGTTGGCCTTCATAGCCAGAGGATTCGAGTACAGGAGCAGGGATGTCTTGCTGCAATTATACAGGGCCTTGGTGAGACCACACCTGGAATATTGTGTGCAGTTTTGGTCTCCTTATCTGAGGAAGGATGTTCTTGCTTTAGAGGGAGTACAGTGAAGGTTTACCAGACTGATCCCTGGGATGACAGATGAGGAGAGATTGAGTCGTTTAGGATTATATTCACTGGAGTTCAGAAGAATGAGGTGGGATCTCATAGAAACCTATAAAATTCTAACAGGACTAGACAGGGTACTTGCAGGAAGGATGTTCCCGATTGTGGGGGAGTCCAGAACCAGGGGTCACAGTCTGAGGATACGGTGTGGACCATTTAGGACTGAGATGAGAAATTTCTTCACCCAGAGAGTGGTGAGCCTGTGGAATTCGCTACCACAGAAAATAATTGAGGCCAAAACATTGTATGTTTTCAAGAAGGAGTTAGATATAGCTCTTGGGGTGAAAGGGATCAAAGGATATTGGGAGAAAGCAGGAGCAGGCTATTGAGTTGGATGATCAGCCATGATCATAATGAATGGCAGAGCAGGCTCGAAGGGCCGAATGGCCTACTCCTATTTTCTATGTTTCTATGTGGGTGTTGCTGTTTAGGCCAGCATTTATTTCCCATCCTTAATTGCCCATGAGAAGGTGGTGATGAGCTGCCTTCTTGAACCGCTGCAATCTATGTGGTGTAGGCACACCCACAGTGCAGTTAGGGAGGGGGTTCCAGAATTTTGACCCAGTGACAGTGAAGGAATGACGAAATATTTCCAAGTCAGGGTGGTTTGGAGGGGAACTTACAAGCGGTGGTGTTCCCATGCACCTGCTGTCCTTGTCCTCAAAGATGGCTGTGGGTTTGGAAAGTGCTGTCAAAGGAGCCTTGATGAGTTTTTGCAGTGCACTTCGTAGATAGTAAACACTGCTGCCCCTGTGCGTCGGTGGTGCAGGGAGTGAATGTTTGTGGATGTGGTGCCAATCAAGTGGGCTGCTTAGTCCTGGACGGTGCCGAGCTTCTTGAGTGTTGTTGGAGCCACACTCACCTAGGCAAGTGGGGAGTATTCCATCACACTGCTGAGCTGTGCCTTGTAGATGGTGGACGGGCTTTGGGGAGTCAGGAGGTGAGTTACTCAGTGCAGGATTCCTAGCCTCTGACCTGCTCTTGTAACCACAGTATTTATATGGCTAGTCCAGTTCAGTTTCTGGTCAGTGGTAACCCCTTGGATGTGATAGTGAGGGAATTCAGCAGTGGTAATGCCATTGAATGTCAAGTGAAGATTGTCATTGCCTGATACTTTTGTGGCATGAATGTTGCTTGTCACTTGTCAGCCCAAGCCAGGTTTTGCTGTATTTGGACATGGACTGCTTCAGTATCTGAGGAGTCGCGAATGGTGCTGAACATTGTGCAGTCATCAGCGAACATCCCCAATATTCAGCACCATTCGCAACTCCTCAGATACTGAAGCAGTCCATGTCCAAATGCAGCAAGACCTGGACAATATCCAGGCTTGGGCTGACAAGTGGCAAGTAACATTTGCGTCACACAAATGCCTGGCATTGACCATCTCCAGCAAGAGAGAATCTAACCATCGTCCCTTGATGTTCAGTGGCATTACCATCACTGAACCCCCTGCTATCAACATCCTGGGGGCTTACCATAGACCACAAACTGGACTGAACTAGCCATATAAATACTGTGGCTACAAGGGCAGGTCAGAAGCTCGGAACCCTGACTCTCCAGAGCCTGTCCACCATCTACAAGGCACAAGTCAGGAATGTGATAGAATACTCCCCACTTGCCTGGATGAGTGCAGCTCCCACAACACTTAAGCTTGACACCATCCAGGTCAAAGCAGCCCCTGCTTGATTGGCACCACATCCACAAACATTCACTCCCTCCACCGCCGACGCACAGTAGCAGCAGTGTGTACCATCTACAAGATGCACTGCAGGAATTCACCAAGGCTCCTTCGATAGCACCTTCCAAATGCACGATCACTACCACCTAGAAGGACAAGGGCAGCTGATGGATGGGAACACCTGGAAGTTCTCCTCCAAGTCACTCACCATCCTGACTTGGAAATGTATCACCGTTCCTTCACTGTCGCTGGGTGACTCCTTTCCTAAGAGCAATGTAGGTGTACTGACACCACATGAACTGCAGTGGTTCAAGAAGGTAGTTCACCATTACCTTCTCAAGGGCAATTAGAGATGGGCAAAAAACTACTGGCCCAGCCAGCGAAACCCACATCTCGTGAATGAATAAGAAAAATGAAGTCTTCAGTACTATTGCTAGAATATTGTCAGCGCCTATAGCCTTTGCAGTATCCAGTGCCTTCAGCCATTTCTTGATATCACGTGGAGTAACTTGAAAGGGCTGAAGACTGGTATCTGTGATGCTGGGGACCTCCGGAGGAGGCCAAGATGGATCATTCACTCGGCACTTCAGGCTAAAGATTGTTGTAAAAGCTTCAACTTTAGCTTTTGCACTGGCCTCCCCCATCATTGAGGATGGGGATATTTGTGGAACCACTTTCTCCTCCAGTGTGTTGTTTAATTGTCCACCACTATTCATGACTGGATGTGGCAGGACTGCAGAGCTTAGATCTGATCTGTTGATTGTGGAATCTCTCAGCTCTGTATATTGCATGCTGCTTATGCTGTTTGGCATGCAAGTATTCCTGACTTGTACCTTCACCAGGTTGACACCTCATTTTTAGGTATGCCTGGTGCTGCTCCTGGCATGCCCTCCTGCACTATTCATTGAAGCAGGGTTGATCCCCTGGCTTAGTGATAATGGTAGAGGGTGAATATGTTAGCCAATGAAGTTACAGTTTGTGGTTGAGTACAGTTCTGCTGATGGCCCACAGTGCCGCATGGATGTCCAGTCTTGAATTGCGAGATTTGTTCAAAATCTATCCCATTTAGCACGGTGGTGGTGCCACACAACACGATGAAGGGTATCCTCAATGTGAAGACGGGACTTCCTCTCCACAAGGACTATGTGGTGGTTATTCCTGCCCATACTGTCATGGACAGATGAATCTGCAGCAGACGGGTTGATGAGGATGAGGTCAAGTATGTTTTTCTCTCTTGGTTCCCTCACCACCTGCCGAAGATTCAGTCTAGCAGTTATGTCCTTTAGGACCCTGACAGCTTGGTCAGTAATGGTGCTACTGAGACACTCTTGGTGATGGACATTGAAGCCCCCAGCTAAACAAAATAAGTGACAGCCATTTGCTGACTCATTCCTCAGGGCAATGCCTTGATCAATCAGGGTCAAGCTGTCTGGTTTAAATTTCAGATAATGTTTGGCAGGTACCTGTCAGCCACCATCACTGGTGCATTCTCCATGACAATGCCTCTGCTAATCCATTTGCCAGCCTCTTCACGTACAGTATAAATTGCTGTTTTCCCCTTATGTTGGTATTCTTGCAGTGTCCTGATGAGTGCAAGATGAAAAGCTTCGACATGTCTCTTTTTCAGCAGTACTCGAGTTCTGTAATACCAAACAACTAAGCCTCTCACACTTTAGAAAATATTTTACTTTGCCATTCAAATTTCCCCACAGCATAATGCATCTGCCACCCTCTTGCCCGCTGACTTTACAGGACTACATCTCTCTGCTGTGCCTTTTCATTCTCCTCACAGCATACTTTCCCACCTAGGTTGAATTGTTAAAGTTGGAAACATTAAATTTGGTCCCCTCATCTAAGTTATTACATATTGTAAAAGGCTGAGGCCCTAGCACTGATCCTTGTGACACATCCTGCTAATCTGAAAATTATGAGCTTATTGCTGCTCTGTTTTTTGTCAGCTAACCAATCCTCAATCCACGTTAACATATTGCCGCAAATCCTATGAGTCTTAATCTTGTGTAACGACCTTTTGTGTGGCACCATATCAATTGCCTTCAGGAAGGCGACAGTGGCATAGTGGTAATGTTGCTGGACTTGTAATCCAGAGACCCAGGCTAATGCTCTGGGGGCATGGGTTCAAATCCCATCATGGCAGCTGATTAAATTTGAATTCAGTTAATAAATCTGGAATATGAAGCTAGCCTTCGTAGTGGTGACCATGAAACTGTCATCGATTGTCATTAAAACTCTTCTGGTTCATTAGTGTCCTTTAGGTAAGGAAATCTGCCATCTGTACCTGGTCTGGCCTACATGTGACTCCTGACCCACAGCAATTAGGGATGGGAAACAAATGCTGGCCTTGCCAGTGATGCCCAAATCCCATGCAAGAATAAATCCAAATATACCTAACCTATTGCTCCCTGAGGTCGACAAGTACAATGCTGTAGGTTTAGTCTGTCTGGATGTCAGTCCCAGCTCACAGTGCTGTAGGATTGGTCTGTCTGGATGTCAGTCCCAGCTCACAATGCTGTAGGATTAGCCTGTCTGGCTGTCAATCCCAGCTTGCAGTGCTGTAGGATTGGTCTGTCTGGATGTCAGTCCCAGCTCACAGTGCTGTAGTGTTTGTCTATATATCGGTCCCAGTACATGGCAGCAAGAAATGACCTTGGACAGACACTGTCATCAAGCAGTTTTAAAATTTGAGGACAACAGAGTCAAGTATCTTCAGGACAGATGAGTGCAGGGCAAAGCCAATGCCTCCATCCATCCCTCCAATACTGACTTCATATGCAGTATTTGCAATTGGTTATGCAAATCAAAACTTGACCTAACATCACACATAAGACGATATAAACCTAGATTGTCAAGTACTCTTTTTTGCTGAACATTCATCTGTTGAAGTGATGGGAGAATCATTATCATATCAGTCCCGGCCAGCTTTGCTGGTCAATCTATACTTGGGTTGCTGCTTACCCTATTTGACAAATTGGTTAAAACAAATAGAAATGACTGTTTAGATGCAAATAAAATCTTCCTTGTAAATAATTCTGCCCCATTTGTATTGATATTGCAGATAACTTCATACAGGAGGTAAGAAACTGTTGAACAAGAGGAAGTGATATTGGGCCTGCATTGTTGAAGTGGTGCAATGAATTGGAGATTAAACACCCTCCATGAGGGACATTCAATTGCTTCCTTTGCGGTTACAGATTGGAGAAGATTGGAAGATTAGATCAGTTGTAACAGGACTATAAGAAATAATGGATGTGAAATCTGAATTCTGAGAACACTATAACAAGTGTGATACAGCCTGTGGCTCTCTGTAACGTAATTTACTTATAATGCTTAGCTGATTCTTCTTGTGACAATACATCATTATGGTTTCAGAATTCTAAATTAGAATTCTAAATTTTGGCACTAGTTAGCTGAACAATATTGTGTTGAAATTGGTGGTTAGACCGCAGGAACTGAGACACTGGATTAGTTGCAGGAGCACTGAGGGACAGGTTTAGGTTCAGGTGTACCATACTCATGGAGTAAGGAAAAGCATTATTTACAATTATACTGCGCACAGAGACTGTGGCAGGTTTTTTATATTCTTTAACTGGACACAGGCGCTGCTGGCTCGGCCTGTATTTTTATTGCACATTCCTAACTGCCCTTGAGAAGGCGGTGGTCAGCCGCCACCTTGAATTGCTGCAGTCCATGTGGTGTAGGTACACACACAGTACTGTTAGGGAGCGAGTTCCAGGATTTTGACTCAGCGAAACAAGAACAGAAAATGCTGGAAAAACTCAGCAGGTCTGACAGCATCTGTGGAGAGAAAAACAGAGTTAACGTTTCGAGTCTGTATGACTCTTCAAAGCTAAGAGAAGTAAAAATGTGATGAAAGTTATACTGTTTAATGGGGGTGGAGCAGGTGAAGCTGGATGGAACAAGAGGAAGTGATATTGGGCTGCACTCTCCAGGCAAGTGGAGAGTATTCCATCATACTCTTGACTTGTGCCTTGCAGATGGTGGGCAGGCTTTGGGATGTCAGCAATAGATGGGGGCAAAGGAGAGATTTGCAAAGATGTCATGAACAAAAGGACAAAGCGGGTATTTTGCTTTTATTTTGACCCAGTGATTTTGAAGGAACAGCGATATATTTCCAAGTCAGGATGGTGTGTGGCTTGGAGGGGAACTTGCAGGTGGTGGTGTTCCCATGTGTCTGCTGCCCTTGTCCTAGGTGGTAGGGGTCACAGGTTTGGAAGGTGCTGTCAAAGAAACCTTGGTGAATTGCTGCAATGCATCTTGTAGATGGTACACACTGCTGCCACTGTGCTTTGGTGATGAAGAGATTGGATGTTGAAGGTGGTGAATGGGATGTCAGTCAAGAGGGCTGCTTTGTCCTGGATGGTATTGAGCTTTTCAAGTGTTGTTAGAGCTGCACTCTCCAGGCAAGTGGAGAGTATTCCATCAAACTCTTGACTTGTGCTTTGCAGATGTTGGGCAGGCTTTGGGAAGTTAGGAGTTGAGTTTTCTCTGCAGACTTTCCAACCTCTGACCTGCTCTTGTAGCCACAGTATTTATATGGCTGGCCCTGTTCAGTTTCTGGTCAATGGTAACCCCCAGGATGTTGATAGTGGCACAGATGTTACTTATCAGTTATCAGCCCAAACCAAAATGTTGTCCACTTCTTGCTGCATGTGGGTGTGAACTGTTTCAATATTTACAGGTATACCGTACACACGGAGTAAGAAACTGGATTATTTAACAAGTAGACTCTGTGCAGGGACTTAGAGACAGGTTTATTTACAGATATATTGTGTGCAGGGACTGAGAAAACGGTTTATTTACAGTTGCATCACATGGCGGGACTGAGACATGGATTATTTATTGGCATACTATGTATAGGATAGAGATAGGTGATTTATCTGTATGCCATGTACATGAACTGAGAGAGAGATTATTCTCTGTTATACTACGCGTAGGGACTAATGGACAGCTTTTTTGCATACCCCATGCAGGTGCTCTCTCTCCAGAAACAGCCCAAGTTTGAAAAGACAGAATCTAGAATGGGTGCACAGTTGATCCAAACTCAAAAGTTTCATTGGCCATCTCCTATGTTTTACAGTATCCTAATGGCAAGACTGAGATATATTAATGGGGTAGCCTTGGTAACACTGAGGTGTGATACAAGTACAGTGTCTCAAATCCACCTGTCCAGTAACCGGACATTTTTAGAATGTGCCATGAACCAATTTTAATTGAGTAAAATTAAAAACTTACCTGATCAAAACTTACCTGGACAATTCGTCTAGGCACTGCATTGGCATGGTGTGGCTCTGGACTAGTTATCCACTTTTGCCTACTCCCGCACTCTGAGTGACTTTTTAACACCCCCCCCAGCCCCCCGACCTGGCTTGGTTCAAATCACCCACAGTCCCAACTGCCCGACCCGAAATACAGCACAGCCTGGGCCCTGAGTTTGCTTGTTTTGAGACACTGTACTTTAATATAATCTGTGTTCAGTGTATGGATTTGTGGTGGCAGTGCCACTGTTACACAGATCCAACTCTCTAATCCTAGTTAATGAACTCCATGGGATGTATTAGTGGAGTTATTGTGCTAGTTACTGTGAGTCACTGAGCTCCACACTCAGCTTGAATTGACTTTGCTTTAGTGATGCAAACGTCTGCAATTTTCTTCAATTTAACAATGTGCTGGTGCACTGGGATTGCAGTGTGGATGGATGTGTTTTACACAAGCCCACCTAAGATGGAACCTGTACTTAATTTCGTAGCTGATCCAGTGTTGCATATTGAGCCAGAAATGAAGCAGACCACATTAATGAGCCTAGGGGTGAACAGCTAAGCTTCTCAGTTGGTTACCATTCTCTGAGATTTTCACACACTTAAGTGCAAATCATCACGCATTCTGTGGTTCCCAGCATTGTTTCTTCACTGGTACTATATGTTTTTTGGCATTCTTAGTTTCACTTGTTTTGTATTTTTTAAGTTTGAAAACTGATGGCTTTCACATCTTGTTTACTTGGCAGTGCTGTAAGTAGCACAAATTATTTTCATTAATCCCAACTCCTCTTGATATAATCGAGTCAGAAACAGAATGATGAAAAGTTTTGTTGTTGGAGCCTGACATATATTCAACTTAGGAGCTGAATGAGGCTGGAGATTTCATTAAAGGCATGATCACCATATCTGATAACTTAAAATATAATGGAGCCTTTTGGCCTCTAGTCACTGAACATCAGTGGAATAGTGTTTTTGTTTTTAAAAACAGCCAATTCAGAACCCTGCAATGTTATATTATTTTTCATTTACTCTATCATTACTGAAATTAATTGTTAAAGACCATATTAGAGGACAGAATGCTTGGCCTGTAGGCTGTAGTTGAGTCCGTTGGCCTTGGATCGTGGCTGGGCTACTGCAGCCAGTATCGTCATTCCTGAGCTAAAGAGGAGAAAATTCAGGTTGGGTTCCCGCTTCATGTGACTGTTCATTGACCCCTGCTGGAACACCTGCATGAGTGGACATTGGGCGAAGACAGGGACGTGCCTAGTACATTGTGATGCTGCCCACAGTTGGATATACTTCTGGCCTCAATGTCTGGCTCTCATATGAAGAATGGTCACTTGGGTGAGTTACCAGGAAGTGCCCATGGAACTGTAGCCTGACAAGAGTCATTGTCTTCAGGAAAGGGAGGCATAAAGTTGCATTTCAAAATGCTTTGTGGGAAGAGAAGAAGTGGCTTCTTGTCTTGTAAAACACTTTAAACATCCTCTTATACTAGATGATATTTTACTGCTGTCACTGGACAAGTCCTTTGCTTGCTATTACTGTTTGAGTCACTCCCAGTGTACAGATATTGGGCATTGATTCTGACTGTACAATTAACAAGTCCATATTGAACAAATGAGAAAGTGGAGTTCCAGTGAGTACTGATACTTTTAGAAATGTGCTTCATAGCAGCAATGAACATGAATAATATTGAAATTGTGGTGACAAGACTCCTGTTGGCTCCTATGTAGTTGAATGCAATGACATTCTGACTACAATGAAATAGTTGGAAACTTCTTGTGAGACATTGGGCAGCAAAGGCGGTCGGTGCCATAGATGGATATGAGCAGGTGATTGATCTGTAGCTCAACTGGCTAAATACCTGATTCACTTTTTGAAGAGTTTACCCCAGTTCATCCTCTGCAACTGTGTTGTGCATTTACTGCATTTCTGTCTGCAGCAGCTCTGAAATTAACAGCAGTGCTAGAAGCAGAATGAGGTGGTCTTGCTGTCTTTGAAGATTCTGAGACTCACCTCAGTCCCCAACACAGGAAATGTAAGCGCTGCCCTTTGCAGAATGGGCATTCAGCCCAGCTACAATTTTCCCATGCCCTGCCTGTTCTGCAGCAACCTTCTCAAGACATCATGGAAGTTACAATGGTCAGAACTAAAGTTACGGATTGTGACTTTTAAACACTTGTGCAGCAGCAATTATTTATCTGTTTAGTCGATACTGGGGGATCTGCCTTGCAGAATAAGCAGCAAACCTTCCACTGCATGAGAAATCATGTGTTACAGAACTGTTTCTGAATCTGTATTACACATGCTATGCAGCATCAGGATCCCAATCCTTATTTAAAAATGCTGTCAGTCTTGGAACCTGCAGCACTGCCTTTGGATTAGAGACTTTGAATCAGTGTCATGACTGTGGTTACTATATTTCAAACTAAGGAGTGATTTAAAGCTTTTTATCATTTAAGCTGTAGTTAGGAGCTGCTAAGTGGTTATTTTAAATGTGTATTTTTTGGTTCTAACTGAGATTTCTTCAGGAAAGGGCTCCATGGTACCTAAATTTACAAAATAGAATCAGAAAACAAGTGTGTGAGGTTTGTGTGTCAGTGCCAGAGCCTGCTCTGTGAGCTTGCTTGTATGGTAGTTATTGGAAGTCATCCAGTGCCTGAGTGTTCGTTTAGTCTGATCTGGCAGAGTTGGGAGCCCTTTCATTCTGAAGTTCTTTTGAGAAAACTTTTCAAAGTACAAAGAAATTCTAAATCCTCCAACAAAGCCTGTTTTCATTTCTCTGGCTATCCACCATCATTCTACTTATTTTGTAAGCGTTATGTTAAGATATGTTTTATTGGACAAACTAGCTATATGCAAGTAAGACAAACATTTGGATCCCCCAGGCTCCTATTAGTAAAACAGTGTCTAGTAACTGATGAAGCAGATACTGTGATACCCCTTACTGAAGCTGTTTGCAACTGCTCAACCTTCATTCAGCATTATGTTAGTGCAGTTGCCCCACAAATTGGACAAAGAGTTAGCTGGGATTGCTTATCTCAGTCTCTACCTGTCCCTATGACAACCAGATACTCTGCCGGACAGCTTTATTCCTGGGGCAGTGAGGTTAGTGGTCAGTGGTGATGACAGATCTGTGAAAGGTGACTGGTTAGGGTTGTTGTAGGAATGAATGAATATTGTGAATTAAGGATTTTGGAATACCTGCAATGAACTTTCTCCTTAGAGACCAGTTGGGTGGATAAGAGACTATGGGGGCATGAAAAAAGTGTTTATACAGTGCCCAATTATTTTCTCTGGGTATCCAAAGTACGTCCCACCAAATGAATGACTCTGTAGAACTGTCACTATTGTCATATAGGCAAATGCAGCACCCGAATTGCGCACAGCAAGATCTCGCAACCGTAAATGTGGTTAAAAACCATTTAACCTGTTGTAATTAAGTTGTTTAAGGAAGGAATGTTGGTCAGAACCCTGGGAGAGTTCACTGCTTTTCAAATAGCAACATAGGATCTTTTACATTTAACTTAACAAGCAGATGGAGCCTTGGTTTAATTTCTTATCTGGAAGATGAGTACCGATGATGCAGTATTATCTCAGTATTGCTAGCCTAGACTAGGTATTCTGGTCCTGGAGTGAGGCTTAAACCACACAAATTCTAACACTTGAAGGTGGTAGTGTTATCATGTCAGGCTACCCCATCGCCAACTGTACATGGCCTGTTGTAGCTTGCTTTTTGTCTTTTATGCCATTTTAATTTCTCTATGTTGTTTAGTAGTTCCTGCTTCTATATTTTCTCCCTTTTCTGTCTTCCAATTCCTCGCAGATGTTGGAATATCAGCCAGGCAGCAGCCCATTGTAAATGACTAATTAGGGAAGGCTGTGGCCTGGAGTGGCATGCATGTCTTTGTAAAGGGATGGAACATAGTTTTGCTTTAACCCTGGACACCCCTCCCTGCTCTAGTGAGGAATTGCTGAATGCAACTCAGACAGGTTCCTTGCACTGGGGGGTCACCCAGGGTTGTCATACAGCATCCTGGTGCGTGGCTTGTCTTGGCTTTGGTAGTATCTGAAGTTACTAAAGAAAAAAATGGTTGATTCATACACTCAATAAAAACTAGGCCAGATGTTCTGACCATTAATCATAAATTGATGTCTCGCCCTCGGAACAATCAGCCAAGGTGTACTGAGCAAAATCACTTGCTGAATACTGGACAGCTTAACCTTAATGCCAGTGTTGACACTGTATTAGAAGCTCAGAACGCTATTCCAGAGTAGAGGTAACTGCTGTACAAGAGGGCAGAGAACCTGAGGAATAGACAACTCGGGTTTTTGCACTTGCAGTGCTTTGTTTCTGAGCAGTTGGTAAAATGTGAAATGGCTGGAAGAATAAAAAAACAGAGTATTACTTAAATGGAGAACGACTGCAGAATTGCGAGGTGCAGAGGGATGGGCTGTCCCC
The DNA here is from genome assembly GCF_964194155.1 of Cetorhinus maximus. Taxonomy (NCBI): domain Eukaryota; kingdom Metazoa; phylum Chordata; class Chondrichthyes; order Lamniformes; family Cetorhinidae; genus Cetorhinus; species Cetorhinus maximus. The sequence goes on along the minus strand of NC_135898.1, from coordinate 79,926,020 downwards.
ATGTAGTTCAGCGTTCTAGTATATGAGTCGCAAAAAGTTAGTGTGCAGGTACAGCAAGAAATTAAGAAGGCTAATGGAATGCTATCTTTTATTATGAGAGGGATTGAACATAAAAGTAAGGATATTATGCTTCCGTTATACAGAGCATTGGTGCGACCACATTTCGAATACTGTGTGCAGTTTTGGTCTCCTTATTTAACGAAGGATGTAAACGTGCTAGAGGCAGTTCAGAGAAGGTTTACTAGATTGATACCAAGAATATGAGAGTTATCTTATGAGGATATGTTTGACAGGCTGGGCTTGTTCCACTCGAGTTGAGGGGTGACTTGATTGAAGTATGTAAGATCATGAACAGTATTGACAAGGTGGACGTAGAAATGATGTTTCCTCTTGTGGGTGTGTTCAGAACTAGGGGGCACTGGTTTAAAATTAGGGGCGCCCTTTGAGGACAGATGAGGAGAAAGTTTTTCTCTGATGGTTGTGTGACTTTGGAACTCTCTGCCCCAGAAAGCAATGGAGGCGGTGTCATTGAATATTTTTTAGGCAGAGGTAGATAGATTCTTGTTAGAAGGGAATCAAGGGTTATTGGGGGTAGATGGGAATGTGGAATTAGAAACACAAACAGATCAGGCATGATCACGTTGAATGGCGGAGCAGACTTGAGTGGCCGAATGGCCTATTTCTGTTCCTATTTCGTATGTTTGTATGAACCACATGGGAACAGCCCACCCTGGGCTCAGGTGGTACTAGGAGTATATGTGAAACAAAAGTGGAATAAAAGGCAGTTTCAGGAAATGTACATAAGGTGTTGCCTATTTGTACAGTGATTCCCCTGGAGTTGGAATGGGTCTAGTCTTTCATGAGGTCAGTCACAGTCTCATTCTAATCATATTCCATTAGATCAGTCAAACTTCACTTTGTTGTTGACTTTATCAATCTCAGTTTTGCTGCTGAGCTCCTGTTCTAAATGGGGATTACTGAGATAAACAAATGAGTGAGTCCTTCATCTGCAGCCCACATCCACTGGGGCAACTGAGACCAGCTTTAAGATTGAATTTTGCTCCCTAATGTTCAGGAATGGAGGAAAGCTTTTATTGTTTGACAGTGTGCTGGTGAGAATGAGGTTTCACTGTTTTTAAGCATGAGGGAGCTGGGAGGGGATTATTTATTCATTCATGGGTTGTGGGTATTGCGGGCAAAGTTATCATTTATTGCCCAAATTGCCCTTGAAGGTGGTGGTTATTCGCCTCCTTGAATGCAACTGAGTGACTTGCTTGGCCATTTCAGAAGGCAGTTAAGAGTTGACTATATTACTGTCACATATATGTCAGGTTTAATCAGACTATCTCAGGCACAAGCAGAGATAAATGGGTATGATCTAATTGCCGTTACAGAAATGTGGCTAAAGGGTGACCAAGACTGGGAACTGAATATTCAAGGATATTCAACATTTAGGAAGGACAAGCAAAAAGGCAAAGGAGGTAGTGTTGTGCTGACAATCAGGTAGGATCAGTCCATTAGTAAGGGAGGATCTCAGATCGGAAGAACAAAATGTGGAATCGAGTTAAGAAACAGCAAGGGGCAGCGAACATTGGTAGTTGTTGTTTTCAGCCACCAAAAAATAGTGGTAGTGTGGGGCATGGTAATAATCAGGAGATTAGAGAAGCATGTAGCATGAGTAATACAGTAATCATGGGTGACTTCAATCTGCATATAGACTGGTAAAATTAATGAGCACTAATGCTGTGGAAGACGAGTTTCTGGAGTGTTAGGGGTGGTTTTCTAGAGCAGTATGTTGAGGAACCGACTAGACAAAAGGCTATTTTAGATCTATGTAACAAGAAAGGGCTAATTAATAGTCTTATTGTAAAAGAATCTTTAGGGATGAGTAACTATAACATGATAGAATTTTACATTGTGTTTGAAAGCGAGGTAGTTCAGTCTGAAGCCAGGATGTTAAATTTGAACAAAGGAAATTATGAAGGTATGAGGGGCAAACTGGGCTGAGGTGGACTGGGAAAATACATTAAAAGGTATGACAGTAGACAGGCAATGGATAGTCTTTAAAGAATTATTACATAGGCACAGCAATTAAATATTCCCTCAAGGCACAACCCTCCCCACCAAAAAAGTTAGTCAATTGTGGCCAACAAAGGAAGTTAAGGATTGTATAAGATTAAAAGAAAAGGCCAATAAAGTTGCCAGAAATAGTAGTAAACCTGAGGATTGGAAGCATTTTAGAAAACAGCAAAGGAGGACCAAGAAACTGATAAAGGGAGACTAGAATATGAAACTAGCAAAAAAACATTAAAATGGACTATAGATACATAAAAAAGAAACATTTGGCTAAGATAAATGTCGGTCTATTACAAGCAGAGTCAGGAGAATTTATAATGGGGAATAGAGAAATGGCAAAGAAGCTAAATGATGACTTTGTGTCTGTCTTCACGAAGGAAGATATAAGAAATCTCCTGGAATTAGAGACCGAAGGGACTAGAGAGAATGAGGAATCAAAGGAAATTATTTTAGTAAGAAGGTTATATTGGAGAAATTAATGGGACTGAAGGTTGATAAATCCCCAGGACCTGATATTCTACATCCCAAAGTGTTGAAAGAAGTAGCTGTGGAGATAGTGGATGCATTGGTGATCATCCAAAATTCCATAGATTCTGGAACGGTTCCTGCAGATTGGAAGGTAGCAAATGTCACCCCGCTATTTAAGAAGGGAGGAAGGGAAAAAATGCGGAACTACAGACCTGTTAGCCTTGCATTAGTAATAGGGAAAATGCTAGAATCTACTCTAAAGGATGTGATAAATGGACATTTAAATAATAATGATCTGATTGGGCATAGTCAACATGGTTTTATGAATGGGAAATCGTGTTTGACGAACCTTTTGGGATTTTTTGAGCATGTTACGAACAGAATTGATAAAGGGCAGTCAGTGGACATTGTGTACTTGGATTTTCAGAAGGTTGTTGATAAGGTCTCCCACAAGATTTCTCTGGCCTGGTATTCCAGAGACCCCAGGTAATGCTCTGAGGACCCGGGTTCAAATCCCACCATGGCAGATGGTGAAATCTGAATTCAATAAAAAAAAAAGTGGAACTAAAAGTCTCATGACCATTAAACCATTGCCGATTGTTGTAAAAACCCACCTGGTCCACTGATGTCCTTTAGGGAAGGAAATCTGCCGCTCTTACCTGGTCTGGCCTACATGTGACTCCAGATCCACAGCAATGTGATTGACTCTTAAATGCCTTCTGAAAAAAGGGCAATTTAGGGATGGACAATAAATGCCAGCCTAGCCAGCATCCCATGAAAAAAAATTATAAAATTTAAACACATGGGATAGGAGGTAATATATTGGCATGGATTAAGATTGGTTAACAGGCAGAAAACAGACAGTAGGAATAAATCGGTCATTCTCAAGTTGGCAGGCTGTGACTGGTGGGGTACTGCAAGGATCAGTACTTGGGGTGCAGCTGTTCATAATATATATCAATGATTTGGATGTGGAGACCAAATGTAATATTTCCAAGTCCGTGGATGACCCAAAATTAGGTGGGAATGTGTGTTATGAGGAAGATAAAAAGCTGCTTCAAGATGATTTGGAGAGACTTAATGAATGAGCAAGAACATGACAGGTGGGTGAACTATAATGTGGAAAAATGTGAGGTTATCCACTTTAGTAGGAGGAACAGATGTGCAGGGTATTTCTTAAATGGTGAGAGATTAGAAAACGTAGATATACAAAGGGAACTGGATGCCCTCGTCAATAAGTCACAAAGCTAACATGCAGGTGCAGCAGGCAATTAGGAAGGCCAATGGCATGTTGGCCTTTATCACAAGAGAATCTGAGTACAGGAGTAGCAAAGTCTTGCTTCAATTGTTTGGACTTTGGTTCGATGGCACCTGGAGTACTGTGTGCAGTTTTGATCACCTTACCTTAGGAAGGATATTGTTGCTACGGAGAGAATGCAACAAAGGTTCACCAAATGTTTTCTGGGATGGTGGGTCTCTCCTATGAAGAGAGATTGGGGAAACAGGGCCTGTATTCTCCAAGTTTCGAAGGATGAGAGGTGATCTCATTGAAAGCTACAAAATACTTAACGGGGATGGACAGGGTAGATGAAGGTAAAATGTTTTCCCCTGGTTGGGGAGTCTAGAACTAGGGGGATAATTTCAAAATAAGGGGAAGCCACCTAGGACCGAGATGAGAAATTTTTTTATTCAGAGGGTTGGAATTCTCTACCCCAGAGGGCTGTGGAAACTCAGTCATTGAGTAGGTTTAAAGCAGAGATTGACAGATTTCTAAATATCAATGACATGAAGGGATATGGGGATTGTGTGGGGGAAAAGGCATTGAAATGAATGATCAGCTATTGATCGCATTGAATGGCAGAAAGACTCAATGGGCTGATATAGTCTATATTCCTATGTTCCTAAGATTTCTCCCAAATTTCTTTCCTTGAATTCAGTGTTTACAGCATGGACTCGGCTACTTTATCTTTTTGGTGAAGAGCTGTTTTTGAGTATCTGCAGAAATTGTTAGCCTGCTGAGTAATTGAGGACACTGCATCACTCACTCCTGGCAGAGACCATACATCAAAGTTACAATCCAATTTTTGGAACTGCCTTCGAGAGGCACTGAATGGCCGGACAGCAATTGGGGAACCCAGTGTTCCTATTATAGCTGCTGCAGGCTACCTCCATTTGTAGAAAACCTGCACATGTGCAGCTGGTAGGACAGTAAGACAATGTCTTATTATTTTCTCAAGTAGTTTTGCATTATAAGGAGGGATAAGATTTTGTTCTGAGACTCAGAATCGTTATTTCATGTAATACTAAAGCTGTTCCTAAAATAATCCTAATAGGATGGGAGTTGATAGGGTATTCCTGTTTCCAACCTTGGCTCATTTTTGGCTTATAGGAAGAGGACAGAAGTACAAAATTCACAAGTTTCCACTCGGAGAAATGGATATATGGAGAGATTTCTTGAGAAAGGAATTGATTCAGGTCCAGTTAACATATTTAACAAGGAACTGATTTGTTTTGCTGGAAGTGATTAGGGGTTGAATGACGATTAATAATCACAGAATCATAGTGCAGAAGAGGCCCTTCGGCCCATCGAGTCTGCACCGACATGTGAGTAACACCTGACCTACCTACCTAATCCCATTTACCAGCACTTGGTCCATAGCCTTGAATGTTATGACGTGCCAAGTGCTCATCCAGGTTCTTTTTAAAGGATGTGAGGCAACCCGCCTCCACCACCCTCCCAGGCAGTGCATTCCAGACCGTCACCACCCTCTGGGTAAAAAAGGTTTTTCCTCACATCCCCCCTAAACCCCCTGCCCCTCACCTTGAACTTATGTCCCCTTGTGACTGACCCTTCAACTAAGGGGAACAGCTGCTTCCTATCCACCCTGTCCATGCCCCTCATAATCTTGTACACCTCGATCAGGCTGCCCCTCAGTCTTCTCTGCCCCAACGAAAACAACCCAAGTCTATCCAACCTCTCTTCATAACTTAAATGTTTCATCCCAGGCAACATCCTGGTGAATCTCCTCTGCACCCGCTCCAGTGCAATCACATTCTTCTTACAATGTGGCGACCAGAACTGCACACAGTACTCCAGCTGTGGCCTCACCAAGGTTCTATACAACTCCAACATGACCTCCCTACTTTAGTAATCTGTGCCTCGATTGGTAAAGGCAAGTGTCCCATATGCCTTTTTCACCACATCACTAACATGCCCCTCCGCCTTCAGAGATCTATGGACACACACGTTTCTCAGAACTTCCTAGTGCCATACCGTTCATTGAATACTTCCTTGTCAAATTACTCCTTCCAAAGTGTATCACCTCACATTTTTCAGGGTTAAATTCCTTCTGCCAGTTATCTGCCCATTTGACCATCCCGTCTATATTTTCCTGTAGCCCAAGACACTCAAACTCACTGTTAACCACCCGGCCAATCTTTGTGTCATCCTTGAATTTTTCGTTTTCCCCAGTGGAGTTCAGATGAGGAAAATAAGTGTTTCCTTAAAGTATGGGATCATTAAGTGGTTCCTGATAGAATCTGGGCTGTGGATAAATCAAGATTGATAGGCCAACTTTGGATTTCTGATGTACTTATCTTGTGGAGCTGTAAGTCAGTGTTATGATAGCTACACAGAGTAACTGACAGGTTAAAGTTGAACACACCAAATTTAATTCACTGTCTGCCAGTGGTTCATTAGCGTTACTGTGGGAAAAGTGTTGGTAGATTAAAGCTGAGCTTGTGCAGCTCAATGCACATACGTTACGTAGGTGCTGTCCCGTTCTACAATTCTGCTTGCAGGTTGTTTTAGGTGCACCTCATTTTAGTGGCGTCCAACCTTACCTGTTTGTCTGTTTCTGTATTGATGCATGAGGGCAGCTTAAACACTGCCTTGACCACAGCAAGTGCTGCAATTGGATTAACACTTTAGGAAGTGTATGAGCAAAGAAGACCATGCAACATCATGGAAAAATTGATAAACTAAATTAACTCAGTGAGTTCGGCAGTGAGACAAATGTAGTTTAATTTTTAGGAATTATTGTTTCTTTTCTTGAAGTCCCTATTAGTAACTTAAATATATTAGTGATGTTCCATTGTCATGGAAATGGGCAACATTCCAAGTACCTATAACCTCCAGATGACTGTATCTGTGCAGTCTCTCTTTTAGAATGCTGTGAATTTCAGTAATGTTGCCCAGCCCTGCTGGCTGCTAGGTGGGGCTTGTTACATAGAATGGGTAAAACTATTCCACAGATTTCCAGATACACATTTCATCTCCGCTTATAAACTTATAACCTTTCTACTCATTTCAACAGTGATGTGGAACTTGGCCCTTTGCCTGGGTTTCTCAGTAAAATGTGTTTTTATTTAATTAAAAATCGAGCAGTTTTGGAACTGAAGCTTTGTGACAAACTGTTTGTTTTATAGGTGTGGCCTCAGCGAGAAGCGTGGTAACACCAATTACTCATTGGAGCTGAATTGTGAGGCGCATCCCATGCCTCAGTGGTATATTGCTGCTGTCGTTTTTCAAACATTTGAAAGTATTGACACAAAAACATAGTCAAATCTAGACCTTGCACAAGCAGCCTCAATACACAAAGTGCTCAACCCTACAAATCTGCATTAACCACATCAGCTGCTGTACTCCTCCTCAACATGAGGTAAAGCAAGAACTTGCATTTATAAATCACCTTTCCCATCAGGCCATTCCAAAGCAGTGTCAACAAAGTACTTTTGAAATTACTGCTGTTATGTGAGCAAACTTTTCACGTGCGAATAAGAAATAAATGACGAGTTATAATCTGTTTAGTTGTATTGGTTGAAGAATAGAAGTTGACTAGTGGAGGTATGTTATCGACTTCAAATTTTCTTTATTTCGTCATCTTAAAAACTGAAGCCCCTTTCCCTGGAAATTACTTGCTAACTGAGAATACTACACAAGCCCCAGAGCGCCGCTTAATTCCGGCTCTATAACATACTCCCTCATCACCGGGGCACAGTGGCAGCAGTGTGTACCATCTACCAGATGTGTTGCAGCAACTCTGCAAGGCTCCTTTGGTAGCACCTTCTAACCTCTTACCTGTACCAACTAGAAGGACAAGAGCAGCAGAGGCATGGAAGCACCACCATCTGCAAGTTCCCCCCAAGCCACACACAATCCTGATTTGGAACTATTTTGCTGTTTTTCACTGTCACTGGGTCAAAATCCTGGGACTCCCTTCCTAACAGTACTGTGGGTATACCTATACCACATTGTCTGCAGTGGTTCAACGAGATGGCTAACCATCATCTTCTCAAGGGCAATTAGGGATGGGAAATAAATGCTGGCCTAGCCAGCAATGCCCACATCCCAGAAATGAATAAATAAAACACTCAACTTTCAACTTGTGTATTCAACTTGTTCACTTGTCAATTATGCAATATCACATCAGTTCTCATGTGGTGTTCTATTTATCTCATTCTCAAGCACTTCCCAAAATACTTCTAATGGGAGAAAAGAATTCCAGCTCCAATAATATCTGCACTGCCCTATGGTTGTTTGGTCGTCTGTGGATCTGTTAAATACGTGATCGTAACAATGTCCACACAATGTGCTGGAGCTTGAGGTTTGATTCCTCACTTAAGCTCACTGCATAAATGCTATGGTAGAGGACTGAGCAGCTGATGCTCATGTTCTGTAAATGCTTTCAGCTCTGAAAGTGAGGCTTTTTAAAACTCTGAAACAAAAACAGAATTACCTGGAAAAACTCAGCAGGTCTGGCAGCATCGGCGGAGAAGAAAAGCCTTTTCTTCTCCGCCGATGCTGCCAGACTTGCTGAGTTTTTCCAGGTAATTCTGTTTTTGTTTTGGATTTCCAGCATCTGCAGTAGTTTTTTGTTTTTAAAACTCTGAACTGTTTAATGATTTTATAATCTGTTTGTCATTTTTTTTATTCTTTCATAGGATGTGGGTATTGTGGTGTTGCCCATCCTTAATTGCCCTGGATTTGAATGGCTTGCTAGGTCATTTCAGAGGGCAGTTAAAAGTGGGTCTGGAGTCTCATGTAGGCCAGACCAAGTAAAGATGGCAGATTTCCATCCCCAAAGGACATTGGTAAACCAGATGGGTGTTTACAACAATTTGTTATAGTTTCATGGTCGCTAGCTTTCATTTCCAGATTTATTAACTGAATTCAAATTCCACTAGTTGCCATAGTGGGATTTGAACCTGTATCCCCAGAGTATCAACCTGGGCTCCTGAATAGCTAGCCCAGTGACATTATCATTTTGCCAAAGTCATGCATATATTATTTAAAGACTCATTGGATTTGTTCAACTGTGATCAAGTGGAAACACTTACATCAGTTAAAGGACCCATACAGCTGATCCATGTAGAAATCAGAAGAAAATCCATATATACTCAGCAACATCTGAATGTAAAAAGACAAGTTGAAGTTTCAAGTGGACATCAGGCTCCAATTGAAAAGTTAACATTTTTTTCCTTTAGAGATGCTAATTTACCTACACAGTATTTGTTACTTTTCCTGTTGTTACCAAGCTGATGGTTGTGTCCCTGATACAACTCACTGATCCCTGCACTATTGAGCTACTTATCGCTGCATCTATAGAGGCTGATCTCCAGGACTGTACTAAAGAAGGATTGGGGTAAGCGTGGCTATTATGCAGTGATTTTATAGAGGTATATGACAGTAGACAGTATAACAAAGTCAATCCGAACACTACTTCAAATTGAGCTATGACATTAGGATGAGGGGACACAGTGGAAAGCAAGTCTAGGATTGATTCAAGAGATTCTTCATGCAAAAGCTGATGAAAATGTAGAATGGACTTTTGAAAAGGGTAGTGGAGGCAAAACCTACTCAAGAAATTTGAATGTTACGTTAAGGTAATTATTGGTTCTTTCTGTGGATGGCCCAGATTGGGCTGAATGGCTTATCTTAAATGTTCAATCTTGTGTTATTACTAAGGTGGGTGTTTTTTTTCTGTATATGATTATTTGGTCTATAGCAAGGGCTGTCAAAAATTATCATCACAAAATACAAAAGGAATTACTTCATTACATTTGATTTTTAGCATTGTAACAATGCTATTTCTTTCCATTTTTAATTTTCTCTCAGAGCTGCAGAATAAGAATTTGCCCAGTATCCCGTATCGGGACTGTTTCATACAATTTTCCTTTCAGCTGCGTCAGTTTAAAGAGATGTGATGGAAGCCTTTGTGTATTGTGAAAGCTGCAAAAGATATGCAATGTTCACCAAAGTCTACAAGACAGTGAATCTTAACGCATGTGTAATGGAGACTGGTAAACTAATCTCACTTACTGTCAGTTCTCTGCATGTTATAAGTCTCTGGTTCCCTTATCATAAATACTGCTCAAGTATCTTGAAACCAAGATGCCAAAAAGGGGAAAACTCCCTCTAACCAATAATGCAAAGCTCATATGAATTTTGCAGTGTGTTTCTGAGTATCTTTGTTTCTGCCTCCCTGAATACATTTGAAGTTCTCCTCGTGCTCTGAAGTCAGTTTGCATCTATGTTTCAGACTTTCAAATATGTTGGATTTTTCTGCATGTGAATTAGTTTCATGCTGACTGAAATATTTTGGTTCCAGACACCTCACCTGCAGCTGTTACTAGTCAGCAGTTTGTGGCCGTTGTACCTGCGATGAACTAGTGTCTGTTATGTTAGTCCTCACTTTTTGACAACCTTAAAAAGAATGATTAGTGTTTTGACTTCAAATTGTTTAATTGCCCTGCACCAGTTATAGTAAAATCCATTTACAGTTGGTGTTGTATGCACTTATCTCAAATGTGGGTTAATGGAATTTAATGGCTGGTAAAATTAAGGTGATTGACAATGAACATGGTAACCCTACAGGGTAAAGCCCCCATTGGACAGCATTGCAGTATGCCTGGAAAGGGATGGAAGAAGAGGGCCTGACGATTCAGCTGACAGTTACTGTTGCTGGTGATACCAATTATGTGATGCATGTTCGCTATAGATGTCTTTGAGCAAATAGCATGACTCTATCTGTCTCTCTGTCACCTCAGCACTTGTGTTTATTTTAATTCCTTCATGGGATGTGAGTGACGCTGGTAAGGCCAACATTTCTTGTCTATACCTAATTCCCTTGAGAAGACAGTGGTGACCCGTGTAGGCAGTTCTGTATGATTATTGCCAGGCAGGTGTGTCTCTGTCTGTGAATGATGTTGGGAGGCCCAGAGCAGCCTGCCTCTGGCACGGCCTGTCAGGTCTGATATCTCAATTGTGTTTCCCCTTTTTCATTTAAAAGCAGGACGTTCGTGTTGTGTGACAGCTGAGAAACCTATGCACAGAGTAGATCACCGTGAGAGGATCTGTAATAGCTGGCGTCTCTCTCCCAGCTGTACAGATCATCCAAAAATGTAAAAAAAGGAAGATTCATGCTTGGAAACCCATTTCCCAATTTTGCAGATGGACTAGAAAAAAAAAACAGTCCAAGATAACTTGGTCCAAATCTTCCTGATATACAAGAACAAAAAGGTTGGAACCGTGTGTTCCTAATGTTGGGGGTGATATTTTGCATAGATAGAGAATTGGTTAAGGGACAGGATGCAGAGAGTAGGGATAAATAGGACATTTTCAAGTTGGCAGGCTGTGACTAGTAGAGTGTCGCAAGGATCAGTGTTGGAGTTGCAACCATTTACAATTTATATTAATGACTTAGATGAAGAGACAGGGAGTATTGTATCCAAGTTTGTTGATGATACAAAGCTAGGTGGGAATGCAAACTGAGGAGGACACAAAGAGGCTGCAAAAAGATATAGACAGGTTAAGCAAATGGCCAACAAGGTGGCAAATGCAGTATAATGTGAGGGAGCATGAGGTTATTTGCTTAAGAATAGAAAACCATAATATTTTTTAAAAGGGATGAAACTTGTAAATGTTGAGGTTTAGAGAAGAGTCATATTGGACTTGAAATGTTAATTCAGTTTCCCTCGCCACAGATGCTGCCAGACTTGGTGAGTTTTTCCAGCGCTTTTTGTTTTTATTTCAGATCTCCAGCATCTGCAGTATTTTATATTATTGAGGTTCGGAGAGACTTGGGTGTACTCGTAAGAGAAACACAGCATGCAGGTACAGCAAGCAATTGGAAGGAAAATTACGTTGGCCTTTATTGTAAGCGAATTGGAGTACAGGAATAAAGAAGTCTTGCTACAATTGTATGGGACATTGGTGAGGCCACACCTGGAATATTGTGTGCAATTTTGGTCTCTTTATTTAAGGAAAGATATACATGCATTGGCAGCAGTACAGCGAAGGTTCACTAGATTCATCCCTGGGATGAGAGGCTTTATCTTTATTCGTTCATGGGATGTGGGCATCGCTGGCTAGGCCAGCACTTCTTATTGCTCTTGAGAAGGTGGCGGTGAGCTGCCACTTTGAACTGCTGCAGGCAATGTGATGTAGGTACAATACCCTTAGTGCTGTTAGGGAGGAAGTTCCAGGATTTTGACCCAGTGACAGTGAAGGAACGGTGATATATTTCCAAGTCAGGATGGTGTATGGCTTGGAGGGGAACTTCCAGGTGGTGGTGTTCCCGTGTGTCTGCTACCCTTGTCCTTCTAAATGGTAGCAGTCGTGGGTTTGGAAGGTGCTGTCTAAGGAGCCTTGGTGAGTTCCTGCAGTGCATCTTGTAGATACGAACGTACAAACATACTAATTAGGAGCAGGAGTAGGCCACTTGGCCCCTCGAGCCTACTCCGCCATTCAATAAGACCATGGCTCATCTGATTGTAACCTTAGTCCCACATTCCTGCTTAACCCAAATAACCTTTCACCCCCTTGTTAATCAAGAATCTATTTACCTCTGCCTTAAAAATATTCAAAAGCTCTGCTCCCACTGCCTTTTGAGGAAGAGAGTTCCAAAGGCTTATGACCCTCAGAGAGAAAAAATTCTTCTCATCTCTGTCTTAAATGAGCAACCCCTTATTTTTAAACAGTGACCCCTAGTTCTAGATTCTCCCACAATAGGAAACATCCTCTCAACATCCACCCTCTTAAGACCCCTCAGGATCTTAAAGGTTTCGATCAAGCTGCCTCTTACTCTCCTAAACTCCAGTGGAAACAAGCCTAATTTGTCCAACCTTTCCTCATAAGATAACCTGCACATTCCTGGTTTTAGTCCAGTAAACCTTCTTTGAACTGCTTACGCATTTACATCTTTCCTTAAATAAGGAGAACAGTACTGACACAATACTGCAGATGTGGCCTCACCAGTGCCCTGTGCAACAGAAGCATAACCTCCCTACTTTTGTAATCAATTTCCCTCACAATAAATTATAACATTCTATTAGCTTTCCTAATTACTTGCTGTACCTGCATTCTAGCCTTTTCTGATTCATGTACGAGGACAGCCAGATCCCTCTGAATCTGAGCTCTGCAATCTCTCTCCATTTAGATAATAAGCTTTTTTATTCCTCCTGCCAAAATGGACAATTTCACATTTGCCCACATTATACTCCATTTGCCAGATCTTTGACGACTCACTTAACCTATCTATGCCCCTTTGTAGTCTCTTTATGTCCCCTTCACAATTTACTTTCCTACCTACCTTTGTGTTGTCAGCAAATTTAGCAACCATTCTTTCAGTTCCTTCATCCAAGTCATTTATATAAATTGTAAAAACTTGAGGCTCTGGCACTGATCCCAGTGGCAACAGATGGTACACTGCTGTCACTGTGTGTCAGTGTTGGGGGGAGTGAATGTTTGTGGATGGGGTACCAATCAAGCGGGCTGCTTTGTCCTGGATGTTGTCAAGCTTCTTCAGTGTTGTGGGAGCTGCACTCATCCAGGCAAGTGGAGAGTATTCCACTACACTGATATAAAAACAAAAAAACTGCAGATGCTAGAAATCCAAAACAAAAACAGAAACAGAAATACCTGGAAAAACTCAGCAGGTCTGGCAGCATCGGCGGAGAAGAGCACAGTTGACGTTTCATGGCCTCATGACCCTTCAACAGAACTGTCATGAAGGGTCATGAGGACTCGAAACGTCAACTGTGCTCTTCTCCACCGATGCTGCCAGACCTGCTGAGTTTTTCCAGGTATTTCTGTTTCTGTTTTTGTATTCCACTACACTCCTGACTTGTGCCTTGTAGATGGTGGACAGGCTCTGGAGGGGTCAGGAGGTGAGTTACTTGTCACAGGATTCCTAGCCTCTGACCTGCCCTTGTAGTCACAGTATTTATATGGCTAATCCAGCTCAGCTTCTGGTTAATGGCAACCCCAAGGTTGTTGATTGTGGGGGATTCGGCAACGGTAATGCTATTGAACATCAAGGAATGATGGTTAGATTCTCTCTTGTTGGAGATAGTCATTGCCTGGCACTTGTGTGGCGCAAATGTTACTTGTCAGCCAAAGCCTGGATATTGTGCAGGTCTTACTGCATTTGGATATGGACTCCTTCAGTATCTGAGGAATCACGAATGGTGATGAGCATTTTGCAAACATCCCCACTTCTGACCTTATGATGGAAGGCAGGTCATTGATGAAGCAGCTGAAGATGGTTAGGCCGAGGACACTACCCTGAGGAACTCATGCAGTGATGTCTTGGGACTGAGATGATTGACCTCCAACAACCACAACCGTCTTCCTTTGTGCTAGGTATGATTCCAGCCAACGTAGAGATTTCCCCCTGATTCCCATTGACCACAGTCTTGCAGTTTGCAAGGCTGATTAAATTGGGCCTATATTCCCTAGAGTTTAGAAGAATGAGAGGCGATCTCATCGAAACATTCAAGATTATGAAGGGATGACTTTATTCTTTATGGGATGTGGGTGTCATGGGCAAGGCCAGCATTTGTTGCCCGTCCCTAATTGCCATGGAGTGGCTTGCTAGACCATTTGAGAGCAGCTGAGAGTCAACCACGTTGCTGTGGCTCTGTAGTTGCATGCAGGTCAGACCAGGTAAGGACGAGATTTCCTTCCCTAAAGGACATTAGTGAATGAGAGGGATTTTTATAACAGTTAATGATAGTTTCATGGTCACTATTACTAAGACCAGCTTTATATTCCAGATTTATTATTTGAATTTCAATTCCACCAACTGCTATGGTGGAATTTGAATCCATGTCCCAGAACATTAGCCTGGACCTCTGGATTACTAGCCTAGTGACATTACCACTGCGCACTTTCTGCCCACTACAGGGTAGATACTGAGAGGTTGTTTCCCCTGGCTAGGGAATCTAGAACAAGGGGCTACAACCTCAGGATAAGGGGTCGATCATTTTGCTATGAGAAGAGAAGAAATTTCTTCACTCAAATGGTTGTGAATCTTTAGAATTCTCTACCCTAGAATGTTGTGGATATGTCATCATTGAATATATTTAAGGCTGAGGTAGACAGATATTTGGCCTCTCAGGAAATTGAGAGAGATGATGAATGAGTGGGAAAGCGGAGTTGAAGCCTAAGATCAGCCATGATCATGTTGAATGGTGGAACAGGCCTGAAGGGCCAGATGGTCATCTACTCCTATTTTTTACATTCTTATGAAGGTAAAAAGAGGCACTGATTTGAAGATGGCCACTCTGACCGAGGAGTTAAAAGTTTACAAGTGCAAGGAGTTATTGACACATGGCATACCCTGTCTCAAGTGGCGATTGATACTAGATTGTTTGTTTGATGTGTTATAAAAGTCCTGTATACATACTGAGAAAATATATTAAGCTCTGGGGAGAGATCAGGTGAATGGGATTAACCTGGGGAGAGAAGCAGAATGGGGATAGACAGTAGTGAGAGAAGGAAAATGGAATTAGCTTAGCGAGAGAACTAGAATAGGAAACTATATTCATTGCAAGCAAGAAGGCTCTTCCTGTGCTAAAATTTCTTCTTTCTATGGCAGTCAACACTGCTCATTTGATTAATGATTTTTGAGTTTGAAACTGAATCTTGTCACACATTTTCCAGCCCCAGAGTTGTTGGGACAATGTACAAGTGAATGGCATTTGTATAATTTTGCTGAAACACTTATTTTCTGTCCCGAGACTCTAATGTATTCAGGCCCATGGAGAAACCTGGTTTGTCTTTTCCTCAATTGAAACAGTAATCCGGCTACCAGCAAGATCCAAGAGTAAATGTGACACACTGTTAAGTGTTGTGTAGGTGCAGAGTGATGACTTTCTATCTCTGGTTATACAGAAGTATTTATCCTTTTATCTGGCTGCATTTAGCGACACCATAATTTCTGCCGTAATGGAGCCTTATCTTTGGGTGGGACCCGGGTATGTTTAAGTGGAACTGAGATCATATGAACACTGCCTGTATATCTGGACTCCTCCCTTTTCTCAAGAGTTCTTGCTTCTGCTTGGTTACACTTTAGCTAGATTACATAATCAAATGTTTTCTATTTCTGCTCCTGCGGTTTTGCTGCGATTAAAAATTGTCTGTTTGAAACAGGATGGCATCAGATTAGTTCGTCTTTCTCCTCAGAATCCTTGTTAACCGTTTGAGTACAGAGGTCACCCTGTCAGACAGGCCTCAATATAATATTTCAGGAAATATAGATAAGAATTAAGGAAAACATTTAAGTTAACTCCCTCTAATATAAAGTGACATCAGCACAAGGGAAGCAGTTGATTGGTGAGTAACTAGTAACTCTTTATTTAAGTCTTAAGGTTATTTTTGTTAAGTCAATTAATAGTCTGAGACATGTCTGTGCACCGCAGTCCGTAGATTGCATATCTTGTCCCTTCCTTCCGTCGTAAGGTCAGAAGTGGGGATGTTTGCTAATGATTGCACAATGTTCACCATTTGCGGCGACTCAGATACTGAAGCATTCCATGTCCAAATGCAGCAAGATCTGGACAATATCCAGGCTTGGGCTGACAAGTGGCAAGCAACATTCGTGCCACACAAGTGTCAGGCAATGATCATCTCCAACAAGAGAGAACCCAATCATTGCCCCATGATGTTCAATGGCATTACTATTGCTGAATCCCCCACTATCATCTGGAGGTCACCATTGACCAGAAACTGGACTGGACTAGAAATATAACTGCCCCCTGCACAGCTAATGAATTAGTACTCCTCCATGTTGAACACCACTTGAAGGAAGCAGTGAGGGTGGCAAGGGTGCTGAATGTACTCTCTGTGGGGGACTTAAATATCCATCACCGAGAGTGACTCGGTAGCACCACTACCGACCGAGCTGGCTGAGTCCTAAAGGACATAGCTGCTAGACTGGGTTTGTGGCAGGTGGTGAGGGAACCAACAAGAGGGAAAAACGTACTTGATCTCATCCTCACCAACCTGCCTGCTGCAGATGCATTGTCCATGATAGTATCGTTAGGAGTGACAACCGCACGGTCCTTGCGGAGATGAAGTCCCATCTTTACTTTGAGGATACCCTCCATCATGTGTGGTGCTACCACCGTGCTAGACTGAGCAACCATGAGACACTGTGGGCCATCAGCAGTAGTAGAATTGTACTTGATCACAATCTGCAACCTCACGGCCCAGCAAATCCCCAATTCTACCATTACCATCAAACCAGGGGATCAACACTGGTTCAATGAAGAGTGCAGGAGGACATGCCAGGAGCAAATCCACTTTGTTCCCAAGGCTTGACCTCATTGTAAGTAAGATGGGTTTGATGAAAAGTGCAAGATTTTGACAATTGCTCAGCATGTATTCGATATCTCTTATTTATTTTTGCCTAGGATAGGCTATCTAATTTTATTGTCCAAAATCCAAGAAAATCCCAAACCCTGCGCGGTTTCAGTCCTGAGGGTGCTAGATTTTGGACATTGGTCCTGTAGAGCCACATCCACAGCACGATGACTGGCTCAGATGTACAGGCAAGAGGAAGATTGTAAAAACAATAGTGATATGGGATTCTATAATTAGGGGAACAGACGGGTGTTTCTGTGGTTTCATAAGTGAATCCAGGTTGATGTGTTTGTCTCCCTGGTGCCAGGATCATAGATGTCACTGAGCGGTTGCAGAACACTCTGAGGGAGGCGGATGAAGAGCCAGCAGCTGTGGTCCACATCAGTACCAGTGGCATAGGTAAAAAGAGGGATGAGGTAGTGCAGGCAGATTTTAGGGAGCTGGTAAGGAGACTGGCAAACAGAACCTTATAGGTAGTAATCTCTGGATTTCTCCTGGCACCATGTGCTATTGACTATCAAAACAGTAGGTTGGATTAGATGAATGCTGACTGAAGAGTTGGTGGCTTTAGATTCCTGGGACGTTGGGATTGGTTCAGGGCAGGCTTGCACAGGCTGGATGGGTTGTATTTAAACAGAGCTGGGACCAAGTGGGGCAGTTGCTCATGTTTTGGGGAAAGTTTCAACTAACTTGGCAGGAAGGTAACATTAGAGAGGAAAAACAAGGTGCACAAAGATTTGGGAGAAACAGATAACACTAAAATAAGAAATAGTAAAGTATTAGGTAGAATCAGTGTAAGCGGGGTGCAATAAGGTCTAAATTAAGTTTACTGTGCATGTATGTGATTGCACCGTGTAGTAAAAAAGATTGGTGAGCTGCAGGCACTGATAGCACGTCTGGGAATATGATGTTGCAGTGAAATCGGAGACCTGGCTCAAAAAGGGTAGGACTGGGTATTAAATATTCCTGGATACAAGGGACCGAATTTTCCCCACTCCATGGTGGTGGGCTTGGAGGTAGAGACACAGGAAAAATAGGGGAGAGCTGCATTGGGATAGCTCCCCAATGCATCCCTGCCACCAGAGAACTTTCCCAGAGATAGGCTAGGAAGCACATTAGCTGCCTGGTCCATTAAAGTCCCAATTCGGGCCAATTTTTCATCAATGAAAGTGGCTTCCTGGGCTCCATGCACCAATAACCGGACCTTGGGCAGGCAAGGCTGTACGTGCGGCTCAGACAATTCTGCCAGAGGGTATTCCCCTCTGCTCCAAAGGGCTTAATAGCTTAGCCCTTAATAATATTTTATTTGCATCCACGCCTCCATATTGAGGCGGTCTCCAATTTGTCTCAGCAGTGCCCGGCATGGAGCTGCTGAGGCTCCAGCGCTGCCGGCCATCTGATTGGGCCTGTAGCACGGAGAGGACACCCAGGTTGGCGAGCGCTGAGGCAACCATTAGGTGGCTGCCTCCCAGGAAATTGTGCCACTGGTCTCTCTGCCAGCATTGTGGGCTCATAACCGTCAGGTTCCGATGACTGGATGCCAAAGGCCCCAGGAAATTTCAACCCAGGGTGTTCAGGAAAGGAAAGAAAGGAGGAGGGGTGACTATATTGTTTAAGAATAAGGATGAGAGCATATCCTCAAAGGGCCAAGAACAGAATCTGTTTGGTTAAACAAACAGTTACGATGCCATTACATTACTGTGTATTCTGTAGGCCACCAACCAGTGGAAAAGTCACAGAAGACCAAATTTTCAAGGAAATTTCAGAGAAGTGTAAAAACTATTTTTTAGCAATAGAGCAATTACAATAGGCGACTTTATTCATCCTAATATAGACTGGGATGGATATAATGTAAAAGGCAGAGAGGGGAAGAGATTCTGATGTGTTCAGGAGAATTTTCTAAATTTTTGTTTCCGGTCCAAAGAGGTAGGAGGCAATCCCAGAACTGGTTCTGGGGAAGGAGGCGGATCAAGTGTTAGTGGGAGAACTTTTAGGGCACAGTGACCAGAGTGTCATAAGCTCTGGTTCCATTTTGTTTCCTTTTTATTTGCTGGTTTGTTTTTTTTCTCATTTTATTTCTTTATTCTTTTAGTTTGCATTTGGACAGTTGCTAACCAATCATTCGCACCGAACCTAGGCGCATCTTTTGTTTCTTTACCTTATCCATTACCACTCCCTTTGACCTTTGCACCTTGAAACCTTTTGTCGTTTAATCTGTCCACCCATCACAGATCTTCCCTTTTGTTCCCCTCCCTCCCCTTTCACTCGCTCAAAACCTTTTTTATTATTATTTGTTCATGGGATGTGGGCATCGCTGGCTAGGCCAGCATTTATTGCCCATCTCTAATTGTCATTCCTAATTGCCCTTGTTCAGAGGGCATTTTAGGAGTCAACACATTGCCGTGGATCTGGAGTCACATGTAGGCCAGACCAGATAAGGATGGCAGATTTCCTTCCCGGAAGGACATTAGTGGACCAGGTGGGTTTTTCCAACAATCAACAATGGTTTCATGGGCCCAGGATATTTAGGTCGGCGAGCGGGGTGTGGGGCCCGCTCGCCGACACATAAAATGATGCGGGATGACGTCACCCTGCGTCATTTCCATTTTCAGGTCGGCGGGGGCGCAGCCAAACCAGCTGTGCACCTGCCGACCTGTCAACGGCCAATTGAGGCCATTTAAAAAGTAATTAAGCTCATTAATGAAGCTGCCCGCCCAACCTTAAGGTTGGGCGGGCAGGCAGGGAGCCCTGGCGTGCTTCAGAAAAAGCATGAGACCTCATCCACGGGTGGAATGAGGTTTCATGAGGGTTTTTTAAAAATTTAATAAATGTTTGATTAAAAGTGATGGACATGCCCCAACCCATGTGACAGTGTCACATGAGGGGACGTCGGGAAGTTTTATTTTTGCCCCTTCACCATTTTTAAATTTGGCGCCGATCTACCTGAGGCAGCACTTAGCCTCAGGGTGACGAGTGTGCTCTTTCGCGCACATGCGCGAAAGTGGGCACTCTTGGCTGAGGGAATCTCTCCCCCCCTCCACCCGCACAGGGAGCGCGTAGCGCTTCCTGGCAGACATCACACTGGGCGGGCCTTAATTGGTCCACTCACGTAAAATGGCGGCGCGCCCAGGCCTGTTCCTGCACTTCCCCCCACGATGGGGGAAAATTCTTCCCATGGTCATCATTAGACTTTTAATTCCAGATTTTTTATTGAATTCAAATTCCACCATCTGCCATGGTGGGATTCGAACCCAGGTCCCCAGACCTATTACATTTCTGTCTTTACTCTTTTCTGAGAAAAGGTCATCAACGTGAAGCATTAGCTCTGTTTCCCTCTCCACAGATGCTGCCTGACCTGAGTATTTCCAGCGTTTACTGTTTTCATTTCAGATTTGCAGCATCCACAGCATTTTGCTTTTTTATAGTATAAGGTTTAAGTTTGCTGTGGAAAAGGACAAGGAGCAATCCAGAGTAAAAGTAATTAACTGGGTGGCAGGTGAATGGGGAGGACATTTTCAATGGGGTGAGAACAGATCTGGCCTGGTAAATTGGAATCCAGGATTATCGGGCAAAACCTAACAGTACAATGGGCTGCCTTTAAAGAGAGAGTATGAATACAGTCAGGGCACATTCCCACGAGGAGAAAAGGTAGGAAAACAAAGCCAGAATTCAGAGGATGATGAAAGAAAGAGTAAGATGAAGCAGAATAAGGGTATGTGTTTGAACATATGTCAGATGATAGAGCAAGGCTGAATATTGAAAGCTCAGAGGGGTTGTGAAATAAATGAGAATCAACAAGAGAATATGAGAAGAAAATGGTAGCTAACATAAAGGGAATCAAAAGTCTCCTGTAGGCATACAATTAATAAAAAGGTGGTAAAAGGAAGAGTGGAGCAGATTAAGGACCAAGGAGACAGAGGACATAGCTGAGGTACTAAATGAGTACTTTGGACCTGTCTTTACTAAGGAAGAAGATGCTGTCAAAGTCATGGTGAAATAGGATGGAGGCAATTGATAGAGATATTAAGCTGGCTTTACTTAAAGTTGATAAATCACCAGGACCAGATCAGCTATATCTGAGGGCATGGAGGGAAGTAAGGGTGAAAATTGTGGGGGAACTGGCCATAATCTTCCACTCCTCTTTAGATACAGATGTGCTATGGGGGTGGAGAAAAACAAATGTTTGTTCAAAAAAGGGTGTAATGATAAACCCTGCAACCACAGGCTAGTCAGTTTAACTAGGATGATGGGAAAATTTTTATGGATTTGTTAAAGGCAAGTTGTGTTTACTAAACTTGATTGAGTTGTTTTGATGAAGTAACAGAGAGGGTTGGTTGAGAGTAATGCAGTTGATATGGTGTAGCTAGCCTTCTGAAAAGTATTTGATAAAAGTGCTGCATAACACACTTGTCAGCAAAGTAAAAGGTCAGTGGCAGCATGGATATGAAGTTGGCAGAGTGACAGGAAACAGAGTAGAGCTGAATGATTGATTGTTTTTCAGACTGGAGGAAGTTGTATGGTGGGGTTCCCCAGGTGTTGGCATTATGACCAGGGCTTTTCTTGATCTATGTTAATGGCCTAGACATGGGTGTAGAGGGCACAATTTCAAAATTGCCGATTGACACAAAACTTGGAAGTATTGTGAACTGTGAAATGGATAGTAATGGACTTCAAGAGGACATAGGTTGATCGAATGGGCGGACAGGTGGTAGATGAAATTTAATGCAGAGAAGTGTGAAGTGATTCAATTTGTTAGGATCAATGAGGAAAGACAATATGAAAACAGTTCTAAAGGGTGTGCACAACTAGAGGGACCTGGGATTATATGTTCTTAAATCGTTAAAGGTGAGAGGGCACGTTGAGGAAGCGGTTACAAAGGCATATGGGATCCTAGACTTAATAAGTAGGGGCATAGAGTACAAAGGCAAGGACGTAAACCTTTCTAAAACACTGGTGCAGCCTCAACTATGTCCAATTCTGGTCACCACGCTTTAGGAGGATGTGGAGAAAAGATTTACAGGAGTGGTTCTAGGTGTGAGGGTTATGTGGATAGATTGGAGAAGTTGGGGTTGTTCTCCTTAAAGAAAAGAAGTTAGAGGAGAGATTTGGTAGGGATGCTCAAAATAATGAGGGATCTGGACAGAGTAGATTGGGAGAAACTGTTGCCATTGGCAAAAAGGGTCGACAGCCAGAGGACATTAAGTTAAGGTGATTAGAAAAAGAACCCAAGGTGACATGAGGGAAAGTTTTTTTTCTGCAGTGAGTGTTTAGGATTTGGAATGCAGCTTCGGAGACTGTGATGGAGGCAGATTCAGTCGGGACTGTTAAGAGAATTGGATAATGATCTGTAGAGAATAATTGCAGGGCTACGGATAAAGGCAGGGGAGTGGGACTAACTGAGTTACTCTTGCAGAGAAGCAGCATGATACGATGGGCCGAATGACTACCACCTGTGCTGTAACAGTTCTATGACTGAATGACAGACTATAAAATGCAGATTTAACAGGATCTGTTGGGGTACTGGGCTAAATGGAATAAATAGGCCCAGTCTTTTTTTATTATTCATCTTTTTGTTTCACTTGTCAGATAGCACTGAGACTGTTTGTGCAGCTCAAGATTGGGATTATTTAGAGCAGTTACCAGCTACATTTTTGGACGTGTTCATCAGATTTGCACTACATCCTGTAAGGAACATGCATGAGATAAACACCTGGAATATTGTGTGTGCTGATCTAAAAAGGGACTGGCTCGCTCTGTTGTGAGATATGTGTGCAGCTGATGTTTTACATGCAGCAGCTGGGGCAAATACTCTTGATCCACAGCTTCTTTCAGCCAGATTTTAAACTGTATGTCCAGGCCCGTCTTGAGCTCAGAAGGTCAAGGTAGAAAGATGCAAGTTGAAGTTATTAAAAATTTAAAATTATTAAAGTTACTAAACCTGTACAAATATGTTTTTTTAAACCACAAGTCTCTGCATCCAACTACCGTGACTGATGTGGAGCAGAGAAATTCCCATTCAGAAAATTCTAACATTATAAAATACCAGTTAACTATTTTGCACCATGGTCCCTTTCAGGTATATAGATTTGTATAAATGTTACTGACTACATATCTCGACATTCCTGAAAAGAAAGTTGGCATGAGTTTAAGGTTGGCTTATACAAACATATGAATAAATGAATTAGGAGCAGGAGAAGGTCCTCAAGCTTGTTCTGCCATTCAATAAGATCATGGCTGATCTGATTGCTCCACTTCACATTCCTGCCCACCCCTGATAACCTTTCACACCTTGCTTATCAAGAATCTATCTAGCTCTGTCTCAAAAGATATTCAAAGACTCGGCTTCCCCTACCTTTTGAGGAAGAGTTCCAAAGACTCGTGACACTCTGATAGAAAAAAATTCTCCTCATCTCTGTCTCAAACAGTGACCCCTAGTTCTAGATTCTCCCACAAGAGGAAACATCCTCTCCACATCCACCCTGTCAAGACCCCTTAAGATCTTATATGTTTCAATCTAGTTGTCTCTTACGCTTCTAAACTCCAGCAGATACAAGCTTAGCCGGTCCAGTCATTCCTCATAAGACAACCTGCACATTCCCGGAATTAATCTAATAAATCTTTTCTGAACTGCTTCAAATGCATTTACATTCTTCCTTAAATAAGAAGACCAATACTGTACACAGCCCAGATGTGGTCTCACCAATGTCCTGTATAATTGAAACATAACACCCCTACTTTTCTATTCAATTCCCCTCGCAATAAATGATGTATTAGCTTTCCTAATAACTTGATGTACCTGCATACTAACTTTTTGCATTTCATGCACTAGGACCTCTGCATCTCAGAGCTCTGCAATCTCTCACCACTTAGATAAGATGCTTCTTTTATCCTTCCTGCCAAAGTGAACAATTTCACATTTGCCAAAATTAAAATTCATTTCCCAGATCTTGCCCACTCACTTAACCTACCAATATCCCTTTGTAACCTCCTTAGGTCCTCTTCACAACTTACTTTCCTACCTATCTTTGCATCATCAGCAAATTAGGCAACCATACCTTAAATTCCTTCATCCAAGTCATTTATATAAATTGTAAAAATTTGAACCCCCAGCACAGATTCCTGTGGCACCCCACTTGCTACATCTTGCCACCCAGAAAATGACTCAGCTATGCCTACTCTTGTTAGCTAGCCAATTTTCTATCCATGCCAATATGTTACCCTCTACACCATGAGCTTTTATTTTCTGCAATAACCTTTGATGTGGCATCTTATCAAATGCCTTCTAGAAATCTAAGTACAGTACATCCACCTGTCCCTCTTATCCATAGCACATGTGACTTCTTCAAAGAACTCCAATCAATTGGTTAAACATGATTTCCCTATCACAAAACCAGGCTGACTCTACCTGATTACCTTGAAATTTTCTAAGTGGCCAGCTATAACATCTTTAAAATAGCTTCTAACATTTTCTCTATGACAGATGTTAAGCTAACTTGCCTGTAGTTTGAGTAAATAAAAACAGAAAATGCTGGAAATACTCAACAGGTCAGATCTGATACCTTTCATCAGAAAGGTTGATTGTGTTTCTCTCCACAGATGCTCCAAGACCTACTAAGTACTCCCAGCATTTTCTGTTTTTATTTCAGCTTTCCAGTATTTGCAGTAATTTGCTTTTGTATTCGTGTTTGAGTAATTTATTTAAATTTTTTTGAGCATCATGAGGATGATAGTTAGGGATGTGCCTATTGATTTTTTTCATATGGACTTCCAGAAGGCATTTGATGGGCTTATAGGGTTAAATTATAAGGACACCTTGCATAAGCATGGCTTATATTGTGAGTTTAGAAGGGTGAGGATCATTTACTTGAGTTTTTTTTAAAGATTGAGTGATTCATTAGGGCAGATACAGTGAAACTTATTTCATCTGGTGGGGAATCCAGAACAAGACATAATCTTCATATAAAAACAGAAAATGCTGGAAAAGCTCAGCAGGTCTGGCAGCATAAATGGAGAGAGAAAGAGTTAACATTTTGGTTCCATATGGCTCTTTTCAGAGCCGCAATATTGTGCTTTTATTTTGTCATAATATTAGAGCTAGGCTATTAAGGAGTGACATCAGGAAGCACTTTTTCACACAAAGAAGAGTGGAAATCTGGAACTTGTCTCTTAAGCTGTGGATGCTGAGGGCCAAACGGAACTGTCAAGATTGTGATCGATAAACTCATGTTGGGCACAAGTATCAAGGAGTATGGAACAAAGGCAGGTGAATGTGGTTGAACTACAGGGCAGCCATGATTTGAATAGTGAAATATGCTCAAAGGGCCCTCCCTATTCCTATGTTCCTTTAACAGGCATGTTTTGTATTCAGCGATTTTTCAATCCATTTTTCTGGAAAGAATTGGAGTCCGGAGCCCAACGTAGAAGGACGGTGTCTCACTGCAACATCCAATTCCCTTACCTCAAACACAATCGATACAAAGCATATTCAGAACAAGTGTAGCATTCAACAACAGCAACAGTGTAATTTCAGATGGTTTTAGATTATTTAAAGGATTTTTCCATGTAATTTTACCTGTATTTTTTTTTCTTTACCCATCAGCCCTCAGATAATAGGGAATCTGCTGAACAGCTCTCAGGAAGCCAGTAAGAACAGTGTGAGCAAGATCCCCCTCATAATTTCCAATCTCTCATAACATCAAAAAGGTCAAGGTCCAGAAAACAGCATTTAGCTTTTCAAAGCTTCTGCTTTTCGTATTCTGAATGTTTCATTGAAGCTCATCTGTCTGATCCAGTCTGACAGTGCCCCTCTCATGAGTACTGTCTGTCTCTCTCTATCTAAACCAATGTTCTAGTCTTGATTCCTGTAACGTCGAGTTTAATTAAAACACTTGGAGGCATAACTTCTGTAAAAAAAAGCTCTAAAAGTTTAACCAAACTATATAAGTGGTGCCAACAATGTACTTTTAAGGCCAAGATTCCAAATAACTCCAGGAGGGATCTGCCACTTCTATATTACTTATTCCAGCATTGCTGCAGTTCAATCCATAGAATTGATTCCATTCATTTACCCATTACTGACCTTGCGCTAATGGGCCTGCAATTGATTTGAAACAGAAAATGCTGGAAAAACTCAGCAGGTATGACAGCATCTGTGGAGAGAGAAACTGAGTTAACATTTTGAGTCCGTATGACTCTTCAGAGTTAAAGAGAAGTAGAAATGTGATGGAATTTAGACTGTTTAAGGTGGGGTGGAGCAAGTAAAGCAGGATAGAAGGTCAGCGATAGGTAGGGGCTAAGGAGAGATTGACAAAGATGTCATGGACACAAGATAATGGGAGTGTTAACGGTAGTGGTGAAGACTAAAGGTGCTGATAGTGGCATAAAGCTAAGAAAGCAGAATGTCTGAATAGCGGAACAAAGGTTGGCACTCTGTGAAAGAACAACATGGAACAAGTGACAAATGGCCCTTGTGGGGAAGCGGGGCGGAGAGAGGGGACAGTGGCTGGGGAAAAAGGATAGAAAAAGGGATTTAAAAAGGGATAAAACAAATGAATCAAAATAAAAATAAGTAAATAATTTTTTTTTAAAAGCTATTACAAAAAGTGTGAAGATAAAGGAGAGAGTTCATGGTCTGAAGTTGTTGAACTCAATGTTGAGTCCGGAAGGCTGTAAAGTGCCTAATCGGAACATGAGGTGCTGTTCCTCCAGTTTGTGTTGGGCTTCGCTGGAACATTGCATCAGGCCAAGGATGGACATGTGGGCATGAGAACAGGGTGGTGTGTTGAAATGGCAATCGACAGGAAGATCTGGATCTTACTTGCAGACAGACCGAAGGTGTTCCGCAAAGCAGTCACCCAGTCTGTGTTTGGTCTCCCCAATGTAGAGGAGACAGCATTGGAGCAGTGAATGCAGTTGGGGGGCTGCCCTGACAACTCACTGGGATAAGGGATCAAACCCATATTTCCCCCTCCGGCCTGTGATTCCTCTCTTCTGTCGATGCTAACTGAAGCTTCCCTAGGCACTAACTGCTCTCTATACTTTGCTTAAGGGTGTTTATTTATATAAACCATGCCACATCTTCAGAAACACCACCCCTCTGCCAAATAATCTCACATGATGAATTACTTGGAAACGGGAACATATTGTTCTGCATGGAAACATGTCAACTATATTGCACACAGCAAAATCCCATAAACAGCACTGACGTGAATGACAAACCAGTTTTTGATGTTCGAGGGCAGAATGTTGACCAGGATCATGAGAGAAGCACACTGCTCTTGTTTGAATAGTGGTATGGGACTTTTCATGTTCATCAAAACCTCTGGATCAGGCATCTAGTTCTGCTATATAGTTCTGGCTACTGGTACAGTGTATACTATAAGATGACAGTTTTGATATATTGTAATGTACAGAGCTGTGTTTGGTACAGCTTGTGATGTATTGGTGATTTTGGTGTTTGTGTGACCTGTGATGTCTGTTTACACGTTGAATGATTTACAGCATTCACAGCATTGTTTACTAGGTTGTGACTAATATGAGTTTAATAGGATTTCTAATTATATGTTACCCCTAATGTTGTTCCAGCTAAAATCAGTAATCCCAGAGCAGATTGGCTCATCCAATTTATTTGGAGAGATTAGAAAATCCTTAGTTTGTGCCAGGTTAACTGACCACAGCTGGGGTAACAGTAGGAATGTTACTGTGAGTCACAGTATCTATTCGTGAGAACAAAATAGACCAGGAATTCCCCCTCCTGGCTGGCAAAGATTGGTCAATTGGCAAGGTTCGCCTGTTGATCCAGAGCTCACTGTGACGCCATGGTTTTGCAGGGTGCGTTGGGAGAGTGGAGTATCGAGCACACACAAAGATTGAGTCTGGTCTAAAACAGAAAATGCTGGCAAAACTCACCAGGTCTGACAGCATCTGAGAGTCTGGTCTGTCTGGTTCAGTATTGCACCGTTTTATACATTAAATTTCAGCAATTTCACAATTTCCATTGACTCTTTTGGCTCCTTCTTGTTGACTCTTCCTTCCTTAACTGTGTTAGGAAGAGGAAATGATTGTGTAATAGTTTTTATAGCACATTCTATAAATACTGGTATCTGTGGGTGTGTGAAACTCAGACAGCATCTCTCACATTGTTCAATGTAACTGCTTTGTACTTCCATATATATTTGTCTGCAGCTGTGCTAGGAGCTTTTTACCAAGATAGGCAGGCACTTCCTTTCAATGCCTGTTCAGAAGTCTGTACATTGCTATGAATGCTTAATCACAAATTATTACCCCGATGATGGCTTTTCTGTTTGGAGTTCTCCCCTTGCTAGAGCCATCCCAGCTAGCCACTGATTACATGGGCTTTTTCTGACTGTCCCACCCTTCATGTTCAGCTGAACATAATGATGAATGAAACAGGAATTACGTAGAATGTACAGCACAGGAATAAACCTCCTGGCCCAACTAGGCCTTGCTGGTGTTTATACTCCACGCAAGCCCCCTCCCACCCCTCTTCATCTCACCCGATCAGCATAACCTTCTAAGTACTTTAAGAAAACTAAATGCTGGAGGTGGAGAACATAATTGGAGAATGCTGGGAATGCTTAATGGTTATGGTGACATTCACTGACATCCTAGCAGGTCTTGTATCATTGCAAAGAAGGATACAGACAAGACTGAAAGCCAGTGGTCTACACAGTTCTGATATCAGTGTTGAAACTGGAGTTTTGTAACTAAGATGCCATGACAGTGGCTTAAATCTTTTGCTGTTTCAGTCAGTGCATTCCAGGTCATAACTGTTCCATGCTTTAAACTGTCTCATGCTTGATCGTGACTGATCCCAGATATGAATGGGTGGGGCTGAAAATTTAAAAGGGTTTTTGAGAAACAGGTTTGTCTTTTTTACATTGTTGCACTGCTTTATTGGTACAGTAGATTGCTGTTGATGGTATTGTATTTAATTTGTTGAACAGTGGCCTAACCAGATTTACACTCAGCTCAAGGGTAAGCTGTCACATTGCAGCAGATAGTGATGTGCCATAACTTTTAAGTGGCACACAGACACTGCTCTAACTTATCAGTGGCTATAGGGTTGTAGCAATAAGTAAATATCAGCATATGTACCCAGACGATGTTGACAAAAGCACACTGGCTTCTCCACTTTCTGTGCAAGGACACTCGGTGAAAATTGGGTGGTGGTGAGCTTGTATTATCACCCAGTTGCATTCATAAATCTGTGTGCTAGGTATTTGACAGCTTGAGAGGGGGTCAGACTCACAGCAGTAAGTAGACAGGAAGGTTTCCTTAATCAAAAAAGAAAATATTGGAAATACTCAGCAGGTCAGGCAGCACCTGCAGAGAAAAACAGATTTAATACAAATATACGAACAATAGAATTAGGAGCAGCAGTAGGTCACTCGAGCCAGTTCCACCATTCAATAAGACCATGGCTGATCTCATTGTAACCTCAACTCCACATTCCTGCCTACCCCAATAAACTTTCACCCCCTTGTTAATCAAGAACCTATCTAGCTCTGCTTTAAAAATATTCAAAGACTGCTTCCACCGCCTTTTGAGGAAGAGAGTTCCAAAAACTCATGACCCTCTGAGAAAAAAATTCTCATCATCTCTGTCTTAAATGAGCGACCCCTTACTTTTAAACAGCGACCCCTATTCTAGATTCCCCCACAAGAGGAAACATCCTCTCCACATCCACCCTGTCAAGGACCTTCAGGATCTTAAAGGTTTCGATCACGTCGCCTCCTACTCTTCTAAACTCCAGTGGATACAAGCCTAACTTTTTTTCATAAAACAACCTGCCCATTCCTGGTATTAGTTTAGCAAACCTTCTCTGAACTGCTTCTAGCGCATTTACATCTTTCCTTAAATAAGGAGACCAGTACTATACACAGTACACCTGATGTGGTCTCAGTAGTGTCCTGTACAACTGAAGCATAACCTCCCTACTTTTGTAATCAATTCCCCTCACAATAAATGGTAACATTCTATTAGCTTTTCTAATTGCCTGCTGGACCTGTATACTAGATTTTTTGTGATTCATGCACTAGGACACCCAGATCCCTCTGAATCTCAGAACTCTGCAACCTCTGACCATTTAGATAATAAGCTTCTTCTTTATTCTTCCTGCCAAAATGGACAATTTCACATTTGCCCACATTATACTCCATTTGCCAGATCTTTGTCCCTTTGTAACCTCCTCATGTTTTGTTCACAATTTACTTTCCGACCTATCTTTGTGTTGTCAGCAAATTTAGCAACCATACCTTCAGTCCCTTCATCCAAGTCATTTATATCGATTGTAAAAAGTTGAGGCCCCAGCACTGATCCCTGTGGCACATCACTTGTCACATCCTGCCAACCAGAAAAAGACCCATTTATGCCAACTCTCTGCTTCCTGTTAGCTATCCAATCTTCTATTCATGCCAATATGTTACCCCCTACACCAAGAGCTTTTTTTCATTCATTGGATGTGGATGTCACTGGCTAGGCCAGCATTTATTGCCCATCCAGAGGGCATTTTAAGAGTCAACCACATTGTTGTGGGTCTGGAGCCACAAGTAGACCAGGTAAGGATGGCAGATTTCCTTTCCTAAAAGGGTAAAATCCCAGATGGGTTTTTACGACAATTGTTTCATAGTCATCATAAGACTTTTAATTCCAGATTTTTTATTATTGAATTCAAATTTCACCATCTGCCATGGTGGGATTTGAAACTGGGTCTCTGGAATACCAGTCCAGCAACAATATCATTATGCCACCGCCTCCCCATTTATTTTCTGCAACAACCTTAGATGTGTCACCTTATCAAATGCCTTCTGGAAATCTAAATACAGTACATCCACCAGCTCCCCTTTATCCACAGCACATGTGACTCCTTCAAAGAACTCCAATAAATTCATGATTTCCCTTTCACTAAACCATGTTGACTCTGCCTGATTGCCTTGAATTTTTCTAAATGCCCTGCTATAACATCTTTAATATTAGCTTCTAACATTTTCCCTATGACAGATGTTAGGCTAACTGGCCTGTAGTTTCCTGCTTTCTGTCTCCTTTTTTGAATAAAGGAGTTACATTTACTATTTTCCAATCTAATGGAACTTTCCCCGAATCTAGGGAAGTTTGGAAAATTAAAACCAATGCATTACCTATCTCACTAGCCACCTCTTTCAAGACTTTAGGATGAAGCCCATCCGGACTCGGGGATTTGTCAGCCTGCAGCCCCAACAATTTGCTCAATACCACTTCCCTGGTGATTGTAATTTTCCCAAATTCCTCCCTCCCATTTCCTGATTTACAGCTATTTCTGGTTTGTTACTTATGTCCTCTATCGTGAAGTCCGATGCAAAACACCTGTTTAATTCATCCGCCATCTCCCTACTTCCGATTATCAATTCCCCAGACACACTTTCTATAGGACCGATGCTCATTTGTTAAATCCTTTCTTATTTAAATATCTGTAGAAACTAGTATCCATCTTTATGTTACTAGCTAGCTTTCTCTCATACTCGCATTTTCCCCTTCTTATTAAGCTTTTTCTCATTCTTTGCTGTTCTTTATATTCTTTACAATTTTCTGACCTGCCAGTCATCTTTGCGCAATTATTTGCTTTCTCTCTAAGTTTGACACTGTCTTTAATCTTTTTAGTTAACCACAGATGTTGGGCCCTCCCCTTGGAATTTTTCTTTCTCATTTTAATGTATTCTGTGTATTCTGGAAAATCACCTTAATTGTCTGCCACTGAACTTCTATTGACCTACCCCTTAACCTCATTTGCCAATTCATTTTAGCTAGTTCTGCTTTCATGTCCTCATAATTGCCCTTATTTATGTTTAAAATACTAGTCTTGGATGCTCCCCCTACTTGAATGGCTTCCTGTGCTACAGCACCATGGTCAGTCAGCTCATCCACCTTGCAGCTCCCACTCTCATCCAAACAAGCTGAAAGGATCTCAAACCTGTTGGACAATTGCAAAGGCTGACATTCCTGCACTCCTGCCCTCCCCTTACCTGCCTCATTCGCAGCCACACCCTCCTGTCCCTGACCACCTTCCAAATCAGAAGACGCTATCCTAATGGGTGTGACTGCCTCCTGGCACAAAGTGTCCAGGTAACTTTCCCGCTCCCTGATGTGTCATAGTGTCCACAGCTCAGCTTCCAACTCAATGATTCTGAGCCAAAGCTCCTCAAGCTGCAGATACTTACTGCAGATGTGTTTGCCCTGGAGCACACTGGCATCCAGGAGCTCCCACATGCTGCAGTCATGGCACACAACACCTGTCCTGCCATACTTATGTGCTTTAATTAATTACTTAATTATTTTATTCAATTTTTATTTTTTTTTATATATTTATTAGTCTTATCACAAATTCCTGTACTATTTTAAATCTTAGGAATAGAATGGAACTTGATCACTTACCAGATACTCACCGAACTGCTAGCTTCTTCCCCTGTAGTAGAACAAAAAACAATTTCTAAAGGGTGAAATGTTAGAAAAAGCAAAGGAGCAGCTCCCTACCCTCTTCACCAAACTCCCTCAGCTCATCAAATTCTCTCACTCTGTTGAGGTTGCACACTCACTTTCGGTCTTTTTGATGCTGATAGTTTTTTCTCTTTTTATTTCTGCTTTGGAAAAACACAGTCTACCCACCCACATAAAGAACACTGAGTAAAACACCCGGGGGGGCGGGGGTGGGGAGAGTAGAAGATTGGGCTTCATGTCCAGAGTGGCATCAACATTCACAACTGCTTGAAGACTCTGGTTCAAATAAATTGATGCCTTCACTGAAATGTGGGAAATGCAGTAGCCAATTTGTGCAGCAGAAGCTCCCACAAACAGCAATGAGATAATGACCAGATAACATGTTTTATTGATTTTGGTTAAAGGATTAATATTGGCCAGAACAATGGGAGAATTCTCCTCCTTTTCAGAATAGTGCCATGAGATCTTTTATGGTTTAACATCTCATCTAAAAGAGTGCAGCACACCCTAGGTTAATGGTCTTACTACAAGAGGTGCAGTGGGCTAGAAACCACAGACACCCCCTCCAGGAGAGCTCTGATGCTTTGAGCATAAGCATATGTTTGTATGTAAAAAAAAATTGAATTGAGAAACTGAGATGCAGGACTGAGGTGCAGTGTGTACGACACAGCAAGTTTGAAAATGGTAAGGCGATGAGGTAAATCTAGAAGTAATAATTAGGCAACACCATGCTTGGGTTTAAAACAAATATTGGAACCAGAAGGAGACCTGAACTGGAAAATCCCGACCATTGGCAAGAATCAGAGTGAGTAATGAGCTTCCCTCTGAGGCATTCTAGTACTGCAGCTATGTTGAACAACACTACCGTGAAGCAGTGCTCCAGAGCAACCGTCACCATCTTTAAGCAAATTGTACCACCTGCTTACAGTTACCTAACTATATGTGTGCATATATTTAAATTAGTGTGGGTCCAGTAATCTAATTCAGAGCCAGTATCATGTATGCTCCCAAACAAGATGCCCTTTCCGTTTCTCAGAACCTGAAGAAATGAAATAGCCCATTCATAAGTCTACCAGGAATCTCATTTTAACACATTGCCACCAATGTTCACATCCAGAAAACAGAGTGAAGTGAAAGAGAAGAGTGATCGGGAGCTGGAGAGGCGTGAGATTTTGCTGATGCAGTGGACGCTCATGCGACTTCTCCAGTAATATTGCCAGGAGGTGTGAATTAGGAGCTGGCAGGCAGGAGAGGTGACTAATTCTAGACAGTGAGCAGGACTTCCATACTGCTGGCTCAGTCACAGGGCTGGCAACTCTGGAGCTTAAGCAGTGCCACTGAGAGAAGTGGAGCTGCTGAGGCAGCAAGAATCTGCAATTTGAGTTGCCCTCAAAAGGATGCATATTAAATAAATCTTTAGAGAAACACTTCCAGCAGTAGCAATGGGATCGCAGGAGCATCATTCGCTGCCTGCGACCCCCTCCCTGTGCCATTGCCTCGCCATCAACACGTTGCCAGTGGTCTGGGAAAATCACCCTGATTTGGGCCATTACGCATTCAAATGGGAAACTTCACTGTTGGCAGGACTGCATTGGGAAACTGTTCTGATGCAGCTCCCTGGCATTATACCAACCCCTCACCTCTCTTCCCACCACCCAGGCTCTAGTAAAATTCCACCCATGGCAGCAGCACCCCATAACTGGAAGAAGGGACTAGGCAACCAGGAGGTGGTGCAGGGGAAGCAGGTACCACATCGAAAAGGCTAGGAGCTGACCAGAAAGGAGTAGTAGACTGTGGAGTCAAAGATTGGAAGCCAGAGAGGAGATCAGGGGACCAACAGCTGGAGAAAAGAGGAATAAGAGAGATGGTGGTGAAGGGACAAAACAACCAGTTGCTCAGTGAGGAGCAGGGGACTGTGAAGCAGAAACAGGGAGTTTTACTGGGAAGTTGAGAAAAGAGAATCCAGAATAGATAGGAAACAGACTCCCAGATTAGACAGGTGAGTGTGCTTGCCAGAAATACCATCCAAACCTCTTGCTTTCAATCCACAGATCATACCCTCAACTTCTAGCTTTATACAGGACTGGAAATTATAAGTATAAAGCAGACAGGGAGCTTGATCTTTAAGTTGCTGTTTGCTTTACTTTTAAATTTTAGCAATATCTGAAATTGAAAGTGTAATGTGAAAGACATGGATCGTTGGAAAGTTTAACTAGAAGCTGAAGTAGTAGTTGTTTTTTCTGGCACAGGCCTTGTTTTGTACCTGTTATATTGGTGTACCCTTTCTGCATGCCCTGGCTATATCAGTGTTATGAGGTTTGTCGTTAAATGCACTCATTAATGATTCAAGCTCCTGCTTCATGTCTATGTGTCAACGCTTGCTGGAGAGTGAGTACAGAAGGCCATCTGATCCTGGTGAAATGCACATTTAGCTGTTTATTCAGTCTGATACACTTCATGTTATGGGGATGGGAGGAAAGAATTATTCTGGTAAATTATTGATATCTCAAACATTGAGAGCTGTCTGTTTGAGATGTCTGGCCCCTGCTTGCTGTAATATGTGGAAGAATATGCTGTGTGATTAAAGCTGATGTTATGAAATCCTCTACTAATCCGAGGAGAACTGAAATATATTGCTCTGTGCAATCTGAGAAACCAGTTCCCTGTGAGTGCATGATGAACAGCAGCAAGGAATGACTGAAACTGAAACTCTGTGAGGTGGGGATAGTAGTTACTAAAGGGTTAAAACAGAGTGAAGAAATTCATTTTTTTTAACCAGTTCCATTCCCATTCAGTCCTGTACTCACGCACTTCCTCAAAGCTTTATTCCAGCGATGTTGGACTACTTTTAAAAACTAAATCTTTCAGTGGACTTGCTTAAAACACACATTTCTGTTGGTGGTGACTCAGCCTATGCTGTGCTATCATAAGAACATGGGAATAGGAGCAGGAGTAGGCCATTCAGCCCTTCAAACCCACTCCGCCATTCAATGAGATCATGGCTGATCTACTTCAACACCATTTTCCTGCACTATCCCTGTATCCCTTGATATTTTTAATAAGTAGAAATCTATCGATCTCTGTCTTGAACATACTCAACGACTGAGCTTCCACAGTCCTTTGCGGCAGAGAATTTCAAAGATTCGCCACCCTCTGAGTGAAGAAACTCCTCCACACCTCAAGTCCTAAATGGCCTGCCCCTTATTCTGAGGCTATGTCCCCTGCTTCTAGACCTCCCCAGCCAAGGGAAACATCCTTCCTGCATCTACCTTGTTGAGCCCTGTAAGAATTCTGTATGTTTGAATGAGATCACCTCTCATTCATCTAAACTCCAGAGAAACAGGCCCAATCTATTTAATCTTTTCTCATGGGACGATCCCCCCATCCCAGGAATTAATTTAGTGAACCTTTGCCCCATTCCCCCTACAGCAAGTATATCTTTCCTTAGGTAAGGAGACCAAAACTGCACACATGTCTCCAGGTGTGATTTCACCAAGGCTCTGTATAATTGCAGTAAGGCATCTTTACTCCTATACACAAATCCTGTTGTAATAAAGGCCAACATCCCATGCCACATCCAGTTGTGAATGGTGGTGGACAATTAAACAACTCATTGGAGGGTGGCTCCATAAATCGGGAATAGTGCGATGAGTAACTCACCTCCTGACTCCCCAAAGCCTGTCCCCCATCTGCAATGCGCAAGTCAGGAGTGTGATGGAATACTCCCCACTTGCCTGGATGAGTGCAGCTCCCACAACACTCAAGAAGCTTGACACTGTCCAGGACAAAGCAGCCCGCTTGATTGGCACCACATCCACAAACATTCATTCCCTCCACCACCGAAGCACAGTAGCAGCAGTGTGTACCATTTATAAGATGCACTGCAGAAATTCGCCAAGGCTCCTTTGACAGCACCTTCCAAACCCACGGCCACTACCATCTAGAAGGACAAGGGCAGCAGATAGATGGGAACTCCACCACCTGGAAGTTCCCCTCCAAGCCACTCACCATCCTAACTTGGAAATATATCGCCGTTCTTTCACTGTTGTTGGATCAAAATCCTGGAACACCCTTCCTAACAGTGCTGTGGGTATACCTACACCTCATGGACTGCAGTGGTTCAAGAAGGCCGCTCACCACCACCTTGTCAAGGGCAACTAATGATGGGCAATAAATGCTGGCCCAGCCAGCAAAGCCCACATCCCGTGAATGAATTTTTAAAATATATTCATCCTCAATGCTGAGGTAATCTAGCACATCAGTGCAAAAGATAAGGCTGAAGCAGTTGCAGCAATTTTCAGCCAGAAGACTTGTGCTCCAGAACTTGCCGCGTCCCTAGCCAAGTTGTTCCTATACAGCTGCATCGCTGGCATCTACCTGGCATCAATGTGGAAAATTGCCCAGGTATATCCTGTATGCAAAAACCAAGACAAACCATACCTGGTCAAATACTGCTCCATCAATCTACTCCCCAAAGCCTGCGCACCATCTAAAAGGTACAAGACAGGAATGTGATGGAATACTCTCCACTTGTCTGGATGAGTGCAGCTCCCACAACACTCAAGAAGCTTGACACCATCCAGGACAAAGTAGCCTGCTTGATTGACACCCCATCCACAAACATTCACTCCCTCCACCACCGATGCACAGTGTACCGATGCATTGTGTACCATCTAAAAGATGCACTTCAGAAACTCACCAAGGCTCCTTCGGTAGCACCTCCCAAACCCACAACTGCCATCATCTAGAAGGACAAAGGCAG
Organism: Cetorhinus maximus; assembly: GCF_964194155.1. Taxonomy (NCBI): domain Eukaryota; kingdom Metazoa; phylum Chordata; class Chondrichthyes; order Lamniformes; family Cetorhinidae; genus Cetorhinus; species Cetorhinus maximus. Next base: position 79,888,575 of record NC_135898.1, on the reverse strand, counting down.
CAGACACATGGGAACACCACCACCTGGAAGTCCCTCTCCAAGCCACTCACCACCCTGACTTGGAAATATCTCGCCATTCCTTCACTGTGGCTGGGACAAAACCCTGGAACTCCCTCCTTAATAGCACTGTGGGTGTACCTACACCACATGGACTGCAGCTCACCACCACCTTCTCAAGGGCAATAAATATTGGCCTAGCCAGTGAAGCCCACATCCCGAAAATGAATAAAAAGAAACTCTCGATCATCAGCAAAGTGCTGGAAGAGCCCTAGCGGAACACAAGCTGAACATCAGTGAGCAGGTTATTGCTGAGTAAATGCTGCTTGATAGCATTGTCAATGACACCTTCCATCACTTTGCTGATGATCAAGAGTAGACTGATGGGTCGGTAATCGACGGATTGGATTTGTCCTATTTTTTGTAGACAGGACTAACCTGGGCAGTTTACCACATTGTTGGGTAGATGCCAGTATCGTAGCTGTACTGGAACATCTTGGCTAGGGGCACTGCTAGTTTGGAGCACAAATCTTCAATAATATTGCTGGGAATGTTGTTAGGCCCCTTAGCCTTTGCTGTATTCAGTGCCTTCAGCTGTTTCTTGATATCACATGGAGTTAATCAAATTGGCTGAAGACTGGCATCTGTGATGCTGTGGACCTCAGGAAGAGGCTGAAATGGATCACCCTCTCAGTACTTCTAACTGAAAGGTGGTTGAAAATTCTTTGGGCTTGTCTTTTGCACTGATGTGTTGAGCTCCCTCATCTTTGGGGATAGGGCTATTTGTGAACCTCTTCTTCTGGTTAGTTGTTTAATTATCCACCACCACTTCAAGACTGGTTTTGGAAGGATTGCGGAGCTTTGATCTGATCTATTGGTTGTGGGTTTGTTTAGCTCTGAGGCTTCCACTGTTTAGCATACATGTAGCTCATGTTATAGCTTTACCAGGTTGGCACCTCATTAGGGAATCTGACAATATTTACTTGGGGTCTCCAGGAATATGACAACGTAAACAGGGGATGACTATTAATGTTTCAGTAGTTGCAGGGGTGTCCCCATAAGTGACATTATTCTTTGGCCCACCTTCCCAAAGGAAAAAGCTTAAAACCACTGATGTAGTCAATTATATAGGCCACAAACAGCAGTAGTAATGTAAATCTCAGTAAAAATCAGGAAATTAGAGGTGCATGTAACAAGGACAATAGAGTAATCATGGGGGATTTCAATCTACATATAGACTGGGTAAACCTAATTAATACTAATATAGTGGAGGAAGAATCCTTGGGATGTATGCAAGATGGTTTTCTAGAGCAGTATGCTGAGGAACCAACTTGAGAATGGGCTTTTATAGATCTAATATTGTGCAATGTAAAAAGGCTAATCAATAATCTTGTTGTAAAGGAGCCTTTAGGAAAGAGTGAATTTTACATTAAGTTTGAAAGTGATTACTTCGATCAGAGACCAGGGTTTTAAATCTAAACAAAGGAAACTACGAAGGTATGAGGAGCAAATTTGCTGTGGTAGATTGGGAAACTATGTTAAAAGGTATGATGGTAGACAGGCAATGGCTAACATTTAAAGAACTAATTTGTGGTTTACAACAAAAATACATTCCTTTAATGCACAAAATACCCAGCAAATGTTTCGCCAGTGGCTAACGAATGAAATCAAGGATTGCGTTAGATAAAAGGAAGAGGTGTCTCAAGTTACCAAAAAAAGGTAAGCCTGAGAGCATTTTAGAAATCTGCAAAGGAGGACCAAGAAAAAGATTAATAAAGGGAAAATAGAACATGAGAGTAAACTAGCAAGAAACATAAAAACGGACTGTGAAAGCTGCTATAGATATGTCAATAGGAAAGATTAGCTAAAACAAATGTGAGTCCATCACAAGCAGAGTCAGGAGAACTTATAATGGTGAATAAGAAAATGGCAGAGAAACTAAGCAAATACTTCGTGTCTATCTTCATGGAGGATAATACTAAAAGCTCCCAAAAATAATGGAGAATCAAGGGACTAATGTAAACAAGGAACTGCAAGATATTAGCATTAGTGAAAAAAAAAAGTGCTAAAGAAATGAATGGGACATAAAGTAGATAAATCCCCTGGACCTGATGATCGACATCCCAGACTGTTGAAAGAGGCGGCTGCAGAGATAGTAGATGCATTGGTGGTCTTCTTTCAAAATTCTGTAGACTCTGGAATAGTTCTTGCAGATTGGAAGGTGGCAAATGTAACCCCACCATTTAAGAAATGTGAGAATGAATTTTTTAAAAATATATTTTTTGGGAATATTATATTGAGTGAAGAAGGCTTGTGTGTGTGTGTGAATTTGTAAATGACTTAATTAAACTGGGGAAAGGTTACTAGAGGCAGGTTGCGAGGTTAAGACATGAAAGGATCGGGGCGTTAGGCGTGCATTTATAATGAGATATTATGGTGGGTTTGAGGTACAAGTATATAGGTTGGATCTAATATTTACATTTTTAGATGAGTTGAAAGTTCGTTTGAATATCAAAGGGAAGTCAGAGGTGCCAAGAAACAATTTTGCATCTCACAGGAATTCCATTGGTAAACAGAAGAAGATATGTTACATGTTATTGATCTGAAAGCAGATACAAAATAGAAACATGAAAAATTTTATATTTGGAAGGATTTGAGTTTCAAAGAGGTTTGAGAACAATGCAATCTGATATGAAAGGAAGAAAAAAGTATATAAGAGTTACTGTGGAGAGCTTAGTGGTGGGCTGTTGACTGTGTGAGGACTCCAATTTTGCTAGGGTGTCTTAATGCCACACTCGGTCAGATGCTGCCTTGACGTCAAGGGCGGTCACTCTCACCTCACCTCTGGAGTTCAGCTGTTTTGTCCATATTTGAACCAAGGCTGTAATGAGGTTAGGAGCTGAGTGGCCCTGGGAGAATCCAAGTGAGCACCAGTGAGCAGGTTGGCGGTCCGTTCCCTGGCCGATCCCGCACGCCAACCTAAAAGCCCTGCCCCTAGCGAAAGAATCTGCTGTCAGCCTGTTTATTGAAGTAATAAAAATCTCTGAGCACTTTTCTCAGCTTCTTGTGCATCACATTTGCCCTCATTATGAATTCTGGGTGAACAACGTTCTAGCATTTGGTTCCTGTGGCAGCCTGGCAATAAGTTTAACAAGATAGAAGCCAATGTTCCCTGTCACATGTATTGTGCATTGAGCACTAACATGGCCCCTAAAATACTGCCATATGCTAGAACCAGTAGAGCTTTCTGAAGTCCAAAGTGACTTTTGAAGCGTAACTACTTGGAGTGAAATTTTGTGAAAATTGTTTTTCCAGGGCCCCGCAGTGCTGTTGGTAGACTGTTGATTTCCATGGAGACAATACTGAACAACACTGATTTTACAAGGCCTTTGCTTTATGAGTAAAGCGCACATCAGTTTTTTCACAATTTAAATGGAGAAGAGTTTCCCTGGAGGGTTTGAGCTTTATGCTTTCATTACTCATATTCAAAGACTTGGATTTTCAGAGTGACTTTAAATATTGCAGGCTTTTTTTTTGGGGCTATGGCCAACAAGGATAAGGGTAAAGAGGCCCTAAAAGCTTTGAATCCTTGTACTTGAGTGGATAGTCTGCGATATGCTCTTCACTGACATTAGGATGAACCTGCAGCTTGGCTAAGTAACAAAGCAGAGTGTTTCAAATGGTGATCTGACCCCTAGGATATATTCCATAAATGTTTCATTGTGACAAGCAGGTCACTCAGCCTCACAGTGAGTTTGGGGGGGGCAGGGGGTGGTGGGGGAACGCTCTGTTTATTATGATAGCAATGCGTGCCATGCAGTACACAATGCCACTGATTTGTGGTGACTAAGTAACATTCCATTTCATTCCAGGTCTTCTGGTGGTCTCTCGAGGCAATAATTCCACAAACTGTCCATTGCTCCATTAAAATTTAAAGACCCGTCCTAGACTTATTATATTTTCCTCTTTGTATGTATTTGATTTTTTTCTCTGCTTTTGTGCCCCAAATACAGAAGATTCAAGGTCAGCATGTGGGATTTAGTTGAAGTGGGGAAAAGTGTTTAGCAGTAATTAAGGAAGGATTCTGAGCTTTGGTAGTATTGAGGCAACGCTAGATCTGGTTCTGGGGAATGTAGTGGGTAAGGTGGACCATGTGGCAGTAGGGAACATGTAGGGAACAGTGATCATAATACCATAAAATTTAGGTTAGCCTTGCAAAAGGACAAGGAATAATCTGAAGTAAAAAGAAACTTAATTGGAGGGGGCCATTTACAATGGAGTAAGAACTACCTGGCCCAGGTAACATGATAATGGAACAATAGGTTGTCTTTGAAGAGGAGATGGTTCGACTACAGTCGAGATAGGTTCCCACGAAAGGGCAAGTTAGGACAGGCAAAGTAATAGAGAGTAAGATGAAGCAGAAAAAATGTGTCTTTGACAGATGTAAGGCTGATAATAAACAAGTCTTGCTACATTTGAATAAGAACTTGGTGATACAGCATTTGTGTAGTTTTGTTCTTCATATTTAAGGACAGATATATTTGCATTGGCAGTGATATAGCGAAGGTTCACTAAATTGTTTCCCGGAATGAGAGGGTTGTCCTAAGGTGAAAGGCTGAGTAAATTAGGCCTATACTCTGTTAATTTTGTCTGGAATTTTTGTTTCTCAGACAAGTGTGGTTTAATTAAGGAAAGCCATCACAGATTTGTGAAAGACAAATCATGTTTGATGAGGTAACAGAGACGGTCAATGAGGGTTTTTTTTAATTAATTCAGGGGATGTGGGCTTCACTGGCTGGACCAGCATTTATTGCCCATCCCTGGTTGCCTTTGAGAAGGTAGTGTTGAGCTGCCTTCTTGAACTGCTGCAGTCCATGTGGTGTAGGTACACCCTATTAGGATGTGTTGTTAGGAAGGGAGTTCCAGGATTTTGACCCAGTGACAGTGAAGGAATGATGATATATTTCCAAGTAAGGATGGTGAGTGACTTGGAGGGGAACTTCCAGGTGGTGGTGATGGTCCCATCATTCTGCTGCTCTTGTCCTTCTAGATGGTAGTGGTCGTTGGTTTGCAAGGTGCTATCTAAGGAGCCTTGGTGAATTCCTGCAGTGCATCTTGTAGATGGTACACACTGTTGATACCGTGCGTCATTGGTGGAGGGAGTGAATGTGTGTGGTTGTGGTGCTAATCAAGTGGACTGCTTTGTCCTGGATGGTGTCAAGCTTCTTCAGTGTTGTGGGAGCTGTACTCATCCAAGCAAGTGAGGAGTATTCCATCACACTCCTGACTTGCGCCTTGTAGGCGGTGAACAGGCTTTGGGGAGTCAGGAGGTTAGTTACTTGTCACAGGATTCCAAGCATTTGACCTGCGCTTGTAGCCACAGCATTTATATGGCTAGTCCAGTTCAATTTCTGGTCAATGGTAACCCCCCCCCTCCCCAGGATGTTGATAGTGGTAAATTCAGCGATGGTGGTGCCATTGAACGTCAAGGGGCTATGGTTAGATTCTCTCTTGTTGGAGATGATCATTGCCTGGCACTTGTGTGCTGTGAATTTTACTTGCCATTTGTCAGCCCGAGCCTGGATATTGGACATGGACTGCTTCAGTATCTGTGGAGTCACGAATGGTGCTGAACATTGTGCAATCATCAGCGAACGTCCCCACTTCTGACCTTCTGATAGAAGGGAGGTCATTGATGAAGCAGCTGTAGATGGTTGGGCCTAGGACACTACCCTGAAGAACTTCTGCAGTAATGTCCTGGAGCTGAGAAGACTGACCTCCAACTTCCACAACCATGTTCCTTTGTGCTAGGTATGACTCCAACCAGTGGCGAGTTCTCCCCCTGATTCCCATTGACTCCAGTTTTGCTCGGGCTCCTTGATGCCACACTCGGACAAATGCAACCTTGAAGTCAAGGGCAGTCACTCTCATCTCACCTCTGGAGTTCAGCGCTTTTGTCCATGTTTGGACCAAGGCTGTAATGAAGTCAGGAGCTGAGTGGCCCTGGCGGAACCCAAACTGGGCGTCAGTGAGCAGGTTATTGCTAAGCAAGTGCTGCATGATAGCACCGTTGATGACCCCTTCAATTACTTGACTGATGATGGAGAGTAGAATGATGGCATGGTAATTGGCCGGTTTGGATTTGTCCTGCTTTTTGTGTACAGGACATACCTGGGCAATTTTTCACATAGTCGGGTAGATGCTAGTGTTGTACCTGTACTGGAACAGCTTGGCTAGGGGTGCTAGGGTGATGAGGTTGATGTGCTGTGCAACGACATCCAAAAGATGTTTGAAGTGCTACATAATAGGCTTGTCAGCAAAGTTAAAGCCCATGGAATAAAAGTGATTTCATGGATATTAAGTTAGCTTAGTGACAGGAAATAGAATATTGGTGAATGGTTATTTTTTTTGGCTGAAGGAATGTGCATAGTAGGGTTCCTTGGGTCAGTATTAGGACTTACTGCTTTCCTTGGTCTATGGCAGAGTATGGCAGGAAGGAACAGAGAGTGCAGCCTTAAAAATGCACCTGCAGTTAAGGCCAGAGAGTGCAAAAATGGTAAAAAGACAGTTAAAGGCTCTCTATCTCAATGCGTGCAGCATTCATAACAAATTGGATGAATTGTTAGCACAGATATAAATATGTATGACCTGATAGCCATTACAGAGATACAGTTGTAGGTGACCAAGGCTGGGACCTAAATATTAAAGGGTATTTGACATTTTGAAAATTTGGAAGCTAAGATAAGGTGATGGAGTAGCTCTGTTAATTAAGGATGACATTAGCACGTTAGTTAAAGATGACCTTGGCTTGAAAGAGCAAGATGTAGAATCAGTTTGGAAAGAGGTAAGAAATAGTAAAGGTAAGAGGGCACTTGTGGGAATAGTTTATAGGCTCCTAACAGGAGTTACACAATAGGACACGGTATGCAGGATGAAGTAAATGGGGTGTGTAAGAAAGGTACCACATTTATCATGGGCGACTTTAATCTACATATAGATTGGATGAATCAGATTGGCAAAGGTAGCCTGGAATATGAGTTCGTAGAGTGTATTCGGGACAATTTCTTAGAGCAGTATGTTCTAGAGCCAATTAGAGAGCAGGCTATTCTGGACCTGGTAATGAGATGGGATTAATCAATAACCTCATGGTAAAGGAGCAATCATAACATGATAGAATTTCATGTTCAGTTTGAAGGGGAGAAGTCTGAATCTAAGACTAGTGTTTAAAACCTGAATAAAGGTAATTATAAAGGTATGAAAGCAGAAGTAGCTAAAGTGAATTGGGAAACTAGGTTATAAGATAAGACAGTAGAGATGCAGTGGCAGCTTTTAAGGAGATATTTAATAATTCTTAGCAAATATTTCTCCCAGTGAGAAAGAAAGACTCTTTGAGAAGGAAGCGTCATCCATGGCTGAACAAGGAAGTTAAGGATAGTATCAAGTTGAAAGAAACACTGTACAAATCTGCAAAGATTTGAGGTTGGTCAGAAGATTTGTCCAATTTTAAGAACCAGCAAAGAATGACTAAAACAATTCATGAAGAGGGAGAAAGAAGCATGCGAGAGAAAGCTAGCTGGTAATGTATAAGCAGGTAGCAAGAGTTTCTACAAGTATTTAATTAGGAAAAGAGTAACTAAAACTAGTGTTGGTCCCCTAGAGAGAGTGTCTGGGGAATTGATGGAAAATAAGGAAATGGAGGAGGCCTTGAATAGGTATTTTGTGTCTGTCTTCACTGTTGAAGACTTGGAAAATATCCCAAAGATATTTGAAAATCAAGAGGTGAACGAGAGGGAGTAACTTGAAATAATCACCATCACTAGGGAAAAGGTGCAGGGAAAACTATTAGACACAAAGGCTGACAGATTCCCAGGACTGGATGGCCTGCATTCTAGGATCTTAAAAGAAGTGGTTGCAGAGTTAGTAAATGCATTCTTTATAATCTTCCAAAATTCCTTAGATTCTGGAAGGGTCTCAGTGGATTGGAAAATAACTAATGTAACACCTTAATTCAAGGAAGGAGGGAGACAGAAAGCAGGAAACTACAGGCCAGTTAGCCTAACATCTGTCATAGGGAAATTGCTAGAATCCATGATTAAGGAGGATATAGAGGGATACTTAGGCAGAGTCAACATGGCTTTGTGAAAGGGAAATCATGTTTAACTAAATTATTACAGTTTTTTGAGGAAGTAACAAGCAAGGTGGAGAAAGGGGAACCTGTAGGTGTGGTGTACTTGGATTTCCAGAACGCATTTCTATCAAATGCCACATCAAAGGTTACCACACAAGATAAGATTACATGATGTAGGGGGTAATATATTAGAATGTATAAAGGATTGGTTAGCTAACAAGAAGCAGAGAGTAGGGATAAATGGGTCTTTTTGGGTTGGCATGTTGTAACAAGTGGAGTAAAACTGGAGCCTCAACGATTTAAAATCTACATCAATGATTTGGACGAAGAGACCAAATGTATGGTAGCTAAATTGCCGATGACACTGAAATAGGTAGGAAAGTAAGTTGTCAAGAGAGTGTTAAGAGACTTCAAGGCGATTTAGACAGGTTGAGTGAGTGGGCAAATACATGGCAGATGCAGTATAATGTGGTAAGTGTGAAGTTATCCACTTCAGTAGGAAAAACAGAGTGGCAGAGTATTATTTAAATGGTGAAAGAGTGGGAAATGTTGATGTACAAAGGGACCTGGGTGTCCTTGTACACCAATCACTGAAAACAAGCATGCAGGCACAGCAAGCAGTCAAGAATGCAAATGGTATGTTGGCCTTCATTGCGAGAGGACTTGAGTACAGGAACAAGGATGTCTTACTGCAGCTGTACGGGGCCTTGGTGAGAACACACCTAGAGTATTATGTGCAGTTTTGGTCTCCTTACTTAAGAAAGGATATACTTGCCATAGAAGGGAGTGCAGCAAAGATTCACCAAACTGATCCCTAGGATTGCAGGATTGTCGCATGAGGAAAGATTAGGCTGATTAGGCCTGTATTCACTGGAGCTTAGAAGAATGAGAGGAGATCTCATTGAAACGTATAAAATTCTGACAGGGCTGGACAGACTGAATGCAGGGATGATGTTTTCTCTGGCTAGAAACAATGGGTCACAGTTTCAGGATATGGGGTAGACCATTTAGGACTGAGATGAGGGGAAACTTCTTCACTAAGGGTGGTGAACCTGTGGAATTCTCTACCACAGAAGGCTGTGGAGGTCGTCACTGCATATATTTAAGAAGGAAATGGATTTCTAGACTCTAAAGGCATCAAGGGGTACGGGGAAAGCGCATGAGTATGGCGTTGAGATAGAGGATCTGCCATGATTATATTGAATGGTGGAGCAGGCTCGAAGGACCGAATGACCTTCTCCTGCTCCTGTTTTCTATGCTTCTAGGTAAGGATGGCAGATTTCCTTCCCTAAAGGATATTAGTGAACCAGATGGGTTTTTACAACAATCGACAATGGTTTCATGGTCATCATTAGACTTTTAATTCCAGATTTTTATTGAATTCAAGTTTCACCATCTGCCATGGGGTCTCTGGGTTACCCTGGGTGTCTGGATTACTAGTCCAATGGCAATACCACTACGTCACTGCCTCCCTTTTATGAGGATGTAACTAGCAGAATAACTAAGGAGGAACCAGTGGACGCGGTATATTTGGATTTTCAGAAAGCTTTTGATAAAGTCCCACAGAAGAAGTTAGTAAACAACATTAGAACACATGGAGCAGGCGGTCGGGTTGGGGGGTGGGGATATACTAGCATGGATTGAGAACTGGTTAAAGGAAGTAAACAGAGGGTAGGAATAAATGGGTCGTTTTCAGGTTGGTAGGCTGTGACTGGTGGAGTATCGCAAGGATCAATGCTTGGGCCCCGGCCATTCACAATCTATATCAATTATTTGGATGTGGGGATTAAAAGTGATATTTCCAAGTTTGCAGATGACACAAAACTAGGTGGAACTGAGGAGGATGCAACGACTTGGAGAGTAACTTGGAGAAGCTAAATGAGTGGGCAAAAATGTGGCAGATGGAATACAATGTGGAGAAATGTGAGGTTATCCACTGTGGTAGAAAAAACAGACATACAGAGTATGTCTTAAATGGCAAGAGTCTTGGAAATGTTGAACTTCAAAGAGACCTGGGTGAATTGTTCATGAGTTACTGAAACCTAACATGCTGGTACAGCAAGCAATTAAGAAGGCAATTTTTAAAATTTATTCATTCATGGGATTTGGATGTCGCTGGCTCGGCCAACACTTAATGCCCATCCCTAATTGCCCTAGAGAAGGTGGTGGTGAGCTGTTGCCTTGAACCGCTGCAGTCCATCTGGTGTAGGTACAACCACAATGCTGTTAGGGAGGGAGTTCCAGGATTTTGACTTAGCGACAGTGAAAGAGTTCAGCTCTTTTGTCTATGTTCGGTGGAACCCAAGCTGAGCGTCAGTGAGCAGGTTATTGACGACCCCTTCCATCACTTTGCTAATGACGAAAGTAGACTGATGGGACAGTAATGGGCTGGGTTGGATTTATCCTGCCATTTGTGGACATGATATAATTGGGCAGTTTTCCACTAGTAGATACTAGTATTGTAGCTATACTGGAACATCTTGGCTAGGGGCGTGGATAGTTATGGAGAACAAGTCTTTAGTACTATTGCTGGGAATGTTGTCATGGCCCATAACCTTTGCAGTATCCAGTGCCTTCAGCTTGTCTTGATATCACATGGAGTGAATTGAATTGGCTGAAGACTGACATCTCTGACCCTGGGAACCTCAGGAGAAGACTGAGACAGATCATCCATGCAGCATTTCTGGCTGAAGGTTATTGCAAATGCTTCAGCCTTGTCTTTTGCCTTGATGTGCTGGGCTACCCCATCATTGAAGATGGGGATACTTATGGAGCCTCCTCCTCTGGTTAGTTTAATTGTCCACCACCATTCATAACTGGATGTGGCAGGACTGCAGAGTTTAGATCTGATCCATTGGTTGTGGGGTCGTTTAGCTCTGTCTATCGCATGCTGCTTCCACTGTTTTGCATGCACGTAGTCCTGTGTTATAGCTTCACCAGGTTGACACGTCATATTTAGGATGTCTGGTGCTGCTCCTGGCATACCCTCTTGCATCTTCATCGAACCAGGACTGATCCCCCTGCTTGATGGTAGTGGTAGGTTGGAGGATGTGCCGGGCCATGACGTTATAGATTGTGGATGTATGCAATTCTGCTGTTGCTGCTGATGGCCCACGGCGCCTTGTGGATGCCCGGTTCTGAGTTGCTAGATCTGTTTGAAATCTATCCCATTTAGCATGGTGGTAGTTCCTCACAATACGATGGAGGGTATTCTCAATGTGAAGACAGGACTTCATTTCCACAAGGACTGTCAAGCACAGATGCATCTGTGACAGGTAGATTGGTGAGGATGAGGTCAAGTAGGATTTTCCCTCTTGTTGGTTCTCTCACCATCTGCCGCAATCCCACACTAGCAACTATGTCCTTTAGGGCTCGACAAGCCCTGTCAGTAGTGGTGCTACCAAGCAGACCCCCACCCAGTACATTCTGTGCGCTTGCCACCCTCAGTGCTCCATTCAAGTGGTGTTCAACATGGAGGAGCGCTGATTCATTAGCTGAGGGGGTTGCAGTAGGTGGTAATCAAGAGGTTTCCTTGCCCATGTTTGACCTGATGCCATGAAATTTCATGGGTCCAGAGCTGAAGTTGAGAACTCCCAGGGCAATTCCCTCCTGACTGTATACCACTGTGCCGCCACCTCTGGTGGCTTTGCCCTGTCGGTAGGACAGGATGTACCCAGGGATGGTGATGGTAGTGTGTGGGACATAATCTGTAAGGTATGATTCCACAACTATGACAATTTCAGGCTTCTGCTTGACTAGTCTGTGGGCCAGCTCTCCCAATTTTGGCAAAAGCCTCCCAATGTTAGGAAAGAGGACTTTGCAGGGTCGACAGGGCTGGGTTTGCCATTGTTGGTGCCTAGGTTGATGTCAGGTGATACAACTGAGTGGCTTGGTAGGCTATTTCAGGGGGCATTTAAGAGTCAGTCACATTGCTGTGGATCTGGAGTCACATGTACCTCAGACCAGGTAAGGATGGCAGATTTCCATCCCTAAAGGACATTACGGAACCAGATGGGTTTTTTTACAATGTAATAGTGACTATGAAGCCATCGAGATTGGCTTTTTAATTCCAGATTTTTATTAACTGAATTTAAACTCTACCAGCCGCCGCGGTGGGATTCGATCCCATGTCCCCAGAGCATTCGTCTTGGCCTCTGGATTACTAGTACGGTGATATTACCACCATGTTACCATCTCCCCTTAGCTGACTAGCTGGAGGGATGTGGAAAGGAAACCTATCTCTGTGAGAACAGAAGTAAGTAATAGTTCTGGGAGCATATGTATATCAAAAATAGTCTTGTTTAATGATGGGCCTCTTGATTTACAAAGTATTTACAACATAGAAACAGGCCATTTGACTCAACAGGAGCCCCCTCCAACCCCTCTTAATCTAACCTCATATCCTTCTATTCCTGCCTGCCTCGTGTGTTTATCTAGTTTCGCCTTAAATGCATTTGAGTTATTCATCTCAGGTACTCCTTGTGGTAGAGTTCCATATCCTAACCACTTTCTGGGTTAAGTTTCTCCTAAATTTGGATTTATTAGTTATTATCTTATATTTATGGCCCCTAGTTCTGATCTTGCCTACAAGTAGCATCATCTTTTTCACATCTACCCTGGCAAACCCTTTCATAATCTTCAAGACCTCTATCAGGTCACCTCAGCCTTCCCTTTTCTAAAGAAAAGAGCTCCAGCCTGTTCCAGACCCATCATTAAACAAGTTATGCAATAGGCATAACTCCTTAGTTCTGTATTACTTTAAAAAACCTTTTTTGTACCTCTCCAATGTCTCCAAATCCTTTTTATAACATGGAGACTAGAACTGTTTACAGTACTTTAGGTGTGGTCTAAACAAGGTTTGATACAAGTTCAACATGAATTCTCTGCTTTCAGTTCGATCCTTCTAGAAGTGAAGTCCAGATGCTTTGTGTTTTTGTATGGCTTATTAACCTGCATCGCTACTTTTAGTGAGTTGTGTATCTGTATCCTCACACTTTATTGTTCCTCTATCCCATTTAGACACTTATTTTCCAAAGAGCACATGATCCCTTATTCTTCCTACCAAAATATACCTCATACTTATCAATTTGAATTTAATTTGCTAGTTGCACATCCATCCTGCACGTTTATGAATGACTTTCTGTATTTTCCAGCAGTCGTCCTCTGTATTAACTACATTTCCCAATTTGGTGTCATCCACAAATTTTAAAACTGTACTTTGATTTGGAATCCAAATTGTTTATGTAAATTGTAAGCAACAGTGGTTCCAGCACCAATCCTTGTGGAACACCACTTCCCACCATTGGTTAATCTGAGTAACAGCCTCGAACCCTTATTTTCTTTTTGCTGTTCTTACCCAGTTTGCTTTCCACTCTGATACTTGTCCCCTAACTCCACACATTCTGACCTTAATCATGATTCTACTACCTGGTACCTTATCAAGGGCTTTTTGAAAATCCAAATTATATTACATCTGCTGTATTACCCTTATCTTCCCTATCTGTTACTTCAAATAATTCAGTAACGTTGGTCAGGCATGACCCCTTTTGAAATCTGTGTTGACAATTATACTTTCTATCTATAGTGAGTTCTAGTTTAATAATATATCTCTTAGATTGGTCCTAAGATGTTTTAAGTTTGCAATTTCATTTTCTGAGCGAATAAATTGTTGTGCAACAGAGTTTGAGAATTTTTGTATGCACATAATACACATATGTATGATTTTGTTGTATTGTTTTGTTCTTTACATTGCACTTTTGCATGAATGTACAATTTAATAATGCAATAGATGCCAGCAGCTGCCTAACAATGTGGTTACTTTCAAAACACAGGCACAGAACAAACAAACGGGAATTCTTGCTGCAGCAAAGGTAATCGAAACAAAGAGTGAGGAAGAGCTGGAAGATTACATTGTGGAAATTGATATCCTGGCATCATGTGATCACCATCATATTGTCAAGCTGCTTGATGCATTTTACTATGAAAACAAGCTGTGGGTAAGAGGCATTCCTCCCATCAGTAATAGCAATGCCTTGGTTAAACTTTCCATCTCTGGGACTTGGATCTTGGACCTCATTTCACATCTCATTTCAAGGGCAGTACCTCTGGCAAATGCAGGATTCCCTCAGCATTGTACTATAAAAGATTTTTAGATTCCTTTTCATGTAAACTGATAGCCTTTTCTCATACTCTCCCTTTGCCCCTCTTATTTCCTTTTTCGCTCTCCCCTGATTCTCTTTTGTATTATCAATCTGACATCTGTCCTATGCACCTTTTTTCTGCTTCATCCTACTCTCTCTTTCATCATTCAGAGACCTCTGACTTGGGTTGCCCTACCGTTCCCCCTTGTGGGAACATAGTTCGATTTTACTTGAACCATCTCTTATTTAAAGGTAGCCCTTTGTTCCATTATAGTTTTGCTGGCCAACCTTTGCTTCCGGTTTACTTGGGACAGACTTTTTCTCAATCCTCTGAAATTGGTCCTCCTCCAGTCAAGTATTTTTACTCTAGATTACTCCTTGTCCTTTGCATAGAAACATAGAAAATAGGAGCAGGAGTAGGCCATTCGGCCCTTTGAGCCTGCTCCACCATTCATTATGATCATGGCTGATCGTCCAACTCAATAGCCTGCTCCCGCTTTCTCCCCATATCCTTTGATCCCTTTCACCCCAAGAGCTATATCTAACTCCTTCTTGAAGACATACAATATTTTGGCCTCAACTACTTTCTGTGGTAGCGAATTCCACAGGCTCACCACTCTCTGGGTGAAGAAATTTCTCCTCTTCTCAGTCTTAAATGGTCTACCCTGTATCCTCAGACTGTGACCCCTGCTTCTGGACTCCCCCACCATCAGGAAACATCCTTCCTGCATCTACCCTGTCTAGTCTTGTTGGAATTTTATAGGTTTCTATGAGATCCCCTCTCATTCTTCTGAACTCCAGCGAATATAATCCTAACCGACTCAATGTCTCCTCATATGTCAGTCCCGCCATCCCAGGAATCAGTCTGGTAAACCTTCGCTGCACTCCCTCTATAGCAAGTACATCCTTCCTCAGATAAGGAGACCAAAACTGCACACAATATTCCAGGTGCGGTCTCACCAAGGCCCTGTACGATTGCAGCAAGACATCCTGCTCCTGTACTCGAATCCTCTCGCAATGAAGGCCAACATACCATTTGCCTTCTTGTCCGCCTGCTGCACCTCCATGCTTACCTTCAGCAACTGGTGTATGAGGACACCCAGGTCTCGTTGCACATTCCTCGCTCTCAATTTATAGCCATTCAGATAATAATCTGCCATCCTGTTTTTGCTACCAAAGTGGATAACCTCATATTTATCCAAATTATACTGCTTCTGCCATGCATTTGCCCACTCACTCAGCTTGTCCAAATCACACTGAAGCATCTCTGCATCCTCCTCACAGCTCACCCTGTGTGCTGGCTTAACATGTAAGGTGTGAAGGGAATTTGCATTTTTAGATAAATGAAGGGATATTTGGATTTCAAAGCGATCTTAGACTGTTTACAATTAGCCAGATAAGCAAGGCTAAGGAATGTGTTTATTTTTCCCAAAGGTTACTGACAATATATAATGGTAACATGAAAGTTTTTATATTATGAGGAAGATGCAGTTTCAAAGACATATAGAACAATAGAATTTACATATTATAAAGAGCAAAACATATATAAAGGAGAATGAAAAGTTATGTGTCAGAAGGCCATGTAAGATCTAACAGGAGTGTGTGGAATAGTTTTAATGAAGCCCCTAGCATTTGTGCATAAGTCTGCTATACAACGAAATTAAAGTTGGAGAAAAGCCATTTGGAATTCCACTGTCCAGGGTACTGTGTTACCTTGCTGAGTATGTTTTAAATCTAAAATCTATTTTGGACCATTGCCTTGAAGGGAGTGTAACTGGGGATCAGGTTAATTAGGAATTTTAGGACTTATTATAGTAGTAAGTAATTTGTAGTCTTATATGTAAGCTTGAAATCGTTTATATTTTGTTAATAAATATTTAAATTTATTTGTTTAAAATCTCTAAAGGCCTTGGTGGACTTATTACTTCTGAATTCAGTGCACATATCTTCCCGTAATAAATACAAATTGCAAAACCATTGTGATAGCGTGACCAAGTTTCCCTTGTGGATTTGGTCCACCTGGCACACATCATCTGCCACATCATAACACTCAGGGAGAGGGTTAGAGTTAGAGGCTAGGGAGCAAAGTTTGTGACAGGGACTGGAAACGATGGCTTCCATCTTCCCAGTATTTATTTGGAGGAAATTTTAACTCTTCCAGTACTGGATGTTGGACAGACAGTCTGATAATTTAGATATGGGAGAAGGGGTGAGCTAGAGCTGGGTGTCTACACATAGCATGCATAAGGAAACTAACTCTGATTTTGGATGAGATCGCCAAGGGTTAACGTGTAGATGAAAATTAGGAAGGGGCCAAGGATAAATCCTAGAAGATCATCAGATGTGAGAATGGGAAGAGAAGCCATTGAAAATGATTCTTTGTCTATGACTAGATAGATATAAAAACGAAACCAGACAAGTGCAGTCCCGCCTAGCTGGATGATGGTGGTGAGACATTGGAGCGGAATTTCATGGTCAAAGGCTGCAGATAGGTCAAGGAGGATGAAAAGGGATAGTTTACCTTTGTCACAGTCACATAATATGCCATTTGAAACTTTGGTAAGAACTAATTTGATTCTGTGACAGGACTGGAAACCTGATCAGAGGAATTCAAACTTGGAATTCTGAGAAAGCTGGGCATGGATTTGGGAGGTGACACCACATTCAGGAACTTTGGTGTGGAAAAGCAAGTTCAAGATGGGGAAATTTGCAGGGTGGAGGGTTCAAGGATTGGTGTCAAGAAAGCACACATCAGGGGAACTAGGAATAGGTAACAAATGCCAGCCTAGCCAGTGACACCCATATCCCAAGAAAACATTTTTAAAAATTTGGATGGGAAGCTGTGCCTGTAATCTCTTCCTTGGATAAAATTCAAATGAACAATTCAATGTTAACAAACTCCTCTGATCAATAGGTGCATTGTAAATGGAACTTAAGTTTTTAATTTATTCTGTTCTTTAAACTACATTATTAAAGAACACTTTACATAATCTTATTCCGAATAGAATTTATATTAAGAGCATTCTCTTCCAGAGTATATGCAGTATAATGGATATGTACTTGAATTGGAAAGAAATGACTATTGGCGTTCCATAAAGTGGTGATGCCCATTAATATTTATTTGTATTTATTAATCAATTGTATGACACAATTGAGAGCCATTGTCCAAGCTGACACAAAGGTTGGTGGTATAGTGAGCAATTTAGTTGGGAGCATAAAATTACGAGAGATGTTGGTAGAGTGGGCAAAACTGTGACTGATAGATTTCAAGACAGGTAAAGGTGAGATCACCCATTTATGGCCAAACTAAGGTTAGTTCGGGTACATGGTGAAAAGCTAGTAACAGAGGAGATCCAAGGAGATTTAGGTGTCCGTGTACACAGTTAAGTGAAATGTAAGGTATGATAGTATGGTTATGATGTTACTGGCCTAGTAATCCAGAGGCTTGACTAGTGATCCAGAGAAATTACTTCAACTCCCACCACGGCAGCTGGGGAGATCTAAATTCAGTTAATAAAGTAAATCTGAAAGAAACACTAGTATCAGTAGTGCTTTCAGGAAGGAAATATGCCCTTACCCGTTCTGATTTATGTGATTCCAGACTCTCAGCAATGTGATTGACTCTTACTGGTCTCTGAAATGACCTAGCAAGCCATTTGAGGGTAATTAGGGATCAGCAATAAATGCTGGCCTTGCCAGTGATACCCACATCTGATGAATGAATTTAAAACAAATGTAGTGGTCAGGTGCAAGAAAATCTTAAAAGTTAATAGAGAACTAGAATATGAAGGGGAGGAACTTATGCTGCAGCTATACAAAACGCCGTTAGTCCACATCTGGAGCATTGCACATAGTTCTGGGCAGCAAATTGTTACAACCCCTGTAGAGACTGATAATTTGAAAAAGATATTTGAATTCCCAGTGACCGACTTAAAGGAATTGCATGACAAGTTTTCAAGTTTTAAGACTTTTACTGTAACACACAAACTTAGCAATATTATCTTTTCTGTAATCTATTGTTTAGTTAACCCTTATTACTGTTTTAACATGAACATAAGAAATAGGATCAGAAGTAGGCCGTTTGGCCCCTCGAGCCTGCTCCGCCGTTTGTTAAGATCATGAGTGATCTGTTTGTTTCAAATTCCACATTCCCATCTACCACCCCCCTCCAATAACCTTTGACCCCCTTGCCTAACAAGAATCTATCTACCTCTGCCTTAAAAATATTCAATGACCCTGCTTCCACCACCTTCTGAGGCCCAGTGTTCCAAAGTTGCACAACTCTCTGAGAGAAAAAAATTCTCCTCTTTGTCCTGTAAGGGCAACCCCTAATTTTAAAATAGTGCCCCCTAGTTCTGGACTCTCACACAAGAGGAAACATCCTTTCACTTCCACTTTGTCAAGACCATTCAAGATCTATATACTTTAATCAAGTCACCCCTCACTCTTCTAAACTCCAGCCCAGCCTGTCCAACCTATCCTCATAAGACAACCCAACACAACCTATAACCCAATGCCACATATATATTCTTTCTAGTAAGCTCTCCATAGGATTAAAGTCTTTAAAGGACACAGTGCACAGTCACTCCTAGCTTCCATTGGGTTCAGTCCCCCTGTTTCACCAAGGGTGTTTTGAAGTGTTGAGTGACCATCGAAAGGTGCTTCCATCAGTTTTCAGAAAATTTCCAAATTGAAGCCAGCAGAAAGGCCCACTCTGACAATTTCTTCTCCCAGCTTTGCCAGGGCAAATCTTGCAGAGTCTTTAGGTTGCCACGTGATGCGTCTCTTTGACCAGAGACTGTCCACCCTCCCGCGTTCTGCCTGGTAGCTCACCAAGGACTCGCTACCTTCTCCACTCTGCTGATACACCAACTGGAATCTTTTGTCCCTCTGAGAGACCCCACTCTCTCTGTCCAAAATACTCTGAAAGTCTGTTCACAGTTAGCCCAGCTGCTCTTGACTTTGTTTTAGGTGTGAATATTTTGCACTTTGCACTCAGTCTCACCCTGGGTCCCATTATTCCCATGGTAAGTCAACCACTCGGCTTATTGTCAGACAGAATTCGGAACAGATCACATGTCTCTTCACTAACCCATTTAAATTAAAGAGACAGTGGCAAAACATAGTCACCTTTTAAAATCTCTCATTCATAATAAAATTTTAGGATATCTTGGCCTTGGAAGGAATGCAGCATCAATTCACATGTTAGTGAATGTTTCAAGGGCGTCAAGGATTAGATTATGAGGAGAGATTACATAAATTAGATTTGTGAGGAGAGATTACATAAACTAAGCTTGTATTCCCTGAAATATAGAAGATTAAAGGAATAACTTGATTGGGATTTTTAAAATTTTGAAAAGAATTGATGGAATAGATTCCGCTGGTGTGGGAGTCTAGGTCAAGGTGAACATAACCTTAACATCAGAGCCAAACCATTTCAGGAGGAATGTTAGGAAACACTTCTTCATACAAAGTGTGAAACTCTACTGATAAAAGGCAGTAGATGCAAGCTTAACTAATAATTTTAAATCAGGAATTGATGGAATTTTAGTATTGCTGAAAAAAGAGACATGTCTAAGCTTTTTGTCTTGCACTCATCAGGACCCTTGCAAGAATACCTATCACACAAATGAGCAATGTGGTATATGAATTTTAGTGCCAGTGTAATGCTAGGTATGTAGGCCATACCTCCCAAAGACTGGCGGATCGTATCAAACAGCATGTCCCAGCCGCTGTTTGCAACAGGCAGGATACAGACCTTATCCAACCAGGCCGTGCTTGCAAAACTCAAAACACAGTGTCCAACATTAGATGTGATTCCACGAATGGACAACATTTGTTAAATAAAAACAAAATGCTGCGGATGCTGGAAATCTGAAACAAAAACAGAAAATGCTGGAAACACTGAGCAGGTCTAGCAGCATCTGTGGAGAGAGAAACAAAGTTAATGTTTCGAGTCCGTGTGATCCTTCTCCAGAGCTGAAGAGAAGTGGAAATGTGATGAAATTTCTACTGTTAGTGGGTGGGGCTGGTGGATCTGGATAGAAGGCCAGCGATAGGTGGGGACAAAGGAGGGATTGACAAAGATGTCATGAACTAAAAGACAAAGGGAGTGTTAATGGTAGTGGTTATTGCTAAAAAAAAGGTGCTGATAGTGGCATTAAGGTAAGAAAGCAGAACGTGATAATAGCGAAACAAAGGTAGCATTGTGTGAAAGAACATCATGGAACAAGTAACAGGTGGTCCTGTAGGGGATGGGGTGGGGGAGGGGGCATGGTGGGGGAAAAAGGTTAGAAAATGGGATAGAAGGGAAGATAAAAAAGGGGATAAAACCACGGATAAATGAATAAAAATAAAAATGGATAAAAACTAAAAATGAATGTTGAAAAGGGATTTAAAAAAGGGGGTGAGGATGGAGGAGAGAGTTCATGCTCTGAAGTTGTTGAACTCAATGTTAAGTCCAGAAGACTGTAAAGTCCCTAACTGGAAGATGAGGTGCTATTCCTCCAGTTTGTGTTGGGCTTCACTGGAACATTGCAGCAGGCCAAGAACGGACATGTGGGCATGAGAGCTGGGTGGTGTGTTGAAATGGCAAGCGACCAGAAGGTCTGGGTCATGCTTGCAGACAGACGAAAGGTGTTCCGCAAAGTGGTCATCCAGTCTGCGTTTGGTCTCCCCGATGTAGAGGAGATCACATTGGGAGTAGCGGATGCAGTAGGCCAAATTGAAGGAGATGTAAGCGAAGCTGCTTCACCTGAAAAGAGTGTTTGGGTCCTTGGACGATGAGGGGGGAGAAGATAAAAGGGTAGGTGTTGCATCTTCTGCAATTGCATGGGAAGATGCTATGGGAAGAGGATGAGGTGTTGGGGGTGATGGAGGAGTGGACCAGGGTGTCCCGGAGGGAACGATCCCTACGGACTGCTGAATGAGGGGTGGGGGGGTGCGGTGTGTGAGGGGAAGATGTGTTTGTTGGTGGCATCATGCTGGAGTTGGTGGAAATGGTGGAGGATGATCCTTTGAATGCGGAAGTTGGTGAGGTGAAAAGTGAGGACAAGCGGTACCCTATCATGGTTCTGGGAGGGAGGGGAAGATGTGAGGGCAGAGGCACGGGAGATGTGTCAGACACAGCTGAGGGCCCTGTCAACCACAGTGGGGGGGGGTGGGAACCTTGGTTAAGGAAGAAGGAAGACATGTCAGAAGCGTCGTTTTGGAAAGTGGCATCATCGAAACAGAGGCAAAGGAACTGAGAGAATGTGGTGGAGTCCTTACAGGAAGCAGAGTGTGAGGACCTGTAGTCGGGTAGCTGTGGGAGTCGGTGGGCTTTTAATGAATATTGGTGGACAGTTTATCAACAGAAATGGAGACAGAGGGGTCAAGGAAGGGAAGGGAAGTGTCGGAGATGGACCATGTGAAGGTGATGGAGGGGTGGAAATTGGAATCAAAATTGATTTTAAAAAATTTTCCAGGTCCAGGCGAGAGCATGAAGCAGCACCGAAACAGCCATCGATGTACCGAGAAAAGAGTTGTGGGAGGGGGCGTAAATAGGACTGGAACAAGGAATGTTCCACATACCCCATGAAGAGGCGGGCATCAGTGGGACCCATACAGGTACCCATAGCCACCTTTTATTTGGAAAAAGTGAGACAAATTTAAGGAGAAATTGTTCAGTGAGAGAACAAGTTCAGCCAGGTGGAGGAGAGTGGTGGTGGATGGTGATTGTTTGAGCCTCTGTTCAAGGAAGAAGCGGAGAGCCCTCAGACCATCCTGGTGGGGGATGGAGGTGTAGAGGGATTGGACGTCAATGGTGAAGAGGAGGCGGTTAGGGCCAGGGAACTGGAAATTGTTGATATGACGTAGGGGATCAGAGGAATCGTGGATGTAGGTGGGAAGAGACTGGACAAGGGGAGAGAGAACGGAGTCAAGATAGGAAGAAATGAGTTCCATGGGGCAGGAAAAAGCTGACACGATCGGTCTACCAGGACAGTCCTGTTTGTGGATTTTGGGAAGGAGGTAGAAGCGGGCTGTCCAGGGTTGGGAGACTAAGGTTAGAGGCTGTGGAGGGAAGATCTCCAGAGGAGATGAGGTCAGTGACAGTCCTAGAAACAATGGCTTGATGTTCGGTGGTGGGGTCATGGTCCAGGGAGAGTTGGCGCTCAGCCTCTGCGAGGTAGAGGTCAGTACGCCAGACAACATCAGCACCACCCTTGTTGACAGGTTTGGTAACAAAGTCAGGGCTGGACCTAAGAGAACGGAGTGCAGCAATGTCAGGAGACAGGTTAGAGTGGGTGAGGGGACAGAGTAATTGAGACGGCTGATGTCACGCCGACAGTTCTCAATGAAAAGATTAAGAGCGGGTAAGAGGCCAGAGGGAGGGGTCCAGGTGGAGGGAGAATACTGGAGGCGGTGAAAGGATCCATTGAATGGGGGGAGCACTCCTGCCCAAAGAAGTGAGCACGGAGACGAAGGCGGCAGAAGAAGAGTTCAGCATCGTGCCAAGCCCAAAATTCATTGAGATGAGGGCATAAGGGGATGAAACTGAGTTATCAGAAACTGATTATTTGCTAAATAATCCTCATTGTGCTGAGAATTACACTGACAACCAATTTAAGATTGTCAGTCAGACTCGCAATGTGGTGCATTTGTGTGTACTGGAAGCTATGTATATTAATACACAGGGTCCTGTTCTTTGCAGACAGAAAGAACATGTACGCACATTGCGCATGTTTTGGCTAAACAAAATAAGTGACAGCCATTTGCTGACTCTTTCCTCAGGGCAATGCCTTGAGCAATCAGGGTCAAGCTGCCTAGTTTAAATTTCAAACAATGCTTGGCAGTTAACTTTCAGTCACCATCAGTGGTGCATTCTCCGTGGCAATGCCACTTGCCAACCAATCAGCACTCTCTTCACATCCAGTATAAATTGTTGTTTCCCCCTTATATTGGTATTTTTGTGAGTGGCCTGATGAGTGCGAGACGAAAAGCTTATATAAAAGCAAAATACTGAGGATGCTGGAAATCTGAAACAAAAACAGAAAATGCTGGAAAAACTCAGCAGGTCCAGCAGCACATGTGGAGAGAGAAACAGAAAAGCTTACACATGTCTCTGTTTTCAGCAATACTCAAGTTCAGTACTACCAAATGACTAATTGATAGAATTTTGCTAGCCCAGGGTATTGGAACGTAGGAGCAGTAGCAGGCTATTCAGCCCCTTTAGCCTGCTGTTACGGACAGGGGAGAGAGGAACTTAACCTCTTTATCCTCTCCCTGTCTGTCCGTAAGCAGAGGTGTTTTTGAATTATTTTTAAAGTAAGCTGTAGCATGTTTCCTCAATCCCTCAGTTTGTGCGATCTAATTTAATAATCACACAGCAAACTTATGCTATGATTAACTCAGAAAATTAATTTATTCACATCATAAATGCACACACACATTAAGGGGGGTATAGGAAAGAGGAAGATTTACAACTATGGGCAGCAACAGTGAAAGAACCACAGACTTTTAAAATTAAACAGGCTTCAAGGAGTTGAGAGATGGGGCCAGCTGCGTGGCTGCTTCCTCAGCCAGGAGCTGCTGGAGTTCTTTCTGGTTGGTGTCAAATCAGCAGACTGAGTTGTGAGGTTAGAAATGTAATAATCTAACGATCCAAAAGGCTAGAAGCATGGGGTCATGTGACATGGTCCATTAAAGAGTTAATTGCAGCCTTGCAAGCAGTTTCTATGCTCCTGGCTAAAATCCATCTCTTAGGCTTGAAATGGTGGGGCTGTGAACACTTCTTTAGGTATAATGAGTTTCGGTGTCTCTGTCTTTGTTACCGTACCCGCTGGGGGACTCAGTTCATCTGTTAGTCATCTAGTTCTGTGATTATAATGTGGCCTTACAATGGAGTGAGAGATTCCATAAGGATGGGAGTGGAACTCTTTTGTTCTTGTAGTCTCTGTCAGAACCTTCCAGAACAAATGGCAAATCTTGAGACATGTGACCTGTAACAGCCATTTTGTGGCTCAGTAGAGCCCATTTTAAAATAGAAAAGAATAAAGTTTTGATGCATGCAGTTTTGGATTTCTTTTCATGTTTTACTGACATAACACTGTTCTGAGATTAAATGAGCCATCATCTCATTCATTATTAACTGGTATGGAGGCAAGGCAGATTGATGGAATTAGGATACAGATCAGTCATGGTCTCAGTGAATGATAGAACAGGTTCAACAAGCTGAATAACCCCCTATTCCCATTGGGGGAGGGGAAGGACAAAAATTAGGTTGTTATGTCTCAGTTTCTGGTTTCTTTCATGCTTCTTTCTCTCAATCTGTACTTTCACATGTTCAAGCAGACAGAATTCAGTTGTTTCTGGCTATATTTGGTCATCTTCTGCTGCACCACAGGATCTGATATAAGATAATAGAATCACAGAATAGTCACAGCATAGAAGGAGACCATTTGGCTTGTCATGTCCCTGCTGGCTCTGCAAGAGCAGCTCAGTTGGTCCCGCTCCTCCGTCCTTTTCCCTGCAAATATTTTCTCTATGGATAATTATCTCACGTCCTTTTGAAAGTCACGAGTGAATCTTCCTCCACCAGATTCTCAGGCAGTGCATTCCAAATCCTAACCACTCGCTGTGTGAAGAAAGAAAAGATTTTCTCAAATCACCATTTGTTCTTTTGCTATTCAACTTAAGTCAGTGCCCTCTCATTCTCGGCCCTTCTGCCAATGGGAACAGTTTCTCACTATTCCCTATGCCTAGGCCCTTCATGAGTTCCAGAAAACCCAGAAATATCTGTAAATCAGAAATTGGAAGGGAGGGAGTAACTTGGGAAAATTACAATCACCAGGGAAGTGGTACTTAGCAAATTGTTGGAGCTGCGGGCTGACAAATCCCTGGGTTCTTGATGGACTTCATCCTAGGGTCTTAAAAGTAGTGTCTAGTGAGATAGTTGACGCATTGGTTTTAATTTTCCAAAATTCCCTGGATTTGGGGAAAGTGCCATTAGATTGGAAAATTACAAATGTAACTTCTTTATATTCAAAAAGAGAGGGAGACAGAAAGCAGGAAACTACAGGCCAGTTAGCTTAACATCTGTCATAAGGAAAATGTTAGAATATTATAGATGATGTTATGGCAGGACACTTAGAAAAATTAAAGGCAATCAAGCAGAGTCAACATGGTTTTGTGAAAGGGAAATCATGTTTAACCGATTTATTGGAGTTCTTTGAAGGAGTCACGTGTCATGAATAAAGGGGAACCGATGGATGTACTGTACTTAGATTTCCAGAAGGCATTTGATAAGGTGCCACATTAAAGGTTATTGTGGAAAATAAAAGCTCATGGTGTAGGATATATTGGCATGGATAAAAGATTGGCTAGCTAACAGGAAACACAGGATAGCCCTAAATCGGTCTTTTTCTGGTTGGCGGGATGTAATGAGTGGTGTGCCACAAGGATCAGTGCTGGGGCCTCAACTTTTTATAATTTATATAAATTACTTTGATAAAGGGACCAAAAGTATGGTTGTTAAATTTGCTAATGATACAAAGATTGGTTGGAAAGTCAAGTTGTGAAGAGGACATAAGAGACTACAAGGGGACATAGGTTAAGTGAGTGGGTAAAGATCTGGCAAATGTAGTACAATGTGGGAAAATGTGAAATTGTCCATTTTGGCAGGAAGAATAAAAAAGAAGCATATTATCTAAATGGTAAGAGATTGCAGAGCTCTGAGATTCAGAGGGATCTGGGTGTCCTAGTGCATGAATTACAAAAGGCTAGAATGCGGGTACAGCAAATAATTAGGAAAGCTAATAGAATGTGATCATTCATTGTGAGGGGAATTGAATATAAAAGTAAGGAGGTTATGCTTCAGTTGCACAGGACACTGGAGAGACCTCATCTGGAGTACTGTGTACAGCATTGGTCTCATTTAAGGAAGGATGTAAATGGTTGGAAGCAGTTCAGAGAAGGTTTACAAGACTAATACCTGGAATGGTGGGTTATGAGGAAAGATTGAACAGGCTAGGCTTGTACCTGCTGGAGTTTTGAAGGGTAAGAGGTGATTTAATTGAAACATATAAGATCCTGAGGGGTCTTGACAGGGTGGATATGGAGAGGATGTTTCCTCTTGTAGGGAGCACTGTTTAAAAATAAGGGGTCACCCATTTAAGACGGAGATGAAGATCAACTTTTTATCTCAGAGGGTAGTGAGTCTTTGGAACCCCCTTCCTCAAAAAGCAGTGGAAGCAGAGCCTTTGAATGTTTTCAAGGCAGAGAAGATAGATTCTTGATTAACAACTGGGTGAAATGTTATTGGGGATAGATGGAAGGTTATAATCAGATCAGCCATGATCATACTGAATGGCAGCGCAGGCTCAAAGGGCCGAGTGGCCTACTCCTGCTCCTATCTTATATGTTCTTATGTTTGAACGCTTCTATCAAATCTTCTCAACCTTTTTCAGAACCATCCCAGTTCATGAAACATAATCCCAGAAAACCTTGTCCTTCCAGACTGTGATGCATGAATACTGCAAAGGGTTAATTACCATTGAAGCCGAAGAGGAATTCACACCAAGAGCTAGTTCACAACTTTCTACTGTTTTTTTTTTAACCTAGGGAATGGAAAACAGTTGGAACAG
The DNA here is from genome assembly GCF_964194155.1 of Cetorhinus maximus. Classification (NCBI taxonomy): domain Eukaryota; kingdom Metazoa; phylum Chordata; class Chondrichthyes; order Lamniformes; family Cetorhinidae; genus Cetorhinus; species Cetorhinus maximus. The sequence goes on along the minus strand of NC_135898.1, from coordinate 79,861,687 downwards.
GCCACTGTGCAGTGAACCCATGAGAGACTAAATCTGTCTCATTGTGTGTTAGATCCATAGAATTCCTTGGAACTGTGTGACGTCATTGACTATACTTGGACCTATGAGGTCCCATTGATACCCCTCCAACAGCTGTCAGACAGTCACAGCACTGAGAACTTCTTTCCAGTGATGCATGACTGCAAGAGACTCTGAATACAACATCGAAGGAATTGTGACAGGTTCTGACTGTATATTCTTTGTCCTTGTGTATTTCTTGGGATATTGGACCAGAGTTACAGAGGATCGGTCTATAAAGGTTCTGTTGTTTCATATGCTATCCTTTATGGAGCTTCCCAGTATAATTTATGAAATCCCTGTAAATTAATGACTTTTTCCTTCCTGATGTGGAGCTTTTGTGGTTTACTCGAGGTGTATCTAAGATGTCAATTCATCACGTCACTCTTCGCCCTACACCACCACTCTATCTTCAGATAGTGGCATCATTAGCAGCTGATTATCTCCTAAAGAAGCTCACTCTACCAACAGTTCCCCTTCTGCAGCTCATTCCCTTTCCTCACTCAGTCCACAACCCCTGCCCCGTTCAAGCAAAGGGTTGAACTCTCCATTTTAAATGACGGCACAGAACGTTGCAAAAACAATTGGGTGGGAAATGAGACTAAGAACAACGGGAAGAATTCCTCTGGCCATTGTGTATAACCACTTTGTGCTCAGAAAGATCTCTGGCTGGCACCCTAGTTCATTAGAATGCATTTCACTTTCACCAGCCATATTAAGTAGAGGGACTCTGACATGTTGTACATGATTGCCAGAGGAATTTTTCCCTCAACTTGATTGTCATTTAAAACCTTTGTCCTGCATTACTGTAAGGATCTCGCAATATACAAATTGAAGGTGAGTAGATGGAGTTGAAGCAGATGAGCCATGGTCTTAGTGAATTATAGCAGGCCCGAGGGGCTAAATCGTTTATTCCAATGTCATAGTTGACTGGCTGTTAGCTGCACCATTGTTTTAAGGCCCCTGCTGCCCTGTCTCTAACCATTAACCTTCTGCTCCCACAGATCCTGATTGAGTTCTGTGCTGGAGGAGCTGTGGATGCAGTCATGCTGGGTAAGTTCTGTTGAATTGTAAATTGTGCATTACTCCAACATTGATTGTACAGTATCTATCTTTACATGTCTGTGTGCTGAAAGTGACAAGAAGTACAAAGGAATAGATGCTTAGACGTTACAGCATGGAAACAGGCCATTCAGCCCAACCAGTCCATGTTAGCATTTACCCTCCATATGAGTAAATAGTTCTGCTCACATTCCCTGTTCCCATAACACCTTATCTTAATTTATTTCATCACCTAGTCAATCTGATCTTCAATGTTCACATAGTTTCTGCCACAACCATTGATCCTAGGATTAAATTCCACAGCTTCACAGCTCTCTCTGTGAAGAAGTTTCTCCTGCCTTTTGGCCCAAATCTCTTACTTTTATTCGTGTATCAATGGCCTCTTGTTACAGAGTCTCAAATACTGGAAGCAGTCTGCTTCAATCCAACCTGTCACATCCTTTCATCATTTCAAACACTTCATCATATTGCCCTGTAATCTGCTTTCTTATAATGAAAAACAGTTTTTTTTTCCAAGTCTCTCTTCGTACCAGGCATCACCCTAATGAATCTGTCCTGTTCCGTCCCTAGCGGCCCAACATCCTTCCTATGATGTGGACACAATACAGCACACAGTCCTCTAACAGAGATCTTACTGAGATTTTAGATCGGCTCATCTGAACCCCTTGTGTTTTATATTCTGTACCTCCATTATAAATCTAGAATTTCTTTAGCTTGTTTCATGGCCTTATCGTCCTGAGGGGCTGCCTTTAATGTCCTGTGAACCTGTTCCCCAAATCCCTCTGCTCTTACCCAGCACTGACCTACTTCCATTCGCATTGTAATCACTTCCATTGAAATTCCTGATGTTATTTAACCAAATGTTCCTCCGCGATGTTCGTAGTGGTATTGTCACTGGACTAGTAATCCAGAGGCCCAGAGTAATGCTCTGGGGACCCTGGTTCGAATCCTGCCAGGACAGATGTTGGAATTTGAATCCATTAAAAATCTTGAAATAACCATTGTCAATTGTTGTAAAAGCCCATCTGGTTCACTAATGTTCTTTAGGGAAGGAAATCTGCCGTCCATACCTGGTCTGGCCTACATGTGACTCCAAACCCACAGGATTGTGGTTGATGCTTAAAATGCCCTCTAAAATGGCCTAGCAAGCCACTAGGTTGTATCAAACCGCTACAAAGTCTCCAAAAAGGAAAGAAACCGGACAGACCACCCATCATCGACCTAGGCATTGGAAACGACAATGACAAACTCCGCCCTGTCAACCCTGCAAAGTCCTCCTTACTAACATCTGGGGGCTAGTGCCAAGATTGGGAGAGCTGTCTCACAGACTAGTCAAGCAACAGCCTGATATAGCCATCCTCACGGAATCATGTCTTCCAGATACAGATTCATATCATCCAGACACCACGATCACCATCCCTGGGTATGTCCTGTCCCACTGACAGGACGGACCCAGCAGAGGTAGCGGCACAGTGGTATACACTTGGGAGGGAGTTGCTCTGGGAGTCCTTAACATTGACTCTGGACCCCATGAAGTCTCATGGCATCAGGTCAAACATGGGCAAGTAAACCTCCTGCTGATTACCATGTACCGCCCTCCCTCAGCTGATGAATCAGTGCTCCTCCATGTTGAACATAACTTGGAGGAAGCACTGAGGATGGTAAGGGCACAGAATGTACTCTGGGCGGGGGACTTCGATGAACATCACCAAGAGTGGCTCAGTAGCATCACTACTGACTGATCTGGCTGATTCGTAAAGGTCATAGCTGCTAGACTGGGTCTGCGGCAGGTGGTGAGGGAACCAACAAGAGGGAAAAATATACTTGACCTCATCCTCACCAACCTGCCTGCTGCAGATGCGTCTGTCCATGACAATATCAGTAGGAGTGGAGACGAAGTCCCACCTTCGCATTGAGGATACCCTCCATCGTGTTGTGCGGCACTACCACCATGCCAAATGGGATAGATTTTGAACAGATCTAGCAACTCAAGACTGGACATCCATGAGGCACTGTGGGCCATCAGCAGTAGCAGAATTGTATTTGAACACAATCTGTAAGCTCATGGCCCGGCATGTTCCCACACTCTACCATTACCACCAAGCCAGGGGATCAACCCTGGTTCAATGAAGAGTGCAGGAGGAGCAGCACCAGGCATACCTAAAAATGAGGTGTCAACCTGGTGAAGCTATAACACAGGACTACTCGCATGCCAAACAGCATAAACATCAAGTGATAGACAGAGCTAAGCGATCCCATAACCAACAGATCAAATCTAAGCTCTCTAGTCCTGCCACATCCAGTCATGAATGGTGGTGAACAATAAAACAACTCACTGGAGGAGGAGGCTCCACAAATATCCCCAACCACAATGATGGGGGAGCCCAGCACATCAGTCCAAAAGCTAAGACTGAAGCATTTGCTACAATCTTCAGCCAAGAGTGCCGAGTGGATGATCCATCTCGGCCTCCTCCAGAGGTCCCCAGCATCACAGATGTCAGTCTTCAGCCAATTCGATTCACTCCACGTGATATCAAGTAACAGCTAAAAGCACTGGATAGTGCAAAGGCTATGGGGCTTGACGATATTCCAGCAATAATACTGAAGACTTGTGCTCCAGAACTTGCCATGCCCCTAGCCAAGCTGTTCCAGTACAGCTACAACACATTGGCATCTACCTGGCTTTGTGGAAAATTGCCCAGGTATGTCCTGTACACAAAAGGCAGGACAAATCCAACCTGGCCAGTTACCGCCCTATCAGTCTACTCTCGATCATCAGTAAAGTAATGGAAGGGTTGTCAACAGTGCACTTACTTAGCAATAACCTGCTCACTGGTGCCCAGTTTGGGCTCTGCCAGGGCCATTCAGTTCCTGACCTCATTACAGCCTTGGTTCAAACGTGGACAAAAGAGCTGAACTCCCGAGGTGAGAGAGACTGCCCTTGACATCAAGGCCACATTTGACTGAGTGGCATCAAGGAACCCGAGCAAAACTGGAGTCAATGGGAATCAGGGGAAACCTCTCCACTGATTGGAGTCATACCTAGCACAAAGGAAGATGGTTGTTGGAGGTCAGTCATCTCATCTCCAGGAGATCACTGCAGGAGTTCCTCAGGGTAGTTTCCTCGGCCCACCCATCTTCAGCTGCTTCATCAATGACTTCCTTCCATCATAAGGTCAGATGTGGGGATGTTCGCTGATGATTGCACAATGTTCAGCACCGTTCACGACTCCTCAGACACTGAAGCAGTCCATGTCCAAATGCAGCAAGACCTGGACAATATCCAGGTTTGGGCTGACAAGTGGCAAGTAACATTTGCACCACACGGTGCCATGCAATGACCATCTCCAACAAGAGAGAATCTAGCCATCACCCCATGACATTCAATGGCATTACCATCACTGAAACCCCACTATCAAAATCCTGGGGGTTACCATTGACCAGAAACTGAACTGGACTAGCCATATAACTACTGTGGCTACAAGAGCAGGTCAGAGGCTAGGAATCCTGTGACAGAGAACTCACCTCCTGACTCCCCAAAGCCTGTCCACCGTCTATAAGGCACAAGTCAGGAATGTGATGGAGTACTCCCCACTCTGCCTGGATGAGTGAAGCTCCCAAAACTCCCAACCCAGGACAAAGCAACCCACTTGATTTGCACCACATCCACAAACATTCACTCCCTCCACCACTGATGCACAGGAGCAGCAGTGTGTACCATCTACAAAATGCACTACAGGAATTCACAATGGCTTCCTAGACAGCACCTTCCAAACCCACAACCACTACCATCTAGAAGGATAAGGGAAGCAGATAGATGGGAACACCACCACCTGGAAGTTCCCGTCCAAGTCACTCACCATCCTGACTTGGAAATATATCACCGTCCCTTCACTGTCACTGGGTCAAAATCCTGACTCTCCCTTCCTAACAGCACTGTGGGTGTACCTACATCACATGGACTGCAGAGGTTCAAGAAGGTAGCTTACCACCACCTTCTCAAGGGCAACTAGGGATGGGGCAATAAATACTGGCCCAGCCAGCCTGTGAACTTAGTAAATAAAAATAAAACAATTCCTGACTTTGAAGGCCATCCGCCACTTTTTAGTCAATTCCTCCATCTTACCAATATAACTTTGTAACTTCCTTTGATCTTCTAAGAAAATCTTGTATTTCAGTATCATGTGCAAATTTCTACGCCACTCCCTCTAAACCCATCTCCACATCGTTGATATACACAGCAAGATCCTCATGGGAGATAACTGTTCAAATCCAACCACAACTATCTTCCACTCCCACTCTCTGTTTTCTCCCTTCTAACCAATGTTTAGTTCAGTTTACTACCTACATTATCGTTGCAAACCCTTAATCTTCTCATGGTATCTTCTCAAAGGCTTTCCTAAAGTCTATGTCACACTTATACCTACTGCATTTTCCCAATTAATATGTCTGTGAAGTTTGTCAAATATGATTGCCCCTTTTGCATTTTATGCTGGCTGCTTCTATTTGCACTTTATATACATGGTAATTTTAACCATAATTAAAGACCAAAGTTTCTCTACCACATTCATTAACTGCCCTGTACTTACCCAGAGGAGCTCTGTCTCAAATTTTGGACCTGGTTACAACAGTTGATACTCACCATTTCCCCAGCTCTCAACACACCCAATAATGTAAAAGCAAAATACTTTGGAAATCTGAAATAAAACCCAATAATGCTTTGCAATACCATTTCTTGAATTCTGCGCTTTCGTCCCTTATCTCATTCAGGACCCTATGATATATCCAGAGAGACCCAGGTGCTTTATCTTCCTTTAGCTGAACTAACCCATTATTCATCATTAAATTACGCTAAATGGAGGAGCACGCTCAAGAGGCTGAATGGCCTACTTCTGCTCCTATATTCCTAACTAATTCATTATTTATCATTACATTGCTCCTGTTACTATCATCCACATCAGGAATCCTCTTTCCAATATCCCTCTCCAATAAAAATTTGACGCAAACGTATTGTTTGATCATCATTTACAGATTAACAATCTTCTCTTAGGAATTTTACCTCATTTTTAACGATTTTCTTTTTATTGATAAACTTCATAAGAACATAACAAGCAGAAGCAGGAGAAGACCATGTGTCCTGTCGAGCCTGCTTTGCCATTCAATACGATCATGGTCTTCAACTCCAATTCTCCGTCTGCTCTCAATATCCCTTGATTCACTGAAAGACCAAAAATCTGTCTCTCCCAGCCTTAAACATATTCAATGATGGAGCATCCACAACCCACTGCGGTAGAGAATAAAATATTTTATTACTTGTTTTTTTTTTATTTGTTTTTTTTACCTTTTTCTTCGTATTCCCTCTTAGTTTTCGTTATCCTGCTCTTAACCTTTTCTCTTAGTTCTGATATATAGTTTTTTTTGTTATTCTTTAATTCTTACAGACCTTTCAATTTTAATTGGTTTGTAAGATCCCGAGCTTAACCACCCTCCCCTTCACCTCACCATCCACCCCTCACCTTCACCTTAATACCCAACCCCCCTACCTCAGCACACCACCCAACCCCTCCACTTCACCTTGCCACCCACTTCACCTCACTCATCTCTTTAAAATGTCTCACTGTTGCTCTTTGATCCTGGGATACAATTTACCCCCCCAACACATAACACTTGTCCCATTCAAAAACAAAAATACCTGGAAAAACTCAGCAGGTCTGGCAGCATCTGCGGAGAGGAACACAGTTAACGTTTCGAGTCCGAATGACCCTTCAACAGAACTAAGTAAAAATAGAAGAGAGGTGAAATATAAGCTGATTTAAGGGGATGGTGGGACAAGTAGAGATGAATAGAGGGCCAGTGATGTGCTCCTCTCCGCAGATGCTGCCAGACCTGCTGAGTTTTTCCAGGTATTTTTGTTTTTGTTTTGGATTTCCAGCATCCGCAGTTTTTTTGCTTTTATCACAGTTGTCCCATTCCCTTTTCTCCTTTGGCTCCCTCTCTGAACTAATCAATAGGTGAATAATTAAAATTAGTAGTTGATATTTCTTTCCATCTCTCTAATATAACCCCAGATATCCTCTTCTAGTTCCATCCCATAATTTTGAGATCTGAACTACCACCTACCAATCTAATGAACCTGAACGAAGCCTGGAAAGGATAGAGAGACAGAGCTTGAACTGCTTCCTCTATACCTTTTAAACACTTGCCCCCCGCCCCCCAAGTCCATTCCATCATCAATACAGTCTTTGCAGTGTTACTTGGCACTTGTTGACCTTAACATCATATGGGATGAACTGAGGACATTTTTCTGTGAAGGGTTGGTGTAGTGCTGGGGAAGACCCTGGGCTCCAGAAAATGAACTCAGCCCAGATCAAATTGAGCTGCTTTTGGTCTGCTAACAGAGGTCCATCTTTGGCTCACTGGAGGTCTCCTGTGGCAGAAAGCAGGTACTGCAGCGAGATAGGCTCATCACCAGAAGGAACGCACTCCTTTCTCGCAGGCTTCGAAGTGGCTAGAGCCCTCTACACTGAGCCGTGTTCAACGGTATCCTGGGATATTGTCAGACCATAGGAAGCATGATACTTCTGGCATGACATCAAAATCAGCCCAACTCATACTCATAATGTTCAGTATAATCTTTGCCATCTTGTTGCTTCTTGTCTTCTGTTGTAGAATTGGAGAGGGCTCTGACCGAGCCTCAAATTCAAGTAATTTGCAAGCATACACTAGAAGCTCTGAGCTACCTGCATGACAACAAGGTGATCCACCGAGACTTGAAGGCTGGGAATATCCTGCTCACCATGGAAGGAGATGTCAAACTGGGTAAAGCCTCTGCTTTTCGTCTGCAGCAACCTGGCTGTTTCAGGCACTGTTACATAAAGAACACAGAGCTGGCTTGTAATAAATATAGAAAACACTCAGCAGGTCAGGCAGCATCTGTGGAGAAAATCTTTATGTAACAGTATCTGAGATATACAGCTGGCCAAATAAAAATATTTGTTAGTAGCCAGAAATGCAGCAAACGCATCCTGAGCTAGTCAACATCTGAGAGAGAAAAGACAGGTTAATATTTTCGGTGGCGGCCTTGATCAGAAGCAGCCGCTTACACTTTGTTTAACTTTGGAAAGAGAGATTGTGATCCTCCCATTAGGAACATTGGTACAATGTTCCTATACTACTTGGATCACTGAGGTAACCAATTATATGTGGAACATAGCTGCATTTAAAGATGACAGGAATATCCAATATGTCGTGTTTGGCAGCATTGGCCAGTGGTGCAACATTAATATTCTGTCTCTATCCTTTATAAATGTTGGGAAAGTAATGAGCAGAACTGAGGCAGGTTTAGGACCTTTTGATCTTTTTAAGATTGCCTGGTTTTTTTTTAAGTAGTCAAGACAGCATGGCTTTCTGCCCAATAATGGCTGCCATATATTTTACCAAAAACGTAGATAATTCTGCTATTATAGAGATGGGAGATAGGGTCTGGGGCACGCTGCCCAGTGCTTGCAATCTGTTTAATAAATTCATTGTCAAAAGCGTTATACCTGTGCAGGCCCAGAATCAGTGGCCCCCAATTATAAGGGTGAGTCACGTGGCTTTCTTTGTCTATTGCAGCCGATTTTGGGGTCTCAGCAAAGAATAGCAGGACATTGCAACGGAGGGACTCCTTTATCGGGACACCTTACTGGTAAGATGTGGCCTTTACTGCTGTGCTTGTGTTTTGTGAAGACCTTTTGATATTTACCAGTTTCCTATTGTGCATCTTCAGAAGGCTTTCCATAAGGTCCCACACAAGAAGTTAGTAAACAAAAATTAGGGCACATAGGATTGGGGGTAATATACTGCTCTGGATTGAGAATTGGTTAACAGATAGAAAACAGAATAGGAATAAACGGATCATTCTTGGGATGGCGGGCTGTGACCAGTGGGATACCACAAGGATCACTGTTTGGGCCACAGCTGTTCACAATCCATATAAATAATGTATGTGGATTTGGGGACCAAATGTAATATTTCCAAATTTGTTAGTGACACAAAAGTAGGTGGGATTGTGAGTTGTTAGGAGGATGCAAGGAGGTTTTGAGGGGATTTGGACAGGCTAAGTGAATGGGCAAGAACATGGCAGACGGAATATAATGTGAATAAGTGTGAAGTTATCGTAGAAAAAACAGAAAAGCAGTGCATTTCTTAAATGGTGAGAGGTTGGGAAGTGTTGATGTCCAAAGAGACCTGCATGTTCTTGTTCATGAATCACTAAAAGTTAGCATGCAGGTGCAGTAAGTAATTAAGAAGGCAAATTGTATGTTGGCCTTCATTGCAAGAGGACTTAAGTACTGGAGTAAAGATGTCTTGCTGCATCTTTATAGAGCCATGGTGTGGCTGCATCTGGAGTATTGTGTACAGTTTTGGTCTCCTTATCTAAGGAAGGATGTACTTGCTATAGAGGGAGTGCAACGGAGATTCACCAGACTAATTTCTGGGATGGTGGGATTGTTCTATGAAGAGACTGGGTCTGTATTCTCTAGAGCTTTGAAGAATGAGAGGTAATCTCATTGAAACTTACAAAATTCTTACAGGGTGTGACAGGGTAGTTTAGATAGGACCCTTCTCTGGCTGGTGATTCCAGAACCAGAGGACGTAGTCTCAAAATGAGGGGCAGGCCATTTAAGACGGATATGAGGAGGAATTTCTTCACTCAGAGGGTGGTGAATCTTTGGAATCCTCTACCCCAGAGGGCTGTGGAATTCTAGTCATTGAGCATGTTCAAGACTGAAATCGATAGATTTATGGATACTGATGACATCAAGGGATATGGAAATAGTGGGAAAAATGGCGTAGAGGTAGATGATCAACCATGATCTGTTTGAATGGTGGCATAGACTCGACAGGCCAAATTTCCTATGTTCCTATAGGGCTGTATACTGGGTATTTATCAGTCTGTGCTCATTTCACAGTGCATGAGACTGTTTATTTCCCAGTGTATGGGACTATATATACAGTGCCCTGTCTCAGACATGCAGTGACGTGTTATGTTTGTATTTCTCTAGGATGGCCCCTGAAGTGGTGATGTGCGAGACGTCAAAGGACAAACCCTACGATTACAAGGCAGATATCTGGTCACTGGGTGTCACCCTGATTGAGCTGGCTCAGATGGAGCCTCCACACCATGAGCTGAACCCTATGAGAGTACTGCTGAAAATTGCTAAAGCTGATCCCCCTACACTGGCGCAGCCGTCCCGATGGCAAGTATACTAGTGTTGCTAGCCAGTTGCAAGCACCTACTATAAATGCAAATGTTTAGTATCTGTTGATCTTTATAAATATTCCATTCAGAACCATTTTGTAGTTCGATGCTATACATGGGTTAGACCTGTACTGTTCTTAAAATGGGACTTGTACCTCCCAAATCCTCAAGTAATGCCCACTTCATTTATACACAGTGTCAGAATAATCCATCCTATTCAATTCCATTTACCCTGTACTCCTCTGGTATCATCTTTTTGGCGCCTTACCTTGTTCCAACCTCTTGTTTTGCATTTGAACCAAGCTGTGGGTTTAAAAGAGGTGTAAGGTAGAATTAGCAGAATCATTACCAATAGCTGGTGTCTGCAAAAAATGATGGAAGTGGTCACGATCCGAAATTGTCAAACTCAATGCTGAGTCCAAAAAGCTGTAAAGTGCCCAATTGAAACATGAGATGCTGTTCCTCAAGTTTATGTTGAACTTCATTGTTACAATGTAGGAGGCTGAGTACAGAGAGGTCAGAGTGGGAGTTGGGCAGAGAACTAAAATAACAACTGGAAGTTCAGGGTCACACTTGCAGATTTTTTTTGCAAAGTGGTTAACCAATCTGCATTTGGTCTCCCATTGTAGAGAAGACTGCATTGTGAGCAGTGAGTATGCTATGCAAAACAGAAACAAGCACAAGTTAATCACTGATTTACCTGAAAGAAGTGTGTGAGGCCCTGGATGGTGGAAAGGGAAGAGGTAAAAGGCCAGATACTGCCTCTCCTACATTTACATGGGAAAGTGCAGTGGAAGAAGTGGTGGTGTTGGGGGTGATTGAGGAGTGGGCCAGGGTGTCGCAGAGGGAATCGTCCCTTTGGAATACTGAAAGAGTAGTGGAGGAAGAAGATGTGTTTGGAGGTGGCTGAAATGGAGGAGGATGAGCTATTGAATGTAGGAGTTGGTGGGGTGGAAAGTGAGGTTGCGGGAACCAGATTGTGGTTCTGGGCAGGAGGGGAGGGGTTGAGAACAGAAATGAAGGAAATGGGATGGACGTGCCAAGGGTGCTGTCAGAAGTTCTGCGCTGTACCTTGCCTGGAAATGTTTGATGGGACAGTGCAGTAAGAGTTTTACTCTGTAGCAGTGATGTTTTCTACCATACCTCTGTTACAATTAGGGTTCTGGCTATTGAGTAAATGAATATGGTACTTGTAATGTAGGTGATATTCTAACACATCAAGTAGCACCTTGCACTCTCATTGCTTGTTAAAGATTAGTCCCAGTTTGACTCTGTTAGGAGATTCATCACCTCTGCACCAGAAGGCCATGGATTCAATCCCTATACTAGAACTTTACCACATAATCTAGAATGACAGTTGAGTGGAGTACTGAGGGATTGCTTCACTGACAGAGATTAAACTGATGATCCCTTTACCTGCTCAGGTGGTTGTTGAAGAGTTCATGGCACTGTTGAAGAAGAGCAGGGGAGTTAAATGTTCATTGCTAAGCCAGAATCACTCAAACAGATGAGCTGATCAAATGCTGGAAATTTTCACAATGTCAGCCATCATCCATGGAGAGAACAGACAAAATTAACGTGAAACTCTTCGTCATAGTTGGACACTAGTTACTGACTGACTTGCTGAGTGTTTCCGTTTTCTGTTCTTGTTTTCCATTTCTAGTCCCTGCAAGTCCTGCTTTTTATGAACGTTTGTCTCATCGCCATTTGTGAGATCTTACTATGCACACTAGCATCCATATCGGCCTACATAACAGCATTTGGCATGTTTCTGAGAGCTGTGACCAAGTGTTCCGTAAGTCTTTTATAATATTCAGTGGCTGCTGTTTCTCACCGTAGGTCTCCTGAGTTCAGTGATTTCCTGAAGAAGGCATTGGAGAAGAATGTTGAGGTGAGGTGGTCATGCCAGCAGCTGCTACAGGTGAGTGTATAATCCACATTTGATGGAGACTGAATGGGGAACATCTCCACGTTCTGACTTGCACCATTGAGGCTGGTGGGTGGGTTGCTGAACAATCAATATTGAGATATTATTGTGACAATTTTGATTAGTAAATATACAACTAGGAGGGCTGAAGACCTAACACTGAGCAATCCAAATTTTAAAAACATAACTGACCTTTCCAGGTAGGAAACGATAGCAATATGATAATGTACTGAGTAGTAATCCAGAGGCCCAGAGCAAGCTCCGGAGACATGAGTTCCAAATCCCTCCATGGCAGCTGGGGGAATTTAAATTCAATTAATTAATTAATTAATCTGGAATAAAAAGCTAGTCTCAGTAATGGTAGCCATGAAACTACTGAGTTGTCTTAAAAACACATCTGCCTCACTGATGTCCTTCAGGGGAGGAAATCTGCTGTCTTTATCCAGTCTGGCCTACATGTGACTCCAGACCCACAACAGTGTGTAGAAGAGTCACACGGACTCAAAACGTTACCTCTGTCTCTCTCTCTCTCCACAGATGCTGTCAGACCTGAGTTTTTCCAGCATTTTTGTTTTTGTTTCAGATTTCCAGCATCCGCAGTATTTTGCCTTTATTCTACAACAATGTGGCTGTGACTCTTAACTGCCCTCTGAAATGGCCCAGCAAGCCACTCAAATGTATCAAAACCACAACAAAAAAGTCAACATTCTGAGTGTACCTCCACAACTTGCACTGCAGCAGTTCAAGAAGGCAGCCCACCAACACTTTCTCAAGGACAGTACGGGATGGGCAATAAATGCTGGCCTTGCCAGCGAGACACATCCCAGGAACAAGTAAGAAAGAACTAGAAAGGGTCTTGGTTAAGGTTTCATCTCAAAGATAGCTCCACTGATAGTGCAGCACTCCTTCAGTGTAGGCCTGGATTGTGTGTCCAAATTTCTGGAGTGAGGTTTGCAATCGCAACCTTCTAACTCAGAGGTGAGGGCAGTTACCCACTGAGCCATAATGTAAGCCTGACAGTATCTGCAGATTGTTCACGCGTGGAGCAGCCTCATATTGGAGTCCGATCCTGCCCCCAGTAGACCTGCATGCACACAATTTCTTGCAGTTGTCACTCAATAATAATGAGGGGTAGGAATCCTGGCCACTTATCCAGTCACTCAACTCAGGAGTATAGAGGCTGGCTGTGATGTCCTAACAGAACTCAGTCTAACGATGGAACCTCAGTCTTTCCTGATTCCTATGATTCAGTGCCAGATTGGACAGTGTTTATACCCATGAAGTGACAGCGGGAAGTCTAGGAACTCCGTTGTGTTCTGGGTGCGTATGAAGCTTTATTGGCCTGTCACAGTTTATGGGCCACTCATTTTGTGCAACAGCTGGTTGCTATATCGGAACAGCCTGTCGGAGTGTGCAGATTTAGAATTCAAGAAGAAACAGCTGAAGCAAAGAGAGAAGGAGCTGCTTTGTGGAGTCTACATTCCCTGGCACAAAAATCATAAGAAAAATAGCAGCTTCATGTCTATCAGACTTTGCTGTTTTCGCCAAACACCCCACACATCTGTGAGTATAGGTTAGAGCATGTTTGTTAGATGCATGTGTGTGTACCTGCATTGGGATTAGAGGCTTTCGGTGTGCTTTGTTAGTCTAAACCATTGGTGCTGAGAATATGCATGATGTTCAGCAAGCAATGAAATGTACAGAGTTCTCATGTCAACTCCTCATGAGAGAAAATAAGTTTTAGTTCAGTGAAATTATTCTGAATCCATTTCACTTCATTAACCCTTGTCCCGCGCTGATCCAGAGTCAGTCCCATTCCTCATTAACTCTTGCCCTATGCTGATTCAAAATCAGTCCCTTTCTCCATTATTGCAAAAGCAAAATACTGCAGATGCTGGAAATCTGAAAATACTCAGCAGGTTGGGTGGTATCCATGGAGAGAGAAACAGAGTTAATCTTAAGAATTCTGATTTTTTTTTTCTTTCCTCTGGGCGTCACAGGCGAGGCCAGCATTTGTTGGCCACCTGTAATTGCTCTTGAACTGAGTGGTTTGCTAGGTGATTTTAGAGGGCAGTTAAGGCAAGGTGTGGAGTCACATGTAGGCCAGACCAGGTAAGGACGGCAGATTTCCTTCCCTAAAGGACATTTGTGAACCAGATTGGTTTTTACAGCAATCAATGATAGTTTCATGGCCTCCATTACTGAGACTAGTCTCATATTCCAGATTTCCAACTGGTGGGATTTGAACCCATGTCTTCAGGGCATTAGCCTGGGCCACTGGATTACTAGTCCATTTACATTTACCACTATGCCTTCATCTCCCTGATGAGAGATATTAGACCTGAAACATTAACTCTGTTTCCCTTCACAAATGCTGCCGAAACCATTGAATATTTCTGGCATTTTCTGTTTTTATTCCATTCTCCACTAACCCTGATGACAGCAAAGCCTGAAAGTTAAAGAAATTGAATGGAACGCTCTAGAATTGCACAGTAGATTCATCAATGTCTGAAGACACAAATCAACATTTCAGTTGGGATCCAGATCAGAGGAAAGGTCCTACCTGAGATTTAACCATTCAATGCTGACCGGGCACTGTGCAATTCTATAATAAAAGCAAAATACTATGGATGCTGGAAATCTGAAACAAAAACAAAAATAGCTGGAAAAACTCAGCAGGTCTGACAGCATCTGCGGAGAGGAATACAGCTAACATTTTGAGTCTGTATGACTCTTCATCAGAACTAAGGAAATATAGAAATTAGGTGAAATGTAAGCTGGTTGAGGGGAGTGGGACAGGTAGAGCTGGATAGAGGGCCAGTGATAGGTGGAGGCAAAGAAGATATTGCCAAAGATGTCATAGACAAAAGGACAAAGGTGTTGACGGTGGTGATATGAACCAAGGAATGTGCTAATGGTGACATTAAGGGTGGAAAGCAGGACGAGCAAGTGACAGCCCTAGTGGGGGTGGGGTGGGGGGAAGGGATCGAAAAAGGCTAAAAGGTAGAGATAAAACAATAGATGGAAATAGATTTGAAAATAATGGAAATAGGTGAGAAAAGAAAAAAGTATTTTAAAAATTATAAATTATTGGAAAAGGGGGGATCGGAAAGGAGGTGGGGATGGAGGAGAGAATTCATGATCTGAAGTTGTTGAACTCAATGTTAAGTCCGGAAGGCTGTAAAGTGCTTAGTCGGAAGATGAGCTGCTGTTCCTCCAGTTTGCGTTGAGCTTCACTGAAACATTGCAGCAAGCCAAGGACGGACATGTGGGCATGAGAGCAGGGTGGTGTGTTGAAATGGCAAGCGACAGGGAGGTCTAGGTCATGCTTGCGGACAGACCGAAGTTGTTCTGCAAAGCAGTCACCCAGTCTGTGTTTGGTCTCTCCAATGTAGAGGAGACTGCATTGGGAGCAGCGAATGCAGTAGACTAAATTGAGGGAAGTGCAAGTGAAATGCTGCTTCACTTGAAAGGAGTGTTTGGGCCCTTGGACGGTGAGGAGGGGGAAAGTAAAAGGGCAGGTGTTGCACCTTCTGCGGTTGCATGGGAAGGTGCCGTGGGAGGGGGTTGAGGTGTAGGGGGTGATGGAGGAGTGGACCAGGGTGTCCCAGAGGGAACGATCCCTGCGGAATGTCACCGGGGGGGGTGAAGGGAAGTTGTGTTTGGTGGTGGCATCATGCTGGAGTTGGCGGAAATGGCGGAGGATGATCCTTTGAATTCGAAGGCTGGTGGGGTGATGTGAGGACAAGGGGGACCCTATCATGGTTCTGGGAGGGAGCGGTATTCTAGTTGTTTTTCAGATTTTCAATACCCCTTTAGGCTCTGTAGAAGTAAACTCTCTCGTTGCTGCAGCCCAACTTCAGCCCATGTTTAAAATCACAGTCTAAGTGGTACAGTAACCTTTGAGAATGTTGCAGAGCCTCAACATCTCTTTCTTTTCTCAATGGATGCTCTACTGCTGCCTGGTATAGTTACAGCATAGTTACTCAAGCAGAACCAAAATTCACTGACAGATATCGGGTGTCCTTGCGCATTAGCTCTGAACATGGAGAGGGACTTTTTTCGTTGGTTGAATGTGCGCATCACTGGCAAGGCCTGTATCTATTGTCCATCCCTAATTATCCTTGAGAAACTGGTGGTGAGTCGCCTTTTTGAATTGCGGCAGTCAGTGTGGTGTTAGTACACCTATAGTGCTGATAGGGAGGTAGTTCCAGGATTTTGACCCAGCAACAATGAAAGAACGGCGATATAGTTCCAAGTCAGGGTGGTGTGTGGTATGGAAGGGAACTTCTAGGTGGTAGTGTTCCCATGCCCTTGCTGTCCTTGTCCTTGGCTATAGAGGTTACAGGTTTAGGATGATTTTGAAATACTGTGTGTCTCTTGAGTATTTGTTCCTAAATCTGCTCCTCTTTCTCTGCAGCACCCATTTGTGGTGAATGTTGACAGCAGTAAGCCAGTGAGAGAGCTAATTGCAGAAGCAAAGGCAGAGGTCACAGAAGAGATTGAAGAGAGCAAGGAAGATGAAGAGGAGGAGGATTCTGAAAATGCAGCAGTGAGTATTAGATATGCCTCTCCAGCAAAGTCATGTCCAATAATCAGAAGTTTGGCTGATAAGGTAGTGGTTAACTTTCTTGCTTCACAGCTTTGCGTCCACAGGCTGAAGTCCATCATCTTGCTAGCTCTTATACACAACCACCCACCAGGTCGTTAAGTGAAGCATCTTGACCTGGGTAGAGGACACTAATTTGTCAGCACCTGAATGTCATCAGCCTTTTAAAATGGGAATAAAGAGCACTGTTCACAGCGTGGAGATAATTATCAAGTAATCCAATAGGAAATTCAGAAGAAAGTTATTTCCCAAACAGGGAATGAGAATATGGAATGTGCTATCACAGTGACTGGTTGAAATGAATAGTGTAGATGCATTTAAAGAGAAGCTAGACAAGTATATGAGGAAAAAGGGACTAGAGGGTTACAATGATAGATTTAGATGAGGAAAGATGGAAGGAGGCTCGAGTGGAGCATAAACAGCATAGGGTGGCATGTTTTAGTGCTGTATATTCAATGTAATCCTATGTAATCATGCAGGTGCTGGTATGAAAAAGGTGCAATTACATTGGTTGGTGTAGTCTATAGGCCACCAACTAGTGGGAAAGCTATAGAGTAACAAATCTGCAAGGAAATTATAGAGAAATTATAGAGTAGTCATAATGGGGAACTTAAATTATCCAAATATAGACTGGGGTAGTGGTAGTGTAAAGGGCAGAGAGGGGCAAGAGTTCCCAGTGTGTGTTCAGGAGAATTTTCTACAGCAGTATGTGACAGTCCAATGAGAAAGGAAGCAGTGCTAGAGCTGGTTCTTGGGAATGAGGTGGGTCCAGTAGATCAAGTGTCAGTGGGGGAACATTTAGGGAACAGTGATCATTGTATCATAAGTTTAGAATAACTATGGAAAAGGACAATGAGCAATCCAGAGTAACTGGGGGAAACCAACTTCAATGGGGTTGGAATGGATCTGGGCCGAATAAGTTGGAGTCAAAGGTTAGCAGTAGAAACGGTAGCTGAACAATGGGCTAACTTCAAAGAAGAGAGAGTTTGGGCACAATCAAGCTATATTCTCTCAAAATGGAAAGGTAGGACAAACAAATCCAGAGCTCCGTGGATGACAAAAGAGGTAGAAATTAAGAAGAAAAAGTGTACTGATGACAGATGTGAGGTAGAAAATACAATTGAGAACAAGGCTAAATACAGAAGATTCAGAGGGGAGGTGAAAAAACAAATAAGAGAAGCAAAGGTGGAGTATGAAAAAAGACTGGCAGGTAACATAAAAGGGAACCCCAAAGCCTTCTCTCGGCATATAAATAGTAAAAAAAAATAGTAAAAGGGTGGCGAAAGGAGGAGTAGGGCTGATTAGGGAACAAAAAGAGAATTTACACATAGAGGCAAGGGACATGGCTGAGGTATTAAATTAATACTTGCATCTGTCTTTTCCAAGGAAGAAGATGCTACCCAGGCCATGGTGAAAGAGGAAGAAATTCAGTCACTAGAAGGGTTTAAAATTAATGAGGAGGTGGTACTGGATAGGTAGTCTGAATTTAAAGTTGACAAGGCACTGGGACCGGATCTGATGCATCCAAGGATACTGAGGGAAGCAAGAGTAGAAATTGCGGAGGTACTGTCCATAATTTTTCAATCACCCCTTGACTCGGGGTGGTGCCAGAGAACTGGAAAATTGCAGATATTTCGCCTTTGTTCAAAAAAAGGGCAAGGATAAACCTAGCAACTGCAGACCAGTCAGTTTGACTTCAGTGGTGGGGAAACTTGTAGAAACTATGGCCAGGAATTTCCCCTCAGCGATTTGGGGGTGGGGCCCCCTCGCCGAGGGGAAAATGAAGTGGGATGACGTCGGGAGGAATCCCCAACGTCATCCCGGGCCATTTAAATTCTTAGGAAGGCGGGCGGACAGCGAAATCAGCTGTCCGCCCGCCAACCTGTCAATGGCCAATTGAGGCTATTGACAGGCTAGTTAAAGTACTTAAAGACCTGCCCGGCCAACCTTAAGGCTGGCGGGCAGGCCTGGAGCCCCAGCGGGCTTCTGATTATTCATGAAACTTCATCCACTGGCGGGATGAAGTTTCATGTCCGTTTTGAGCAAAAATAATAAAGTTATGTGTTCTTTATTAACATGTCCCATCTCGTGTGACATTGTCACATGAGGAGGACATGTTAATAATTTTTTATTGTTTCTATTTTTAATATTTTTACCACTGTCAGTATTCTCCCTGAGACAGGACTTTGCCTTAGGGAGATGCGCGCGAAAGAGCGCACTTTGACAGGTGGGGAATCCCTCCACCCCCCCCTTCCCGTCGGGGATGCCGCTGGGTGGGCCTTAATTGGCCCGCCCACTCAAAATGGCGGCGGGCCCCGTTTCAGTGGCGGGGGGTCGGCTGTCCGCCCGTCGCCAAGCCGGTGGGGCCCGCACGCCATCCGAGGGCAAAATTCTGCCCTATAATTCAGGACTGAATTAATTGTCACATGGACCAATGTGAGTTAATTAAAGAGAACCAGCATGGATTTCTAAAGGGAAAATCATGTTTAACTAACTTACTAGAGTTTTTTGAAAAGTTAACAGAGATGGTTTATGAGGGCAATGCTGTTGATGTGGTGTACATAGACTTCCAAAAGGCCTTAAGATACAATGCCGCACAACAGACTGGAGAAAAATTATAGCTCATGGAATAAAAGGGACAGTAGCAACATGGGTACCAAATTGGTTGAGTGACAGGAAACAGAGAGTAATGGTTAATGGATGTTTTCGGGCTGGAGGAAGGTTTGTAGTGGAGTTCCCCAGGGGTCGGTATTGGAACTTTTGCTTTTCCAGATATATTTTAATGACCTTGACCTTGGTGTACAGGGAATCATTTCAAAGTTTGCAGATGATCCAAAACTTGGAAGCTTTGTAAATTGTGAGGAGGACAGTGTAGAACTTCAAAAGGACATAGACAAGTTGGTGGAATGGGCCGATAGGTGGCAGATGAAGCGATAGGTGATTAATTTTTGTAGGAAGAACATGGAGAGACAGTACAAAATAAGGGATATAACGCTAATGGGTGCATGTGCGGAGGGATCATGGGTGTATATGTGCAAAAGTTATTAAAGGTGGCAGGACAGGTGGAGAGAGCAGTTAATAAAGTATACAGTATCCGAGGCATTGTTAATAGGGGCATAAATTACAAGTGCAAGGAGGTTATGTTGATCTTGTATAAGACACTAGTTAGACCTCAGCTGGAGTATTGTGTACAGTTCTGGGTGCTGCATTTTAGGAAAGATGTGAAGGCATTGGAGAGAGTGCAGAAGAGGTTTATGAGAATGATTCCAGGGATAAGGAACTTGTTATGTAGATAGATAGGAGTGGTTGGGACTTTTTTCCTTGGAGAAAAGAAGGCTGAGAGGAGATTGGATAGTAGTATTCAAAATCATGAGGAGCCTGGACAGGATAGTTAGGGAGAAACTCCCCATTGGTGGAGGATTGAGAACCAGAGGGCACAGATTTAAGGTAATTGGTAAAAGAAGCAAAAGTGATATGAGAAAAAACTTTTTTACACAGTGAGTGGTTAGGGTCTGGAATGCACCGCATGAGAGTGTGGTGGAGGCAGGTTTAATTGTTTCTTTTCAAATAATGCGCAGGGTTATGGGCAGAAAGCAGAGAATGGCAGTAGGTTGAATGCTCATTTAGAGAGCCAGGGCAGACATAATGGGCCAAATGGCCTCCTTCTGCACTGTAACAATTCTGTGATGATACATTTAAACAACGGGCAGATCTTCGCCAATCCGTGGAGCACAGTGACAAACTGTGGGTGCGGTATGTCTGCATAGATCCACTGAGTGATTGGAATGTCAATATGCACCGGGTGCTGTGTGGTGTCTGCTCATGTATTCAGTAAATACTTATGGGAGAAGGGCTGGATTGGCAACAACTCACTGTGGCAGGCATATCCAAAGCATGTGTAGGAAGGGTTGTATACTCCATGATTGAAAAGCCTGTGGATACTTACCATCCAGGTTCAAACAGTCATTTGGATTATTAAAGGTTTGCTGTAGCTCAGAGGGACTGATATTAGGAACTCTTGTTTATATAAAGAGCAATCAGCAAATGGAGTGGATTTGGAGAAGAACATGGGAAAGCCAATGGTGTGTTAGCCTTTATTACAAAAGGATTATAGAATAAGAATGAAGTCTTATTGTAATTGTGTGGGACATTGGCAATTCCACACCTGGGGTGCTGTGTACAATTTAGGTCTCATTACCTAAGGAATTGGATCTGAAAGGAGTGAAACAAAGGTTCACTAGACTGATTCTAGGCTGGGGGAATTGTCGATGAAAAATTGAGGAGACTAGACCTATATTCTCTGGAGTTTAGGAAGAATGAGAGCTGATCTCATTAAAACATGTAAAATTCTTAAGGGGCTTGATAGGTTAGATGCTGGGAGGATGTTTCATTTAGTTGGAAGTCCAGAACACAGAGTCATATTCTCAGGATAAGGGATTGGCCATTTAGGGCCAAGTGGAAAGAAATTTTTTTCCACCAAGGATTGTGGATCTTTGGAATTCTCTATCCCAGAAAGCCTTGAATGCTGAGTCGCTGAGTGTGTTCAAGACAGAGATTAATAGGTTTTTGGGAATCAAGGGACATGTGGCCAGAGTGGGAAGATGGAGTTGTGGAGTAGTCTCAAAGGGCTGAGTGACCTACTCCTACTATCTCTTATATTCTTATGTAGAAACAGGAGGAGACCATTCAGACCTTCAAGGCTGTTCTGCCATTCATTTAGATTGTGGCTGATGTGCACCACAACTCCATTTACCTGCCCTTTCTTCATATCCCTTCATACTGTTACCCAACAAAATCTACTTGTCTTAATCTTGAAAGCTCCAATTATCCACCACCATCGACAGCATTTTGATGGAGTGAGTTCTAGGCTTTGACAACCCTATGTGTGAGGGGCCTAGATAGGGTAGACAGTAAGGACTTGTTTCCCTTAGCTGAAGGGTCAATTACCAGAGGGCATAGATTTAAGGTGATTGGTAGAGGGATTAGAGGGGACATGAGGAAAACTTTTTTCACCCAGAGGGTGGTGGGTGTCTGGAATTCACTGCCTAAATTGGTGGTTGAGGATGAAGCACTCAACTCATTTAAAAGGTACTTGGATCTGCATCTGAAGTGCTGTAACCTGCGAGGCTGCTGACCAGGTGCTGGAAAGTGAGTGGCTAGTTTCTTTTTCATCTTTTGCTGGCTGGCACAGACATGATGGGCTGAATGGCCTCTTTCTGCACTGTGACTTTTCTATAGTTCTATGGGAGTGAAGACAAAATCCCTGGAATTATTTATCTGCCCACTTGAGAGAGTAAAAGACTACATGCATGCTAAACAGCAGAAACATCACCTAAAGAGTCTAGACGGGGCTAAGTGATACCTCAACCAATGGATCAAATCTAAGCTGTACATTCCTGCCATATCTCATCATGAATGTTGGTGGACTCTTAAACAACTAACAGAAGGAGGAGGCTGCACAAACATCCTCATCCTCAATGATGGGGGAGCTCAGCATATCAGTGCAAAAGACAAGGCTGAAGTATTTGCAATCATCTTCAGCTGTAATTGCCAGATGGATAATCCTGTTCTCCTTCTGAGGTTCCCAACATCATAGTTCAATTGGCTGGACGGCTGGTTTGTGATGCAGAGTGACGCCAGCAGTATGTGTTCAATTTCCGTACCGGCTGAGGTCATCTACAAACAACCTTGCCTCTCGCCTGAGGTGTGGTGACCCTCAGGTTAAACTCACCACCAGCCATCTCTCTCTAATGAGAGAGAGCAGCCCCTGGTCCTCTGGTGACTTTCACTTTCAGATGCCAGTCTTCGGCCAATTTGATTCACCCCACGTGATATCAAGAACAGGCTGTGTATATTGGATGCAGCAAAGGCTATGGGTCCTGACAACATCCCAGCTGTAGTACAAAAGATTTGTGCTCTAAACTAGCTGCACCCCTAACCAGGCTATTCCAGGTCGGCTACAACACTGGCATCTACCTGACAATGTGGAAATTTGCCCAGTATGTCCTCTCCTTGGAGTTTTCAGGAAAATTCTAATTCGGCCAATTACCACCCATCTGTCTATTCTCGATCATCAGCAAAGTGATTGAAGGTGTCTTCGATAGTGCTATCAAAGTGGCCCTTGCGCAGCCACAACCTGCTCACTGATGCTCAGTTTGGGTTCCAATGAGGCTCCAGGCCTCATTGCAGCCTTAGTCTAAACATGGACAAAGGAGCTGAATTCCAGAAATGAGGTGAAAGTGACTGCCCTTGACATCAAGACAGTATTTAACAAAATTGAAGTCAATGAGATTCAGGGGGTAAACTCTCCACTGGCAGGAGTCATACCTAACACAAAGAAAGATGGTTGTAGTTGTTGGAGGCCTATCATCTCAGCCCCCAGGACATCGCTGCAGAAGTTCCTCAGGGTGGTGTCCTACACCCAACCATCTTCAGCTATTTCATCAATGATCTTATGGTAACGGGAGATCAGAAGTGGGGATGTTTGCTGGTGATTGAACAATGTTGATTCAACATTCCCAACTCTGCAGATACTGAAGTTGTCGGTGCTTGCATTCAGGCTAGGGCTGCAGAATAACATTCATACCACGCAAGTGTTAGGCAATGACCATCTCCAATGGTAGAGAATCTATTCATTTCCTCTTGGTATTGAATGGCATTGCTATCCCTGAATCCCCCACTATCAACATCCTGGTGGGGGTTACCATTAACTAGAAACTTAACTGGACTAGCCATTTAAATACTGTGGCTACAAGAACAAGTCAGAGGCTGGGAATTCTGCGGAGAGTAACTCATCTGCTGACTCCCCAAAGCCTGTCCACAATCTATAAGGCACAAGTCACGAGTGTGATGGAATACTAGCCTGGGTGAATGCAGCTCCACAACACTCAAGAAGCTCGACACCATCCAAAATAAAGCAGCTCACTCTATTGGCACCCCTTCCACCACCTTAAAAATTCATTCCCTCCATCAATGACGCACTGTGGCAGCAGTGTGTACCATCTACAAGATGCACTGCAGCAACTCGCCAAGCCTACTTTGACCACACTTTCCAAACTGCTGACCTGTATCACTTAGAAGAACAAGAGCAACAGAAACATGGGAACACCATCACCCATAAGCTCTCCTTCAAGTCACAACACCGCCCTGACTTCAAACTATATTGCTGTTCCTTCACTGTTGGCGCCCCAAAATCCTAGAATTTCCTCTGTAACAGCTCTATGGGTGTACCTACATCATATGCAGTGCAGAGGCCCAAGGAAGTGGCTCGCTACCACCTTCTAAAGGGTACTTAAGAATGGATAGTAAATGCTGGCCTTGCCAGTATCACCCACGAATCTTCCATGAACGAATATATAAAGGGGGAACAGTACACTATTTTACAATAGTGAGTTGGATGATCCAAATGACCTTCCTCAGTAACTCCACTTGATTACACATCAAGGGACATCTTTCTGTCCTTATGTTTCCTCCGACTCCATCTTCTAGTAGAGATGGTGGGCAACAAACCTTTGTTGATGTTGTTCTGTGTAGCTATTGTAATGTGTGATATAGACTTTCTTTGTATGAATGCCTGTGTGTGTGCAATCTTTATGCCCTGATGTGGACTCGGTGTAGGAATGTCTTTGTTTCGTGGACAGAACTAGCTATGAGTAGAACAGTAAAATAAATTAACTGTACCTGTATAATTATGGACTTGAATTAAGCAACAAAAGAGTTTAATGCTGTTTTCCTCTAGGTTTTGCCAGGACACAAACGTGCCCCATCAGATATCAGCACAGCCAGCTCTGAGGACGAGAAACTCTCCCAGTCTCCCTCAATCCTTGAATCTGTTTCTGAGAAAATAGAGTCAGAGCCTGTAGAGGAAAACACAGACAAGGTCAGTGACAAACTGTCGGATGAGGGGATTGGTACCAGTGAAGGGGAGAAGCCTGAGAGCGACAGACTGATGGAGAACAATGCTTCCGACACCAGTAATGAAGAGGTGCAAGGAGGTAGTGAGAACCTGAATGCTGAGGCTAGGAAATTCGTGCCATCTGAAGAGAAATCTGAGACAGAGGAGCCAAGTGTAGAGACCCCAGGAGCTGAGGATAGCACTGAGGAACATCTGAAGGAACATGAGGTACACAAGGATGTTAGAGAACCAGAAGAGGAAAAAAAGAAAGAGCCAGAGGTGGAAAAAGAAAATGCAACTGGAGAGGAAGAGAAAGTGACAGTCACAGAGCCAAATGAAGGAGAGACTGAGAGAGAGAACAGCACAGAGGCTGAGAGGGAGAACAAAGCAGCCAGCTCTGAACTGAGAGAACCCTTGGCTGTGACAGAGCCAGAGAAAGTTGAGGAAGAAACAGTGAAAGAAGCTTTCACTGTAACAGAGATTTGCGTGCAACCAAAAGAGGATGTAGCTGAAGATGCACTGAACGTGACTGCTGGGGAAAGAGAGCAGGAGGAGGCAGAGACAACTGTAAACACACCAGCAGTTCCCAACGAAGAAACAGAGCAAGAGAAACAGGCAGGTGACCTCCAAGTGAACTATGCTACACAATCAGAGGAAGGCGAAAGAGGTCCTGAGGTAGAAATTGTAATTGAGAGTGGTGTAAATACAGAGGACACTTCAGAGACGGAGGCTGAGGCCAAGACACAATCTGAAACTAATCCTTCCCCAGCAGGGGTAATGCTGAATGGAGAGTTATATGAGGCACAAGGTGTCATGCCTTACAAGGTGAAGGAAGCCGAGAGTCCAGAGGACATAAAGTTGGAGATAATCCCTGAAATTAATATCACAGCAGAGGAAATGAAGGAAAATGTGGACCCTGCTGCTCAAGCTAAAAGCATCGGTAAAGAGAAAGAGAGAGATGCAGATTCTGGGAGCGGGTCAATGGCAGACAACAACAGCATTGACTTAAGCCTGTCTATTTCCAGTTTCCTGTCCCGCAATAAGGAGACCGGATCCATATCACTCCAGGTAACAAACCAAAATCAGGAACAAAAAAACACAACTAGCCTTTATTTAATTCATATATCGGCGGTAGATGGGATGCAGATTTCAGGTTACTATCAGGTCAGCCATGACCTGATTAAATGTTGAAGCAGGCTCGAGGGGCTGAATGGCTTACTCCTGCTCCTTGTTCATATTTGATTTTTAGTTTGTTGGAAAGACTGTTATTGACTATCACTGGTTACTTTTGAGAAATGATGATTGGCCTTTGTTGAAATTTTTAGTGGTTTGGTTGAATTAGGCCCTTCAGCCATTTGACCTCATGTTTAGCTGAATAGGCAGATGGGACCTCAGTCTAAACCCTGACACAAACCACAAACCTCATGATTAGTATTGCATTGGAGTGTTACCACAGGTTGTACACTCAAGTCATGACCTGGGGCTAGAATCCCCAACGTTCTGACCCAGGGTCTTAACTCAGATTGCAATGAATGTATGTGTTACAGTTTTATACTGTAAGTCGCTCTTAAATGTCACTAGTTGTTGCTATTAACGAACTCTGCATCCTCTATGATATGGATTGCACCTTTACTGCCTAAGGGATCAAAACATTGAAACAAAAATAAAATACTGCTGATGCTGGAAATCTGAAATAAAAACACTTAATGCTGGGAATACACAGCAGGTCAGGCAGCATCTATGGAGAGAGAAACAGAGTTAACATTTCAGGTCGATGATTTCTCCTGCTCCCAGACCTCCAGCAGTTTTCGTTTTGAAATAGAGTTCATAGAGTTATGCAGCACAGAAACAGGCCTTTCAGCCCATCGTGTCCATGCTAGCCATCAAGCACCTATCTATTCTAATCCCATTTTCCAGCACAAGGCCGTAGCCCTGTATGCTATGGCATTTCAAGTGCTCATCTAAATACTTCTTAAATGTTGTGAGGGTTCCTGCCTCGACCACCCCCTCAGGCAGTGTGTTCCAGATTCCAACCACCCTCTGGGTGAAAAAAATCCCTCCTCAAATCCCCTCTAAACGTCCTGCCTCTTACCTTAAATCTATGACCCTTGGTTATTGACATCTCCACTAAGGAGAAAAGCTTCTTCCTATCTACCCTATCTATGCTCCCCCCGCAATGTTGCATACATCTATCAGGTCCTCCCTCAGCCTTCTCTGCTTTGAGGAAAACAACCCTAGTCTATCCAGTCTCTCTTCATAGCTGAAATGCTCCTGCCCAGGCCACATCTTGGTGAATCTCTTCTGCATCCTCTCCAGTGCAATCACATCCTTCCTATAGTGTGGCAACCAAAACTGCACACAGTACTCCAGCTATGGCCTAACTAGTGTTTTGTACAGCTCCAACATGACCTCCCTGCTCTTATATTCTATGCCTCAGCTAATAAAGACAAGAATCCTATATGCCACCTTATCTACCTGTGCTGCTGCCTTTAGGGATCTGTGGACATGTACACCAAGGTCCCTCTGATCCTCTGTAATTCCTAGGGTCCTACCATTTATTGTGTATTCCTTTGCTGTATTAGTCCTCCCAAAATGTGTCACCTTATACTTCTCAGGATTAAATTCCATTTGCCACTGCTCTGCCCATCTTGCAAGGCCATCCAAATCGTTCTGTAATCTAATGCTTTCCTCCTCACTATTTACGACACCACCAATTTGTGTCATCGACGAATTTACCGATCATACCTCCTATATTCACATCTAAATCATTAATATACACTACAAACAGCAAGGGTCCCAGTACCGATCCCTGCGGTACAGCACTCGTCACAGGCTTCCAATCGCAAAAACAACCTTTGACCATCAGCCTCTGCCTCCTGCCACTAAGCCAACTTTGGATCCAATTTGCCAAATTGCCCTGGATCCCAAGGGCTCTTACCTTCTTGACCATTCTTCCATGCGGGACCTTGTCAAAAACCTTACTGAAGTCCATGTAGACTACATCAAGTGCACTATCCTCACCTACACAACTAGTCACCTTCTCGAAAAATTCAATCAAATTTGTTGGACATGATCTTCCCCTGACAAAGCCATGCTGACTATCCCTGATTAATCCCTGCCTGTCCCAAGTGGAAATTAATCCTGTCCCTCAGAATTTTTTCCAATAGTTTCCCTACCACTGATGTTAGATTCACTGGCCTGTGACTACCTGGTTTATCCCTACTACCCTTCTTGAATAATGGTACCACATTCGCTGTCCTCCAGTCCTCTGGCACCTCTCCTGTGGCCAGAGAGGATTTGAAAATTAGTGTCAGAGCCCCTACAATCTCCTCCCTTGCCTCACATAGCAGCCTGGGATACATCTCACCTGGGCCTGGGGATTTATGCACTTTTAAGCCCACTAAAACCGCTAATACCTCCTCCCTTCCAATGCTAACTTGTTCAAGTATATCACAGTCCCCCTCCCTGATTTCTACACCTACATCATCCTTCTCCATAGTGATGAAAAGTAATCATTTAAAACCTCACCTATGTCCTCCGACTCCACGCACAGGTTTCCACTTTGGTCCCTAATGGGCCCTACTCTTTCCCTGGTTATCGTCTTGCCCTTAGTATATTTATAAAATGCTTTGGGATTTTCCTTTATCTTGCCTGCCAGTGTTTTTTCATGCCCCCTCTTCGCTCTCCTAATTACCTTTTTAAGTACCTCCCCACCCCTCTACACTTTCTATTCTCCTCTAGGGCTTCTGCTGTTTTCAGCCCTCTGTATCTGCCATAAGCCTCCTTTTTTCCTTTATCCAATCCTCCATATCCCTTGACATCCAGGGTTCCCTGGGGCGACTTGCTGGTCCTACGCTTCACCTTTACGAGGACATGTTGGCCCTGAACTCTCGCTATTTTCTTTTTGAATGACTCCCACTGGTCTGATGTAGACTTTCCCACAAGTAGCTGCTCCGAGTCCACTTTGGCCAGATCCTGACTTATCATATTGAAAATCTACCTTTTGCCAATTCAGAACCTTTATTTCTGGTCCATCTTTGTCCTTTTCCATAACTGCCTTTAAATCTTAGAGTTATGGTCACTATCCCCGAAATGCTGTCCCACTGATACTTCTACCACTTGCCCGGCTTCATTCCCTAAGATTAGGTCCAGTACCACCCCTTCTCTTGTAGGACTTCCTATGTGCTGGCTCAAAAAGCTCTCCTGGATGCACTTTAAGAATTGCACCCCCCCCCTCCACTCTAAGCCTTTCACACTAAGACTATCCCAGTTAATATTGGGGAAATTGAAATCTCCCTATATTATTACCCTATTACATTAACACTTCTCTGAGATTTGCCTACATATCTGCTCCTCTATCTCCCCCTGACTGTTTGGAGGCCTATAGCGCACTCCCAGCAAAGTGATTGCCCCCTTTTTGTTTTTAAGTTATTTCCTTATGGCCTAATTTGAGGAACCTTCTAAGATACCATCCCTCCTTACTGCAGTAATTGAGTCCTTGGTCAATATCAATAGTGCAATGTCACCTCCTCTTTTACACCCGTCACACCTGAAGATTCTTTACCCTGGAATATTGCGCTGCCATTCCCTCAACCATGTCTCTGTGATAGCAACAATATCATATTCCCATGTGTTAATTAATACCCTCAATTCATCTGCCTCACTTGTAAGACTCCTTGTGTTAAAATAGATGCAATCCAGCCTGCATTATTCCCTGTGCCTTAACAGGTCTATATTTGCTCTGCCTTCCAGACTGACTTAGCTTCTCGACTATATTTGGCTGTGCATCATCCCCTACTGTACCTCCACTCTGAATCCCATCCCCCTGCCCAATTAGTTTAAACCCCCCTGCAATACACCATCCTGGAGCCACATCTATAGCCACAGAAGCACTGTCTGCACCCCTCACTATTGAGTCTCTTACCACTATCGCTCTTGCACTCTTACTCCCCCCCCCCCCCCCCCAACCCACCCACCCACCCGGTGGACTTGGCTCTGACTGCACTCTCCAGAGGAGCCTTCATCCTCACCACTTTCCAATACTGAAAAACAGTTCTTGAGTGAGATGCACTCTGGGGCTTTCCTGACTACTTACCTGCCTCCCTTCTTCTGACTGGTGATTACCTATTCCCTCTCTGACTGCACTTCCTTAAGCTGCGGAGTGACCACACCTAAAAATGTGCTATCCACGTAACCCTCAGCCTCGCGGATGCACCTCTGTGTCTCCAGCTGATGCTCAAGCTCCAAAACCCGTTGGTCAGCTGGTCAAGCCAGTGGCACTTCCTGCACATGTGGTAATCCAGACTGCAAAGAGTGTCTAAGAATTTCCACATTCTGCAGGCTGTACAACTGAGCTCCCTTGCCATACTTTTTGTTTATTTTTAATTAAAAGACTATTTCCTTAAATTTAAGCCAAGTAGAAAACTATTTAGGTTTTCTTAAAAAAAACAAATGCTGAGACTCTTACCTTCTGTAATGCCGCTTTAAAGTGGAAAAAACAACTTACCCACTACCTACCTATTAGCTCTCTCCCTTGACCAGACGTCACTCCTTTCAATTTCCAGTGCCGCCAAGTGTTTGAGTGAGAACTGGCTCCCTCACAGGTAAACTCCTGCTCCTCATACAGCCGCTCCGCTCCCTCACAGGTAAACTCCCCTCCCAGGGCCTTCCTCTCACACTCTCTTCTAGGTGCTGCTAACTGCCTGTCCCAGAGTCCTCCTCTCGCACTCTCCTCTAGGTGCTGTTAACTGCTTTTTCCAGGGCCCTCCTCTCATACTCTCCTCTGAATCCTTGCTCCATACACACAGACATAGGCTATTCAGCACATCAACCCTTTGCTGTGTTCTTTTCCACATGAGCCATCTACCTGGCTCTGACTCAGCCCCAACCCCAAATCTCAGGGACATGTTCATTTGCATAATGGGGGATGGTGGGTACCTGTGCCTTTTGTCACTCTGCAATTGATTGTCATAAGAAAACTAGCATTGAGGGCCCGCTTCCACCAGGTTCTTAGCCTGCTACCCTAGTGCAGCTTGAAGGTGCATTTGGACTTTGCACAGGAAAAAGTGTTTCCTAAATTAAATGCAAGTTGTTGTTTTTGTGATCAAGACTTACATGATGGGTATTATTAATTTATTTAGTAATTTGCTTGTGATTTAATGTTCCATATTTTGAGATAACCCACCCTACAAGCACATCAGTGCACTGCTAATTCCGTGTGCAGACACTTGCTTTACTGTGGGCGGAATCTCAATGACAAAAAATAGATGTGGCCCTGGTCAGTGTGAGAATTGTGAACAAAGAGCAATGTTGTACTGACACAGCAGACGGGCAGCACCAGGACTGTCGCAGCAGACAGACAGTACTGGGACCGGCACGGCAGGCAGCACAGCGACTGGCACAGCAGACAGGCGGCTTGGACCGGCGCAGCAGGTGGGCGGCTTAGGGATCATCGCAACAGACAGGTGATACAGGGACCGGCGCAGCAGACAGGTGGCACCGGGACCGGTGCAGTAGATGGACTTGGTGTTTCACTCACTTTGTTTCTGTATTTATGTTAATTTATCAGGAAATGAGGCAACAGAAAAAGACATTGAAGAAAACACGTAAGTTTATGGTGGATGGTGTGGAGGTAAAAGTTACGACATCAAAAATTGTTACAGATAATGACAAAAACAATGAAGAAATGAGATACCTCAGGTAAGAGTCTGATCTCTGATCATTTTTGTTTAATGTTAATTGTAATGCCAGTTTTCTACCCTGTAGGATTTTATGTTGGAGTAAATGACTTTTTGATTAATTTCTAATCATAGTTCGAGATTATCCTTCGTGAGCATCCAACCTGAAATTGTATTTGTTAATAATATTTAAATCCCTGGTATTTTTGTAGACCAGTGATTTTACAGTAATTCCCCTAGGCAAGCCTTTCCCACCAATTTTAGGACATTGTATTCTCTGTAACCTGGCATTGCAGATTTACAAGGATTAATGATTTATTTCCCTACTTCTAGAAATGTACTTCCTAGATTAAGGAAAGGCCTGTGTTTAAAGAACACCTTATCACCTCTCTCAGATAGATTCCATTGTTGAATGTTTGGCAAATTCAGTGGAATTGTGGTGACTTCTTATTTACATAAATGCAATCTCAATTTGTTAATGAATATTAAACTCAGACTGGAGTGTTTCAACCTGTAGCTAATGTATTTATAATTAATAGAAACATGAAATAGGATAGGTTATAATAATATTGAAAGTGCAACATATTAAAATAAACACAGCAAGAAGACGTGTAATTGACTTGTTTTTTTTTTATTCATTCATGGGATGTGGGCGTCGCTGGCTAGGCCAGCATTTATTGCCCATCCCTAATTGCCCTTGAGAAAGTGGTGGTGAGCTGCCGCCTTGAACCGCTGTAGCCCATGCAGTGTAGGTACACTCACAGTGCTATTAGGGAGGGAGTTCCAGGATTTTGACCCAGCTGTTACTGTTTGTAAGAATATTCTTCGATATGAAAAGAAAGCTTCTACTACTTGCTGGAAAGCATTCTATCTCTAAGTAAAAAATACTGCCTGTTTTTAGCCTCTGTCACTAGTTTCAGAACTGGCATTTTGATTGGAAGCATAACATATTTACAGAGCTTGCACAAAGGAAAGAAAACATTACTTGGTTTTATATGTCAGAGCTTGGAAAATACTGAGCTAAAGCAAAATCTTCCTTTTTTTATTAATCCTTCTGAAGTCAGGTTTGAGAAAAACTGAATATATTGTATTTAAACATTTGTGTTGATGAAGCTAATATAATATCTAATAGAAATATGAGTATGGAGCTCAATGGAATTTACATGAGACAGTAAGCAGGAGAGTATATTTGTGCCTGCTAAGATTCAAATTCATTAACAAGTTTGTTCGCTGAGTTGTAAGCAAACATTGAAACTAAATCAAGAATTATCTTCAAATTGCTGGAAAATACTGTTGCTTCCTTTGTTGTTGTTATTAATAATTTAACTTACAAAACCAAAAAGAAATGGTGTAAAGGGCACTGTCTGCTTCTTCAGCTAAAAATAAATCTGAACATTTTTAAGTTTGTGTTAGGCAGTGGTAGTTTGGAAGCTGGAATCAGCTTTTGACAAGAAGCTGCAGCCATATCTGTCCCTCAAATTCCACCTTAAAATTTATTGAGGGAGAGATGTTGATGGACCTGCAGTTGGACCTCTAATTTCCAGGAAGTTTTAAAGAACAGTCTTTGAATGTCATTGCTGAGTCTCCGCTCTCTCTGTAGGCGTCAGGAGTTGCGTGAGTTGCGGCTGCTTCAGAAAGAGGAACAGCGCACACAGCAGCAACTCAGCAATAAGTTGCAGCAGCAGCGTGAGCAGATCTTCCGCCGCTTTGAGCAGGAGATGACAGTGAGTCTAGAAATCTGCATGGATGTGTGATCAACAAGAGTGTCTCTAATAAAGCATACTAGCAGCATAACATAGCTCTGATTCTTTACCCCGCTGTTATACTCCAGAAAGCCAGTTGTTGGAGAATAGAACTGGAGCCAATCTTTACAGACTTTTATAAGCATTTATTTAGAGTTACACATTAGAAGTATGCACTTCCTTACCAAACAACCACAGTTTTGTTCTTTATCTATTCATAATCTTTTGATTAAACCAAATAAACCAAATTAACAAATTACGGGTAAATTAAAAGGCAGCCCCTTAAAGGGATACTGCAAAAATTATAAATCTTCTTTCCCCGACTGGGAATCGAACCGAGCACAAGTGAATCCTCAGTTGATACCCACCACCTGAATGCAATTAAACACAATTAATGTGTAATTAACGCACATTCCTATTCTGACCTCTTTGTTCTCGGCCTCTCGAGTTCTGAAGCTCAACATAAGCTCTAAGAACAGCACTTTATTTTACAACAGGCACTTTACAGATTCCCACACTTAATATTGAGTTCAGCAATTTCAGATTGTAACCTTTTTCCCCATTTTTCTGGATGACAGCAGTTCTGGACCTATTTTTGTTTCTTTACTTGGCCCCATTATCCTTTTGCTTTGCACCATAATCACTTTTGTCATTTAATCTCTCCTATTTTCCACCCAAAGCCTTTCCTAGCATTCTCTTCCCTCTTTCCCTGCCTCTGTCCTTGCTTAAAACCTGATACATCTCTAATTTTTTTCACTTTTAATGACAGGTCATTGAGCTGAAATGCTAACTCTGATGCTAAAATAATAGATGCTGCCAGTCCTTTCTGTTTTTATTATACCAGGCATGGCTACCCAATAAAGCGAATGCAGGGGAGTAACTATTTGTAGGGAAATGTAGGTAGGTCCATCAGTTTGTGAGGGGAATATCAGGGACAAGGGACGAACAGTCCTGTCTGCAGTGAGAAAATTGGAAGAACTATGCAGATTGCAGAAACATGGAAATTTAGGCCCTTCTTACCTATGCTAATGTACTTTATTCCAGCTGCTATAATTGATCTAGCATTGATCACCATTTATAATAAAACATTCCATATTCGGATAACTCCTTGTGGAAAAAGTTGCTCCTGATTTCCCCCTACCCCCACAATATGGAGAACAGCAGTGGCCATTGTTCTTTGGTAGCCCACGATCTACCACTTGCCAGCCTGAGAAACATTCATTAATGCAACTCTTTGCTCTCTGCCTGTCACCCATTTCTCAATCTGTATTTTCCCTTACATGTTCTGGGCCCTATTTTCTATAATCAATGTCTTATACAGAAAGGCCAGGCCCTCTCAGCTCCTCTTTCCTATTTCTTTTTGTCTAGAGCACAGAAATCTAGGCTGACACTCCCAGTGCATTGCAGAGAGTGTTGCATTGACAGAAGTGCTGTCTTTCTGATGAAGTGTTAAAGTGAGGCCCCATTTATTCTCTCAGGTGAAGGTAAAAGATCCAATGGCAACTATTTCAAAGAAGAGCAGAGAAGTTATCTCTGGTGAGAAACAGAGTTAACGTTTCAGATCAATGACCTTTTTTGAGATGAGGAGAAATTTCTTCACCCAGAGAGTGGTGAGCCTGTGGAATTCGCTACCACAGAAAGTAGTTGAGGCCAAAACATTGTATGTTTTCAAGAAGGAGTTAGATATAGCACTTGGGGCAAAAGGGATCAAAGGATATGGGGAGAAAGCAGGCGCGGGCTATTGAGTTGGATGATCAGCCATGATCATAATGAATGGTGGAGCAGGCTCGAAGGGCCAAATGGCCTACTCCTACTCCTATTTTCTATGTTTCATCAGAACTTCTGAGGAAGGGTCACAAACCTGAAACATTAACTCTGTTTCTGTCTCCATAGATGCTGCCTGGAATGCTGAGTATTTCCAGCATTTTTTGTTTTTCTTTTAGATTTCCAGCATCCTCCCTGTTTTGCTTTTGAGTCATCTCTGGTTTCCTGGCCAATATTTATCTCTCAATCAACATCAGTAGAAAAAGAGATTATCTGGTTATTATCACATTGCTGTTTGTAAGGCTTGTTGTTCACAAATTGGCATATTTCATATTTACAACTATAAGGTGCTTTGAGATGTCCTCAGGTTGTGAAAGGCTCTATATAAATGCAAGTTGTTCTTTGTTTCTATTCATAGAGTATAAGAATTTTCACAGCCCTCATTTATGTATTTTGTCTTTAGTTTTGTTGTCTGCTTCTTCTTCATCCTCTATTTCAGCCTAATTTGACTGTCACTCACCAGTCAGTCTCTTTATCTTTTACTGGAATTTCCCTGCTCTGCTTTGCCAAGCTACATTTAAATATCTCCCGCATTTTCACCATATCGCTCAATAATCCAGGCTCAGTATTTTGTCCTTCCCCAGTGTGTTTTCCAATCAATCAACCTTGTTTCTGTCTACTTTTTCCTTTTCGATTGTATAGTTAAAGCTAATTATTTTCTGATGGTTATCCCTAATTTTCCTCCTCCCTTCATTTGCTATCTCTGTTCGGCAACTAAATTCCAGTATTCTAGCTTTCGTTTTAGATTTACAAACAATCTTGAATGCATTCTATAAATCCCTGACTATTTAAATTCCTACATGTTCCCCAATCTATCTCTGGATAGTTAAAGCTTACCCTGATGACTATTATTTCTACATACCGCCCTAAACTGTCTGGAAATTTTGTCTTCAAATACTTTGAACAATGTAACCATTTGTAAGAGACCCAAATAATGTAGCAGTACCCATTTCATTTGTTAGCTCAATGTGCATAGACCTTTGGTAATACAGTACTGGCAGTATCTTCCTTTTCTAATCCTGGAACCTCCTCAATCACTGACTCTCTGACTCTCTGCTTTGCTTTTCTTGATACTTCTTTTCAAAAAAAACAAGTTCTCATCCAGAATGTTTAGCTCTTATCATGATCTTGGTATGGTATTTTAATGGTTATATTACAGGACCAACCATCCACAGAGCACAGGTTTAAATCCTGCAATGACAGTTTGAGAATTTGAATTCAGTTTAAAAAGAAATCTGGAAGTAAAATATCATGTATAAGTGACCATTTTGAGGTCGAATTGTTTGTTATTAAAGACCGTTTGACATCAGCTTATCTGGGCTTATCCTGTTTCCCTTCAGAGTAAGAAGCGTCAGTATGACCATGAGATTGAGAACTTGGAGCGGCAACAGAAGCAGACGATTGAGCGCCTTGAACAGGACCACACTACACGCTTGCGAGATGAGGCAAAGAGAATCAAAGCTGACCAGGAAAAGGAGCTGTCAAAGTTCCAGAGCATGTTAAAAAATCGCAAAAAAGAGGTAAGAGACAACATGAGAGGAGAGAATGTGGTCTGGACAGGAAGCAGTGCAGGTTGATGCACTATTCAAGGGGAGAGTAGTGCATGTCAGCACGCAGCCAGGTAAGGGAGCAGTGCAGCTAGTACATAGTCCAGGGCGGGTGGAAGGCGGTAACTGTGTCTGTGCAATGCTCGCATTGAACCCCTCATATTGGTGGCAACTAATTGGCTGATTGAGCCGACTTGCCAACCAATCTGCACCCCTTTTCTGTGGTATAAATTCTTGTGATTGTTTGGAATTTGGCATTCTTGTGTTTGTCCTGATGAGTGCAAGATGAAAAGTTTCAGTATCATGTCTCTCTTTACAGCAAGATTCAGATTCTGTAAATGTTCACACTGAACTGGAGATTAGAGTTAGACCTAAAACACATTCCAGCTCTCTTGAGAGTACGAGAACTAAGGAGTTTTAACAGGTTGAAGTTTACTAAAATCAAATGTTGCAATGTTGCCGTTTCAAACTACAATATGTAATGGAGATATTCAGATTGATAATGTGGCTGTATCTTGCTGCTTGTGGTCCATCTGTCATGATCTAACTCTTTACCATGGGCTAACTCTGCTGACTAATGGTAATTTCCTGTCTTGATATACTCACCTACTCAGTTACCTGCTCTGCACTTCACAGTTTTAAAATGTATCATTCTAACCTGAACCAGGTTTTCCAGTTGCTCAGTAACAAATGCCAAACTCTAGGTAAAGCTGGGAGCAGAAGAGTTTTAAGTACCATGTGGGCGATATATGCAGTTAAGAATAGTTGATGTAAAGGTAAATCATCTAAATGCAAAGATCTCAGTTTCTGCATTGAGAGTGACGCCATTCTGGCTCGCAATCAGAGCCACAGTGAATTCAAATCAACATGGGCCCCTGCTCCTACCATTATCCATTGCCCTTCTGGAATGTGGAGATGGATAAATACCACACAAGGAACTGTTGCTTCTATGCGTTTGAATAGCATGTTGATATTCAAGTTCACACATGAAGAGTGGTTGCTTAGTCAAGATTCTGGTGAGGTGTTGGGGCCTGTGCCCCACCAGAATCTGCACCTTCTGGAGAACAGGGGATACAACAGGAGGAGCATTGTGGATCAAGCAACAGAATTACAGCCCGTTTGGAGACACTCATATAGTAAAACAACCCACCAGATCAGAGACCAGTTCGTGTCAGAGTAACAAATCCCACCAGATCGGAGATCAGTTCATGTCATAGAATCATTACAGCACAGAAGGACGCCATTCACCCATCATGACTGTGCTGGCTCTCCTAAGGAGCAATTCACGTACTGCCACTCCCCCACCCTTTCTCCACACCCCTGCACATTCCTCCTTTTCGGATATTTAGAAAATGTAGAAAAATTTATGGCACAGAAGGAGGCCACTCTGCCCCTCATATCTGCGCCAGCCGATAAATGAGCTACCCAGTCTCTAATCCCATTTTCCAGTGCTTGGTTCACAACCCTGGAGGTTATGGACTTCAAGTGTATATCCTGACACCTTTTTAAATGAGTTGAAGGTTTCTGCCTCTATTCCCCTTTCAGTCAGCCAGTTCCAGACCCCCACAACCCTCTGGATGAAAATCTTTTCCTCATCTCCCCTCTAATCCTTCTACCAATCACGTTAAATCTATGCCCCCAAGTCACTAACCTTTCTGCTAAGGGAATTAGGTCCCTCCCATCCATTCTGCCCAGGCCTCTCACAATGTTGTACACCTCAATCAAATCTCCCCTCAGCCTCCTCTGTTCCAAGGAAAATAACCCCGGCCTATCCAATCTTTCCTCTTGCTGCAATTTTCCAATCCTGGCCACATCCTTGTAAATCTCCTCTGTACCCTCTCCAATGCAGTTACATCCTTTCTGTAATGAGGGGATCAGAAGTACACATAGTACTCCAGTTGTGGCCAAAATAGTATTTTAGATACATCCAGCAGGACCTCACTGGTCTTATATTCTATGCCCCGGCTAATAAAGGAA
This sequence comes from Cetorhinus maximus, assembly GCF_964194155.1. Lineage (NCBI taxonomy): Eukaryota > Metazoa > Chordata > Chondrichthyes > Lamniformes > Cetorhinidae > Cetorhinus > Cetorhinus maximus. Next base: position 79,823,127 of record NC_135898.1, on the reverse strand, counting down.
AGTGTTCCATATGCCTTTTTAACCGCCTTCTTGACCTGCCCTTCTACCTTCAGCGCACTCCAAGGTCCCTCACTTCCTCTATACCTCTCAGTATCCTCCCATTTATTATGTATGATGTCAGAGTAATAGATCCCACCAGATTGGAGATCAGTTCTTGTCAGTGTAATAGATATCATCAGGTCGAAGATCAGTTCGTGTCAGAGTGATAGATCCTACCAGATCCGAGATCAGTTCATGCCAAAGTAATAAACCCCACCAGATCGGAGATCAGTCTATAACAACAGCTTCAAGATCAGTATGGATGATTGGGATGCCTTTGATATTCTACCATTCAATAACATGCATAATCTGGCTTTACATGGAGCTGTAAATTATTCTTGTTGAGATTTTCCTAATTTTTAGAGCTCGAATCCCAAGTCTTCTTGGAAATCCTCCACTAACTTCAGATGACATCACATTGCAGATTCTGACTGCTTACTGATCAGTCCGGAGTCTCCACACTACTTTTCTCTCTGTTGTGTCGCTGATAACTCTGTCTTTATTTCTTTGTACTAACCCCAATCTCTAGTCATTATTTTTCACTTTTAATAAATGGGAAGAAATTCACTGCCCGGTGGTCTACAGCCAACACAGTACACTGTTGGCAAGAAAGACTGCCGGAGTTCAGGCTGGAAACTGCCCAGTAACAACCCTCCTGTCCATCTCTAACCACCACTGCATGGACAGCTGCTCCTCACTGGCAGGGTGCTTTCCTGGGTGCTCTTTGATCTTGCTATATAAGTGGTCTGTGGGTCAGTGGCTGCCATGAGATCCCGTTTGTCCATCTGATACTTTCCTTCCGTTTGATAGTCTGGCCTTTTTCTCACTGCAGGGTGAGCTCTGGGTAACATCATGGAAAGGCATTCTTACTCTGTCAGCTTGTGGCTAACTTTAATCTCTGTCTAGCTTGGCAATCAGTTCCTTCTAAGCCTCCAAGTTGAATGGCAACACTGTTACTGGACAAGGACAGAGAGGGCTTTGTAGGCCTGCTGGAGTTAGACAGCTAAGGTAAGCCAGTCATCCTCATAAACTATGAGTGATTGGTGTGGGCGGCTGTCACTTTGATATGTCCTTGCAGAGATTGGAGTGTCACTTTCATTGGAGGTGTCTTGTCCTCCTGTTCTACTTAGCAACTGGGTGTGGCGTATGCAGAATGTGAAATGGCACCATTTGACTACATTGTAGAGGTTCTGCGCCCATCAGTACCCCTACCCACCTTGCACTGTGCCCACCAGGCCCCATCTGCACCTTCCAGTTCCCCTGTTCTGCACCCACCAGCCCCAAACCTCTCTGCACCTAACAGCCCAAACCCTCTCTGCACCCACAGGCCCCCTCCTTTGTGCCCACCAACCTCTCCTTTGCACCCACCAGCCCCGTCCTGTGGGCCCACCAGCCGCCCCGCCACCCGCCCTCCCCCCCACTGCTGTTCTGCACCCACCAGCACCCCCACACCCACCCCCAGCTCCATTCCCACCCATTAAGTTCTGTTAATGAAACTTTCATTAGCAGTTCCTGGGATAAATCTTGATCACAAGTTGGATCAGGATGAGGAAGGCCATGCAACACATTCTCACTTGTTTTTAGAAAGAACCTACACCATCCCAGAACCCAGCTGTCCCTTGAATGATTCTAAGGTTTTGCCCCCGTTGCCCTCTCTGGAGTGCATTCGTTGTGCAGTTCTCTCTGTGTGAAGAATGTCCAGACATCACTGTTCAATTTGGCTTTGAGCAGAGCTGTGTGGGCAGGCCTTGCCATGTTCCAGGCTGCAGTGTGTTTTACCATGGTACTGATGTGCCGTCAAATATGAGTTTAGGAGAACAGTCAGTGTAGAGGGAGCTTTATTCTGTATCTAACCTCGTGCTGTACCTGCCCAGAGAATGTTTGATGTGCCATTAGAGGAAGCACAGAGGCCAAGAATTACTTGATGCAGATACTAAGTTCAAGGTAGGAAGATATTATATCCCCCAATCTCCCCGTTGATCATGGAATTGATTCAGAGAACGATTCCTCTCCAGCCCTGTACTGCTGGTTGGGAACAGTTCTGTTTGTACAGGTAAGTCTTGTATGGATTGGCCCTTTGGTATAACGACGCGATGTTGCATTGTTTTGTGTTAGTGAAAGACTGGTACCAGAGGCAGACATATTATTTGTACCGTTCACGTCCATGGTAAGGTTGGGTAGTGCTGAGCATCACAGTTTGATTTTCACAGTAGTTCAAGTAGTAACATGCCCTGTGTCCCCAGCTACCCTGTGTCCCCAGGCATCCCAGTATGTCCACCGTGCCCGGGCGACCCAGTGTGTCCACCGTCCCCGGGCTGCCCACTGTCCCCGGGCGACCCAGTGTGTCCACCGTGCCCAGGCGACTCAGTGTGTCCACCGTCCCCGGGCTGCCCACTGTCCCCAGGCGACCCAGTGTGTCCACCGTGCCCAGGCGACCCAGTGTATGCGGGAGAAGCCACTCAGCTCTGGTACTAGGCTGTCACTGCTTTATTTCTGTTGTTAATGTTAATATTTTGTAGATTTGTTTTTGTTGCTGATTTTGCTTTGATTTCTGTATATTTAACATCTCTCTGTTTTTTGGTTGAGCACTTTACCTTCCCAGCTGGGCAATCTTTGGTTTGTGGTGTGGTGGTGGTGGTGTTGTGTCTGAGTTGCAGGTGGTGATTCCAGATCTTTCTTTCTTCAGCAGTAACTGAGGCAGTTGCTTGGTGTGATTATCAAAATAGAAGGATAGGTTTCAGTTAAAACCCTGTGTTCAGTAAGATTATATTGTAAAGAAAAAAGGTACAGGATGAAAGAGCAGCATTTGCATTAACAACTTTTCCAAGCATTGGAAAATTCAAGTTGGAAATCTTGTGTTGAAGAGCATGTCTGCTACTTCCAGTATGTTTCAGGCTATTACGCTGGTATAGTCCTCTGCTACTGAGTTTGGGAAGATGGGCCAGTGTATTGTCGTGATGTTCTACTTCCTTGCACTGGGGTATGTGTCAGAGACTCAGAGCCAGTACCTCTCCACACCCAGGTCTTTTATTGGCCTTTCCTGATGTGTTACTAACAATGGCCATGGAGAAGGTCCCAGCCTGATCTGTGCCACCTTTCTACTGAGACAGTAGTAAGAGGAGCAGGGTAGAGCTGGGAAACATATAAAACAACTTTGAGGGCTCTACATGGAATGCAGCAGCACTGTGCAAATACTTTATAGTCTCTGCCACACCAGATCATGCAAGTACCAGCAAAATAACAAGACTTGCTGCACCACCATAGATCACAGATTCTCAGAATGTTGTGGCGCAGAAGGAGGCCATTTGGTCCATTGAATAGTCTGACATACTGGAAGTATTAGCTTGCAATCTTCTGATGAAGTCACATGTTGCCTGTTGGAAATTTTGCAGCCTGTGTACAACTAACCCAGCAACACACCAAGCAACTGTAATATCTACCTCAGGCTTATCCTGGGGCAGCCTCTTCATCCACAGTGAGGAACAACTCTGCGCAGCTGTTCCTGTACAAATCCTCTTCTTAACTTTGTAACTGGCTGTCTTCACAGTTCTACTAACCCTCAGGTTTACTCTCCTACATTTCAGTAACTGAAGGAAGCACAAGCTTTCAATCAGAAGGAGGTCTCTAACTGCAAATAGTAAGGATTGAATCACCAAGTAGCTGCCAGCACTTTCTTAACACCATTTTATGATTTGTTCCTCACATTATCTTCTCCCTTGTCCCATGATGAGTTCTCTAAGGCAAGAGCTGGATCTGTTACTTGCACAATCCCTACATGTAGGAGGGCAGCTGTTGGAAATGGGAGTCTTTGCATTGTGCATTTTGCAGTAGAGCTTTGCCTGGTGTTGCTTGGCCTTGAGTACTGAAACACTGAATGTTAGGCTCGTATACCCTGCAGCACCATAACCTATCAGTGGAGAAGCCCCCTTGTCCGTTAGATTCACTATATCCTGTTAGGAAGGGGGACTTTCAGTCCTGAGTGTTTAATTGCAATCTATGCAGTCAGGTTTTTTTTCACACTGGCAGGTTAAGTTGCTGCAAGCTAGGACATGCTGCTTTCTATAACTTTATATTCCAAACAGGTCCTTTTAATATGTGAGTTCTGAGTGTTTTATATTGTACAAGTAATGCTTATTTACTTCCAAGATTAAAATATACCAGACAATAACCTGCCCTGTAACATAATGTCAGCCTTGACTCAGTGGATAGCCCTGTCAACTTCTGAGTCAAAAAGTCAAGGGTGCAAGCCCCACTCAAGAGACTTGAGCAAATAATCAAGACAGAGGGGTTCTGCACAGTTGTTGGTGCAGCCTTTCAGATAAGGTGTTAAACTGATGCCCTGAACGATGTAAGAGAGCTCACAGCATTATTGGAAGAGAGTTCTCTGGGTATCCTGGCAGACATTCCCCCATCAGCCAAAATCACTAGCACAGGTTACCTAGTTATTCATCTCATTACTGTTTGTGGTATCTTACTTTGTGCACAATAGTTGCTGCATTTTCCTACAATACAGACACTGTAATTTAGAGTTATTTATTGACTCTGCAGTGTTTTGAGATGTTCTATATCTCTCTTTCTATAATTTTCAGAACTTATCTTTGAAATTGATTCCCCAGGCGTAGTACATCTGCCAAAAGCACTCATTTTTCAGCACTCACATATTAAAAGTCTGCAAAATAGCAACCCTTTTTACTCACTACCTTTTCAAAGAAATTCTAAACTCCAGCAACATGGCTTAAAGATACTAACTCTTAACTCTATGCTGAACACTGGCACTGATTTAATCCAACCTAGTCTGTGACCTTTACTGCTGAATGCTGCCAGTGTAAAAGGAATGTACTTCCCCCAACCCTCTGCATGCTTGTAGGTTAAAAATGAAGTGGATAAACTCCCCAGAGAACAGAGAAAAGAACAAATGAAACGAATCCGAGAGGAGCTTTCGCAGTCCTTGCATGCCCAGGTAACTAGCAACTGACGTTACTCATCAATTGTGCCACTTTCCTTACTGACAAAAGCTTATCTGTCTGAATAGAAATATCCTCTGAAGCCAAACAGTCAGTGTCCAGCATCATGTCACTACATGTCTGAGTTAAAATTGTTTCTACAATACTTGGATATAGATACTTGCACCTGGTAGCCTGGGAATAAGTGTGTGTCCCTGGTCTGTGGTGAATTACTTGACCATAGCCAGTAGATGGTCTGGGATGCTACACTTGACCCTTTGCTTGGAAGGTGTGAAAGCAGCCTGGGTTCCAGCTACTGGTCACTTTCCAGAAAAGCTGCAAGGAGCACATGTTTATGAACCTTGGATGAGGACAGGAGCAGACTTGATTGTGATGATGTTCTGTTGCTCAGTGCTTATGCATGAAGAATAGCAATGAGGCCCGAGAGGATGCTGAGCTTCTGTGGAACCTATATCTAACCACCTCCAGGAGATGAGGTGAGAATGTTGAGTTGTGAATGGGAAGAAGTGCTCTGAAACCAGGGACTGTAATGGGGTCACTTCAACAAAGGAAGGTGTTAAAATTTCAGTGAAACTGTCAGGGCAACAGCAGAGTGCCACTGGAAATCTGAGCTGACAAAAGGAAGTGGGGTGGTGAAGGACAGTGGAGTCTCCATCACTGTTTCCTGACTCCTCAAGGGTGTTTTTTTATTGTTGGGAAAAAAAATGACATATTTAGTTTCCACCTTGTTATTGAGTGTGTGGATTCTTTAATGTTAACATAACCGTTGGTGCACATTAAATTTACCACCTCGCTCTACCAGAAGCTTTACACCCGGACATAAATCTACCAAACCAAGAAGTGAGTTTTTACTGCATTCTGTGTCTTGTTTAATTTAATTATGCATGTGGGCACCCCTTGAGTACGTGGTGAGCCCCTGTAGCCCATGTGGTGTAGGTACACCCACTGCTGTTAGGGAGGTTGCTTCAGGATTTTGACCCAGCAACAGTGAAGGAACGGCAATATATTTCCAAGTCACAATAGCTTGTGGCTTGGTGGGGAACTTGCAGGTGGTGGTTCCCATGCATCTACTGTCCTTGTCCTTCTTGGCTGTAGAGGTCACAGGTTTGAAAGATGCTATTGAAGGAGCCTTGATGAGTTGCTGCAGTGGATCTTGTAGATGGGATACACGGCTGCCACTGTGTGCAGGTGGTAGAGGGAGTGAATGTTTAAGGTGGTGTATGGGATGCCGGTCAAGGAGGTTGTTTTGTCCTGGTTAGTGTTGAACTTCTTGAGTGTTGTGGGAGCTGCACTGATCCAGACAAGTGGAGAGTATTCCATCACACTCCTGACTTGTGCCTTCTTGATAGTGGACAGGCTTTGGGAAGTCAGGAAGTGAGTTAGTTGCCACAGAATTCCCAACCTCTGACATGCTCTTGTAGCCACAGTACTTATATGGCAAGTCTAGTTCAGCTTCTGGTGATGTTGATGGTGGTGATTGAGTGATGGTAATGCTATTGAATGTCAAGGGGAGATGGTTAGATTCTTTCTTGTTGGAGATGGTCATCGTCTGGAACTTTTCTAATGTGTATGTTACTTGCCACTTGTCAGCCCAAGCCTGAATGTTGTCCAGGACTTGCTAAATGTGGGCACTGACTGCTTCACTATCTGATGAGTTGTGAATGGTACTGAACACTGCAATCATCAGTGAATGTCCCCACTTCTGATCTTATGTTGGAGGGAAGGTCATTGATGAAGGAACAAAAAGTTGGTTCGGCCTAGGACACTATCCTGAGACTAGAAAGATTTTCTGAAAAGCCTGAGATGAGGTCAGTGATATGGGAGGAGACTTGTATGGAGTATAAACACTAGTACAGACAAACTAACTCAGCAGGGGTGTGGGAACCAAGAAAAAATATTAGAGAGGAATACCAAGGTGCACAAAAAACTGGGAGGAACAGATAGCACTAGTACAGAGAATAGTAAGTTAATAGGTAAAGTTGGGGTAAGCGAGAAAGTAACAAAATTTAATCAGGGCTACTAGGCATGTATGTGAATGCACGGACTATACTAAATAAGATTGGGGAGTTACAGGCGCAGATTGTCATGTGGCAATATGATGTTGTGTTGATAACAGATACCTGGCTCAAGGAAGGACAGAATTGGGTGTTAAATATTCCTGGGTACATGGTGTTCAGAAGAGATAGGAAAGGAGGAGGGGTGGCAGCATTGGTTAAGGAGAGCAATGCAGTGCTGGAGAAAGAGGATGCTCCAGAGGGTTCAAGGACAGAATCCATTTGGCTACAGCTAAGGAACAAAAAGGGTTCAATTACATTGCTCGGTGTAGCCCATAGACCACCAAATAGTGAGGAGGACATGGAAGAACAAATCTGCAGGGAAATTACAGAGAGATGCAGGCATAATAGAGTAGTTATAATGGGGGACTTGAATTACCTGAATGTAGACTGGGACAGTGGTAGTGTAAAGGGCGGAGAGGGGCAAAAGCTCCTAGATTGTGTTCAAGAGAATTTTCTACAGAAGTATCTGTCCAATCCAACAATAAAAGATGTACTGTTGGACCTGGTTCTTGGAAATGAGGTGAGCCAAGTAGATCGAGTGTCAGTGGGGGACATTTAGGAGACAGTGATCATTGTATTGTACGTTTTAGGATAATGATAGAAAAGGACGATAGGCAATCCAGAGTAAAAATAATTAACTGGACAAGAGCGGACTTTAATGGGGCAAGAACGGAGCTGGGCCACATAGACTGGAATGAAAGATTGGCAGGAAAAGCTGTAGCTGAACAATGGACTACCTTCAAAAAAGAATTGGTTTGGGCGCAGTCAAGGTATATTCCATCGAAAGGGAAAGGTAGGACAAACAAATCCAGAGCTCCATGGATGAAAAAGAAATTGAAATTAAGATAAAGAAGAAAAATTGTGCTTATGATAAGTGTCAGGTAGAAACTCAGCTTTTGACATTATTACAGCCTTTGTTCAAACATGGACAAAAGAGCTGAACTCCCGAGACGAGATGAGAGTGAGTGCCCTTGACATCAAGGTAGCATTTGACCGAGTGTGGCATCAAGGAGCCCTAGCAAAACTGGAGTCAGTGGGAATCAGGAAGAAAACTCTCCGCTGGTTGGAGTCATACCTAGCACAAAGGAAGATGGTTGTGGTTGTTGGTCAGTCATCTCAGCTCCAGGACATCACAGCAGGAGTTCCTCAGGGTAGTGTCCTCGGCCCAACCATCTTCAGCTGCTTCATCAGTGACCTTCCATTCACCATAAGTTCAGAAGTGGGGATGTTTGCTGCTGATTGAACAATGTTCAACACCATTCACGACTCCTCAGATACTGAAGCAGTCCATGTCCAAATGCAGAAAGACCTGGACAATATCCAGGCTTGGACTGACAAGAGGCAAGTAACATTCGCGCCACACAAGTGTCAGGCAATGACCATCTCCAACAAGAGAGAATCCAAACATCGCCCCTTGATGTTCAATGGCATTACCATCACTGAATCCCCCACTATCAATATCCTGGGGGTTACCATTGACCAGAAACTGAACTGGACTAGCCATATAAGTACTGTGGCTACAAGAGCAGGTCAGAGGCTGGGAATCGTGTGACGAGTAACTCACCTCCTGCCTACCCAAAGCCTGTCCACCTCTAGAATGCACAAGTCAGGAGTGTGATGGAATACTTCCCACTTGTCTGGTTGAGTGCAGCTCCCACAACACTCAAGAAGCTTGATACCATCCAGGACAAAGCAGCCCGCTTGATTGGCACCACATCCACAAACATTCACTTCCTCAACCACCGATGCACAGTGGCAGCAGTGTGTACCATCTACATGATGCACTGCAGGAATTCAGCAAGGCTCCTTAGACAGCACCTTTCAAACCCACGACGACTACCATCTAGAAGGACAAGGGTAGCAGATAGATGGGAACAACACCACCTGGAAGTTCCCCTCCAAGTCACTCACCATCCTGACTTGGAAATGTACCGCCGTTCCTTTGCTGTCATTGGGTCAAAATCCAGGAACTCCCTTCGTAAGAGCACTGTGTGTGTACCTACACCACATGGACTGCAGCGATTCAAGAAGATAGCTCACCACCACCTTCTCAAGGGCAACTAGGGATGGGCAATAAATGCTGGCTCAGCCAGCGAAGCCCACATCCCACGAATGAATACAAAAAAAGTACCAAGAGGAATACAGAAGGTTCAGAGGGGAGGTGAAAAAGCATATTAGAGAAGCAAAGAGGGATTATGAGAAAAGAGTGGCAGCCAACATAAAGGGGAATCCCAATGTCTCCTATAGGCATATAAATAGTAAAAGGGTGGTAAAAGGAGGAGTAGGGCTGATTAGGGACCTAAAAGGGAATTTAGACATGGACAAAGGGGCAATGGCTGAGATATTAAATGATTACTTTGCATCCGTTGTTACCAAGGAGGTAGCTGCTACCCAGGCCATGGTGACAGATGTGGAAACTCTGTCACTAGAAGGGTTCAAAATTGATGAGGAAGTGTTGAATAGACTGTCGGTACTTAAAGTTGACAAGGCATTGGGACCAGCTGAGATGCATCCAAGGATATTGAAGGAAGTGAGAGTAGAAATTGCAGGGGCACTGGCCATAATCTTTCAGTCTTCCCTAGATACAGAGGTGGTACCAGAGGACTGGAGAATTGCAAACATTACGCCCTTGTTCAAAAACGTTGTAAGGATAAGCCCAGCAATTACAGGCCAGTCAATTTGACTTCAGTGATGGGCAAGATTCTAGAAACAATTATTCGGGATAGAATTAGTAGTTACATGCAAAAATATGGGTTGATAAGGAAGAGCCAGCATGGATTTCTAAAGGGGAAATCGCATTTAACTAACTTGCTAGAGTTTTTTGGAGAGATAACAGTAAAGGTCGATGAGGGTAATGCTTTTGATGTGGTGTACATGGACTTTGAAAAAGCATTTGACACAGTGCCACACAACAGACTTGTGAGAAAAGTTATTGCTCATGGAATAAAAGAGACAGTAGCAACGTGGATACAAAATTGGCTGAAGCAGAGAGTAATGGTCAGTGGATATTTTTCAGGCTGGAGTTTCCCAGGGGTCAGTATTGGGACCCTCAGTTTTCCTGATATATATTAATGATTTAGATCTTGGTGTGCAGGGGACAATTTCAAAGTTTGCAGATGATATGAAGCTTGGGAGTGTTGTGAAATGCGAGGAGGACAGTGTAGAACTTCAAGAGGACAGAGACAAGTTTGTGGAGTGGGCAGATAGGTGGCAGATGAAATTCAATGCGACGAAGTGTAAGGTGATGCATTTTGGTAGGAAGAACATGGACATACGGTATGAAATAAGGGATGAAATTTTGAAGGGGGTGCAGGAGCAGAAAGACTTGGGTGTGTATGTGCATAGATCATTGAAGGTGACAGGACAGGTGGAGAGAGCAGTTAATAAAGCATATAGTAGCCTGGGCTTTATTAATAGGGGCATAGAGTACAAGAGCAGGGAGGTTATGCTGAATTAATATAAGACACTCGTTGGACCTCAGCTAGAATATTGTGTATCGTTCAGGACACCATATTATAGGAAGGATGTGAACACATCGGAGAGTGTGCAGAAAAGGTTTACAAGAATGGGGGATGAGAAACTTCAGCTGTGAGGATAGATTGGAGAGGTTGGGACTGTGCTCCTTGGAGAGAAGAAGGCTGAGAGGAGATTTGATAGAGGTGTTCAAAATCATGAGGGGGCTGGACAAGGTAGTTAGGGAGAAACTGTTCCCACTCCTAAAAGGATCAAGAACGAGAGGGCACAGATTTTAAGTGATTTGCAAAGGAAGCAAATGTGACGTGAGAAAGAACATTTTGACACAACGGGTGGATCGGGTCTGGAATGCACTGCCTGGAAGTGTGGTGGAGGCAGGTTCAATCGAGGCATTCGAGATGACAGATGACTATTTGAATAGAAACAATGTGCAAGGGTATGGGGGAAAGGTAGGGCAATGGTACTAGGTCACAATGCTCATTTGGAGAGCCGGTGCAGACATGATGGGCTGAATGGCCTCCTTCTGTGCCATTAAGATTCTGTGAATGTGAATGGCCTGTTTCTGTGCTGCATATTCTCTGTAATTAATCTCACACCTTTCCTCTTTCCCTATAACCCTGGTGAATTAGGAGATGGTGGAAAGTGACTGGAGTTGGACTAGTGTAACCTGTTCCTGTATATAATGGTAACGAAGTTAGAGTCTGTGGATCAGCTGTGGTCAGTGGGTTCTCAAAGTAACACTTGCGGAGCCTTTTACAGAGTTGACCTGGTTAATACCAGTACAATATCAAAGACAAGACAATCATTGCCAGGGTGTCAATTATTCAGCACGAATTTCACTTAGACTTCTATTTCAGTACAGATCTCTTTGTCGTTCTCACTTGCCATTGGATAAAACTCCTATGCACGTTCATGATTTATTGAGTGACAGTCACGCGTGGGATTCTGACTACCTGCCAAATAAGGTTCACTGTGCAAAACCAGCCTTGTACACTGTGCCCCTAATGTTGTTTCTCAGTAGCCACACCCTGCTGGAAGTTGTCTGACCTTTCCCCTGCGACTGCAAGCTACTTTTTCTCCTTCCATCTGTACAACAGGAAATGCTGGAGATACACAGCAGCTTCATCAACATCTGAAGAGAAAAGCCAGGTTAAGGATTTGAGTGATACCCTTTACCTAAAGTTTAGTCTGCCTTTTCTGGCTTTTTTTTTCCTTTTTGCCTCATCCTCTGTAATAATGCTGTGCTTGCTGCTCAGTGCTTCTGCCCACCTGCACCCAGCAGTTTGGATGAGTTGGATGATCTGGTTGTGGTGTGTGCTGCCTCCTTGTCCATTTGCTGACCTGGGAAGTCCATTGTATTCTGATCCACAGGGTGTCGCCCAGGTTATGATACAGTCTTTTCAGTTATCTTCGTGCACCTTGTTCAACGCACAGCTTCAGGATGTAAGTCCCTCCACCCTTTTGCGTGATTCTTGAGTTTGTCATATGTTTTATGTCTGTCTGTGTGCCGTGGGCCATAATGCATGTTTTGGAATTCAGCATTTGACCGGTCCAAGTGCTGGTGACTGTCTTCAATTGAACCTGATTCTTTTGGAAATTCTAAAGCCTAAATGGAGAGAAGGGGGAATAGTCAGACACTATGCATCACCTTGTGGCTGGGGAGTGGATCAAACACTGCCCTTTCCTGGGATTTGGGATGTAATCTCAGTTTAACTCCTGATGGATACAAAGCCACAACAGCCCATACTGACAATAATTCAGCACAAATCAACATGAAAGTTTGCCACACCATATTGTATATCTATAATAGAATGTTGCCAATGATTTAAAAACTTAAAAGTAAGAGAACAGGTTGCATAAGCTTGGATATACTTCCCTTGAGTTTAGAAGATAGAAGGATGATCTGATCAGGTTTTTTAAATGTTTAAGGGATTCAGTAGGATAGAAGCAGAAAAACTATTTCCTCTGATAAGGGAATCTAGAACAAGGGGTCATAATCTCAAACTTAGACCCAGGCTGATCATAAGAAATAAGAACAGGAGTAGGCCATTCAGCCCATTGAGCCTGCTCTGCCATTCAGTAAGATCATGGCTGATCTGATTGTGGCCTTAATTCTATTGTCTGTCCCCATAACCCTTAGCTCTGTTGTAGATCAAAAATCTAACTCAACTTTAAATATATTCAATGACCCAGCCTCCACTGCTCTCTGTGGAAGAGAAATCCAAAGACTAACAACCCTCTGGGAAAAGAAATTCCTCCTCATCTCTTTTAAATGGGAAATCCCTTATTTTTAAACTATGTCCCTTAGTTCTAGATTTCCCCCACAAGAGGAAACATCCTCCCGGCAGCTACCCTGTCAAGTCCTCGCAGAATCCTATATGTTTCAATAAGATCACCTCTCATTCTTCTAAACTCCAATGAGATAGGCCCAGCCTGTTCAACCTCTCCTCATAAGACATCTCAGTGAACCTTCTCTGAACTACTTCCATTGCAAGTATATACCTCCTTAAGTAAGGATACCAAAACATGCACACAGTATTCCTGGTTTGATCTCACAAATGCCCTGTACAGCTGCAGCAAGACCTCTGTACTTTTATATTCCATCCCCCTTGCAATAAAGGCCAACATTCCATTTGCCATCTTAATTACTTGCTGTACCTGCGTACTAACTTACTGTGATTCATATACCTAGATCTTTTGTACTGCAGCATTCTACACTCTCTCTATTTAAATAATATTTTGCTTTTCTATTTTTCCTGCCAAAGTGGACACCTTCATATTTTCCTACATTATACTCCATCTGCCAATTTTTTGCCCATTCACTAAAGCTATCTATATCTCTTTGCAGACTCTTCGTATCCTCTTCACAACTTCCTTTCCTACCTGTTCTTGTATCATCAACAAATTTGAGTTATAAAATGGCCTGACCATTCATCCAAGTCATTAACATAGATTGTAGATTGTTGAGGCCCCAGCACTGAACACTGCTACACTCCACAAGCTGCAGTTTGCCAATCTGAAAATGACCTATTTATCCCGACTCTGTTTCCTGTTAGTTAGCCAGTCCTCTATCTATGCTAATATATCAACCCCAACACAGTTGTCTCATAGCTTGTGCAGTAATCCTTTATGTGGCACCTTATTGAATGCTTTTTGAACATCCAAATACACTACATCTACTGGTTCCCCTCTATCGGTCTGTTACATCCTCAAAGAGCTCTAATAAATTTGTCAAACATGCTGTTGTTGTGTTCAGCTGTCTCCAATTTTATTCAGGTAGGATAGCCATTCAATATTCATTCTGTTTTCTAGGTTGACAGCTTCATTTGTTCTTTTAAAACATAACCCACATTATAAGCATTCCATTGAGGGAATTATAAATGGTAGATTTTGTAAAGGACGAAACGTTAATAAGTCCAAAAGAAAATATTCTTTATTCTTAGAAAAGGAACAATATGACATAAGTCTAAAAATGAGTGTGTGTGAATTTGGTATGTCAGTGGGATAAATATTCACAGCTATTATTGGATGCAATGGCTTCAAAGCTTACCAGATGATTCTTTAAGAAATGAATAAAAATGGAAGTCAAGATGCTGCATGGATAAGAAATGTGTGGATTCAAAGGTTGTTTAAGTAGCACCACAAAGGTCCCTTTGACCTTTGGAGAGCAGCACAAACCACTGGAAATTGTACGGACAATGCTATCCCAGGAAAATGGAAACCTGTCTAGGGTCAGGACACAGGAACACCCATGACACAGGTCTCTTGAGGTAGAATAGCAGGCTTCTCCTTCCAATTGAATGGATTAATTTGAACGCACCTCTACTGGTCAACAGTCATGAAGATTGCCTCCTTCTCAGCGGTGCAGTTAGATTTCCTCACGTTCTCTGGAGCTGCAGTTGGGAAGTCAGTGTAATGTTCTCTTTCTGAATCAAGTTTTGGATCTTGTGGTCTGGACAATTAGGTGTTGGCCCAGCATTGTCACTGTGCATCCCCTCTCACTGCTTCTGATAACCCTTCCACACCTCTTTGCCCTTAGTGGCTCTGTGATCCCCTTCTGTGCCTGATGACCCCTCATTGCACGTGAAGACTCTGCCACCCTTCTCTGTGAGCCTTATCACCCTGCAACTACTTTCTGGTCCTGATGACCATGACCCCTCCCCCTGGGCCTGATGACCATGAATACCCTCCCTCTGGAACTGATGACCCTGCGATGCCTCCCTCTGGAACTGATGACCCTGCGATGCCTCCCCCTGGAACTGATGACCCTGCGATGCCTCCCTCTGGAACTGATGACCCTGCGATGCCTCCCTCTGGAACTGATGACCCTGCGATGCCTCCCTCTGGAACTGATGACCCTGCGATGCCTCCCTCTGGAACTGATGACCCTGCGATGCCTCCCTCTGGAACTGATGACCCTGCGATGCCTCCCTCTGGAACTGATGACCCTGTGACCTCTCCATCTGGAATTGATGACACTGTTGTCTAGCTATAGCTTAAGCAGTTACTAAATCTTACAGTATTTAGGCAGGATTTTAATTAGCTGTTGTGGTAAGGCGCAAATTGCTCTTGAATACCGCTTGCCTTTATTAGAAATTGTTGAGGATATAACTGAAACCAGGCTGTGTTCTATAGTGATTGTTTGTTATATAATAGGAACAGTGTATATTGCAGAGATTAATGGATAACTTAACAGTGTTTTGGGTGATTAGCTCCTATAATTAAACGGGCTTGCACTCCTGACCCTGCCACACTGCAAACGCCTTAAAGTAATGTGGGCTCCCACAGGCAACTGTGCCCATTCTCCAAACCTGCCTAATTTGAATGCCATGGAAAGTATTTTCCTCCAATTGCTAATGTTTGCACTGTGTAGAACATTAAATGTTCGCAAAAATCCAGCTGTGTGAGTCTTTGTCCTATCGCTGTGTGAGCATTGCCACTCAGTGTGTGAGCATTGCCACTCAGTGTGTGAGCATTGCCACTCGGTGTGTGAAGACAGGAAATCCTGCTCCTGTACATCATATCAGTTTGTCTTTGGTCCCAATATCAGATGCATGGTGTGAACAAGAAGAGCTTTGACACTGGGTTTTCAGGAAAGCACAGCAGTGGATATGTGAGATTTGTTTGCTGAACTCATGAAAACCACACACTATGACAAATTTATACATATGTCCACGACTGGGTCTGGAAAGAGCGTATTTTGCTGTACAAGACTCACATTAGGAGTGGGTATAATCCAAGGGACTGTATAATAGTCTCACGCATATCCCACAACATTAAAGCATGTTGGGATAAATCAGATTTTTTTGCCTTAGTATTAACATGTTAAATAAGCTCAGTAACATCATTGGTGTGGGGCCACTGCAATTTATAAGTTTACCACAAAGTGGAAACATAGATAACATGGAAAATTTACAGCGCCATTCAGTCCATTGTGTCTGTACCCACTGAAAAAGTGCTAGCCAGCCTAATCCCACTTTTCAGCTCTTGGTCCTGTAATTCTGTAGGTTGCAGCACTTAAAGTGCACATTCAAATATTTTTAAAATGTGATAAGGGCCTCTAGCACCCTTACACACAGTGAGTTCCAGACCTTACCACTTTCTGGATAAAAAAATGTCTCTTTAATTCTCTGATATTTCTGCCAATAACTTTAAACCTATGCTCCCTGATTTATTGACTTGTTTGCCATTGCCGTATTTATCCTTCATTTAACTAGGATAGAATTAACTGACCAGCTAACTACCCCTGCCCTTTTGTTAATCACCCATAAACTATTTTTCCATCTGTTTCTGACATATTGTGTCTGTGTATTCCAAATGGCTAGTTTGTGACTTATATATCAATCACTGTCTGTGCATTTCACAATGGTTCCTCATTAGGAACAGGAGTTTCTGCAGAAGCAGCAGCTGGAGTTGGATGGAGCACTGAAGAAAATTATCCATCAGCACAAACTGGAGCTTGCTACCATTGAACGAGAGTGTCTCAACAACAAGCAACAGCTGATGCGAGGTGAGGCCTTAATCTCAAAATCACAGGATTGTTACGGTGTAGAAAGAGAGCATTTGCCACTTTGTTTCTGCACCGGCTCTCCAAATGAGCAACTCACCTAGTTCTGTTCTCGTGCCTTCTCTCTGTAACCCTGCACATTCATTCTTTTCAAATAACAGTCTGCTTCTCTTTTGAATACTTCAGTTGAACCTGCCTCCACCATACACTCAGGCAGAGAATTCCAGACCCTAAGCACTGTGTGAGAAAGTTCTTCCTCATATCACTATTGCTTCTTTTACTAATTAATTAAATCTGTGCCCTCTCATTCTCGATCATTTCGCGAGTGGGAGTAATTTCTCCCTAACCACTCTTTCTGAGCCCCTCATGATTTTGAAAACCTCTGTCAAATCTTCTCTCGATCTTCTTTTCTCTAAGGAAAGTAGTCCTAACATCTCCAATCTACCTTCATAACTGGAGTTCCTCATCCCAAGAACCATTCTTTTCTGCATTCTCTCCAATGTCTTCACATCCTTGAGTGTAGTGCCAAGAACTGAAAGCTATACCCCAGCTGAAGCTGAACTAGTGACTTATACAAGTTCAATATAACCTCCTTGCACTTGTACCTTGAGTTCTGTATCATCTGTAAACTTTGAAATTGTGCCTGTACACTAAGGTCTAGGTCATTAACATATATCAGGAAAAGCAAGGGGCCCAACACTGACCCCTGGGGAACCCCACTACAAACCTTCCTCCTGCCTGAAAAGATCCATTCACCACAGAATCACAGAATTGTTAAGGTGCAGAAGGAGTCCCTTCAGCCCATCATGTCATCACCAGCTCTCTGAATGAGCATTATGACTCAGTGCCATCCTCATTCCTTTTCCCCATAATCCTGCACAATGTTTCTATTTAAATAATCATCTAAAGCCCTCTTGAATGCCTCGAGTGAACCTGCCTCCACCACACTTCCAGGCAGTGCATTCCAGACCCGAATCACTTCCTGTGTGAAAAAGTTTTTTCTCACATCGCATTTGCTTCTTTGCAAATCACTTTAAATCTGTGCCCTCTCGTTCTTTATCCTTTTACGAGTGGATACATTTTCTCCCTATCTACTATGTCCAGCCCTCTCATGATTTTGAACACCTCTATCAAATCTACTCTTGGCCTTCTCCTCTCCAAGGAGAACAGTCCCAACTTCTCCAATCTATCCTCATAACTGAAGTTTCTCATCCCTGGAACCATTCTTGAAAACCTCTTCTGCACTCTCTCCAATGCATTCACATCCTTCCTAAAGCGTGGTGGCCAGAACTACACACTACTCCAGCTGATGTCTAACTAGTGTCCTATACAAGTTCAGCATAATCTCCTTGCTCTTGTACTCTATGCCCCTATTAATAAAGCCTATGATACTATATGCTTTGTTAACTGTTCTCTCCACCTATCCTGCCACCTTCAACGATATATACACCCAAGTCTTTCTGCTCCTGCACCCCCTTCAAAATTTCACCCCTTATTTTATATTGTCTGTCCATGTTTTTCCTACCAAAATGCATCACCTCACACTTCATCGTATTGAACTTCATCTGCCACCTACCTGCCCACTCCACCAACTTGTCTTTTCCTTTTGAAGTTTTACATCACCTTCCTCACAGTTTACAGTGCTTCGAAGTTTCGCATTACCTGCAAACTTTGAAATTGTCCCCTGCATACCAAGACCTAAACCATTAATATATATCAGGAAAACCAAGGGTCCCAATACCAAGTCCTGGGGAACTCCCGTACAAACCTCCAGCCAGAAAAATATCCATTAACTATTACTCGCTGTTTCCTATTACTCAGCCACTTTTGTATCCATGTTGCTACTGTCCTTTTCATTCCATGTGCTCTAACTTTTCTCTCAAGTTTGTTATGTGGCACTGTATCAAAAACCTTTTAAAAGTCCATGTACGCCACATCAAAAGCATTGCTCTCATCAACCTTCTAAGTTACCTCTTCAAAAAACTCCAAGTTAGTTAAACACGATTTTCCCTTAAGAAATCCATGCTGGCTCTTCCTAATCAACCCACATTTTTCCATGTGACTATTAATTCTATCCCAAATAATTGTTTTTATAAGCTTCCCCACCACTGAAGTTAAACTGACTGGTCTGTAATTGCTGGGCTTATCCTCACAACCTTTTTTGAAGAAGGGTGTAATGTTTGCAATTCTCCAGTCCTCTGTCATGCGTCTAGGGAAGACTGAAAGATTATGGTCAGTGCCCCTGCAATTTCCACTCTCACTTCCTTCAGTATCCTTGGATGCATCTCATTCGGTCCCGGTACCTTGTCAACTTTAAGTACGAACAGTTTATCCAATACTTCGTTCTTATCAATTTTGAGCCATCTAGTGACAAGCGTTTTCTCCTCTGTCACCATGGCCTCAGTATAACTTTGCTCACAGGTCAGTTGTGCAGCACTGTATCAAACGCCTTTTGGAAGTCCATGTACACCACATCAAAAGCATTGCCCTCATCAACCTCTTCAAAAAACTCCAGTGATTTAGTTAAACAAGATTTTCCCTTAAGAAATCCATGCTGGCTCTCCTTAATTAACCCACATTTGTCCATGTGACTAGTAACTTTGTCCCAAAATATTGTCTTTAGAGGTTTCCCACCACCGAGGTTAAACTGACTGGCCTGTATTTGCTGGGCTTATCCTTATACCCTTTTTTGAACAAGGGTGTAACATTTACAATTTTCCAATGCTCTGGCACCATCCCTGAGTCTAAGGAAGACTGAAAGATTATGGCCAGTGCCTCTGCAATTTCATCTTGCTTCTCACAGTTTACTTGGGTGCACCTCATCAGGTTCTGGTGCCTTATCAACTTTAAATACAGATAACCTATCCAATACCACCACCTTGTCAATTTTAAACGTTTCTAGTGTTTGAATTACCTCCTTTTACCACGACCTAGGTAGCAACTTCTTCCTTGGTAAAGACAGATGCAAAGAGTTCATTTAATGCCTCAGCTATGGCATCTGCGTCCATGTGTAAATTCTCTTTTTGGTCCATCATCATCCCTACTCCTCCTTTTAGCACTTTTTTTTACTATTTATATGACGATATAAGATTTTGGGATTCCCTTTTACGTTGGCTGCCAGTGTCTTTTTATACTCCCTCTTTGATTTTTTTAGTTGCTTCTTCACCTCCATTCTGAACCTTCTATGTTCGGCCTGCTTCTCAATTGTAGTTTCTACCTGACACCTGTCTTAAGCACACGTTTTCTTCTTTATCTTAATTTCTATCTCTTTTGTCATCCAGGGAGCTCTGAATTAGTTTGCCCTACCTTTCTCTTTTGAGGGAATATACCTTGACTGTGTCTGAATTATCTCTACTTTGAAGTTATCCAGCCCATTGATCAGCTACCATTTTCCCTGCCAATCTTTGACTCCAATTTATTCAGTCCAGATCTATTCTTATCCCATTGAAGTTGGTTTTCCTCCAGTTAATTTTCCTTACTCTGGACTGTTCTTTGTCCTTTTCCATAGTCAATCTAAACCTTATGATACAATTATCACTGTTCCTTAAATGTTCTCCTACCAACTACTTGACCTACCTCATTTCCAAGAACCAGGCCTAGCAGTACCTCCTCCTTCGCTGGATTGGAAACTTACTGCTGAAGAAAATTTCCATGAACACTCTAGGAACTCGTGACCCTTTCTGCCCTTTACACTAATATTATCCCAGTCTATATTTGGATGATTAAAGGTCCTCATTATAAGTACTCTATAATTTTTGCACCTCTCTAATTTCCTTGCAAATTTGATCCTCTACATCCTTTCCACTAGGTGGTGGCCTATAGACTACACCAGGCAATTTAATTGTGTCTTTTTTTATTCCTTAGCTCTAGCCAAGTAGGTGTACCTACACCACATGGACTGCAGCGGTTAAAGAAGGCAACTCACCACCACATTCTCAAGGGCATTTAGAGATGAGCAATAAATGCTGGCCTAGCCAGCAATGCCCACATCCAGTGAAAGAATTTTAAAAAGTAGATTCTGTCTTTGACCCCTCTGAGTCATCCTCTTTCTCCAGTACTGCAATGCTGTCCTTAAATCAATACCACCACCTTTTCTTTCTTTCCTATCTTAACACTGAGAGGGCAAATGTGAGATTGTTTTGTGTGATGTGGTTTGAGTGATAGAGTTGAGTGACATAATAGAGGGATATAACCATATTTTTGCATCTTATTTTTTAGCCAGAGAAGCAGCAATCTGGGAACTGGAGGAGCGGCACCTGCAGGAAAAGCACCAGCTTCTGAAGCAGCAGCTAAAAGACCAGTACTTCATGCAGAGGCACCAGCTCTTAAAAAGGCATGAGAAGGTCAGCCTGCAATATGTTATTCACTGTGTTTGTGTGACTTTCTACAACTGTAACTTATCTATACAGTCATCAAATGTGACAGAGAGTTAGCTGCTCCAGGAATCATTGGAAACTGTGAACTGTCCCAGAAAGTGTCCTAAACTTCAGTAGCACACTTCATCCCCCTTTGCTTTCTTCATTGTCCTTTCTGTCCTACCCTGCCCTTTACCCATTCTTCTCCCTTCACCCAGTCTTGCTTTCCCCTTTGCCTCTTTGTACAGCTGTCCTGTATTTGCCCTACAATGTTACCTCAAAGCATTTCACACCAGGAGTAAATTTTTTTGCAGCGTATTGACTTATTTTGTAGGCCAATAGCCTGTCTGTCTTTGTAAACAGGAAATGGAGCAGATGCAGAGATACAACCAACGACTTATTGAGGATCTGAAGAATCGACAAACCCAAGAGAGAGCCAGGTTGCCCAAAATCCAGCGCAGCGAAGCCAAGACTCGCATGGCCATGTTCAAGAAGAGTCTGCGAATTGGTTCCTCGAGTTCACCAGAACAGGACCGGGAGAAGATTAAACAGGTGAGGGAAGGGCTGCTCCACAATGTGGATTTCCCTGTTCTTCAGACCAGCAGTTCTTAATCATCAGCACAGGGGGAAATTATGACACAAAAATCACAGGAATCAGGAACTGAGAGAATATTTAGGCCCTAAGTTCTGGAATGCCCTCTGCTACAGCTGTCTGCCTCTCTTACTCCTCTTTCCTAATTTCTCCTTATGTGGCTCAGTGTCATATTTTGTTTTATAACACTCCTGGAAGTGCTTTGGGATGCTTTACTACATTAAAGGCACCATATAAATATAAGTTGCTGCTGTTGAAGTTAGCAAATTGTCTGTTGTTTTTCCTACATCACAACAGTGACTATACTTCAAAAGTATGCCATTGGCAGTAAAGCACTTTGGGATGTCCTGAGGCTGCTGTTATGATTCCAGCTGATGTTACAACTGGACAAGCTGGATCCCAGGGTGGAAGCCGGCTTGTTTAGAAATGTGGAGAGTGGCTGCTGAACAGAACCACAGGAGCCAGTTTATAAACTTTTAACAAAAGAATAAAACATTTATTAAACAAGAAAAGATGAACTATATTACAATACTCTTTCACCCATAACTATACCTTTGCAGATTTATACATAGTTATAAGGATAACACAAGTTACAAAAGCTATCTTATACTCTCATGTTCACAGTAAGTACACAGTCCATGTAAACCAATAGGCGACCTGTGGTCAGGCACACCACACTCTGAAACCAAGTAACCAAGTGACAGATGCCACCCAAACAGATGCTATGGATTACCCTTCAACTCCTCTCCCTGCCCTACCCCCCACCGCAACCACCACCACCCAAGACGCTTGCCATGAACCAACCGATCTCAAAGAACTCTGTCTTTCACACGAGTGTTTCCAGTCTCCACTCTCGAAGAACCCGCTTTGGATTCTTCTCCCAAATGACGCTTTCTCTCAAACGCCTTCCACAATGGCCCATCTCCAGGGTTTTGAACTCTCCTTCCAATGTTTCCCTCCCCTGGTTCGCCACGTGCACTCAAGCTTAGCCTTCCATTCACACTCTCAAATATTCAGCCATGCCAACAGAACACCACTGCTTCACGTGCCCATGATAAAGAGTTGCAGACCTTCGGCTGTCTCCTTGGATCTTCAGGCTCCTCACAAGCCTATTTTGCTTTAAGTCTGAGTTCTGCAGCTTTCTCCCTTTAAGCTTGGAGCCTTCCTCTGCTCCTCACTCTTAACTTCAATTAACAGGACCTTTTCCAGACTCCTGTTCTTCCTCTGACTAGAAAGTCTTCTTTGGACCCCTCCTTTCTGTCTCACTCTTTGGTTTTGGGACCATTTGGTTCTTTTGGGAAATCTGCTCTCTCTGCAGTTCTCTCTACTGTGTCCAGCCTCTCCTGGCTTGTGGCTTCAACTGAACTAAAATTGCTTTCTGTTTCTCCCTGCCTCTGTGTGGGCTTCTTGTTGCTAAGCAACAGCTGTTTTTTTCTACTTTGTTTTAACTTCCCTAAACCACTGCAAGAGTCCTAAAATTCATTAAAAATACAGGCATACCTTTTAAAGTGAAACCAAAATTCAAGCTTCCCCCTTTCTTAACTCACAAATACAGAAACACAAATTGAACTTAAAGCTAAAACTCGTTCCTAACACCCACAATTACAAGTATAACTTACTTAAACTATTTCTAGTTCCTTACACTGTGAAAGAAATATAGATAATGGAGCAGAAGGAGAGGGACACAAAGTAGTCCAAAATTGGGATGTTGGGTTAGAGAAGGTGGCAGAGACATAAGGCATGAGGTCAAAGATTTACATGTGTCCAGAGGGCATTTGGCTTAGTGCACTGGAGGGAAAGCTAGCGTCAATTAGCGAGGACAATGTGGCAGAGTAGAACTTGCTGTTGGATAGGATGTGGGTCGAGTTGAGAGTGCCACCAAGGGCAGAGAGAGCGCACACTGAGAAAACAAAAGAGAAGCTACTCACCTTCACAATGCTTGCTGCTCCTCCAATCAGAGACTCACTGGTTATCCTATCAGCAGCAAATGTGGGAGTGAAATGGCCTGTGATTGGAGGAGCAGCTCCTTGCAGAGTCTTTCTTTGAACTTATCCGTATTTTGAACACTGGCTTTTCGGTAGGACACAGAGCCTTGGCAGGCTGCATTGTGGCCAACGGGCCGTGGGTTGGACAAGCCTGATGTAGGTCATGGCATGCAAGGATTTCTCTTTATTATGTCTTTGATCTGTTTTGACTGACTCTATGCTGTAGCTTCATAAGCTGTGTTGGTTGTATTTTTAGTTCACAGTGGAACTTGAAGCAGACTGCATGGACTTGAAGCAACTATTTGGCATTAATCCGAAATCCAATTAAAGGATTTTAAATATTCCAATAGATTGTTACTTTGCTCTTAGAAAACAGGTTAAAATATTGGTAAGAGTGAAGTGCTGTTCAATCTACCGATTTACTTTACATCCTTCTAATTTAAGTATTAGCATAAATTCAGTTTTGCTTCAGCCTAAAACATATGGTTTGTCAGTCCCGTATTATTCTGACCATTAGACCAGGAGATCATGGTGGGCACCCTGTACATCTTGCTGGTGTAATTTAAGGTTTGATGCCACAGGGTGCCACCCAGTTGTTCCATGCATAAATTGTACGAAGAATGGCTAGCTTATGGAATCTAACTTATTGTGAAGGTAAATAGTGTTAGAAGAAGCTTGAATTGTGATAGCGCTGACTAGCTCACTAAACACAGTGAGTTTCAGTTACAGCTGTTGACAATTTATATACACAAGTGCTTTTTATCACTTTATTTGGCAGTTTGCTAGCCAGGAGGAGAAGAGGCAGAAAAATGAGAGGCTACAGCAGCACCAGAAACATGAAAACCAGATGAGAGACCTGCAGCTCCAGTGTGACGCCAATATTCGGGAATTACAGCAGCTACAGGTAAAATTATAGGCTGGCACACAAGTATCATTTTTAAACCAATGGACATTGCCCACTCATTACAATAAGTGTGAATTCTCTTTCCATGCAGTGTAGCTTTCTTGCTGTACTGACAGCCCTTTATTAGAATTTAAGCATTTTCAGGACAGGAAGAGTTTATTGGGCTGAAATAAACCCATCTTTTTCTTTTACAGATCTCAACCCCAAGATTCTCCCCATATCCCTCAATCCCACCTCCTACACATAGCCCTCAGCCTCAACTACCCACCTCCTCCCAATATCCCTCAATCACCTTCCCATATCCCTCAACCTCACCTACTCACTGTCTCCCCACATCCTTCAATCATACCTAACCACATTCTCCCCTTATCCCTCAATCCAACTTATCCGACTCCTCCCTATATCCTTCAATCAGCTTCTCCCCATATCCCTCAATCTCACCTACCCACCTTCTCCCCATATCCCTCAACTCCGCCTACCCACCTTCTCATCATATCCCTTAATCCCGCATACACACCTTCTCCCATATCCTTCAACCATGTCTACCCATCTTCTTCCCCATTCCTCAATTCCACCTACCCACCTTCTCCTCATATCCCTCAATCCCACCTACCCACGTCCTCCCCTTATACCTCAATCCCACTTATCCATCTTCTCCCCCACATCACCATCTAAATATTATAAACACCCAAAATGCAAATGTGCTGCATGTACAGGGTGTCGTAACCATGCTTTCAAGGCAGTGCTTCTCAAACTGTTTTGGTAAAAGCGTCCTTTTCAAATGCAATAGTAACAATTGAACACTCCTCCCCAACCTCCCCAATTAAATAATAATTTTATATAATTCTCATAATATGAAAATTCTGCATGTTTTAATGTTTCAGCATTTTAATATTGCTTTCATAAAATAGGTATTAGTTATCTGTATCAATGGGAGGTGTGTCTGCTTTTCCTTGCTGAGTCTGTCTATCATTGGCAGAAGCACAGAAAAAACATTTGGAGAGCAGGGGTTCTAGGGAAGTACAGCATGGAGACTGAACCCAGAGAGAGCAGGAAGCCAGAGAAAGCATTAGGGGAGCTCTGAATTCATTAAGCATTTTTAAGGCAGAGGTAGATAGATTCTTGACTAACGAGGGAGTCAGAGATTACCGGGGGTAGGCAGAAGGTGGAATTGAGGCCACAATCGGATCAGCCATGATCTTATTGAATGGTGGAGCAGGCTCGAGGGGCCGAATGGCCTACCCCTCCTAATTTGTGTGTTTGTAAGTATATAAGCACGTAGAGACAGGGGAGGGGGAACCCTGTGGGAAGTGGGGAGCAGGAGTATGGGGATGGCGGGGAGCAAGAGTACGAGGAGAGGGGGCAGTAGTAGCATGAGGAGAGGAGGCATCAGGAACACAGGGAGAGGGGGGAGCAGGAGTGTGGGGAAAGGGGGGAGCAGGAGTGTGGGGAGGGGGCAGCAGTAGCACTGGGCAGGTGGGAGAGTAGGAATGCAGGGCAAGTGGGGGGGTGTGGAAGAGCCTGAGACAGGCAGGTGTGCTAGAGCAAGACTGCAGGGTGGATGGGGCGCCAGTGTGTGCTGTGGCTCTCAGGAACCATAACCCTCACCATATTCATAACTGAATACCAGTTAGAGAGCGAGATACTCTCAGGGAACTTTGCAGTTCCTGCCTGCTCCGTCTAATGGTCACCCATTCCTTCTTTAACTGCACACACTTAAGCTGTGGGGCGTTCACCTCCTGAAAGCTCTCAGCCTTGCAGATGTACCACAGTGACTCAGGTGCTGCTGAAGTTGCTCCAGATGATTTCATTTCCTGCATATGTGGTTGACCAGGGCATGAGAAAAGCCCTGGGTTTCCTGCATGGTACATTTAATGCGACTGAGATAAGCTGCCATTCCTCTATTTTAGACTACTAACTAAACTTAACAGAAATAAGACTTAAGATTTAAGAAATATAAGATTTAAAAATTAAAGCCTCAAACTTTTTAAACCCTATTTAATTATATCTTTATCCTAGCTCCTTACCTCTAAGCTTACTCCCCATCATCTTAGTTGCCTCAGGTTCTGCCACTTCTTCCTCTCGATACTGATTCTCGCATCACTCTTTCAATTTTTACCTGTGTTGAGTTAGTCTCAGCTCCTCCTCCTAGTCTCAGGTCTCCACTGCCACTGTGCTTTGTGTCTCTTCGCTCATTTCACTGAATTCTGGTGTTTTTTTGTTATTTCTGTTTAATCTTCTTCTGGCAGAATGAAAAGTGCCATTTGCTAATTGAACATGAGACACACAAGCTGAAGGAAGTGGACGAAGAGCACTGCCAGGAGCTGAAGGAGTGGAGAGACAAGCTTCGGCCCAGGAAGAAGGTACAGAAACCGCTGAAGTATATTTACATGGATTCAAATGTTTATTTTGCTGTGAACATTTAGATAATTGAGGTAAGGATTGTTGGTAACCCTGAGTACCAGTTCCAGCGTTAAACACTCCCGGATCAGATAAAATATGAGTTAAATAAAGAGCTGGATTCCTTCCTTTTTGTCCCAAAAATGTGAACCTCAGTGAGGACCTCCCACCCACCACATCCAGCACCTTTGTGCCCTTGTTTTCAACTCCCTGCACCAACTATCCTGGCAGTCTGTGAGTCATATTCCCAATTTTTGCTGATTGCTAGCAATTACAGTAAACCAAGAATTGTGTTGAAACATAAACTCATTAATCTCAGGGAAGGCTTTCATCCCCTTTAGTCTGACCAATATTTAGAGCCAGGTTCAAGATATAAAGGGGGGGTGTTATTATTAGCTATGCCGTCAAGTCCCCATTTTTTCAGACTCTTCTTGTGACAGTATTTTCATGCAAAATAGGCTAGATCGGGATTGTCTGATTTAAAGGAATAAATTTGTGAACCAGAGTAGTCTATTGTGAAGGTGAGTAGTTTTGCGCTGTGACCGTAGTTCTGAGGCTAAACCAATTTGGGCAAAGATGCTGCTGTCTGGGCATGCAGGTAGCTTGAGTCATTACAGCCCCACACAGTGTATACCGGGAGTTTCCAGGGAATCATCTATGCGTCTGCATTGAAAATTGAGCATTTCAAAACCATTTCTGCATCATTATTCCTCTACTCTCTTTTACTGTCCTAGGCCCAACCATCTTCAGCTGCTTCATCAACGACCTTTCTTCCATCATAAGGTCAGAAGTGGGGATGTTTGCTGATGATTACACAATGTACAGCACCATTCACAGCTCCTCAGATACAGAAGCAGTCCATGTCCAAATGCAGCAAGACCTGGACAATATCCAGGCTTTGGCTGACAAGTGACAAGTAAGATTCATGCCACACAAGTGCCAGGCAGTGACCATCTCCAACAAGAGAGAATCTTGACCATCTCCCCATGACATTCAATGGCATTACCATCTCAGAATCCCCTACTATCAACATCCTGGGGGCTACCATTGAACAGAAACTGAACTTGACCAGCCATATAAATACTGTGGCTACAAGAGCAGGTCAGAGGCTAGGAATCCTGCAGCGAATCACTTACCTCCTGACTCCCCAAAGCCTGTCCACCATCTACAAGGCGCAAGTCAGGAGTGTGATGGAGTACACTGCACTTGTCTGGATGAAGCTTGACACCAACCAGGACAAAACAGCCTGCTTGATTGTCACCCCACTCACAAACACTCACTCCCTCCATCACCGTGACAGCAGTGTGTATCATCTACAGGATGCGCTGCACCAAGCCTCCTTAGACAGCACCTTCCAAGCCCACGATCACTACCATATAGAAGGACAAGGGCAGCGGACACTTGGGAACACCACCACCTGGAATTTCCCCTCCAAGCCACTCACCATCCTGACTTGGAAATATATTGCCGTTCCTTCACTGTTGCTGGGTTAAAATCCTGGTACTCCCTCCCTAACAGCACTGTGGGTGTGCCTACACCACATGGACTGCAGCTGTTCAAAAAGGCAGCTCACCACCACCTTCCCAAGGGCAATTAGGGATGGGCAATAAATGCCAGCCCAGCCAGTGATGCTCACATCCCATCAACAAATATTTTTTAAAATCCCTTTGTTCTCCTGTTTCTATTTCCTAATAAACCTTTGGAAATCCCCAGTGGGAATCATCCTTTATCAGAGCTTTTTGTAGGCAGAAGAGGAGAGCTGCTGGGGGATGCCTGTCAGCTCAGGTTGTTCCTCATCTGAGCCACTGATATCAATTGTAAATAACTGCTCTTTGTGGTACCCACAAGTTATAGCCTGGTAACTGAAAAATGACCTGCTTGTTCCTACCTCTGTTTCCTGTCCATAACCAATCCATAAGATAACCTTCCAAGGCACTTCATAGAGGCGTTATCAAAATTTATACTGAGTCATTTAGGGTGATATTAGGACAGATAGGTTTGAAGGAGTGCCTAAAAGCAGTGTGGGGGGGCGGTGGAGAGAGAGAAAGGCAGAGAGGTTCAGGGAGGGAGTATGGAGTCTGCAGCTGAAGGCACAGCTGCTGGTGGCAGAACGATTAAAATTGGAGATGCTCAAGAGGCTGGAGTTAGAGGAGTGCCAACATCTGGAGAATTGTCGGGTTGGAGAAGGTTACAGAGGTCAGGAAAGACGAGGCTTTGGAGGGATTTGAAAACATGGGTGAAAGTTTTAAAATTGAGGCAATGCTGGACTGGAAGCAATGTTAGAGCACAGGGGTGAAAGGTGAACAGGACTTTGTGTGAGTTAAGATACCGCAGCAGAGTTTTGGAGAGCTCAAGTTTATGTAAAGTGGAAGTTGAAAGACCAACTAGTAAAGCATTGGAATAATCAGGTCTGTAGGAACAAAGGCATGGATGAGGGTTTCAGTAGCAAATGAGCAGAGCAGTGTCAGAGAGGACGATGTTAAGATGATGGAGATAGGTAGTCTTGGTCATGGTATGGATATGTGGTCGGAAGGTTATCTCGGGCTCAAATATAACGTCAAGGCTGTGCATGGTCTGATTCTGCATCAGATAGTGTTGGGGTAGAGGGTTGGAATTGGTGGCTAGGAAACTGAATTTACAGCGGGGACTGAAGGCAATTGCATCAATCTTCCCAATATTTGGTCAGAGGAAATTTCTGCTTATCCCAGCAGTGGATGTCGGCCAAGTGGCATGATAAGTCAGAAATGGTGATGCCTGATTGGGCCAAGATGCCACTAACCATACCTAAAGGCATTGGTATTCTTGCCTGTGCTAGGTAGGTATAAGGAAAATAGCCATCTGCTGTAGCTGAAACCAGCCTGCATCTCCTCCAAAAGACACTGCAACACTGACCTACGGGACTATTATGATAGAGTAACAACTGAGCTGACGCTCTTTCAGTCACCTCCTTCAGTATCACTCTATGACTCCCATCAGCCATCAAACAGGGTTGGGTGCAGCGTTCATTCTTACACCTGCAAATTGAGTTTTCATTCCCTTTACTTCTGCCTTTCATATCCTAGCCCTCTCTCCCTACAGCCTTTGCTAAGGCTGCTAATGGACTGAGATATCTCTTGAGCCTGTCCTGCTGTTTTGACCGTTTTAAATTGCCTGCATTTCTTTAAATTTCACCGACACTGCATTCTCCCAGTCTTGCCATTGGTGCACTCGCACGACACATCCAAATCTGCACCTGGTGCTCTACATAATTATAATAATGAACTGGCTATAGTAAGTTGGGTTGAAACAGCACACTTCATTTTGGATGAATTTTGCATTGTTTATAACCAAACAGGATTAAACTGCACTCACATCAAAAATCTATCCTTAGTGTGAATTAAGTTTCATTCATTAAAGAATTATGTTGGACCTGCCTCTTTTAAGTCTGCGCATTGGGGATTTTGATATTGTTGCTTGGGATGTGGACTCGCATCCAGCCAAGATAGAGAGGTGAAAGTTCTTCTGTCTGAGCTGGTCTGTGCACTGCCCTTTCACCTCAAAACCTGGATCAGTGGTAGACAGAGAGGATCAGAATCTCTTCTTCTGCAGTACTTTGTAGTATTCACTTCAAACACTGTGAGTAGATTAAATTTCTTTGCAGTCAGCACTAATGTACTTCGAGAGTCTGCAAAAGTGAAAGTGTAATTGTGAAATTGAAGTCTGAAGCATCTCATTTTCAGTGCAGAATAGTGTCTTTACTTTTGACACATGATCCATAACTACTTCCTGAGGACACGGAATGCAAAGTGAAATGAAGCAGATCTGTAGGACCAGAGTTCACCTTTCTAACCTTTGCATACATCCGTTACTGGATGAGCAGATATTTTCTCCAATTAAATATTGGGAAGACTGGAAGCATTTTGTTCTGTACCTGCCCCAAACTCCATTCCTTAGCTACAGATTCCATCCTTCTCCTTGGCAACTGCCTGAGACTAAACCAGATGGTTCACAACATTGGTGTCACATTTGACCTCGAGATTAGCTTCTGACCTCGTATTCATGCTATTACTAAGACCGCCTGTTTCCACCTCCATAATGTCGCCTGACTTCACTCTGTCTCAGCTCATCTGCTACTGAAACCTTCATTGCTGCTTTTGTTACCCCCTGACTTGACTATTCCAATGCATTCCTGGCTGGTCTCCCACATTCTACCCTCTGTAAACTTGAGGTCATCCAAAGCTGCTGCCCATGCCCTTACTCTCACCAGGTCCTGTTCCCCTATCACCCATGTGCTCACTGACCTCCATTGGTTTCCAGTCAAGAAAAGTCTTGATTTTAAAATTCTCATCCTTGTTTTCAGATCCCTCCTTGGCCTCGCCCCTTCCTATTTCTGTAATTTCCAGCCTCACACACTTATCCACGTTCATTTAATTCTAGCCTCTTAATCATCCTTGATTTTAATTGCTCCACAATTGGCAGTTGTGGTTTCAGCTGCCTAGGCTCTAAGTTCTGGAATTTCCTCACCTACTCCCCACTCTATCTTGCTTCCCTCCTTTATGCCACTGGTTAAAACCTCTCTCTTTGGCCAAGTTTTGGTCATCTGACCTAATATCTCCTGATGTGGCTTGGTGTCAGACTTTGTTTTATAATGTGCCTGACTTTGGGATGTTACATTATGTTAAAGGTGCTAGATCAATATAAGTTTTATTGTTGCCTTAGCAGTCACAAAGTATATGTCTCAAGAAGGAAAGGGCACTGAAAGAGGCCAGTAACTGAACTGAGATCTCTTGGAATATACAGCTAGTTCACATTGAACTCATTTCCCTTTTTCTTCCAATGTATTTGTGTGTAACTCCTTTGTACCTGGGCTGTATTTACTGTGTCAAGTTGTGTTTCATTTTCCATCACTAACTGTTTGTCCCGATCCATTTCAGGCATTAGAGGAAGAATTTGCTCGCAAACTGCAGGAGCAGGAAGTCTTTTTTAAGATGAGCGGGGAATCTGAATGCCTCAATCCATCTACGCAGAGCCGTATTTCCAAGTTCTACCCTGTCCCAAGCCTACACTCCACAGGATCCTAACTGTGGGGCTACCAAGCGCTTCCTACTCTTTCAGTATAACATACTTCTAGTAGTACTGATCCAGTAACCTGCAGCAAGGACTCTTGGCTGCCCCTTTACCACCTTTGAGTTTGAAGACAATCAGCATGTGGCTGTTTGGATTGAAAGTTTTTTAACCTTATGAGACTGTTTGTTTCGGGAGGTCCTGGATAAGTTACATGACTTGATTTCCTGATGATCCAATGAGAAACACAGACTGGGAGCTGTGTGTTTATATCACTAATGGCACCATTTTAATCATTTATAATACTCTTACCTATTTTTGGTCCACTCGTCTTTTGGTCAGACAGCAGGGGAATAGGCTCCAGGTTCCTGCAGTGGGTTACAGCGGCTCTATGCAGAGAGATATGCTGGAGGGGCCAGATCATGTTCTGATGAAATGGTGACAATTGTCTGATGGGTCTGGGAGTGGAATATTACTGCATGTCTGAGGGCTTCCATTGCAATTAGCAGGTTTCAGTAGGTATTGCAGTTTGCTGCATTATTTTGAGCAATCTAATAGTTTATGTATCAATTAAACCTGTAATAAGTGTTTCCAAAGTTCATTATTTGCGCCCAGTATTTATTCCAGTCATTTAATTGCAGAAAGTTGGAATTGAATTGCAGCAGAACTTCTGCAGGACAAGGTGTCTCCTGACTCCCACGAGGTTACATTTCAACACTAGCTAGCGTGGACAGTTCAAATTCTGCCCTGTCACCTCTTGGATTGGTCGTGAGTCCATCCAGACTGGTGGGATGAAAAGGTATTGCAGAGACTCAGTTTGAGTAATCTCAACCCCCCCCAGTTTCTATGGTGTAGGTGACAGTTGACAGGTAAGGCCATTCAAGCCTTTCACAGTTTGTCAAAACAAAAGCAAGATACTGTGGATACTGGAAATCTGAAATAAAAAATGAAAATACTGGAAAAACAGCAGGTCAGGCAGCATTGTGGAGAGAGAAACAGAGTTAATGTTTCAGGTCTGTTACCTTTCATCAGAACTGATGGAGGTCACTGACCTGAAATGTTAACCCTTGTTCCTCTCTCCACAGATGCCTTCACAGGTACTTTTCCTTGTGTTGCCTTCCTGCTATCGTATTTCAGTCTTTTTGTAAGAAAGGACACAGGAGCCCTAAAACACGTAACCTGTGCTGTGACTTATGACTGTTACTGAGAACAGAATCTCTTTGAATTTAGTGTCCTCACTGAGCTAAAGCAGGTCTTAGGAACAGTAAAGGCATAATTCCACAGCACTGTTCAGTTCTATCCAAGTATAGTGCCCCACACGGTGTACTATCCCAGAGCTTGGGATTTGCATCTGAAGGAACCCAGTTCAAATTGAGGAAATTATCCATGGGCAGAATTTTACATCCCGTGGGCGGGTGCACTCCCGATCTGATCAGGAGTAAGATATTGCATGATGACATCAGGTGAGCGTCCCGACGTTATCGCGCACTCACGCGATATTTCGGTTGGCGGGCACATGTGAGAGTTGGCAACGCACCCGCCAACAATTAAGAGGTCTATTAAGGCCATTAATCAATTAATTTAATCCTATTTTTCGCTGCCCGTCCAACCTTATGGCTGGCTGGCGGGCGGGCGAATAGGCCAGGCAGTTTTTGCATTTTTTAGGAAACCCCATCCATGGGCGGGTTGAGGTTTCCAACAATAGTTTAAAAAAAAAATTTTTAAACATCATTTTTAATATGTCCTTTTTCATGTGACTGAGTCACATGTTTCCCTTATTTTTAAAATCTTTATTTTTAATAGTTTAAATTCTTCAGCTCCCTGAGGTAGCTCTGTGCCTTCAGGGAGCTTTCAGTGCACGCTCCCCTGCACATGCGCAGACTTTAGCACTCTCACTCCTCCCGGCAGCGCTGAGCTTCTCAGCGCGCCTTTCACGCTGGCTGGCCGTTAATTGGCCAGCCAGCCTGAAATCGCAGTTAGGGCCCGATCCTGGGTCCGTTTTGCAGCCATTCCTGTGCCCGCCCACCGCACCCGTCTGATGAAGGGAAATTCCTGCCCTATGTTTTGCTGGAATGATATATTCTGATATCAGCCTGGCTTAGTTGGGAGCACATGCAATTCAGTACGTTGTGTGTTCAGAAATCTTCCTGTTTCCCTAAATAACAATTCTGCATTTTAAGAAATAACCGTCCAGCATTTCCATAAATAACAAATACTACATTTCCATAAAAAACCGTCCAGCATTTCCATAAATAACAAATACTACATTTCCCTAAATAACCTTTGCTCCGTTTCCCTAAATAACAAATACTACATTTTCCTAAATAACTGTCACTACATTTCCATAAATAACAAATACTACATTTCCATAAAAAACCGTCCAGCATTTCCATAAATAATAAATGCTACATTTCCCAAGTAATCGTCACTACGTTTCCCTAAATAACCATCACTACATTTCCAAGTGATTGTTTGAAGTGCTTTGAAACATGTCTGAGAGATGTCATAGGTTGCTATATCAATGCAAATCTTACTTCATTTTAAAGTGAAACTTTCATAAATAGTGAAGTATTCTGGCATGTTAGCAGATTCTGGTGGCAGGAAGTGTTAGTGGGATCCTTCTCTAAACAGGAGAGAGGGCAGTGAGGTTTAGCACATTAACTGTGTTCAGTTCAGTTCTCCCACCCTTGGTAAAATGCTACCCTGTCTCTAGAATAAGTCACCTGAGAAGTTCTGGTGTCAGAAGAGAGCTTACATGAAGCAAACAGCCCATCACTTTTGGGTCAGGATTCTGTAATTTTCAAAACGCCAGTTTCAATAAATGACTCTACATTGCTTAATAATAACCATGGGTCTGTGCCTGGTTCACTGTCCACCCTTCACACCTGAGGCTGTGGATTGCACAAGCAAGTAACTATTATCTGCTAACCAACACAAACTCTATATATCTGGATTATTTTAATGGATGATATTTTATTCTACCTGAAGTATTTCTGCTCGTGGTTTGGGCCCGCCTTGTATTCCTGCCTGCCCCCCCCCTCCCACCTGCCCCCAACCCCCCCAGCATTGGTGAGGGCTATCAGATTGATTTTGCTGAAGAGAAGGAGATGTGAAATTGGTGAGTTTAAATCTCTACACTTGCATGTTAATTTTGTGTGATTTATTTGGGATTGTTTGGTGTTCTGTACTGTAGAGGCGATCACAAGTGAAGCTCGGTCTTTGAGGTGTTCAAATGGCATAGATATCAACATATCCTTTAATTCCCCGAGAGACCAAAAATCTGCCTATTCCAGCCTTAAGTATACTGAATGATGGAGTGTCCACAACCCCCTGGGATACAGAATTCCAAAGATTCACAACCTTTTAAGTGAAGAAATTTCTCATCTTTGTGCTAAATAATTGAACCCTTTATCATGAGGCTCTTTCCTCATGTTCTAAATTCCCCAGCCAAGGGAAACAGCCTCTTTCTCTGTGTCTACCCTTTCAAGCCCCTTCAGAATCTTGTATGTTTCAATGAGATCACTCATTCTTCTAAACTGCAGAAAGTCTAGGCCCAATTTACTCAAGCACTCATCATAGGACAGTTCCCATCAGAGGATGTTAGAGGGATGTTTCTGTGACTGGAAGTCTGTTTCCAATGGGGTTCCACATGACTCGGGCTGGGGCCCTTGCTGTTTGTGGTGTACATAATTGATTTGGACTTAAATGTAAGGGGTATGGTCAAGAAGTTCATGGATGAGACGAAAACTGGTAGGGTGGTAAATAATGAGAAGGATAGCTGTAAACTGCAGGAGGATATCAATGGACTGGTCAGGTGGGCAGAGCAGTGGCAAATGGAATTCAACCCAGAAAAGTGTGAGATAATGCACTTGGGGAGGGCTAATAAGGCAAGGGATTATACTATGAAGGGTAAGACCCTGGAAAGTACTGAAGATCAGAGGGACCTTGCTGTGTATATCCACAGATCCTTGAGGGTAGCAGGGCAGGTAGATAAGGTGGTTAAGAAGGCATATGGGATACCTGCCTTTATTAGCCAAGGCATAGAATACAAGAGCAGGGAGGTTATAATTATAATAATGTTACGAGTTTCTGGTTTTCTTTGATAGGAACTGAAAAAAACGCTAATTAGGCCACAGCTGGAGTATTGTGTGCAGTTCTGGTCACCACATAATAGGAAGGATATGATTGCACTGGAGAGGGTGCAGAGGAGATTTACCAGGATGCTGCCTGGGCTGGAGGGTCTTAGCTATGAGGAAAGATTGGATAGGCTTGGGTTGTTTTCCTTGGAGAAGCGAAGGTTGAGAGGGGACCTGATAGAGGTGTGGTTATGAGGGGCATAGATAGGGTTGATAGGAAGGCACTTTTCCCATTCTTAGAGTGGTCAATAACCAAGGGGCATAGATTTAAGGCAAAAGGTAGAAGGCTAAGAGGGGAACTGAGGAGAAAATCTCTGACCCAGAGGGTGGTGGGAGTCTGGAACTCACTGCCTGAAAGGGTAGTTGAGTCAAAAACTCTCGTAACATTTAAGAAGCATTTAGACATTCACTTGCGTTGCCATAGCCCCGGAAAATGGGATTAGTGTTGTTAGATCTTTGTTGCCTGGTGCGAACATGATGGGCCAAATAGCCTCCTTCTATTCTGTAAACGCCTATGAGTCTAACCCTTTCATTCCAGAGACCAATTTAGTTGGCTGTACTGCCTCCAAGTTTATCCTTTCTCAAATATGGAGACTAAAACTGCACAATTTCTAGGCCTGGTCTCAACAAAGCCATTCTACCATTCCATGAGTGCTTACACAAAGACAAGTCCTTGGCTTATTGTTTGTGATGCTTTACTCTGAGCTGGTTTTCTTGGCAGTTTTTTTTAATCAGTGGTGGTTTGCCATTGCCTTCCACTCTTGGGCAGGGCAAGGAGGTAGGTCCCATGTCTACTTCAGCTGGAACAGGAATTGAACCCACGCTGTTGGCATTATTCTGAACCACATGCAAGCCTCTAGCCAACTGAGCTAACCAGCCCCTTATGATTGTACTAAGAGTTCCTTATTCTTGTACTCTAATCACCTTACATAAAGGCCAACATCCCATTTGGCATCCTAATTGCTTGCTGTACCTACACATTAACTTTGTGTTCCTTGTTTGAGTACACCACTCTGAAATCAACATTTACAAGTTTCACACCTTTTAAATAAAAGTCTGCTTTTTTATTCTTACCACTGAAGTGAATAACCTCACACTTCCCCGCATTATACTCCATCTACCACTTTGTTACCCATTCACTTAACCTGTCTATCTTTCTTTGCAATTGCTTTATGTTCTCAAGAATTTGCATTCCTATCTAACCCAGATCAATTGTTTGAATGTTCCTTGTCATTTTTTTAATTTGTTCACAGGATGTTGGCATCGCTAGCCAGGACCACATTTATTGCCTGTTCCTAATTGCCCTTGAGAAGGTGGTGGTGAGCCCATAAAGGTCCAATCCAAGTAGATTTGGGGTAGTCTCAATCCAGTTCTCAATAGACCAGACCCCACATACAAACCTGGCCCTATGCTGGCGCTAATTCAGTTGGCGAGGCTATAAGATGTCTGGTATTAGAATTGGAAAATGCCACATGGGTACTGTTAGGTTAGTGTAGAGGGATCTTTGCTCTGTATTTAACCTGTGCTGCACGTGTCCTGTGAGTGTTTGATGGGGACAGTGTAAAGGGAGCTTTACTCTGTATCTAACCCCGTGCTGTATTTGTCCTGGGAGTGTTTGATGGGGACAGTGTAGAGGGAGCTTTACTCTGTATCTAACTCCGTGCTGTATCTGTCCTGGGAGTGTTTGATGGGGATAGTGTAGAGGGAGCTGTATATTATCTGTCCCGTGAATGTTTAAAATCTTCCACTTTCCCATGTTACTCCTGAAAACAACATTTATCTTGCTCCACCGTTCTGAAAACGTGCCCCCTTTTCCCTGTAAGAGCAGAATCTAAATACTGTGAAGGTGGCTTCTGCCCACATAGACTCCTCAAGCATGTGTATCATACATATAGACGTCATTGAGAATAGTAAACTAAGCAAGCAAAAGTTGACGTAGAAGGATATGTATATGTGATTTGGGGAGTGTTTTAAATTGATGTACTTCTGAATGTGGTCTATGCACTTTTCAAGTTAAGACAAGTGTGTCCTGTTGCATAATGTCCTGCATAATTGTGATCGCCTCTACAGCATTGCTGAGAGACTTGTTTTGCTTCTGAATTTGTAGCCGTTCAGGGCTCGAATCATACTGGATCCTGCGGCTCATCGTTTTATATTAATCTAACAATGAACCCCAACCAAAACCATAGGAGAATATCTGTGATCAATCACAGATCCTTTGTCCTGGATATTCCAGGATGTTACTTGGACTGTAACTGTTGGGAAATTAGTGTCTATATTTCTGATTGTAACTATAACACATGGAGGCTTTGCTACAGCTTTATATATTAGATGTTTTAATATCTAGGACTTCCTTTATTAAACCATGAAGAGAACCTATTTATGTGGATCTGATGTTCTACATAAGGTGATTATAAAGCTTTGTGTAGAAATAAGTATAAGTGTAAATAAAATTGTATTGCAGATGACATTTTGTGTTTTTATTTCTAAAGCTAGATTTTGTTCACGATACTGCAGTCTGCTGTATATCCTCACATGTCCATTGTATGAGTGGGAAAAAGTAAACAAATCATTACTTTT
This sequence comes from Cetorhinus maximus, assembly GCF_964194155.1. NCBI lineage: Eukaryota > Metazoa > Chordata > Chondrichthyes > Lamniformes > Cetorhinidae > Cetorhinus > Cetorhinus maximus. The sequence goes on along the minus strand of NC_135898.1, from coordinate 79,784,591 downwards.
GAGAACTAAACCCAAATAGTTTCATCGGTAAAACTATGGGAAGATCCAAGTAGGGTATTGTACTAGAAGAGTCAGATGTGGGATCCTGGGATGACTAACCCTCTCTTCCCTTGTCTGCTCCATGTATTCTCCAAAGGAGAGCCCCTGCTGTCAGCTAGGCAAGGACCAAGTAGAGAAATGGTACTTCCAAAATGAAGGAAAAGTTGTCCGTTGAGTTTCCCCTTGATGTCAGAAGTGGCATTTACGATCTGAAGGATTGGACCGAATAAGTTGTGTTCTAAAGCAAATGGAACGACCTTCATTGATTAGGTTTGATTTAGTAAGCAGCTGAGAAGAGGCTAGATGCACTTGCATTCTTAGTTGGTAGCATTTTGTGACAAAGGGGAGAACTGAAAGCTATTTTTTGACTAAATGTGGTTAAATGTAATATTGCATGTATGTTGATGTGTATATCCACTGACTGCAGAGCACTGCACTGATTGGATAAGGAAGGGATAGCTATATTAGTCAAACTCCAATTGTGTTACACATGGAGAGCCAAGACCAAGTGCAATCTTTTGGTCAAGCAGTGATATAGAGGACAAGGCTTAGTTGGACCAGGAAGAGGGATGGGAGGATTGGAGTAATTGGAAGAGAAGGAAGGGAAAATAATGAGGGAAGATAGGGTGAGGAAAGGCAGAGAAACAATGGGAACGGGGACACCTAAAGACTTGGACAACAGTGATTCTGATCTTTGAACAGGTGAGATTTAGAAGAGCAGATATGGGGTTCAGGCTCACAGGACATTAAATGTAGTATTGCAAGTAGTGAAAAAGCTATTTGAATACTGGGTTTTATGGCAAGAAGTATAAAATATTAAAGTTGAGATGCAAGGTGAATCTATATAAAACCTTAAAAGACCATTATTGGAACGCTGCGTGCAGTTTTGGGCTCCAATCTATAAGAGCAACGTTGAGAAACAGGGTGTTGCATGGTGTGAGGAAATAGAAATATTAAGACAGACTTCAAAAATTAGGGCTAATACAAAGTTGTGGATGCTGGGCATCTGAAATAATAATACGAAGTGCTGGAAAATTTCAGCAGGTCAGACCAGTATCTGTGGAGAAAAAGAGTTAACGTTTTGGTCGAATATGACACTTCGGAGCTATCTATCTGCAGATGCTGTTTGACCTAAGTATTTCCAGCATTTTTTCTTTGCATTTGAGAAATTAAGGATGGGATTAAGGGAAGATTAGATAGAGCTATTTAAAATGAAGTAGGAAAGGGACGAAGTGGATAGAATAGATTATTTCCAGTGATTAAGGGGTCTAAAACAAGAGGACACATCTTAGAGATTTTTAAGAAAGCAGGAAAAACTACAGGGTTGTAAAAGTGGATTGCAGTTGTGGAGTCATCATGGGGATGAATTCTCTCGGGCTACCATCCGTGTATAGCTGGTTCCAATTCTGAAGCCTCCATGCTCACCATTGGTGACAGAATTTTGCTGCTTCTGTGAAGCTCAGCTTTAAATAGAGTGCAGAGGCTGCCCGAGAGCACGTTGGGAAATGTAGTCCTTACGACTGGCTCCATGGTAAACCCGGAGACCGGAACTGCAACTCCCATAATGCAGTGTGTTAAGGACCGCATGCGCAGTATGTGGCGGAACCCACTGCGCCTGCGCGGGAAACGACGGCGAACTGGATTTGATTTTAAATGGTCCAATAGAGACAGAGGTTGGTGAACCGTGTGCAATAGGAAGAGAGGCCGCTCAACTGCAGCCAATAGGAATAGAGGCCGCTCAACTGCAGCCAATAGGAATAGAGGCCGCTCAACTGCAGCCAATAGGAGTAGAGGCCGCTCAACGGCAGCTCGCGGCGATTTGAACATGTCCGAATCCCGGTGAGAGAGAGATTGTGATATAGAAAGAGGGAGATAGAAAGAGAGAAGGAAGGTGAGAGAGAGATGGGCTGGAAAGAAAGCGTGAGGGGGAGAAATGGGACTCGGAGGGGAGGGTGGAGGCAGAGGGACCATAGGGAGAGGGTACTGATTTGCCGGGGTAAATGTCTGGCTCGGAGTGTGGCTATAATATTGGGCTGAGGAGAGACAAATATGGGCAGATGTAGGGTGAGGAAGCAAAGGTGAAGGTAAGCTCAGCAACTATAGACTAGTCGGTTAAATTCGGTGGTAGCTTCGAGAAACAATAATTTGGACAATATTAATTGTCACATGGACAAGTGCAGGTTAATTAAGGAAAGCCAGCATAGATTTGCTAAGGGACTATCATATTTAACTGACTTACTGGAGTTTTTCAGAGAGGTAACAGAGATAATGTTGTTGATGTGGTGTACATGGACTTCCAAAAGGCATTTGACACAGTGCCGCACAACAGAGTTGTGAGCAAAGTTAAAGCTCTTGGAATAAAAGGGAGAGTAGCAACATGAATATGGAATTGGCAGAGTGACAGGAAGCAGAGAGTAGTGGGTAATGGATGTTTTCTGCACTGGCGGAAGGTTTAGAGTGGAGTTCCCCCAGGGATCAGTGTTGGGACCCTTTCTCTTCCTGATATATATTAATGACCTAGACCTTGGTGTAAAGGGCATTATTTCAAAATTTGTGGATGATAGGAAGCGTAGAAACATTGTGAACTGTGAGGAGGATAGTGTAGAACTTCAAAAGGACTTAAACAAGTTGGTGAAATGGGCGGACAGGTCACAGATGAAACTCAAAACAGAAATGTGAAGTGATTTATTTTGGTTGGAAGAATATGGAAGGACAATATGAAATAAAGGGTACAACTCTAAAGGTGGCAGGACAGGTGGAGAGAGCATTTAATAAAGCATACAGTATCCTGGCTTTATTAATTGGGGCATAGAGTACAAGAACAAGGAGCTTATGTTGAATAAAAGAAAAATACTGCGGATGCTGGAAATCCAAAACAAAAACAGATAATGTTGGAAAAACTCAGCAGGTTTAACAGCATCTGCGGAAAGAAAGACAGTTAACATTTCAAGTCCGTATGACTCTTCTTCAGAGCTTATGTTGAACTTGTATAAGACACACGTTGGCCTTAGCTGGGGTATTGCATCCAGCTCTAGGTGCTGCACTTTAGGAAGTGAAGACTTGGAGAGAGGGCAAAAAAGATGCATGAGAATGGTTCCAGGGTTGAGAAACTTCAGTTATGAAGATAGATTGGAAAAGTTAAGACTGTTTTCCTTAGAGAAAAGAAGGCTGAGGGGAGACTTGATAGAGGTATTCAAAGTCACGAGGGGCCTGGACAGAGGAGGTAGGAAGAAACAATTCCCACTTGTGAAAGGATTGAGAATGAGAGAGCACAGATTTAAAGTAATTGGCAAAAGAAGCAAAGGATGACATGAGGAAAAGCTTTTTTACGCAGTGTGTGAAAAAGGTCTGGAATGCACTGCCTGAGAGTGTGATGGAGGCAGATTCAATCGAAGCATTCAAAAAGGAATTAGATTGTTATCTGAAAAGGAAGAATGTGCAGGGTTACGGGGAGAAGGTGGGAGAATGGCATAAGATAAATTGTTCATTTGGAGAGCCGGTGCAGATACAATGGACTGAATGCTCTCCTGTGCTGTGACAGTCCTGTGAATTCTGGGTGGTGGTACTATGGCTGAAGGGCCTGGATGTTAGGGTTTGATCCTGGGAATATGGGTTGCCTTGGTGGGAATAAAAGGGTGAGAGTAGGATATCTGTGATAGAGGATGGTGACTTGGATGCACAAAGGATGGAGTGAAGATCAGGGGAATGGATCCTTGTGGGGAAAGTGGTCCAGTCAGATGGTAACTCTCATGGAGCCTCTACTGGTAAAGTCAGGAGGGAGGGACCAGATAGTGGATAAATCAAATGAGAGATGGCTAGTGGGATGAAGATACTTCAGGAGGATGGGGAGAGTGGAGGGAGGAGGAACTGTGCTGGAGAGAAGGGTTACGGCAAGGAGATGGGAAAGAGACGGGATAGATAGCTACTAAAGGATAGGATAACTGATGTGTGAAAAGTATGTCAGGGTGTTTTGTAGACCACTTGTTAATGTTTAGTCAGTAATTTCATTATTTTATTATGTGACATCAGGATGGCAGAAGGTGAACTGGATGAATCTCAGTCTGTTTTAATTCAGGAATTCCTATTTTCCTCAGCAGAGGCAGAGAGCCGTGAATTATGGTGGAGAGCAGGATAAAGCTTTATTATTTTTGAGAGGGGACAGGTAGCCAGATATAGAACAAAAACAAAGTGAATAGGGCCAATAGGATAATGGACAGCAGTCAAGGTGGGGAAAAGGAGAGAAACATGTGGCTGCTTCATGTCTACAGAGTGATACAGTGAGAGAGCACATGAGGTAACGAGAGCAATAAAAGCTTAGATGTGTATGTGACAGAGAGGCAGGAAAAGAGAGAGAAACTGATGCTGGGGCAGAGGAGGAACTGAGAATAAAAGGAGGCTTGGACTGAATGAGCAGAAGGATATAGGTTCACCTGGGCCAGGGAAGAGAAACATACCAGGAACATAAGCCAGAGGTGGGAGTGCAGGGGTGAGGCAGTGTAATATGTAGAGCCCTTGAGCCTTGCATATGCATTTTCTGATTCATGGGTTTGAATTCTGAAGTTTTTCACAGTATCTCAGGCAATGGAAACAGTTTCTCTTTCTAACAGGGACACGAGCTGTAGCATTGTGATCAGCAATGAGCCATTACTCCTCAGCAAGCCCATCATCTTCAACCCAGACTTTTTTGTGGAAAAACTTCGCCACGAAAAGCCGGAGGTGTTTCTGGAGCTGGTTGTGAGCAACCTAACACGTCTCATCGACCTTCCCGGGACTGAGTTTGCACAACTGATTGGTGAGGAGGAGCCCAGTTTACCCAGCAGCAGCAGCTCCAGCTTCTTCCGCTCATTCAACTTCCTGAAACGTAAAGGTAAGTGCCAGTTCTTGGCGAAATGTTGGAACTGATTTCCCAGGGGCTGCTAACACTCACCATCACTACACTCATATTGCTAACCTGCAAGACCATCTATTGTTCCATAATTAGCAAAGATTTCCCTGTATTTCTATTTATAGCAGGTGCAACTGGTGTAAATGAATCCCACCAGTGACCCTTTGATCTGTTCCCCTCATGACAAGATTCATGCTACAGGACTGTGTGGCTGTGCTAGAACAGAATCAGATATAGAACAGTATAATCATGTGATTTTTTAAAAAGTTATTTATTTGTTCATGGGTTGCGGGCTTCATTGGCAGGGTCAACATTTATTGCCTATCCCTAATTGCCCTTGAGAAGGTGGTGGTGAGCCGCCGCCTTGAACCACTGCAGCCGTGTAGTGTAGGTACACCAACAGTGCTGTTAGCAAGGGAGTTGCCGGATTTTGACCCAGTGACAGTGAAGGAACAGCGATATATTTCCAAGTCAGGATGGTGAGTGGCTTGGGGGGGAACTACCGGGTGGTGGTGCCCCCATGTGTCTGCTGCCCTTGCCCTTCTAGGTGGTAGAGGTCGTGGGTTTGGAAAGTGATGTTGATGAAGCCTTGGCGAGTTCCTGCTGTGCATCTTGTAGATAGTACACACTGCTGCCACTGTGTGTCTGTGGTGGAGAGAGTGAATGTTGCAGGTGGTGGATGGGATGCCAGTCAAGCGGGCTGCTTTGTGCTGGATGGTGTCAAGCTTCTTGAGTGTTGTTGGAGTGTTGTTCTGGATCACAAGTCTTCAGTATTACTGGGATAGTGTCAGGGCCCATAGCCTTTGCACTATCCAGTACTTTCAGCCACTTCTTGATGTCACTTGGAATGAATCAAATTAGATGAAGACTGGCATCTGTGATGCTGGGGACCTCTGGAGGAGGCTGAGATGGATCATCCACTCGGCGCTTCTGGTGGAGGATTGTTGTGAATGTTTCGGCCTTGTCTTTTGCACTGATGTTCTGGGCTTCCCCCGTCAATAAGGATGGGGATGTTTGTGGAGCCGCCACCTCCAGTAAGTTGTTTAATTGTCCACAACCATTCACGGCTGGATGTAGCAGGACTGCAGAGCTTAGATCTGACCTGAAACAAAAACAGAAATTGCTGGAAAAACTCAGCAGGCTTAACAGCATCTGTGGAGAGAAAGACAGTTAACGTTTCAAGTCCATTTGACTCTTCGGAGCTAAAGGGAAGTAAAAATGTGATGAATTTTTTCCAGTTTTTCCAGCATTTTCTGTTTTTGTTTCAGTTTTCCAGCATCCGCAGTATCTTGCTTTTACCTTATATCTGATCTGTCGGTTGTGGGATCACATAACTCTGTGTATCACATACTGCTTCCATTATTTGGCACGCAAGTAGTCCTTTATTCTAGCTTCAGGTTTTCTTGTATTCATTTACGGGATCTGGGCATCGCTGGCTCGGCCAGCACTTATTGCCCTTGAGAAGGTGGTGGTGAGCTGCCTTCTTGAACAGCTGCAATCCCTGTGGTGTAGGTATACCCACTGTACTGTTAGGGAAGAAGTTACAGGATTTTGACCCAGCAACATTGAAGGAACGGCAGTATATTTCCAAGTCAGGATGGTGAGTGGCTTGGAGGGGATCTTCCAGGTGGTGGTAATCCCATGTATCACCTGTCCTTGTCCTTCTAGATGCCAGTGTTGTGGGTTTAGAAGGTGCTGTCTAAGGAGCCTTGGTGAGTTTTCGGAGTGCGCTTTGTAGTTGGTACACACTGCTGCCATTGTTCGTCGGTATTGGAGGCAGTGAATGTTTGTGGAAGAGGTGCCAATCAATCGGGCTGCTTTGTCCTGGATGGTGTCAAACTTCTTGAGTGTTGTTGGAGCTGCACTTGTCCAGTCAAGCGGAGAATATTCCATCGCACGCCTGACTTGTGCCTTGTGATTGGTAGACGGGCTTTGGGGAGTCGGGAGGTGAATTACTCATGCATGATTCCTAGCCTCTGACCTGCCCTTGTAGCCACAGTATTTATATGGCTGGTCCAGTTCAGTTTCTGGTCAATGGTAACCGGATGTCGATAGTGAGGGATTTAGCGATGGTAATACCATTGATGGACACTTTTTTTTAGGTTTGCCTGGTGCTGCTCATGGCATCCCCTCCTACACTCTTCATTTAACCAGTGTTGATCCCCGGCTTGATGGTAATGGTAAAGTGGTGGATATACCAGGCCGTGAGTTTACAGATTGTGGTCGAATACAATTCTGCTGCTGCTGATGGCACACAGCATCTCATGGATGCCCCAGTTTTGAATTGCTTGATCTGTTCGAAATCTATCCCACCTAGCACAATAGTAGTGCCACACAACACGATAGAGGGTATCCTCAGTGTGATGGTGGAACTTCGTCCCTGCAAGGACTGTGTGGCGGTCACTCCTACTAATACTGTAATGGACAGATGCATCTGCGACAGGTAAATTTGTGAGGATTAGGTGAAGTAGGTTTTTCCCTCTTGTTGGTTCCCTCAGCACCTGCTAAAGAGCGCAGCTATGTCCTTTAGGATTCTGTCAGTGGTGCTACCGAGCCACTCTTGCTGATGGACATTGGAGTCTCCCACCCAGAGTACATTCTGTGCCCTTGCCACCCTCAGTGCTTTTTCCAATTAGTGTTCAACATGGAGGAGGACTGATTCATCACCTGGGGAGAATACGTGGTAATCAGCAGGAGGTTTCCTTGCCCAGGTTTGACCTGATGCCATGTGACTTCATGGGGTCCAGAGTCGATGTTGAGGATTCCCAGGGCAACTCCCTCCCGACTTTATAACACTGTGCTGTCACCTCTTTGGTGGGACAGGACATACCCAGGGATGGTGGTGATGGTGTCTGCAAGGTATGATTTAGTGAGTATGACTATGTCAGGCTGTTTGACTATTCTGGGACAGCTCTCCTAATTTTAGCACAAGCCCCCATATGTTATTAAGGAGGACTTTGCAGGGCCGACAAGGCTGGGTTTGCCCTTGTAGCTTCCAGTGCCTAGGTTGATGCTGGGTCGCCTTGTCCGGTTTCATTCTTTTTAGACTTTGTAGCAGTTTGATACAACTGAGTGGCTTGCTAGGCCATTTCAGAGGGTAGTTGAGAGTCAACCACATTGCTGTGGGTCTGGAGTCACATGTAGGCCAGACCAGGCAAGGATGGCAGATTTCACATTAGTGAACCAGATGGGTTTTTATGACAATTGACAATGGCTTCACGGCCATCATTACTGAGTTAGCATTTAGCTCCAGATTTATTAATTGACTTTAAATTCCAACAGCTGCCATGGTGGGATTTGAACCCATCTCCCCAGAGTATTAGCCTGGGCCCGAAACATTTCCATTATGCCATTACCTTCCCCTATATTGTTTGCTGACAATGATCAGCAGCCAGAGCCCCCCAGGAGCGACTGGAGACATAATTATACCATATAGGAAAAGCCTGTTTTAGAGAATCCTTTCGTTCATGCTGGGGCAAAATTTTATCCTGTTGCAAACATAGGTGTCAGGTTTTGGGATTATCGCCGGCAACTGTGAACTACCCAGCATCCTCAAGTCTTGAGAGGGTCATCACACTGGCTACAAAATTCTGAACCAAATGCTAATGGTGTCACTGTCTGTGAACACAGCCTCTGGTTCCAGTGCAGGCACTAAACACAGCCTCTGGTTCCAGCCCAGTCACTGTAAGCACAGCCTCTGGTTCCAGCCCAGTCACTGTAAACGCAGCCTCTGGTTCCAGCCCAGTCACTGTAAACACAGCCTCTGGTTCCAGCCCAGTCACTGTAAGCGCAGCCTCGGGTTCCAGCCCAGTCACTGTAAGCGCAGCCTCTGGTTCCAGCCCAGTCACTGTAAGCGCAGCCTCTGGTTCCAGCCCAGCCACTGTAAGCGCAGCCTCTGGTTCCAGCCCAGTCACTGTAAGCGCAGCCTCTGGTTCCAGCCCAGTCACTGTAAGCGCAGCCTCTGGTTCCAACCCAGTCACTGTAAGCGCAGCCTCTGGTTCCAGCCCAGTCACTGTAAGCGCAGCCTCTGGTTCCAGCCCAGTCACTGTAAGCGCAGCCTCTGGTTCCAGCCCAGTCACTGTAAGCGCAGCCTCTGGTTCCAGCCCAGTCACTGTAAGCGCAGCCTCTGGTTCCAGCCCAGTCACTGTAAGCGCAGCCTCTGGTTCCAGCCCAGTCACTGTAAGCGCAGCCTCTGGTTCCAGCCCAGTCACTGTAAACGCAGCCTCTGGTTCCAGCCTAGTCACTGTAAACGCAGCCTCTGGCTCCAGCCCTCATTTCCACGCCCTTGAGACTAAGGAACACAAACTTGAAAGAATATGGCAGACAACTGGTTTAGCCATCCACTGCCATAAAAACATATTATGATCTGGAGTAGGCCATTCAACCCATTGAGCTTGCTTGTCGTTCAAAAAGATCATGGCTGATCTGATTGTGGCCTTAGCTTCATTTTCCTGTCTGTCCCCCATTACCCTTGACTCCCATGTCAGTCAAATATCTGTCTGACTCGGCCTTGAATATATTCAATGATCCAGCCTCCACTGTTCTCTGGGGACAAGAATTCCGAAGACTAATAACCCTCAGAGAAAAGAAATTCCTCCTCATCCCCTTCTTAACTACCAAATCTGGCTGGACCATGTAAAGCTGGAACTACTCACAATTCCAGGATCATCTTACACCTGAAAGATAAGCCCCAGCTTCTTTGCTCTATTACAAACCGTCATCTTAAACCCCTCTCCCCTATCTCCTTCACCCTCACCCCCAACAAAAAGTGTGGGGAACTCTTTGTAACTAAGATTGACACCATCCAATCAGCTGCCTCTTCCACCTGCCCCTCTTCCACTAGCTCACCTGACCAATCTCCCTGCAAAGTTTCCCCTGTCCTCAGCTTGAACTCGCATCTTTCTCTGGTTTCTCTCCTATCTTCCGTCATATCTTATCTGAGCTCATATTATTCATAATACCCAACTTCTGCCCCTTTGACCCTGTTCCCACTATGCTGCACTCTATCCAACTTTCCCTCTTGGTCCCCACATTAGCCAATATTGTAAACAGTTCTGTCTCTTCAGGTGTTGTCCTCCTCTCACTGAAATCAGACATCATCAGCCTTCTCCACAAAGGAAAAAAGCACCATCCTTGCAAACTACTGTCCCACCTTCAACCTCCATTTCCTCTCCAACGTTCTTTGTCTCCTCTCAAATCTGTGCCCATCTTTCCTAGAACTCCACATTTGAATCCCTCTAATAGTCTGCCTCAGCTATAGTACCCAAGTAACTCTTATCAAAGTCAAAAATGAAATCCTATGTGGGTAGCAAAGGTAAATTCTCCCTCATTGTCTTTCTTGACCTGTCTGCAGCCTTTGACATGATTGACCACACCATCCTATTCCAACCTTACTCTGCTGCCATTCAGTTGGGTGGGACTGCTTCACCTGGTTCCATTCTTATCTATCTAACCATAGCCAGAGAATCACTTGCAGTGGCTTCTCTTCCTGCTCCTGCACCATTATCTCTGATGTCCCCCCAATCTATCCTTGTCCCCGTCCTATTTCTCTTCTACGCACTGCCACTCTGCGACATCATCTGAAAGTGTTATTTTTTTACTTCACGATGATGACACCCAGTTCAGCGTCACCATCACATCTCTTGACTCCTCCACATTTATTAAATTGTTAGACTGCTTATCCAATATCCAGTACAAGAGCAGCAGAAATTTCCTCCAATCAGATTTTGGGAAGACTGAAGCCAATGTTTTTGCTCCAAACTCTAGTTCCCTGGCCACTGACTACTTCCTTCTCCTGCAGCAGTCTGAGGTTAAGCTAGTCTGTTCACAATCTTGTTGTGCTTGACCCCAAGATGAACTTCTGAAAACATATCCACCACCCTGGAACATCACTGATTTCACCCATTTCAGCTCATCTGCTGCTGAAACCTTCGTTCATACCTTTGTTACCTCTAGAATCGACTATTCCAACTCACAGTTTGCTGATCGCCCGTATTGTGCCTTCCATTTGAGGTTATCCAAAACTCTGCTGCCTGTGTCTTAAGTTGTGCCAGGTCAGCTACTTAAGTCCCATGCTCTGGAATTCACTCCCTGAAAATCTCCGCCTCTCTACCTCACTTTCCTTTTAGAAGACGCTCCTTAAGGTCAACCTCTTTGACCAAGCTTTTGGTATCTGACCCAATACCTCTTCACGTGGCTCCTTATTTTGTTTAATAACACTTCTATGAAGTGTCTCGGAATGTTTTATTACATTAAAGCTGCTATATAAATATATGTTGCTGTTGTTGAGGGGGTGAATAAAAGAAGCAGTGACAAAACTGCTTTTGACGGAGGTGGAATTTATCAGCAATGTTGTGGTAATGGTGAATTTTAATGTGAGTGTTTTGTGATTTGTTTTTAGAGAAGGGGGTTGTGTTTGGAGCTCCACTAACAGAAGAGGGAATTGCTCAAGTTTATCAGCTCATTGAATATCTCTACAAAAGTGAGTGAAACTATGACAGTAACTCAGTGATAACGAATCTCGTTGCCCACACTCCTGATCTCCCCTCACCTTCTCCTGTTCCCCTCTCTCTTCCCTCATCTTTGCCCTTCTCTCTTTTCAATTTTTGCCCCTCTCCACCTTTTCCTGTTCAACTTTCATGCTCCATCTTTCCCTCCTCCTCTCTCCCCTTTTCATCTTTGCCCCAATCCTTTCACCTCTGCCTTTGCACTGCTTGGCAAAACCATGAGCTTACATTTAAGTCCCTCTGTGTTGCCTCCTCCATTGTTCTACATCGCAGTTCACACGCTGCCTTTAATTGAACACAACCTACCGATATTATTTATGCTGTTCAGCAATCTTATGTAACAGAAAAAACTGAGAATCTGGGAGAATTTGAAGATGAATCTTTTACTGTAATTGCGAAAGACTAAGTCATAATCATAGAAACTAGGAGCAGGAGTAGACCATTCGGCCCTTTGAGCCTGCTCCGCCAAACTCAATAGTCTGCTCCCGCTTTCTCCCCATATCCTTTGATCCCTTTCGCCCCAAGAGCTATATCTAACTTCTTCTTGAAAACATACAATGTTTTGGCCTCAACTACTTTCTGTGGTAACGAATTCCACAGGCTCACCACTCTCTGGGTGAAGAAATTTCTCCTCATCTCAGTCCTAAATGGTCTACCCCATATCCTCAGACTGTGACCCCTGGTTCTGGACTCCCCCATCATCGGGGACATCCTTCCTGCCATCTACCCTGTCTAGTCCTGTTAGAATTTTATAGTTTTCTATGAGATTCCCTCCTCATTCTTCTGAACTCCAGCGAATATAATCCTAACCGACTCAATCTCTCCTCTTATGTCAGTCCCGCCATTCCAGGAATCAGTCTGGTAAACCTTCGCTGCATTCCCTCTATAGCAAGTACATCCTTCCTCAGATAAGGAGACCAAAACTGCACACAATATTCCAGGTGCGGTCTCACCAAGGCCCTGTACAATTGCAGCAGGACATCCTGCTCCTGTACTCGAATCCTCTCGCTATGTAGGCCAACATACCATTTGCCTTCTCTACCGCCTGCTGCACCTGCATACTTACCTTCAGCGACTGGTGTACGAGGACACCTAGGTCTTGTTGCACATTCCCCTCTCTCAATTTATAGCCATTCAGATAATAATCTGCCTTCCTGTTTTTGCTACCAAAGTGGATAACCTCACATTTATCCACATTATACTGCACCTGCCATGTATTTGCCCACTCACTCAGCTTGTCCAAATCACACTGAGTCATCTCTGCATCCTCCTCACAGCTCACCCTCCCACCCAGCTTTATGTCAACTGCAAATCTTTAATCTTGACCTCACATTCCATCTATCTGATCGATTAGCACTGAATTATTTTTTTAAAACAAACTGTACTTTACCTGTGTTTCTATTTGCTCTAAAAATACAGCATCACAGTACATCTCTATTTGCATCATATCACTAACTCTTGCAGCACTTTATACTATTTATATTTCTCTCTTCCTCTATACAGATCTCCATGTGGAGGGTCTGTTCCGCATTCCTGGGAACAGTATCCGACTGCAGTCCCTGAAAGATGCTTTAAACAGTGGCGTGGATGTAGATCTGGATTCTGGAGAGTTTCATCCAAATGATGTTGCAACCCTGTTGAAAGTATTCCTCGGAGAACTGCCAGAACCGCTCCTCAGTCGTAGACATTATAATGCTCATCTCAAAATAGCAGGTACAGGGAGCAGCAGCCTGTATGTGAGAGGCAGGTACAGGGAGCAACAGTCTGTGTGTGAGAGGCAGGTACAGGGAGCAGCAGCCTGTGTGTGAGAGAGGCAGGTATAGGGAGCAACAGTCTGTGTGTGAGAGGCAGGTACAGGGAGCAGCAGCCTGTGTGTGAGAGAGGCAGGTACAGGGAGCAACAGTCTGTGTGAGAGAGGCCGGTACAGGGAGCAACAGCCTGTGTGAGAGGCCAGTACAGGGAGCAACAGCCTGTGTGTGAGGCAGTTACAGGGAGCAGCAGCATCTGGGTGTGAGACAGGTACAGGAAGCAGCAGTCTGTGTGTGCATGAGGCAGATACAGGGAGCCGCAGTCTGTGTGTGTATGAATGAGGCAGGTACAGGGTGCAGCAGTCTGGGGCCAGAATATTGCCATTGGTGTGCATGGGCGGGCCCGACACGTAAAATGACGCGAGATGACGTCGGGCATGCATCCCAACATCATCGCGCGTCATTTCAATATTGCGTTCGGTGGGCGCCGGAGATGGCCAAGCTGTCAAAGGCCTATTAAGGCCATTAAAAAAGTAATCAATGTTGTTAACAGTGCTACCCATCCAACCTTAAGGCAGCAGTGTGTGTGAGGGGATAGGGCAGGCATAGGGAGGGACAGGTACAGGGAGCAGCAGTTTTTTATTCGTTCATGGAATGTGGGCGTCACTGGCTCCAGCATTTATTGCCCATCCCTAAGTTAACCACATATGCTGTGGGTCTGGAGCTAGGTAAGGACAGCAGATCCCCTAAAGGGCATTGGTGAACCAGATGGGTTTTTACAACAGTCGACAATGATTTCATTAGACTTTTAATTCCAGATTTTTATTGGATTCAAATTTCACCATCTGCCTTAGTGCATTACCCTGAGTCTCTGGAATACCAGTCCAGTGACAATACCACTATGCCACCGCCTCCCCGCTGTATCAATACATACTGATATACAAATTAGAAGCAGGAGTAGGCCACTCGGCCCCTTGAGCCTGCTCTGCCATTCAATAAGATCATGGCTGATCTGATTTTTAACCTCACATTCCAGACTACCCCTGATAATCATTCACCTCCTTGCTTATCAAGAATCTATCTACCTCTGCCTTAAAGATATTCAAGGACTGTATCTCCACCACCTTTTGAGGAAGAGAATTCCAAAGACCCACTGCCCTTTGAGAGAGAAAATTTCTCCTCGTCTCTGTCCTAAACAAACATTATTTTGAAACAGTGACCCTGAGTTCTCTATTCTCCCACAAGAGGAAACATCCTCTCTACATCCACCCTGTCAAGAACCCTAAGGGTCTTAAAGGTTTCAATCAAGTCACCTCTTACTCTTCTAAACTCCAGCAGTCTGTTTGTACATAAGCCAGGGTTGCAGTTCAGCAGGTAATCAAAAGGGCTTTCATTTGCATAGCATGGATCCTGTTGGTGTGTGTGTGCATATGTTTAGAGACTGTATACTTAATATTCAAAAATGACTTGTAATTATGTTTCTGGTGTTTAGTTATGGAAGTCAATGTCTGATTGATTTATCTCCTGTTAGATCTAATGGTGATTGACATGAAGGGGAAGAAAACTGTTCCTGACAAGGAGCGTCAAATCGAAGCTCTTCAGCTACTCTTCCTTTTGTTGCCTTCAGCCAATCGGAATCTGCTGAAGTTACTGTTGGATCTACTATACCAAACTGCCAAACATCAGGACAGGAACAAGATGACTGCCTATAACCTGGCACTCATGTTTGCTCCACACATTCTCTGGCCAAGGAATGTAAGTGGGCATCTTCTCTCCTCGATTTAGTGTCACTCTTCATTTGATTCTCTTTTGTGCAGTCTAACCGCTTTTAAAAGTAATGTCTGGCATCCGCTGAACGCACCTCATTCTCCAATTTATAATTTTATTTTTGATGCTCAAAAACATTAATTTAGGTACACAAGTCTCCTGTGATTAACCTTTTCTAGTGTTTTCTGAAAATGAAACAAATATCCTCCCAGACCAACTCAGCGACATTAAAACATCCCATTCACTCTTCCAATGTCATGCGCCTCACATATTTCCAGCAATTTTTCAAAGATCAAAGACTGTGGACAAAGATTACGCAGAGAAAACAGGACCAGCTATTTCCAGCTTGGATCTACTGACTTATTCAGCTATTTGTTGTATCTGATCTTTTATCTGTTCTTTCCTGCTGATTCCATTTGCTTTTTATCTGCTCCTAACAGATGATGGCTGCTGACCTTCAAGGAAACATCGCCAAATTAAATAATGGAACAGCATTTTTGATTAAACACTCTCAGAAGCTCTTCCGGGTAAGGGAATACAGATTGTTTTATGGATTGGAGAAGATGGACCTGAGATTGGGTCAAAACTTCGGTTAGTTGTGGGATTGAAAGGATTCCCTGACTGTGGCATTCAAGAGTAATACAACAGCAATACTTCATCTCATTGGACCTGCTTGGAGTAACATGTTAATTCACACAGCAGAATGCAATTAAAGTGGTGTGGGTACTGTGTGCTGGTGTACAGCCTTGGGATGGATGCTGCATAGCAATGCTGAAGAGAGCTGGGGCCTGGGGCCAATGGAGGTGGGATCAGTATGGGGGTAGAGTCAGCATGGAGATCGGGACTGTCAGGAAAATATAATAATTTTCATCATATTATTGGAATTTATTGCAGGGTAATAGTGGGGTCTGTGTGTGTGGGTTTTAATTGAATTAAAGGCAGCTGGTCTGAAGGCTTTGATGTGTCAGAGGAGAAGCTAGGTTTGAAGTGTTAAGTAGGTAAGTATGGGGGAAGTTTTAGAAGGTGAGGTGTAAAGGGAACATTTTCATTTTTAAATAAACCAGACTAGCTTGAATTCAAAAGAGGGGGTGAAATGTTTCACCTAGCCAGGAGAGATTAAGAAACAGTGTGTTTATTTTTCCCAAAGATTACTGTAAAATTGGTACTATGATAGATTTTTATTATTAGAGAGGTAAAGTCCAAAGACACAGTGAAACAATGGGAATTTGTATTCAATGGGGAAAATATGTACAGAGGCGAGAAGGCTGTGTACAAGGGAAGGCATTCTAAGATCTAACAAGTGTGAAAAACCTTCAGCCTCTGTGCCCAAACTGCTGTCTGCAAGAACTGAAGTTAACAAAACTCACTTCGAAATTGACTGTTCAGGGTATCGTGTCACTTTGCCTCGATCTTTTAAAATCTATATGTTTTTACTGTTGCCTTAAAGGAGGTGTAACTGGGAGTTAGATTAACAAGGGGAGCTAGGAATTATAGTTGTAAATCTATGTACTTATAATTATTTTTTATTATTAATAAAGGTTCAACTTAGTTTTGTAAAAAAAAAGGAATGAGACTTGGTGGTCTTAGTACTATTGAATTCAAAGCACGCATCTTGAAATAATTACAAATTGCAAATGGTTGTGGCAGCTGCTTCAGGTTTCCCTCTGGGATTTGAGCAGCTTGGCATTTACCATCTGCCTGCCATAACAAGAGCCGTAGGATGGGGTCAGTGTGTGGGCAGGGTCAGAGTTTGGGGGGGACAGTGAGGGGTGGGGACAGTGTGAGGCAGGCAGTGAATCAGAGCACATGTGGTGTGGTGAGATATGGTGCTCAGTGTTCCCTGTAGGAAATGATTGCTGTGGTGGAAGCTGAGAGCAGGTACTGTAAAAATGAAGTTTTAATGAGAAAAGTAACTGATGCCATTAAAAATTTGATTGAAATGTATGTTGTTGTTGTGTTCAAAGATTGATGTTTTTACATAGTTAGATGTGAATCTTAAGGCAGTAGCTTGTGGGCAGTATGAATTAGTGAGAGGCAGCAAAGCTAGTGTCAGCCAAGGCCCAAAAGATCTCTGGGCTTAGAGTGGTTCACTTCACTGGATACCATATCTACCCAGATCTGGATTTTTATTTACTCGTTCATGGGATGTGGGCATTGCTGGCTAGGTTAGCATTTGTTGCCCATCCCTAATTGCCCTTGAGAAGATGGTCCCTTCTTGAACCACTGCAGCCCACTGAACCCACAACGCCATTAGGGAGGGAGTTCCAGGCTGTTGACCCAGTGATAGTGAAGGAACGGCAATATATTTCCAAGTCGGGATGGTGAGTGGCTTAGAGGGGAATCTCCAGGTGGTAGTGTTCCCATGTATTTGCTGCCCTTGTCTTTCTAGATGGTAGTGGTCGTGGGTTTGGAAGATGCTGTCTTAGGAGCCGTGGTGAGTTCCTGCAGTGCAACTTGTAGATGGTACACACTGCTGCCACTGTGCGTCGGTGGTGAGAGATTGAATATTTAAGGTGGTGGAAGGGGTGCTAATCAAGCAGGCTGCTTTGTCCTGGATGGTGTTGAGCTTCTTGAGTGTTGTTGGACCTGCATTCATCCAGGCAAATGGAGAGTATTCCATTACACTCCTGACTTGTGCCTTGTGGATGGTGGACAGGCTTTGGGGAGTCAGGGGGTGAGTTACTCTCCACAGGATTCCTAGCCTCTGACCTGCTCTTGTAGCCACAGTCATACCATTGAACATCATGGGGCGATGGTTGGATTATCTCTTGTTGGAGATGGTCATTCCTGGTACAAAAGGGCAGTGGATTCAGATCCCAAAGAGAGTTTGCTGGTTTAATTTTTATAATTAATTTAAGGATTCTACCTTAATCTCTCTTCTGTGCAGGCACCAGCGTACATTCGAGAACTTGCCAGATTACAGTTCACAGGATCAAAACTCTCAGTGATCAGGGTAAGAATATATGATCTCTTATTGTTTAAAAGAACCTGAAGTCAGTTCCAACATCACTACTTAGGTAGCAGCTTAGCATGTAGCGATTTCCTCAATAGCATTGGGATGAAACAGGGTAGTAGCTGTCAGTTCTGGCATAACCTCCCTGCTCTTGTATTCTATGCCCTGGCTAATAAAGGCAAGTATCCCATATGTCGTCTTAACCACCTTATATACCTGCCCTGCTACCTTCAAGGATCTATGGATATACACACCAAGGTCCCTCTGATCTTCAGTACTTTCCAGGGTCCTACCATTCATAGTGTAATCCTTTTACTTGTTAGCCTTCCCCAAGTGCATTACCTCACACTTTTCTGGGTTCACAGAATCACACAGTGCCGAAGAGGCCCTTCAGCCCATTGAGTCTGCGCTGACACTGAATTCCATTTGCCACTGCTCTGCCCACCTGACCAGTCCATTGATATCCTCCTGCAATTTACGGCTATCCTCCTCACTATTTACCACCCTACCAATTTTCATGTCATCCGCAAACTTCTTGATTATACCCCCTACATTTAAGTCCAAATCATTTATATACACCACAAACAGCAAGGTCCCCAGCACCGAGCCCTGTGGAACCCCACTGGAAACAGACTTCCAGTCACAGAAACATCCCTCTGACATCTCCCTCTGCTTCCTGCCTCTCGGCCAATTTTAGATCCAATGTACCATTTTGCCTTGGACCCCACGGGCTCTTACTTTCTTGACCAGTCTGCCATGAGGGACCTTATCAAAAGCCTTGCCAAAGTCCACGTAGACCACATCAAATGCTTTACCCTCATCAACACCCCTGGTTACCTCCTCAAAAATTGGATCAAATTTGTCAAACATGACCATCCCTTAACAAATCCATGCTGACTATCCCTGATTAATCCGTGCCTCTCCATGTGCAGACATATTCTGGCCCTCAGAATTCTTCCTAGTGATTTCCCCACTGCTGAGGTTTGACTGACTGGCCTGTAATTTCCTGGTCTATCCCTTCCTCCCTTTTTTAATAATGGGACAACGTTAGCAGCCCGCCAGTCCTCTGGCACCTCACCTGTGGCGAGAGAGGATTTGAAAATTACTGCCAGGGCCCCTGATATCTCTTCCCTTGCTCCCTCAATAGCTTGGGATGCATCTCATCTGGGCTTTTAAGGCAGCTAAACCAGCTAATACCTCCTCTCTCTGTTAATTTCCTCTAAGATTTCAGAGTCTTCCACCCTGATGTCCATACCTGCGTTGTCCTTTTCCATTGTGAAGACTGACGTAAAGTATTCATTGAGGACTGTACCCACATCTTAAGTTCCCTTCTGCACTTTTTATGCTCCCCTCGGGACTCTACCGTATTGAGCACTCGGTATCCGCTATAAGCTTCTCTTTTTTTCTTAATCCTAACCTTTATGTCTCGTGACATCCAGTGTTCTCTGGACTTGGTCCCCCACTTTGTCTTTACAGGAACATATTTACCCTCTACTCTCGCTATTTCCTCCTTGAATGCCTCCCACAGCTCTGACACAGTTTTATCTGCAAGTAGCTGCTCCCTGTCCATTTGGGCCAAATCATATCTCATCTTAGTAAAATTAGCCTTGCCCCAGTTTAGAACTTTTATTACCAGCCTAACCTTATCCTTTATCCTTTTCCATAACTATCCTAAATCTAACTGAGTTATGGTCACTATCTCCAAAATGCTCCCCTTCTGATACACCTTCCACCTGCCTGGACTCATTTCTGAATATTAGGTCCAGAACTGCCCCCTCCATTGTTGGGCTTTCTACGTACTGGCTAAAAAAGTTCTCCTGGATGCAATTTAAGAATTTTATTCCCTCTAATCCTTTCCTCCTTGCACACTAAAACTATCCCAGTTAATATTTGGGTAGTTAAAATCCCCTACTATTACTAACTTATTATTCTTACAATTCTCTGAAATTTGATTACATATTTCATCCTCTCACGCAGTGCATTCCAGACCCTAACTGCTCACTGGAGGGGGGGGAGGGAAATAGCTCTTCCTCATGCCAATGTTGCTTCTTTTGCCACTCACTATAAATCGGTGTCCTCTGGTTCTCAACTATTCTGCCAACATGAACAATTTCTCTCTATCTACTCTGTCCAGACCCCTCATGATTTTGAACATCTTTATCAAATCTCCTTTTAATCTTCTCTCCTGGAAAATAGCCCATCTCTCCAATCTTTCAACAGAACTGAAGTTTCTCATCCTGGAACTATTCTCGTGAATCTTTTCTGCACCCTGTTCATGGTGTAGGTGGTAACATATTAGTATGGATAGAGGATTGGTTAGCTAACAGGAAATAGAGTAGGCATAAATGGGTCATTTTCAGGTTGGCAAGCTGTAAATAGTGGAGTGCCACATGGATCATGCTGGGGCCTCAACTATTTACAATTTATAGCGATGATTTGGATGAAGAGACAAGATTTATGGTTGCTAAATTTGCTGATAACAGAAAGATAGGTAGTAAAGTTGCGAAGAAGACAGCAATAGTTTGCAAAGGGGCATAGGTTCAGTGAGTGGGTAAAATTTGGCAGATGGAGTATAATGTGAAAGAATGTGAATTTGTCCACTTTGGCAAGAAGAAGAAAAAAGCAGTGTACTATTTAAATGGAGAGAGAAAATACAGAACTCTGAGGTGCAGAGGGATCTGGGTATCCTAGTACATGAATCACAAGCTAGTATGCAGGTACTGCAAGTGATTAGGAAGGCAAATGGAATGTTGTTTATTGCAAAGGGAATTAAATATAAAAGTAGGGAAGTTTGTGACAGTTGTATAGGGTGTTGGTGAGACCACACCTGGAGTACATGTATAGGTTTGGTCTCCTTATTTAAGGAGGAATATAATAGCATTAGAAACAGTCCTGAGAAGGTTCACTCAAGTGATACCTGAGATGGGGTGCTTATCTTACAAGGAAAGGTTGGACAGGCTGGACCTGTATCCGTTGGAGTTTAGAAGAATAAGAGATGATATTTTCAAAACATATCCTGAGGAGATTTGACAGGGTGGATGCTGAGAGGATGATTCCCTTATGGGAGAGACTGGAACTAGGGGACACAGTTTAAAAATAAGAGGTCACCCATTTAAGACAGATTAGAAGAAATTTGTTTTCTGAGTGTTGTGAATCTTTGGAGAACACTTCCCTGGACAGTGCTGAAGGCAGGGTCAAATAATTTTAAGGCAGAGGTAGATTGACTCCCTTTTTAATCAAGAATCTAAGGTTATCGGGGGTAGGTGGAATGTGGAGTTGAGACCACAATCAGATCAGCTATGATCTTATTGAATGGCAGAGCAGGCTCGAGGAGCCGAATAGCCTACGCCTTTTCCGAATTTGTTTGCACCCTCTCCAATGCCTTCACATCCTTCTTAGTGTGATGCCCAGAATTGGACACAATACTCTTGAGGCTGAACCAACATTTTATGCAGGTTTAACATAATGTCCTTGCTTTAGTACTCTATTTCTAAAGCCCAGGAGCACACATGCTTTATTATTGGGTCAAAATCCTGGAACTCACTCCCTAACAGCACTGTGGGTGTACCTATACCACACACCACATGGACTGCAGCGGTTCAAGAAGGCAGCTCACCACCACCTTCTCAAGGGCAATTAAAGATGGGCAATAAATGTTGGCCTAAACAGCAATGCCCACATCCCATGAACAAATAAAACTTAAAAAACGCTTTCTCAACCTGCCCTGCCACCTTCAATGATTTGTGTCCATATACCCGCAGGTCCCACAGCTCCTGGACCCACTTTAGAACTTTACTCTTTATTTTATAATGTCTCTCCATGTTTGTTCTACCAAAATGAATCATTCACACTTCTCGCCATTAAATTTCATGTGCCACACGTCTGCCCATTCCACCAACCTGTTTATGTCCTTTTGAAGTTTGTCACTATCCTCTTCACTGTTCACAATACTTCCAAGTTTTGTCTACAGTTTGCAGAATCCTAATAGGAATTTGGGCTTTATCAACCTGAACGTGCACTTCCAGGAATTTAAGTATCTGAGCCCATGGGGTGTCTCTGTTCATCCATGTTAAGTATGGAAGGAGTTTGAATGGGTGGTCTTCTTATCGTGTCCACGGACAGTCTATACATGGCCCAGCCAGAACTGGACACATTTTTGCACCTTGTTGTTGAATGGGTGGTTGGAGTCAATAACAGGGTAGAGAGCATACATGGGCTTTGGGAAATGTTTAAATGAGTGGCTAGATTCTGTGAAATGGGAGAGTGTAAAGCGTCTGTGGAAGAAGATTAAATGAGTGGCTAAAGTCCGTAACAAGGTAGAGTGTACAGAGGCTGGAGGAGGAGTGGGGTTGATGTGCTGAATGAGTTCCTGTGTTCTATATTTTTATGTTAGCCCCCTGTTCTTTTGAGGATTGTTTTCTAATGCTTGTTGGAATGTTTGGAATTCTGTTTCTGTTCAGGATGATCTGGATTTGTTGTCAGCTCCAGATTGCCCAGATTTGTTCATCAGTAAATCTGCAAAGCGGAACAGGCTGCACTCTGTTTTGAGATCCCAGGAGGACACACAGCAACATACAGAAGAGGCCCTGAAGGAGCTCTTTAAACACGTCAGCAATATGCCCAACTCCGCCAAGAAGAAGAGACTCGTGAGACAGGTAAGGGAAGTTGGAGGTGCTGAAGAAACTAGTGAGACAGGTAAGGGAGGTTGGAGGTGCTGAAGAAGAGACTCGTGAGACAGGTAAGGGAAGTTGGAGGTGCTGAAGAAGAGACTCGTGAGACAGGTAAGGGAGGTTGGAGGTGCTGAAGAAGAGACTCGTGAGACAGGTAAGGGAGGTTGGAGGTGCTGAAGAAGAAACTTGTGAGACAGGTAAAGGAGGTTGGAGGTGCTGAAGAAGAAACTCGAGAGACAGGTAAGGGAGGTTGGAGGTGCTGAAGAAGAGACTCGAGACAGGTAAGGGAGGTTGGAGGTGCTGAAGAAGAGACTCGTGAGATGGGTGAGGGAGGCTGGAGGTGCTGCTCCTGCCCTCCTCCATCTGGTGAGCTGGTATGATAGTGTACAAGCCAGGAAGGCCCAGAAATTCATGGGTTCTTATCAGCTGTTATGCCTATGTTAGGTTAGCCATTTGACAAGGTGAGTTTAGGTTTTGGGTTAAGGAGAGGAGATAAACTCAGCCAGATCCCGCTTCTGATCATTTCCCAGTGATTTCTGGTGGAAAGTGCGCCTGTTAATGATGGTGAGGATGGGGATGGACTTGGCTTCACGTCAAGTATACTATCAAATACTCCTCAAAGATTCATGTAGCGAGAATGAATTGGTCAGTTATTGCAAGGGAGCTGTCTCTAGTATCCCAGTGCCTGGGAGACATAAGGGAGCAAAAAAATAATTTCAAGCCTTTGCTACTTCTGATTCCATGACGCAGAGAACCCCAATGAAATGACTGGAGCCCTGGTGTTCAAACCTTTTTGTTTGGTATCCACCTGCCCTCACTCCAGGATCCTGAAGCTGCTCTGATTCTGACTACTATGGGAGATACCAATCTTGCTCCTGCTGCTATGACACATGCGGGTCACTGAGTTTTCCCCCCCCGCCTATTGCTATGGGGCAGTCTGTTGTCATTTTGTCAGAGTGGATATCAACATAGGGCTTTGGAAAGCTGTAAGATAAGAAAATTCTTGCTTGTGTTTTGCAGCCTGAAAAATTTCTTCACTCAGTGTTTTGTAAATCTTTGAAATAATCTAACCTAGAGCAGTGGTTCACATTGGTTCACTTAGATTAAAAGACCCTGCGGACCACTTACTAATCTGATCCAACCCCTTTCAGTTCCCACCACAAAAAAAAAATCAAATAAGTGCATTGATTGGCACTGCTTTTGATGAGTTACCAATGAGGTGGTGTCTGGTTCCAAACTGGAGAGTTTCAGTCTCATGTAAGGCTCCACGTTCAGCTAGTTCCTTCTCTTTGTTTTCAGCTCCACAAGGGTTGAACATCTGACCTTGCAGTTGCATGTAACAGTAACATAAATCTTGCTTATAAAAGTATGTTGTTGTTACTCATGATTATGACGCCTCATGCCATGCACGTGGGAGCCAGCCTGGTGGTGTGACGTCACGCGAGTGGTGGGGATGATGGTTCAGGTCTGTTCTCTATGTTGGTCTCGGCTGTGGCATTGCGAGTCGGTGATTTGCATTTTAGAGCAGCCCATGGGCCACATGGATGTCCCTCAAGGACTGCCACTGCTGTAAAGTGTTGTGGATGCTCCATTGTTGAATACATTTAAGGCTGAGACAGATTTTTGATCTTTCAAGGGATCGAGGGAGCAGGCAGGAAAGTGAAGTTGAGGCAGAACAGCAATGATTGTATGGACAGGCAGAGCAGGCTTGAGGAGTTGTAGGGCCTACTCCTGCTCCCATGTTCCCTAACCCATGGATCCGGACCACTAAGTGGAGTATGGGGATGACGTATCCCTTGCTCAGTCCCAATAAACAAGCTTTCCTGCACAATGTGACATTCCACTACCTCCTGTGTGTTCTCCATTTCACACCATCCTTTCTCCTTGTCCTCTTGCAGTTTCATAAAAGCTCGGTGGTTGGTACTCCTGAAGGATTAATTTCGCCGAAACACAAGAAACACATGCGCTCCAAGTCTTTTGGAGGCCGCATTAAGGTAAGAGGGGCATGAAGCTACACTGGTAAGCCTGGAATTAAAACATAATACTCCCCCCACAAACCCCCAACCCAAAGGATAAAAAAGAGAGCAAGTGTACAACTGATTCATAGCTGCATCCAGGGCTCATGATAAAAGCATGCAGGCTTGTGCTTATGCACATGCATCAGGTGTGGGCAGAATTGGCCTTCGGCTGTGGCGTAGCTACAGGTTAGAAATCTTGGCTGAACATTGGGGGAGGTGATGCCGTAGTGGTCTTGTTGTTGGACTAGTAATCCAGAGACCCAGGGTAACGCTCTGGGTCCTGGGTTCGAGTCCCACCACGACAGATGGTGGAATTTGAATTCAATAAAAATCTGGAATTAAAAGTCTAATTATGACCATGAAACCATTGTCGATTGTTGTGAAAACTGGTTCATTAGGGAAGGAAATCTGTTGTCCTTACCTGGTCTGGCCTACATGTGACTCCAGACCCACAGCAATGTGGTTGACTCTTACATGCCCTCAGTTGTAACAAACCGCTACAAAGTTACAAAAAAGGAATGAAACTGGACGGACCACCCGGCATCGACGTAGGCACCGGAAACGACAACAGCAATCTCAGCCCTGTCGACCCGGCAAAGTACTCCTTACTAACATCTGGGTCTAGTGCCAAAATTGAGAGAGCTGTCTCACAGACTAGTTAAGCAACAGCCTGACACGTCATCCTCACGGAATCATACCTTGCAGATAATGCCCTCCACCATACCCTGGGTATGCCCTGGCCCAACGGCAGAGGTGGCATAACAATGGTATACAGTTGCCCTGGGAGTCCTCAACATCGACTCTGGATCCCATGAAGTCACATGGCAAACATGGACAAGGAAACCTCCTGCTGATTATCTCACACGGCCCTCCCTCAGCTGATGAATCAGTGCTCCTCCATGTTGAACACCACTTGGAGGAAACACTGAGGAAAGGAAACACAAGGGTGCAGAATGTACTCTGGGTGGGGGACCTCAAAGTCCATCACCAAGAGTGACTCGGTGGCACCACTACTGGTCAAGCTGGCTGAGTACTAAAGGACATAGTTGCTAGACTGGGTCAGCGGCAAGTGGTGAGGGAACCAACAAGAGGGAAAACATACTTGACCTCATGCTCACCAACCTGCCTGCAGCAGATGTATCTGCCCATGACAGTATCAGTAGGAGTGACCACTGCACAGTCGTTGTGGAGACGAAGTCCCGGCTTCACATTGAGGATACCCTCCATTGTGCTGTGTGGCACTACCACCGTGCTAAATGGGATAGATTTCGAACAGATCTAGCAACTCAAGACTGGGCATCCATGAGGCACTGTGGGCCATCAGCAGTAGCAGAATTGTACTCGAACACAATCTGTAATCTCATGGCCCGACATATCTCCCACTCTACCATTGCCGTCAAGCCAGGGGATCAATCCTGGTTCAATGAAGAGTGCAGGAGGCCATGCCAGGAGCAGAACCAGGCATACCTAAAAATGAGATGTCAACCTGGTGAAACTATAACACGGGACTACTTGCGTGCCAAACAGCATAAGCAGCAATTGATAGACAGAGCTAAGTGATCCCACAACCAACAGATCAGATCTAAGCTCTGCAGTCCTGCCACATCCAGTTGTGAATGGTGGTGGACAATTAAACAACTCACTGGAGGAGGAGGCTCCACAAATATCCCCATCCTCAATGATGGAGGAGCCCAGCATTGCAGTGCAAAAGATAAGTCTAAAAGAAGCATTCGCAGCAATCTTCAGCCAGAAGTGCCAAGTGGATGATCCATCTCTTCCTCCTCCGGAGGTCCCCAGCATCACAGATGCCAGTCTTCAGCCAATTCGATTCGCTCCATGTGATATCAAGAAACAGCTGAAAGCACTGGATAGTACAAAGGCTATGGGCCCTGACAATATTCCGACAATAGTACTGAAGACTTGTGCTCCAGAACTTGCCCACGTCCCTAGCCAAACTGTTCCAGCACAGCTACAACACTGGCATCTACCCAGCTATGTGGAAAATTGCCCAGGTATGTCCAGTACACAAAAAGCAGGACAAATCCAACCCGACCAATTACTGCCCCATCAGTCGACTCTCGATCATCAGTAAAGTAATGGAAGGGGTCATCAACAGTGCTATCAAGTGGCACTTGCTTAGCAATGACCTGCTCACTGATGCCCAGTTTGGGTTCTGCCAGGGCCACTCAGCTCCTGACTTCATTACAGCCTTGGTTCAAACATGGACAAAAGAGCTGAACTCCCGAGGTGAGGTGAGAGTGACTGCCCCTGACATCAAGGCAGCATTTGACAGAGTGTGGCATCAAGGAGTCCTAGCAAAACTGGAGTCAATGGGAATCGGGGGGGTGGGGGGAAGCTTTCCGCTGGTTGGAGCCATACCTAGCACGAAAGAAAATGGTTGTGGTTGTTGGAGGTCAATCATCTCAGCTCCAGGACATCACTGCAGGAGTTCCTCAGGGTAGTGCTCTAGGCCCAACCATCTTCAGCTGCTTCATCAATGACCTTCCTTCCATCATAAGATCAGAAGTGGGGATGCTCGCTGACGATCGCACAATGTTCAGCACCATTCGCGACGACTCATACTGAAGAAGTCCTTGTCCAAATGCAGCAAGACCTGGACAATATCCAGGCTTGGGCTGACAATGGCATTACCATCAGTGAATCCCCCACTATCAACAGCCTGGGGGTTACCATTGACCAGAAGCTGAATTGGACTAGCCATATAAATATTGTGGCTACAAGAGCAGGTCAGAGGCTAGAAATCCTGCGACGAGTAACTCACCTCCTGACTCCCCAAAGCCTGTCCACCATCTACAAGGCACAAATCAGGAGTGTGCTGGAATACTCCCCACTTGCCTGGGTGAGTGCAGCTCCCACAACACTCGAGAAGCTTGACACTGTCCAGGAGAAAGTAGCCCACTGGATTGGCACCACATCCACAAATATTCACTCCCTCCATCACCGAAGCACAGTTGCAGCAATGTGTACCATTTACAAGATGCACTGCAGGAATTCACCAAGGCTCCTTAGACATCACCTTTCAAACCCATGACCGCTACCATCTAGAAGGACAAGGGCAGCAGATAGATGGAAACACCACCACCTGGAAGTTCCCCTCCCAGTCACTCACCATCCTGACTTGGAAATATATCGCCGTTTCTTCACTGTCGCTGGGTCAAAATCCTGGAACTCCCTTCCTAACAGCACTGTGGGTGTCGCTACACCACATGGATTGCAGAGGTTCAAGAAGGCAGCTCACCACCACCTTCTTAAGGGCAACTAGGGATGGGCAATAAATGCTGGCTCAGCCAGCGAAGCCCACATCCCATGAATTAATTTATTTTTTTTAAATTTCCTGTCCACAAAAATCAGGATAAATCCAATCTGGCCAATTATTGCCCCATCAAGTCTACACAATCATCAGCAAAGTGATGGAAGGTGTCATTTCCGATGCTGGTGAGCAATAACGTGCTCACTGACGCTCACTTTGGGTTCTGCCAGGACCACTGAGCTCCTGACCTCTTGCAGCCTTGGTTCAAACATGGACAAAAGAGCTGAACTCCAGAGGTGAGGTGAGAGTGACTGTCCTTGACATCAAGGCAGCAATTGACCGAGTGTGGCATCAAGGAGCTCTAGCAAAAATGAGGTCAGTGGAAATTGTGGGGGAAACTCTCCACTGTTTGGAGTCATACCTAACACAAAGGATGTTTGTGGTTGTTGGAGATCAAACATCTCAGTCACAAAACATCTGCAGGAGTTCCTCAGCACAGTGCCCGAAATCTAACTATCTTCAGCTGCTTCATCAATAACCATCATTATGTCAGAAGTGGGGATGTTTGCTGATGATTGCACAATGTTCGGCACAATTTGCGACTCCTCAAATACTGAAGCAGTCTGTGCTATGTGCAGCAAGTCCTAGACAATATTCAGGCTTGGGCTGACAAGTAGCGAGTAACATTCGCGTCACAAAAGCCAGGCAATGACCATCTCCAACAAGAGAGAATCTAACCATCTCTCATTGACATTCAATAGCATTACCATCACTGAATCCCCCGCCATCAACATCCTGGAGTTACCATTGATCAGAAACTGAACTGGACTAGCTGTATTAATACTGTGGCTACAAGAGCAGGTCAGAGGCTAGGAATCCTGCAGTGAGTAACTCACCCCCCAACTCCCAGCAAGCCAGAAGTGTGATGGAATACTCTCCCCTTGACTGGATGAGGGCAGCTCCAACAACATTCAAGAAGCTCAACACCATCCAGGACAAAGCAGCCCACTTGATTGAGACACCATCCACCATTTTGAACATCCAGTCCCTCAACCACTGGCGTATTGTCGCAGCAATGTATAACATATACAAGATGGATTGCAGCAACTAACCAAGGCTCTGAAAGCACCTTCTAAACCCGCAAACTCTACCACCACCTGCAAGTTCTCCAAGCCAAACACCATTCTGGCTTAGAACTATATCACTATCGCTGGTCAAAATCCTGGAACTCCCTCCCTAAATGCACTGTGAATGTACCTTTAACACATTGTAGTGGTTCAAGAAGGCAGCTCACCACCACCTTCTCGAGAGGATCTATTTATAATTAATCATTTGAGAGATGTGGGTAACACTGGCAAGGCCAACATTTATAACCCATCACAAATTGCGGGTGGTGGTGTTCTCATGTGCTTGCTGCCCTCATTCTTCTAGGTGGTAGAGGTCATCCTCCAGTCTGAAAAACAACCATCTACCACCACTCTCTTTCTCTTGAGTTTTTTTTTATCCAAATGGACACTGACCCTCCTATTCCATGAGCATCAGTTTTGTTGACCAGCCTTTTATGTGGTACTTTGTCAAATGCTTTCTTAAAATCCATATAGACAACATCGACCACATTCCCTTCACGAACCTTCTCTCGCCTCACCTTTGGAGTTCAGCTCTTTTGTCCATGTTTGAACCAAGGCTGCAAGAGGTCAGGAGCTCAGTGGTCCTGGCAGAACCCAAAGTGAGTGTCAGTGAGCTGGTTATTGCTCAGCAGCTTCGGAAATGACACCTTCTGTTACTTCATCAAAAAAGTAAATTAAATTAATCAAGCATGATCTGCCTTTTACAAATCCATGCTGGCTCTCCTCAATTAACTCAAACCTCTCCAAGCACCTGCCAATTTTTTTCCCCTTCATTATGGATTCTAAAACCTTACCCGCCACTGACATTAAACTAACCAGCCTGTAGTTGCTAAGTCTGCCCTTTATATCCCTTCTTGAATAAGCGTGTCACATTTGCCACTCTCCAAAGAGAGTTAGAATGCTTCCCACTTTTTGTATCCTGGTTTGCTTCTCATTTTCAGCTGGCACTGCTCTTTCCATGACAACATAATGGGTAAGGTCAGCTATGACATGGCAACAACAGAACCCTCCGAGACCCACAGTGGGGTCAGACAGGTTTGTGTTCTGCACCAACACTCTTTGGCATATTCTTCTCTTTCCTGCTGTCATATGCCTTCAGTTCATCCACAGAGTGTCTACGTATGTACTGGAACTGATGGAAAGTGGTACAGCCTTGCCCACCTAAGATCCAAGACAATGGTATACCAAGTCCTTATCAGAGAGTTGCTGTATTCTGACAATGCTACACCAACATTCCATACCAAGGAACACCTTAGCGGCAACTGGACAGATTCTCTCACACGAATAAAGAGTTTGGTTTGATCATTGGCATTAGGAAGACAAATGTCATGTCATACCACCGCCATCTATCAGCATTGACAGTGTGACACTGGAGGTTGTTGATAGCTTCACATTTAAGGATAATATTTCAGAATACACATAATAGATACATTACAACATGAAAGAAAACTTCCAAGGGGAGGATGAAGGGACCAAAACAAGTTAAAGACAGTATCAAACTTGAAGAAAAAGCATATAATTGCACAAAGATAGGTGACAGGTCAGAAGATTGGAAAAAATATAAAGAGCAGCAAGGAATGACAAAAAGAGTACGAAGGAGGGAAAAATTAGAGTACGAGAGAAAGCTAGCTAGAAATATAAAGACGGATAGTAAGAGTTTCTATAGAAAAATAAGAGAGTTAACAAAAGTGAGTGTTGATCCTATAGAAAGTGGAAAGTGGGTCTGGGGAATTAATAATGGAAAATAGAGATGGCAGGTGAATTGAACAGGTATTTTGCATCAGTCTTCACAACAGAGGATACAAGTAACATCCCAAAAATTGTTGTAAATCAGGAAATGGAAGGGAGGGAGGAACTCTGGAAAAATACAGTCACCAGGGAAGTGGTACTGAGCAAATTGCTAGAGCTGGGGGCTGAAACATTTCCAGGTCCCAATGGACTTCATCCTAGGGTCTTAAAAGAAGTGGCTAGTGAGATAGTTGATGCACTGGTTTTAATTTTCCAAAATTCCTTGGATTTGGGGAAGGTGCCATTAGATTGGGAAATAGTAAATTTAACTCCTTTATTCAAAAAGGGAGACAGAAAGCAGGAAAATACAGGGTTAGCTTAACATCTGTCATAGGGAAAATGTTAGAAGCTATTATTGAAGAAGCTATAGCAGGACGTTTGATAAATTTCAAGGTAACCAGGAAGTCAATATGGTTTTGTGAAAGGGAAATAATGTTTAACCAGTTTATTGGAGCCTTTGAAGGAGTCACATGTACTGTGGATAAAAGGGAGCCAGTGGATGTACCGTACTTAGATTTCCAGAAGACATTGAATAAGATGCCACATTAAAGGTTATTGAAGAAAATGGTGTAAGGGGTAACAGATTGGTATGGATAGAAGATTAGCTAGCTAACAGGAAACCGAGATTAGGCATAAATGGATCTTTTTCTGGTTGTCAGGATGTAACGGCGAGTGGTGTGCCACAGAGATCAGTGCTGGGGCCTCAACTTTTTACAAATTACTTGGATGAAGGGACCAAAGATATCATTGATAAATTTGCTGATGATACAAAGATAGGTAGAAAAGTAAGTTGTGAAGAGGACATAAGGAGACTACAAGGGGACATAGATAGGTTAAGTGAGTGGGCAAAGATCTGGCAAATGGTGTATAATGTGGGAAAATGTGAAATTGTCTATTTTGGCAGGAAGAATAAAAAAGAAGCATATTATCTAAATGGTGAGAGATTGCAGAGCACTGAGACACAGAAGGGTGTCCTAATGCATGAATCACAGGAGGCTAATATGCAGGTGCAACAAGTAATTAGGAAATGCTAATAGAACGTTATCGCTTATTGCGAGGGGAATTGAATATAAAAGTAGGGAGGTCACGCTTCAGTTGTACAGGACACTGATGAGACCACATCTGGAATACTGTGTACATTATTGGTCTCTTTATTTAAGGAAGGATGTAACTGCGTTCAAAGCTGTTCAGAGAAGGTTTACCAAACTAAAACCAGGAAAAGCGGGTTGCCTTATGAGGAAAGATTGGACAGCCTAGGCTTGTATTTGCTGGAGTTTAGAAGTTTAAGAAGCAACTTGATTGAAACATGCAAGATCCTGAGGGGTCTTGACAGGGTGGATGTGGAGACGATGTTTCCTCTTGTGGGAGAATCTCGAACTAGGGGTCACTGTTTAAAAATAAGGAGTCTCCCATTTAAGACAGAGATGAAAATAATTTTTTTCTGAGCGTTGAGAGTCTTTGGAACTCCCTTCCTCAATAAGCAGTGGAAGCAGAGTCTTTGAATGTTTTCAAGGTAAATGAGATAGAATCTTGATAAACAAGGGGGTGAAGGGTTATCAGGAGGTTACAGTCAGATCAGCCATGAGATTATTGAATAGCAGAGCAAGCTCGAAAGGCTGAGTGGCCTATTCCTGCTCCTCACTCATATGTTCACATATCTAGGCTCCACAATCACAAGCAATATGTCACATGATGCTGAAATCAACACATGCATCACATGTTATGTCCAAGCTGAGTAAGAGAGTTTGGAACAACAGTAACATGACTGAGAACACCAAACTGCGAGTCTACCAGCTCTATGTCCTCAGCACACTCCTCTTACAGTGGTGAGACTGGGACAACATGTGCTAGGCAGGAGAAAAGGCTGAATAGTTTCCGTCTTTGTTGTCTCACACATATTCTAAGCATCTCTTAGGACAAGGTCACCAACTCTGAGGCCCTGAAGCGTGCTAATTCTATCAACATACACTCATTGCTAAGCCAATGATGTCTCCATTGGCTCAGCCATGTTCATCAGGTGGATGATGGCCTTATACCCAAAGACTTTCTGTATGGTGAATTGGCCACCGGGTCATGACCTGTAAGAATTTGTACCTCTGCTACAAGGACAACTACAAGGTGTGAAGATGTCGGATATTGACACTGACAACTGGAAGACAGTCGCTGACGGCCGTGACTTCTGGAGGCTGACTGTTTTGGTAGGGCATTGAAAGAGGCGAGCAGAAATGAAAATTTCAGCTGGCTGTAAAGAGGGCCCAGAGAAAACGGAGGCCAGTGAATCGTGCACCTTCTCAGCACTGTCTTCCTCTACAGCAAATGCAGATCTGATGATGTTCAATGTAGAGTTGACCACCATGGCTCAAACCATCACCTCACAACATAGAAGGCTGCCAAAGAAGTCATAGAATCATTACAGCATAGGAGGAGGCCATTTGTCTATTGATCCCATGCTAGGTGTCTGTAGAGCAATCCAGTCAATCCCATTCCCCTGCTCTCTTCCCATAGTCCTGTACAATAAGTCTATTTCCCTCAGGTGTCCGTCCAACTTCTGTTTAAAATAATTCATTGCCTTCACTTCCACCACCCTCGTGGGCAGCAAGTTCCTTACTGCGTTAAAAGTTCTTCCTTACATCTCTCCCTGCATCTCTTGTCCAAAATCTTAAATCTGTGTCTCCTAGTCTTTGTACCATCAGCTAATGGGAACAACTTTTCCTTGTCTACCTTTTCCAAATGTGTCATAATCTTCTGCACCTTTCTCAGACCCGCCCTCAATCTCCTTTGTCCCAAGGAAAACAACCCCAGCTTCTCCAACCTAACCTTGTAGCTAAATTCCCTCATCCCTGGAATCATTCTGGTAAATCTCCTCTGTACCCCCTCACAGATCCTCACATCCTTCCTTAAGTGCACTCAATGCTCTAGTTGGGACCTAACAAGGTTCCACATAACTTTCCTGCTTTTGTCCTCAGTGCCTCTATTTATGAAGCCCCACATATGCTTTGTTAACTACTTTCTCAATTTGTCCTATAACCTTCAAAGATCTATGTACATGCATCCCAGGTGCCTCTGCACACACTTTAGAGCTGTGCCATTTAGTCTAAATTTCTCTTCTGCCAAAATGCATCATGTGGCAAAGGTAGCAAGTAACACTCACACCACAATTAAGCCCAAGCCTGAATGTTGACGAAGTCTTGATACATTGGGCACTGACTAGTATCTGAGGAATTGTGAATGGAATTGAACACTTCAGTGAACCTCCCCACTTATGACCTATGATGGAGGTTTGCTGAAGATGGTTCAGTCTAGGACAGTACCCTGAGGAACTCCTGCAGTGATGTCCTGGGACTGAGGTGAATATTTTATTTTTTTGCGGGACGTGGGTGTCTTTGGCAAGGCCAGAATTTATTACCCATCCTTAATTGCTCTTGAGAAGGTGGTGGTGAGCTGCCTTTTTGAACTGCTGAAGTCCATATGGTGTAGGTACACTCACATTGGCCTCCAACAGCTAAAAGTATCTTTCTTTGTGCTAGGTATGACTCCAGCCAGTGGAGACTACTCCACCGCGCCTCCCTGCGTCCACCCTATCGATTCCCATTGACTTCAATTTTGCTATGGCTCCTTGATGCCACACTTGGTCAAATGCTGCGGAAGTCAGTCATCTCACCCCTTGAATTTAGCTCTTTTTCCATGTTTGGACCAAGGCTGTACTGAGATCTGGAGCTGAGTGGCCCTGGTGGAACCCAAACTGAACATCGGTGAACAAGTAATTGTTGTGTAAGTGCTGTTTGATAGCACACTCAATGACACCTTCCACCATTTTGCTGATGATTGAGAGTAGACTATTGGGGCAGTAATTGGCTAGATTAGATTTGTCCTGATTATGGTGAACAGGACATACCTGCACAAATGAATTAAAAAAGAACTGGTTGGGCACTTTGAGCAAGGTATACAATGGTGGAATTCATAATTGTGTTCTGAGATGATATTTTGTCATGAATTTGAATGGAAGGGGTGGACTTACAGGTATCACTTCTCAGAAGGTTCAGTAACTGAACATGGAATAGGTTAGATACCTGTTACTCTGCTTCCTGTTACACATTTTATGTGAGGATCATGATTTTCCCTTTCCAGCATGTACGAACACAGACTCTGGGGTTAGTGTTCAAATCATACTGAGCGTTGCTTCTGTTTTTGACAGCGTAAAGTTTTGGGTGGTCAGTATATCACTGAAAGAAAGAGCAAAATCCTGACACCAGACACAGCGACTGAAAGCGGTGGACACCCACAAGTGGGTGACGTGGAAAACCTGGAGCAGGTGAGACTTGGCACCCTCACAACTCTGTTAGTTGTTGACCTAGAATCTGTTGCTTCAGTTTTTTTTTAAATTCACAAACACTGGGTCTGTGTTGGGAAGAGCAAAGATAGATTTGGTTCAATTCATATCAGCTCCATTGTCAGAATGAATTGTCACCAACAACAGAGGGGATGGGGAGCTGCCTTGGTGCTGGGATCACATTCTAGGTAACATGCAGGATAGGGGTTCTCACTGATTGCTCTTAATCATGGACTATATGCCATAGTGTTTCTCTGAAGTGCACTTGGAGGAGACATGAGGAGAGGTGGTAGCATGTTGAACTTTCTTGTTTCTCATTTTCTGAAAGGCTATGATTATGCAGATGAGAAGCTGATATAGGAGTGGAGTTTTTCAAACTCAGTACCTGCCTCACACCCAATGTTCTTTACAGTTTCAGAAGTGTGTAGAATCATCAGCACTGCACTTCAGTCACATCCGATCAAAATCCACCGATGAAATCCTCAACAGCATAAAGGTGATGTGTTTAGTCTGATTTTTGATTCAACTGTGAGGCACATGGTTACACCAGTCTTGGTTCTCAATCCCTGAATACCTGATCAGAAGCAGGCATTCACCTAAAATCAATGGTGAATTTTCAGTGAAACATCTTCCTGAGAGGGTACAGCATAGCTTTACCAGGATGGGAAAATCTAGTTAAATTTTTGGGGTATGGTATCTATTGTATGGAGTGGTTGTCATGGAAAGCATTGCATCTTTTCCTAGAAAATTGGACACAGTTATAGAATGAGACAGCTCAGAAGGAGGCCATTCAGCCCATCATGCCTGTGCCAGCTCTTTAGTAGTTATCCCATTAATCCACTCCCCTGCTCTGTTCCCATAGCCCTGTACTTTTTTTCCCTTAAATATTTCTCCAATTTTCTAGTTTTTTTGTTACTATTGAATCTGCTTCCGCCATATTTTAAGCAGAAGGTAAAGGCCTCTGCTAGAGAATGCAACAGTGGAATTACATTGTGTCTGTGCTGACCGTGAGAACAATGGGCTGTATATGGCCTATTCTATGTTATAAACTCTTGATTCATTGATCACAGGACTTGTGATGTGTCACTGAACAGAAGTCCTGATGCTCAGCTGGGGGAATAAATTTTCAGATGATTGTTCTGAGAATAAAGCCACACTGTTATGTGATCTGATTACTTGGAGCATTGAAATACCTTCATACGTATTCTCCATTATAAGAGGGGGAACTGAGGTTGAGGAGTACTTGGGGGATGTCCTAAAGATGATGATCTACGTACCGTTTCCCCAATTTTCTCCATCTGCCGACTCTGGTCTCCTGAGACACTCTGGCCCATGCTGAGTTAACTGTAGAGTCACTACAAATGAGCTCACTGGTCCTGAAGGTGGTGGTGGGTGGTAACTCACTAGGCATTGCCTTAAATCCAGTGTTGAGGGTTTTTCCGTATCTCAATCTACTGCTGTTGGGTCTCCAACCCCTGGTGACATAGTCCAGGTCAGTTATCTCCACTTTTTAAAATCTTTTTAACTTTTAAAATAATTCGCAGCTTTCAAATTTTTAATGGGTCACATGCCCTACTCTGTAAAACAAATGAACTCATTGCACCTGAGCTTGGTCTTGGAAAATCAGATCCAATACTGACAAAAATGTCTCAAAAAATAACGCAGAATCTGAGAGCCTTCACAACAAAGGATACCCTGAAGAATGCCATAGGACACTCAAAACACTGAGGCCACAAAAAAATCAGTCAGTACGTCCAATTGAGGCTGAGAACCACAGTGAGAGTGATACATAGGAAGAAGAAACACAAATCAAGTATCAGTCTTACTTGATGGTAGAACATGAGTGCATAATCCAATCTAATAATCCAGGACAGTGCTGAGGAAGTACACTGTCAGGACAGTGCTGAGGAAGTACACTGTCAGGACAGTGCTGAGGAAGTGCTGCACTGTTGGAGGGGCAGTACTGAGGGAGTGCTGAAATTTTCTGAAATCGCTTCTCAAAAATCATGATGCTACAGGCAGCAATCAATTCTGGTTAATAATCAAATATTCCCTGTCATTTGTGAGCAAACTCACCTTACAATAATAGAACCAGGATCAGAAGTGAGCTAACCTTCAACTGCCACCACTGCTCTTGGCTGATGCATATTCATTTTTTTGAAAAGCAGGAACCACTTGGAGTGAACCGAATAATCACAGTTTCAACGAGGGAATCGGCCATGTAGTTCAACGTTCCCCTTCAAAATGTCTCAATGCAATGTGAAGCTGAGGAGATCTCTATGAGAGCCATTAAAGACCACTAATTGCGCTCACTGGAACTGAAATATTGGATGTTTAGAATGACTAGTAGCTTTAATATCCTGTGGTAACAGATTGAACATGGACCTGTATAATTTGTGATGCTGCTGCCTTATTTAACAGGGCAGCCAGGTTATGGATCAAGTAAAGAGGAAAATCTCATGGGCTATATTTGGGTGCACATAACAAAAGCAGGTCCTTAGGAGGGAGAGTGGGAAATGCAAGTAGCTGAAAGATACTGAGTAACTGTGAAAATGAGGCTGTTACTGGTTGGGTTTAATCTGCTGGCTTGAAATGAATTTATTTCAGGTAATTATAAAATATTAAGTGACTTAATTATAAAATATTAAATGACTGTCAGTATATCACAGGCCACTAAATCAAATCCAGCTCTAATGGGTACTAAACAGGCCTTAGGTTAGTTATATTTCAGACCAAAAACCTTGAGGGAGGCTCAGCAAAGTGTGGATCAGGGTTGGAAATTCTTCTGATGTCACAGAGGATCAGTGGTCTTACTAGAGTGACAGAGTTGTTGTTTGATGTGTCACTGCCTTGTCTCAAGATTTACGTTTATCTTACAAGCAACTCTGCATGTTGAAAAAAAATACTTTGGTACCTCAGTCTCTTAGTGTTTTCCTATCATGTGTCACTCGCTTCCTGATCCTGTTTATTGCTTGGATACTCCAACAGGATTTAATAATAATCTTTAGACAAAAGGCACTAATTCCTCTGCAGCCTCTAACTCTGCCCAAGGTGAACTGGTGTCTAGAACTAAAGTCATATTTGAGTCAGCATCAACCCATCAGGAGGGAGGGAGAAGACAGTGGGGGGTTAAGGTAAGAGGTTAAGCTGGATGCACAGCAGGTTAAGGGTCATTGGTTATGTGGATAAAAGCATTGAACAGGCAGAAAAATAAATAAATATTTTCTTTTTTTTTAACTAAACTTACATAGCTTTAAGATGCTGAACTGAAGTTTACCTTCATATTAGCCAAATTCCAGAGCTAATTCCTTGCTTTTTATATACTGTGTTACTGACAGTGTATCATGTGACATTTGCTACTGCGACTCAGTCATTGTAGCAGAGCAGGATGGACCTGAACAGCTCCAAAGCAGCAAGTGAATTATCAAGCACCCTGTCACTCTTGCTGGAAGTGGGTGAGGTGTGCAGCTTCCTGTACCCTGCCCCACACAGCTTAGAGCATGTGAGGAGCCTGCCGGCTTCTGCTATGTTGGCAGGGGATTGACAATGTCAATAACAGTAACTGAAACTGATTTTCTAAGCCTTTTCTGTTAACAGTTACGTCACACCAAGTACAATGCTGCAGATGACACGAGATAAATGCTGTGAAATCTTAGTTAATTATTGAGTCTTCAGTAATTGAAGTGAATGTGATGCTTTTTTGTACTGAATGAACGTCTTAATCTTTTTAATATTGCTGTCCTTGTATTTATGTGATGTATAATATATATAATGTTTTATAGTTTTGGTAGTTTTTTTTTAATTATGCCAACCATACTTTATATGTGGTTCCTGGGTCAGGCTTCCTACAGTTCTTTGTGCAGACAATCATTTTCTTCTGGAATGGAGAGAAAACGTGCTGGCAATGCATACACTGCAACCTTCCATTGCTGTACAGTGCTAGTATTCCACATCCCCCTGCTCCTGTACATTATCAGCATTATATGGTATGTGTGTGTAAAGTACTGGCAGTTCACACAGTGAAGTGTGGTACAAAGTGGAAGATTGAGAGATAACCACAAGTTCTTTACACCTAGTCCCGATAATTAACTTTTCATACGATTATTCCTTCCCAGAACTAAGTATCCTGCTTGCATTTTGAACAGGCAAAGCTCTCTAACAATAATTATAATTAATGTTTCATCCTTTTATTTTACAAACAGCATCAGGAACAATATACATTTTACAGTTGAACAGAAAAACCTGGAGAGAAAGGATTACCACTTTTACTGCTTTTATCAAGTCCTCACTTTGTGCATCTTTATTGTGTGCTGGCCCAAGGCCATAACTCACAGTATCAACAAAACCTGCCCCACCCACCCTAAATCATTCCAATCACACACACACACTTCATAAAATAAAATCTATTGTCCCATTTTTTAAAAAATTAATGAAGCTCTTCACGTTTTGCTGGGACTGGACAGATAGTGTGATATTACAATGGTAGAGACCAATACATAGGAAGCAGTCTTGGCCCCTTGATTTATTTCTATTAATACCAGAACTAATTCCGAGTTTGTAGCAAGTACACGTAATGGGGAAACTACAGCCACAATGTGGATTCTTTAAATAACTGCTGCTGTGTAGGATTTTGATGCAGTCGGTACTGGGAGTTCAAGCTCCTTACTAATCATTTCATCGTAGTTCTCCCATGTAACCCTCTCAGGTGGAGCTCCACAGCTGGACAAGAAACCGTTTCTGTGAGTTCAGATGGGCCCATAACCAAGCTCATTCCTTTCCACACTTGCTGTCCTCACCCTCCTTCAGCAATAAGGAGCAAAATACCTGGCCCAATTCTTCCCCACCAGTGGCACTCGGGCCACATCCTGCTGCAACAGAGATCATCTGAGATTGGTTTGGTGTACTCTGGGTTGGCACCAGGCGAGAGCTCAGGCCTGCTTGGTAAACATTGATGATTTACCTCTGCCAGTTGCTTACATGAAACAAAAATCAGACTGACAGTAATTGCTGAAAGCACTTTTCCTCAAATGAAATTAAAATCATTGCCCTATGAATAGCTGAAGGCTTACCAGGCAGAAAGACAGCTGCAAACGGACTGGGGGGGGTGGGGGAGGGGAAGGGCAGCAAGCAAGATTCAACTTTGGCAAAACAATAGAATGATCCAATCAAGTATTTAAAAACATGAAATCAGGAGACAATATAGTAATCTCTAACCTATTGGCAAACAACTTCTTATGGGTTATTATATGCCTCGACTGAAATAATAAGGCAACAGAATCAGTAGTTGGGGTCGTAAGGAAAACAGACCCAATTATTACAGACTTCTGGAGAATACACACTGAAACCTTACAGAGGATACTCGGAGCTGGCAGTATAGCTGAACAATGATCCAAACCACATCTGTTGAAGGAACAGAAAAAAGTTGGATAGTTGGCACATCAGGCTCAGAGAAAGGTTAATGTGGGAATGAGCCCTCCATCTAAAATGAACTGCATTTTCACATACAATACAGGGCAGGATCAGAACCTTGCAGGCCCTGAGCCCAAAGAAAATGAACAGCCTCATAAACATTGTTTCTTAAAACCAATTAGAAGTACAAGTAATATCAAATATATAGAATAACCTAACTCTGCTGCTCAGCAGTATTCTTGATCAATATGAAACTCAATCCCCCAAACTTTGTTCAGCCAGTTTCTGCTTCACCTATCAGATTCATTAAAACAAGCAGTCTCGCTGCTGGGCAACAAGCAGTCTGTAGTAGAAGGGCTCATCTGCTGCTTTATCTGTACAAACAGTAACAGTTGGTGCCCTCTATTGTCAAACGCCTACTTGTCAAAGATTGCTAGAGAAGAATCACCAATAAGATGAGATAGCTGAGAGGGGCAAAGAGTAACAGCCAAACAATGAAATGGGAGCACAGTAAAATCTAGCAGCTAAATGGAGGAGCAGAAGTTCAAACAAATCTAGACTACACATTGAAGGAGGGGAACTTGCAAGTTGCCATGCACCTGTTGCCCTTTTTCTTCTAGGTGGTAGAGGTCATGGGTGTGGAAGAGGGAGGCTTGGCGAGTTGCTACAGTGCATCTTGTAGATGGTACACACTGTTGCCACAGTGCACTGGTGGTGAAAGAATTAAAATAGTTAAGGTGACAGCTGGGGTGCCAATTAAGTAGGCTGCTTGGTCCTGGATGGTGTCATATTAAATGTAATTTATTCTCACGCGCCAAACACCCTCAGGGCAGACACAGTACAGGTTAAATACAGAGTAAAGCTCCCTGTACACTGTCCCTATCACTACATTGTTATGAATCTTTTAAATTTCCCATATCAGGGATTCAATTAACTGAAATTTCCAAATTCTGCACCTGATCAGTTCTTGATCCAAACCAAGCCACCCTGGAAACAGTGACCCTGAAAAGAAAGCTGCACTCTGATTGCTCATATTCAGCTTCCAACTCATTCAGAGATCAGAGCCTCAGGGTCCAAAATGGGAAATGTAAGTTGGGAATAGGGAGAATAAAGCTACCAAAATATAAATTGCACAGTGATTTCACAAAGAATTGTGTTGTCGAGTCCCCACCCCCAACTTGTGAGATTCACAACTCTTGCTGCCTTGCACTGAGTCAGGTAACAAGACATACAAACATTCACCACCCAATCATGTTATGTCGAGTAGAGGCAGCCTCACTAAGGCCTCATTTTTCAACCCCTTTCCAACACACTGTCCTTACAGCAACTCCTCTAGTCCAGGGTGAACAATGTCTAGTTTGTGCTTTAATGAAAGTGAATGTATAAATTCTCCTGACCAAGGTCCTATCTCACAAATACTCAAATTCCATAGCTTGGGATATCAGTCCCTAAACTGTAATAAAAATATAAGTGTAAAGCACATAGGAACCAGAGGACGGATCCATAAAAGGCTCAAGTTAGGAGCAGCTTAAAACACAAATTGCTGCTGGTGCTGTCAGAATCTCGGGCTGTGTTAAGACAAGCTGAGGAAAATCACAGGCTGAATTCTTCAATCGCTTCCCTTTCAAACAACTATAATCTTTTGTGAAACATCCAACACTGTCACAGATGTGACACTGTATTCAACTCAGTCTATGTCCATAATTTCTCGCATTCAATGCAAACTTCTGACTTGTGATTAAAATTCATTTGCATAAATCACAAAAAAAACTGGAAAACATTTCAATATTTTGCTCTTTTCACAAATTTACAGGATTAAAACCTGTCCCTCTGAATCTGTTGAGTATTTCACAATAGTCTTTCCACTCTGAACCAGGTCACTAATCTTCAATCTTACATACTTTAAACCGTTTCTCATTTTCATGGGATGGGAACAGGATTAAGGAGATTCATTTTCTTATTATTCTTCTTCCTCCTCCTCCTCCTCCTCCTCTTCATCATCATCTTCATCATGGCAGTGTGTAATTTCTTGTGGAGTTTGTGGGAAAAGATTGGGGGGTTTGATCTCACTGATTGACCGGGTCAGATGGTGCCGTTTGTACTCAGTCTCTTTAATATCCATAGAGCTCGTTGAACGGTTGCGAGTTGCCATTGGAGACTCCACATCGTTGATATCAACATGGCTATGCTCCACGGTCGACTCATGAGGCATCTGAAAGACAAAGAGCAGTTCAGGAGACAGCAGGCACAGGAGGAAGAAAAAGAAATGTACCCAAATAGGAAAATTGAAGGCAGAGAGAGTGCAAAAGAGGAGGATCAGACAGTGTGTAATAGAAAGGAAGGAGCTGAATATGAGGTCAGGTACAGTGTGAAGGATGAGCCAAGAGCAAAGGTAGAAACAAACAAAAAAGCACATAAGTTTGGATGAGCAGGGGGAAGGAGGAGGGAAAAAGAGATTGGAGTGTGATCTTTGCTCAGAGCCCTCTGGTTTGCATTTGGTCAGCAGTACCAGGGGTTGCTGCAGAACCTCAGCTACCAATCACAAGCTGAAACAGTGAAACAGAAGGTGAGACTCCAGTCCAGAGGATATAAAGGGTTATGGGAAACCAACCGGTACAACATGTTCAACATCAACCTTTCACCTCAGAGAGACTCAGTTTCAAAACCAACCCAGGCTGATGTGGCAAGTCACCACTCAGCTCACTATTGGTATCCTTCCTTGAAATGGCCTTAAATCTCAAACTAGATCAGGGATGGGGAACCTCTAGTCCGGAGACCAGATCCAGCCTGTTGAACTTTTTCATCTGGCCCACGAAAAGATTTCAAAATCCACACACCCCCCACCCCATGCTGCACTCTGGACCAGCCGCCACCATGTTCTGATACCTGAGCCTCAGCCACAGGCACCAGAGGCCCAGGCTGTGGGCAGAGAGCAAAGCCCAAGATCCAGGAACAGGGGTGCAAGGAAGGGATAGGAAGCTGTCAGCTGTCGAACAGGTGGTAAATTGTGGGGAGAAAGCAATACACCCAAGACAGAGTGGGAAAGGAGAGGGAGGGAGAGAGAGACACAC
The DNA here is from genome assembly GCF_964194155.1 of Cetorhinus maximus. Classification (NCBI taxonomy): domain Eukaryota; kingdom Metazoa; phylum Chordata; class Chondrichthyes; order Lamniformes; family Cetorhinidae; genus Cetorhinus; species Cetorhinus maximus. The sequence continues at coordinate 79,741,009 of NC_135898.1, read as the reverse complement.
ACAAACAGACAAAGTGGGAAAAGAGAGAGAGAGAGACTGGGAAAAGAGACACACACAAAGTGGGAAAGGAAAGAGAGATATGGAGGGAATGGGAAAGGAAAGCATGCAAAAAGTTGAACTTAATTTCCAGAGTGCTGTGATTGAGACACAGAAGCTGTGCTATTCATTAAGGAAAAGCAAACTCTGCCATTGCATTAATGCAGTGGGTGAGTTAAATGTTTCTGAATTCTCTCTTAGAAAACAAAAATTAAGTTGGTTTTTTATGTGAGAGTGGCCAACGACTGATTTTGTCTACGTGTGAATGGCCCTTGATAAGAAAAAGGTTCCCCACCCCTGATCTGGATCCTACTACACAAAACTGTCCTTACTCAGCACTAAATTTATAATAGCACTAAGAGATATCAAAGGATGTATGGTGTATGAAATGGACTATTGTCCTGGGGCAGAGTGGTGGAAGAGAGTGTATACTAGGCAGAAACAGACTGTTGTGGTGGAGAAGAGGCATTGTTCCTCTTGTCTAACTGTACCTGAAATAGAAAGGATTCCACAGCCCAGCAAAACAAACTTTCAGCGAATTAAATACCCCCAACCAAAGTGCGTCAGTACTTAGTACCTTACTCTACAACATGTACCAGCAATAATTCATTCCGAATCAGCACCTCTCCCAGCTCATTATTCTCCATGCACACTCCACTTGGCTGTGGGGATATCACATCTGAACCCAATCCAGTCTTAGACCAGGGTTTTGCTGGATAGTTCTCAGGAGTAGGAACCTTGCTGGTTCTCCTCATTCTCAGCCCAGGGGCGCTGACATCAAGTACAACATTTGCTACCAGCTTAACTGAGATTAGTGACATCAACTCAAGGCTGAATGGTACAATACTGCAATGGTACAATAACACTGAGCCAACAAGTAGCCTGTGTCTAGTAAATGGGGCAAGACTGCAGGGGGAACAAAGCAAGACACTCAAAGTTCTGATCAGATCTTGTATACTCACCAAGACATGGGCAGCACGGAAGAGGTAACTGAAGGGATAGTACAGGAGATTGATGAAGGAGGCTGCATACAGGTCTGCATAACGCATCACCTGACTGGCAAAGAGTGTCTGACGGGAGCCACTGCGGAACAGGCTCCCCATCATCCCATAACACATGTCCATATCATGAGTGACTTTCTACAAGTGGGAAGAACACAGCAGAGGTGAAAATATAATCAGGAAGGTTAGCCTTAAATTCTTCAATCTTCTTACATCAATCGTTCTCTCAAAGTCCCATTTAGGGCATCAAGTATTTCTTTACAAATAATCACACTCAAACGACAAATTATTCAGAAAAATTCATTCAGAAAAACTGTTGACTTATGAAGGTAACAAATGAGTACACAACTATCTACATCAGGTTTTCACAGGGTGTGTCTGGGATGACAGATGTGATTGTGGATATTCAAGCAGGGCACAGGGGGAACAGATTCCACCAATGAATCACTACACTCAAGAGAACAGTGAAACATCAGAAACACTACATCAGACAGTGCAAAGTGAATCACTCATTGTACTCTCCACACCCTGTAATGTACTGTGATGAACTCAATCAACTATGCACAAGCTGGAGGGGTTGGACAAGGGGTGCAAGGAGATGATGGACTCAGTGATTTGGGGAGATAAATTTGCCTGTAGGAGTGACTGAACACAGTCCAGACTTTATTGGCAGGGGTGATTGTATAGGTAGTGTTCATTGTCTATTGGGAATTAACAACACAGGGAGGATGAGGCAGATTTTTATGCAGGACACTTGAGATAAGAAAGTTAACAAAATCAGACTGCAAAGCTAGCATTAGTGGCAATAAGTCCTGTACCTAAGCCAGACAGGCAGAGGACTAGAAGTCAAAAGGAACGTCTGGTTGTAAGAGTAGTACAAGAGGGAGGGCTTTAAGTTTGTTGGACGTTAGGAGAGGGAGTGGCTGCATCGGGGGAACAGACTGCACAGGAATCAAAATGGCATCAAGAATGGAGAGAGCAGCAAAATATTAAAAGCCTAGGGAAGTGCAGAGAGGCTAAACATCAAGTAGATGGGGAAAGGATAAAGCTGCTTTATGGAAATGCAACTTAGGACAGTAATTTATCCAAACATTGTTTAGTCCTCAGTTGCAGTACTGTACAGTTTCTGCTCATTAAAGGACATTAAAGGCATAGAGTGTACAGTATAGATTCAACACCATGGTGTCAGGGATGGGAAACGAGAGTGATGAGGGAAGATTTGAGATAGTCCGACAGAGGTGGAGAAATTTAATCAAGACTATTGAGGAGGGGAGGGAAGAGAGAAGCGGAGAGTGGGAGGGAAGTGAGGATGGGATGGAATGGAAATGATAAGGGAGTTTGACAGGGGAGCGCAGTGAGAAGGGAGCAGACAAGGACAGTAGGAAGGTGAGAGCACAAGGTCGAGTAGAGTGCCAGAGAAGAAGAAAACATGTCACGGGGAGCATGAGAGGGAGAGAGGAATTGATCACCCAATCATTGCCTGTACCACTCCCACAAGACTCTTCATTTACGGGATGCAGTAAGTATTGAGCATGTTAATCATACTGCAGCTCTTTGGGAATTTATCGACCAAAAGTTTAAGTCACAAAACCTTTACATAATCAGAGAACCATCACCCACATAAACAGCTGACTTGGGCCTCACCTTGATCCGTCTCTGAATGGCACTGATATCAGGCCGCTCATTACTGCTGCTATCCAGGTGCCTGAGGAGAGGGAACAAACAGATTAGGCAGTTGGCAAAGAGGTAACGTTAAATAATTAAGAGCAGAAAATTCTAACAGCATGAAGTTATCAAAAAGTTTGAGTAATCTATATATAGAATAACAGATACCCAGGAGTGACTCCCAGGCTAGAATCTAATCAAGGGGTTCCGGTAACATTCAAGAACCAACCAAATCTCTCAGGTATCTGCAATCATTCTATGTAGCTATTCATTTTCATATTTAATGCAAAGCTAATGAGCTGTTTAATCAGTTTTCAGTAACCTGATTTAATTACCCTACTCCTTTTGACCTATCACTCCAAAACCTTATTGATACTCACTTGTACAGTTCAGCCAGAAACACATCCAGACTCTGCAATTCCTCAAACAAAGCTGGAAAAGAAAGGAAAGTCACTGTGCTGTGATACAGAAAACATACAGACTGTGGTGGCAAGTGGGCAGGGGGGTGCAGTCGTCAAACATTGCTGACCACTTGATTGAAACATATAAAGATCCTGAGGGGTCTTGCCAGGGTGGATGTGGAGAGGATGTTTCCTCTTGTGGGAGAATCTAGAACTAGGGGTCACTGTTTAAAAATAAGGGGTCACCCAATTAAAACGGAGATGAGGTGAAATTTTTTCTCAGGGGGTCGTGAGTCTTTGGAATTCTCTTCCAGAAAAGGTGGTGGAAGCAGAGTCTTTGAATATTTTTAAAGCAGAGGTGGGTAGATTCTTGGTAAGCAAGGGGGTGACAGGTTATCGGGGATAGGCGGGATGCAGATTTCAGGTTACTATCAGATCAGCTACGGTCTTATTAAATGGTACAGCAGGCTCCAGGGGCCAAATGGCTTACTCTTGCTCCTTGTTCATATGTAGTGAGATACTGACCACATGGCACACAATTATTGATCAGGGTGAGGTGAGAGAGGGAGCTCAGTGCCCAAAGCCCCAGCATGGGGTCACTGGCCAGATGAAAGAAAATTGAAGCAGGAATAGACATTAGATTGGGTGAGAATTTCCTGGCATCTGGCTCCCAAAAAATCTGGAGAGTTGTAAACAACAGTTAATACACATCAGTCTGCGTTGCACTCTTACTGCTCTTATCTGTCCAGACATGCAGCTCTTGTGCAAGTTCAGGAATGACTAGGAACGTTCTCCAGCCCTGTCGCTTCTTCGATTTCAGGATGTCACCAAAGATGTGGTCGCCAATGTACAAAATGTCTTTGCCTTTCGCCCCCAACAGGTCGCCCATAATATCCGAGGAACCTGAAAAACAGCCCCCAAAAATCATGTGGCTTCCTCCCTTTGACCTTTAGGGTTCATACTAACATTATTGGGTTTTGCAGACCTGACATCCCCTTAATGATCTCCGACAATTCTGAGTCCCCTGACGAGACAGTTAAAGGTTGTACCAGTCCCCAGGGCTGCACACAACTACAATCCAGCTTCCGAGTGTGCCTAGACACAGCAACTGACCCCAACACCCATCCCCATTGGCCTGCCACCCTCAGCCCTTACTCCATTTCATATAAATCTTTTAAAATCTCAATGCACACACTTAAGACCACAAGAACTGCACCCCCCACTCCACGCAGGGTTCAATCCACTGTTCACGCCTGGACTGCTCACCTTCCTGCACCACTACCCACCATTGCCCAAACCCCAGGTCCACCCGTAACCATCTTCCCCACTCTTGACTAGGGTACAGTTTCACCCCAGAGCTGCTGCCCCTCACACGAGCCAACACACCAATGGGTGCCAAGCTGGCTGATCTCAGCTGGTGCAATGCTGGAGCCCAGCAATTGGCCTCAGGACCCTGGCTTGGGAGATAGGGAAGTAAAAGTGATTTAAAGCGTCATCAAACTCTGGCCAGATGGAGTAGTGCTCCATATTGGCAGGATACAGGGTGTGTAAGTGTAGGGACTGATTAACCCTATCCTCCTAGTCCCTTACAGTGGACATATCAAAGTCAGGCAACAGGTTGCCAATGGGCGAAAGTGAAAACAAAATACTGGGGCACTCACCACCCGAATACACAATTCCGTGCTGTAGGGGTCCTGTGTGTGTCCCAATCTTCAGGTGGCCAGTTGCCTGTACAAAAAAAAGTGAAATGCACACTTCATACATGTTGGACGCCCTCCAGACCACCAATATCCTTCTAACACAGTCACCTCCTCCAGACTAGGAACCCCATTGTTATCAGAATAAAATGTAGATATCTTCCTGTAACTAACCCAATTCATCAAAGGGTGTCAGAGGTGAGCTGTGGGAGATCAGGCTTGTATCCAGTCTCCACATCTGGTGAATTCAGTCAGTTTCATCTTATCGTCATGAAGCACACATACAGTACTACGGTGCAATTCTTTTTTGATATATATTAATAAGCTGGACAAGATTATACAAGATATAACATCAAAGTTTGCAGATGGCACAAAACTTGGAAATGTGGTTAATAGGGCGAGGATAGTAACAGACTTCAGAAGGTCATAGATGGACTGGTGAAATGGGTAGACATATGACAACTGAAGAACTGTGATATATTTGGGTAGGAACGAGAGGCAATATAAACAAAATGGTGCAATTTTAATGGGGGTGAAGCGGAAACAGAGGGACCCGAGTGTGTAAGTACACAAATCCCGATTCACAACAATGCTGCCCTCTGAAATGGCCTGGCAAGCCACTCAGTTGTCACCACCACCTTCTCAAGGTCAATTAAGGATGAGCAACAAATACAGGCCCAGCCAGTAGTGCCCGCATCCTGTGGAAGAATAAATAAAATAATTCAAGGTGGCAGGACAAGTTGAGGTGGTTGTTAGGGCATTGTTAGGGGTTCTGGGTTTTATTAAGAGAGATATGAAACACAAAAGCAAGGAAGTTATGTTTGTACCACAGGGATTTGTGCTGGGTCCCCTATTATTCGTCATCTATATAAACGACATAGATGACTGTGTGGGAGGTAAGATTAATAAATTTGTGGATGACACAAAGATTGGTGGTTAACAGTGAGGTTGAGTGTCTTGGGCTACAAGAAGATATAGACAGGATGGTCAAATGGGCAGATAACTGGCAGATGGAATTTAACCATGAAAAGTGTGAGGTGATACATCTTGAAAGGAGTAATTTAACAAGGAAGTATTCAATGAATGGCATGACACTAGGAAGTTCTGAGGAACAAAGGGACCTTGGCGTGTGGGTCCATAGATCTCTGAAGGCAGAGGGGCATGTTAGTGGGGTGGTGAAAAAGGCATATGGAACACTTGCCTTTATCAATCGAGGCACAGTTTACAAAAGTAGGGAGGTCATGTTGGAGTTGTATAGAACCTTGGTGAGGCCACAGCTGGAGTACTGTGTGCAGTTCTGGTTGCCACATTATAGGAAAGATGTGATTGCACTGGAGGGGGTGTAGATGAGATTCACCAGGATGTTGCCTGGGATGAAACATTTAAGTTATGAAGAGAGGTTGGACAGACTTGGGTTGTTTTTGTTGGAGCAGAGAAGGCTGAGCGGCGACCTGATCGAGGTGTACAAGATTGAGGGGCATGGACAGGGTAGATAGGGAGCAGCTGCTTCCCTTAGTTGAAGGGTCAGTCACGAGGGGATACAAGTTCAAGGTGAGAGGCAAGAGGTTTAGGGGGGATGTGAGGAAAAACTTTTTTACCCAGAGGGTGGTGACGGTTTGGAATGCGCTGCCTGGGAGGGTGGTGGAGGCGGGTTGCCTCACATCCTTTAAAAAGTACCTGGATGAGCACTTGGCATGTCATAACATTCAAGGCTATGGGCCAAGTGCTGGTAAATGGGATTAGATAGGTAGGTCAGGTATTTCTCATGTGTTGGTGCAGGCTCGATGGGTCAAAGGGCCTCTTCTGCACTCTGTGATTCTGTGAAAACTTTATAAAACACTGGTTAGGCATCAGCAGGGGCAGTGTGTTCAATTCCAGGCTCCCCCCTTTAGAAAGGATGTCAAGGACTTGTAGAGGCTGTAGGGTAGATTAACTAGAATGGTACCAGGGATGAGGGACTTCAGTTCTGTGGAGAGACTGAAAAAACTGGGGTTGGTCTTCTTAGAACAAGAAAGGTTAATGGGAGTAGAACCAGAAAATGCTGCAAATATTCAGTCAGCAGATCTGGCAGCATCTGTGGAGAGAGATGAACAGAGTTAATGTTTCAGGTCATCGACCTTTCATTGGCTAATGGGAGATTTGACAGAGGTGTTTAAAATCATGAAGAGCTTTGATAGAGTCACTAAGGGGAAACTGCTTCTGGAGACTGAAGGAGTTGGTTACCAGAGGATACAGACTTAAGATTTTTAGCAAAAGAGCCAGAGACACAATAAAGAAAAAAGATTTTATACAGCAAGGTATGATGGTCTGGAATGTGCTGCCTGAAAGGGCTATGGAAAAAGAGGAGGGCAATGGGATGAATTGGTGGGGCCAGATCTGGAGAACTGTGTGCAGTTTTGATCTGCATATTTAAGACAGGGTCTACTTTCACTGGAGGAGGTACAGCAAAGGTTCACTAGATTGGTTCCTGCGATGTCAGGGCTGTCCTATTATGAAAGGCTGAGTAAATTGAGTCTGGAGTTAAGATGAATAGGAATTGAAAATGAAACTTAGAAAATTCTGTAGGGATTTGGCAGGGTACACACAAAGCTGAGAAATCTAGAACACGGAGGCACGACAACCAGCTGCATATGAAAAGTACTGTTCATCTCCTCTCTGGTTCTTTCATCAATTACCTTAAATTTGTGTCCTTTGGTTACTGACTCCCACGTCAGTGGAAACAGTTTCTTCTTTGAGCACCTCTATTAAATCCACTTTAACTGTCTTTGTTCCTAAGGACACTTATCCCAGCTTCTCCAGTCTCTCCAAGTAACTGAATTCCCTCACCCCAGCACTATTCTAATAAATGTACTTTGCACCCTCTTCATCCTTCCCAAAGTGTAGAGCCCTGAATTAAATATAATACTCCAGCTGATGTCTAATTATGTTTTATAAACATAGGAACAAACAGAGGCCATTCAGCCTCTTGAATATGTTCCACTATTCAGTGAAATCATGGCTCATCCGTGGCCCATCTCCACATCCATTCATACCGGCTAACAAAATCTACCAAGAGTTAAAATTGCAATTGATTAGGCATCAACTGCTGTTTTCAGAAGAGGGTTCCAAACTTCTACCACCCTTTGACCATTCTAATTTCATTCCTGAAAGGTTTGACTCTAACTTTTAGACTATGCCCCTTAGTCCTGGGCCAGCAGACATAGTTTCTCTCTCTCTCTCTCTGTACCCCACCTGTTCCCTTTAATATCTTGAAAGCTTTGATCAAAGCACTCCTTGACCATCTAAATTCTAGAGAGTACAATCCTGGTTTGTATAATCTCCCATCGTAACTTAACCCATGGAGTCCAGGTATCATCCTGGTAAACCTAGGCTGCACTCCTTTCCAAGATCAATATGTCCTTCTTAATGTGTGGGGCTCAGAACTGTTCATAGTAACTCCAGGTGTGGTCTAACCAGGGCTTTGTGTAGCTGAAGCATGACTCTTACCCTTTTGGATTCTAGTCTCTAGATATAAAGGCCAGCATTCCATTAGCTCTTTTAAATATTTTCTGTACCTGTTCATGACGTTTTAATGATGTATGTACCTGGGGCCCTCAAGTTTCTTTGGTCCTCCACTGATTCTAGCTTTTCACCATTTAGAAAGTAGCCTGTTTTATCCTCCTTTAGGTCCAAAGGCAAGGGCCTCACATTTGCCTACAGAGAAATCCATTTCATCCACTCTCAATCCAACATGAAGAGCTGAGCTTTAAGCCAAAGCTCTAACCATACTCACTGTGTCTACTTGACGCAGAACTGTTCCCTCACTAAAGAACAGTGGTTTCCGAGCATCCACTACAACCAGATCGAAGTATGATTGCCAGGGACGGTGGGCACTTCCAGGCTACAGCAAAACAAGACATGTCAGCAAGAATTTCAAACATTCAGAGCCATTATCGCAGGCCACAGTCTACACTCCATATCCAAAGGGCTAGGGGAGTTACAGATAAACTCCTGGACCGCACACAAAATGCCAGTGAAATATCTCACTGCAGATAAGTTGCTTTAGTGAAACAGGAAGCAGGAGTCACATCAGGACAGAATGCTTGAGAGACACAGAGCACGTAAGAGAGCAGAAGACTGAGAGGCAGAACAAGAAACAGAATGGGACACACATGGACACACGATCAGAGAAAACACAGATACAAAGAAAGAGCGATGAGATTGAGAGACCACTGGGGTGCACATTGGCAAGAGAGAGTTTGCAGATGTGTGTGAGAGACACAGCAGAGTTGCACACAAACAAGTGAATGACAGCCCAACAGAGTGAGAATCCTGGTTTAATATCCCCTCTCCTGGGGTCCCACCACACATTTAATAATTCTTTACTGATGGATTTTAGAATTTATGCTGTTGAAAGAATAGGGATCATTCTGTTAAAGGTTAAAAATGAATTCCATTTTACTATTCTTTTTCATACTTAGATTTTCTCCACATTCTCCCTCCTTGATTTCCTTATTGCTTTCTTGGCCACTTATTCTCCAAATCTCTCTGATTTAATCATACCTCCTGACCCCCATATACCCTCTTCTTCAATTTTAGTTTATTTCTGATCTCCTTATTTATCCACAGGGTTCTATATCTTGGAGCAGTTTTTTGTTTAACGTTGTGTGCATCCATTTTGTGCTGTTGCTCGTGCAAACACATTGATCTCAGGAGGATTTATACATTTTATAAATAGCACTGTCTTCTCCCCATTTACTGTCTCAGTATCAGTTAACGAGCAAGTAATCAGAAACTCCTGGAACAAAACTAGCTATTCCCTCTCATCGACCTGCTCTGTTGACAGATTAATTGCTCCCACTTCACTGCTACAATTCCACAAACATCACCTACCTTGGGGCCATGCGCAAAATCAAACATATACGTCATGATTTTCTGTAAAATAAAGAGAATCGTTGGAATCATCAGCAACAAAGCCAGTGATTGGGGGCAGTGCTGAATATCAACACACCATAAGGGGGAACATTTACACTCAGCTATCAATGAATTCACACAGATAGTGTACATGGTCACATTTGCACACTCCCAGCTATCATTGGACATATGCTGTTAGTCAGAGGAGGAGAGAGGAGAGAGAAACTGGCTCCATTCTCTTTCAAAGGCAAGTAGATAAATGTCCCAGGCTGCTGCAACTGCAGAGGCTGGTAGCCACAAATCTTTGCTCATTTGCTGTTAAAAGAATAAGGATCGTTCTGTTAAAGGTTAAAAACAAAGGATCTCAGCTTCCTATTGGAGGTTGAAGGATGTCGAGCATCTCATTATTTGATCAATGCAGATATTTGGCTTATACTGAATGAATAAACCTTGGTTTTTATATCTGTCCCACATCTGATCGATATTACATGTTAAAAGGCTCTCCTCAGCCCCGTTGATTCTAGAATCCATTCAGTGGATTTGTTAACACTGACAGCAAAACAAAAAATGGTTCAAAGATGTGAGATTGATGAGTTCAGGAGCCAGACTAAATCCTGGCTGGGAACAAATGGAAAAGAAGGCTTTTAATTTTGAGCAATGTTTCACAGGATGTGCAGAAAACCAAAGGAATCATTAACCCCATCTGGACATTTTGAAGGATGCCCACGGATTGTTCATGCTCCCGGACTGCTTCATACTGAAGTAGCCCATGTCCAAATGCAGCAAGACCTGGACAATATCCAGGCTTGGGCTGACAAGTAGCAAGTAACATTCGCGCCACACAAGTGTCAGGCAATGACCATCTCCAACAAGAGAGAATCCAACTGTTGCCCCTTGATGTTCAATGGCATTACCATCACTGAATCCCCCACTATCAACATTCTGGGGGTTACCATTGACCAGAAACTGAACTGGACTAGCCATAATGGAAGTGGTTGGAAGAGTCAATTACTAGGGGACATAGATTTAAGGTGAGAGGAGAAAACTATAGAGGAGATGTGCGGAGCAAGTTTTTTACGCAGAGGGTAGTGAGTGTCTGGAATTCGCTGCCAGAGGAGGTGGTGGAAGCAGGTACGATAGTGCTGTTTAAGAGGCGGTTTGACAAATACATGAATAGGATGGGAATAGAGGGATACGGACCCCGGAAGTGCAAAATGTTTTAGTTGACGGGCAATATGATCGGCGCAGGCTTGGAGGGCCGAAGGGCCTGTTCCTGTGCTGTACTTTTCTTTGTTCTTTGTTCTATATAAATACTGTGGCTACAAGAGCAGGTCAGAGGCTAGGAATAGTGCAATGGGTAACTCACCTCCTGACTCCCCAAAGCCTGTCCACCATCTACAAGGCACAAGTCAGGAGTGTGATGGAATACTCTTCACTTGCCTGGATGAGTGCAGCTCCCACAACACTCAAGAAGCTCGACACCATCCAGGACAATGCAGTCCACTTGATTGGCACCACATCCACAAACAAACATTCACTCCCTCCACCACCGACACACAGTGGCAGCAGCCTGTACTATCTACAAGATGCACTGCAAGAATTCAGCAAGGCTCCTTCGACAGCACCTTCCAAACCTACGATGACCACTGCCATCTAGATGGACATGGGCAGCAGATAGATGGGAACACCACCACCTGGAAGTTCCCCTCCAAGTCACTCACCATCCTGACTTGGAAATAGATCACCGTTCCTTCACTGTTACTGGGTCAAAATCTTGGAACTCCCTTCCTAAGAGCACTGTGGGTGTACCTACACCACATGGACTGCAGCGGTTCAAGAAAGCAGCTCACCACCACCTTCTCAAGGGCAGCTAGGGATGAGCAACAGATGCTGGCCCAGCCAGCGAAGCCCACATCCCCTGAATCAATATTAAAAAAAATAATACATTCTAGTGCTTGTTGATTTGTAATTATGCAGTTTTTAAACTGTTTCTCTTCCTTTCCCAGGACAGAGGCACCGGGGATGACTAGGCAGGGTTTCAGGCAGGCCCACCATTAGCACAGGGTACATTGCACATATTGTTCGACGGGACAACACCAAGCAGGCTATGTCTGTCTAATCCTTGTTGAGATACTCACATTGGTGTAGGTGTAATCACTGTTTGTGACCAGAAACACTTTGCCAACTTCATTCATTCGGCTCAGCAGCAGCGCGAGCTTAGGCTGAAAGAGAAACAAAACTACGTGTCAAACAATTTGCTTTATGTCAACCAGAAAGGCCACCACCTGGTCCTTGTACCAATGCTTGGCAACATGGCCTGCACTCCTAACTCCAAAGCAGCATCAAGTTCCCCACTGTACCCCTGGGAACCCGCAGTACCATTTCTTCCCCCCCACCCCCGATTCCCTGTAATACCACTTAGCTTCAACTCCCCACCTTCAGTGCACAACCCAGGTTCCCCCACCACCCGGGCCCCCCGCAGCGGCCTCCCCACGCCACCCGGGCCCCCCGCAGCTCCCCCACCCCCGGATCCCCAGCAGCTCCCCGCCCCCCCGCCACCCGAGCCCCCTGCAACTCCCCCCGCCACCCAGGCCCCCAGCAGCTGCCCCCACCACCCGGGCCTCCCCACAGCGGCCTCCCCACGCCACCTCTACAAGGACAGCCCCCAAATGATGCACTTCCAGAGACCCTTAAGAGACCAGCAGCAGAGAATCAGCACTCGCTAACTCACCTCCTTCACAACATAGGTCGCTAGGTTTTCCAAAGTCTTCTCTTTCAAAGATCCCTAAATAAAATGACAGAGTCAGAATGTGCATACAGCAGAGTACTCTTACCCCATAATCTGTAGACGAGACACTCATTCTTGTGTGTACAGAAAGCAGCACTAAAACACTGAGATTAATTACTGTGGATTGGTGTGATTTTAAAAAGTGTTCACTATTAGATTGTGCAGCTGAGTGCAGTACAATGAGTTTGGTTATAAAGATCACTTGAGGCAAGATCTACCACAACTCCCACGATATTATTAAATGCTGCAGTTCTCCTTTGTATCACTTGATGGCAGGGTTTGATTGTATATCCACATGCACCAGCCCGATCGGGAGAGTGAAACAAGCCTATGTGAGCATGGGTGCACAAGTCTCTGTTTCAAGGTCTCGGTATTTAAAAATAATGTCATTTATATTCATCTTATTCAGGTTGGAGGTTCATAATTTACGATTCACAGATCAATTTCAGACCCACTAGATACAAAGTAAAATCCAAACTAATTACCTTGTAGTGGACCCAGTCGACGGCTTCCCGCACATCCTGGAACATGCTCTTGTACGACATGAAGAGATCACCATCTTTAAATCCTGTTTCACAGCTGTGTGTAAAGAACATCAGATCAGGCAAGTTCTCCTCTGACACCAGCACAAGAACAGTCAATGGCAACCAAAGGAAAGAATGCAACAAGATATCACCTGAACCAGCAAGCAGACTCATTGCTAAGCCTTGCACAATCTGCTTTATCATGGACTCCATCGAAAGAGAGAGAGAGAGAGAGGGGGGGTAGAGAGAGGCAGACAATCACAGGTTATGGAGATGAAAGTCAGAAACATCTCTGAGCCCAATCAAGCAAAGCTTCTGAATATCAGTCCAACCTACAATTCACACTTACATGTCCCAGCGATTGCTCTTCACAGACAATTCTCCTGTGTTCCCAGAAAGCCATGCACCATGTTCCAATCATTTGTCTACACTGGTTCACTTGGGAGCAGGTTTAGAACAGTAGGCTAGTTTAAATTCTCTACCTTTAATGGACACTGACAGAGTTCACAGAAAAGCGACGAGGATGAATCTGGTATTTAAGGCTCATGTTACAAGAATAACCTCCTTGTAAGTTCAGAACTGAACTTTTTCAGTGGAGGTAAGATTGAGGGACATACAAGAGAGAGCGTCAAAATGGTGAGAGGCACAGACACTGTACATGTCAGCACAAAGTTCACTATCCAAGAAAGCACAAATAGGTAATAAAGACTCAGAAGTCTGTCCATCTTCAGACGTTTTCTTTACTTCTCTTTGAGCTTAAGTTTCCAATTACTCGATTGCGGTCACCAGGACAGCAACATTTGGAAAACTGCACAGGAGGGGCGAAGGATTAGGCACAGCAAAAATCAACCATTGTCACTCCTTCATAAAAGAGCTGGATAAATATCTGGCTGAGAATGGGGGTGTATTAGGGGTAGGTTCTGACCAGGATTAGGAAATACTCCAAGGGGTTCCATGGTTTCTGTACTGCTCAGGATGGGTCAGCAGGCCAGGGATAAACCTTGAGGTTGGACTAATGTTCTGCTGCTTTGGTCACTTACCTTTAGAGATCAGGGTGTGTATATCGACTGGGGAGGGAGATTAAATGAGTGGGTAGAGCCCATGATAAGGTGGAATGTACATGCTTTGTTACACAGACTGGTCCATCATAGAGAGTGCCCAATGTAATTACATCAAGGAGTTATTCTATATTTACATGTGTAAAGTATCTCACCAGTGTGAAAACTTCATAGCTGAGAAAATGAGAGGCCCCAGCAAACCCACTGGGAGCCCAAAGGGTAGCCCCAGTGCTCCCAGATGGATGCAGCCCTGCATCCAGTGGGTGTGAGCTCATCCCCAAGCAGACCAATGCTTACCTTGTGTATCGGGGGCAATTCGTAAAAAAATCAACCAGACAAGCAAACAGATAGGTCTCTGCAGAGGGAAAGATAACAGGAACCCCAGTGAGAAACAAACTCGGACTCAGACACCCTTAGCACCTAAAACAACAGTAACAACCAGCACCAAGGAACGCAAAGGGGGAAAATACTGTAAGACAATTAGTGAGCAGTGACTGGATGAAAACATACTAGAAGGTTTTCACAACTTGGAACGGAACGCCAAGAAAGCAGCTTGAATCAGCGGCTTGTCAAAGCACCGTGCCGGAGAACACAAGACATGGTACTGTCCATTAGTTGCTAAAGAACATAGTGTCACGCCACTGCACCCTCATATTTCACAACAGCCAGTCAGAAGGTCACTAACTAAAGCCTCCATAGTGTGCTGAAAGGGACAAAATGACAACCAAAGAATGAAGTTATCTACATAAAAGGTGTCTTTACAAGTGCCTAAACATGGGGCTCTGTATCTTGCTGACTAGCCCAGCAATGAGTGGCTTGTGAAACGTTATACAGTGGCCGTGCCACTTCCTGTATTTTCCCTCCCAAGACATGAACTGAGTGTCAGGCCAACAGGACCCTGGTACCTTACCCGGGATTTCAGGGACTAACAGCTAGGGTTCCACCGGTAATTAATTAAGGTCACTGAGTTTATAGTAACCTCAATGAGGTAAATTTTATTGTCCATGGGATTGCAGGATTTTTGTAAAATTTGGGAACCACATTCCACGATTCCAATTACTTGCATAAAAATGCCAAGAAACGTCCTCAGTAACTTTCATACTCTCCCCTCCACAGGCACAGGTTTTATCTCTCTCCAAGTGGCGAAGGTTATGCTTCTCCCTCTGGTTCCCTCATCACCTCAAGCCCCCCCCCGCTCCCCTGTACATCAGAAACAAGGAACTTACCTGGCAAATTGAAGAGGGTGTTGAGGATGTAAAAGCGTTCGGTATCATCTCTCTGAATAAACTTGTTTGGATATTGCTCCCTTATTTCTGGGCTGCACGAAACACAGTTATCTGTTAGCACCAAGTGACATTATTCCATTAGCATAGGAAAAGCATGCTTTATCAATAACATGTTCCTGGCTCCCTGCCCAGGAAGTGAAAAACAGTGTCAAATCAATGGGAGGCATTCAAAAGCGAGATTCTTTGGGCACAGAGTACACATGTCCCCACAAAAAAAAAAAAAAGTGGTACTGTCAAATCTAGAGCCCCTGGTTATCCAGAAGCATACCGGCCAAGATAAAGCAGAAAAAGAAAGCTTATGAAGTCACAAAAGGCTTAATACAGTAGAAAACCTAGAGGAGTACAGAAAGTACAGGGATGAAGTAAAAATTAGGAAAGCAAAGGGAGGATATGATAAAATATTGGCAGGTAAAATCAAAGAAAACTGAAAGATGTTTTACCAGTACATTAAGAGCAAGAGAATAACTAAGGAAAGGGTAGGGTCTATTAGAGATGTACATCATAACTTGTGCGTTGATGCTGGAGATGTGTGCAGGGTTCTCAATGAGTACTTTGTCTCCGTCTTCACTAAGAAGAGGGATGGTGCAGACACTCTAGTTAAAGAGGAGTGTGAAACATTAGATACAATAAGCATAGTGAGAGGGGAAATACTGGAGGGACTGACATCCTTGAAGGTGGATAAATCACCAGGGCCGGATGGATTGTATCCCAGGCTGTTAAAGGAAGTCAGGGAGGAAATGGTGGATACTCTAAGGATTATTTTCCAATCCTCACTAGATACAGGTGAAGTATCAGAAGATTGGAGGTCTGCAAATGTTGTACCGTTATTTAAAAAGGGTGTAAGGGATAGGCCAGAAAATTATAGGCCAGTCAGTCTGACCTCGGTGGTGGGCAAATTATTGGAAACAATTCTGAGAGGGAGAATAAACTGTCACTTAGAAAGGCACAGGTTAATCAGGGAGAGAGAGCATGGTTTTGTTAGGGGAGATCCTGTCTTACTAACAATAGAATTTTTTAAGGAAGTAACAAGGAGGATTGATGAGGGTAGGTAACGCAGTGGATGTTGTCTACATGGATTTTAGTAAGGCATTTGACAAGGTCTCACATGGAAAACTAGTCAGAAAAGTGAAATCCCATGGGATACAGGGGAATGCGGCAGGTTGGATCCAAAGATGGCTCAGTGACAGGAGACAAAGGGTAATGGTCGATAGATGTTTTTGCGAATTGGAAACGGTTTCCAGTGGTGTTCCACAGGGCTCAGTGTTCAAGCCCTTGCTGTTTGTTGAATATATTAATGATTAGGACATAAATGTGGGAGGTATGATTGGGAAATTTACAGATGACACAAAAATTGGACATGATGGGCTGAATGGCCTCTTTCTGCACTGTAACTTTTCTATGGGTCTATGGCTCTACCCACACACAACAGCAGGTTAACCCAGGATGGATCATGTAAGTGAATAATTTAAGTCATCAGCCATAGTCCAGAAAGGACCATTGTCATCTCTCTCCATTACAGAGAGACCATTGGTTACATATAGCTTGAGGGGCACCACTCTGTGAACATCACAGATGCAAAATGGGCAAGCAGGGACAGACTGTGAAACAAGCATCAGCTCTAACCATCTATTTCTGCCATTCACTCGTGATATCCAGCCACTTGTGCTGTACCACTTCCAGTCCAGGGGTCAGAACTGTTGACTTGCAATTAAGAAATTCCTACAGCTGCAATGATACACATATGTGAAAGAGTGTTGTCACTTAAGTTTATGTTAGCATATATGGGCCAGGGTGGTTAGGCAGGGTGGTGGCAGTGGATTGTATTATGCCCGTACACATTATCAAGGTAATGCATTATCCTTCTTCAGCAATACTCTCATCTGATCAGTTCAAGAACCTCCCTCATAAGGTCTTAAGAAATAGGAGTAGGAATAGCCTGCTCCGCCAGTCATAGCTGATCTGACGTGGTCTTAACTCCACTTTCCTGCCTGTCCCACAGAACCCTCAACTCCCTTGTCAATCAAAAAATGTCTAATTCAGACTTGAATATATTCAATGAACCAGCCTCTACTGCTGTCTGGAGAAGAGAATGTGAAACCTTAAACATTCACTCCCTCCAACATCAGCATACAGTGGCAGCAGTGTGTACCATCTACAAGAAGCACTGCTGCAACTCAGCAAGGCTCCTTCGATAGTGCTTTCCAAACCTGTGAAATCTACCATTTAGAAAGCAAGCAGACACATTGAAACACCACCTTCTGCAAGGTCCCCTCCAAGTCACATACTATCCTGACATGGAACTATGTCACCGTTCCTTCACTGCCGCTGGGTCAAAATCCTAGAACTCCCTCCCTAAAGCACTGTGGGTAAAACATGTGCCTACACCACATGGACTGCAGTGGTTCAAGAAGGTGGCTCACCACCACCTTCTTAAGGGCAATTAGGGATGCGCAATAAATGCTGGCCCAACCAGTGACACCCAAATCCCACGAAAGAATGAAAAAGAACACACTGACCCTCAATGGGGCATAGTGATCAAAGCCCTGGCCCTGTCCACACAGTCTGGCCTTTGTTGGGAGTGCCTCTGGTCTTTAAGATTGAACTACCAGCCAAGAGCCTCATTATACACAGTAAAATTTTGGGAGAGAGCACATCCTATAAATTAAGTAGGCAGGTACTCACAGTATAGTTAAATTTGCAGATGACACCAAAATAAGTGGGAAACTTGCAAGGAAGAAATAAGAAACTTACAAATGGATATGGACAGATTAGGTGAATGGGCCAAAATTTGGCAGATGGAATTTAACATGGATAAGTGAGAGGTTATCCATTTTGGTTGGAAGAATAAAAAGGCGACTTATTATTTAAATGGACAGAAACTTCAGAATGCTTCAGTGCAGAGGGATCTGGGTGTCCTCGCACATGAATCGCTAAAAGCTAGTATGCAGGTACAGCAGGTAATAAGGAAAGCAAATGGAATTTGGGCATTTATTGCTAAAGGAATAGAATATAAAAATAAGGGGGTGTTGTTGCAACTGTACAAAACATTGGTGAGGCCACACCTGGAGCACCGTGCACAGTTTTGGTCCCCTTACTTGAGGAAGGTGAGAAAGAAAATATTACAGGATAGGAAATAGAGAGGTAAAAGGAAGTAAGCTAAGAAAATAGCCAGTTGTCCCGTAGCCTACCGAAACCCACCACGGACAAGAAGGAGGAAGACATGAAATGTTAACAATCCTGACTATGTCTAACTTGTACCTTATGGTGCGTGCAGATAAATGTTAAAATGAAATTGTAAGCTTTAGGAAAGTACTCTTGGAGCATAGCCAGAATAAAATGAACTTTGTGCACGATTAATTACATAAGTATGGTGGCCAGCTTGTTTTTTTAACTTCCCTGTTCTTTGTATTCTATGTCTCGTAGGCTGTTGAGTGTGTTCTAATTTGATGCAACATGTCTTGTAAACTGTCTGTCTCTGTAAAACTAAGATAAAAGCAAAACCAGCTTATATTTCACCTCTTTTCTATTTTTCCTTAGTTCTGTTGAAGAGTCATATGGACTCGAAACGTTAACTGTGTTCCTCTCCGCAGATGCTGCCAGACCTGCTGAGTTTTTCCAGGTATTTTTATTTTTGTCTTTGTAAAACTGTCTGTCTTGCATCTGATGTAATTATCTAGTTAACTTACTGATTACCTGACCTACTGAGAGATATAACTGCAAGCACTGATAACGGTTGATGCATAACTATTTGATTGTTACAAGATTATAACTCAGATAAAAAGGATCAGATGTTATCTCAGGGAATGGATAGTACATCATTAGAAGAGATAAGTGACGATCAAGAAAACTGTATGGGTAGACAAAATCAATTAGCTAACTTAATCATAAGAGAATAAAGAAGGACAAGTTAATAAGATCACTATGTGAATATGCGGGAGTCACGTAGTTGTACTGTATAAATATTGCTTGTTGAACGCTGTGTTGTTGAGGAGATTTATTGTGACCTGCTCCCAATGGCCATTGTACTGTTTAGCGCTAAATAAATTGTACTTTTTCCTGAAGTAACCTGCAGTTGCTGATTTATTCTTTGACAAAGGATGTAGTTGCATTGGAGACGGTTCAGAGGAGGTTCACTAGATTGATTCCAGAGATGTGGGGCTTGTCTTCTGAGGGGAGATTGAGCAGTTTAGGCCTATACTCGCTAGAGTTTAGAAGGATGAGAGAAGCTCTAATTGAGGTATATAAGATGCTAAAGGGGATAGACAAAGTAGACGTGGAGCAGATGTTTCCCCTTGTGGGGCATTCTAGAACAAGTGGCCAAAGTTTTAGGCTATGGGGCGGTAGATTTAAATCAGAGATGAGGAGGAATTACTTTTCTCAAAGAGTCGTGAATCTGTAGAATTCACAACCTCAGAGTGCAGTGGATGCCGGGACGCTGAATAAATTTAAGGAGGAGATAGACAGATTTTTAGTTAGTAACGGGTTGAAAGGTTATGGGGAGAGGGCAGGAAATTGGAATTGAGGCCGAAATGAGATCAGCCATGATCGTATTGAACGGCAGGGCAGGCTCGAGGGGCTGAATTGCCTACTCCTGCTCCTAGTTCTTAAAATCTTATATACCCATGCATGATACAGTATCATTACAAGTAAAATCAGTTAACTTTTAGGGAGGTTATTTAACATTTTATTTCAATATTAACAAATATGCAAAAATATAATTACATCATTTTACGATAATGACAAGCTGTGTTGGATTATGCAGAGAGTCAAACCCACACAGTAACACAGGGGAAATCAGCAGAGACTCGGCACTCACCCCTTCATGAAGTTGAATCCATGGGCACAGACCAGGATGTTCCCATATGCATCGACCTTCAGCAAGTTTCCGTATAATGTGTCAAAACTCAGACCCCTGCACAATTAACAGGATAAAAAAGTCTTTTCAATATTCATGGAAATCAGTCAATGCAACACTCTCATTACTCACTAATACAACCAATCACCCAAGAAAAAGGAGTTCTTATCTTGTCTAATTACTTTATTCAACACCTTATTAAAGTTTAGACAGAGTGACAAATGCTGACAGTGGTTGGAGTGTCAACGATTACACCAACTTCCCATGTCAAACAGGAGTGGTTTCATTTCTAAATCAGTTGCCTAAAACTTTAAGAGCATCACCTTTCTCTCCCTTAAACAGTCACACTTTATGTAGCTGAAGGGTACGGAGCTGGTTTAGCAAGAGATCTCACCATGTTCAATTGTAAAACTGAATTCATTAAAACTGGTAAAGTCTGATATCATTTTTATCCGATCACAGGCAGTTTGACTTGCAATGGCTTCTCTTCCTGCTCCTGCACTATTCTCTCTGGTGTCCCCCATGTATCTATTTTTTGGGACCCCTCCTATTTCTCATGTACATGCTGCCCCCCGACGATATCATCCAAAAGCAGTGTCAGTTTTCACATGTACACTGACAACACCCAGCTCTGTCTCACCACCAACACCTCGCTCAACTCCTCCACTGTTGCTAAATTATTAAAATGCTTATTCAACATCTACAATGAGCAGAAATCCCCCCATTTAAATATTGGGAAGGCTGTAGCCGTGGCTGGTAGCCATCCCCAGTTCCAAACTTCATTCCCTAGCTACCGACTCCGTCCCTCTTCGTAGCAACAGTCTGACAATAAGCCAGACTGTTCACAACATTGGTGTTCCATTTGACCCCGAGATAAGCTTCCGATGCCATTTTCGTGTCGCCACTAAGACTGCCTATTTTCAATCCACCTCTGTGACATCACCCGGCTTCACCCCTGCCTCAGCTCATCGGCTGCTGAAACCCTCATTCATGCCTTTGGTAAGATACCCAAAGTACTTTGCCTCCATGAGAAACACTACAGGTTAAACGTGCTGACCTAGTGATGGACAATAATTTCACCCTCAACAGCATGGCCCACATCATGCGAATATAGATTACATATTTTCTTTAACTGGTTAACACACTGGATTAACATACCTGGACACACTGCCTTTTTGTTCATGGAGCTATTCTCTTGTTTATTAACCTTACAAAATAAGTATTCTTCCCTCCCATCTCCCACCCCTCCTTCTCCCACCCATACGCCTACCTGGTAGGGAAAACAGGATCATAAACAAAATTGCAGAGCTCTTGAGGATACCCGATGGAAATCAAACGCTCGACAGTCAGGTCAAAGCCCAAAGCCTCATATTCTGGAGACTTGTACACTATGTCAAAACAAAAGAAAAACCTTTAAGAAGCATCCTACAATATGCAGCACCATGTATTTATATAATGTCTTTAACGTAACAAAATGTTCCAATGTGCTTCACAGGAGCATTATAAAACAAAATATGACACCGAGCCACATAAGGAGATACTTGGTCAGATGACCAAAAGCTTAGCCAAAGAGGTAGATTTTAAGGAATGTCTTAAAGAGGAAAAGTGAGGGTTTCAACAGGTGACAGGCTGAGACAGGGGTGAAGCCAGGCAATGTTACGGGTGTTATGGAAATAGGCAGTCTTAGAAATGGTGCGAGCTTACTCGGGATTAAATGTGACACCAAGGTTGCGAACAGACTGGCTTAATCTCAGACAGTTGCCAGAGAGAGGGATGGAATCAGTAGCTCAGGAGCCTATTAGGGACCAAGGAGAGAGAGGACATGGCTGGGGTACTAAATGAGTGCTTAGCGTCTGTCTTCACCAAGGAAGAAGATGCTGCCAAAGTCATGGTAAAACAGGAGGCAGCTGAGACACCAAATGGGCTAAAAATTGATGAGAGGTATAAGATAGACTAGCCGTACTTCAGGCTGATTCATCAACAGGTCTCGATGAGATGCATCCAAGAATACTAAGGGAAGTGACAGTGGAAATTGCAGAGGCGTTGGCCATAATCTTCCAATTCCCCTTAGGTACAGGAATTGTACCAGAGAATCACAAATGTTACAACACTCTTCAAAAGGCTAGGTAAGCAGAAACCCAGCAGCTACAGGCCAGTCAGTATAACGTCATTAATAGGAAATTTTAGAAATAATAATTCAGATGAAAATTAACAGTCACTTGGGCAAACGTGTAAGTAGTATGGAAAGCCAGCACAGATTTGTTAGAGGCAAATTATGTTAACTTGCTGGAGTTTTTGGGTCAGGTAACAGAGAGGGTTGATGAGGGAAATGCTGTTGATGTGATGTACATGGACTTACAAAAAGTGCTTGATAAAGTGCCGCACAACAGCTTGTAAGCAAAGTTAGAGCCCATGGAATAAAAGGGACAGTGGTAGCAGGATACGAAATTGGCTAAGTGACAGGAAACAGAGTAGTGGTGAATGGTTGTTTTTTGGACTGGAGGAAGGTTTAATGTAGGACTCCCCAGTGCTTGGTGTTAGGACCCCTGCTTTTCTTGATCTATATTAAATGACCTAGACTTGGGTGCTCAGGGCACAATTTCAAAATTTACCAATGATACAAAACATGAAACTATTGTGATAAAAGCAAAAAACTGCAGATGCTGGAAATCCAAAACAAAAACAAAAATAAAAATACTTGGAAAAACTCAGCAGGTTTGACAGCATCTGCGGAGAGGAACACAGTTAATGTTTCAAGTCCGTATGACTCTTCAACGGAACTAAGGGAAAAAAAAACTATTGTGGAACTATTGTGAACTGTGAAGGGATGATGATAAACCTCAAGAGGGCATAGTCAGGTTGGGGGAATGTGCAGGCAAATGGCAGATGAATTTTAATACAGAGAAGTATGAAGTGATTCATTTGATTGGTAGAAGAGGAGAGGCAAGGGTACAATTCTAAAGGGGGTTCAGGAGCAGAGGGACCTCGGTGCATCATTGAAGGTGACAGGACAGGTTGAGAGAGCAGTTAATAAAGCATATAGTATCCTAGGCTTTATCAATAGGGGCATAGAGTTCAAAAGCAAAGAAGTTCTGTTAAACTTGTATAAAACAGTGGTTCAGCCTCCAATAGAGTATGGTGTCCAGTTCTGGGCACCACACTTTAGGAAGGATGTGAAGGTGTTAGAGAGGGTACAGAAAAGACTCAAGAATTGTTCCAGGAATAAGGGACTTGAGCTATGTGGATAGAATGGAGAAGCTGGGGCTGTTCTCATTATAGATAAGAAGATTAAGAGGGGATTTGATAGCGGCGTTCAAAACCACGAGCTGTCTGCACAGGGTAGATAGTGATAAACTGTCCCTATTGGCGGCAGGATCAAGAACCCGAGGATACCGATTTAAGGTGATGGCGACCTGAGGAGAAACTTTTTTCTTTAAACATAGTGAGTGGTTAGGATCTGGAAAGCACTGCCTGGGAGCGCAGTTGAAAGAGATTCAATCAAGGCATTCAAAAGAGATTGGGTAATTATCAGAAAATAAATTATATTCAGGGAGATGGGGAAAAGGCAAGGACATGGGACTAGGTAAGCTGCTCTTGTAGAGAGCTGGCATGGACACAACTGAGCCACCGTCCGTGAGGGACTGCGCACAGGCCGCCGTCCGTGAGGGACTGCGCACAGGCCGCCGTCCGTGAGGGACTGCGCACAGGCCGCCGTCTGTGAGGGACTGCGCACAGGCCGCCGTCCGTGAGGGACTGCGCACAGGCCGCCGTCCGTGAGGGACTGTGCACACACATCACGCGTAATTGTCCATGAGGGACTGCGCACACACAGCACACATCACATCCGTGAAGGACTGTGCACACATGGCACGCTGCAATTTGACCTAAAAACATTTCTACAGTGCTTTTAGTGGTCTCTGAGCAATCCAAAGATTTCACAGCTAACGACGTGCTTCTGAAGTATAGGCACTGTTGTAAAATCGGAGATGTGGTAGTCAATTTTGCACAGCAAGATCTCACAGGCAGCAGTGTGATAGTGACCAGATAATGTGCATTGGCAATGTAGGTTGAGGAATGATATTGGCCAGGACAGCAGATAATCAGTAGATTATTTGACCAAGGTAGAGAGCATCCTGGTCTCATCATGGAACTCACCTGACACCCACATTGCAGCAACAGCCTACAGAATCCCATTCTGCATTGGATGAAATAGCTGTTGCTGTGTGAGTCAATGAAAGTTTATTTTGTCTGAATGGAAATGAAGAACCAGAATCTGAAAGAAATGTTGCTGCACAACAGTGCATGCTGGGAATAACAGAGTCACTCTGTTCGAGCCAGAAGGAGAAACAAATGGCGAAGTCCCAGCAGAAGCCCAACTCATACTATTGCTTGCTTTTAGGCTGGGAAGGAGGGGCTGAGCTTTAGAGCCTCTGTCCTGTCCCAAGGCTCAGAATGTGGATCCAATTACTTAACCTGGCCACGTCCAAATCATCTGGAATTAATCTGGTTGTCCCCTTGGAAACGGCTTGTTGCATAATGGCTCTCAATTGCAGCACCAAACAGAGTGGAGCCAGCCCCGGCTGGGAAAGTCGGGGGTGAGCAAAGCGAGCCCTAGTTGGTGTGGGGGTGGGGGAGAGCGGAGCCAGCCCCGGCTGTAGATGGGGGCGGGGCGGGGCGGGGAGCGGAGCCAGCCTCGGCCAGAGGCGGGGGCGGGGCGGAGCTAGCCTCAGCCAGAGGTAGAGGTGGGGGTGGGGGCGGGGCCAGCCTCGGCCAGGGGTGGGGGAGGGGACAGAGCCGCACCACATATGCAGCATTTCCATAAAGGTTCCTTTATCTTCTGGCTTAGACTGGCCGGGTGACACTGTGGTCCAATGCTTGGGGGTGTGGGAGCTGTGCCAACGTCTCAGCAACATCAATGGAAGACACAAACACAATTCAGGGCATCAGCCTCTGGTTTATGGGGGTAATACATTGTGTGTAGGGCAGTGGGGCGCTGGGGGGTAGGGTGTATTAGGGTAGACATTGGGTTTATCATCCTGGAATGAAAAGGTAACAGCCGGTTTTGCTTATCCACTACAAACCATCTGAAATCCCTCTCCTATCTCCTCTGTCCACACCTCCAATAAACAAACAGCAAAAATTCATGGGCTTCTTTGTCTCCAAATTCAAGATAATCCAATCAACTGCCTGTCACACCCCTTTCTTCCCTTCATCCAGACGGCCAAACTTCCTCTACTCCCCCTGTTGCAGCCCTGAACATGTAACTTTCGCCAGTTCCTCTCCTATTCTCCCTCATGCTCACTCCGAGCACATCTTGACCACGAGACCCAGCCTCTCGACCCTATCCCCGCCAACTGCTAGCCATCTAATTTCTCTTCCTGACTCCCATGTTAGCTGATATTGTTAAAAAATCTCTTTCTTCAGGTCTGGCATTTTTATTTTTATTTTTGTTTTGGATTTCCAGCATCTGCTTTTATCTTTCTTCAGGTGTTGTCTCCCCTTCAAATCTGCTGTCAATTGTCCTAAAAAAAAAACAACCCTTGTTCGCACTGACCTTGCAATCTACTGTCCCGTCTCCAATCTCCCTTCCCTCTTCAAAGTTCTTAACATGTTTTCTTCTCCCAAATGTTTCCCAGAACTCCATGCTTGAATCCTCCAAACAAGTTCTTGTCCCTGCCTCAGTACTGAAATGGGTCTCAAAGTTCATTTTAAAATTTTAATCCTGGGCTTCAAATCCTTCCATGGTTACAACACCCCCCACCTCTGAAACCTCCTGAATCCAACAGCCCCCCCCAAGATCTCTGCACTCCTCCAATTCTGGGCTCTTGTGCATTCCTGATTTTAATTGCTTCACCATTGGCAGCCATACCTTCAGTTGCTAAGGTCCGAAGATCTAGTATTGCCTCCCTAAACCTTTTGCACCTCTCTTCCCTCCCTGAAGATTCTCCTTAAAACATACCTGTTTGACCAAGCTTTTGGTCACCTAGCTTAATGTCGCCTTATTTGACTTGGTGCCAAATTTTGATAAAGTTCTGTGAAGCACCTTGGGGCATTGTTAGAGGTGGAAACAGGCGGTCCCCCAGTGATGGTGCGAATATGGGGTCAGAAGCTCATCTCAGGGTCAAACATGACACCAAGGTTGTGAACAGAATGGTTTAGTCTCAGACTCTAGCAACAGAGAAGGGTGGAAGCATTGGCAAGGAAACGGAGTTTGGAGTGGGGACTAAGAACAATGACTTTAGTATTCCCAATATTTAATTGGAGGAAATTTCTGCTCATCCAATACTGGATGTCGGATCAGCAATCTGATAATTTAGCAACAGTGGAGGAGTCAAGAGAGGAGGTGGATGAAGTCATCAAGGAGCAGCATGTGGATGAGAGGTAGGAGGGCCCAATGATAGATTCTTCGAGGAGATCAAAGGTATACCAACAGTATAGTATACTACAGTATAGGAAAGTACTCGTGACTCTCTGGCTATGATTAAAAAGATAAGAATGGAATAAAAACAATATGCTGGAAATATTCAGCAGATCAGACAACACCTGTGGACAGAGAGAGAGAGAGAAAGAGAGAGCGGAACAGAGAGAGTTAATTTTTCAGGTCTGTGACCTCTCATCATTGATTTCTGGTGACAGGTCACAGGCCTGAAACATTAACTCTGTCCTTCTCTCTAAAGATGCCGCCAGATTTCTAACATGTGCAGTATTTTGCTTTTATATTAAATAAGGCTGGAACCAGGAAAGTGCAGTTCCATCAGCTGACAACATTGGAGAGATATTGGAGGAGGATGGTGTGATCAATTATGTCAAAGGCTACAGAAAGGATGAGAAGGATGAGGAGGGAAAGTTTATCATTACCACAATACAATAAGTACTACTTTAAAGGCACTATATAAATGTTTGCTGTTGTACCAGGATGGGGAGGGGGGGATTGCATACTGTGTGAGGAGAGGATTATACAATGTACGCATGGAAGTTTGATTTAGCAAGTCTGAGAATTACTATGTTGTTATTGATCACATGTTAAATCTTTGAATCAAATGGGAGATTTAATCGTTTGTTTTCCAATGTTTATAATTCTGATCTGAACACTGACGGAAATATCAAGTAGGCCACAAACGCTGTGTGAATTACAAATGCTGGCAATGCTGGTTCACCAACACCTTAGCGTAATCATTTTGCCTTTCATGGTTACTCACAGTTCCTTGTTAAATTATTTTCAGGCACTTACTGACTGTGGTTGGGTGCCCTAGGCTTTGGGCAGAGAAGGCAAGTGTAAACATCATCTTGAGCAATAAACAGGTTGTGTGTCACCGAATCAACACATCAGTTTGTAGATTCAGGAATAAGGGCCAACAGGCACGTCTGATCTGTCTCATTCAGTTTCCAAGGACCAAATTGAAGAACAGTTACAGGCAACAGGTTAGCGGGCATGGGGGAACCAGCAATCTTAAAGGATTTAAATTCAAAATCCAAAGATAGAAAGCTCAAGGCTCCAAGCCAGCAATTTTAAACATTTCTGGGCAAGGAATAGCCATCAATAATGGGACCCCCTGCAAATACCATCACACTCCCGGAGGCTCACTGTGAACACTGGCTCACTCCCGGAGGCTCACTGTGAACACTGCCTCACTCCCGGAGGCTCACTGTGAACACTGCCTCACTCCCGGAGGCTCACTGTGAACACTGTCTCACTCCCGGAGGCTCACTGTGAGCACTGTCACACTCCCGGAGGCTCACTGTGAACACTGCCTCACTCCCGGAGGCTCACTGTGAACACTGCCTCACTCCCGGAGGCTCACTGTGAACACTGTCTCACTCCCGGAGGCTCACTGTGAACACTGTCTCACTCCCGGAGGCTCACTGTGAACACTGTCTCACTCCCGGAGGCTCACTGTGAACACTCTCTCACTCCCGGAGGCTCACTGTGAACACTGTCACACTCCCGGAGGCTCACTGTGAACACTCTCTCACTCCCGGAGGCTCACTGTGAACACTGTCTCACTCCCGGAGGCTCACTGTGAACACTCTCTCACTCCCGGAGGCTCACTGTGAACACTCTCTCACTCCCGGAGGCTCACTGTGAACACTCTCTCACTCCCGGAGGCTCACTGTGAACACTGTCTCACTCCCGGAGGCTCACTGTGAACACTCTCTCACTCCCAGAGGCTCACTGTGAGCACTCTATCACTCCCGGAGGCTCACTGTGAACACTGTCTCACTCCCGGAGGCTCACTGTGAACACTGTCTCACTCGGAGGCTCACTGTGAGCACTGTCTCACTCCCGGAGGCTCACTGTGAGCACTGTCTCACTCCCGGTACTGCCTCAATCTGCACACTGGTGGCAGAAATATATTTAGTCTGAACAATTGCAAAAATCCTTTAAGGCAGGTAACCATGTAGAAACTCTCGGTGAGATAGCTCCAATCTGGCATCCTATGTCTATTACACAATTGCAGCTGTTTCATGCCCCACATTCAATGGTAGTTTCAAAAACTGACATTTTAATTCTACTCTGAACAGCCAGAGCGGAAGCCTCTGGACTCATCCCTTAATACAGATAAAAGCAGCAGCAGGAAATGAGTGATGTGCACACTTCAGGATGTGACATAATTTGTCACCACCAACTCTCACAGGGTGGCTGAGTTTAGAGGGCCATGGGCAAAAGTTGTGGCATATTCTGCCCAGTGGACAATGGCAGTCTCCCCACCAGATAACAGTAGGTAAATGGGTGAGCAAGAGGACCTGCTCTGCCTCCTATCCCCTTAAGTTGCAACACTTCTGGCTGCCATCATGTGTTAAGTAGGCATTGTACAACCTATCAAATTTCTTTTGTCAGTTCCATTCCTGGATCATTATACAGGTCCATTCGCCCTCTAATACTTCATTTAGTTGGTTCAAATTCATGAGTGTGTGTGGACGGGGACTGTTAGCAAGCTGATTAACTATGGAGGGCATCATAGCATTACTTGATCCTATACACGCCTGACAGTGACACACAAAGCTAATTTTGTTCTCCCTAATACAGGGTGTTGATAGCATCTGAATCACATGCTCAGTATCTGTAGCTCACTTGCTGGAACACATCAGTAGTTTTAATTACACAAGGACCTCATCACCTTCCCAACAAGCGATGGACACACAGTTGTCTATCAGCAGGAGCTTGTCGAGATGTCCTTGAACAGGAATCCAGCTTTATTTTACACAGGATTGCTCTTTGCAAAAGCTACTTCTGTCCCCTCACAGTGGGCAAAAAAATGGCAGATGGAATATAATGTGGGTAAATGAGAGGTTATGCACTTTGGCAGAAAGAATAGAGGAGCTGAATATTATGTAAATGGAGAAAGACTGCAGAAAGCTGCAGCACAGAGGGGCTTGGGGGGTCCTAGTGCATGAATCACAAAAAGATAGCATACAAGTTCAGCAGGTAATAGGGAAGGCAAATGGAATGTTGGCCTTTATTTCAAAGGGAATGGAGTATAAAAATAGGGAAGTCTTGCTAAAACTATACAAGGCACTTGTTAGACCACACCTAGAATACTGTGAACAGTTTTGGCATTGGAGGCAGTCCGGAGAAGGTTCACCAGGTTGATCCTGGGTATGGAGGGATTTTCTTATGAGGAGAGGTTGAGTAGGTTGGGCCTGTACTTATTGGAATTTAGAAGAATGAGAGGCAGCCTTATTGAAACATATAAAATTCTTAGGGGGCTTGACAGGGTAGATGCTGAGAGGTTGTTTCCCCTTGGGGGAGAGTCTAGGACCAGAGGGCATAATCACAGAGTAAGGGGTCACCCATTTAAGATAGAGATGTGGAAGAACTTCTCTCAGAGGGTAGTCAATCTGTGGAATTCTTTACTGCAGAGGGCTGCAGAGGCTGGGTCGTTAATTATATTCAAGGCTGAGATAGACAGATTTTTAAATCAGTAAGGGAATCAAGGGTTATGGGAAAAAGGCAGGAAAGTGGAGTTGAGGATTATCAGATCAGCCATGATCCAATTGAATAGCAGAGCAGACTTGACGGGCCTAATGGCCTACTTCTGCTCCCACGTCTTATGGACTGATACCATTCATCACCAACCAGATCACTGCACTGTGTATTCTGTGGAAGGATTAGTGTCGATGTTGGAACATCACAGCCAAACACAAACACATCTGACATTATATGTAACCTTACTAATGATCCAATTTTATACTTAGTTCTGGAGAGGCTCAGCAACTCAGTTGAGAACCACCACTCTCCCAGCAAACTACTCCCAATATTTCTCTTTAACCCATCACCCAATTGAACAGTGCACACACTGGACAATTACCTAGAGCAAACCCAGCAGAAACCCAACAGGGTCCATGCCCCCACCCTCCTCAAGCGCAGCAGAGTCCCAGCCACCCATCCCAAGCCTAGCAGAGGCCCACAAGGGTCCCAGTTACCCCCCACAAGCCCATCAGAAGCCCAGCAGAATCCTAGTCACACCCCTTCTACCAAGCCCAGCAGAGTCCCAGTCACCCCTTCCCCCAAGCCTAGCAGAGGCCTAGCAGGATCCCAGTCATCACCCTCCCATCAAACCCAGCAGGGTCCCAGCTCCCCAAGCTTAGCAGGTTCTACTTCCAGTGGAGCAGATGTCCAAGGTTAACAAGCTATTGCATGTTAACAGTTTCAGATACACGTAGTTTCAGATACACGTAGTTACATAATACATCAGTCGGATCTAAAACAAGGGGCACTCTTGCGGAAAGGTTGCTCAAACAGCATTTCCTTGCACACAGCTGTATGCTGCAACTAACTGTCAACCTGTGGGCTGTAGTATCAGAACTCCAGTCTACATAGAAAAAATGTTGTGCGGGCCACCATAATTAAACACAAATCATTGGGGTCCTCCCAAGCATTGCTGAGCATTAACACCTCACAATCATCCACTCCCTCAAACATCTATCCAGCACTCACTCATTTATCCTGCATTATCTGCCACCATCATCTCCCCATCTTCCCACCCTTAGGAGACAATTTCACATTTCTTCTCCTATGCAAGTAGTTAATCTTACCTGTCTGTGAATCTTGGCCTGAATCAGCTTTCCATGTTTTTAGGGTTTGTGGTAATCCCAAAAAAAAAAAATCAGTAGTTCAATTTATTGGTTCCTTTAAGGAAGCTGAAAACTGGGGCAATTTTTTTTTTGCTTTTATTCATTCACGGTATGTGGGCTTTGCTGGCAGGGCCAATAATAATTGCCCATCCCTAGTTGCCCTTGAGAAGGTGGTGGTGAGCTGCCTTCTTGAACTGCTGCAGTCCATGTGGTGTAGGTACACCCACAGTGCTGTTAGGGAGTTCCAGGATTTTGACCCAGCGATAGTGAAGGAACGGCGATATATTTCCAAGTCAGGATGGTGAGTGACTTTGAGGGGAACTTCCACGTGGTGGTGTTCCCATCCATCTGCTGCCCTTGTCCTTCTAGATGGTAGTCGTCATGGGTATGGAAGGTGCTGTTGAAAGAGCCTTGGTGAATTCCTGCAGTGCATCTTGTAGATGGTACACACTGCTGCTACTGTGCATCGGTGCTGGAGGGAGTGAATGTTTGTGGATGTGGTGCCAATCAAGAGACTGCTTTCTCCTGGACATTGTCAAGCTTCTTGAGTGTTGTGGGAGCTGCACTCATCCAGGCAAATGGAGAGTATTCCATCACACTCCTAACTTGTGCCTTGTAGATGGTGGACAGGCTTTGGGGAGTCAGGGGGTGAGTTACTCTAGCCTTTGACCTGCTCTTATAGCCACAGTATTTATATGGCTAGTCCAGTTCAGTTTCTAGTCAATGGTAACCTCCAGGATGTTGATAGTGGAGGATTCAGTGATGATAATGCCATCATTGAACATCAGATGGTCGCAGATGGTCATTGCCTGACACTTGTGTGGCGTGAATGTTACTTGCCATTTGTCAGCCCAAGCCTAGATATTGTCCAGGTCTTGCTGCATTTGGACATGGGCTGCTTCAGTATCTGAGTCGTCGTCAATGGTGCTGAACATTGTGTAATCATCAGCGAACATCCCCACTTCTGACCTTAAGATGGAAGGAAGGTCATTGATGAAGCTGCTGAAGATGGTTGGGCCGAGGACACCACCTTGAGGAACTCCTGCAGTGATGTCCTGGAACGGAGATGACTGACCTCCAACAACTACAACCATCTTCCTTTGTGCTAGGTATGACTCCAACCAGAGGAAAGTTTTCCCCCTGATTCCCATTGGCT
Organism: Cetorhinus maximus; assembly: GCF_964194155.1. Lineage (NCBI taxonomy): Eukaryota > Metazoa > Chordata > Chondrichthyes > Lamniformes > Cetorhinidae > Cetorhinus > Cetorhinus maximus. The sequence continues at coordinate 79,708,573 of NC_135898.1, read as the reverse complement.
CCAGTTTTGCTAGGGCTCCTTGATGTCACACTTAGTCAAATGCTGCCTTGATGTCAAGGGTAGGCACTCTTACCTCACCTCAGGAGTTCAGCTCTTTTGTCCATGCTTGAACCAAGGCTGTAATGAGATCAGGAGCTGAGTGGCCCTGGCTGACCCAAAATGGGCGTCAGTGAGCAGGTTATTGCTAAGCAAATGTCACTTGATATCATTGTTGATGACCCCTTTCGTTACTTTACTCGAACGAGAGTAGACTGATGGGGCGGTAACTGGCCAGGTTGGATTTGTCCTGCTTTGTGTGTACAGGACATACCTGGGCAATTTTCCACATAGCCGGGTAGATGCCAATGTTGTAGCTGTATTGAAACAGCTTGCCTCAGGGCACAGCAAGTTCTGGAGGACAAGTCTTCAGTACTATTGCCGGAATACTGTTAGTGCCCATAGCCTTTACAGGATCCAGTGCCTTCAGCCACTTCTTTATATCACGTGGAGCGAGTCGAATTGGCTGAAGACTGGCATCGGTGATGCTGGGGATCTCCAGAGGAGGCCGAGATGGATCATCCACTCGTCACTTCTGGCTGAAGATTGTAGCAAATGCCTTATCTTTTGCACTGATGTGTTGGGCTCCTCCATCAGTGAAGATGGGGATATTTGTGGAGCCTCCTCCTCCAGTGAGTTGTTTAGTATCCTCAATGTGAAGGCGAGACTTCGTCTCCATAATGACTGTGCGGCGGTAACTCCCACCAATACTGTCATGGACAGATGCATCTGTGGCAGGCAGATTGGTGTGGATGAAGTCTTGTATGCTTTTCCCTCTTGTTGGTTCCCTTGCCACCTGCCGCAGACCCAGTCTAGCAGCTATGTCATTCAGGACTTGGCCAGCTCGGTCAGTCGTGGTGCTACCAAGCCACTCTTGGGGACTTCAATATCCATCACCCACCCAGAGTACATTCTGCACCCTTGCCACTCTCAGTGCTTCCTCCAAGTGGTGTTCAACATGGAAGAGCATTGATTCATCAGCTGAGGGAGGGCGGTACGTGGCGATCAGCAGGAGGTTTCCTTGCCCATGAGACTTCATTGGGTCCCAGGGCAACTCCATCCCGACTGTATACCACTGTGCCACCTCAGCTGCTCCTGCCGGTGGGACAGGACGCACCCAGGGATGGTGATGGAGGGAGTCTGGGACATTATCTGCAAGGTATGATTCCATGAAGATGACTATGTCAGGCTTTTGCTTGACTAGTCTGTGAGACAGCTCTCCCAATTTTGGCACTAGCCCCCCAGCTGTTACAAAGGAGGGCTTTGTAGGGTCGACAAGGCTGAGATTGCCGTTGTCGTTTCCAGTGCCTAGGCCGATGCTGGGTATTCTGTCCGGTTTCATTCCTTTTTTGAGACTTTGTAGCGGTTTGTTACAACTGAGTGGCTTGCTTGGCCATTTCAGAGGGCATTTAAGAGTCAACCACCTGTGGGTCTGGAATCACGTGTAGGCCAAGACATTAGTGAACCAGATGAGTTTTTACAACAATCGACAATGGTTTTGTGATCATTAGACTTTAATTCCAGATTTTTATTGAATTCAAATTCCACCATCTGCCATGGTGGGATTCAGACCCGGGTCTCCAGAGCATTACCCTGGGTCTCTGGATTACTAGTTCAATGACAATAACACGATGCCATAAACTCTCCAACATTTGCCCAGAGTCAACTCTTCCCCATGGTAACCAATCAATGCTTCACCTGCCCCAATGTAATCAATCCTGTGCTCTTCCCCAGAGTAACCAATCATGGCTCATCACTCTCCATACAGTTACCAGAACCAACTCTTCACCCTCAGCGCACTAACCAATCCAGCTTTTGATTGCACAATCCCATCTCTTTATCCTGTCCTATGAGCTCAGATTCCTTAAGACAGACATTAATGTGCTTGCCTATTCCTCCACTCCTTCCCCTAGGGCTTACTTAACTTCTCTCAGCATTCCAATAACAGCTTACATTTATGTAGCATTTGTAATGGAATAAAGCTCCCAAGGCACTTCATAGGAGTGGTAGAAAGCAAAATTAGACACTGAGCCACTTAAGGCAATACTGAGTCAAATAGCCAAAAACTTGATCACAGAAATACGATTTAAGAAGGGCCTTAAATGAAGAAAGCAACATAGAGGCAGAGAGGTTTAAGTGCATAATTGCCCTCTCTCAGGTTCCCTTCTAATACTCTGCTCAAGTGAAATACTCTCCACTTGCCTGGATGAGTGCAGCTCCAACAACACTAAGAAGCTCGGCACCATCCAGGGCAAAGCAGCTTGTTTGATTGGCACCCCATCCACCACCTTCAACATCCACCTCCTGCACCACTGATGCACAGTAGCAAAATTGTGAATCATCTACAAGATTCACGGCAGCAACTCACCAAGGCTCCTTCGACAGCACCTTTAAAACCCATGATCTCTACCACCTAGGTCAAGGGCAGCAGATGCATGGGAACACCACCACCTCCAAGTCACTCACCATCCTGACTTGGAAATATATCGCCGTTCCTTCACTGTCATTGAGTCAAAATTCTGGAACTCCCTAACAGCACTGTGGGTGTACCTACACCACATGGACTGCAGCAGTTCAAGGTGGCTCACTATCACCTTCTCAAGGGCAATTAGGGATGGTCAATAAATGCTGGCCTAGCCAGCGACGCCCACATCTTGTGAAAGCATTAAAACTCTACTGCAATAAATATGAAGGTCACTTCCCAGCAGCTCCCTGGGTTGTCTCAATGCCCCTTTTTGAAGATTGGTGCTACATTAGCAACTTTCCAATCCGTATGATTTCCAATCTAGTGATTTCTTGAAGATAGTAATATGGCTACAACTGCATTCAAATGTCATGCTGGAGGAGAAATTGGTGCAGTAATGGTATTCACTCGGAGGCTCTGCGGATATAATGATGTAGTATTTACTAAATAACCAAGTGGCAGCTCGCAACAAAAAGGCAACCATTCAGTAACCATCATGTCTAATGATAACTGGAACACGAACTGAAGCACCAACATATTCTAAATCTAAAACCAGTGAAAACGGACCTTTGCTGCCAGATTTGCTAACCAAATACCAGGTGCAGAAACATCAGTGTCTGTTTTACTGTCACATTCACTGGGCCCTGTGCCACAATATCACTGTCCTTCTGCACACTACGTTCACACAACACACTAGCCTTGTATTCACTACCATTCGTTATCTTGCCCTTGCCAATCTTCTCACTTGTTTCTCTGGCTGCAGTGTCTTAATCTCCTGCAAAGCTCGCACCTGTTGTTTCTGAAACTAAATCTACTCATCATTAGTCAACACTGACCCCTCTGACCTGACAGGTTCCATTACTTACCAAGTTTTTAGCATCACTCACTCATCTCCCAAATGCAGTTTGTGAAATCAGGTCAACAGCAAGTGCCTCAATTTTGAGGGATCTAGAAGTTCTTACACAATCCCCAGTTTATCTGCACTTACAGCTCACTGATCATGCAACTTCCTCCAGTAGGGAGCACAACAAAGACTATCACACCCTAGCCACCACCAACAGAGGATAGGCCAGTGTGGGGGCAGATTCTTCTCTTGTCCATAGGTGAGGTAATGGATGAAATGATTTCAGTTTAGCAGAACTGGAAATGCTTCAAAAGGACCTTGATTACAAGGTTGCTACACATAGCAGCTACAGCAAACCTCAAAGTCACAGGAAGCAATTCGGCCTATCAGCTCTCCATACAGCAAACCAGTCAGTCCCATTCCCTTGCTCTATCCCCATGGCCCTGCAAGTTTATTTTTCTCAACTGCCCACCAAATTTCCTTTTGAAATCATTGACCATCTCCGCTCCTACAACTCTCATGGGCAGCGAGTGCCAGGTAATTACCACTCGCTGCATAAAAACATTCTTCCTCACATTCCTCCACATCTCTTGTCCAAAATCTTCAATCTGGGTACCCTAACCTTTGTACCATCAGTTAATGGGAACAGTTTTTCTTTGACTATTTTATCTAAACCTGTCATAATCTTGTACGCCTCTATCAAATCTCCCCTCAATCTCTTTTGCTGCAAGGAAAACAACCCCAGCTTTGCTAACTTAACCTTATAGCTAAAATCTTCCATCCCTGGAACCATTCTGGCAAATCTCTTACCCTCTCAAGGACCCTCACATCCTTCCTAAAGTGTTGTAACCAGAACTGAGTGCAATACTTCAGTTGTGGCCTAACCAGAGATTTATAAAGGTTCAGCATAATTTTCCCATCTTTTGTACTTAATACCTCTATTTATGAAGCCCAAGATCTCTCATTCTTTATTAATTACTCTTATGCTGCACACTGTTTAGAACAGTGTCATTAAGTTTATTTTGTCTCTCTTCATCCTTTCTGTCAAAATGCATCACCTCAGGCTTCTCTGCATCTCTGTTATATCCCATCTGTCTGCCAACACTTGTCTGCCCATTCTGCTAGTCTATCTAATTCTTGTTGCAGTCGATTTGTATCATCCTCACTGTCAGCCATATCTCCAAGTTTGGAATTAACAGCAAATTTTGAAATTTTACTCTGTATTCCAATATCCAAGTGATTTATATACAGCAAAAAAAGCAGTGGTCCTAGCCCTGACACTTGGGGAACACCACTGTCTACCATCCTCCAGTCTGAAAAAAACAACCATTTAGCTCGACTTGCTGTATTCTGCCCTTAAGCAAATTTTCTATCCATGCTAACACTGATCCTCCTATTCCATGAGCATCAATATAGTACTACTTCCTTCTCTAGTACTGCCCTCCTTCCAATTCTTCAACTAATGGTGCCAGAGAGCAAGCCAGAAAGATAAGCTCCTCTGGGATGGAGAATCCTCACCTGTACCACGATGGAATTCTGTGGGACTGAGGGCCATCTGATGGGGCTCAAGTGAGAACAACCAGTTTAAATAATTAGCAGAATTAACATTATTTCCTGGTCTGTGTCAATGATTGTCTCCTAGCTGTGAAACTCAGTGGTTAAAACTGATCTCCATGTACCAGCCTGAGTCAACACTCACACCTGCCCAGAGAGAGCTGGGAAGAGAGTTGTCTCCCATTGGAGAATCAGGGTATTCATTTCCTGTTTCCCCACAAAGAATCACTTTTGTTTCTCCCATTTGTAGCAGATCCCCTTCATCTTACCTCCTACAGCTGGGAGGGGGACGAGAGGCCGCAAACTCCTCCTCGAGTGCGACAGCAACCCTCCTTTCTCAGCCAACAGGGAATACGCTAGCTGTGGGGTGAAACAGATAAAGTGTTGGTCCCCTTCCACCAAGCCGTAACCATAGTGGTGTGAAGCCAGCATCTTAATCTTATTTCCTGGCTACCCGGCTTCCAATCATATTGTGGTATCTCAGCTGGTGCTGAAGACTCACCTTCTGATGTTTCTTCTCTCATTGATTCACTGTTCTGAGGACTTTGTCCTCTCTCCCATCATATTTCTCCTTCATGTTGAAAACAAGATCAATTATACAGTCTCCTATTCTAATTTGATTCTTTTCACAAACTCAAAACCTTCCTTCTACAATGTACAGACTTTTGTAAAACAATTTGGGGTCACCTAACTAATACATGTTGTTTATCTCATCTTCTCTCACTCTTTACACCCCAGCTAGTGTCCCAAACGGTGAGTTTTGGCTGCCATTTAGATTTCTCAACTTAACTAAAAAAAAAACCACACTATAGCAGAGTAAAACCACAGATGCTACCTCACACTCAGCTGCTCACAGGTTCATCACCCCAAGGATCAATGCGTACCTCCTCTGACCTGCATAGGCTAATCTGCTTCCCGAAGTAGCAGCTCAACTAAGGCAATGGTGAAGAAAGTACAGAGATGTTATCACATAAACAACTGCTTCAGCACAAAGTGACCCCTCACTGTCATTGGGCATTATTACTTTAATACTCCACTTGAAAAACAGCTGCTTTTTTAATCATTCATTCTTGAGATTTATCCTCAGTAGATCAGAGGAGGTGATGGTGGCCCTTCTTTCTGAACCACTGCAGTGTGTTCATTGTAGTGCTTTGATACAATTTAGTAGCTTGATAGGGCTGTTAAAGTCAATTATGTTGGGATGGGACTGGAGTCACACAGGCCAGGCCAGGCCAGATGAGGGCAGCAGCTTTCATCTTCCCTAAAAAAGGACACTGATGTATCAGTTGGGTTTTTACAACATTCTGATCTAGATAGGGATGAGATGGTGAAGGGGACAAAGAAACCCCCTAGCTAGGGATAGTCCCAGCAGGGTCCCAAAAATAAAAACCCAGCACCCCAAACCTAAAAGCCCAGCAGAGTCACACCACCACCAAGCCCAGCAGGGGCGACTTTCAAAAGAGCAAGATTACCAAGCTATTTCTTCTATAAAAGGCATTGAAAATGAAAAAGTTTCTGAAAAGTTGAAATGGGAAAACTATTTTCGTTAGTTTCTGAGCGGGTAACTAAAGGTAACTACTTCCCTCATCAAAGGAATAAAGGGTGATGTCGAGAGAATTATTTACTTACATGGAGGGTTATTAGGGCATCAAATGCCCTAGCAGAAACAGCAGTGCAACAGAATCCACAACAGCTTATAGAAAAAGTGGACAAATATTTGAAAAAAAATAAAAATGTTAAAGGGCAAAACGATAGTGGAGAGCTCATTCAAACTGGCACAGCACAGTGGGCTAAATGAAGGCCCCTCTATGGGCTATGGATTGGCTATAGTGGAAGGCCCCCAGCTCCAGGGACCTGCCAAAAGGCTGCTGGCAGTTACCCCACATGGCCAGGGGCCCGTCCCAACAAGAGCAATAAGGGATGTTAATTGGCCAGCCACCTCTGGTCAGTATGTGGTCGCACTGTTGATGTTCCCATAAGAACATAAGGAATAAGAACAGGAGTAGACCATGGGCCCCTTGAACCTGCTCCAACATTCAATAGGATCATGGCTGTTTTTCGGCCTCAATCCACTTTCCCGCTACCTCCCCATATCCCGTGATTCCCTGAGAGACCAAAAATCTGTTTATCTCAGCCTTAAGTATATTCAACGGTGCAGTATCTACAATTCCCTAGGGTAGGTAATTCCAAAGATTCACAACCCTTTGGAGTGAAGAAATTTCCCCCATCTCAGTTCTAAATGATCAATCCCTTTCCCTGAGAATGTGCCCTCCATGTTCTAGATTCCCCAGGCAAGGGGAACAACCTCTCAGTGTCTACCCTGTCAAGCCCCTTCCCATCATTGATAATATCCAGGAGCAGCAGGAAGACATTGGGCTCCCCTCCTGATGCCTCTGCCACCATTTTACAATCTCTCACTGCCCAGCCAGTCTCTAGGAGCCTGGTAAAATTCAGATCTCAGAACCCAAAAGCTTTAAGGATGCATTTTTTTTAAACACTCAATACTCCAGTTTCCAATAAACGCACCAGAAAACCTTTTAAACATAAGAGATGGCTCCTACAGTTCCTCCATCCCACACACAAATTCCCCAAAACAGCCAGCATGCAACTCTCCATATATAATAAAAACAGAAAGTGCTGGAAAAACTCAGCTAGTCTGGCAGCATCAGTGAAGAGAGAAAGAGTTAATGTTTTGAGTCAAATATGACTCTTCTTTGGAACTCTCTAATGCAACTCTCCATAATTTCTAAGGCAGGTCAAAGGGCTGGGGAATGAGCTTCACCTCCTACTAATGACTCCCCCAGGGTTAGCACGGTTAGCACGATGGAACATAGTGCTCAGAGGTCTGCACTCTCACTAGAGTCCTGGTTTTCGGGGAACCTAATAAAATAACAAAATGCGCCTCAGCAGCCACTCCAACCAGTAGCTAATTCTTAACCTCTTTAATTTAGATGAGAGCAATCAAGGTCTCGGCTCATGATCCATGTCTGGAAGAAATACTGCTCTTAATGTGAAATTGAGGCATTTTCACTCCATGATAAATTCATTCTTTTAAGGAATCTGGTTTCACTAGATGACAGAAGAGGGTGGGGATCTGTCACAAGACATAGTATGATGGATGGTGTGAAGAAACATGTGCCTCAAGTTATAAGAACTCATGCTTGTGTCTTGCATTTAGTGTAGGCAGCACATTATCCACAACAAACCCATTACAGAGGAAGCAGAGCACAGCATTGTCTTACATTGAAGGATGTTTTAGAGATGTCCTCAAAACATTCCTAAAGAGATCAAACATCGCCGCCGACTCAAGGGAGTCCCTGGCTTGCGACCAATCAAAATGGAGAATGTGATTCGGGAAGGCACTGAATACATCAAGAGACTTCATCGGGAAAATGCAGAGGTGCAGTCAAGGCTTTGCTACAACCCTCCCAACAACTCACCTACCCAACTCTCCAAGTATAGTCTGCAGATCATGCATTGGACTCAATCCTGAGGGACTGCCTAAGAAGAAGACAATGAGGGATACCTGGTCATGAGGTGTCTGCCACTGAGGATAAGAAGGTGCAAAGGTAAAACCTGCCTCTGCTCCTCTAAACGCACAGTCAGCACTGATCCCCAGGTTTGCAATACACTACAGGATAAACTACTGCACAACATTCTGCACAGATGGTGCTAGCAGCATGCAAATAACTAATTAAGTATTAACACCTCATGCCTCCAGTAAGGGGAAGTTTTCAGGTAACTACAGGAGAAAGCTGGAAAGGTTTCATTTTCAAAAAAAAAATGTTGATTTCTAATTAAAATTTTTAAAATCTAGGTCTGGGTGGATACAGTTTCAAAGGTATTAGCAACTCACAATGACCCATTCACCCATTTGCCATACCTTTATCAACTAATCATATGCACATGTTCCAGAAAATGTCATGAGATGTGGCAGAGGGAATGGGTACAGAGTGCGGGAGAGAGAGAGAGAGAGAGAGAGGGGGAGAGAGGGGGGAGAGAGGGGGGGAGAGGGGGAGAGAGGGGGAGAGAGGGCGCACGAGAGGGCGCACGAGCAAGAGAAAGCAAGTGAGCGTAAGAGCAAGAGAGATTCTGGGAGCATGCGTAAGAGGGAAAGAGAGTCAGTGTGAGAGAGAGTGAGTGTGTGAGAGAGTGTGTTTCAGTGGGTATGACAGTGTGTATGTGAATGAGTGAGAACACACACTCATACAGGCTGCTCAGTACAGGGACAGACGTCCTCCCATTCCTCCTCCCCAAAAACCTATCCACACTCCAGGCCGAGAGAGGAGCAAACCCAGGCTGAAAGGCAACATGCTTCCAATCCCCACTTTTGGATAAATTCTGCCGAAGCCAGCTCAGAGGGCATGCCACCAGAGGCGAACTCAAGCTTAGCTCAGCCCCAGTCTCCTCCCCCTTCCCAAGTGACCCCGACTTGGGGTCTAGTCTCTCTCTCTCTAGCTCTGTGTTTTAAACAGAGAGACATAAAAGGTTTCATTAGTTAGCTTAGCTGCTTGGCACTTTTTAAATGGTCATTATTATGAATTTCTCATCTTTAAAAATGATCAATATATTGTTATGACATTGTTTTTTGTTCAGAAAATTGTTCATTGCTGACAGGGAATGAGAGGCTCACAAGAAGTCTGATTGCTTTTTGGAAGGCTGGCGTGTTAGAAATGCTCAGCACGTCTTGCAGCATCTGTGCCGAGAGAACAAGTAACATTCGTGCCACACAAGTGTCAGGGAATGGTCTTCTCCAACAAGAGAGAATCCAACCATCTCCCTTTGACCTCCAATGCCATTATCATCACTAAATCACCTATCAACAACCTGGCAGTTACTATTGACCAAAAACTGAACTGGATCAGCCAGTAACTACAATAGCAGGTCAGAGGCTGGGAATTCAGTGGACTCACCTCCTGACACCCAAAGCCTGTCCACCATCTACAAAGCACAAGTCAGGAGTGTGATGTAATACTCTCCACTTGTCTGGTTAAGTGCAGCTCCAACAACACTCTAGAAGCTCGACACCATCCAGGACAAAGCAACCTGCTTGACTGGCACAACATCCACCACCTTAAACATTCACTCCCTCCACCACCGACACACAGTGGCGGCAATGTCTACCATCTATCTACAAGATGCATTGCAGCAACTCACCAACGCTCCTTTGACAGCACCTTCCAAACCTGCAACCTCTACCACCTAGAAGGGCAAGGGCAGTGGATGCATGGAAACACCACCACCTCCAAGTCCCCTCCAAGCCAACACCATCCTGACTTGAAACTATATTACCATTCTTTCGCTGTCACGAGTTCAAAATCCTGAAACTCCCTCCCTAACAGTGCTGTGGGTGTACCTACTTCAGATGGCCTGCAGTGGTTCAAGAATGCGCCTCAGCACCACCTGCCCAAGGACATTTAAAATGGGCAATAAATGCTGGCCTAGCCAGTGATGCCCAAATCCTGTGAATGAATAATAAAAAGAAGTCAGTGGCCCTTTATCAGAACTAGTGCAAATTATAGACCTGAAGCATTGATTCTGTTTCTCCATAGATGCTGCCTGGACTGCTGAGTATTTTCAGCATTTTCTGTTTATATTTCTCCATGGCAACGCCTCTACCAGAGTCCACTTGCCAACGAATCAACACTCTCTTCGCATACAGTATAAATTGTTGTTTTCCCGTTATATTGGTATTCTTGAATAGTATCCCGATGAGTGCAAGACGAAAAGCTTCGACATGTTTCTTTTTTCAGCAATATTCTCATTTGTACATTGGGTTGTTTTTTGTGGTGCTTGTGAGGTTCAAGTCTTTTGGATGTCACAATCAGATTTTGCATCGGGCCAGTTTCAAAGAAGTGGAGCTGATTGCATAACATGAACGACCAAGTTGTGTGCAATTGTCTGACAAAGCCATGGCTTTGAAACGTATCATATTGAAACGTGAGCTTTCAATGGGCTTTATAAATAGAGGCAAAGAGTGCAAAAGTCAAGATATTTTGCTAAACCTATATAAAACATTTTGACCCCACTGTGACTATGATTCCCAATTCTGGGAACCCAAAGGATGTTAGTGGGAGGGGTGAAGGGAGGAGGGCTATGGGATCACCTGGGCCCATGATTTCTCTCCCTGTATCTGCACTCCATGGTAGTGTTCCACATTCTCACTGCTCTCTCGGTAAAGAAGCTTCTCCTGAATTCCCTACTGAATTTACTAGGACCTCTCATAGTTATGGTCTCTTATCCCCATAAGTTCTCTCTCTGTCCTCCCCCCATCAAATCCCTTCATGACCTTAACGTGTTCAGCCCTCAGCCTCTTCCTTTCCAGAGAAAAGAAACCCAGCCTATTTAGTCTTTCCTGGTAGGTATATCCTTTCAGTTTTGGTATCAAAGTTGTGAATTTTATTTTGTACCTTCTCCAGGGCCTCTATATCCTTTTTATAGAATGGATATCAGATCTGTTCACAGTGCACCAAGTGTGGTCTAACCAAAGTTCCATACAAGTTTACCAAATTGACATCCCCACCCTCAGTGAGACCCACCTTCCTGGGACAGTTCAAGGATATACCTTCTTCTGGAAAAGGAAAGGTTGACAGTGACCCTCGTTATCCAGAGTTAGTTTTGTCATCCAAAATAGGATCTTGATGTCAGAACTCCCCAATAGTATAAATGAAAGAATCATAACTTTTCACCTACAGCTCAGCTGTAATCAATATACCACCATCATCAGTGCTTATGCTCTGACCCTTGACGCCAACAAAGATACTAAGGAAAAGCTCTGCTCTGAGGTTGATGAAGTCCTTACACCATCCCAAAAGAAAAGATCATCGTTCTGGGGACTTTAATGCCAGGGTTGGTCATAGACTCCAATGTTTGGAGCAGAGCCATTGGGAAAAACAGGGTGGGAGAAACCAATGCAAATGGCACCCTCTTGCTGACAAAGTGTGCTCAACATATCCTCATTATAACAAACATCCACTACCGCCAGAAGGACAAATACAAAATCACATGGAGGCATCCCAGACCCTGCACGCGTGCAGAAATAACAAGAGTTAGAGTCCCATAAAAAAAGCTAAAAGAATATAGGGTTAAGTGCCCTTTGATTGGCCTTGAGGCATAGGTTTAAACACTGCGGCCGATTCAGGATGTAGATGATGTTGCAATTATTACAAGATCTCGGTTCACTGGTAGGTTTCTGGGAGAGTTGGCTTCTTGAACCAGGTGACACTCTTATTCCAAAAGAGTGAGTGAGAGGGAGAGAGGGCAGCCTTCAGCCTGTTTTCTCTTCTGAAGACTTTCTTGGCGCCACCTGTGTCTCTGGCAATCTCTCTAGTGGCTGGCAGCCTTGCCTTGGAATACTTCACCCACTGTGTTTTTCCAAGAGGTTTGGGGTCTGTCTGTGGCAGCCATTGATTCAATGTCCAATACTTTGCATTTTTAATGTCTCTTCCTTAGACAGTTACGAGTTTCAATGGCTGCCTAGATTATAGAAAACATCTCTCTCTTCACACCCCCCTGAGGACAATTGCAGGTTCTCACCTTCACCTTGGAATGCGGCCTTGCATTATTAAGCAGTTAGCACTGTCGCAGTTCAAATTGCAAATGTCCAGTCAGTTGAAAGTTCAAAAATCATATTTTCAAAAAAGCAAAGGGGCGCAGTCTCATGACAATCTTCACACATCCAACTCAATTCCAGAGCAAGGGGATCAAATAGTCAACTGTACTAGACTCATGTACCCATGCCATTTGGTTTGAGAACTCTGTTGTCACGAGGACTAGTTCAATGAAAATGATGCAGAAATATGTGACCTTCTAGAATAAAAACGAGTAGTCCTCATTGCCTGAAAAAGCAACTCAAGTCGTCGTCAAGAAGGCAGCCTCCTAACAGCCCAAGGCTGAAGCCCAAAGACAACTCTGGAAGATAAAAGACAATTTCCCTCATCCATATCAGGGAAAATCCTGACTTGCATTCTCCTGTATCACCTAATACCCATGGCTGAGGAAATCCTCCCAGAGACAGTGTCGCTTTAGAACTTCCAGAGGAACCTCCCTCAACATGGTCTGTTGCTAGACAAATCCAAGAAAAATGTCAAGCACACCACCAGGAACTCTTCATTGCATTCACTGACCCTGACCAAAGCATTTGACTCAGTAAGTCATGAGACTCTGTGGATTGTGCTCCAAAGATTTGGATGTCCAAGAATCTTCAGATGCCTTCAAAAATCAAGATGGGGAAGGTCAAGCATGGCTGCGTGATAGCCCCCATACTATTTACAATCCACCTGACAGTGGCTATTCTTCTCATCTGCGTAGATGGAAAACAAACAAACATGCGAGTTAGGAGCAGGAATAGGCCGTTTGGCCCCTCAAGCCCTCTCCGCCATTTGATAAGATCATGGCTGATCTGATTGTGGTCTGAATTCTACATTCCTGTTTATCCCGTATACCTTTTGACTCCCTTGTCAATCAAGAATCTAACTGAGCCTTAAAAATATTCAATGACCTTGCCTCCACTACTCTCTGTGGAAGAGAATTCCACAGGCTAACGATCCTTGTGAGATCTCCAAGCTCCTGAACTGCAGTGAGACGTGGACTGTGCACCAGCGACACACAAGAATGCTAGAAAAATTCCATTAGCGATGTCTCCGCAGGATCCTCTGGATTCAGAAGGAGGACCATTGAACAAACACTAGTGTTCTCCTTGAAGCCAGCTCCACAAGCATTCAGACAAAATGGATATAAAATTGGCTGAGTGACAGGAAACAAATGGCTAAGGGACAGGAAACAAAGAATACTGGTGAAAGGTTGATTGTTTAGACTGGAGGAAGGTCTATAGTGGACGATATAAAACTTGGAAGTATTATGAACTGTGAGGAGGATAGTTTAGAACTTCAAAAGGACATAGATAAGTTGGTGGATGGGTGAACAAGTGGCAGATGAAATTTAATGCAAAGAAGTATGACTTTTTTTTAGGAAGAACACAGAGGCAATAAAATAAAGGGTACAATTCTAAAACGGGTGCAGGAGCAAAATACATATACACCCGAGTGTGCATAGATTATTGAAAGTGGCAGGACAAGTTGAGGGAGCAGTTAATGAAGTATATGGCATTCTGGACTTTATCAAAAGGGGCACAGAGTACAAAATCAAAGTGGTTATGCTAAAGCTGTATAAAACACTGGTTGGGCCTCAGCTGGAATATTGTGTCCAGTCCTGGGCACTCACTTTAGGAGGATGTGAAGGCATTACAGGGGGTGCAGAAAAGATTTACGAGAATGGCTCCTGGGGTGGGGAACTTCAGTTGTGTAGAAAGATTACAGAAGCTGGGAATGTTTTCCATGGAGAAGAGAAGGCTGAGAGGATATTAATTTTCAAAATCATGAGGGGTCTGAACACTGTAGGCTGGGGAGAAGATGTTCCCACTGATGGATGGATCGAGAATCAGAGGGCACAGATCTAAGGTAGTTACCACAAGAAGCAATGGTGACATGAGGAAAAACTTTTTTCACGCAGCTACTGGTTAAGATCTGGAATGCACTGCCTGAGAGTGTGGTGGAGGCAGGTTCAATCGAGGCATTCAAAAGGGAATTGGATTATTATCTGAAAAGGAAGAATATGTAGGGCCATAGGGAGAAGCAAGGTAAACTGCTCCTTCAGAGAGCCAGCACAGACATGACAGGCTGAATGGCCTTCTTCTGTACTGTAAACATTATATGATTCTACCTGCTGTAAAATCAACTTTGATGGACTGGACACTGTCAGGATAGCCAAAAATCATCTTCTCCCACAGATCCTGTTTTCTCAACTCTCAAATGGCCAACAATCCAGGGGAGGAGAAAGAAAACCCTTCAAAGACACTCTGCAGCTCTCCTTGTGGCAACATTGACATTAATGACTGGAAGGAGCTTGCTATCAATTGTTCAAAATGACAACAACAGTCCATCAAACTGCATTACGCTGTGAGTCACAATGTCTTAATGATGGACGCAGAATGGAAGCAGAGAAGGAAAGACAAGGAAGCAAATCATGCACCCCCAATCCCGCTACCTCGTGGGCGTCCTGCCCCATGTGCCCAAAGATCTCAGGAATTGGCCTGCTCAGTCAAAGAATGGCAGAAACTCACGGCTCTGAGTAAATGTCATCCTCAAATCGAGGGACTGACAACTATATCAAATTTACAATAATCTCTCTGCTTTTCAATTCTATCCTACTAAAAACAAACCCAAATGCTTTGTTTGCTTTTCTCATTGTCTTATTAATTAGCATTGCTACTTTTAGTGATCTATGTAACTGTACCCAGATCATTTACTCCTCTACCCCATTTAGACACATTTCCAAAGGTTAAGTAGCCTGCTTATTCTTCCTGCCAAAATGTGCCACCCCGCATTTAACTATATTAAAACTAACTTGTCAATTTGATGTTTATACTGCAAGCTTAATAATGTCTTCCTGTAACATATCAGTCTTCTGCAGTATTAACTACAACCCACAAATGTCATCCACAAGTTTTGAAATTGTACACCTGATTGCACAAGCCAAATCATTACTGTAAACCATGACCGATTCCTGTGGGTCACCAATTCCCAACATTTACCAGTCTGATACATGCTGAGAGCGAGACCCATACCCAGCAAGAGTGAAAAAGAAACACACCATCAAAGAGAGAGAGACATAGTATGAGAGAAACACAGACCACAGACAGACATAAGACACAAAAATGACAGAGAGAGACAAAGGACAGCCATAATTTTAATCTAAACGAGCAACAAAGTGTAAAATCAGGCGATGTGTAAAACAGGCATCCAATCCAAACCCACAGGCACGTACATTGTATTAATACGGACTCTTATCACATCCCAAATCATTGTACAATCAATAAGTTACTTTTGAAGTGCAATCACTGTTTGTAAGACCAACACAGCAGAGTCAATTTGGACATAGCAAGGTCCCCCAAACAGTAATCAAATCAATAGCCACATAGGCTGGGTGGCTTTGGTTGAGTCAAGGATATTGGTCAGGAACCTGCCTGCTCTTTGAGTGCAAAGGGATCCTTTACATACACCCGAACAGGCAGGTAGAATCTAATCTCAGTTTAATCATCTGAAGGACAGTACTGCAAACACTGCATTACCCAGTCAGTACCACACTGAAATGCCAGCTTCTGTCCATACCCCAGCTCATTTCCACACCATTGTTAACTCCTCGATGCTGAAACCAAGAGTAACCCCATGCTGCCTCCCCCGGTAGGTATTTCCTCTAAGACAGCATATGCTGGGATAAAGCCAGGGGTTCCGCACCTATTTCCATTATAGATTCTTCTTTCCGCACCTATTTCCATTATTTTTAAATCTAAAACTAAAACCTTTAGTCTTTCCACCCCACCCCCACTAGAGCTGTACTTTGAATATCCTGTCTTGCATTCTTAATTAGCACTTTTCTCAGACAAAGACCACCACCTTCAACACCTCTTTGACCCTTTTGTCTCTGACATCTTTTGATTATCTGCTCACACCACACCCTCAATGTGTCTCTTCCCCCCCACCCACCTTAAACCAATTTATATTTCTCCCTTGTTGAAACTATGCTTCAGTTCTGCTGAAGGGCCATGAGGGCTCGAAACGTTGACTGATTTCTTCTCCACCGATGCTGCCAGACTTGCTGAGTTTTTCCAGGTAATTCTGTTTTTATTTTGTTTTGGATTTCCAGCATCCGCAGTAGCTTTTAGCTTTTTGTTTTTAGCCCTCTATTCTGTATGGTTCTGAGCAGCTGAGTAAAACCATTTCCCAGCTGAGACAGGAAGCTCAGTTTAAAATCACAGGGTCCTACAGCACAGGGGCAGGCCATTTGGGCCCACCCTGCCTGTATCGGATCTTTGGAAGAACTATCCAATTTAATTCCATTCACCTGCTCTTTACTCATTGTCCTGCAAATTCATCCTCTTCAATATGTGTCCAATTGCCTTTTAAAAATTCTCATGGAATGTGCTTCCACCACCCTCATGTAGTGTGTTCGAGATCTTAACCCCACTGTAGAAATTTCTCATTTCCCCCCCGCCCCCCGCCAAAGTTCTTGGCAATTATTTTAAAATCTATGACCTGTGGCTTTTCTTTCTGTCCTTGTTTTGTCCTGTGAGAAGCCACTCAGCTCAGCTGTGGCTCAGTTCATAGCACTCTCGCCTTTGAATCAGAGGGTTGTGGGTTCATGTCCCACTCCCGGAAACCAAGAACTGTGATTGTACTCAAAAGAGTTGCAATCTGTAACTGTTGGTAACTCGAAAGAGTTTCCCCCTTTCAACAAAAAGGTTCAATCAAGGTCACACCTGTGACATGCACTCTCTGATCAGGAGAGATCACTCCACTCTCAACATTGTTCCCCTCCAAGCCACTCACCATCCTGACTTGGAAACATCTCACCGTGCCTTCACTGTCGCTGGGTCAAAATCCTGGAACTCCCTCCCTAACAGCACTGTGGATGTACCTACACCACATGGTCTGCAGCGGTTCAAGAAGGGAGCTCACCACCGCCTTCTCAAGGGCAACTAGGGATGGGCAATACATGCTGGCCCAGCCAGCGAAGCCCACATACCATGAATGAATAAAAAAATACAGTCAGTTCTACTCACTTCTCAGAATAGAAACAGCCACAGCAGCAAGTGCGCCAAACTCTTAAAATTTCCATTTTACAAGCTCTCCACCACACAGTCACCTGATCCACTCAATTCTTCTTTGCTCAAGGCACATCTTGAGAGATCTATTCTCACTTCTCAGCCATTAAATATAATACAGTGTTAAATAACATCAATGCTATGATGATCCTAGACAGGTGCAATCTTTGGATTTTATCTGCTAGAACCTTTAATTCCTTCTTTTGACAAAACTATCAGCTGCCTCCTGAATTGATCCACATGGTTATCATTCTCTGGCAAGTAGCCGAACAGTATGAACTGTGGACAGTGGACACCAGTTAGTAACCACACTGTATCACACCCTCTTGACCCCAGCTAGTGACCACACTGTATCACGCCCTCTTTACTCACCAAGACTCCTTCGACAGCACCTTCCAAACCCATGACCACTACCATCTAGAAGGACAAGAGCAGCAGATAGATGGGAACACCACCACCTGGAAGTTCCTCTCCAAGTCACTCACCATCCTGACTTGGAAATATATCACCGTTCCTTCACTGTTACTGGGTCAAAATCCTGGAACTCCCTCCCTAACAGCACTGTGGGTGTACCTACACCACATGGACTGCAGTGGCTCAAGAAGGCAGCTCACCACCACCTTCACAAGGGCAACTGGGGATGGGCAATAAATGCTGGCCGAGCTAGCGAAGTCCACATCCCATGAATGAACCTTTTAAAAACTGTATCACACCCCGAGTCACACCCTCTTGACCCCAGTTAGTGACCACACTATTACGCTCCTTCCTCCACCTCATCAGTCTTTGAGGAGATGTGGGTTTGGAGCTTCTATTTTGCAGTTCCCTCGGGTGTCAACGCCAGATTTCTGGTCAAACTTCATAAAATAGCTTGGCTGCTATCAGATTAAATCTGTTTTGCAAACATCTGCCAAGTTGCTAAGCCTGAAGACAGTTCAGGAACTGGGCCCTTGGCTCAGTAATCAGCATGAAATAACTATGAACAAACATGCACAGTTCTGGGTCACCTGTTTAAAACAAGTAACCTGGCCTCCCCCATAGGTCAGTGAGCAAGTGTAGTGTTCACTTAAACAATATGAATTAGGGTTCCTGTGTTCTATCTCTGATCTAGATCAGCTGATTTCATCCAGAGTGTGGGAGCAGAGTGAGACAGCCTGAGTGCAACGAGGTATGAGTTCTAACTTGGGAACTTGGTGCAAATGGGAATCTCTCTAAGTTTTTCTCAAGTTATAATTTAGATTAGCAGTCAGACTCTGACTTAAATCTTTAAAACAGCGAACTAGTTAAGGACAAAAACAAAAATACCTGGAAAAACTCAGGTCTGACAATATCTGCGGAGAGGGATACAGTTAACGTTTCGAGTCCGAATGACTCCATCAGATTCTACTATTACATAATTCTACATCGAGTCATTCGGACTCGAAACGTTAGCTGTATCCCTCTCCGCAGATGCTGTCAGACCTGCTGAGTTTTTCCAGGTATTTTTGTTTTTGTTCTAGATTTCCAGCAACTGCAGTATTTTGCTTTGAACTAGTTAAGGAGCCTAGTTAACAGAAACTGCCAAGCATTGGTAGTTATGTGAAAATCAGCTGAAAACGAATAGCTGTTAATGATGGTAGAAGGATTCTGACTGAATAGTTGCAGCTCAGGTGTGCGTCATCAGCTCTCTATAAGAGTAGACAGGTTTTGCTATTGCACAGAATATGGGAGCACATAATGCCATTAAGCAGGAGGGCTAACTTTGGAATTTGATGTGGGGGGGAATTTGTCACACAGTCATAGAGTCATAAAGGTCTACAACACAGAAAAAGGTCCTTCGGCCCATCGAGTCTGCACCGGTCAAACACGTACCTAACTATTCTAATCCCATTTTCCAGGTCTAGGCCTTGTATGCCATGGCATCACAAGTGCACATCCAAATACTTCTTAAATGTTATGAGGGTTTCTGCCTCTACCACCCTTTCAGGCAGTGAGTTCCAGATTCCCGCCATCCTCTGGGTGAAAAAATTCTCCCTCACATCCCCTCTAAATCTCCTGCCCCTTACCTTAAATCTATGCCCCCTGGTTATTGATCCCTCCACCAAGGGGAAAAGTTCCTTCCTGTCTACCCTATCTATGCCCCTCATAATTTTATACACCTCAATCATGTCCCTCCTCAATCTCTTCTGCTCCAGGGAAAATAACCCCAGTCTATCCAATCTCTCCTCATAACTAAAACTCTCCAGCCCAGGCAACATCCTGGTAAATCTCCTCTGCACTCTCTCTAGTGTAATCACATCCTTCCTATAATGCGGATTCCAGGACTGCATGCAATACTCAAGCTGTGGCCTAACCAGCGTTTTATGCAGTTCCAGCATAACCTCCCTGCTCTTATATTCTATGCCTCGGCTAATAAAGGCAAGTATCTCATATGCCTTCTTAACCATCTTATCTACCTGTCCAGCTACCTTAAGGGACTGGTGGACATGCACATCAAGGTTCCCCTGATCCTCGGTACTTCCCAGGGTCCTACCATTCATGTATTCCCGTGCCTTGTTTGTCCTGCCCAAGTGCATCACCTCACACTTATCCGGATTAAATTCCATTTGCCACTGATCAGCCCATCTGACCAGCCCGTCTATATCCTCCTGCAATCTAAGGCTGTCCTCCTCACTATTTACCACCTCACCAATTTTTGTGTCATCCGCATTTGGTGCAGAGAGGGAAGGAGTTGCTGCATTTGATCTTTTTTTTAGCCTTCAGAAGTTAGTGAGTGTTCAAGGTTACAATTAGATGAACAGGTGGGTGATTGGTGAGTTGTTAAGACTTTATCTCGCTAAATGTGGGCAGCAGTTTAAACCAATATCGGGGAGATAAAAGTACTGCATTCAATTTATAGCTTAACTAATTAAACTACTCAGTATAAATTTAAACAATAGTTGAGTGATATTTCTAAACTTAAAACCTAACTAGTTTAAATTAAAAACAATAAAGATGGCAGGGTAGGTGATGTGTTGCAGCTGTAGCACGTGGACACCCAGTGTGATCCACGGCAACCACATCTGCAGTAGGTATCTACAGCTCGAGGCATTGATAAGACCCCTGGACCTGATGCCCTGCAAAAAGGGTCTTAAAGGAAGTGACTGCAAAGAAAATGAATGCATGGTTGTAATCTTTCAAAATTCCTTAGATTCTGGAAAGGTCCCAGCAAATTGAAAAAATGCAAAGGTAACACCACTATTTAAGAAAGAGAGAAAGAAAGCAGGAAACTATAGGCCAGTTAGCCTAACATCTGTCATTGGGAAAATGCTAGAATCCATTATTAAGGAGATAGTAGCAGGCCATTTAGAAAACCATAATACAATCAGGCAGAATCAACATGATTTTCTGAAAGGGAAATCGTGGTTGACAAATTTATTCAAGTTCTTTGAGGGTGTAAGAAGCAGGCGGAATACAGGAGAAACAGTAGATGTAGTGTAATATAAAAGCAAAAAACTGCGGATGCTGGAAATCCAAAACAAGTAGATGTAGTGTATTTGGATTTCCAAAAGACATTAGATAAGATGCCACATAAAAAGTTATTGCACAAAATAGCAGTTCATGATGTTGGGGGTGTATATTTGCAAGGTTAGAAGATTGGCTACCCAACAGGAAACAGAGTCGGGATAAGTAGGTCAAACGGCAAATCGTAAATAGTGGACTGGCACAGGAATCAGTGCCGGGGCCTCAACTATTTACAATCTATATTATTGACGGGTGAAGGCACAGCCTACATTGTACCCAAATTTGCAGATTACACAAAGTAGAAGACCAAGTTGTGTGAAGATACAAAGAGTCTGCACAGGGGTATGGATAGGTTTACTGAGCAGGCAAAAAATTGGCAGGTGGAATGTAATATGGGAAAATGTAAGGTTGTCCACTTTGGCAAGAAGAATAGCAAAGCAGAATATTATTTCATGGAGAGAGACTACAGAATTCTACAGTGCAGAGGGATCTGGGTGCCCTTGTACATGATTTACAAAAAGTTACAGCAAGTAATTAGGAAGGCAAATGGAACGTTGTCATTTAATGCAAGGGGATGGAGTATACAAGTAGGAAAGCCTTGCTACAACTGTACAGGGCATTATTGAGATCACACTTGGAGTACTGTGTACAGTATGGTCTCCTTAAGGAGGGATATATTGCATCAGAAGTAGTTCAGAGAAGGTGCACTAGGCTGATTCCTGGGATGAAGGAGTTGTCATATGAAGAAAGGGTCTATACTCATTGGAGTTCATTAGAATAGAGGTGATCTTATTGAAACATAAGATTCTAAGGGGGTTTGACAGGGTAGATGCTGACAGGATGTTTCCTCATGGGGGAAATCTAGAACGAGATAGACAAAGTTTAAAACTAAGGGGTCTCTGACTTAAGACGGAGATGAGAAATTTCTTCATTCAGAGGGTCGTTAGTCTTTGGAATTCTCCACCCCAGAGAGCAGTGGAGGCTGGGTCATTGAATATATTCAAGGCTGAGTTAGACAGATTTTTGACTGACAAGGGAGTCGAGGGTTATGGGGGAGATGCAAGAAAGTGGAGTTAAGGCCACAATCAGATCAGCCATAATCTTATTGAATGGCAGAGCAGACTCAATGGGCCAAATGCCCTACCCCGGCTCCTATTTCTGATGAGCTGATGAAGATCACAGCTGGAGTATTACAATTGGACTCAGTGGCCTCTTGGCAAGGGACAGGGAAAAATAAATCAGCCAGGGCTGATTCCCACAGCTGATGAGTATTCAACGATTTCTGTTGGACAGTGAGGGTTGGGTATGGGCTTGAGTGTACCTGGCAGCAATGCCATTTAAAGTTAAATATCCAGCCAACATTCACAATCAAAGCTCACACATGAATAACAGCAACAGTAACCAATCCCTGCGTAACCACATTCCAGCAAAAGGCAGGCAAGGAGAAAATAAAAACAAATCAAACTTCAAACATGAAAACATCTTTCGGAGGGTATTCCTGTGAGTTGTTACTGCAGGTTAAATATGTCTAAATATGCTGAGAGTTTCAGGTTTTCAATGAGTTTCAGGATATTTAATGCAGAGAAAATGTGTGTTGGTTTTACCATTTTGTGACAGGGGATTTGATCCTCTATGCTGGAGACAGCAGCTGTGTGTTACACAACCCAAAGGCAGCCAGATAATGCAGGATATTATTTCTTGTTATTAAGACGTCTGTAAGTTGATAATGACAGACTACATTTTGAGAGTGCTTTTCCCACCCAGCTGGACCCCACAGTCAACACCAAGCTGTCAGAATGTAGCAAAGACATTTTTGCCACAGGACCAAGCCAACAGACCATGTGTCTAATGCAAGTCAACCATGAGAGCCTCAACTTGAGAAGACTGACCTGCATTTCTATAGCATCTTTCACAACCGAAGTGCTTTAAAGCCAACAAAGCACCTTTAAAATATTGTCACATTTTTTATTCTTTCATGGGATGTGGGCGTTACTGGCAAGGCCACTATTTGTTGCCCATTCCTAATTGCCCTTGAACCGAGTGGCTTGCTAAGCCATTTCAGGGGGCAGTTAAAAGTCAACCACATTGCTGTGGGTCTGGAATCACATGTAGGCCAGACTGGGTAAGGATGGCAGAATCTCTTCCCTAAAGGACATGAGTGAACCAAATGGGTTTTATGACAGTCAATGATAGTTTGATGGTCACTATTACTGTGACTAGCTTTATACTCCAGATTTATTAATTAAATTTAAATTACACCAGCTGGCATTGTAGGATTTGAACCAGTGTCCCCCACATCATTAGCCTGGGCCTCTGGATAACTAGTCCAGTAACATTACCAGTACGCCAATGTCTCCCCTCACTATTGCAGGAAACACGGCAGCTGGATATGCACACAGCAAGGTCCCATAAACAGCAATGTGATACTGACAAGATAATCTGCTGTTTAGTTACATTGGATGAGGGATAAATGCTGGCCAGGACATCAGGGAGAACTCCTCTGCTTTTCTTCAAAATAGTTTTGTGGGCCCTCAGTACTGTTCCTCCAACAGTGCAGCGTTCCCGCAATACTGACAATCCGACAGTGCAGCACTCCTCAGTACTGCCTCTATGACAGTGTGGGGCTCCCTCAATACTCACCCTCTGAATTGCAGCACTCTCTCAGTACTGACCCACCGACTGTGCAGCGCTCCCTTAGTACTGACCCTCCGACTGTGTAGTGCTCCCTCAATACTGATCCTCCGACTGTGCAGTGCTCCCTCAATACTAACCCTCCAAAAGTGCAGTGCTCCCTCAATACTGACCCGCTGACTGCACAGCGCCCCCACAGTACTGTACTGGAAGCATTAGCCTGGATGATAGGTCTCTGTAGAGTGGTTTTTATGGCACAGAAGCAAGTGTGCTACACACCGAGCACAGCTGACCCTTTGGTTGAAGCAATACCCATTCTCACTGCAGAGAGGTTTTCTTTTCTCCTGAAGGCTATGAAGTCAGGTAGTGTGTGGCCTTGAATGGAGTGCCACACATCAGGGAGAGGGAAAGTTACCTGGACACTTTGTGCCAGAAGGCAGCCACACCCATGAGGATAGGGGCTTCTGATTTGGTCAGTGGTCAGGGACAAGAGGGTGTGACTGTGGGTGAGGCAGGTAAGGGAACCCAGGCGGCAGGAATATCAGCCTATGCAACTGTCCAACAGACCTGAGGTTCTTTCAGCTTATTTGGATGAGAGTGGGGGGCTGACTGACCATGGGCACTGTGGTACACGTAGCCATTCAAGTAGGGAGAGCAAAAAGGAATGTAGTGGTAGTAGGGGACAGTATAGTGAGGGGGATTGACACTGTCCTCTGCAGCAACAAGCGAGAGTCCAAAAGGCCGTGTTGACCGCCCGGTGCCAGGTTGTGGGACATTTGCTCAGGGCTGGAGAGGATCATACAGTAGGATCCAGTTGTCCTGGTCGATGCAGGCGCCAATGACATAGGTAGGACGAGGAAGGAGGTTCTGCATAGTCAGTATGAGGAGTTAGGTACCAAATTAAGAAGCAGGGCCTCAAAGGTAATAATCTCTGGATTATTATCTGAGCCACGTGCAAATTGGCATAGGGCAAATAAGATTAAAGAAATGAATGCGTGGCTCAAAGACTGGTGTAGGAGAAGTGGGTTCCGGTTTGTGGGACACTGGCAACAGTATTGGGGAAAGTGGGGGCTGTACCGTTGGGATGGTCTACACCTGAACCGTGCTGGGGCTGGTGTCCTCGCGAGCCGCACAACTAAGGAATTAGAGCGAGTTTTAAACTAAATAGTGGGGGCAAGGGATCAAAATTGGGATGATATGGTAAACCAATGAGTAGAGACAAGGCAAGGGAGAAGGGTACTAATATGGGAAATGATAAACAGGCTGTGACAGGAAGGGACAGAGGGTTCAAATCTAAGAGTAAATCAGCAGGTAAGGCTAGACGCTATAAAAATAAAAGGACAAAACTAAAGGCTCTGTATCTAAATGCATGCAGCATTCAAAACAAACAGATGAACTGATAGCCATTACAGAGACATGACTACGAGATGACATAGATTGGGACCTGAATATTGAAGGGTATGTGACAATTAGGAAGGGCAGGAAGTTAGGAAAAGGTGGAGGGTGGCTCTGTTAATTACTGATGGTATTAGCACATTAGGGAGGGTGACCTAAGTTCTAGAAAGCAGGATACAGAAGTGGTTTGGGTAGAGAGGAGGAATGATAAAGGCAAGAATTCACTTATGAGAGTGGTGTACAGGCCCTCTAACAGTAATAACACAGTAGGACATGTATCAAAGAAGGAATAGTGGGAGCTTGTAAGAAGGGTACGGTGATTATCAAGGGGGATTTTAATCTACATATAGACTGGAATATTCAGGTGGGCAAAGATAGCGCAGATAATGTTTTCCGGATTTCTTAGATTTCTGGGGCTAACCAGGTTGCAGGCAATACTGGTATTGTGCTATGAGATAGGATTAATTAATCATCTCATTGTAAAGGCACCCCTAGGTAGAGGTGATAATATGATTAAATTTTACATTCAGTTTGAGGGATAGAAGAGTGGATCCAAGACTAGTACTTTAAACTTAAATAAGGGCAATTATGAGGGCATGAAAGCAGAGCTAGCGGAAGTGAACTGGCAATTTAGGTTAAGAGATAGGTCAATAGAGATGCAGTGACAGACATTCAAGGGAATATTTCAGAATACACAGAGCAGATACATTCCAACAAGGAAGAAAAATTCCAAGGGGGCACCCACCATCCGTGGTTAACCAAAAAAGTTAAAGGCAGTATCAAACTTAAAGATAAAGCATATAATTGCTCAAAGATGGGTGGCAAGTCAGAAGATTGGACAGAATATTTTAAAAAGTGTAGAATACCTGAAAGAATAATAAGGGTGGAAAAATTAGAGTTCAAGAGAAAGCTAGCTAGAAATATAGAGTAGATACTTAAAATAGAAAAGAGCTAACAAAGTGAGCATTGATCCAAAAGAAAGCAAGTCTGGAGAATTGATAATGGAAAATAAGGAGATGACAGGTCAATTTGACAGGTATTTTGTATCAGTCTTCACTATCGAGGATACAAGTCACATCCCAGAAATGGCTGTAAGTCAGGAATTGGAAGGAAGGAACTCAAGAAACTTACAATCACCAGGAAAGTGGTGCTGAGCAAATTGTTTAAACTGCAGGTTGACAAGTCCCCAGGTCCTGATGGACTTCATCCCCGAGTCTTAAAAGAAGTGGCTAGTGAGATAGTTGATACGTTGGTTTTTAATTTTTCAAAATTCACTGTATTCAGGGAAGGTTCCATTAGATTGGAAAATAGGTAATGTAACTCTTTATTCAAAAAGGGAGGAAGACAGAAAGCAGGAAACTATAGACCAGCTAGTTTAACATCTGTCATAGGGAAAATGTTAGAAGCTATTGTTAAAGACATTATAACAGGGCGCTTAGATAAATTCAAGGTAATCAGACAGAGTCAACATGGTTTTGCAAAAGGGAAATCATGTTTAACCAATTTATTGGGGTTCTTTAAAGAAACCACATGTGCTGTGGATAAAGGAGGTCCGGTAAATGTACCGTATTTAGATTTTCAGAAGACATTTGATAAGATGCCTCATCAAAAGGTTACTGCAGAAAATAAAAGCTCATGGTGTAGGGGGTCACATTTGGCATGGATAGAAGATTGGCTAGCTAACAGGAAACGGAGAGTAGGCATAAATGGGTCATTTTCTGGTTGGCAGAATGTAACGAGTGGTGTGTCACAGGGATCAGTGCTAGGGACTCAAATTTTTATAATTTATGTAAATGACTTGGATGAAGGGATTGATGGTATGGCTGTCAAATTTGCTGCCAACACAAAGATAGGTAGGAAATTAAGTTGTGAAGAGGCGACTTGATTGACACCTTTAAGATTCTGAGGGGTCTTGACAGGATGGATGTGGAAAGGATGTTTCTATCTGAGGGAGAATCTTGAACTAGGGCCCACAGTTTAAAATTAAGGCATCGCTGAATAATGACAGAGATGAAGAGAAATGTTTTCTCTGAGGGTAGAGTGTCTTTGGAACCGTCTTCCTCAAAAGGCTGTGGAAGCAGAGTCTTTGAATATTTTTAAGGCAGAGGCAGATAGATTCTTGATAAACATGGAGGTGAAACGTTATCGGGGATAGGCGAGAGGTTACAATCAGGTCCGCCAAGATCTTACTGAATGGCGGAGCAGACTCGAGGGGCTGATGGCCTACTCCTGCACCAAATTCTTATGTTCATAGGTGGCTGTGAAAGCAGCATAGAGGGACTGCCATCTGACAGCAATTATTCTAGGATGAATAGGATTGTACCCCACACCAAGGTCAGATTGTCATCTACTACTGTGATATAGTTAGCTAGGTTGAAGCTATGATCTATCTGAGCACAAGTACAGGCCTCTACATACCAGCATTCCTCCTGTATGGAGTCCTCTGTTGCTGCCAATAATGAGGCTCCTGCATTTCACTAGTTCTAAGAACAGAGTCTGAAATCCCCTGACATTGCAGGAAACACTGCGCACAGTTTATCCAAATGGCTTTGCTGGGAAGAGATTAGGAAATAGCACAGCTGGTGCTAGTGAACATAAAGCAATCTGGGAGAAGTTGGCAGCTTTAGGAAGTGGAAAGATCGTTGATATTGGCTGAGGAGTGACTGTACTGTGTAACATACTCAGACTGTTGGGACCTATGATGTTTATCGGAACAAGGAAGAAAAGTAAAGCATTCAGCTCATCTAGTTTGTCCACTTGTTTAGTTTCCTCCACCTTGATCTCTGGATTTAAGGAACAGTCTATTTCATTTAAACGTCAGTTCCTGGGGAGGTCACTGCATTCCGTTCCACATCAATATGGTCTTTAAGCTATCAGTTACAACAGCAGTTTGGGTTATAATTGTGCCCAGTTTTCTCTGGGTTGGAGGGTATCAGTCAGGATTCAGGCTCCTGCTGGAACCTGTTCTGTGTCAATGTCATTCCAGAACAGGCACACTCAGCTATGATGGCCACTGCTGTTGAGTAGCCTGTTAACTCTCACTGCCTAGGTTCATACATGAAGACTGGCCTCTAGAAGCTGCCTGTGCTTCTCAGGCCTTGGAAGTGACAGGAGGGAAAAAAGTTGGGGGGTGGGGGCAAGTAATAGTAAAATACACTGCACCTGATCAGTGACTTAGTTTAGTTCAGCAAATAAACCTATTTTTTTTATATATTGAGGAATTCCATTAGAACCAGCGTTGCTCACCTGCTAGGGTGTAGTCCATGTCAAATCCAAAGCATTTAATCTTCTCCATTGCCAAACTACGGTTAACAAACACTCTGAAAAAAGAAAAACAAACTCATCATTACTGGGGAAATAAGTGAGCAAAAAAAGGGGAAAGAGAAAGAGAGTGTAATCAAAAAGAGAAAAGAGAGTATCAAAAGAGGAAAAAATCCATGAGAGAGGAGAGAGAGAGAAATTAGAGTTCCGGCTACCTAATCACTGGGAGAGGATATTACTGTCCTCGAGAAAAGATGGAGGGGTAATATAGATAATCCCACATATCAGGAACTTGTTACAAGGTGGTTATGGATTTGAGGTGTGTGCACTTTGAAAAAGAGACTTGATTTTCTATATGATGGAGAAAGAACTGAGAATCCTGACCAGGGAAATTATTGACTGTGAGAAAAGGATGAATGCACAGAAGTGAAAAATGAAGAGGTTAGGAATAATAATGACAGATAGGCAGAGGTTTTCCACCTGACGGGTAATAGGGAAGATGTGAAATATGTTCCATCAGACACCAGGATCTCCTGCAAGGCCAGAAGCATCATGAGTTTCTTTGTGAGCATCAGTTTTCAGTGAAGCTTCCTGTCTAGCCTATTAAAACAAGCGTTTGGCAATCAGCTCCCGGGAGTTTCAGACTGCTGCGATTCCTGCGGCCTAAAGAGCAGGCTAGGTGTGCCATGAAGAGGAAAAGGCAGTGATCAAGTACACTAGCTCCAGGCCAAGCTCCTCAAGTCACTGAACCAAATAGTCCCAGTGAAATTCCACACCTGGTATGCTGCCAAATGGTGAAGCGCAGCTGTAGGAACTCTCATATCCGAGACTCTGGCCTACGCGGCCCCAAGTCCCCACCCCTGCCCCTCCCTGGCCTGAGCAACCCTGCACCTCCCGAGCCAGCAGCCCATACAGTGCAACAGATGTCACGACCATGGTGATCTCTTATCCATCTTACTCTAATGTTGCAGAGGTCAGACCCTGATGTGCACCAAGATAGAGATCCATTTGCTTAATGTTGTCTGAAGAACTTTCATTTCCTGCTGCTGATCTGGGATTGCGACCTTTTTTCTACCAAGCTGCAGTTATAGTGAAAAGAGAAACTGAACTCTGTGAAGTGTTTCAGTTGAGCTGCTCAGGCTGATAAGAGGTTTAATCAAGGGCATTTTAATCCAAGCTCACTAAAAATCCCATGAATTTCCTACTCTGAAACAGAGTTTTGAGAGATTCCATTAAGTGTTTCATGTTCATTGTATATTGGGTGTTTAATTTGTTCATTCGTTTACTTGTTTATTAGTTTATTTTATTAGTAATTATATATTTTGGAACAGACAAATTGTCACGGTTGGATTGGAGGTGCACGATATATGTGTGTTTCTGTAACTAAATACTCAAGTTATATCCTTCATCATCTGGCTAAGTGAGTTATAACATCTTATAATCCTCAACTGTCTGTTTTACACAACAACACTCTCTTATTTGAAAGGCTTTTCAGATCTTGTATCCTGGGTACTAAACACACCACACCACCATATGCTTTATATGGATTGCCTTCTCTCCTGGTTCTACTGTCACCAGGTGCCGCAAGATTACACCCAGCTGTTCTTTCACTGCAAGCCCAGATAGTGGATACTGGGGATGATTTCATGAATGGAGCTATCCTCTCACTCACACACACACATGTTGCAACCTACAACTCAGCAATAACTCCACACTCCCACTCCAAAGCTGAAATTAGCTAACTCAGTGGACTACAAGAGTGGAGTATTACCCCTTCTGGTCTGTGTGGATCAATGGGGCACCAGGCTGTACCTTTACATATAATGCTATCAGAGGAATGGTCCACCTGCATTTATCCCAGACTGATTTGACACACACCAGATGTCTGACTGACAGATTTCATTCTTTGTTATACAAATCCAACTGTAGTTGGCCTTCATGATAGGGTCGCCCAGACCAGGACATAATTCACAGAGGGATTTATAATGGAGCAGACTCGAGGGGTTGCATGGCCTACTTCTGTTTCTATTTCTTACATTGTAAAGAAATCCCTAGCAACAGTTTGCAAATTTAAATTCAGATTAAGGTTGAAAACGGTTTGTTTTAATGTGTGTTTGGCTGTACAACAGAGAGGATTAATCGGATTACATCTCCATCACAAACACCAAAGCATAACTCCTACTTAACACTTTTCACACCCCTTAGAACGGCTGCTCATTCTTTAATAAAAATACTGAATAGAAGTTATTACAAATACTTCTGTGATAGGCAAGTTGTAAAAAATGAGGGGTAACGGAGACCAGTAAGTTTCAGGGTTCTGATGAAATGTCTCCGCCAGAAATGTTAGCTCTGTTTCTCTCCCCACAGATGCTGCCAGATCTGCAGAGTATTTCCAGTACTTTCTGTTTTTAGTTTTGGGTTTCTTCCCCAGTCTGTGTAGTGATAGCTGCTCTCAGGCAGGGCTCCTGTAGCAGTGATACAACTAGCCCAATGCATAGGTAAGAGAGGGGAGAGGGTTTCTGATCACGACTCAATAACCCATGTTAGACAGTAAATGCATG
Source organism: Cetorhinus maximus (assembly GCF_964194155.1). Lineage (NCBI taxonomy): Eukaryota > Metazoa > Chordata > Chondrichthyes > Lamniformes > Cetorhinidae > Cetorhinus > Cetorhinus maximus. The sequence goes on along the minus strand of NC_135898.1, from coordinate 79,677,686 downwards.
AGCACATTGGAAAGAGAGCAGGATTGACTGGGCTGTGGCTTCCTCTACGATCGCCTGCTCTCCGACACATGGTGTCCAGATTCACCACTGGCTTCCAGAACCCATGCCACCATATCGCAGCAAGAATTATGGGTGAACACTAGTGCATTTCATATCATTCCAGGTCCTGTCCCTCCTACATCACATGCAGTTTTTCTATGGAACTGGCTAACCCTGAAATCAAACTCTTTTCCTTTGAAAGCCCAGGTTTAAGCCTGCTCAACCTCAGCAACATAACCTTCAGATACTATTAGCTGGCCACAATCTCACAGTAACATACCTAACCGTGCAAACTCACCACATTACCATCCCTTGTGTGATCAATTGCTTTACTCCAGATCACAGTCTAGGTCCTAGCTATCTTTTTCTGCTTGTTTAGCAGAGAAAATAATCAGCAGCCAATGGATTCAGAGGATCTGTTCTTCTCACAGAATACTGACTGAGCTGAGATGAATGGTGCAAAGCGTTGCTAAATCCAGCCCTGAGCTTCCAACTGTCGTTGTGCTTACTGACCACTTGCCCCGTGGTCACCCATTCTTGGACCTAGCTGGCTGTATTGTTTAACTTCAGGCATATTAAATGATGCTTGGTCTGACTTGAAACCTTAGTTTGAAACTAAGTGGTCTCTATGAGCCAATTCCCCCATCACTAAATACTTGGATGGGCTTCCCTAATTTGGCCTCATGCCTCTATCAGTCACTTGCAGTTCCCCAACACAAACCCAATGCCTAGACACTCAAGTAGGCCTCTCTCAGGTATAACAATCCACTGCTACATACCGGTGGTAGGCCTCACGTCGGTATTTCTTCATGGTACTGCCATCCATGGTCCCAGAGAGGTCAGCATTGAGTTTCTCACTCCACGAACACATGTTTGCTTCAGTAATCTGAGGGGCAAAGGAAAGGGAAAGGGTAAGAGAAAACGTCATTCCACAGCAGAAGCACTGTCGGAAATTACTGGTCAAACAACTTGAAGGGATACAATTGGTAGTTCAGGCTGACATTGAATAAAGTAATCCTTCTGCAATATTTATAAAGATTAATCCAGTAAGAAAGGTCATTAGACAAGCTCAGAACAAAACATCCAACTCCACTTTATTATTAAGAGCGAGAATAGTATTTCACCTTTTCTAAGGATAATTTTCCAGGTATCAGGAACATTGACTAATGTGGTGTTGTGACAATATTAGTTTTTTTTTTATTCTTTCAGGGAATTTGCGCCTTGCTGGCAAGGCCATCATTTATTGCCCATCCCCTATTGCCCTTGAGAAAGTGGTGCCAGCTTGAACCGCTGCAGTCCACGTGGTGTAGGTACACCCACTGTGCTGTTAGGGAGAAAGTTCTAGGATTTTGACCCAGCGACAGTGAAGGAACGGTGATATATTTCCAAGTCAAGATGGTGAGTGGCTTGGAGAAGATCTTGCATGTGGTGGAGGGAGTGAATGTTTGTGGATGAGGTGCCATCAAGTGGGCTTTGTCCTGGAAGGTGTCAAGCTTCTCGAGCGTTGTTGCAGCTGCACTCATCCAGGCAAGTGGGGAGTATCGCATCACACTCCTGACTTGTGCCTTGTCGATGGTGGACAGGCTTTGAGGAGTCAGGAGGTGAGTTACTTGCTGCAAAATTCCCAGCCTTTGACCTACTCTTGTAGTCACAGTATTTATATGGCTAGTCCAGTTCAGTTTCTGGTCAATGGAAACCCCCCCCAGGATGTTGATAGTGGAGGGTTCAGCAATGATAATGCCATTGAATGTTGAGGGGAGAAGGTTGGATTCTCTCTTGTTAGAGACGATCATTGCCTGGCACTTATGTCGTGTGAATGTTACTTGCCACTTATCATCCAAACCTGAATGTCATCCAGGTCTTGCTGCATACAGACACCACAGACTGCTTCACTATCTGAGGAGTTTCGAATGGTGCTGATCATTGTGCAATCATCATTGACATCCCCACTTCTGACCTTGTGATGAAGGGAAGATCATTGCTGAAGGTTGTTGGGCCTGGGACACTATTGATAGGAAAACCTGCACTGATGTTCTGGGGCTGAGATGATTACTTAAATGGAGAACGGCTGCATAATTCTGAGGTGCAGAGAGATCTAGGTGCTCTAGTACATGAGTCACAAAAAGTTAGTATGCAGGTGCAGCAGGTAATTAAAGAAGGAGAATGGAATGCTATCCTTTATTACGAGAAGGGTTGAACATAAAAGGATGTTATGCTTCAGTTATACAGTGCTTTGGTGAGACCACACCTCAAATACTGTGTGCAGTTTTGGGATGTAAATATATTAGAGGCGGTTCAGAGGGGGTTTACTAGATTGATAAGTGGAATGAGCGGGTTGCCTTATGAGGAAAGGTTGGATAGACTGGGCTCGTTTCCACTAGAGTTTGGAAGAGTGAGGGGTGATTTGATTGAAGTATACAAGATCCTGAATGGCCTTGACAAGATGGATGCCGAAAGGCTGTTTTCTCTTGTGGGTGAGTCCAGAACTAGAGGGCACTGTTTTAAAATTAGGGGTCGCCCTTTAGGACAGAGATGAGGAGAATTTTTTTTCTCTCAGAAGGTTGTGCGACTTTGGAATTCTCTGTCTCAGAAGGTGGTGGAGGCGGAGTCATTGAATATTTTTAAGGCAGAGGTAGATAGGTTCCCTTGCCTAATGAAAATCTAAGGTTATCGGGGTTAGCTGCGAATGTGGAAATCAAAAGAAAAGATGATCAGCCATGATCTTATTGAATGGAGGAGCAGGCTCGAGGGGCCAAATGGTCTACTCCTGTTCCTATTTCTTATGTTCTTATGCTCTTATGACTTCCAACAACCACAGCCGTCTTCCTTTGTGCTAGGTATGATTCCAACCAGTGGTGTGCGTTCCCCTAATTCCCAGTGACTCATTTTGTTAGGGCTCCTTGATGCCACACTCAGTCAAATGCTGCCTTGATGACAAGGGCAGTCACTCTCACCTCACGTCTGGAGTTCAGCCCTTTTGTCCATGTTTGGACCAAAGCTGTAATGGGGTCAAGAACTAAGAAGTAGATCTGGCAGAACGCAAACTGAGCGTCAGTAAGCAGATTATTGTTGAGTAAGTGCCGCTTGATAGCACTGTCGACAACACTTTCCATCACTTTGCTGATGCCCGAATGTAGACTGATGGGACGGTAATTGGCCAGGTTGTTCTGCTTTTTGTGGGCAATACATACCTGGGCAATTATCCACATTGCTGGGTGGCTGCCAGTGTTGTAGCTGTACTGGAACAGCTTGGCTAAGTGCAGGCTATTTCTGGAGCATTAGTCTTCAGTACTATTGCTGGAGGTTTCCAGGGCCCATAGCCTTTACAGTATCCAGTGCCTTCAGACGTTTCTTGATGTCATATGGGGTGAATCAAATTGGCTGAAGACTGGCACCTGTGATGCTGGGGACCTCCGGAGGAGCCCGAGATAGATCATCTGCTTGGCACTTCTGGCTGAAGGTGGTTGCAAATGCTTCAGCCTTATCTTTTGCACTCGTGCTGGGCTCCCCTATCATTGAGGATGGAGACATTTGTGGACCCTCCTCCTCCTGTAATTTAATTGTCCACCACATTCACAATTGGATGTGGCAGGACTGCAGAGCTTGGATCTGCTCTGTTGGTTGTGGTGTCGCTTAGCTCTGTCTTTCACTTGCTGTTTTTGCTGTTTGGCACGCAAGTAGTCCTGTGTTGTAGCTGCTCCAGGCATGCCCTCCTATACTCCTCACTGAATTCTTATGGGCAGGGGTTTCCCATATCTGATGTGCATTTACAAAGTCAGAAAGCATTTGGAGAACCTGCCTCAATCACCAATGCCGTTAATTTAATGGAGGGCAGTTCTAATCACCAAGGGCCGGAGTACAGTACTTAAAATAGCCAACTGTCACCAACTGTAGCTGCAGGCCTGAAGGAGAAAATCTGCAGCTTTTCAGAAGCACTGGGTCTAAATAGGTGAGGCTCTCCAAGCAGATAACTTGCTTGCTGATCTGTTTCAAATTATAAGATAATTCCAGTGTCTCACTTTTCTGCCTGTGACTCCAAAAATTATAGCTGCTCAATGGGATGAGGCCAAGCCCGAGTACAGTTCCAAGATGTGACTGCTGTGCTATTCCAGAGGTCACAGGTTTGCTCAATCCCAGGCAGAGCAACAGTTAGAGGCAACAATTTTATTCAATTACAGCCTTCTGGGCAGTATTTCATTATCAGGCATCATCATTGCACACGAACAGAGGAGGTGCAGACCTCCATTCAATCGCTATTAAAGTGGTATGCAAAGCACAATGAAGGACCAGACACAAAAGTTCCCATTGCCAGGGGTCAACACAAGGGTACTTCATTCTCAGTCAATTGTTTCTGGCTGTAGTAGAGGATGAAAGGATTTCATAAAGGCCGGACAAGCATGATTGTAGGTTGCAATGTAACCTCACCAACAAGGATTGAATGAGGAAAATGCCCATTTGATCCAATGCACAATTAGGTGCCTAAACTGACACCAGGGACCCAATGCACTTGAGTGCTCCTTTGGGTTGCATTAGAGTGCTTCAGTTGGAGTTTGGGGAGAGAGGAATTTTTAAGGGTTAATTTCTATCTGAAGTCTAATCTTTGTTTAATTTAGCAACTAACTAAAAGTTTCTCTTTGGGCTCGGAGGAGGTGAGTTTTAGTCCAGGGATTATACAGGCTCTGCTTGTAGCTGCAGCTAGTAAATTAGTTAACTGGCTTAAATAGGTTTACAGAAGCTAGATTCAGACAGCGTAAAAGCAGGCCATCTACAGTATTGCTTTTGTCTGCACTGGAGTGCTGCTTTGGGCTGCATTAGAGCGCTTCAGTTGGAGCTTGGTGAGAGAGGGAGTTTAGTCGAGAGGGAAAGAGGTGGTCCTTTCATTTTCTACCTTTCCTAAGTAAGAAGAGTGGCAGCCTTGGTAAGTAGGACCTGATAAGTATTTCTTCTGTCCGCAATATCCTCTAAACTAGAGGAAGTAAAAGAAAAGGGAGTAAGTTAAAGTTAAGTCATGGCAGGGCAGCTCGGCCAAGTGGAATGCTCTTCATGTGCGATGTGGTAAGGCAGGGACAATTCCAGTGTCCAGGGTGACCATGTGTGCAGGAACGGTCTCCAGCTGCAACGACTTGAAATCCGTGTTTCGTAGCTGGAGCTGCACTTGGAATCACTGTGGAGCATCCACAAGGATGAAATCTTCGTGGATAGCATGTACAGTGAGTTGGTCACACCGCAGGTAAAGAGTGCACAAGCAGAAAGGGAATGGGTGACTGCCAGACAGAGTAAAAGCACTAGGCAGGTAGTGCAGGAGTCCCCTGGGTATCTCAGGGGAATGCAACAAGACCCAAGTCCGTGGGACCAAGTGGCGGGGGGAGGTTGGGGGGGTGGGGTGAAAGAGTGGGAGAGCAATGGTGAAAAGGGGCTTCTATCGTAAGTAGAATAGATAGACGTTTCTGCGGCCACAGCCGTGACACCAGGATGGTATGGTGCCTCCCTGGTGCCAGGGTCAAGGATGTCACTGAGTGGCTGCAGGACGTTCTGAAGGGGGAGGGTGAACAGCCAGAGGTCATGGTCCATATTGGTACCAGCGACATTGGTAAAAAATAGGATGAGGTCCTGAAAGCAGAATATAGGGAGCTAGGAAATAAATTAAAAAGCTGGACCTCAAAGGTAGCAATCTCAGGATTACTCCCAGTGCCACGTGCTAGCAAGATCAGGAATAGGAGAATAGACTGGATGAATGCGTGGCTGCAGAGGTGGTGTAGGAGGGAGGGATTTAGATTCCTGAGGCATTAGGACCGATTCTACGGAAGATGGAACCTGTACAAGCTGGACAGGTTACACCCTAGCAGGACCGGAATCTCGCAGGGGTATTCGCTAGTATTGTGGGGGAGGGTTTTAAACTAGATTGGCAGGGGGACGGGAACCTGAGCGGAGAGACACAGGGCAGGGAAACAAAGATAGGAACGAAAACAGAAAAGTAGAAAGCAAAAGTGGAAGGCAGAGGAAACAAGGGCTAGCAGCAAATAGGGCCATAGTACAAAAAAAATGTGTAAAAATGTTAAAAAGGCGTCTAAAGGCAATATCTGAATGCACAGAGCACTCGCAATAAGGTAAACGAATTAGCACAAACAGATGTAAATGGATACAATATGATGGCGATTACAGAGACATTGCTGCAAGGTGACCAAGGCTGGGAACTGAATATCCAAGGGCACTCGATATTTAGGATGGACTGGCAAAAATGAGAAGGAGGTGGGGAGGCATTGTTAGTTAAGGATGAAATCATTGCAATAGTGAAGGAGGATATTGGTTCTGAAAATCTAGATGTAGAATCAGTCTGGGTGGAGCTAAGAAGCAACAAGGGGCGGAAAATATTAGTGGGAGTTGTCTATAGGCTTCCAGACAGTAGTGATAAGGTAGGGGATGGCATTAAACAGGAAATTAGAGATGCATGTTGCAAGGGTGCGACAGTGATCATGGGTGACTTTAATTTACATATGGACTGGGCAAACCAAATTATCAATAATACTGTGGCTGATGAATTCCTGGAGTGTGTACGAGATGGGTTTTTAGACCAGTATGTCCAGGAACCGACTAGGGAACAAGCTATCCTGAATTGTTCTGCGGGGTCCTTTAGGGAACAGTGACCATGACATGGTAGAATTCTTCCTTAGGATGGAAAGTGAAGTAGTCCGATCTGATACTAGGGTCCTAAATCTTAAAGGAAACTATGAAGGTATGAAGCTAAGATAGATTAGGGAACTTCGTTAAAAGGCATGACAGTGGATAGGCAATGGCTAATATTTAAGGAACGAATGTATTCATTGCAACAGTTATACATTCCTTTCTGGTGCAAAAATGCAACAGGAAAAGTGGCCCAACCCCATGGTTAACAAAATAAATTAAGGATAGTATTAGATTCAAAGAGGAGTCACAAAGTTGCTAGAAAAAATAGCAAGCCTGAGGACTGGGAGCAGTTTAGAATTCAGCAAAGGAAACCAAGAGATTGATTAAGATGGAAAAATAGAGTATTAGAGTAAACTTACAAGGAACATAAAAGCAGACTGTAAAAAGAAAAAGATTAGTAAAGACAAACGTAGGTCCCTTACAGTCCAAAATGGGAGAATTTATAATAGAAAACAAAGAAATGGCAGAGCAATTAAACAACTACTTTAATTCTGTCTTCATGGAGGAAGACACAAATAACTTGCCAGAAATACTAGCGAACCAAAGGTCTAGTGAGAAGGAGGAACTGAAGGAAATTAGAATTACTAAGAAAACAGTGCTGGAGAAATTAATGGGACTGAAAGCCGATAAATTCCCAGGGCCCGGTAATCTACATCCCAGGGTACTAAAGGAGGTGGCCGTGGAAATAGTGGATGCGTTGGTTGTCATCTTCCAAAATTCTGTAGATTCACGATCAGTCCCAGCAGATTGGAGATTGGCAAATGTAACTCCACTATTTAAAAGGAGGGAGAAAACAGTAAATTACAGACCAGTTAGCCTAACCTCATTAGTAGGGAAAATGCTAGGCTCTATTATAAAGGATGTGATAACAGGACACATAGAAAACATCAATGGGATTAGACAAAGTCAAAATGGATTTATGAAAGGGAAATCATGTTTGACAAACCTGCTGGAGTTTTTTTGAGGACTTAACTAGCAGAATAGATAAGGGAGAACCAGTGGATGTGGGCAGGATTTTTACCTCATCGGTCGGGAGGGCCCAGGAACGGCCGCGAAACTGACCGCCGCCCACAATCAGGCCCCAACCGCGATTTCACACTGGCTGGCCAATTTTAACGGCCAGCCAGCGTGAAACGCACACTGAAAGGCTCAGCACTGCCGGGGTGAGGGCGGGAGATGCGCGAGCGCTGAAGTGTGTGCATGCACGGGAGTACGCTCAGTGAAAGCTCCCTGAAGGCACAGAGTTGTCTCAGGGAGCTGAAGATTTTTAACATTGCAAATAAAGAATTGGAATATAAGGAAAACATGTCCCCTCATGTGACTCTGCCACATGAGCAGGGGTATGTTAAAGATGAGTTTTAAAAAGTTTTTTTTTTTAATTCACTGGTTGAAACCTCATCCCACCTGTGGATGAGGATTCGCAAAAAATGCAAAGGCCACTTGGCCTATACGCCCGCCTGCCAACCATAAGGTTGGATGTGCAGGGAAAAATTCAATTTAATTAATTAATGGGCTTAACAGCCCTCTTAATGTCGGCAGGCGTGCTGCCAACTCCTGCGTGCGCGATGACGTCAGGGCCTGCCAAGCCAAGCACACAGCCAGACAGGGCAAGTCAAGCTCCACACACAGCTGGGAACAGAGTGTTGCAGCATTCCTAATCACTTGAAGTGTTTTTATTGCACAATCAATTTCTCAGTTCAAGTCCAGAGGTGCCAACACCCAAAACTCATGCCTCACAGCTCTGACCATTTGCCAGTTAGTCCCTCACCCTCTTCACAGGTACAGGAAGACCTGAAACCAGCAGAACAAGAATGTCCCAGCTGACCATAGCTGCTCACCAATTACAAATGGTGATTAACAGGCATATTTCAGAAACATCAAGGAGTTTTGCATTCTGTGATGTTCATTGTCTGGAAAGAGGAAGAAAGTACAAATTTATACAGAGCCTCATCACAGCAGAAAGACCACCCGAAACATTCATATGAATTGCTCTGAAGTCCACAGAAATAGATAATCTTGACCGTGAAGCTGCACACAGCAATACTCTACTGATCAATGACCAGATAATTGTAGCTTGGTGCTGGTGATTCAGGGAATTAATGTATATTGGCCAAGGCACCAAGAGAACTCCCTGTTTAAATAATGGCCTGTATCTGCAATATCCGCCAGAACAAGCTGTAAAAACTGTATTTCTTCAGTACTTGGCTGCAATGTAGACAGATCAAGTCCTGGGGCAAGCTTGAATGGAACAACCATCTGGCTCAGCTGACTGCTACCGACTCACACACTGCAGTTCGATATCTAATTTAACTTCAGTCAGTGCCAGCATTAAACATCTCTGATTTCTGGCAAGACACCAGAGAAGCTCCCTATTCACCTTCTGATTATGCCACTTGATCTTGAACATTTACCGGAACAGGTCATCAGGGTTCAGCATCTTATCTGAAAAAGCAGCAGCCTCCTCAGGGATGCCCTACCTTATCTGCTAAAGTCCTATATCTGGGCTTGAATTCAACATTCAGATTCCAGAGTGAGAGGCCAAACCATCATTTGTATAATGAGGAGCAGCACCATACAATGAAAAGCTACACGTCATCCACACAGGAAGCAGTTTGCACAACATGATCCACAATCACAAACATCCAGAATGTATTTGCACATTTCCCAATGGTTCAAATATCAGCTTCTCATCAAACATGGGCTCAATGTACTCACTCATGTTACCAACTTCTATTAAACTGTCAACAGATCTTTCCCACCAAGATACATGGTTTCCAAATCACAACAGATCCTTCGCTCAAGGCACAATTGCAACAGGGAAAGTTCAATATCAAGTCTCTGATCTGCTGGGGTTAATTTCAGTTACAGCAAGCCGGGGAGCAGAATTTATTTATTCCCATCGCTAGATCTCGGCGCAAGCCATCATGGATGCAGGTAGATGACAGCAGGCATTTTCACCACTCAAAGGTTCACCTTACCGGAGTATTTCATCGCTGTGCCTTAAAGGAAGGTGACCATGGTCAGTGAATGTGCTAGGAGAGGCAGAAATAGGTGCGACAATCAAACCAATTTCTTTGTGATGCCCTAAATGGCCAAATAATCTGCCAACATTCACTTTTGAGATCACACAGGCTGGTACACTGATTGGCAGGATGTGACCAGAGATGCCCTGCAATTGCTTTAACTATTCACTGTATTTATTAAAGGCTTTGATGATGGAAAGGAAGTAACATATCCCAATTTGCTGACACAAAAATAGGCAGCATTGTAAGTAATGTAAACAGAAACAGAAAATTAGAGAGAGGACATAAATTAAGTGAATGGACAAAACTGCAGCAAATGAATTTCAATGTGATATCATTCACTTTGGACCTAAAAAGGATAAAACAGTGTATATCCCAAATGTTGAAAAGCTTAGTAACAATGGAGGTTCACAAAGACTTGGAGAACCAGGTACATGGAACATTAAAATATCATAAACAAGTACAGAAAATAATCAGAATAGCAAATAGAATGCTGGTCTTTATATTTAGAGGACTAGAATACAGGGAGATAGAAGTCTTTAATGATCCAAATACCGACTGGGATAGTAATGTAAAGAGCAGAGAGGGGCAAGAGTTCCTATATTATGTCAGAAGAATTTCCTACAGCAGTATGTGTCCAATCCAACGAGAAAGGAGGCATTGCTAGACGTGATTCTTGAGAATGAGGTGCAGCAAATGGATCAAGTGTCAGTAGGGGAACATTTAGGGGACAGTGATCATTGTTTCTCAGGGTTTACATTGGCTATGGAAAACGACAAGGAGCAATCCAGAATAAGAATAATTAACTGGGGGAAACAACTTCAATGGGTAAGAATGGATCTGGACCAGATAAATTGCAATCAAAGATTAGCAGGTAAAACTTTAAATGAACAATGAGCTGTCTTTAAAGAAGCGATAGCTCAATACAGTCAAAATATATTCCCAAGAAGGGGAAAGGTAGGGCAAACAAATCCAGAGCTCCTTCGATGATGAAAGAGGTAGTGATTAAAATGATGAAGAAGTGTGTTTATGACAGATGTCAGGTGGATAATACAACTGAGAACTAGTCCAAACAAAGGAAGTTCAGAGAAGAATTGAAAAAACAAATAAGAGAAGCAAAGAGAGAGTCTAAGAGACTGACAGCTAACATAAAAGGGAATCCAAAAGTTGTCCATATACATATAAATAGTAAAAGGGTGATGACAGGAGGAGGAGGAGGAGGAAGAGTGGGGCTGGTTAGGGACCAAAAAGGAGGTTTACACATGAAGACAGGGGGCATGGCTAACGTATAAACTTTGTAAGTTAGCACTCATGAAATAAAAGGGACAGTCGCAACATGGATATGAAATTGGATGAGTGACAGGAAACAAAGAGCAGTGGTGAACTGTTGTTTTTCAGACTGGAGGAAGGTTTAGAGTGGAGTTCCACAGGGGTCAGTGCTGGGACCCTTGCTCTTTCTGATATACGTTCATGACCTAGACATTGGTGCACAGGGCACAATTTCAAAATGTGTGGATGATATGAAACTTGGAAATATTGTGAACCATGAGGAAGACAGTGTAGAACTTCAAAAAGACATACACAGGTTAGTGGAATGGGCAGACAAGTGGCAGATGACGTTTAAAGCAAAGAAACATGAAGTGATTCATTTTGAGAGACAATATAAAGTAATGAGTACAATTCTAATAGGGGTGGAGGAACAGAGCAACCTGGATGTATACGTACATAAATTATTGAAGGTGGCAGGACAGGTTGAGAGAGCAGTTAATAAATCATACTGCATCCTAGGCTTTATCAATTGGGGCAAAGAGTACAAAAGCAAGGAAATTATGTTAAACCTTTATAAAACAATGGTTTTGCCTCATCTAGAGTATTGCATCCAGCTCTGGGCACCACAATTTAGGAAGGATGTGAAGGCATTAGAGAGGGTATAGAAAAGATTCACAAGAATTGTTCCAGGATGAGGAACTTCAGTATTGCAGATAGATTGGAGAAGTTGAGACCGTTCACCTTGAAGAAGAGAAGGTTGAGAGGAGATTTGATAGAGATATTCAAAAACATGACGGGTATCAACAGGATAGATAGTGAGAGACAGTTCCCATCGGTGGAAGAACCGATAACCAAAGGGAACAGATTTAAGGTAATTGGTAAAAGAAGCAATAGCAACACGAGGCAAAACTTATTCACACAGCAAATGGTTAGGGTCCTGGAATACACAGCCTGCGGCTGAGTCACGTTCAATCGTGGCTTTCAAGAGGGAACTGGATCATTAACTGAAAAGGAAAAGTTAGCAGGGCACAGGGAGAAGCCAGGGGAGTGATACTAGGTGAAATGCTCCTTCAGAGGGCCAGCACAGGCACGACAGGCCAAATAGCCTCCATCTGTGCTGAGAGTAGTGATGGCATACCGGTAATGTCACTGGACTAGTAATCGAGAGGCCTAGGCTAATGCTCTGGGGACACGGGTTCGAATCCCACCATGGCAGATGATGGAATCTAAATTCAATTAATAAATCTGGAATTAAAAAGCTAGTCTTGGTAATAGTGGCCATGAAAATATTGCCAATTGTCATAAAAACCCATCTGGTTCATTAACTTCCTTTAGGGAAGCAAATCTGCTGTCCTTATCTGGTCTGGCCTTTTTGTGACTCCAGTCCCACAGCAAGGCGGTTGGAAATGGCCTAGCAAGCCACTCATTGTCTCAAACCGCTTTGAAGTCAATAAAAAGGAATGAAATCGAATGAACCACCCGGCATCAACCTAGGCACCGGAAATGACAATGGCAAACTCAGCCTTGTCAACCCTGCAAAGTTCTCCTTACTAACATCTGGGGGGCTTGTGTCAAAATTGGGAGAGCTGTTCCACAGGCTAGGCAAGCAACAGCCTGACATAATCATGGAATCATACAATGTCCCAGACACCACCATCGCCATCCCTGGGTGTGTCCTGTGCCACGGGCAGGACACACCCAGCAAAGGTGGCGGCAAAGTGGTATGCAGCCGGAAGGGAGTTGCCCTGGGAGTCCACAACATCATCTCAGGACCCCATGAAGTCTCATGGCACCAGGTCAAACATGGGCAAGGAAACCTCCTGCCGATTGCCACGTACCATCCCCCCTCAGCTGATGAATCAGTGCTCCTCCATGTTGAACACCACTTGGAGGAAACACTGAGGGTGGCAAGGGTGCAGAATGTACACTGAGTGGGGGACTTCAATGTCCATCACCAAGAGTGGCTCGGTAGCACCACTACAGATCAAGTTGGCCGAGTCCTAAAGGACATAGCAGATAGGCTTGGTCTGTGGCAGGTGGTGAGGGAACCAACAAGAGGGAAAAACATCCTCACCAAACTGCCTGCTGCAGATGCATCTGTCCACAACAATATTGGTAATAGTGACCACTATACAGTTCCTGTACAGGCAAAGTCCCATCTTCACATTGAGGATACCCTCCATCATGTTGTGTGGCACTACCACCGTGCTAAATGGGATATATTTTGAACAGACCTAGCAACTGGGCAACCATGTAGCACTGTGGGCCATCAGCAGCAGCAGCATTGTACTCAACCACAATCTGTAACCTCATGGCCCAGCATATCCCCCACTCTACCATTGCCACCAAGCCAAGGGATCAACTCAGGTTCAATGAAAAGTGCAGGAGGGCATGCCAGGAGCAGCACCAGGCATACCTAAAAACGAGGTGTCAACCTGGTGAAGCTACAACACAGGACTACTGTCAAACGGCATGAGCAGCAAGTGATGGACAGAGCTAAGCAATTACACAACCAATGGATCAGATCTAAGCTCTACAGTCCTGCCACATCCAGTCGTGAATCATGGTGCATGATTAAACAACTCACTGGAGGAGGCAGCTCCACAAATATCCCCATCCTCAATGATGGGGGAGCCCAGCACATCAGTGCAAAGGATAAGGCTGAAGCATTCGCAACAATCTTTAGTCAGAAATGCCGAGTGGATGAACCATTTCGGCCTCCTCCCTAGGTCCACAGCATCACAGTTGCTAGTCTTCAGCCAATTCGATTCACTCCATGCGATATCAAGAAACGGCTGAAGGCACTGGATACCGCAAAGGCTATGGGCCCTGACAATATTCCAGTACTGAAGAATTGTGCTCCAGAACTTGCCAATCCCCTACCCAAGCTGTTCCAATACAGCTACAACACTGAGATCTACCCGGCAATGTGGAAAATTGTCCAGGTACGTCCTGTACACAAAAAGCAGGACAAATCCAATCCAGCCAATTACTGGCCCATCAGTCTACTCTCAATCATCAGTAAAGTAATGGAAGAGGTCATCAACAGTTCTATCAAGCATCACTTGCTTAGCAATAACCTGCTCACTGATGCTCAGTTTGGATTCTGCCAGTATCACTCAGCTCCTGACCTCATTAAAGCCTTGGTTCAAACATGAGCTGAACTCCAGAGGTGAGGCAAGAGTGACTGCCCTTGATATCAAGGCAGCATTTGACCAAGTATGGCATCAAGGAGCCCCAGCAAAACTTGAGTCAATGGGAATCAGGGGAAAAACTCCACTGGTTGGAGTCATACCTAGCACAAAGGAAGATGGTTGTGGTTGTTGCAGGTCAATCATCTCAGTTCCAGGACATCACTACAGGTGTTCCTCAGGGTAGTGTCCTAGGCCCAACCATCTTCAGCTGCTTCATCAATGACTGACCTTTCATTACGAGGTCAGGAGTGGGTATGTTCACTGATAATTGCACATGTTCAGCACCATTCGCGACCCCTCAGAAATTGTAGCAGTCCATGTCCAAATGCAACAAGATCTGGACAATATCCAGGCTTGGGCTGACAAGTGGCAAGTTAACATTCACGCACACAAGTGCTAGACAATGACCATCTCCAACAAGAGAATATCTAACCATCGCCCCTTGACATTCAATGGCATTACCATTGTTGAATCCCCCACCATCAACATCCTGGGAGTTACCATTGATCAGAAACTGAACTGGACTAGCCATATAAATGCTGTGGCTACAAGAGCAGGTCAGAGGCTATAACGCCATTCTTTCACTGTCGCTGGGTTCAAACCCTTTCACCACTACCATCTAGAAGGACAAGGGCAGCAGATAGTTGGGAACACCACCACCTAGAAGCTCCCCTCCAAATCACTCACCATCCTGACTTGGAAGTATATCGCCGTTCCTTCACTGTCGCTGGGTCAAAATCCCAGAACTCCCTCCCTAACAGCACTGTGGGTGTACCTACACCTCATGGACTGCAGCGGTTCAAGGCAGCAGCTCACCACAACCTTCTCAAGGGCAAGTAGGGATTGGAAATAAAATTGCTAGTCTAGCCAGTGATGCTAGCATCCTATGACAAAATTTTAAAAAATTCTATGATTCTAAGTCAACTCTCCAAGGCCATGGTTCGACTACTTATGGGGTACTGGAGACAGTTCTGGACACCACACTTGAGGAAGGCCTTGGAAAGAGTGTAGCATAGATTCACCAGAATGATACCTGCGCTCCCAAGGGTTAAATTAGAGATTACATAAACTAGGGTTGTGTTTCCTGGAATTTTGAAGTGACTTGCTCAAAATTTTCAAGATATTAATGAAAACAGATGGGGTAGATACAGAAAAACTATTTCCCCTGATTGGGGAGTCTAGGACTAGGAGGCATTAGACTAAAAATTAGAGAAGTGAAATGAGGAAACAATTCAATACTCGAAGATTGGCAAAAGTTTGGAAACTCTCTTCTAAAAATGGCAGTTGAAGCTAAATTAATGATTAATTTTAATCTATGATTCAACGATGTGTTAACCAGAGAGATATTGGGAAAAGGCAGGCAGGTCAGCCTTAATCTCACTGATCAGGCTCAAGAGGCTAAACAGCCTCCTTTTGTTCCTATGCTCCTATACAGGAATAACAGCCACTTAAGGGGGGGACTGGCATCTGGCTGGTACCTGTGGAATCATATTCCAGCGAAGGTCAGCAGATTTAGGATGGGGGAGGGGGTAAAGAATTTCACCAGCTGGAATCTGCAAACAGGAGCCGAGTGGACCCAAATATCAAATCATTGACAAACAGCCGGTGGTGGACAGCTGTTAAATAGCAAAGGACAGAGGCCATGATAAAATAAACCAGGGAATGTATTTCCACTGGTAACTGAGTAGGCAACTTGAGGGCATCAATCTCATCAACGAGAGAACAAACAGAGAGGTCAGGAAAACAAGTTATTTATTCATTTTTACATAGTGAGTTGTCAGGACATGGAATATCTACATGGGGGAAAGCGGGGGAGGGGGCTGGAAGTAGAATCCATTACAGCAGCTACAGGTTTGTCTCTAGAAAAAAAGAGAAGGCCAAGGGATGTTCTCATAGATGTCTTCAAAGTTATGAAAGAGTTTGACAGGGTTTCTGTAAAGAAGATAGTTCCATTTGTTGGAGAAAATGAAAATTAGGGGCCATAAACAATCATTCATAAATTAAACGAAGAATTCAGGGAAAACTCCTTTACCCAGAGAGTGATGAGAATGTGGAACTTGCTACAAAAAGGAGTAGCTGAGGTGAATGACGCAGATGCATTAAAGGGGAAGTTAGATAAACACAGGGAGAAAGGAATAGAAGGAAATGCCTCTTCCAGCTCTGAAACCCTCAGATGTCAGCACTCCTCAAATTCTGGCCTCTTGCACATCTCCAAATTTAATCAGTCCACCACTGATGGCCATGTCTTCAGCTGCTGTGGACCGAAGCTCTGAAATTCCTTCCACCTCTCTCTGCTCCTTCAAGGTGCTTGTCAAAATCTACCACTTTGACTAAGATTTTGGTAATCTGGCCTAATATTCCCTGAAATGGTTTGGAATCTAATTTAGTTTGAGCTCTTATGATGCACCTTGGGATGTTTTATTAATTAGGGGTGCATTTCTAAATGCTAGTCGCTGCTGTTATGATCCAAAATAGGGTTGTAGGAGGCCAGTGTGGAGCACAAGCACTGGTACTAGGCCAGTTGGGCAGAATGTAATTTTTGATTTATTTGGAAAAAAAATAGAGGTCCTGGCAAAAAGGTGTAGACTAACTGGAAAGCTCCTTTAGGGAAAAAAAACACAGACATAAGGGAGCAAATAATCTCTTTCTGTGCCATAAAATTCTAAAATACCCAACGAAAATTGATCAAGTTGGGCCCTTATCACATTCCATGATATCTCTGATACCTGTGTCAAATGAAGCAATTAGCCTCCTCTCAAATTCACTGCTAAAGCATGGGGTTAGATGCAGACTAAAGTTCCCTCTACACTGTCCCCGTCAAACACTCCCTGAACAGGTACAGCACAGGATTAGATACAGAGTAATGCTCCCTCTACACTGTCCCATCAAACACTCCCAGGACGGGTGCAGCACGAGGTTAGATACAGAGTAAAGCTCCTTCTACACTGTCCCCATCAAATACTCCCAAGACAGGTACAACATGGGGTTAGATACAGAGGGCAGAATTTTCCGTTGTGAGGGGGGAGAGCAGGTGCGGGTGCGGACCCGATTGGTGTCCGCGATCAGGTGTGCGCCGCCATTTTACACGGGGGGTGGGGAGGGCAATTAAGGCCCGCCCAGCGTATTTGCCGACTCCCGTGGATAATGGGAGTGCGCGGGCAGTGGCGGGCATGTACAGACCACAGGGTCCAATGGCGACCCGGCAGTCTGTTTAAAAGAAGGCCTGGCAGCCTCCTGTAGGCTGGTGACAATGGCCAGTTCGAGGGCACACCTCAGGGGGGTCAGCTGAGCAAGCCAGGCTGCAGGGTCTGCCACAGGAGCAGGGCAGGCTGCAGGATAGGCCAGCAGTTGGGGGGGGCGCAATGCACTCCTCACTTTTCAGATGAATGCCTTGCTGCCCTCCTCAAGGAGGTGACAGCACGGCGGGAGGTGTTGGTCCCCCAGGATGGGAGGAGGAGATCCCCCCACATGACGACGTGCCTGAGAGGAGGTGGTGAGCTCCCGCGACGTGGTGCGGCACACCTGGATCCAGTGCTGTAAGCGTTTCAATAATTTGTTGCGCTCTGGAAGGGTGAGTACCATGTTGGCATTGGGCATTTAACCCAGCAGGTAGCCTTAGTCTTTGAGGCCCCCTCCCCCCACCCCAAGTCTTACTGTCGTGACTGCATTGAATCATGTAGGGCATTTTTTCTACACTGGGTGGGCAAACAGATAGTGCCCATGCTCAGATCAGCCTGAGGAGATGAGTTCTCCCCCGCACCATGTGTTGCTCTTAGTCGCACTTGACTAGTCTGGGGGCAACCTGCAGGAGATGCAGCTAGGCGCATACTCACAACTCCAGCACATGTCCTATTCACGGTGATGAGATGGTGGAAGGGGAGCCTCAAGGTGTCGTGGCTAAGAACCATCTGCTGCCCTCGACGCTGCACATTGTTGCGCATCCTTGCTATGGGAGCTAAGACCATGTGGTTCCTAAAATGATGTACACAGCACGTGTACAAGGTGGCCGTTGTGGGGGGTTGGTAGCAGACATGCTATCTTTGTGTGAATGATCAGCAGTAGCGGGAAGAGGAGGCACAGGAGGCCTGATATGGCCCACTGTGGTTGGGGTGCAGCATCCGCATGCAGAGTCCATGTGCAATTTGCCATAATGAATGTTCTCTCTTTCTCAGGAGAAGAATGCTCATAATGCCTCGGAGCTTGCGAAGACTGGAGGCGGCCAGGCACACCTCATGATGTTAAGCTGCTTCAAGTAGGGGGCCCTTGAGCTGGAGAGGCGCCATGCGCCCAGGTCAACTGGTGTCAGTGAGGCTGGGGTGGAATGGCCAGGTATTTGAGGCAAACAGTGACATCCGCTCTGTCCTCCCAACATCCATAGCACTGATGATTGTTAAATTTGTTACTGTTGCAACATTGCTCGGTCATAGAGTGAGAGAGTCAGAGGTATGGAGCACAGAAAAAGGCCCTTCGAGGGTGCGCGGGTCAAACACGTACCTAAGTATTCTAATCTCATTTTCCAGCGCTATGCCCATAGCCTTGTATGCCATGCATCGCAAGTGCACATCCAAATATTTAATACATGTTAGGAGGGTTTCTGCGTCTACCGCCCTTTCAGGCAGTGTCCCACATTCTCACCACCCTGTGTGCAAAAGTTGCTCATCACATCCGCTGTAAACCTCATGCCCCTTACCTTAAATCTATGCCACCCGGTTACTGATCCCTCCACCAAGGGGAAAAGTTCCTTTCTGTCGACTCTATCTATGCCCCTCATAAGTTTATACACTTCAATCATGTCACCCCTCAATCTCCTCTGCTCCAGGGGAAATAACCCCAGTCTATACAATCTCTCCTCATAAGTGAAACTCACCAGGCCAGCCAACATCCTGGTAAACATCCTTTACACTCTCTCCACTGCAATCACCTCCCTCCCATAAAGCACATTTCAGAACTGCACGCAGAACTATAGTTGTGGCCTAAGCAGCGTTTTCTGCAGTTGGAACATTACCTCCCTGCTCCTATATTCTATGCCTCAGCTAATAAAGGCAAGCATGGCATATGCCTTCTTAAACACCTTACGTGCCTCTCCCACTACCTTAAGGGACCAGTCAACATGCACACCAAGGTCCCTCTGATCCTCGTTACTTCCCACGGTCCTACCGATCATCGTGTATTCCCGTGCCTTGTTTGTCCTGCCCAAGTGCATCACCTCACACATCTACATTAAATTCCATTTGGCATTCATCAGCCCATCTGACCAGTCCATCTATATCCTCCTGTAACATAAGGCTATCCTCCTCACTCTTTACCACCCCACCAGTGTTCGTGTCCATTGGTTCTGGAAGGTTGAGCACATAATGAGCCAGGGGGAAAGGGATGAAGTGTGTCACTGTGTATACACTAACTGATCCACTGTCCTTGTTGTTCATTTCAGCATCATCAGAGCATGGCCGGCAGGAGGAGCTGCAGATGCCCCCACTCACACCTGAGGGCCTTCAAGTGTCACCTGCATCACACCATTTCTGCGAGGCAGGAACCAGCACAGATACTAGCACCTCGGTGGGCACTGGAACAACGGCTAGTGTCCCAGGGCACAGTGGAGAGGGCACTTCACATTTGCTAGAGGAGCTGGCAGAGACAGAATGCCGATGGCGCCAGCAGTCGGAGGACTGCAGGGGACCAGGCATATGCTCAGTCGGTGCCTGATGATGTGCCCCTGGAGTCGTCCGCGATGCAGCAGCTGCAGGAAATGCAGTCGGTTGTGCGGGAGCATCTGGGTGTGATGCATGAGACTATGTTTCGCTTGGTGTCCATGGTGGAGGAGTCCAGGCAGAGCACCACTGATGCAATGAGCCTCATGGTAGAGCATCATGCTTCCTCCATGGAGTCACGACTCTCGTGGACAGGTACCTCCAGGAGAACAATCAGGTCCTCCTGGGGTTACGCTCGGACCTGCAAGACCTCACAGCGCCAATGGCCACAGCTGGTCAGGGCCAATGTGGGAGGTGGTGTGCGCTTCAAGCTTCCCAGCTCGTTGCCCATCCATCCACGGTGAGCAGGGAGGTCCAGGGTGACCTCATGTCAGCGCAGCAGCTGTCTGTAGTATCTGCGGGCTCCTCTCACTGTGCTCCGGATGAGGGCACCAGCTCCGCCGCCCCTCTCCCAGTGACCATTTCATCCACTGAGGCTGCGACGACTGGGGAGATGCCAGCTGTGGAACAGGCAGATCCCTCCCAGGCAGGGCCAGCACAGGCTACAAGGGCCAGGGGACGACTGCCAAGATCATTGAGGCCAACAGGACAGCAGAATCAGCAGGCTGTCTCAGATGCCACTCCGAGCGATGGGGCAGCACCAAGACGTGGCACCCGCAAATGGAAACGTAAGGCACATTAGGCACACCACAGGTTTCTCACTGCTGCTTTTATGTTGGCCCGAGATTAGGTCCTTAGAATTTATTTTTGCTTGCTTACGGTATTGTTTTGCAATTGGGAGTACATCTGATGTTAAAATTAAAATTCAGATGTGTGATCAAGGCTGAGGGTGGCTTGTTTGTTCTGCATGTGTATGTTTAAGAAAAATGTTTGTTTGGACATTCAAATTTATGTACAAGGCCCTTAGTTCCTGCTGATGGCCTGGCAGATTTTGCATTTAGTTGCTGAATATGGATGTGCCAGGCAAGGCTGGTCCTGCTGATCCATTTGTGTAGAGCCAGCTGAAGGTTCATTGGATTAAAACCTCCTGGGTGTCCCTGCCTCCTTGGTGTAGTCCTGGGTCAGTGTCTACCCCCTCAGCATTCCCCTGTGCTTACTCATCCTCAGAATCAGTGCTGGACTCATCGTGTGCAGCTGTAAACAATGCGTCGACATCTGCATCATCCACTGCGTTTCCCCTTTCCAGCGCAAGATTGTGTACAGCGCAGCATGCAACCACTATTAGTGATACACAATCTGGGGGGTACTGGAGTGCGCCCCCTGAGCAGTCCAGGCATCGGAAGCACATCTTGAGAAGACCAATGGCTCTCTCCACCACAGCCCTTGTGGAGGCGTGGCTCCTATTGTACCACTGCTCAGCTTCTGATATTGGATGGCGGTGAGGCATTATGAGCCACCTTCTGAGGGGATAGCCCGTGTCGCCCAGCAGCCAGCCATCAAGCCGGGCCGGAGCACTGAAGAGACTCGGCACCTGAGTGCCTGAGGATGGAGACGTCGTGGGAGCTGCCTGGCAACATAGAAACATAGAAGTAGGAGTAGGCCATTCGGCCCTTTGAGCTTGCTCCACCATTCATTGTGATCATGGCTGATCATCTAACTCAATAGCCTGCTCCCGCTTTCTCCCCATACCCTTTGATCCCTTTCGTCCCAAGAGCTATATCTAACTCCTTCTTGAAAGCATACAATGTTTTGGTCTCAACTACTTTCTGTGGTAACGAATTCCACAGGCTCACCACTCTCTGGGTGAAGAAATTTCTCCTCATCTCAGTCCTAAATGGTCTACCCCATATTCTCAGAGACCTGTACCTTGCACAGACTTGTAGAATCAGCATCTTGTGATCACACACTATCTGTACGTTCACGGAGTGGAAGCCCTTCCTGTTGACGAAGGCACCGGGCTCACCTGCTGGCGCCTTGATGGCCACATGTGTACAGTCTATAGCACCCTGGATGTGGGGGAAGCCAGCAATGGCCGCGAAGCCTCTGGCTCGCTCTGTCTGGCTTGCCTGGGCCCAGCGGAAGTGGATGAAGGTCAATGCACGCCTGAACAGAGCGTCTGTGGCCTGCTTGACACAAGTGTGTACAGCTGATTGGGAGACACCGCAAAGATCACCAACCAAGCCCTGGAAGGAGCCAGAGGCATAGAAGTTGAGGGCAGCTGTGACCTTTAGAGCCACTGGCACAGGGTGTCCACCCACACAGTTAGGAGAGATCTCAGGGCCAATCATCTGACAGATATAGTTGACTGTCTCCCTTAACAGTCGGAACCTCCTTCGGCACTGCACCTCAATCATATTGATGTAGCTGCTTCACTGCCTGTATACCCTGGCAGCAGGATAGCGGCGTCTTCTGCAGCTCCCTTCCACCTTGGACTACCTCTTGGCCCTGCGCCCCTTGTGCCTGTGCCTGTATGCCCAAAGGTGGCTCCCCTGGAGGCTGAACGTGCACTTCTGGGCTTCTCCTTATTCTAGCCCTCCCTTCCTCCTCAGAGGAGCTGCCTCCAGTGGACATGTCGGATCCCATACCCAGGCTAAAGGGAGGCTTCCGGAAAGCTACAGGCCTGCTAAAGGTTCCTGACTGCAAAGTGCTGACCTGAAGGTTCAAAGTATATGGAAAGCTGCTGGAATGCGTTCTGAACTGCTGCAGATCACACTCGCAAGTTTAAAATACTTTCTCCAATAAATACACCACAAAGCAGATTGACGACACCACTGAGCCCTCTTATCCCGTCCGTGGATGAGGTTCATAGAAAAGTCTCTTACCCACCTGCCCATTGTGCCCCTGCGCCGACCCAAAGATCGCACAGGCGGCTAAAAATTGCCGTCGATTGAAGACTAAAGGGCCTTAACTGGCCCGTTAATTAATCGCGGGCAAACGTCGGACTTCATTGCACTCCAGCCCCGCGAAATATCGCCATGGCGTGCGGTGACGTCAGGATGTTTGCCCAACGTCACCGCGCATCATTTTATGCAAAGGCGTGCAGGGCCCACCCTCCCGGACGTCAAACTGAAAATTCTGCCCAGAGTAAAGCCCTCTCTACACTGTCCCCATCAAACACTCCCAGGACAGGTACAGCACGGGGTTAGATACAGAGTAAAGCTCTCTCTACACTGTCCCCATCAAACACTCCCAGGACAGGTACAGCACAGGGTTAGATACAGAGTAAAGCTCGCTCTACACTGTCCCATCAAACACTCCCAGGACAGGTCCAGCTCAGGGTCAGATACATCAGGACAGCATGCTCCCCCATACCAGAAAGTTCAGATCAAAACAAGCACCACAAAAGCTGTTCATTTTTTTTTGTATTTTCTACAATAGAAAACAGCAGCGCTCTGAAAGGCAAAATAAAAGTTGCTTTTGAGAGGGATGATCTGTTCCAGAAATCAGTTGCAAACCCAGATGCTTTGTCAGAGGATTAATCATAGGGGCTGAGGAATGGAAACATGATACAGACTGCATTATATTGATACACAAGCTTGGTTAAAAGAGTAGGCTGAAAGTGATTACAGAAACTAGGGTTTTATTCCCTGCAATTTAGAAGGTTAAGGGGTGATTTGATCAAAGTTTTCAAGACTTTAATGAGATCAGATGTTTCTGCTGTGTCAGAGTCTAGGGCCAGGGAACAGAGTCTAAAAATTAGAGGCAAGCCTTTGATCTGATCTCTAGAACCCAGGGAGGGCTCCTTTTTAATCACTGATTGCTGCACAGATGGTTAGGATCAACAGCAATGAATTATAACTGGTTAATGCCCCAGATTAGAGGGAAGAAATCAGGAGTATGTGCTCTTGATTGTTATCCAATTATCCATGCTGGAATACGGGTGCTTTACGAGGACAGGCTGGACATAGCTATTGTCCCAGCCTCATGGCCGAATAACTTGTTGATGCTCAATGGCTAGACTCTCAGATGTGATGGCTAGCCACTCAGTCCAAGTGCCCTTGATGTGGATAAAGCCCATATTCCAGCAATAGATAGCACCTTCAGGAGGTGGAGAGCTTAGAGGGAACTCAAAGGGCAAAAATTGTAACCAGGCTTTTTAACATGTCTCATACTTTCTAAAAATAGCAATCTAAAAACGGAAAGTGTTGCCACAACTCCAAAATCTGGGTCATGAAATTCCACTCCTCAAACACAAGGACATTGGCAGCATTCTCAATGACAAAGGAAATACAAGTACTGTACAGACAGGCGCATCAGACTGAGATAGAACGAGCAGGAGAAACATGGAAATATTTCCACATTCCATCTCCACTAATTGCCCTGCAGGCTCCTGAGCAATTCTGTCCTGTTTTTCTTGAGACTGTGCAGACCCTCCACTGCCACTTTCCAGGCCCCTGGAGGGTCATTATGACTTTGTGTAAGTCAGCTGCCCAGTGTACATCTCACCACCCAGAAACTAGAAACGGGAAGAGATGTAGAAAAGGCTACCAACAACCTATTAGCCAAAGTTAAATGGTGTTACAAATATGAAGTTTATAAAATTATGCTTTGGGTCAAAATCATTAATTTAGGGTAAAATGGAGGATGTTCCGAATTTTGTTGACAGCAAACCTTGGTGCTTTGAGCTGACAGTGGATAGACCGTTAGTCTCCAAAGTCCCAAGGTGTTAAGAATGTTAGGTTTTGTAAACAGTTATACATTAAGTGCCTATTAGCTTTTAAGTTAAAATGGAGTTGGGAGTCTAAAGGATAAGTACTTAGCATTTCTACCCGGATTTTTTTTTTGATTTATTCACAGGATGTGGGCTTCGCTGGCTGGACCAGCATTTATTGCCCATCCCTAATTGCTCTTGAGAAGGTGGTGGTGAGCTGCCTTCTTGAATAGCTGCTGTCTATGTGGTGTAGGGACACACACAGTGGTGTTAGGAAGGGAGTTCCAGGATTTTGACTGAGCCACAATGAAGGAATGGCGATATATTTCCAAGTCGGGATGGTGAGCGACTTGGAGGGGAACTTCCAGGTGGTGGTGTTCCCATCTATCTGCTGCCCTTGTACTTCTAGATGGTAGTGGTTGTGGATTTGGAAGATGCGGTCTAAGGAACCTTGGTGAATTCTTGCAGTGCATCTTGTAGATGGTACACACTGCTGCTGCTGTGCGTCGGTGGTGAAGGAGTGAATGTTTGTGGATGTGGTGCCAATCAAGCGGCCTGCTTTGTCCTGGACAGTGTCCAGCGTCTTGAGTGTTGTGGGAGCTGCACTCATCCAGACAAGTGGGGAGTATTCCAACACACTCCTGACTTGTGCCTTGTAGATGGTGAACAGGCTTTGGGGAGGTAGGAGGCGAGTTACTCGTCACAGACTGGTCAGCTGCGATCAACTATTCAGCTATTGGGCATGAATTGCAACAGGGTGCAGTGTGCAATGCAAAGAGGTTGGGGGAAACTCAAGGGGGAGGGCGAAGTGCTCAGGGGTAGAGCTCCGGGAGCAGGGAAAGAGAGCAGAGGGTACAGCTCAGGGCAAAGGGGACGGGAGAAAGAGCTCAGGGGCAGTGCAAAGAGCTTGGGAGTAGAGCTCAGGGGGCAGTGCAAAGGTGGGCCACCTTCTTGACCACTAGGTAGCAGGTTTGATAGGCCACTTAAGAGCGCAGTTAAGAGTCAGCTATGTTCTCATGGGAGTCGAGTCACAGTCGAGACTGGGTCAGAGAGGAGATTGTGAGAGGAGGACCCTGGGTCAGGCAGTCAGCAGCACCTAGAGGAGAGTGCGAAAGGAGGACCCTGGGACAGGCAGTCAGCAGCACCTAGAGGATCTAGCATCTAGTCTACACTCAAGTAGGAGTAAGGGTAAAATAAAACCAAGGGTCCAAATTCTACTTAGTTAAGATATGTCTGGGGAGCTTAGTCCCATGATTTGCACATCCTGCGCTATGTGGGAAATCCTAGTCGCTCCTGGTGGTCTGGATGACCATGTGTGCAAGAGGTGCCTCCAACTGGAGCAACTCAAGTTCTGGGTTTTGGAGCTTGAGCAGCAGCTGAGTGCGCTACAGTGCATTTACGAGGCTGAGAGGTTTGTGGATAACACGTTTCAGGGCGTGATCACCCCGCAGCTTAAGGAAGTGCAAGCAGAGAGGGAATGGGTGACCGCCAGACAGAAGGAGGGGACCAGGCAGGTAGTGAAGGAATCCCCAAGTGCATCTCACTTGCAAACCGTTTTTCGGCCTTGGAAAATGGTGAGAGTGACGGTTCCTCTGTGGAAGACAACCAGGGCGAAGGTCGTGGCACTGTGGCTGGTCCAGCTGTTCAGCAGGGAGGGTGAGTGAGGGCGAGGAAGAAGTGTGGAAGGGCAATAGTGATAAGGGATTCCTTTGTGAGGGGGGGCAGACAGGCGCTTCTGCAGCCATAGACGTGACTCCAGGATGGTATGTTGCCTCCTGGGTGCCAGGGTCAAGGATGTCTCGGAACAGCTGCAGGGCATTCTGAAGAGGGAGGGTGAACAGCCAGAGGTCATGGTCCATGTTGGGGCCAATGATATAGGAAGAAAGAGAAATGAGGTCCTGCAAGCAGATTTTAGGGAGTTAGGTAGGAAATTGAAAAGCAGGACTTCAAAGGTAGTAATCTCCAGATTACTCCCGGTGCCACACAGAAGTATAGGAACAGAAGGAAAAAGCAGATGAATACGTAGCTGGAGAGATGGTGCAGGAGGGAGGGCTTTAGATTCCTGGGGCATTGGGACCGTTTCTGGGGGAGGTGAGATCTGTACAGGTTGAACAGGAACAGGACCAACATCCTCGCAGGGAGGTTTGCTAATGCTGTTGGGGCGGATTTAAACTAAATTGGCAGGGGAATGGGATCCTGAAAAGTAGCTCAGAGGGGAGAAAAGCTGAGATGGGATTAGAAGCTAAAACGCTAGTAAGTGAGTCTGGAAGGCAGGGGAAATATAGGCTAGATAAGAAAGATGTGAGCTTAGCAAGGCTAAATGGAATATATCTTAATGCAAGGAGCCTGAGGAATAAGACAGTTGAGCTGAGAGCACAGCTAGGCACATGGGAGTATGATAGCTATGACCAAGACTTGGCTAAAAGGCAGGATTGGCAGCTCAGCATTCCTGGTAATAGGGTATTCAGGCGAGATAGAGTGGGGGATAGAAGAGGTGGGGGAGGGTCGCAATATTGATCAAGGAATCAATTATAGCAGTGAGGAGGGATGATATCTTGGAAGGGTCATCAAATGAGGTCATAGGGGTAGAAGTAAAAAACATAAAAGGGGCAAACACACAGTTGGGTGTGTACTATAGGCCCCGAAATAGTCAGGGAAAGATAGAGAATCAAATATGTAATCAAATTTCAGAGAAGTGTAAGAATATTAGGGAAGTAATAGTAGGGGATTTTAACTACCCAAATATTAATTGGGATAGTTTTAGTGTGCAAGGTAGGGAGGGAGCAAAATTCTTAAGTTGCATCCAGGAGAACTTTTTTAGCCAGTACGTAGAAAGCCCAATAAGGGAGGGGCAATTCTGGACCTAATATTTGGAAATGAGCCCAGGCAGGTGGAGCATTTTGGAGATGGTGGCCATAACTCAGTTAGATTTAGGATAGTTATGGAAAAGGATAAGGTTGGGCTGGGAATAAAAGTTCTAAACTGGGGAAAGGCTAATTTTAGTAAGATGAGATATGATTTGGCCCAAGTGGACTGAGCAGCTCCTTGCAGATGAACCTGCGTCAGAGCAGTGGGAGGCATTCAAGGAGGAAATAGCAAGAGTACAGGGCAAATATGTTCCCATAAAGGCAAAGGGGAGGACCAAGTCCGGAGAACCTTGATGTCAAGGGACATAAAGGTTAGGATTAAGAAAAAAAGACAAGCTTATGGAAGATAACGAGGGCTCAATACGGCAGAGTCCCTAAAGGAGTATAAAAAAATGCAGGGGGGACCTTAAAAGAGAAATTTGGAAAGCCAAGAGAGTGCATGAGAAAGCATTGGTGGGTAGAATAAAGGAAAACCAAAGGGGTTTTTTAAATATATAAAGAGCAAGAGAATAACTAGGGAAAGAGTAGGGCCAATTAAGGACCATAGAGGTAAATGTGTGCATGGACCCGGAAGACGTGGATACAGTCCTCAATGAATACTTTGCATTGGTCTTCACAATGGAAAAGGACAAAGCAGGCATAGACATCAGGGTGGAGGACTGTGAAATATTAGAGGAAATTAACATAGAGAGAGGGGAGGTACTTGCGGGTTTAGCAGCCTTAAAGGTAGATAAATCCACAGGCCCGGATGAGATATATCCCAGGCTGTTGAGGGAGGCAAGGGAAGAGATATCAGGAGCCCTGGCATTAATTTCGAAATCCCCTCTGGCCACAGGCGAGGTGCCAGAGGACTGGAGGACTGCTAACATTGTCCCATTATTAAAAAAGGGAGGAAGGGATAGACCAGGAAATTACAGGCCAGTCGGTGGTGGGGAAGTTACTAGAAAGAATTCTGAGGGACAGAATATACCTGCACTTGGACAGACGCGGATTAATCAGGGATAGTCAGCATGGATTTGTTAAGGGAAGGTCATGTTTGACAAATTTGATCAAATTTTTTAAGGAGGTAACCAGGAGTGTTGATGAGGGTAACGTGTTTGATGTGGTCTAGATGGACTTTAGCAAGGCTTTTGATAAGGTCCCTCATGGCAGACTGGTCAAGAAAGTAAGAGCCCATGGATCCAAGGCAAAGTGGCACGTTGGATCTAAAATTGGCTGAGAGGCAAGAAGCAGAGGGTGATGGTAGGGGATGTTTCTGTGACTAGAAGTCTGTTTCCAGTGTGGTTCCGCAGGGTTCGGTGCTGGGGTCCTTGCTGTTTGTGGTGTACATAAATGATTTTTTGGACTTAAATGTAGGGGGTATGATCAAGAAGTCCGCAAAGGGTGGTAAATAGTGAGGAGGATATCAATGGACTGGTCAGGTGGACAGAGCAGTGGCAAATGGAATTCAACCCAGAAAAGTGAGGTAACGCACATGGGGAGGGCTAACAAGGCAAGGGATTACACTATGAATGGTAGGACCCTGGAAAGTACTGAAGATCAGAGGGACCTTGCTGTGTATATCCACAGATCCTTGAAGGTAGCAGGGCAGGTAGATAAGGTGGTTAAGAAGGCATATAGGATACTTGCCTTTATTAGCCGAGACATAGAATACAAGAGCGGGGAGGTTATGCTGGAATTAAGACGCTAGTTAGGCCACAACTGGAATACTGCGTGCAGTTCTGGTCACCACGTTATAGGAAGGATGTGATTGCACTGGAGAGGGTGCAGAGGAGATTTACCAGGATGCTGCTGGGCTGGAGGGTCTGAGCTATGAGGAAAGATTAGGTAAGCTGGGGTTGGTTTCCTTGGAGCAGCGAAGGGTGAGAGGGGACCTGATAGAGGTGTATAAGATTATCAGGGGCATAGATAGGGTGGATAGGAAGGCACTTTTCCCATCCTTATAGGAGTCAATAACCAAGGGGCATAGATTTAAGGTAAGAGGTAGAAGGCTAAGAGGGGAGTTGAGGAGAAATTTTTTCACCCAGAGGGTGGTGGCAGTCTGGAACACACTGCCTGAAAGGGTGGTTGAGTCAGAAACTCTCGTAACACTTAAGTATTTAGATATTCACTTGCGTTGCCATAGCCTCCAGGGCTATGGGCCAAGTGTTGGAAAATGGGATTAGTGTAGTCAGGTCTTTTTTGACTGGCATCGGCACGATGGGCTGAATGGCCTCCTTCTGTGCTATAAACGTCCAAGGGGAGTGCAGGTTTTCGTCCCTGAAGGACATTAGACGTTGGGGTTTCATGGCAATCTGACAGCTTCACGGTCACTTCTACTGAGACCAGCTTTTAATCTCAAGAACTTTAAAACTGAATTCAAATTCTCAAACTGTCTTGTTAAGGTCTGAACTTATTGTTATGGATTATTGGTCCAGGCCACTGAATCCACTAACATACCTACAAACCCCCCTTTTTGATGGTACTGAACTGAGAACAGAGTGACCTCAATACCATTCTGGGATCTTACACATCACAATAGAATTATGCTGCAAATAACACACTTTACAACACAAGCATAGGTTACGAACCCTCAACCAAGAATAAAAAGGTCGAATACACCCTATAATTATGTATGATGTGACACATTCTTTATGGCTCTTTCATTAACTCCTTGAACTGCTAAATATGCCATCTCATTAAGACGAAATGCTTATGGCGATCTAATACAAATTCCTCTGTAAAACTCTCCACTCTCTTTACAGCTTGCTTTTTGTTCACTCCTTCATTAACAGCCTCTACTGCACCTTGAGACTGGTAGTGCATTTGCTGCAGTATAAACTGATGCTCCATCACATTGTGCCAAAGTAAACACGCTCCTTAATGAACAGCACAGTCAGAAACTCTGCAATGCAGATCTACAACTGCTACGTGGAAAACAGCAACTAGCTCAGGGTATTGCCCTCTGGCATGGTCCTTCCTCTGGGAAGAGAGCTGCACACAGCCACCGAGGTTAAAAACTCCCAGCCTGGGGAACCAGGGACCCAAACATACACTGTTACTTTCCAATGGTCCTCGCAAAGACTCTCTACCATTCTGCCCTCCAGTTAAGACCCAAAAACATGTCAGTGGCCTTGGGCTCAGATTTCTAGAAAACTTACTGATCCTTGTTTTAAAGTGTCTGGTTCAGAAACTCAAGAAAAGTTTAGCCTGCTCATTGAGAATCAGGATTGTTATCTTAATTTATTTGACTGTAATCTTCCTCTCAGCTTCCATTTCCTCCACTTCATTTCTAACACTTTCCAAAACTGCTGATGCTGGCTGAAGTAGTTTCACAAGAGCCTGCTGTCCTCGTACACATTTTTCACCCGAAACCCCAGATCATGACAGATGAATCATGCACCAGGGCACCACAGCACAGCCTAATTCTGTGCTCACCCAACATCCCCACTGGGCATTCTCTAATGCAAAGTCAATCTTTTCCCACATCATGACTGCACAAACACAAATTCATTGGAGGGGAAGCACTTTGCAACATTCTGTGACCTATAGAAATTCAAGTCCTTTGCCAGGAGCAAAAACCCTAGCTGATTTATAACTTGCCCCACTTCACTGATGATGTTGAGGCTAACTGCTCACCCAGCAGAGATGAGCACACGCCAGGGATCAAACCCAGAACTTCTGTGGTTTTTAAACAGATTTCAAATTTGCAAACTGTCATATCGAGATTTGAACTCAAATTCTCTGGATTATCAATCCAGAGGCAGATCCGCATCACTATCACAGCTATACATGTCAACGATAGAATTAAAAAGTGTAAGCAAAGAGCATACCCCACCTGAATCCCAGCTGTGCATTAACCAAACCAGCGAGCCACTCCGAGATATTGTCTTCCAGTCCCAGATTCAGGATAAGGAGTTGGAACAGCTTCCAATTGCTTCCAAATTTTGCCACAATCTAATCCAAGAATCTCTGCAGGGAGGTGAATACAGATCTGATAAAAAAAAAGTTAAGCTAAGAGGGGCACAGGTGTGATGGAGTCACACAGGAGTTTCATTCCCTGGCATCACTCACCCATCCACTTTAATCATTCCCTGCCTCTTTCATTTTGGGGGGGATTGTGTCCATGGAGCTGGCCAGATCATAGGCAGACGGGTGGCAAATGAAGTTCAGTGCAGAGAAATGTGAAGTGATTCATTATGGTAGCAAGAACATGGAGGGACAGTACAAAATAATGGGTATAACTCTAAAGAGGGTGCAGAAGCAGAGACCTGGGCGTACATGTGCATAAGTCATTGAAGGTGACAGGACAGGGAGAGCAGTTAATAATGATTACAGTCTTCTGGATTTTATTAATAGGGGCATGGAATACAAAAGTAGAGGTTATGTTGAACTTGTAGACGTCACTAGTTTGGTGTCAGCTGGAGTATTGTGTCCAGTTCTGGGCATCGCACATTAGGAAGGATGTTAAAGCATTGGAAAGTGTGCAGAAAAGATTCATGAGAATGGTGCCTGGTGTGAGAAACTTCAGTTAGGAAGATAGATCGGAGAAGTTGGGGCTGTTTTCCTGTGAGAAAATAAGGTTGAGAGATTTGATAGAGGCGTTCAAAATCATGAGTGGTCTGGACAGAGTAGATAGGAAGAAACTGTTCACGCTCGCGAAAGGATCTAAGACCAAGAGGGCAGAGATTTAAAGTAATTGGCAAAAGAAGCAAAGGTGACACGAGGAGAAACTTTTTCACACAGCGAGTGGTTAGGATCTGGAATGTGCTGCCCGAGTGTGGTGGCGGCTGGTTCAATCGAGGCTTTCAAAAAGGATTTAGACTGTTATCTGAAAAGGAAGAATGTGCAGGGTTACTGGGGGGGGGGGGGCACGGAACTAAGTGAATCGCTCATTCGGAGAGCCAGTGCAGACACGATGGACCGAATGGCCTCCTTCTGCACCTTAGTGATTCTGTGATCCCTTCACCCAGGCTTCTCCAGGAAGACATGAGGATAACTGGCTGATGCTCCTGGGGTTCCCGCGTTCCCAGGCCTCGGGCAATGACCAGGGAAAGAGAAAACTGCAGCCCCCGGGGGCGGGGTGGGGGGGGGAATGAGGGAGATTGGGGAGGTGGGGGGAGATTGGGCCTCAGGGGGACAAGGAAGCGGCTGGATACCGAGTCCTAACCGAGATTGGGGGACGGGGTGGGAGGGGGGGGGCGGGGGGTGTCAGGCTGCAAACTGCAGGCGGCCTGGGATCGGCCTGGACCCGGGGCTCCCGCTGGCTCCGGCTCCGGGGCTCCAACCTCCCCCCGTTACCCGAACCCGGGATTCCCGCCTTCACCCCCCCCCCTCCCCCATTAAACCGCGCAGGCGCCAAATACAAACCCACCCTAGTAACCGCCGTTACCCAGTGACCCATCACCCTAGTAACCGCCATTACCCAGTGACACGTCACCCTGGTAACCGTCGTTACCCGGGAACCCACTTTTCCCGACTCACCCGCTCCAGCTGCAGAAAACACAGTGACTAGACTCAGTGCGCAGGCGCGAAACTGGGAGCCCTTCAGCAGCACAGCCAGCTGACGTCACCGGCACCAACATTGCGTGCGCAGTTTAAAGAAACAGGCCCCCTTTCCTCGGAGATAAAAACAAAAAACTACTGCGGATGCTGGAAATCAAAAACAAAAACAGAATTACCTGGAAAAACTCAGCAGATCTGGCAGCATCGGCAGAGAAGAAAAGAGTTGACGTTTCGAGTCCTCATGACCCTTCAACAGAACTGAGTAATATTAGAAGAGGGGTGAAATATAAGCTGGTTTAAGGGGGGGGGAGAGAAGTTGCGGGGGGAGAGAAGTTGGGGGGGTGGGGGGGAGAGAAGTTGGGGGGGGTGGGGGGGAAGAGAAGTTGGGGGGGGTGGGGGGGGAGAGAAGTTGGGGGGGGTGGGGGGGGAGAGAAGTTGGGGGGGGAGAGAAGTTGGGGGGGGAGAGAAGTTGGGGGGGGGTGGGGGGAGAGAAGTTGGAGGGGGGGGTGGGGTGGTGGGAGAGAAGTTGGAGGGGGGGGTGGGGTGGTGGGAGAGGAGTTGGTGGGGGGGGTGGGGTGGGGGGAGAGAAGTTGGAGGGGGGGGTGGGGTGGTGGGAGAGAAGTTGGTGGGGTGGGGGGGTGGGGTGGTGGGAGAGAAGTTGGGGTGGGGTGGGGGGAGAGAAGTTGGGGGGGTTGGTTGTAGGGACAAGCAAGCAGTGATAGGAGGAGATAACCAAAAGATGTCACAGACAAAGGAACAAAGAGGTGTTGAAGGTGGTGATATTATCTAAGAGAATGTGCTAATTAAGAATGGATGGCAGGACACTCAAGGTACAGCTCTAGTGGGGATGGGGTGGAAAGACTGACAGGGCATTACAGGTATAGATTTAAAAATAATGGAAATAGGTGGGGGAAAAAAATCTATATAAATTATTGGAAAAAACAAAAGGGATGGGGAAGGAACGGAAAGTGGGTGAGGATGGAGGAGGGAGTTCAAGATCTAAAGTAATGCCCTGTTGAATTCAATATTCAGTCTGGAAGGCTGTAAAGTGCCTAGTCGGAAGATGAGGTGTTGTTCCTCCAGTTTGCGTTGGGCTTCACTGGAACAATGCAGCAAGCCAAGGACAGACATGTGGGCAAGAGAGCAGGGTGGAGTGTTAAAATGGCAAGCGACAGGGAGGTTTGGGTCTTTCTTGCGGACAGACCACAGGTGTTCTGCAAAGCGGTCGCCCAGTCTGCGTTTGGTCTCTCCAATGCAGAGGAGACCGCATTGGGAGCAACGAATGCAGTAGACTAAGTTAGGGGAAATGCAAGTGAAATGCTGCTTCACTTGAAATGAGTGTTTGGGCCCTTGGACAGTGAGGAGAGAGGAAGTGAAGGGGCAGGTGTTGCATCTTCTGCGTGGGCATGGGGAGGTGCCATAGGTGGGGGTTGAGGAGTAGGGGGGTGATGGAGAAGTGGACCAGGCTGTCCCGGAGGGAACGATCCCTACGGAATGCCGCCAGGGGGGGTGAAGGGAAGATGTGTTTGGTGGTGGCATCATGCTGGAGTTGGCGGAAATGGCGGAGGATGATCCTTTGAATGCGGAGGCTGGTGGGGTGAAAAGTGAGGACAAGGGGGACCCTATCATGTTTCACCGAAGTAATCATCGATGTACCGGAGAAAGAGTTGTGAGAGGGCGCCGGAGTAGGACTGGAACAAGCTCACTTCCTCCAAATAAAAGGTGTGGCTATGGGTACCCGCATGGGCCCCAGCTATGCCTGTCTTTTTATGGGGTATGTGGAACGTTCCTTGTTCCAGTCCTACTCCGGCCCCCTCCCACAACTCTTTCTCCGGTACATCGATGATTACTTCGGTGCTGCTTCATGCTCTCGTCGGGACCTGGAAAAATTTATTAAGTTTGCTTCCAATCTCCACTCCTCCATCATTTTCACATGGTCCATCTCTGACACTTCCATTCCCTTCCTTGACCTCTCTGTCTCAATTTCTGATGATAGACTGTCCACCAATATCCATTACAAGCCTACCGACTCCCACAGCTACCTCGACTACAGCTCCTCACACCCCGCTTCCTGCAAGGAGTCCATCCCATTCTCTCAGTTCCTTTGCCTCCGTCGCACTGTTCTGATGATGCTACCTTCAAAAACAGTTCCTCTGACATGTCCTCCTTCTTCCTTAACCGAGGTTTTCCACCCACGGTCGTTGACAGGGCCCTCAACCGTGTCCGGCCCATCTCCCGCGCATCCGCCCTCACGCCTTCTCCTCCCTCCCAGAAACATGATAGGGTCCCCCTTGTCCTCACTTATCACCCCACCAGCCTCCGCATTCAAAGGATCATCCTCCGCCATTTCCGCCAACTCCAGCATGATGCCACCACCAAACACATCTTCCCTTCAGCCCCCCTGGCGGTATTCTGTAGGGATCGTTCCCTCCGGGACACCCTGGTCCACTCCTCCATCACCCCCTACTCCTCAACCCCCACCTATGGCACCTCCCCATGCCCACGCAGAAGATGCAACACCTGCCCTTTCACTTCCTCTCTCCTCACCGTCCAAGGGCCCAAACACTCCTTTCAAGTGAAGCAGCATTTCACTTGTATTTCCCCTAACTTAATCTACTGCATTCGTTGCTCCCAATGCGGTCTCCTCTACATTGGAGAGACCAAACATAAACTGGGCGACCGCTTTGCAGAACACCTGTGGTCTGTCCGCAAGAAAGACCCAAACCTCCCTGTCGCTTGCCATTTTAACACTCCACCCTGCTCTCTTGCCCACATGTCTATCCTTGGCTTGCTGCATTGTTCCAGTGAAGCCCAACGCAAACTGGAGGAACAGCACCTCATCTTCCGACTAGGCACTTTACAGCCTTCCAGACTGAATATTGAATTCAACAACTTTAGATCTTGAACTCCCTCCTCCATCCTCACCCCCTTTCCGTTTCTTCCCCCTCCCTTTTGTTTTTTCCAATAATTTATATAGATTTTTCTTTCCCCCCCTATTTCCATTATTTTTAAATCTATACCTGTAATGCCCTGTCAGTCTTTCCACCCCACCCCCACTAGAGCTGTACCTTGAGTATCCTGCCATCCATTCTTAATTAGCACATTCTCTTAGATAATATCACCACCTTCAACACCTCTTTGTTCCTTTGTCTGTGACATCTTTTGATTATCTGCTCCTATCACTGCTTGCTTGTCCCTACAACCACCACCCCCCCCAACCCCCCCAACTTCTTTCTCCGCCCCCCCCCCCCCCCCCCCCCTTAAACCAGCTTATATTTCACCCCTCTCCTAATATTACTCAGTTCTGTTGTAGGGTCATGAGGACTCGAAACGTCGACTCTTTTCTTCTCCGCCGATGCTGCCAGACCTGCTGAGTTTTTGCAGGTAATTCTGTTTTTGTTTCCCTTTCCTCGGTGCAGGATTTAAAGAGACAGGCCTCCTTCTCTCGGTGTAGGATTTAAAGAGACATGCCCCTTTTCCTCAGTGTAGGATTTAAAGAGACAGGCCCCCTTTCCTCAGTGTAGTATTTAAAGGGACAGGCCCCCTTTCCTCGGTGTAGTATTTAAAGGGACAGGCCCCCTTTCCTCGGTGTAGGATTTAAAGAGACAGGCCCCCTTCCGTTGGTGTAGGATTTAAAGAGACAGGCCCCCTTTCCTCAGTGTTGGATTTAAAGAGACAGGCCCCCTTCCGTCGGTGTAGGATTTAAAGAGACAGGCCCCCTTCCATTGGTGTAGGATTTAAAGAGACAGGCTCCCTTTCCTCAGTGTAGGATTTAAAGAGACGGGCCCCCTTTCCTCAGTGTAGTATTTAAAGGGACAGGCCCCCTTTCCTCGGTGTAGGATTTAAAGAGACAGGCCCCCTTTCCTCAGTGTAGGATTTAAAGAGACCGGCCTTCTTTCTCTGCAGAAGGATTTAAACAGCCAGGACCCCTTTCCCCAGTGAAGAGTTAAAGAGTGATAGAAAAACCAGAGAAACCATGGAAAAGTTACAGCACAGAAAGAGGCCATTCAGCCCATCATGTCTGTGCTGGTTGATAAAGAAAAAATAAAAAACTAGCTGCCCAATCTATTCCCATCTTCCAGCACCTGGTCCATAGCCTTGCAGGTTACAGCACTTCAGATGCTGATCCAAGTACCTTTTAAATAAGTTGAGTGTTTCAGCCTCAACCACCAATTTAGGCAGTGAATTCCAGATGCCCACCATCCTCTGGGTGAAGAAGTTTTTCCTCATGTCCCTTCTAATCCTTCTACCTATCACCTTAAATCTGTGCCCCCTGGTGATCAAGCCCTCTGCTAAGGGAAACAGGAGATCCCTGTCTATCCTATCTATGCTCCTCATAATTTTGTACACCTCAATCAGGTCACCCCTTAGCCTCCTCTGTTCCAAGGAAAACAACCCCAGCCTATCCAGTCTTTCCTCATAGCTGCAATTTGCAAGCCCTGACAACATTCTTGTAAATCTCCACTGTACTCATTCCAGAGTAATTATGCCCTTCCTGTAATATGGTGGCCAGAACTATACACAAAATTCCAGCTGTGGCCTAACCAGCGCTTTATACAGTTCCATCATTACATCCCTGCTTTTGTATTCAATACCTTGTCCAAAACAGGAAAACATTCCATATGCTTTCTTTACCACCTTATCCACCTGTCCTGCCTCCTTCAGGGTCCTGTGGACATGCACTCTGAGCTCTCTCACTTCCTCAACCCCTCTCAATATCCTCCCGTTTATTTGTGTATTCCCTTGCTTTGTTTGCCCTCCCCAAATGCATTACATCACACTTTTCTGGATTGAATTCCATTTGCCACTTTTCCACCCACTCAGACAAGCCATTGATATCATTCTGGAGACGACAGCTATATTCTTCACTGTCAACTACACGGCCGATTATTTTGTCATTTGTAAATTTCCCAATGATGCCTCCCACATTTAAGTCCAAGTCATTAGTATATACAACAAACGGCAAAGGCCCCAACACTGAGCTCTGTGTAATCCCACCGGAAACCATTTTCCATTTGCAAAAACATCCAACGACTATTACCCTTTGTTTCCAGTCACTGAGCCAATTTTGGATCCAACTTGCCACCTTCCCCTGTATCCCATGGGATCTCACCTTTCTGACCAGGCGGGACCTTGTCAAATGCTTTACTAAAATCCATGTAGACAACACCCCCTACACTACCGTCATCAATCCTCCTTGTTACTTTCTCAAAAAATTTGATTAAGTTAGTAAAACACGATCTTCCCCTAACAAAATATGCTGACTGACCCTGATCAATCCATTCCTTTCTAAGTATCAGTTTATCCTGCCTCCCGAAGTGTTTCCAATCATTTATCCACCACCAAAAGTACATTTCGAGTAATGTGGCTGAAGGAGTAAAGGAGACAGGCCCCATATCCCTTCTGAAAGATTTAAAGAGACAGGCTCCCTTT
The DNA here is from genome assembly GCF_964194155.1 of Cetorhinus maximus. Classification (NCBI taxonomy): domain Eukaryota; kingdom Metazoa; phylum Chordata; class Chondrichthyes; order Lamniformes; family Cetorhinidae; genus Cetorhinus; species Cetorhinus maximus. The sequence continues at coordinate 79,639,394 of NC_135898.1, read as the reverse complement.
CTCTAGTGAAAGATTTAAAGAGTTAAGCCCTCTTTCTCTGCTAAAGATTTAAAGAGACAACCCCCTCTTAACTGTGGCAAAAGATTTAAAGAGACTGGCTCCCTTTCCCTGTTTAAGGATTTAAAGAGACAGGCACATTTCCCCGGTGAACAATTTAAAGACACAGGCCCTCTTTCCGCGCTGAAGGATTTAAAGAGACAGTCCCACTTTCCCAGTGAAGGAATTAAAGAAACAGGCACCTTTCCCTGGTGAAGGATTTAAAGAGACAGGCCCCCTTTCCAGGCTGAAGGATTTAAAGACACGGGCCCTCTTTCCCCACTGAAGGGTTTAAAGAGACAGTCCCATTTTCACGGTAAAGGATTTAAAGAGACAGCCCCTTTCACTGCTGTAGGATTTAAGGAAAGAGGCCCCCTTTCCCCAGTAAAGGATTTACAGCGACAAGCCCTTTGCTCTGCTGAAGAATTTAAAGAGACAGTTCCCCTTTCTCTGGTGAGCATTTAGACAAACTGGAATCCTTTCCCCAATTTAGCATTTAAAGTGGCAGGCTCCCTTTCCCCGAAGAAGGATTTAAAGAGACAGTCCCCCTTTCCCCTGTGAAGGATTTAAAGAGACGCGCCCCCTTTTCCCAGTGAGGGGGTTAAAGAGTCAGGCCTCCTTTCCCTGGTGAAGGATTTTAAAAAAACTACTTTCCTTCTGAAGGATTCAAACAGACTACTTTGCACTGGCGAAGGATTTATAAAGACAGGACCCATTTCCCCAGTGGCAGATTTATAGAAACAGGCCCCCTTTCCCTGCTGAAAATTTTAAAGAGACAGGGCCTATTGCCACTGTGATGGATTTAAAGAAACAGGATCCCTTTCGCCAGTGAAGGCCTTAAAGAGACAGAATCTCTTTCCCCAGTGAAGGATGTAAAAAGACAAGGGTCCTTTTCCTCAGCGAAGGATTTAAAGAGACAGGACCATTTTCCTGTGGTGAAGATTCAGAAGCAAGAGTGTTGTATTATGCTGATAGTGCTGATCTCCCCCCGCTGCCAACCATGTTGTAATATGGTGCGCGGTGGTGTCTCAATGATGAGATCTTGAGACTTGTATATTTAACGTTTATTGTAAACCTTTAGTTATTTACAGATGCCAGGTTACTGTCTTGCAGGGTGCTGTTGCCTCCATGCAGGCTGGTTCAAGATTGTTTGCTCTAGACTGTTCTCTCAGTCTATTCCCATGTGACACCATGGGCAGAATTTTCAGGGTGATGTGCGGGGGGGCCGGGTAAAACGACGCGCGGTGACGCCGGGCGCGCATCCTGACGTCACCGCGTGCCATCGCGATATTTCATTGGGCAGGCGCGCGATGAAGTGCGACGCGTGCCCGCCATTAATTAACGGGCTAGTTAAGGCCCTTAACTCGGCAATCGACAGCGATTTTCAGGCGCCCGTGCGATCTTCGGTTCAGCGCATGGGCGCAACGGGCAGGCGGGTAAGTGACTTTTTCATAAAACTCATCCACAGGCGGGATAAGAGGGCTCAGTGGGGTTCTCAATCGGGTCTGTGAGTATTTATTGCAGAAAGTTTTTTTAACTTGCCTGTGTGATCTGCAGTGGTTCAGAATGAATTCCAGCAGCTTTCTGTGTACTTTGAACCTTCAGGTCAGCACTCTGCAGTCAGGAATCTTTATCGGGCCTGCAGCTTTCCAGAAGCCTCCCTTTAGCCTGGGTATGGGATCCGACATGTCCACTGGAGGCAGCTCCTCTGAGGAGGAAGGGAGGGCTAGAATAAGGAGAAGCTCAGAAGTGCACGTTCAGCCTCCAGGGGAGCCACCTTTGGGCGTACAGGCACAGGCACAAGGGGCACAGGGCCAAGAGGTAGTCCAAGGTGGAAGGGGCCACAGAAGACACCAATATCCTGCTGCCAGGGTATACAGGCAGTGAAGCAGCTACATCAATATGACTGAGGTGCAGTGCCGAAGGAGGCTCTGACTGTCAAGGGAGATAGTCAACTATATCTGTCAGATGATTGGCCCTGAGATCTCTCCTAACTGTGTGGGTGGACACCCTGTGCCAGTGGCTCTGAAGGTTGCACTCAACTTCTATGCCTCTGGCTCCTTCCAGGGCTCGATGGGTGACCTTTGCGGTGTCTCCCAATCAGCTGTACACACTTGTGTCAAGCAGGTGACAAAGACGCTCTACTCAGGCGTGCATTGACCTTCATCCACTACTGATGGGACGAGGCCAGCCAGACAGAGCGAGCCAGAGGCTTCGCGGCCATTGCTGGCTTCCCCCGCGTCCAGGGTGCTATAGACTGTACACATGTGGCCATCAAGGTGCCAGCAGGTGAGCCCGGTGCCTTCGTCAACAGGAAGGGCTTCCACTCCATGAACGTGCAGATGAGATTTCCTGAAAAACACGAAGGCCGCCAGGACTTTTCACCTGCCCGCCAACCGTAAGGTTGGACAGGCAGCCTTCTTAAATACTTTAATTACATTCTTAAAGGATTTCATAGGCCGTTGACATTTCAGCGGGCGCGCAGCCGACTCCAGCATGTGCCCACCATAGAAATATCGCGATGACGTCGGGACGCACGCCCGATGTCATCATGCATCATTTTGTGCATCGGCACATCAGGCCTGCCCCCGCACGCAGACCAGAAGATTCAGCCCCTGATTTACAGCTATTTTTTCAGATGTTACTTGTATCCTCTATAGTGAAGACCGATGCAAAATACCTGTTCAATCCATCTGCCATCTCCTTATTTTCCATTATTAATTCCCCAGATTCACTTTCTCTGGGCCAACACTCACTTTGTTAACTCTTCTTTTTTACGTATCTATAGAATCTCTTACTTTCTGTTTTTATATTTCTAGCTAGCTTTCTCTCATACTCTAATTTTTCCCTCCTTATTAATCTTTTAGTCATTTTTTTGCTTTTCTTTAAGATCTTACTGAGGTTTTAGATCGGCTCATCTGAACCCCTTGTGTTTTATATTCTGTACCTCTGTTATAAAACTAGGATTTCTTTAGCTTGTTTCATGGCCTTATCGTCCTAAGGGGCTGCCTTTAATGTCCTGTGAACCTGTTCCCCAAATCCCTCTGCTCTTACCCAGCACCGACCCACTTCCATTCGCATTGTAATCACTTCCATTGAAATTCCTGGGGCAGAATTCTCCGGTCAGTGTGTGGGGTGCGGGACCCGCTCGCCGATGCATAAAATGACACGCGGTGATGTCGGGCTGGTGTCCCGATGCCACCACGCGTTTAAATAGTAATTAATTCAATTAGCTGAGCTGCCTGTCCTACCTTAAGGTTGGCGGGCAGGCGAAGAGCCCAGGCGGCCTTCGCAGTCAATTAAAATTTTTTAAATAATTCTTTCACATGTCCCAGGTCATGTGACAGTGTCACATGAGGGGACATGTTTTAAAAGTTTTTATTTCCCTTTATTTAAATTTACACATATCAAACCGATCTCCTTGAGGTACCTCTGTGCCTCAGGGAGATCCCTGCCATGCGCGCGAAAGAGCGCAGGGATCGACTCAGGGAATCCTCCCCCCCCCCCGCCCCCACCGACACAGGGAGCGCTCAGCGCTTCCGGGCAAGCCTCACGCTGGGCGGGCCTTAATTGGCGGTGCGTCCCCGATCGGGTTCGTGCCCGCCCCTGCACAACCCACCCCCCCCACCGATGGGGGGAAAATTCAGCCCCTGCTGTTATTAAACCAAATGTTCCTCCTCACAATTCCTGACTTTGAAGGCCAGCTGCCACTTTTTAGTCAATTCCTCCATCTTACCAATATAACTTTGTAACTTCCTTTGATCTTCTAAAAAAAGCCTGTATTTCAGTATCATGTGCAAATTTCTACACCACTCCCTCTAAACCCATCTCCATGTCATTGATATACACAGCAAGATCCACATGGGAGTCAACTGTTCACATCCAACCACAACTATCTTCCACTCCCACTCTCTGTTTTCTCCCTTCTAACCAATGTTTAGTCCAGTTTACTACCTACATTATCATTCCAAACCCTTAATCCTCTCCGCCCATTTCCTGCCTGTCATCTCGTCCAAGGAATTCTGAAGGTCCACTTCATTCTGAAACATGAAGTTGTTTTCTTTTCTAATGGAATATATTTATACTGCACCTTTGCAATATCCTTTTAAAAACATCCCACCGTTATCCTACAATCCACAAACCAATTTCCATCCTCCCTTCCTTCCCATCACCTCACTCCTAAAATATGCCCTTGTTTTAGAACTAACTCTATGCCTTTCTATTTTTACATTAAAGCTTCTCATGTTATAACCACTGCTCCACAAAATGCTCACCTCCATTTCTCTATCTACCTGATATATTTTATTACTGATAACTGGGTCTAGCAATGCCTCTCTCCTCATGAGCTTAGGAACATATTGATCGAGGAAGGAATTCTGTATAATACATTTCTTCACCCTCTGTCCTAATCAATTAAACCTCCTAGACCGGTAATTATTACCCTTACCCACCTGCCTAATCGGTTGACAGTTCTCCTCTCCCATTTCTGTCCAATTTTACCTTTTCACTCTCCTTTCTCCCTAGTTTTAGTGACTTTACACTGAAAGACAGAAAAGTAAACAGCAGAAGTGGAAGGCAGAGGAGAGAGGAGCTAAGAGCAAATAGGGCCATAGTACAAAAAAGGATTAGTAAAAATGTTAAAAAGACAAGTCTAAAGACACTGTATCTGAATGCACGGAGCATTCACAATAAGGTAGATGAATTAACAACGCAAATAGATGCAACCAGTTTCGATATGATGGCGATTACAGAGACATGGCTATCGGGTGAGCAAGGCTGGGAACTGAATTCCAATGGGTATTTGATATTTAGGATGGACAGGCAAAAAGGAGAAGGAGGTGGGGAGGTGTTGTTAGTTAAGGATGAAATCAGTGCAATAGTGAAGGAGGGTATTGGCTCAGAAAATCTAGATGTAGAAGCAGTCTGGGTGGAGCTAAGAAGCAACAAGGGGCGGAAAACATTAGAGGAGTTGTCTATAGGTCTCCAGACAGTAGTGATAAGGTAGGGGATGGCATTAAACAGGAAATTAGAGATGCATGTAACAAGGGTTCTACAGTGATCATGGGTAATTTTAATTTACATATGGACTGGGCAAACCAAATTAGCAAAAATACTGTGGCGGATGAATTCAAATGTATGAATTGCAACAGTTATACATTCCTTTCTGGCTCAAAAACAGAACAGGAAGAGCAGCCCAACCATGGCTAACAAAAGAAATTAAGGATAGTATAAAGAGGAGTCATATAAAGTTGCTAGAAAATGTAGCAAGCCTGTGGATTGGGAGCAGTTTAGAATTCATCAAAGGAGGACCAAGAGATTGATTAAGAGGGGAAAAGTAGAGTATGAGATTTAACTTGCAAGGAACATATAAGCGGACTGTAAAACTTCTATACGAACGTAAAAATAAAAAGATTAGTGAAGACAAATGTAGGTCCCTTACAGTCCAAAACAGGAGAATTTATAATAGAGAACAAAGAAATGGCAGAGCAATTAAACAATTGCTTTAGTTCTGTCTTCACGGAGGAAGACACAAATAACTTCCCAGAAATACTAGGGAATTGATGGTCTAGTGAGAAGGAGGAATTGAAGGAAATTAGTATTACTAAAAAAACAGTGTTGGAGAAATTAATGGAACTGAAAGCCGATAAATCCCCAGGGCCCGGTAATCTACATCCCAGGGTACTAAAGAAGGCGACCATGGAAATAGTGAATGCGTTGGTTGTCATCTTCCAAAATTCTGTAGATTCTGGAACAGTCCCAGTGGATTGGAGGGTGACAAATGTAGCCCCACTATTTAAACAAGGAGGGAGGGAAAAAACAGGGAATTACAGACCAGTTAAACTGACGTCAGTGGTAGGGAAAATGCTAGAGTCTATTATAAAGGATGTGAGAACAGGACACTTAGAAGTTATTAGCTGGATAAGGCAAAGTCAACATGGATTTATGAAATGGAAATAATGTTTGACAAAACTACTGGAGTTTTTTGAGGATGTAACTAGCAGAATAGATAAGGGAGAACCGGTGGATGTGCTGTATTTGGATTTTCAGGAAACTTTTGATAAAGTCCCACATAAGAGGCTAATGTGCAAAATTAAAGAACATGAGATTGGGGATAATATATTGGCATGGATTGAGAATTGGTTAGCAGACAGGAAACAGAGAGTAGGAATAAATGGGTCTTTTTTGGAGTGGCAGGCAGTGACTAGTGGGGTACCACAGGGATCAGTGCTTGGACCCCAGCTATTCACAATATATATCAATGATTTGGATGAGGGAACCAAATGTAATATTTCCAAGTTTGCACAAAATAGGTGGAAATGTGAGTGGTGAGGAGGATGGTAAGAGGCTTCAATGCGATTTAGACAAGTTGAGTGAGTGGGAAAATACACAGCAGAAGCAGTATAACGTGGATAAGTGTGAAGTTATCCACTTCAATAGGAAAAACAGAACGGCAGTGTATTATTTAAATGGTGATAGATTGGGAAATGTTGATGTACAAAAGGACCTGGGTCTCCTTTTACACAAATCACTGAAAACAAGCAAGCAGGTGCAGCAAGCAATTAAGAACAGTGCTGGAGAAATTAATGGAACTGAAAGCCGATAAATCCCCAGGGCCTGGTAATCTACATCCCATGGTACTAAAGAAGGCGATCATGGAAATAGTGAATGCCTTGGTTGTCATCTTCCAAAATTCTGTAGATTCTGGAACAGTCCCAGCAGATTGGAGGGTGGCAAATGTAGCCCCACTATTTAAACAAGGAGGGAGGGAAAAATAGGGAATTACATGATATGTTGGCCTTCATTGCGAGAAGACTTGAGTACAGGAGCAAGGATGTTTTACTGCAGCTGTACAGGACCTTGGTAAGACCTGGAGTGTCGTGTGCAGTTTTGGTCTCCTTACCTAAGAAAGGATATACTTGCCATAGAGGGAGTGCAGCAAACGTTCACCAGACTGATTCCTGGGATGGCAGGATTGTCATATGAGGAAAGATTGGGCCGACTAGGCCTGTATTCACTGGAGTTTAGAAGAATGAGAGGGGATCTCATTGAAACATAAAATTCTGACATGGATGGACAGGCCGAATGCAGGGTTATGCTTCCTCTGGCTGGGGGGGTTCTAGAACAAGGGGTCACAGTCTCAGGATATGGGATAGACCATTTAGAACTGAGATAAAGAGAAACTTTTTCACTCAGAGGGTGGTGAACCTGTGGAATTCTCTACCACAGAAGCTGTGGAGGTCAAGTGACTGAATATATTTAAGAAGGAAATAGATTCCTAGACTCTAATAGCATAGGAGGTATGGGGAGAGAGCGGGAGTAAGGCATTGAGATAGAGAATCAGCCATGATCATATTAAATGGTAGAGCAGACTCGAAGGACCAAATAACCTACTCCTGCTCCTATTTTCTATGTTTCACAATTTATCTGTTCTGCCATTTCACTATCCTTTCCCATTTAGATGAAGCCCATCATTGCAGAATAGCTCCCATCTTCCCCAGAACTGGTAACAATGCCCATAAAACAGAATGCCCCTCATCCAGATATCACCTTTTTGGATATACATTGGTTTTTCCGATTTTCATCTAATTTCCTATTCTATCACACTAAACAGGCAGACCGTTTACCATTGTCAATGGTTTAAAAACACAGCTCCATCTACAAAGAAATAGGCCTCTTTCCATTGCTTCGGGATTTAAAGTGACAGGCAATCCTGGCCACATCTCACTTTTTCTAAAAAAGCCCCTTGAGATATTTTATCAAATGCCTTCTGAAAATCCATATACACAGCATCCACTGCATTCCCTTTATCTGTCCAACCTGTTATTTCTTCAAACAAATTTCATTAAATTTGTCAAATCCATGCTGGCTATCTTTGCATTTCTAAATATGCTCTAATTTTATTTCTAATTATAGATTCTAGAAGTTATAGCTAGATAGAGCGGATAGGAAGGACATATTTCCCTTAGGAAAGAGGTCAAAGTAATTTGTGTAAGGATTGGGTGGGGGTGGAGTTAAGGAGTAATTGTTAACTGAGCTGGGGTGGGGATCTGGAGCTTACTGCCTGAAGGGGTGGCAAAATCAGAAACCCTAACACATTTTTAAAATCCTTGGATATTGTTCTGATCCCATCATGACCGATAACTTTTTTGAAAGAAAGGGTTTCCCACAATGCCAATGGCAAGAAAACCGCTGGACAAGATTTCACTTTTTAAAACTTTTACTGTAACAAACAAAGTAAAAACAACAGAATTCAAACATTAATTAACATTCGAAGGATATTTAAAATAAAAGGGTAAATTTCACATTAAATAATCAATATGAGAAAGATATACCTCATGTAGTTACACGCACTCGCATTACTTCTGGCACAAATGCAGCATCATCGGTAATTTCATAGTTTTGTCCAACTCAGTCTACATTTTGTACAATCTCTCACCTCCCAACCAACTAGTTTGGCACTTAAATTACATTCACCAGTAACCGTACTCCATCTGAAGTTCCCAGACATAGTTACTACTGACAAAGTGCACGTCTACAAAACCATGTTCTCTTGATTCGCAACAGTCCTGATAGTGCAGAATCCCTAGAGACTCCCTTCTCTGATTCCTATAAATGATCTGGTGAGCACTGGCAACACTGAGACACGGGCAATGGGTCTTGTCCAATCCACAATCCCTTGCTCTTGCTGTCTTCAGCGTTCTGTCCTTTCCAACTGTATAACACACACAGTAACCCAGTCTCTGCTCTATTCTCAGAGACCTACTTCAATACTAAAATCTGTTCAAAGACTGTCAAACAAAAAATAGTTCTATCCAGAGAGAACCTTGCCTGTTTTTTCCTTGCATGAATTTTCCATGTTTTCAACTGCCAAACAGAAAAAGACAGCCTGAAAACCAACCCCACTGCAATTATCTTTCTATTTACCCTTTGCTTCTTAGCTGTTCATCACCATAGTAATCCCAGGTCACATGTGAATTTCTTGGAATCTAAAATTGGCATACTAAAGAAACCAATTAACCCTCTTCCAAAATACTCCCCAGCACATTTTGTTCTCAAAGGGGCATCATACAAAAGGAAATAATGCTTCCGAAAGCACATGAGTCATCACAATATACGTTTGAGGTGCTGTAACCTACAGGGCTACTTTCCAAGAGGGGGGAAGTAGGATTAGATTAGATCAGGAGGGAAAAGATTAGATCACTCTTTTTCAGCTGGCATGACACAATGTGCTGAATGGCCTCCTTCTGTGCTTCAATTTTTTTATGTTTCTATGTATTTCTAACTTTTCCCATAACTGATGATAGACTAACTGGTCTGTAATCACCCAGATAGACAGGGCTGATTAGTGGCAGATTCAGTGGCTCTCTAGTGCCCTCTGGTGGGCATTGCACATTATCCACACTTTGACCTCAGAAAGGTGAAGATTGATTTTCTAAAGAACCAGATTGGATCGCAATCTACAAAAAGGAAGTTTCTTAAATAAATTACATTATTAAACTTGTTCTGACTCTGAGAAAAAATAAAGAATTAGGCAATGAGAGAGAGCGAGAGAAACACAGAAGGAGGGGACAGGGAGTGAGACAGGGAGAGAGAGAGAAAGAGAAATAAAGAGACAAAGAGAGAGAGAGACAGAGAGACAGAGAGGGAGGGACAAAGAGAGACAGAGAGAGAGATAGAGGCTGGGATTTTCCGGAGGTGCCCACGGCGAGAATCGTCATGTGTGTGATGGAAAATTTGACAGACCAGCCAAAGGTCCATTGATTTCAGGCACGAATTATTGGTCCCATGGTGGGCAAGAACCAGAAAATCCCATCCAGAGACAGGGTGTGGATTTCAAACCTGTCCACAGGATGAACAATCACTGATTGTGACTTTCTCTGTGGCAGCCAATTAATGGCCAGATGGCAGGTTCACTTTCCAATTAAGGCCTTCCAGGGCCCCTCGAGATGGAGATGTCCCCTCTCCAACTTTATAAAATCTTTAATTAAAAATTAGATACAGCAGCCAGGCCACCAGGGGTGGGGCTGAGGTGATCCCTCCACAGCTACCTGTGGCTGCCTCTGCACCCAGGAAGGCAGGGAGGGCCTCTAGGCCTGCCTGCATGAAGCACAGGCCCCCAGCCCATCGCCACATTCCCACCTCCAGACACCTAAACTGGCCGTCCCCACGGGCGGAAACCCGGAGACTGCAGCCCCTTTAAACTGGTCTCAATTATGTTCTTAATGACCCTCATCGGTGACCAGCCAATTCTAGGTGGGTAACCGTGCAGCCCCCATCTCTCTTCCGCAAAAATGGTCTGGAGCTGGGGAACTGGCACACAGCACGGTGGGGCTAATTTTAGCTTCTGCCTCTGGAAATTCAGTCCAGACAGTGAGACAGGAAAAGAGAGAGACAGAGAAAGAGACAGCAAAAGAGAGAGAGAGAGACAGAGAGAGAGGAAGAGACACAGAGAGAGACAGACAGAGACAGTGAGAGAGAGAGAATGAGAGAGAGAAACAGAGAGTTAGAAAGACAGAGAGAGACAAACAGAGACAGAGAGAGACAGACAGGGAGAGAGAAAGAGACACAGAGAGACAGACAGAGACAGTGAGAGAGAGAGAGAGAAACAGAGATAGAAAGACAGAGACAGGGAGAGAGAGAGAGACAGAGACAGGGAGAGAGAAAGAGACGCAGAGAGAGACAGATGGAGACAGTGAGAGAGAGAGAATGAGAGAGGGAGAGAGAGAGAGAAAAACAGAGAGAAAGACAGAGAAAGACAGAGAGAGACAGAGAGAGACAGAGAGAAACAGAGACAGGGAGAGAGAAAGAGACACAGAGAGACAGACGGAGACAGTGAGACAGAGAGAGAGAGAACGAGAGAGAGAGAGAGGCACAGAGAGACAAAGGCAGAGACAGAGAGAGAGACAGAGAGAAAAAGAGACTGAGAGACAGATGGAGACAGAGAGAATGAGACAGTGAGACCAAGAGAGAGAGACAGAGACAGAGAGAGAGACAGAGATAGAGACAGAGACAGAGAGAGACAGAGACAGAGAGAGACAGAGACAGAGAGAGAGACAGAGAGATAGAGACAGACAGAGAGAGAGAGAGAGACAGAGAGAGAGAGACAGAGACAGAGACAGAAAGACAGAGACAGAGAGACAGAGACACAGAGTGACAGAGACAGAGAGAGAGAGAGAGACAGAGAGAGAGAGAGGGAGACAGAGGCCAGAATTTTCTGTTCCTTTTGGTGATGGGTGTGAGCAGACAATATGGTGAGAAGGCCAAAAACCGATTTGAGATTGTCCGCCCCGCCCACCAGTGGCAGGCCGCGTTTCCCACCATCCAACATCGGGAGCTTAATTTTAAGGCATTTGCATCTCATCGTTGTGCCCTCACACCAGAATCATTCCCTTACATCAAATTTACTGCCCACGTTGGCGTGATTTCGGAATGGCGTGCCTCACGACTGCCTTTAAAAGGCGTGCACCCGGTGACCTGAATTTCGAGGGGAACCCGGATGTGAGTGCACACACTTGCACAGCGCTCATGAACATTGCTCACAGGACATCAATCGTAGGGGGGCACAGGCAATTCGCTTTTACCTGGCTGGCTTTCAGTGCAGGGCCGGGTCAAGGGCTCCAGTGCGGGTCAGACTGAGGGGGGTTGGGGTGTGGTGGGTGGAGGGGGGAGGTGGCGATGCACTTGGAAAATCTTGTCAGTGTGAGTATTCTCCCGCAGCTGAGGCTGTTCAGCTGCAGCTCCATTGACATGTTTGGAGTCGGGCCTCTGAAGCTTTTCTGCCCAATCAAGCAACACAAAAGCATGAAAGTGCCACCAAATGTTGCAGAACTTTTCACCCTCAGATGCGGACTGCAAATTAATGTGGGTTTTAGGGGGCAGCAGAACAATTTTCTGACTTGGCCATTTATACAATCTCCTTGCTAAACCTGGCCAAGGCGCAGTCACTGGTGGAGGTGCTCACAGCCCCTTGCAATGCCTTTATTAAGGTGTGGACCAGTATCCCTCATGATTCAAGCTAACAGTGCAGCCTTGCAGTGTGGGTTAGGAGAATGCCTGCGCCTGAGCTGAGAGCACAACATGCAGTCCAGTGGGCAAAGCTGCTGCCGATCGGTTGGGTGGAATGGGGCGGAGGTGGGTGGTGTTTCGGGCAGCCAATGAGTGCACTACACACTGGCCATCCAAGTGGTGGTCAGCACTCTCCGGCATGTGTGAAGGGGCCTTCAGACTTAACCAAGAGAGCCTTTAGGACATATATGCAAACCCACGTGTCTCTCTTTGTTCCTGCAGGTGTGGAGCATCAGGATCACGTAGCCTGGTGGTTGAGCGGTGTACCTCATGGCTTAGAGAGGCCAGAGAAGAAGAAGAGAGTGGCAGGGGCACCTGGCTCACCAAAGGGAGGAGCACCTCCCCCAAGATGAAGCGGCGACAGGACCTGCTGAGCACGCAGCTGAAGATCCACGGTGAGCGATCACTCATAGGCACCTTGACAGACCCAGGGTCTGCCTGTCATTCCTGCAGGTGACTGAGAGCCAGTGTGGCTGGAGACTGCACAGGTCCCGGGAACTGATCGGTCACATCTGCCACCTGCTGCAGTATTTGGCGCAAAGGGAACATGGAGGGCATCCATCACCATTGGCCATGAAAGTGACCGCGGCGCTCAATTTCTATGCCAGTGGCTCCTTCCAGGGCTCCACAGGTGACCTGTGCGGGCTCTCGCAAGCCTCCACCCACAAATGTATCCAGGAGGTCACGGACGCCATCTTCACAAAGACACAGCATTTTGTGCATTTTGACCGGGGTCAGGAAAGCCAGGAAGCGAGAGGCTGGGAATTATGCAGATCTCAGGTTTCCTACAGGTGTAGGGTGTCATCGATGGCACTCACGTGGCACTCAGATCTCCATGGCAACAAGCAGTCAACTACATCAACTGCAAGGGCTTCCACTCACCGAATGTGCAGCTGGTGTGTGACCACCACTACCACATCCTGCAGATCTGCGCACAATTCCCAGGAAGCGTCCACCACTCCTACATCCTTAGCAGCTCGCAGATCCCTGACATCTTCCAGGATCCATAGAGGCTGCAGGGTTGGCTCCTCGGGGACAAGGGCTACCCGCAGAGGTTGATTTCGCCTGTGCGGTGGCCTCAGACAGCAGCAGAGAGACAGTATAACGAAGCTCATACTGCAATCCGGACTTTGGTGGAGCAAATGATAGGCATTTTGAAAATGCGGTTCTGGTGCAGTGACAGGTCCAGTGGAGCGCTGCAATACAGTCCCCAGAGGGGGTCACGCAGCATCGTCGCTTGCTGCATGCTCCACAACCTGGTTCTGCAACAGGGGGAGGGCCTGGCTGAGGAGGATATCGAGGAGGATGAGAGTGATGAGGTCCGTGAAGGCGAGAGTGACGGCAATGAGGCCATCGCACTGGCCAGACAGGGCAGGTGTGCTCGGGAGGCCCTCATAGCCGCAAGATTCGTGGAGGATGATGACGAGATGCAGTGAGGACAGTCCTGACATCTGTGAATGTCTGACTCCTGTCTGGCCAAGGGCAGCTCGCTTGCGCTCTGTGATCAGGGTCATATCATGGAGATGCAGCCGTGAAACTTTAAATGCACCTGATCCTTTGTTTGGCTTTGACACCTGAGCCCTTCAGGAGCACAGCATCACTGGTCACAGATGCTGAAGAGATGGGGGCCAGCGCCACCTTAAAGGTGCAGAGAGCACACAGGAAGAATGATGGAACTCTGTGACGTCTGCCCACTACATTCTGGCAGCAATGACCAGCACTGCTAAGGTGCAGGCATCAGTAATGTGTCCTGGGAGTGTGAAGCTGGACCATCACTTTGGTCTAAAGGCTGCACAAAGCACAGGGAAGAGGCCCTGGACTAAGACACCTGACTTTATCTTGTACAGAAAGGTTTCACATCTGAGTGACATGGGCACTGCTCATCAGAACAAGGAGCCATTGGCAGGGAGACATTCTTGGGAGTTTATTTACAAAAGTGAACATTATGTACATGTGATTAACACCCATGCCCAGGCTGTGCAACTACACCTTCTTAATCTTCCTAACCCTGTCGCTATGCCTTGGAACTCCCCGGACATCCACAGCGGAGGTGGAGACAGCCTGCTGACTGCTAAGCCCTGTCTGTAATGACTTTGGCGGGTGTCCTCTGGAGGGCCGAGACCTGGAGGGCCCTGGCCTGGTTTGGGTATCCTTCTGTGGGCCAGGTACACCATCCTCGGTCTGTGGAGCTGGAATTGATGGGGTCACAGGAAGAGGGGATTTGGATTGGCCGGACTCTCCCGGAGTCGCCTGGGTGGATGGCCCCGGAGCGTTGAGCTGCTGATCCTCCTCCCTATGGGTGCCCAAGGGCCCCTGGCTGATTCCTTGAGGAGAAGGGGAAGCTGGAGTGAGATTGAGCTGCCCCACACTCCTCTCGCATTGACACTGTTGGAGGTCAAATATGGCATCAGCGATGGAGTTTGGCCCGCACAGCAGTGAACGACAGATGTCCGGGACCAAGGTCTTCATGGCGGCCGCCATCCTGCCAGTGTTGACCTCGGTGCATTGCAATGCCAGCGCTCTCACCTTGGATTGAAGGCAGACGGCCTCCTCCATCTTCCCTTGCAATCTGAGGAGTGCACCAGACATCCCTTCCTGATGTTGCTGCTGCTCCAGCAACTGATTGAGGACCGAGTCCACAGGCTCAACATCTGATTCAGACTCAGCAGATTCCTTGCCTCCAGCAGTCCTCCGAGTGCCGGCGACCAAGGATCTGCCTGCCTGCGCCCGCTGTGGAACAGATTGTGTGCTGTGCTCACCAGTTTGTGATCCTGAGGCTGCTCTACATCTAGCTCCTACCAAGGCGTGTGTCGCTGTGCTGCTGGAGGGAGTGGGTGAGCGCTGTGATGGGTCTTCAACGGTGCTGCCCTCAGGGTCCTCATCCCAGGTGCTCTCGGCGGCTGGGGTCAGGGTCAAGGTTTCCTGAGGGCGACGTGACTAGATATTCCTAGGACAAAAAGTGGGGATTATCAGTGCTTGGCAGCCGCATTGAACACAGAACAGTCGGCTCAGAGTAGCGTTGACAGAGTGATGATCTGGTGCAGGATCCCCACATGGATGCTTGCCACTGACCTCACTGTTGCCGCAGGAATGTCCTCTCTGGCCAGCTCCAATGGGCAACTCTCGGGCTGAATGAGGACCTTGATGTCCGGCACTCCATCCCAGTCTGGGACCTCTCCCACTGATTGTGCGCGATCTTGTCCTGCATAAAGACAGATGGAGCAAGCCACATGCCAGGCCAAATGAGAAGGATTTCAGGCGTGCATGTGTGCTGAGTGGAGCCATGGATGGGATAAGGAGGCAGTCTCCAGAGGAGTTGAGGCCAGATAGAGATGTGAGGGTGTGTGTGAGAGAGTGAGTGGTGATGTTCCTTGAACTGGCAGTGAGTGAGATGCCAGTAGATGTGTGATGGGTTTGTGAGTGGGTGAATGGAGTTTGATGAGATGGTTGCCTTACCCAGGTGGCACAGATGAGATCATTCATTCTTTTTCTGCACTGGATGGCTGACCTCTTGTGTGCAGCGTTGGCACAGACCACCTCTGGCACCACCTCCCAAGCCGGAGTAGTCTGGGCCTCCTGCAGTCAGAGGGTGGGTAGAGGACATTGGACGCCTCCATAGCGTCCAAATTTCGTCCCAGGGATGTGTCACTTAATCGGGGGGGGCTGCACTCTTCTAGGCTTTTGGGGTCATGTCTTCACTGGACTGCAAGCATTGAGAACTGTGTGCATGGCTGCAGTTTAAATATGGCACCCAGAGTGCGGAAGCAGTGAAGTAACAGCGAGGCAGGCAAGCCAGAGGGTGTCTGCCAGCGATTCGGCGTGTTTCCCTTGACTGCATAATTTATGCAGCAGGAAGGGGTTGATACAGCCTGAAAATCCACCAATGTGGCCGGCAGATTCGTTTTCCAGTTATTTTTCGACCTTCTGAATCTTTTCATTCAGCTCAGCGACTGCTCCGGTAAGTTGAGTTGTTTCTGTTTCAGAGTTATCTGCGGAACCCTTGTAAGTTTAAAAACTTCAGCTGGGCATTCAGTTTTGTTTGGGATCTTTCTCCATGGTCACTGACTGCTCCTTGGACTCTTTCAGTTCACTCGTTAGATTGCCAGTCTGTACAGAATGTGAGCTTGAAGGATAGTGCAGAGGAATTATGGTCTGCTAAAGAAAAACTGATCAGCGTAGAAAACCAACTTTCACATTCGGAAGATGAGTTTGTAAAAGAAAAACAAGAACTGCTGAGAACACTGGAGTGTCACTCACAGGACATCGACCACTGGAAAGAGGATTTGAAAGTCTTAAATGGTGAACTTGCAGAAGCAAATTTAACAAAGGTAGATCTTCAGTTCAATGTGATGAACTTCAAACATCAGAAGTCCCTAGTAAGCATCATGCAAATGCCTGGAACAGGAGAAAGAATTGCTGATGCTTTAGAATAGTTGCTTGAAAGCAGAATTAACAAGCAAAACTGATGAACTTTTTGAACTTCAGTCTAATCTGAACAATGTGAAGGTTGGGATACGCAATAAGGAAGAGCAAATCCAGACTTTGAAAGCAGATCAGGAATTGCACTTCTGCCAATTGTTTCACTCTTTTGTGAAAAGTTCTACTTGCTCTTGTCATTCCAGGTTCTTAATTTTGATCTCTTCGTGTAAATCTTTGGAAATGTAATGTTTTCCCAAGTTTTCTTCCAAATGTTCCCCCATTTTCTTCAGTTCTGCAGTCTCTTTCTTGTACCTCATGGCTTCCTCCTGGAATATAAAACATTCCTGAGTCTTCTCTGCCAATTGGTCATGAGGACTCGAAACGTCAACTCTTTTCTTCTCCGCCGATGCTGCCAGACCTGCTGAGTTTTTCCAGGTAATTCTGTTTTTGTTTTGGATTTCCAGCATCCGCAGTAGTTTTTTGTTTTTGATTTCCTATGTTTGCTGCTTTAGGCAGGCTCCACTACAATGGCAATCACACTCAGCTTTAGAACAAAACTTTGAACAATGCTGCCTGGATCGACTGCCTGCAAAGTTCTATTGCTCAACGTTTATGTTTAAAGTCTCAAATTCGTCAAATCTTGGCTTTTGCTTGCCTTTGGCTGGGTTTAGAAAGTTGAGATTCTCCCGGAGTTATTTGTAAATTTTTCAGAGTGAGCTCAGAGCCGACTCAGGCATCAGTGACACTTCTGAGTTATTTTTTAAAAAATTCTCAGAACTTGCTGCAGCCGGCTGACTCTGTGCTCTGGGATTTGAAGCTGGACTTCCACAGGAGATTGATTCAATGGCATCTTCTGCTGCTGTAGAGAATTTTAATCTCTGCCTTCTGCTCCCAAGCCATAGAACCATCGAAAGGTTACGGTGCAGAAAGAGGCCATTCAGCCCATCATGTCTGCACCAGCCAAAAAGAGAAAAAAGAAACTAGTCGCTCATTTTAATCCCACTTTCCAGCACCTGGTCCATAGCCTCGCAGGTTACAGCACTTCAGATGTAAGTCCAAGTACCTTCTAAATGGGTTTGAGTGTTTCAGCCTCAGCCACCAACTTAGGCAGTGAATTCCAGACACCCACCACCCTCTGGGTGAAAAAGCTTTTCCTCATGTCCCCTCTAATCTTTCTACCAATCATCTTAAATTTGTGACCCTTGGTAATTGACCCCTCAGCTAGGGGATACAAGTCTTTCCTGTCTACCCTATCTAAGACCCTCATAATTTTATACACCTCAATTAGGTCACTCCTTAGCCTCCTTTGTTCTATGGAAAACAACCCTAGCCTATCCAATCTCTTCTCATAGCTTCAATTTTCAAGCCCTGGCTTGTAAATCTCCTCTGCTCTTTCTCCAGATCAATTATGTCCTTCCTGTAATGTGGTGACCAGAACTGTACACAAAGTTCCAGCTGTGGCCTAACCAACATTTTATGCAGTTCTTTCATTACATCCCTTGCATTTGTATTCAATACCTCGCCCAATACAGGAAAGCATTCCATTTGCTTTCTTCACCACCTTATCCACCTGTCCTGCCATTTTCAGGGACCTGTGGACATGCACTCCAAGGTCTCTCACTTCCTCAAACCCTCTCAATAACTTTCCATTTATTGAGTATTCCCATGCTTTGTTTGTCCTCTCCAAATGGATTACCTCACACTATTCCAGATTTAATTCATTTGCCATTTCTCCGGCCACTCAACCAAACCATTGATATCATTCTGGAGTCAACAGCTATGCTCTTCACTATCAACTATACGGCCAATTTTAGTGTCATCTGCAGATTTCCCAATCATGCCTCTCACAATTCAGTCTAAGTCATTAATATATTCAACAAACAGCAAGGGCCCCAACACTGAGCCCTATGGAACACTTTTGGAAACCGTATTCCATTCCCAAAAACATCCATCAATCATTACGCTTTGTTTCCTGTCAACGAGCCAATTTTGGATCCAATTTGCCACCTTACCCTGTATCCCATGAGATCTTACTTTCCTGACCAGTCTGCCATGTGGGACCTTGTCAAATGTCTTACTGAAACCCATGTAGACAACATCCACTACACTACCCTCATCAATCCTCCTTGTTACTTCCTCAAAAAATTCTATTAAGTTAGTAACACACAGTCTTCCCCAAACAAAACCATGCTGACTGTTCCTGATTAACCCGTGCCTTTCTAAGTGACAGTTTATCCTGTCTCTCAGGATTGATTCCAATCATATGCCTACAGCCAAAGTCAGACTGACTGGCCTATAGTTTTCTGGCCAATCCCTCCCACCCGTTTTAAATAATGGTACAATGTTTGCAGACCTCCAATCCTCTGGTACCTCGTCTGTATCTAGTGAGGATTGGAAAATGATCCTCAGAGCATCCGCTATTCCCTCCCTGGCTTCCTCAAACAGCCTGGGATAAAATCCATCCGGCTCTGGAGATTTATTCACCTTCAAGGATGTCAGTCCCTCCAGTATTTCCTCTCTCACTATGCTTATTGTATCTAGTATTTCACACTCCTCCTCTCTAACTAGAGGCCAGAATTTTCCTGTCGGCGATTTGGAGGCGGGGCCTGCTCGCCGACGGGAATATGATGTGGGATGACGCGGGAGGAACCCCCGACGTCATCCCGGTCCCTTTAAATTTTTAGGAAGGCGGGCGGACAGCGAAATCAGCTGTCCGCCCGCCGACCTGTCAACAGCCAATTGAGGCCATTGACAGGGTCGTTAAGATAATTAAAGACCTGCCCGTCCAAGCTTAAGGCTGGCGGGCAGGCCAGGAGCCCCAGCGGGCTCCTGATTATACATGAAACCTCATCCACTGGCGGGATGAGGTTTCATGTCCATTTTTAAAAACTTTAATAAAGTTTATGTCCTTTTTATTAACATGTCCCATGTCATGTGACATTGTCACATGAGGGGGACATGTTAATAATTTTTCTATTTTTCTATTTTTAATGTTTCTGACACTGTCAGTAATCTCCCTGAGACAGCACTTAGTCTCAGGGAGCTGTGCGCTCTCTCGCGCCCATGTGTGAAAGAGCACACTTTGACAGATGGGGAATTCCTCCACCCCCCGCACAGGAAGTGCATAGCGCTTCCTGTCGGGGATGCCGCTGGGTGGGCCTTAATTGGCCCACCCTCAAAATGGCAGCGGGCCCCGTTTCGGCGGCGGAGTTCAGCTGCCCGCCCACCGCCGAACCGGTGGAGCCCGCCCGCCAACCGCGGGCAAAATTCTGCCCAGAATGTCTGCATCATCCCTCTCCTTAGTGAAGACAGAGACAAAGCCCTTATTGAGAACCCTGCCCACATCGTCAGCATCAACCCACAAGTTACAATGTACATCTCTGATACACCCTACCTTTTCCTTAGTCATTCTCTTGCTCTTAATGTACTGGTAAAACATCCTAGGATTTTCTTTGATTTTACCTGCCAATATTTTTGTGTATCCTCTCTTTGCTTTCCTAATTTTCATTCTTACTTCACTCTTGCACTTTCTATACTCCTCTAGGCTTTCTACAGTATTAAGTTTTTTGTGACTGTCATAAGCTTTCTTTTTCTGCTTTATCTTGGCCTGTTTGCTTCTGGATAACCAGGGGGCTCTAGGTTTGGCAGTGACACCCTTTTTCTCTATAGGGGCATGTCTACACTGTGCCGGTAGAATCTCACCTTTGAATGCCTCCCACTGATTTGACACAGTTTTTCCTTCTAATAGCTGTATCCAGTCCACTCTCGCCAGCTCACCTCTCAGCTTTGTAAAATTTGTCTTCCCACAATTTAGAACTTTACATGGCTCTTCCCAATACTAGATTAACCATGGGTGTGGGTCATGTGTTCTCTTACATTATTGTGTGGGCGGTACTGTACTCAGTCCCACATTAACCCTATATGCGCCAGACCCCTATACGACAAAACTCACAGCAATGGAACCTAGATCAGGATCTCGGTGCCTGCGCTGGCGGGCAGCCATTTTCCAGACTGCCAATTTATTTCTACAAAGCCTCAAATCACTGAAATTCGTTAATCCACTCAAAGGAAAATTAGTGGAGGGAGCGGTATTGGAAAAGTGGCTCAAGTAAGTGATGTCCTGTTTCAAAACTAGGAAGAGGCCCGACAAAAAGGGGTATGTTCATCTGAACTTCTGATGATTGCAGTATAAAGGGTTAACAGATGAGACATGTTAATATATGACATAGATGATGATGTAGACTCATAGGCTCATAGGTGTTTACAGCACAGAAGGAGGCCATTCAGCCCATTGAGTCCGCACTGGTCAACAAAGATCTGACAATGCTAATCCCATTTTCCAGCGCTTGGCCCATTGCCCTGGAGGCTATGGCAACTCAAGTGAACATCTAAATACTTCTTAAGTGTTATGAGAGTTTCTGACTCAACCACCATTTCAGGCAGTGAGTTCCAGACTCCCACCGCCCTCTGGGTGAAAATATTTCTCCTCAACTCTCCTCTTAACCTTCTACCTCTTACCTTAAATCTATGACACCTGGTTGTTGACCCCTCCACTAATGGAAAAAGTGCCTTCCTATCCACCCTATTTATGTACCTCATAATCTTATACACCTCAATCAGGTCCCCTCTCAAACTTCATTGCTCCAAGGAAAACAACTCAAGTCTATCCAATCTTTCCTCATAGCTTAGACCCTCCAGCCCGAGCAAATCTCCTCTGCATCCTGTCCAGTGCAATCACATCCTTCCTATAATGTGGTGACCAGAATTGTACGCAGTACTCCAGTTGTGGCCTAACCAGCGTTTTATACAGTCCAGCATAGCCTTCCTGCTCTTGTATTCTATGCCTCGACTAATAAAGGCAAGTATCTCATATGCCTCCTTAACCACCTTATCTACCTGCCCTGCTACCTTCAGGGATCTATGGATATGCACACCAAGGTCCCTCTGATCTTCAGTACTTTCCAAGGTCCTACCATTCATAGTGTAATCCCTTGCCTTGTTAACCCTCCTCGAGTGTATTACCTTGCACTTTTCTGGGTTGAATTCCATTTGCCACTGCTCTGCCCACCTAACCAGTCCAGTGATATCCTCCTGCAGTTTACGGTTATCCTCCTCACTGTTTACCACCCTACCAATTTTCGTATCATCCGTGAACTTCTTGACTATACCCCCTACATTTAAGTCCAAATCATGTATGTACACCACAAACAGCAAGGGCTCCAGCATCAAGCCCTGTGGAACCCCACTGAAAACAGACTTCCAGTCACAGAAACATCCCTCTACCATCACCCTCTGCTTCCTGCCTCTCAGCCAATTTCGGATCCAATATGCCACTTTGCTTTGGATCCCATGGGCTCTTACTTTCTTGACCAGTCTGGCAAGAGGGACCTTATCAAAAGTCTTGCTGAAATCCATGTAGACCACATCAAACACATTACCCTCATCAACACTCCTGGTTACCTCTTCAAAAAATTCGATCAAATTTGTCAAACACGACCTTCCCTTAACAAATCCATGCCGACTATCCCTGATTAATCCATGTCTCTCCAAGGGTCCCTCAGAATTCTTTCTAGTAACTTCCCACCACCTAACACCAAGGTTAGACTGACTGGCCTGTAATTTCCTGGTCTATCCCTTCTTCCCTTTTTTAATAATGGGACAACGTTAGTAGCCCTCCAGTCCTCTGACACCTCACCTGTGGCGAGAGAGGATTTGAAAATTACTGCCAGGGTCCCTGATATCTCTTCCCTTGCTTCCTTCAACAGTCTGGGATACATCTCATCCAGGGAAATTTGATTACATATTTGATTCTCTATCTCTCCCTGACTGTTTAGGGGCCTATACACCCAACAGCATGTTTGCCCCTTTTGTGTTTTTTACTTCTATGGCCTCATTTGATGATCCTTTCAAGATATCATCCTTCCTCACTGCTATAATTGATTCCTTGATCAATATTGTGACCCCCCTCCTCTTCTATCCTCCACTCTATCTCGCCTGAATACCCTATAATCAGGAATGCTGAGCTGCCAATCCTGCCATTCTTTTAGCAAAGTCTCTGCCATAGCTATCATACTCCCACGTGCCAATCTGTGCCCTCAGTTCACCTGTCTTATTCCTCAAGCTCCTTGCATTAAGATATATTCCATTTAGCCTTGCTAAACTCACTTCTTTCTTATCTAGCCTATGTTTCCTCTGCCTTCCAGCGTTTTAGCTTCTAAATCCATCTCAGCTTCTCTCCCCTCTGAACTACTTTTCAGGATCCCATCCCTCTGCCAATTTAGTTTAAATCCGCCCCAACAGCATTAGCAAACCTCCCCGCGAGGATGTTGGTCCCGTTCCTGTTCAGATGTAACCTGTCCAACTTGTAAAGGTCCCACCCCAGAAACGGCCCCAATGCCCCAGGAATCTAAAGCCCTCCCTCCTGCACCACCTCTCCAGCCACGCATTCATCTGCTCTATCCTTCTGTTCCTATACTCACTACTGCGTGGCACCGGGAGTAATCTGGAAATTACTACCTTTGAAGTCCTGCTTTTCAGTTTCCTACTTAACTCCCTAAAGTCTGCTTGCAGGACCTCATTTCTCTATCTTCCTATGTCATTGGCCCCAACATGGACCACGACCTCTGGCTATTCACCCTCCCCCTTCAGAATGCCCTGCAGCCTCCCTGGCACCCGGGAGGCAACATACCATCCTGGAGTCACGTTTACGGCCGCAGAAGCACCTGTCTACTCCCCTCACTAATGAATCCCCTACCACTATTGCCCTTCCACACTTTTTCCTCCTGCCCTGAGCAGCTGGACCACCCACAATGCCACGGCCTTGGCTCTGGTTGTCTTCCACAGAGGAACCATCATTCTCACTGTTTTCCAAGGCTGAAAAACGGTTTGCAAGCAAGATGCACTCGGGGGATTCACTCACTACCTACTTGGTCCCCTTCTTCTGTCTGGCGGTCACCCATTCCCTCTCTGCTTGCACTTCCTTAAGCTGCGGGGTGACCACGTTCCGAAACGTGTTATCCACAAACCCCTCAGCCGTGTGAATGCACTGTAGTTCCCCCAGCTGCTGCTCAAGCTCCAAAACCCAGAGCTTGAGCTACCCCAGTTGGAGGAACCTCCTGCACACATGGTCATCCAGACCGCCAGGAGTGTCTAGGATTTCCCACATAGCGCAGGATGTGCAAATCACGGGACTGAGCTCCCCAGACATATCTTAACTAAATCGAATATGGACCCTTGCTTTTATTTTACCCTTTTTTTTGGAAAAATATATTTTATTCATAAAATATCTGAAAGAACATTACAAAACATTTCTAAATGACCATCCCAAAAAGTGCAATCAGATTCAAATTTTACAAATGGATCACGAGGTGCTTCAATACAATCAATGAATATTACAGACATTTCAATATGGTCATTACAGACAGTCAGACAGTGGGATTAGAGTTATCGACATACATCATGTTGCATTCTGAGGTGCTTCAATTCAATTATGATACATTTAGTATTCACTGCCTACATTCACTGTGAGCTGTACAGCCCGAGGGGTCTATACAATTCCCAGCCCCTCGGTGCACTGTGGCAGAAAGGTCTTAGACAGCGACATTTCCCCATTGGGCCTTTGCGGAGGCTGCCCCAAGCTTTAGTGTGTCCCTCACATAGTCCTGGACCTTGGAATGTGCCAGTCTGCAACACTCAGTCGGGGACAACTCTATGCACTGGAAGACCAACAAGTTTCGAGCAGACCAAAGAGCATCTTTCACCAAGTTGATGAGCCTCCAGCTGCAGTTGGTGTTTGTCTCAGTGTGTGTCCCTGGGAACAGCCCGTAGAGCACAGAATCCTGTGTCACAGCACTACTCGGGATGAACCTCCACAAAAACCACTGCATCTCTCTCCAGACCTTCTTTGCAAAGGCACATTCCACAAGGAGGTGAACAATGGTCTCTTCCCCACCACAGCCACCTTGAGGGCAACGTGCCGAGGGGGTGGGACTCCTGGCGTGTTGGAAGGATCTGACGGGGAGGGCCTTTCTCATCACCAGCCAAGTTACATCTTGGTGCTTGTTGGAAAGTTCTGGTGATGAGGCATTCTGCCAAATGACTTTGACAGTCTGCTCGGGGAACCAGCCAACAGGATCCATCCTCTCCTTTTTCCACTAGGTCGTTACGTGCCGACCACTGCCTGATGGACTTGTGGTCAAAGGTGTTTCTCTGCATAAATTTTTCCACGAGGGACAGGTGGCACGGTCCAACTACTTGTAGCGTTCTGCAGCAGTGTGGCCAGACCCATCCTTTGCAACACTGGGGACAGGTAGAACCTCAGCGCGTAGTGACACTTGGTGTTTGCGTGCCGAGGGTCTATGCACAGCTTGATGCAGCCACACACAAAGGTGGCCATCAGGATGAGGGCGATGTTGGGCACATTTTTTCCCCCTTTATCTAGAGGCTTGTACATCGCGTCCCTGCGAACTTGATCCATTTCCAGATAAAGCGAAAGATGGCTCGGGTGATCGCCATCGCGCAGGAGTGAGGAATGGGCCAGACCCGCACCATTTACAGCAACTGCGAGAGTGCCTCACACCTGATGACCAGGTTCTTAACCACAATGGAGAGGGAGCGTCACTCCCACATGCCTAGTTTCCTTTCCACCATAGCCACTTGCTCCTTCCAGTTTCTAACCCTGGTCCCTCCGAACCACATCCCCAGCACCTTCAGGCCGTCAGACCCGACGGTGAGGGGGACAAAGGATCGGTCAGCCCAGTTCCCAAAGAACATGGCTTCGCTCTTCCCACGATTTACCTTGGCTCCCAAGGCCAGTTCGAACTGGTCGCAGATGTTGACAGTGGATCCGAGCAGAAGACGGCGACATCGTCCACGTACAGGGAGGCCTTGACCTGAGTGCCTCCACTGCCTGGGATCGTCACTCTTCTTAAGCCTGGATCCTTCCTGATGGACTCAGCAAAGGTTTCTATGCAACACACAAACAGGACAGGGGAGAGAGGGCAGCCCTTCCTGACTCCAGATTTAAGTGGAAAGCTTTCTGATTCCCACCCATTGATTGAAACTGTGCTATTGATGTTAGTGTAGAGCAGTTGGATCCAGTTGTGGATTCCCTCCCCAAACCCCTTTTTGGAGAGCACATCCACCATGTAGGTGTGTGATACTCTGTCAAAGGCCTTCTCCTAATCCAGGCTGATGAGGCAGGTGTCCTGCACATAGGTAATCGTATACCTGAGTGGCGCAAGACTGTCAGAGATCTTCCGGCCAGGCACAGCGCAGGTCTGGTCAGGATGGATCACTAACTCCAGAGCAGAGTTGACCCGATTGGCGATGACCTTGGACAGAATCTTATAGTCCACATTCAACAGTGAAATAGGTCGCCGATTTCTAAATTCCTCCCTTTCCCCCTCCAGCTTGTAGATGAGGGTGATGATGCCTTTCCTCATGGATTCTGACATGATGCCGGCCAGAAGCATACTCTCATACACTTCTAGTAGGTCTGGGCCGATCCAGTCCCATAGAGCCAAATACAACTCAGCTGGTTAGCCATCGCTTCTGGGAGTTTTAGTCTTCTCGAAGTACTCAAGGGCCTTAGTCAGTTTGTCAAAAGTTAGCAGTTTGTCCAGACTCTCCCGTGTACTGTCGTCTAAGACCTCTGCGATAGAGGACAGGAAGGACTGGGAGGCCGTGCTGTCTGTGGGCTTCACATCATACAATCTGGCATAAAAGGATTTGCTGATCCTCAAAATGTCAGACTGCGATGACTTTACTGAGCCGTCTTCTTCCTTCAGGCTGCTGATCACAGAGCTCTCTCTGTGTACCTTTTGGTAAAAGAAACGTGAGCACGTCTTATCCTGCTCCACGGAGCGGACTGAGGACCAGAAGATGATCTCGGAGGCCTCCGAGGCAAAGAGCGAGGCTTGCTGGCTCTTCAACTCTTGGGGTTCTTCCTTGACCTCGACCCCCATTGACTGCAGCCGGAGCAGGTTCTGCATGTTTTTATGAAGTTGGGACATTTCCCTCTGTTCCTTTCTAGCTTTCTGGATGCCTTTGAGGATGAAAAACCTCTTGATGTTTTCCTTGATCTCTTCCCACCAGTGTGTCAGGGACTCAAAGAGGGGTTTCACGGTTCTCCAACCTTTGTACTTCCTCTTGAGTTCCTCAATGTTCTCTGGACCCCAGCAGTTGCACGTTCAGCTTCCATGTCCCCCTGCCAACCCTCTGGTCTTCCTGTAAGTGACAGTCAGCCAGTAGGAGGCAGTGGTCAGAGAAGAACACCAGCCTGACGTCGGTGGATCTGACTGTGAACGCACGGGACACAAACAGGAAGTCTATCCTGGAACGGATGGACCCGTCTGGCCATGACCAGGTGTATCTACACTGTGCTTTATCTGCAGGGTTGCTGAAGACATCGTGCAGCTTGGCATCCTTTACTGTTTCCATCAGGGATCTGGACGTAGCGTCCAATCTGCTGTCGGCCCAGCCGGATCGTCCAGCCTCATCGATGATGCAGATGAAGTCACCGCCCAGAATGACCGGCCTGGAGGTCGCCAGCAGCAGTGGGAGCTGCTGAAAGACCGCCAGCCGCTCACTCTTTTGTGCCGGGGCGTACACGTTAATTAACCGGAGTGGAGCATTTTTGTACATTACATCTGCTACGAGGAGGTGCCCGCCCACCAATGAGGTAATGATTAGTTGGTGTGCTTTTTAACACCTTTATCATTTTGTTTACTTAAGATCATTTTGTTATATCGTTAAATTTATACATGTGACCATGGCTGAGGGTGACTCTTTTCCTCTGCAGGTGGATGGTTAGACATGATGTTATGAGTGAGTCGTGTCACATTGAGCTTTATTGACTTGGCCCTTAGTTAATGTTCCTATCCAGGCAGATTTAGCACACAGGCATCAAGTATGGAGCCTGCAGCACAGGCTTTTGTTGGAGGTCCATCTGTGGTGTTCTAGCTGAAGGTTCGTTGGATTAAAGCCTCCTGGGTGTCCCTGCCTCCCTGGAGGATGCCCAGATCAGCGTCTACCCCCTCAGCGTTCTCCTGTGCGTACTTATCCTCGGACTCACTGCTGGGCTCATCATGTGCAGCCACAGCAATTACATCTACATCTTCTTTGCCCACAGCATTTCCCCTTTCCAGCACAAGATTGTGGAGAGAGCAGCATGCTACCACTATCAGCGACACAGAATCTGGGGGTACTGGAGTGCGCCCCCTGAACTGACCAGGCATTGGAAGCGCATCTTGAAAAGACCAATGGCTCTCTCCACCACAGCCCTTGTGGAGGCATGGCTCCTATTATACCACTGCTCAGCTTCTGATATTGATGGCGGAGAGGCGTCATGAGCCATCTTCTGAGGGGATAGCCCTTGTCACCCAGCAAATTGGTTTGGAGTTGGTCTTAAGGTTCTGAGTAACGAAACACTTTTAGTTCGGGAGTTGGTGTGAGGTTTTTTGTGTAGTTGTGAGACTGCAACATGGCTTTGGCAATTGCTAAATCTTGCCTGGGAGTTGAGGTTATAACTTTGGTTGATTTACAAAAGGTAAATAAAGCTAAGTTAATGGAATTGGCAAATAAGTTACAATTAGGATTACCTGAAGGAGTGAGGAAATCAGACATAATTGAAGGTATAGCACAGCATTTGAAATTGGAAGGAATATCTGTAACCTTGAGTTCTCCAAGGGGTGGTTCATTGGAATGGGCTCAAATTCAGTTACAAATGAAAAAACTTGAGCTAGAGGCAGCAGAAAAAGAAAAGAAAAGGGAAAGAGCATTTGAAAAGGGGAAAGGCAGGAAAGAGAAAAATAGAGAGACAGAGAATTCCAGCTGAAGATGCTGGCAGTTAAAAAACAGACACCAGGAGGTGAGGAAGGATTTATTTCCAGATCAGAACCCAGTGGGGAGATGTTTAAATTTGTACAAGATCTTCCAAAGTTTGAGGAAAGAGATACTGAAGCATTGTTTATTTCATTTAGCTTTATAAAAACTTCTTAAGACTCAGTATTACTGAATTCAAAGCCCGCATCTCGAAACATACAAATTGAAAATTAGTTGGAACAATTATTTCAAGTCTCCCTCTGGGACTTGAACAGCTCAGCATTTACCATCTGATTTATTGTAACAAAAATTTCATTTGAGAATATAGCTGAACCGATGGAATGGCCACAGGAAAACTGAACATTGTTGTTACAATCCAGGTTGGTGGGTAGAGTACATGAAGTTTATGCTTCACTGTCAGAGGAGGTATTGATGAACTATGATCTGGTTGAAAAAAGACTATATTGAGTGCATATGAGTTGGTTCCTGAATAAATTTAGGGATATGAGAAAACAGTCTGGGCAAACTTATATTAACTTTGAGAGAGTAAAACAAAGTAATTTTGACTGGTGGATACAGGCATATAGGATAGAGATGACATATGCAGCTCTTAGAGAAGTAATTCTTTTGGAAGAATTTAAAGAATCAATTCCTCCAGTAGTTAGAACTCGTGTGGAGGAAGAGTTCAAATGGTAAGACAAGCAGCAAAGATAGTTGATAATTGGGTTAGTTCATAGACCTAAGCCTTTTTTCCATCACCCTTTCAAATTGGAAAAGGATAGAAAATGGGAAGGTGAAAGGAAGGTGGGTAGTCAGGGAAGAGAAGGAATACATGGAAATTCATGGGAATTTTTTCCTCAGAATAAAAAGGAAGATGCTGAGGCTAGAAGTGACATTCAAAAATTGAGGTGTTTTTATTGTAATAAAGTTGGACACATGAAATCTGTGCGCTGGAAATTGCAGGGGAAATCTGTTGGAATTACAGGGGTGCAGAAAAGGTCTGGAAGTAAAAGTACTATGGGTTCTGAGGTTCAGGCACAGGAAAAACCAGTGGTTTGTGTACAGGTAAAACAGGGAGAATCAGTGATAGGTAAAGAAGTGGGAATGTGTTCACAATTTCCCCAAGAGAATTCTGAGGAGCAGGTTGCAGAGATGTTGAAAGATTTTGTATGTGAAGGGAAAGTCTTTCCATATGTACAGAGTGAAGTAAGTAAAAATATTTAAATTTTAAGAGACACAGGGGCTAGTCAATCCTTAATGTTGTGAGATAGTGATATTTGTTGCTCAGAGGGAGTACTGCAGGAACAGGTGATAATAAGTGGGGTTCATGGAGATGCTAAACCTATTCCCTTGTGGAAGATAAATTTAAAGAGTAAGTGGAAAACAAGCAAAGTGACTGTTTGAGTGGTGGAAAAATTGCCCATTGCTGGAGTTCAATTTATCTTGGGTAATGATATAGCTGGATCGCAAATGTGGGTGATGCCTATGGTAATTGAGCAGCCTGTAGAGGTGTCTTCAACAGAAGTGTTGCAGAGAGAGCACCCTGGGTTGTTTCCAGATTGTGTGATTACAAGATCAGAGGCTCATAGATTGAAACAAGAAGAACAGGAAGTTCAAAGGCAGAGAGAAGGTGTGGAACTCCAATTAGCTGATACTGTGTTTGATAAGGTTGTTCAGGAAAAAAGACTGGAAGACAATTCAGATGAAGTGTTTAACTCAAGGTGGTTAGTGGAGTTACAGAAAAAGGATTTGCAAATGCAACATTTATATCAGACAACTTATTCAGAAACAGAGGCAAAATGTATTCCAGAATGTTATTACGTTAAGGGTAATGTTTTAATGAGTAAATGGAGGCCTTATCATGTTTCAGCAGATGAAAGCTGGAGGGAGGTGCATCAGATTGCAATACCATTTGGATATAGAAATGAGATTCTAAGAATAGCTCATGAAATTCCAACGGGGTGATATTTAGCAATTAGAAAGATACAAGTGAAGATACAAAAACATTTTTTTGGCCTGGGTTGCATAGGGATGCAGTCAAATTCTGTAGAACATGCCACATATTTCAGGTTATAGGGAAACCACAAGCAGTGATTCAGCCTGCATCTTTAAATCTAATTCCAGCATTTGAAGAACCTTTTACTAGGGCCATGATTCATTGTGTAGGACCACTCCTTAAGACGAAAAATGGAAATCAGTACTTGCTGACAAAAATGAATGTATTTACCAGATTTCCTGAAGCAATACTTTTGAGAAACTTTACAACAAAAAAGATTGTGGAAGAGTTAAATGAACTTTTTACAAGATATGGTTTACCTAAAGAAATGCAATCAGATCAGGGTTCAAATTTTATGTCACAGCTGTTTAAGGAAGTAATGAACAGTTTGGGGATGAAACAATTTAAGTCAACAGCTTATCATCATGAGTCACAGAGGCTTTGGAAAGATGGCATCAAACTCTAAAAACTATGATGTGGGCGTATAGTCAGGATTATCCACAGGATTTGGATAGAGGAACTCCATTCTTGTTATTTGCTATTAGGGATGCTCCTAATGCATCGACTGGTTTTATTCCTTTCGAACTACTCTATGGTCATGAGGTAAGGGGACCACTGAAATTGTTTTATGAGAAATTGGTGGGTCAAAATTCAGAAACTATCTCCTGGATTACGTATGAAACTTCAGAGAGAGATTGGACAGAGCATGTGAGTTGGCTAAGGAACATTTAAAGATATCACAGCAAGTGATGACAGTGAAAGCAGACAGGAAAGCTGCAGTTCAGAATTTTGTTGCTGGAGAGAAGGTGCTAGTTCTGTCACCAGTGCTGAGTGACCCATTAAAGGCAAGGTTTAGTGGGCCTTACAGGATTGAAAAGAAACTGAGTGAAATAGATTATTTAATAAATACTCCAGATAGAAGGAAGAAGTGGAGGGGGTGTCATGTAAATAATCTTAAAAAGTACTTTGATAGAGAAGAGGACCAAAAGTAGATATTAGTGGTGATATATAATGAGGAAGAAGTAGAAATGCAGGATTCTGAAATTAGACAGTGAGAGTGTGTGTGTGAGAGAGTGAGTTTGTATGTGTTTGAGTGTGTGTGTGTCAGAGAGAGAACGAGTATGTGTGTGAGAGAGAGAGTGTGTGTGAGTGAGAGAGAGTGTATGAGAGAGAGTGTGTCTGTGTGTGTGTGAGTGTGTGAGAGAGTGTGTGTGTGTGAGAGAGAGTGTGTGTATGAGTGTGTGTGAGAGAGTATGTGTGTGAGAGAGTATGTGTGTGAGAGAGTGTGTGTGTGAGAGAGAGTGTGTGTGTGTGTGAGTGTGTGTGAGAGTGTGTGTGAGAGAGAGAGTGTGTGTGACAGTGTGTGAGAGAGAGTGTTTGTGAGAGACAGTGTGTGTGTGTGTGTGAGTGTGTGTGTGTGAGTGTAGTGTATGTGTGTGTGTGTGTGTGTGAGAGTGTGTGTGTGTGAGAGAGTGTGTGTGTGTGTGAGAGACAGAGAGTGTGGGCAGGATTTTCGGAGCCTGCTGGCGGTGGGCATGATAGGTGGAGCGTGTTCAAAATATGGCAGGGCCTGCTTCATGACGGCGTGAAGGCAGGTCGCAATCGTCCGCTCAGCCTGCCGATGGCGGGTCGCGTTTCCCGTCATCGGTCGACGAGGAGCTAATTATAATACATTAGCATGTAATTAAAAGGCCATCCCGCCAGGCTCTTGGAACCCCACTGTATCACCCTTCCACATCGGCGGGAAAGCATGCCAACGTGTTTCACAACAGCACGCAGGCAACATGCACTTGGCGGCCTTCACTTTGGGGGAACTGAGGTGAGTGAGCAGCAGCGTTCACCACAGCTCACCCACTGTTTACAGACCTCAGGGGCGCCAGGGGGGGCAGGGGAAAGTGATGCCTGGCCCCGCAGGTGACTGCTGAGGGGTGGGGGCTGTCCTGGGGCAAGAGCTGGTCAGCCTTGGAGGGGACTGTTGAGGGGGGTGCAGGGCAAGTCAAGTGCAACCCACGCACAGGCAATTGAAGTGAGGGGCAGGGTAAGCAAGGGGAGTGGCCATGCATTCGGGACACCTGTATAAACTGACCCTGCCTCTGCAACTGAGACAGATCAGGTGCAGCCACAGTGAAATGATTGGGGTCAGGCTCCTAGCCTGCCCACCCATGCAAGCAACATGGAGGCATCGAAGGGCCACCAAGCGCTCCATACCTTACCCCTGACCTGCGCACCGCCTCCCCCCCACCCCCCCCCCCCCATAGCCTCCCAGCACAGATTTCGAGTCTGCCACCACTTTATTGGCCCGCAGAGCAGTTGGACTGCACATGTTGTACAATCTCCTCGCCAACGCTGGCCATGTAGCTGTCACTGCTGGAGGCGCTCACAGCCCTTTGCAATCTCAGAATCCTGCTTTGGGCCAGTGTCCCCCATGTCGCAGATCCCTCCAAGTCACTCACCATCCTGACTTGGAAATATATCGCCGTTCCTTCGCTGTTGCTGGGTCAAAATCCTGGAACTCCCTCCCTAACAGCACTGTGGGTCTACATGGACTGCAGCGGTTCAAGAAGGCAGCTCACCATCACCTTCTCAAGGGCAACTAGGGATGGGTAATAAATGCTGGCCCAGCCGGCAAAGCCCACGTCCCATGAATAAATTTTAAAAAATTCAGTGCCACAGTGGCCTTAATGGCTCCAGGCATTGGATGACCACCCGTGCAGTTGGAAGCTACCTTACCTGTCAGCATCTCACATGGAGAGGTTACTGTGGCCCTTGACAGCCTGAGTATCCTCCAGCACTGTGTCTCTGACATTTGAAGGTAACTTATTCTCACCTTGTATACTCGACTGGGAGGAT